>NW_024609882.1:21275585-22757232 GCF_016920785.2 Ixodes scapularis | reverse complement strand
CCTGTCTATCTTACACCCTGCACGCGACACTCGAACCACGGATATTACAGTGACTCTTGTTTGCAGATTGTGATTCGTTTGATGTATGAGCAGTGTGACTGTAACTTAAAAGTTCTGCCTCACTTTCTTTGTAACAAACGCTCTACTCAACAAGAGCGTAAACATTTTCTGACATGGATCCTTACTTAGTTTTGCGTTTCGGCGTGCTTTGCCTTCGGGTGTCTTTTTGCCTGTGGGCGCCCTTTGCCTGTGGGCGCGTGTTTGATTTCAGGCGTGCTGTTACCTTCAGTGCTGTGCTGCCTTTGGGTGTGCTGTGGCATTCGGGCGTGTTTTTGCCTGAGGGCAGTGTGTTGCTCCCATTTCGGGAGCTTTGCGTTTCGTCGTGCTCAGCCTGCTGGCGTGCGTTTGCCTGCGGGCGTATATTTGCCAGCGAACGTGTGTTTGCTTTACGGGCATGATGTTTCCTTTGGGTGCGATGTTGCTTCGGGCGAGCTGTAGCCTCCGGGCGTGTTTTTGCCAGCTGGCAGTGTGTTGGTCCCATTTCGGGAGTGCGGCGTGGCGTTGGCCCGCCGAGCAACGAGACGACGACGATCTTCCGAGCCCGTCATCGACCCAGCTTCGGTGAGCCTGCGAAAGTTCTCCAAAACTTTCCGTCCAGCAGTTGAGACTTTTCTTTTTCGGAACTTGTTTTATTTGCATTTTTGCCACGAGCGGCGTGTTGTTTCGCTGGGTTTTACTTGGGATTGTGTTGCGTTTTTTTTTTTTCCTTGCCGCTGTTCTCTAAAGTTTCGTTGAACCTGATTTTGAGCTAAAGCTTGTGTACGCGTATTTTTTTGTTGAGTGCCTTTGAGTTGCCGCCGCGCGGCGGCTGTTTATCCCCCTAAATTTGTCTTTTCTTTTTGCTTTTACCTCTGCGTGTCATTGTCTTCTTCGGTCGACTTCACACCGGGCGTGGACTTATCGCTTGTCACCGGCCCGAATCAAGAATTTCTTTTCTTTTTAAGTAATTTATTGTTTTTTCAAACGGAGTTATAATTTTATTTTCATTTACTTTGTCCCGCTCCGTTGCGTATTCACAAGCTCTAATCAATGACTACATCATATGCCTCTCGTACAATACAATGATACAGGTTCTGCGACCTCCACAAATTAAAAGAAAAAATACAAAAATTAAAAAAAAGTTTTAAAAGGGTTTAGATGCCACTTTTTTGTTTTTAAATGTTTAGACGGAACTTCTTTTTTATTATTTTTTACGTTGTCTGGCTTACTTTACGTGGAGGTAGACCTGCTCCGTGCCCCACCCGGTTGTTACAAAACTGAGTACCTTCTCTCGGCTCTCATTGATTTGAGAAATGATTGACGTGTGAAATATTGGTTATAAAATGGTATCTTCGTGTCGTAATGGCATTTTAATCGACAATATTCTTATCTTTGAGAAACAAATAATTAAGATATATTCTTTTCAAAAAAGCTCTAGGTACACCTAAGCATTTCTTATGAGTTGTGAATGCTAAAGCATGCAAGCCTCTCGTCCGCTCCCTTTGTCGTCTGCTGCGTACTAGCGCGCGCGCTCTTTGAGATCTTGGAGGCCATGGCGCAGCGGCCAATGGGAGCCCCGTCGACGCGTGCCAACCAATTTAACCAAATGCGAACTGCTCCTTTCGGGATCGCGGAAACTAGGAGCCGTTTTTGCGCTACACACTGATGACGTCAGCTCGCTCCATGAGACAGTTAATGCTCTCGCATTAAAATATCCCGAGATTCCCCTTGCGCTTCCCTTTTCGCTTGGGTTTCAAGCGATGGCAAACATGGCTGCCGGCGTCTGCGAAGTGATCAACGAGCGCAGCTCGTCGAGCTCGTCTATTTTATGTGTACGAGTCGTTCTGCATTCACCGAGGTGTTTAGAGGAAGATCTCCTCTACCGACCCAGTTTACAGCAAACAACTGTCGCAAGTACGCGCCTTCGGAAGCGCTGTTGGCGCTTTGCGGGTAGCTTGGGTTCGTAGCGGGACTGGCCTAAGCCCCCCCCCCCCCCCCCCCCCCCCCCCCTCCTTCAACTATGTTGGTTGATCTGGCTTGATTGATTCGTTTGCGCGTGACGATGCTGAATAAAGATATTGGTTCCCGTAAAAGCGACCTCACTTCTTTGTGAATTCTGCGACCGTCGTGATTGCAACCCTGGTTTCAATACCGAAAAAAAAAAATGGTAGAGCCCACCCACTTCACGTGAACGTCGAGTATGATTCCTAAAGGACGACGTCTAGGACGACATCTAGGACAGGGTGTAAGATAGGCAGGTGGGGAAACGGCCCATAGGAGCCTACCGCAGCGCCGTGACCGGATTGTGCACGCGTCTGCTTGCGGGTATCCCCGATTTGCGACAGATGGCGCTGCGGCGAGAGGAAAAAAATCGGAATCGGATTTGCATGTAAATTTATGGGAGAGTGCGCAAAATAATCCGAGAGCATGACAGTTCTTTATCGAAAATCCACGAGAAACCATCTCCGTCAGTTTAGCCGGTCGCCACCGGTCGCCCACCTGGAGTGAGAGTTCGCGGTGCTCCACATAGATGGCGCCACAGAAAAAGAGAAAACCGAGGGGGACACAATCCGGTCGCTCATTTGGCTCTCGTTTCCTCACCTGTCTATCTTACACCCTGGTCTAGGACGATCTCGAGGACGTCTTCTAAGACGACCTCGAGGACGATGCCTAGAGATAATAAAGGCTTAGGACCTCACTATCTAATAATGCTAGGGAAGGCTGACTCACGCTGGTAGCCCCCTCTTTTTATTTTTATTTATTCATACTTGCCACGGCCAATGGGCAGTTTTCTGTTGAAATGTGAGGACGTACTTCTTCCCAGACCCCCAGACCTTATCAGCATGGGTGAGGATTGAGCACCCCTACCCGTTTCGATCTGGATGAGCATCGTACAGGCGTGCGGTCGTGTATCACTACTGTTTGGTGCACGTTAAAGACCACTGGCTAGCGGTTGCACTGCACTAGCTAAATTGATCATCTACAGCGAGTGATTCGTCGCAGCTTTGAAATGGCTGACCAACTACACGCTGTATAACTATCGACACAACGTATTACCCTAGTCCATAACAGCTTCGCTGTAAAAGTAGGGGTGTGTGTATGTTAATACAGCCTAGAACTTAGTATGCCTCAACAGTCGGCTTGACTCCGAGCTGTATGATGAGAAATTTAGCCATTGCAGTACAACCGCTAGCCTGGGGTCTTTAACGTGCACCACGCAGTAGTGATACCCGACCGCAGGCCGGTACGATGCTCATCCAGATCGAAATGGGCAGGGGTGGGGATTGAGCCCAGGATCCCTGGGTTCTGCAGCGCGAGTTTTCGTTCCACGTGCTCAGAGCTTGTGTGCGCTAGCCCACTGGGCCACCCATCCCCCCCTGAATACCGAGAAGGCACTACGTAAGTAAGAATTTGCCTGTGATGGGACTGGAGGAAATCAGGCGTTCGGCTCGTATCAAGTTTGTGCAGGGCCTACCTAATATAGAACACAAAGTCAGCAGAGACGTTTCAAATAAACTCTCATTATCTGCTTGCGTTGTCTCCCACCTAAGTAACCCAAGGGGCTGTGGAACTCTCCCCAACGTTTAACTCCACCCCCCCCCCCCCCCCCCAGAGACGTTTCAAATAAACTCTCATTATCTGCTTGCGTTGTCTCCCACCTAAGTAACCCAAGGGGCTGTGGAACTCTCCCCAACGTTTAACTCCACCCCCCCCCCCCCCCCCCCAGAGACGTTTCAAATAAACTCTCATCATCTGCTTGCGTTGTCTCCCACCTAAGTAACCCAAGGGGCTGTGGAACCCTCCCCAACGTTTAACTCCACCCCCCCCCCCCCCCCCCCCCATTCCCTTGTACTCTTTTATTTCGTAGGCACCCCTTTTCATTGCAATCATAATTACTTTACTACAGGTTTTACTTGAGCTAGTTGGTACATAATTGAATAGGGTCAGCTGAACAATTACAGCTTTTAGCACTAGCTATAGTGAAAAGTAAAAAGGAAGACGAAGTATTGAAGGAAGCAAAAAAAAATTGGGTTGTGTGGTATGTTTATACAGCCTAGAACTTGGTCTGCCTCACAGGGGCGACGAGTCTCCCAGCTGTAGATGAGCAATTTAGCCAGTGCAGTACAACCGCTAGCCTGGGGTCTTTAACGTGCACCACGCAGTAGTGATACACGACCGCACGCCGGTACGATGCTTATCCAGATCGAAACGGGCAGGGGTGGGGATTGAACCCAGGATCCCTGGGTTCTGCAGCGCGAGCTTTCGCAAGGAAGCAAGTTGATAATCAGCGGTGTGTATGTCTTTTCCTCTCACGGTTTTTTTCTGATTTGTAATATGTAACTACTTTGTTTCAGCCTAAGTTCAGACGCAGCGGACGGTACGAGCTGATGGAACCAATCAAACACCCTAAAAAAATGCACAAGCAAGATGTTCACCGTGTTTCTGTATGTGTTCTATCATCGCTGAACCAATCATAAACAGAAAGGTTCCAGTGACTTGCTCTTTTGACGCAGCTTTGATTAATTTCATTACCTTGTAGCCTCGGCTGCATCTGGACTTTAGCTGAAACGAAGTAGAGCTGTTCTTTACATTTATTGTTAAAGGTACTTTAATTGAGTAAGCCAACCCATTCATGATCACGAGGCTGACGTCTAACATACGCACAAAATAATTATAATACTTACAAAGAGTTGTTCGTGCTAGTGATACTTTTGCGTCTATTTAAGTAAACAAATCATAACAAAATTTTCAGATAGATGGGGGTTACTCGCTGCCCCGTGGAAGCGAGTAACCTCATTATACGCAGATTATTAACAACTCGTAAACCGTAAAATGTGCAGTACATTATGTTGTACACATTGGGTACACTGTTGGAAGCAAAACAAAACAATTCACCAAGAACCGCCTGAAACGACGTGGAGGGCGTTTTATGCAGTGTTCGTGCTTATGTATCAAACCAGGCTTTGCCAGTGCAGTGCGACAGCTTGCGCCTCGGGGGACGTGGTGCATTGTGAGCCAGGTGACCGATTACCAAGCTCTCTGCCATATAATTTTCCCCCGCGGGACGGGCATGTTTTTAATATAAACGAAAGAAACATTCACGTAGCGCCTTATACGAGCTCTGCTGCATCCACTGATTATTTTATAACTCAAAACAGAACGCATGATCTCAGACAACCTCTCAAGATAAGCAGACAGATAAACGATGTAAGACACACGAAGATATTAACCCTTCATTTCTTGCTCTCTTTCTATCCTCTCTATCTCGGCTACTCATGAGCCCCGAACTGCTGAGTAAATGAGATAGTTAACTCGCACCATCAGTCATCAGTCGAAGAAAAGCAAAAACAAGCGGCTGCCCCGCCACGAGTGATCACACGGTGTTTGGCAATTTGTTTGCCGGCACATACCCCACTTGCGAAGGCATCATCCCGTATGCGAATCACGCCGTTGGCTCCTCTTCTTCGGGAGAGGTCCAGCTTACGTCGCACGCCTAGCAGCGAACGCCTGAATCTGCTTTGGAAAGCTCTCGTCGGCACGCACAGACCCCTTTTTCTTGAAAAGTCTGTCCTCCATAGCTGCGCCCACTTTGGCGTTCCGCGTTTGTATTGTCGCTGAGCGCGGGACGACAGAAGGCTTCACAGTGCATTTCAATTTTCAAACCATAGTGAGTTTCTTTCTTGGTAGACAATACGTGGAGCTTTCGCTTATCGCTTTTGTCGTACTTTTTTGTTTTATTATTTCGGAACTGGATACAACGGTAGAATAAACTCCGCAAACACAAACGTTTGTTTGTTTCTGCGGTTTCAATTCTTAAAGGACCCAAAAATACCGACAAAGCGTTATCCCCAAAAAGATATTCAAATACTGCATGTTAGAGGTTCGCGTCTATGTTCGTATACGTGACCGTTCGCGAATATATGTGCATACGCCACCGGAATGGGTCCTCAGATTATGAAAGTTTTAGCTACAACTTGTTTATACCATCGATTACTGAAATACTGAATGGAAAACCGGGTAACGCAACACTGTCGAATGCGGAGGTGGTAGCAATTTGAGAAGCAAGTCACTTTATTTACGTAAGAAACGCAAATAATTAGTAAATAATTTCAAAATCAAAGGATCCATTCAAATTTTTAAATCCATAAAAACTAAACATCAATGCGCAGCTTAATCACGAGGTACTATATAGTCACCAAGAAGATGTGCACAGTGAACATTCACTCATTTTACAGTGAGTTCTTAATTAGTGCAATATTCAAGACAAATAAAAGTGCTGATGTGGGGCAGAGAAAGATGGTCGCCGTCTTAATTCACGTTTCTTGATCATATTGTCGCGTTCAGATTCCAGAACAGCAACTATAACCATGCTACTCAAGATCTACTGGATTCCTCTTGGACGGATTCATTGCATTATCACGGACGCCTGACTAGCAAAAACACAGCAAAACCTTCTCGATCTTCTTTCTTCTCCTCACGCTTCGAAACATCGGACAGCAAATGCACTCCGGAGAACACGAATCAGCTTAGCCTCAACGGGACATCATTGGAGCTTCATTGGCAAGCTGGACCCTCGTCAACCATTTCGTCGTTTACCCTGAGACTGGGGGTTTTTTTTGAAGAGCAGAAGAAACAGAAAAAACAGACAGGTCTCAAACTCAGCTACACGTTTATTTCAAAACCTTCCTCTTATATAGTTCGTTTTCGTCGTCAACAACCAATCACATACGACTTGTCTCGACTTGTCCTTCGCACCGTGACTTTACAGGTTCCACTATATCACAAAAGAAGCGGACACTCCCAACGTTTCCAAGTGAAAAGGTTCTAGCAGAAGATATGCCTCACAAAGCCCCAAGCAACTCTTTTGTGTCCTCACAATAAACAGGACAACAGCCAACAACAACATCCCACTCAAAACTGGTCACCTCCAAAATTGTAGAAAACAGACAATACACACCGGTACACACCACAGACAATACACACCAACAAAGCCTTTCAAAATGACTAACTAAAAAAAAAAAAAAAAAAAAAAGCACCTAAAATTGTAAAAATTGCTTGCAGCGGTTCCCTATTTGCATGGAAGGTTGATAATGCAATTTCCCAACGATCTAATCCTAATTGTTTCTCTTACCACCCTTTTAACATCGTTCCTTTCCTTAACAACTACATCCGTTCCAGACCAATCCGTTGTGCAGTTTCTACACTCCTCCAGATGCTTAGCCAACTCCGAATTTGCTGCATTATTTTTAACATTCCTTTTGTGTTCTGTTAAACGATCGTTTAAACACCGAGAGGTTTGGCCTACATACTTAAAACCACACGCCAAAGGAACCTCATACACCACGCCTACGCTACACGGCACCGACTTTTCCCTATGCGCCTTCTGACAGCCCCTCTGAGCCGTTTCAAAAGGTGTCAATCTATCTAACCTAAAATCCGTGCTGAATACGACATCCACGCCATATTTTTTTGCACATGCTCTAAGATTGTGGGACACCTCGTGAAAATACGGAACCACAGCGTACCTATTCCTGATTTCTTGCGTCTTCCCCTTTTTCTCCCTGCACTGTAGGGCAATCTGCCTTTTGATGTACTCTTCCCCATATCCTGCCATTACCAGTCTTTCCCACTGGTTTTTTAGTGCCTCCGGTCCGAAATGCATGCATGATCTCACCAAAGCATTACTAATCAAAGATCTGACTACCCCGGCTTTTACATTTTTCGAGTGACAGCTATTCTTTGACAGAACCGGTTTTGGGTTTTCCTTCCCATACTCCCAAAAAAGACCTCGTTCCAAATGCAAACGCAGGTCGAGAAATTGCAGGACCTCGCCCCTTGGCCTCTCTAACGTGAATCTCAACTCTGGCGCCGCTGACCTTACTACTTGTTCTAAAACTTGGTCCAATCCTTCCTGAACAGAGCAAACTAAGATATCATCCACAAATCTTTTCACAAAACACTTTGGAGACAACTCCTCTACCTTGTCATACACTTGCTGGTCCACCGTGTTTAAGTAAATTTCCGCTAACAAAGGCGCTACAGACGAACCTATACAAACTCCCTCTTTTTGCACAAAATTGCGACCTTCGTATTCCAATACCGTTGACTGTAAATAAAGGTCTAGCACCGAAAGAAAACTATCCACCGCTATTCCTGTTCCTGATTGAAACTTAATAAGGTTCCCTTCCAAGGCGATCCTCACTCTATTCATTAGTCTGCTTTTCTCGAAAGAGTAATATAGGTCCTTGATGTCCATGGAGAATACCGCGCACTTCCTTCCGTGAAACTTTTCCATTACTTCAATCAACTCACTAGAGTTCTTTAAGGCAATTGACTTCTCCAAATTAGCTAACTTCCAACCCCGCTGTAAGAAGCATGAGACCACCTTCTGCCACGTCCCATTCTCGTTAACAACGGTACGAAGGGGCATTTCAATCTTGTGATCCTTCAAAAAGAACTTAAGGGTGAGCGTTGAACGCAACGGTTTCAAAACGCTTTTCGCTACCTCTTCCATGCTTTCCTCCTGAAAAACCTTGCAAATGCTTTTCCTCAGCTTCCCGATATTGCCCTTCCATTCATTAAACAATGATCCCAACGCTTCCTCCGACTTCTTCTGAAAGGCCTGTACAGGCAAAACTGCAAACCTTCCTGTTTTATCTGTCTGCAACAGTTTTAACGAACTCCTTTCTAACTCTTGTTTCACCGCTCTCACATCCTTGAAATTCCTCCTATCGATGGGATACGCGTTTCCCATTAATTTTTCCATGCGCCCTACAGCATCTTCGACAAACGCAAACTTCTCCTCACTATCCACAACCCTGGCGATTGACTGTATGTCAGAAAACACGTCGAGTCTAGACGGCTTAACGTTTACACAGTACTTCGGACCTCTACCCAAGAACTCCTCCAATTTCTTTGACACCACTACATTTTCCGGGTTAATTATACAATGCTGTTGTTTACAATTTCCCGTCCCCTGTACACACTTATTTACCTCTGCCCCCCGAGAGTTCCACAACTTGAAACTGTCCAAAACATGCCTCCTTTTGACATACCACGCACGGTCGAAATGTGTCCTCATGACGGCGCTCCAAAGATGGTAGTCTCCATGCCTCCTGAAGGGGATACGGCCCATTCGTCACATGTCGATTCGTCATAGGGCAATTGGTAACAGGCCCGTTCGTCACAGCGGAACATTGGTCATAGGGTGCTTCGTCACGCTGGCAGTTCGTCACACAATGACTTCAAGATTGTTAAACGTTTTTTTTGTTTTTCTATCTTGTTTTCTTAGGAAAGTTACGAAAGGGGGCCACTTTATTAAATCCATGCAAGGCCAGTGAGGTTTACTACGGGGAAACAAAAGCATGTCCCAATGACCCCAAGTTAAGGCAGCCTGCAGCCTTTAGCCTGCATGTTGTCTTATTGGGGTCAACTTTCTTACAAAAGAACTTCGAGAACATAAAGTTCACAATAGAAAAAAGCCCACCAAACGCGATTCTTTTTTTTTTTTTTTTATGCCCCGTTTTAGGGCTTATTATGCCGGTTGCCCTCCGATTATAAAAATATCACTCTCGATTTCTAAATGGAGGTAGTTACTTACTGAGAGAGGTGGCGATATGCTTCTTCACGAAGGACATTCCTACACTTGCATTAAGGTTTACGAAACTACGTTCTATTGGGCCTGCCGGCGAAGGAGTTTGTAAAACTAAAATAGCCTCCGATCACGCCAAGACTCGTGTAATCTCTTGTTCAGGAGACCATACGCATGCATTTGACAACACCAAGATAAACGTGATTGGGTTCGTCATCAGATGGAGGAAAAAGCTGGTATGTACCAAAATCTGTTCCTGCTCTTATATTCCCAAAACAAGGTCACTAATGTCCTTTATTTTAGTGGAAGGCCGTCTAGCACCACACCAAATTCTTCTGGCTGCGGTTGCCTGTGTCAGTGACCACACTGCTTTGCAGATTCCCGCACCGCCAACACTTCGCCGCACCATCCGCAAGCAAAGGCAGCGGGTGAATTTCGAGTACAGCGTATCATCTTGCAGAGCCGACATACGATCGAATGCCCGCAGAGTTCAAAGTAAAGTGTATTGCAGTGCAAAATCACAGTGCGCGACATATTATGATAATAATGACTGTTTTACCTGCATGCAGACCACAGCCAAAGGAGACTCCTTTCTCTTCCATGATAGCGGAGAGGGCGACGGCGAAAGAATGCTGATCTCTGCTACCGAGCGCAACTTGAGCTGTCTGGCTCAGGCGACTACGTGGTTCGCGAACGGGACCTTTAAAGTGACCCCGGCACAGTTTTACTAAATGTACACGGAGCATGCCACAGTCAACGGCGTGGTAAAGCCAATGGTTTACGGCTTGCTGCCCAACAAATCTGAAGCTACCTACAAAAGGTGAGCATTCAAGAGCTCTGATAAACGTATAAAACGATACGCTCGGTGGTCCTATTATTGGATATGTGTTCAAACACTTCAAAATATGTTCGCTCGTATTAAGCTTTTCGATGTCGTTCTGAGTCACATGGGGGGCCAACTGCCTTGAGGTGGCTTACACGGGCTTCAAGATAGCGGCCATCAACGATACAAGGAGGCTTTTTCACTTATCCCAGTCGGTGTCTAGGAAGGTGTGCTCCAGTGGTCACCAGAGTCGCTACAATTCAGATGACGAGTTTGCTGTTCTGGTATGCGGCATTCTATTTATATGTCTTATTTTTGTCTTCAGGTAAGCTTACTTTATTTCTTGTTGATTTTCAAATGGGAATGCATCCAGCATTGGCCTTCTTGCCAATCGCCGACATTCCCGAGGCCTTCAATGTACTTCTCGAGGTTTTCCCCACCGATGCCTCACTAGTGGCGGACTACTTCGAGGACGTGTATATCGGGAGACCCCGTCGAAACGGCTTGTCGTTGGCCACCTCCCCTCCTCTGGTTTGGTCAGTCAGAGAATCAACACTAGCAGAAAGGCCAACAAGGACGAACAGCAGCATCGAAGCGCGGCTCCGGGGACTGCACGTTAGAACTGACCTAATCCTCTGTGAACTTGGACGTTTTCTGTAGTACATTTTTGCATTTGTGACTCAAAATTTCAGTACGGTGCCCAATCAAAAAACTTTCTCCACGCGTGTGTGTGTTCTTTTTTCTTGTTATCCTTAACAGAGATGAAGCTGGCTCAAGTAGCGGGCGGCACGACATCTTCGAGAGTGTCCAAGAAGCACGACGACAGCAACCGGCGTCTTCAGATCATTGTGTGCCGCTACAATGGTCGCAATCGTCTAGAAACCCTGAGGGCGGTAGCTCAGAATATTGCTTTTTAATTTTTTTTTATTTCGCTCAATAATTCTGTTGTTTTCTAAGTACAACGATGACTTGTTTTGATGTTCCCTCTCTTTAGTAAAATTACATATACCGTACTAATCTTTATTGCATGCTCAGCCAGGTGAATATATGTTGGGCAAATTCAAATATCCGGTTCGCACAGTGACAAACGTTCCTAGGGACAAATTCCCCTATGACGAATGTTCCGCGGTGACGAACGGGCCTATTACCAGTTGGCCTATGACGAATGCGCACATGACAAACGGGCCTACACCCCTCCTGAAGTTCTTTCCGAGAAGAAGATTCCAGAGTCTGTCACAGGCGCTGCGGATGTCTTGAACCCGTTGACCTGTTCCAGACCTGTAGGCTTTGATGACCTTCTTCTTGTCCTTCCATGGTATCCCGGAGGCGGCCAGTTGTTTGAAGAATAGCGGGTCCACATACTTTTTCCGCAGACACATCCCGAAGAACGCCACGTCGGCTTCCAACTCCGCCATCCGACGTCCCATCTTGTCCAGTGCCACATACGCTTGGCTGATTAGAAAGGCCGGAGTATGTGGACCCGCTATTCTTCAAACGGGATACGGCCCATTCGTCACATGTCGATTCGTCATAGGGCAACTGGTAACAGGCCCGTTGGTCACAGCGGAACATTGGTCATAGGGTGATTCGTCACGCTGGCAGTTCGTCACAAAATGACTTCAAGATTCTTAAACGTTTTTTTTCTATCTTGTTTTCTTAGGAAAGTTACGAAAGCGGGCCACTTAATTAAATCCGTACAAGGCCAGTGAGGTTGGCTACGGGAAACAAAAGCATGTCCCAATGACCCCAAGTTAAGGCAGCATGCAGCCTTTAGCCTGCATGTTGTCTTATCGGGGTCACCTTTTTTACAAAAGAACTTCTAGAACATAAAGTTCACAATAGAAAAAAGCCCACCAAACCTGATTCTTTCTTTTTTTTTTTTGTGGCCCGTTTTAGGGCTTATTATGCCGATTGCCCTCCGATTATAAATATATCAATCTCTATTTCTAAATGGAGGTAGTTACTACTAAGAGAGGTAGCGATATGCTTCTTCACGAAGGACATTCCTACACTTGCATTACGGTTTACGAAACTACGTTGTATTGGGCCTGCCGGCGAAGAGGAGTTTGTAAAACTAAAATAGTCACCGATCACGCCAAGTGTCGTGTAATCTCTTATTCAGGAGACCATACGCATGCACTAGACAAGACCAAGATAAACGTGCTTGGGTTCGTCATCAGATGGAGGAAAAAGCTGGTATGTACCAAAATCTGTTCCTGATCTTATATTCCCAAAACAAGGTCACTAATGTCCTTTATTCCAGTGTAATGCCGTCTAGCACCACACCAAATACTTCTGGCTGCGGTTGCCTGTGTCAGTGACGACACTGCTTTGCAGATTCCCGCACCGCCAACACTTCGGCGCACCATCCGCAAGCAAAGGCAGCGGGCGAAATTCGAGTACAGCGTATCATCTTGCAGAGCCGACATACGATCGAATGTCCACAGAGTTCAAAGTAAAGTGTACTGCAGCGCAAACTCACAGTGCGCGACATATTATGATAATAACGACTGTTTTACCTGCATGCAGACCACAGCCAAAGGAGACTCCTTTCTCCTCCACGATAGTGGAGAGGGCGACGGCGAAAGAATGCTGATCTTCGCAACCGAGCGCAACTTGTAGTGCGCTCGGTTTGCAACCGAGCGCACTACAAAACGTACGACTCCGACAAATCGTGAAAATTGAAGCGGACACGCCCGCTTCGCGCCCGCTTCAATTTTCACGATTTGTCGGAGTCGTGCGTTTTTTAGTGTCCTGTTTGGACACCCCTTCAGGCGACTACGTGGTTCGCGGACGGGACCTTTAACGTGACCCCGGCACAGTTCTACTAACTGTATACACGGAGCATGCCACAGTCAACGGCGTGGTAAAGCCAATGGTTTACGGCTTGCTGCCCAAAAAATCTGAAGCTACCTACAAAAGGTGAGCATTCAAGAGCTCTGATAAACGTATAAAACGAACTGCACGTAAAAACTGACCTAATCCTCTGAGAACTTGGACGTTTTCTGTAGTACATTTTTGCATTTGTGGCTCAAAATTTCAGTACGGTGCCCACTCAAAAAGCTTTCTCCACGAGTGTGTGTGTTCTTTTTTCTTTTTATCCTTAACAGAGATGAAGCTGGCTCAAGTAGCGGGCGGCACGACATCTTCGAGGGTGTCCAAGAACCACGAAGACAGCAACCGGCGTCTTCAAATCATTGTGAGCCGCTACAATGGTCGCAATCGTCGAGAAACCCTGAGGCTGGCAGCTCTGAATATCACTTTTTAATTTTTTTTTTTTATTTCGCTCAATAAATTTGTTGTTTTCTAGGTACAACGATGACTTGTTTGGATGTTCCCTCTCTTTAGTAAAATTAAATATACAATACTAATCTTTATTGCATGCTCAGCCAGGTGTATATATGTTGGGCAAATTCAAATATCCGGTTCGCATAGTGACAAACATTCCTAGGGACAAATTCTCCTATGACGAATGTTCCGCTGTGACGAACGGGCCTATTACCAGTTGGCCTATGACGAATGCGCACAAGTCGAGTCGAGTCGAGGACAAGTCGAGACAAGTCGTATGTGATTGGTTGTTGACGACGAAAAAAGGAAGTTTTTGAAATAAACGTGTAGCTGAGTTTGAGACCTGTCTGTTTTTTCTGTTTCTTCTGCTCTTCAAAAAACCCCCCCAGTCTCAGGGTAAACGACGAAATGGTTGACTTCCACCAGCTAGCCTGTACTTTGACTCTTTTCTCGTGGACCCTCGTACCTCTCTGCGAAAGCTGTGACGTCATGGAAGCTCTTAATTATGTGCTTTTCCAATTTATACTGTACAGACGTGAAGGAAAGAAAAAAACTAAGCTCGCTTTTTGTTTTTTTAACACGAGCAAACGCTCACGCTAGCTCACCTGTTCTCGGGCCCTGGTAACACCTCCTAGGCTAGGAAGGCCTCGGCGCTCTTTCCGCATGGCCGAAGGAGAAGGCCATCGGGGCCGCGCTAGAGTACGGAAGAGACGGCAACACGAGTGAATTTACCGTCACAGCGACGAGTTTTTACTGATGCAAGCCTGTTCCTTTCTTTGAATGCAAACTGTTACAACATTTGAGTTAAAGAGTTGATTTTCTTAGACTGCCAAATTATTGTTGCATAAAATCATTCATGTAATGTGCAAGAACACGGTAGGTGCATAACGAGGTCTTGAGATAGATAGGCTTCTCCTTTAATCGCAAAATTCTGGTTGATGTGGGCAATTGTCCTCGCAAGATGGATTATTTATGAACAATACTAGTCAAAACTTACTTGATAAAGAATGATTAAAAACGGCATTACACATTGCAGTACCAACACGGTTGATATAGTAAAAGGATGTAATAACTGCATTCTTGCCTGAATCTAACACCGCAGTGTATTTAAAAGCAAAACCCAAAGGTCCGGTATTATGTTCGTGTAAGGAAATTATACGAAGATCTTAATTTATTCTGAAGGGAAGTTTACATCTTACTTAGTTTAACTATATGAAGGGGACGAAAACAGAAAATAAGGAAGGGACATTGGCATGATAATTCACGAGGGAGCTCGTTATTATTTGAGGCTATAACAGAAGTATTGAGAACTAGGACACCTACGAAAAAGTATGAGGAAATGGATACGCGGTGTGCCGTATGCCTAGGGGAGTGCAAGACAATATAACATGGGGTTTTGAGATGCACAGGGCTTGCTCACACACTCCCAGAGGGGGCGACGTATTTAGCCGGAGCGCTAGGGTTCGCAGACGAGAATGGAAGAATTGATGATAAATGCACTTCAATAACAAAGAAAGCATTGGAAGACCGGTGAAAATTATCAAGGGAAAGTCGAATGGCGTACAACTAACCAGCACAGCTGTGGACAGGCGGGACAGAGGAAAATTGGGAGTCCCTCCCGTGTGGCTCCAGCCCAAAGTCTCGACCCTATCTCTCAGTGGGCCCGGTGTTGGGATAACTCCGACTATATTTGACCTGAGGAAAATTGGCAACTTTACGTCGGAGAAAGGAGGTGACATTTTTTTTTTTTTTGATCCCCCAAAAGTCATTTTGGTTATATCCTACACCGCCTGGTGATAGTTGCAAAATTGCAGAGGGGAAGCAAATTGGCTTGGAAGGGCGAAGGAAGGAATCGTACATTTGTTGTTGTTTTTCTTCAGTTTCTAGGCTAGGTGGCCCCAGCCACCTAGCCTAGAAGCGCGTTATAAAGGATAGATCCATTAGCACCCATACATCCATCCATCATCAAGTAGTATTTTTTTAAACAGTATTGAACAAAGAAATATAAGGCAGACTGCTAAACCAACTATAAGAACATTTTGCCCTGACCCTCCTTTTTATTGCAATGAAACTTTCATTTCCTCCATATCTACTTTTCTATGCCCTACCTTTCCTGCCCCGAGCGTAAGGTAGCCACCTTTCAGAAGATTCCCGTGAAATAAGCCCTTCACCGTTCCAATTTAGTTTCTCTGTCTCCCCTTCTACATATTAAACACATAGCTTGATCATTATAGCTCTAAACATTTAACAATGTCGTTTTTTTATTGTGTGCTCTAGTTTCTGCTTCGATGTACATGTATTACAGTCTGTGTCACATTTATTTCAGTGTGTATTTTAATTCATTTAGTGCATTGCGTGGTGTATTCTATCATGTGGCGAATATGTCTTACTACTCTGACATTGTTCTATGCTATCGTCACTTACTTGATTCGTTATGTGCGCTGTTGTATGCTTCAACTGCGTATCATTAAAGCTTTCAAACTCACCCCAAATAACCCCCTCTGTATTGAATCATCCGGTTTCTGAATATAAGAGCAAGTTCTTCACCCTGTCAAATAAACACAAATAGAATAATTAAGTTAAATTCTAAAAATTTGCATGTCAAATTGATGCAGACTCGAGCAAGCTCCATCAAAATACTGAGCGTTTCAGACGTCCTCAGCGTCTACGCCGCCCACACACCAGTAATACGCCTCCGTCGGATTGCGATTACGTTTTGTTTTATTTCTCATCGTCTCAGGTTTATTATGAAAAAGCAGGGACTCAAACCTGCTAGCATGCGAATCAGTTGGCCTGCACTCTATCCTGGTGCTATCGTCGGTGGCTATGGACTCAAACATGACAACCAGTGAACACCTCCGAGCGAGAACTCCTAGAAATTAGTGACAACGGCCGAACCAACGTGCACCTTCAAAGCTGAAACCTTACAAACACTACAACTTCAGCTTCCTCGTCATCGCATATGGTACCAGGTCCTGCGTACAGTCCGGTGTCGGCAGGTTCACCATAACGTTCAGGTCATCCAGACAACGGGAACACTAAATGCCTGAAGGGGTCAATATACGCCGACCCATAGGTGAGTAGTGTCAAATTATGCGGCATCTCTTAAAATTACAAATCATCCGTTGCAACATTCCGCTCACATAACGGTACAAAAAAAAATTGCATATGGAGGGCGCAGTGCCAGGTTTGGAGAGTACACCATGATATTAAACAAACTACGGGCTACAGATGCTTCAGTACAAACTACCCACACTATTTAACTTTTTTTTTTTTAACGAGCAAGGTGTTCACTACGAGTTTACAAACAGAAAGGTGTATCAATTTTTGTTTTTCTTTATAACTACGTATTATGTCTCGAGTTTAACTTGTTAATTACCGTTGCAATATTTTGTTACTTTTCTTGCCGAGCTGCCAAATGTAGGGGGCCCTAACAAGCTGCATTATTGCAGCTTTTTGTTTTCCTGTCCCCCAATATAATTGAATTGAATGGAACGTGTTTTTTACAAATGAACCCGCGTTTGGCCTCACCAGCTATGGGCAATGGGCAACCGTGTGCGCAGAAACCAGACTGGTAGACCGTCCGCGCCATACTGACGGCAGCGCCACCGCGTCGCAGTGCGAGGCCACAGAATAAAAAGAGGGGGGGGAGGGGGGGCGCCTCGTTCAACTGATCTTCCCCACAGTGCTCAAAGTGTACCCAACATAAGTTCTGCGGACTGGATTCTTTGCGTCATCATCTTCCTCAGCTCGAGCACGAGTCACAGGTTCGACACACGAGTGCTGCGTCAGCGGTCGGCTACGTCATCCGAGCACTGCGTCCGAACACACAAACAAATCATTCGTGCCTTTATTCGTCCCCGTGGGTTTAGTCCCCAACTTAACCGCTAGGGGCGCGAAGGTTGGATCCGCTCCCCGATTCGCGACTCCAGCAAAACGGACGCCACCAAGCGGGAAAACCGGGAACCAGCCGGAACAAGTCGCTTTATTTGCGCCTCTCCGCGTCTCTGGCGGCTTTCGCGGAGACGTGTTGTCGGTGCGGTGGCGAACAATGTAATTTGAAGAAGGTCCGAATATTTCTTAAGTTTGCTTGAGTGTTTATTAGTGTGATGAAGCCTCGGTAAATTGTTTCCTTTCATCACGTGTTAAAAAGCCGTTTACTCCACAACACACGGTCGCGTGCTTTCGATTTCTTGGATGGGGAAGAATCACGAAACGCGTTTTGATTTCTTGTCGCCAAAAAAGCCTCTGGACCACACCGAAGGAGTTGGGCTGATTTCGAAATTACTTGATTCCGGAAAACCTGCTCGCTGCATACGATTAATGAGGGTAATTGTCTGCTTTTATATGGTGGGGGATGCGTCTCTCCAAGTTAGAAGCAGCAGCAGCTATTGCGCCTCCAATATTTATATTATACCCCCGTCCAAGCCAGTAGCATTATGCGTCTACATTGCTCAAGTTGTCCGGCCACAAGAAAAAAAAAAAAAACTAAATTTTTCCGTTCAGGATTTGAAGTCAAGTTCAATGCAGAAAGGTTCTGCGTGAATCTCAGATGAAGACTCTCTTCAGTTTGTACGCATTCGACTCCATGCTGCCGGCTAGAACCATTTGGCTGAGTTTAAATAGTATCTCTCTGTCTGTCACATATACCTTGATTCAGCAGTTCACCTAATTGCTAGTCAACTAAGCTCCATATCTCAAACCGAAGAATATACTAATATCGCTTTAGTGGGACCCCCCATAGTACGTAATATAATACATAACCCGCATGTTCGTCAAAATGACTTCTGGCTACTAAAACCTGAACTGAAATACGAGTATCACCTGCTTAGTGGGGCGCCAGTGGGTTAACCTAAAGCCCCTCGATGTGTTTGCGTTTGTCTTGCAAGTAGCGTCAAATGCGCGAGTGCACGAGGTCCATGTCTCGAGCGGCCCTTGGAAGCAAATGGCGGCGCAGCACTGAAATGAGCGGGCCTTGGAAGCGAATGGCGGCGGAGCACCCGCTCATGGCACGTGTCTCGCGCGCTTCCACAACAATGGTTGGCGGTACTTGTAAAAAAACGCTTTTATCAAGGGGCTTTAGGTTAACCCCGTGGCTCGAGAAGCGCTTGCCTAAATTTCGTAATTTTCCTGCAGCCTGTGATGTTGACCGAGCAGACGACTGGAGCTGTTTCTTAAACGCGGATACGCACAAAAGCTCGATTTCGTGAACAGATAAGTCGCATGGTCGAGGCATGCGAGTTAGCTGAAGATTACTCTCACTGGAACAATTCTGTAGTCATCGCCGCTTTCCTTAGCTGATCAAAACTAATTAGAGTCTATTACCGCCTCTCCGAAGCCCACAGTTTCGGTTTTGAACGGAATCTCCGAAACAAAAGTTTGACATGAAAAGAACAAAAAACACCGGGAGAGCAAAACTATGCTCTCCAAGTTTATGTACACCGGCTACACTTAACCGTCGCAGTTCAAAAACCTATTAAATAGGGCATTAAACGAAAGAAAATCTGCTAAATTGAGTGCGCCACCCGTTCAGGCGGCCCGGCCTAGCCGACGCGACCTGTTCCCAGCCGCCATGCTTGTTTGGTGGTGGCGCCCCCTATAGGCCATACTGCTAACACGTCGTGCAAAAGACAGTCTGTGCAGACACCGTCTGAGACGTGTTCCTTCCTTGTATGACGGTCACGCTGGTCATAGGAAAAAATGTCCGCAAACATGTTTGAAGCAGACTTACGTATGAAGCAGACGTGCTTTGATTGCGCTTAAGGCGCCAGCAGATAATCCTGTCGTCGCGTCTGGAGCGCGCGCCGTGTCTTTAGTATGATGAATGATCAGCGGGACTGCGGCCTTAGAGACTTGTGCCTCCGGGAGTGCAGGGTGTAGAATACGATCCGATGTCTTATCCGGCAGGACGCCTTCCCTCCACCAGAAACTCCCCTGGAGGTATGGCTCCGTCACTCAACGCGGCGTCCTCAAACCCGGCAGCAGCAATCACAAAAAAAAAAAACAAGGCAAAGAAAAGAATGCGCCCGTAAGAGTAATAAGAGGTCCTTCGTTAGCCTAGAGCCTATATCAAAAGCCGCTACCGAGGAGGAGTGGTCGCTAAATGTCCCACGCGATTTATTTCTGCAAACAGAGAACCGGATATCGAAGGGGGCGCCTTTCGTTTATCGCGCTTTCGAGTCTCGCCGCACGGAGGAGGAGACATCGATGATGACACCAATATGGAGTCCCGCGATGCTTGTCTTTGCCCAGGCGCGGCGCGACTGGGTGCATGCCCACGCCGCTGCTTCCGGTTGACTCCTTTTTCCTTTTTTTGAGGGCAGCGGGGGGCCACGGGCACCGCCGCTGCGTCGCGTCTCGGTCTACTGGTCGGTCCGGGACGTGACGTCACGAGTCCAAGATGGCCCTGCGTCAGTCCTGGCTAGGGATATGTCGCGAACCTTCGTCGCATCTGAGGTTCGACTGGTTCGGCGAACCTTCGAACTTTAAGCGAAATTCGGAAAGAAGTTCGACCCTTGGCTAGTGTTGCTCGGCTTAGTTTGGGGAAACAGATAATTTAGAAAGTAGCTGGTTTTATAATCTACGAACTGATTACATGTGTACTTTTTCATGTTAGTTTATTACTGTGAAACATTGAAACAACAAACCCAACTGATATTGTGCTTTTCCTTTACCAGGTGACATCAGCTTGTTTTTAATTCTCATAGATGCCTACGAATGTCTAACTTCAGCCGAACCTCGTGTCGAACTTTCTGTTGGAAGTTTCGAAGAAGTCGAACCCGGTGAAACTCGAATCTCGGCAGGTTCGCGACGTCCCTAGTCCTTACCGCTATCGGGGGTAGAAGACCCAACCGTCGCACCCCTAGTGGATAAGTTGAGAACCACAGCCACGGGGACAACAACAACGGAGTTGATTTGTTTGTGTTTCTCAGCTCCGTTGACGTAGTCTAACGTTGCGTTGGCGCTCGGGTGGGGGCTCGCGTTGAATCAGTGCAGCACCAATCAGTCGAGAGTTTCAGCACAACCCTGACGAAGCACTCGTGCCAAATGTGCTTCGCGTTCGGTCGAGGAGTAACGTAAATAATCTAGTCAACGCACCAAGCTCTGCGGAAAACAAGCTGGACAAAGCGCCCCCTACCACTTCGATCTCCCAGCCAATAGACTCGCTGCATAGTTTTCTCGGCACTGCGTTGAAATAAAAGACATCCGTCATATTTCTTCCGAGTATGAAATCCCTTAGGATAGATAACTGGGCAAGTTGCTAAAAGTTCATTTTGAAAAAAAGAAAAACAGCGCGACTGGGACAAGGACAAAAAAAAAAAAAAAGAGAACACAATACAGGTGCTGACTAACAACTGGTTTGTAGTTGGAACATAATTATGGACAAAAAATATGGAGTCATATTTCCCCAGTCAAAACTTCGCCCAGCAAGCGCGCGAACATTTGACTCCATATTTTTCTTTCTTTATTATGTTTCAATAACAAACCAGTTGTTAGACAGCGCTTGTCTTGTGTTCTCTTCGTATTTTTGTCTTTGTCCCAGTCGCGCTGTTTTTTCAACATGAAATCTCACATAAGGCTAGCGACGTTGCGAAGCATTTTAATGCTCACCAAACAATGCGAACCAAAGCACGCGCCGGAGTTGCGAACACTGATGCTGGCACGGGCCAAACTTTTCTTACAGGGTGACATGTATTAAATACACAAAGGAAAAAAATAAACTACGAAAACTCGCCCTTGGCATGTACTAAACTACCGCGTAATGCTCGTTCATTTACAGCAGAGACACGAGACACCTGTTAAGGCGGACTACATTCCCGCTGTATGAGCATACAACTACACAGCACAATTTATTCCAGAGGGGACAACCCACGCCTGACTGACTGTATTACGCTTGGCTGGGATTATGGCATTGTGCTTAACGAAGGAAAGGTATTTGAGACTGCCCGTGAAACATACAGCCGGGTGTGAGCTGCCAGGGTGTAAAAACCTTCGCTCAGGTAAAGCAGCTTCTTTATTTCATAATACCATACCACTGATCCAATTCCTACAACGGTCAAAACCGTAGTAGGAATAGTTACGGAAGTAAACATAGGGGGGCACGGCACGACTTCTGAAGCTATACAAGCGCTTGTGTATTGTCTTGTCGGGTACACTCACAGACAAAGTCTTTACATCTATAGAGTAAATTTACACAGCCGGTGTAGGCGGCGTGGATAAAGTAAACGTGAGTAAAATGCTAGCAACAAACGTCTACCCCGTTTCAACAGACAAAAAAAAAAAAGAGTTTCGTTATTCTTTTTAAAATGAAACATTTGCGAAGATCTGCCCCGTAGGTGAAGAAGTCGATTTCGTTAAAATGTGTGGCAGGTTCGTGGGATTGCATGTAGGCGTGCCTGATGCCGGATGTTATAGGTTTCCTTTATTTATTTATTTATTTTCCCTTCGTTTTCCTTTTTCTTGTTTATTTCTGTTTTTGCGGAGCAATAAACTTTTAGTTGTAACACAGCGCTGTGTCCGTGTGTCTCCTCGTCCTGGTGCTATACGTCTTTTAGTGCCCTTCCCACCCAAACAAGGATCTGCTGCGCTGATCTTCCTTATACGTAACAGATCAAAAAAGAGACGATCTCGTGAAGAAGGTGTATAAACGCAGACAGCTTTATAATGACATAGTTTGGCCTGCCTCCAAGGCTATATTTAATGACTTCGATGGTGCACTTTGTGTAGGATTCGAACATGCAGGCGTGAATGGTACACTTCAAAAGGCAAGGGGCTTCTGCTGGAGCCCATATAAATGAAAGGCATCCTAACGTTTTACCGCGGAGCTGTTAAGGGCTAGTTCCCCCCAGAATCGTGTCCGCCAGCAAAAAAATGTCGACACAACACTCCGGACAGCTACCGCCATCTATGAGCGACGGCGGCATCTAGACAACAGGATAGCCGGTTGTTGCCGCCGTCGTTCATAGATGTCGCCAACTTTTCCGTCCTTTCCATCCACCCTGGCTTGCCGACTTGCGGCCGGTCATTATTTTATTCCCACCATAGTACAGTTTTGCTGGTCTTCCCTCTTCACCAAAGTAAAAAAGGCTAAATTTTTTTTTTTTTTTATGGGAACAGCGAGTATAGCGGACAGGCACTCGGTCATTATATTGCTTTATTGAAATGAACTAATGTGAGAAATTATACTGGCCGGACACACTAGAAAATATGTACAGTTCGCTACGCAAAAACTGTTCAGCCAATGATTTTTTATATATATATTTTTATATTATTGCAAGATTTAGCTCAAAGACTTTTTTTATTATAACCCCATCAAGGAACACCGACAGTCGCCATTTCGGGGTGCTCGAAGCGTGTGATTGGATACGAGGCTTTGTCAAAAACTAACGCAACACTAATTTTTTTTTTTTTTTTTTTTTTGGGGGGGGGGGGGGGGGGGGGAACGATTTGATTTGATTTTACGCCGGACGTTGACGGAGCCATCGTGCCCGATTCTCGGAGAAGGTGACCAAGTCATGGCGGACTCGACAAATTGCCGCAAAAGCCACCAGACGGCGCACACCTTTTTTTTTTAAAAAAGGGAGAGGCGTTTATACTGAGAGAGTTCGGCCTTCTTAAGAAAATTCGGATGGTCTAGCAACCACAGCAGCGTATTCTGACAACCGGGGGACGACTACTTCCGTCCGCCATTTTGGAGCTCAGATTCATCGAAATGCTACGGGAGTTTTCGGGAATACAGAAAACAATTAAGTAACGCCATTTTATGTTATGCCGAAATACAACGGTTCTAGCAGGCAACAAGATCCGCCCGTTAAACAAACTCTCTCAGTATAAACGGCTATACGAAAAGGCTCTATTTCGCTCCACATTGTCCGCGTGCGCGTGAAGAACAAGAAAAAGAAAACGAAAGTGTCTTTTTCAGCTCACAGTCGTACGGAAAGCACGCACCTTCTTCTAAGCAAAGACACTATAGACCTTTCCAGCGCTTATCACCCGAGCGAAGAAGGCTGAGTCGATGGGCCCACACGTGACACCCGCCCCGTCGTGGAAGACAGCTACCGCGCAGGCTCAGAACGCCTCCCGTAACCCAGTAGACAAAGACGGCAGCGCGCAGGAGGAGGCGATCGTTGGAAAAGGTTTATATATTGTCGTGGACAGCTAAAAAAACTCGGGGCGTGGCTTAACACGTTTCTGGCGTCGTGATTGGTTCTTCAGCGTTCTTATCGGCTAATGCCGGAATCTGATTGGCTGCGGAACAATAATGAGATACAGAGAACTCGCCACGCATTGCGTTTTTCTTCTTTTTTTTTTTTTTGTTATGCTGTCAGTGGTTATCCGGAGCGCAAGTTCGTCTGCGTCTTGCACAGGGGGTGGCAGTGATTCTAGAATGACGACCAGCTCTCATTGACTCCGATTGGAAGGATACCGTATTTACTCCAGTAATAGTCGCACTATTCATGAACAAGGCCTCTGCTTTCCCACGGAACACATAAACAGCCAATCATTGCGTTGCGCATAAATAACATAGCGAATAACCATATCGAGAACACGATTTTCCATACAAATGCAATCCATACAGATGGTATCTTCGCACGAAAACGTTATCTCTGTCCTGTAAACAGCCGAACTCATGCAGTCGATCGCGGTGATTGGCAATCTGCGTGCTCGGCGGAAAAGCGAACACTCAGGTTTTCTTCATAAACAGCGCGGCTATAACTCGAGTAGATACGGTAGCGGGTAGACTTTAATGCTAGCTGCCTTAAGGTTCACCCACTATCCCTCTAATCAAAGCCAATCAAAGCTCGTCGGCGTTCCGACGCCACTGCCACCTTTTACGCCGAGAGGCAGACGAACCTGCGATCCGTATACCCTATTCATCGTTTGCTTTCATCCTGCGAGCTTGAACGTGTAATCTTCTCGAGCTCTGGTTGGCTGACCTCCGAATGCAACGAAGAATACAAGGTTTTACTAAGCAATAAAAGGGTTGCCTTGTTATCACCTATGCTTCCTCATATTTGTCCGATTTCATTCTCTTCGCTACCATATTGATTCAGCGTCAGCGTCTACCTTTTTTTGTACCTTGCGTTGCACAACAAAAACATGACATTTCAGTTTTATTTGTTTTGTCCTCATTTTAGTGAGACATGTATATTGACATAAAACATCGGTTTTTTTGTTTTGTTTTTTTTAGGTCGGCGCATTACATTGTTACCCTACACTGGATACTTTGACGGCAGCCTTTCGGTCGTGAAACAAAACATAATAATATGGATTATCGTTTGTTTGTTCTAGGTGAGTCACGATCTCAACGTGAACGCATTATTCCTTTCCGTTGATGGTACTGTGTTATGTAATCACTGAACAGTAAGGGTACCGGTGAAACTTCAGGCGTTTCATCTTTTTATACATAGCTTAATACCTTTAAAATGGTATGAAATAAGTTAAAAAACATTTTTGCCTAAATTGCTCCGTCGTTTAAATGCGGTATAATTTTGCACCGTAATATACTGCATAAACATTTTTTTCTTTCAACCGTTTAAAAGCTTCTATGTAAATTCTAGGAATACTTATCGTCAATACCTATAAGGCCTGCTATCACATTTAAAATAAATTCACATAATTTTCTGATCTAAATCTCTGAAGACTAGCCCACGACTTTTGTTCTAACGTTACTGCAGTTCGAACGTTCATCTCTTACTCTGCCTATATGGACACAACAAGACCCCTGATAACTGTATTTTCCCTTCGGAAGCATACATATTATATCACATTAATTGTGCGCACTACTCACGTACGCGTAATTGGAGCGGGTATATAACAGATGCATGGCCGTCTGCTTCCTTTGTTACAGCCCAAGTCATATACGCGATAGGGAGTAAGGTTCGTTCAGTAATGTTGTCGAATTTAATAAGAAACACATAACAAACCACATGAACATACCTGTGGCAGCAAATGAATGAGCCCACAAAAGAGGTCGTCATAAAGGCAGCCGCGACTGGCCGTAAGTCTCATGTCGGAAGCTGGCCGCTCTAAGACGGAGCGACGACGTGGAAATGAAACCGGGTAATTTGTTAATTATCGAAGAGCTCTGTGTTGGTTTGTACTGCGCATTAGCGGTGTGGCAGTGTCTCTCTTGTTGCAACAACCTCCGCCCATAATCGGGCCAACTCAATGCAATGACGTCACGTTGAATGAATATGACGGATTGTACCTCTGAATTGCGGAGCTGTTGTTTGGTGTTGTTGTTGGTGTGTTTATTGAATAGTCGAGCTGAGCGCATGCTGTAGGTGGAATGCAATCTGGGACATCATACCGGCGCCATTTTGATGAACGACTATGCGCAGATTTGTAATCATTCAGTGAAGAAATCCTTGGCATGTTTGGCACAGGCCAATCGTAGTTGAACCGGTCGTCTCTAAAGAGGCGTATTGAAACTCTGCTACATTTAAAAGTGTGTTCATTTTTAATCTCGGTAGTAGCCGCCAGCTAATGACAACTCTGGTAGCTATATACCTCTTGATTTTTATTCGGTAATCACGCAAGAGGTGAAGGAATTGCCTGACTTGTCTTTGTACACGGGAGCAATGACGCGGCAAACCTAAATACGCCATACAATTGCCCAATACTTAGTGACGGCCAGCCACGCAGTAATTCCGTTATCACAGCAGCATGGTCTGTTTGTTTGTTTGTATCTTTCAGAGACCAAGCAAAGAGGATGGTCTAGGAGAACAAAACGCAGCAAGCTGTGGTTGAAATGATTCTTAATTGCTGACACCATGTTTTTTTTTTGTTGTTGTTTTTTTTTCTTATCACATCGTTACTTGCAGAACCCCATATCAAACAATCCAGCCATCCTTCGGCATTTGACGCAAAACTCGGCCTGGGTGTTATGGAAAGTATGCAAGGATATACGATCGAAAATGGAGCTCTGTAAAATAAATGCAACTAACTATCCTACTTGGAAAGCGAACAAACTTCTATTTATAAAGATAGCACGTCAATACAGAAAGCGACGGCTAAGCGTTGCATTAAAATGCATCGAACTTTTGAAGCCAAGTAAGAAACCGCCATAAAATTTGAATTTTTTCATTATTCCTTATCACCTAGACTCAAAGCTCCACGGAAATGTACAATTACATAAACCTTACCAGTTACATCAAGAATATTGGTAAAGCTTATTAAACATTTCACAGAGCCCCTTTATGACCTCTGCGTCGTAATCAAGACATCAAAACATAAAATCAGCAGGATGTGTAAACATCATGTCATCGGCCCACCTTCCAGAAAACATACTTCTCTCCTAGCGTAAAGAAGGCATGTGGGAGAATATTGACCAAGACGTCCTACGTATTTGGATAGATTCAATATCCATCTGTTTGTCGGCACAAACAACTTTAATTCACAACTCCTAACAATAGATATTATGCTGCAAAAGATCATAAATATTTCCTGAACCTTCTAAAAGCGATGACGGATTTAAAAAAAAAATTAAGTATACGTTCTACATTCTGTGGGAACAAGCGACTCACCTGATCACATTCGGTCGGACCACTTCCCAGACCCACATGCCCACGATCCGTCAAGCACACTTCGTCATCCACTCTTCAAGCAGACCGCGGCACCACACACACTCAACCTATCCTCTGTTTGCACAAACACTGTTGATCGTCTTCTCAATCCACTCCTCCCTCAGACGTTGCAACGGCAGCTCGCTTTCTATGCACACACCAACAATAATCCCTCGGAGAAGCAGATTCGCTAAGAGCACTGTCTTATCTTCAGAGATCGCCGTTACCACCTACCAATCCTGGTTTTCAGCAGGCGTTGCAAACGCCAGAGTCGAAACAATTCCTCTTTTTCTTTTATCAGCTTGAATGCACGCAACTTATCATCAGCCCCTTAACGCAGCCGAAGTACCTGCTACGTTTACGTGTCCAAACGTCGCTAGAGGATGCACTATTTCTTCAAAACAGTGGCTACCACTTAGATGCGTCATCCAAAGTCTACCACATCCGAAGCCCGAACTATCCTTGAAATCCTACTAGAAGATCACTGCTAAACAGCCCAATCACGCGTTGAGTTGGCACGTCCATACCACGAGAGCCACTCATCAAAATGCCAAGCACAAACTCTTCCAGCAAGCCTTGCCTTTGACAGCACTCGTCACCGCCGCTGTGATGTCCAAATCACTGTCGAAGATCCGTCAGTTACTACATCCAACTCGACGCAGTCACATTACCGCGCCGAGACATCTGTACGTCAGGAGCCACAAGAAATCTTTTTGGAGAGACGGAGCCTCGTCCTCAAGACTACTCGCTGTCCCCGCAATCGAGCACGTTGAAGCGCGGAGGCACTTGCACTGCACCGTGACCAACTTGCCCGCGAGTTGGGCACACAACACGTGCTTGCCGATGGCGCCAGGCGATGCAGCAAGGGGTCAGTCCGCGGACCTCGGCAACGTCGTCGTATCGTCAGGCCAGCCGCAGCCGTTCGCTTCCTTCCTCGCCGAGGCTAGCTCTGTTCCGGGACTAAACTATAACGGGACCGACCCTCTCTCTCGGCCCTAGTCGCCCTCTCCGCCGTCGATTCGGGGGAGGGAGGGAGAAGAACCCGTCATGTAGGACGACCGACTCCGGATAAGCAGCGTGCATCGAGGAGTGCGCTGCTGTACTCTGTTTCACCTTACAATGGACCGCGACAGACGCCACGAGTCATCGAAGTCAATCGAATGCCACGTGTGAATGTACACGTGACCTTCGGAAAGGGCACACCGCTACGCGGAGGACGCATAGGCACGTGACACGCTCCGCACCGCCGGATTGGCTGGCACCGCTCGTAGCGTCCGTTGCGCTCCACCGCAAGGGGAAACAGTATAGACGGCAAGAAGAAGCAGGCAGGACCACCTCCACTCGCCTGCTAGAGGCGACCTCCTCTCGGTCCCTCTCGTCTTCGTAGACGCCACACTTTTTTTTTTTTTCGGTGGTGTCGCTGTTGCTGTTGTTTGTTGTCGTTGTCGTTGCGGCACTTGGGAAGAGACGTGTCACCCGTCCGATATCGGACTCGGCCGCGTGGCCCGGCATTGGTAATCGCAGGACCACCCGCAGGTTACAGATGCACAGGACCTCGTATCGGTGTTCGCCTTTTTTTTTTCTTTTTTTCTTTTCGGGGGAGGTTGCATTTTGGGCAGCCGGTGTGGACGGACCGGTCGCGACGGTCGACTAATCTGGACACATTTGCTTTCGGGGGTAGCATTTGGATTCCTGATCATACTTTGTTCCCTCTGTTTTCCGATTGGAGGTGCGAGGATGTGCGAATGGCGCAATGAACGCCACCAACACCACCTAGAATGATTGAAGCCCGTGCACTAGCATTTTCACCTCATCGCAGTGGACTCGAGGGGACACAATAACTGGGCACGAATGAGGCGTCAGCGTTTGGCTGGCCCCTCGTGTTCAGTCGGTCGTGCTCGGACCTAATTGCTGAGTTAACGCCACCCGGCTGTGACGACGTGGTGTTGGACGTACAAGAGGCTGTTCCCAGGCTTCGCTTCTTGCGGGTGGTGGTGTTGTCCGAATCCCCTCGTCTTTGACTGAGCTCTAGATGCCAGTCAGCACCGCTACCCTTTACAACCTCCTCCTCCTTCCCCCGATTGAAATTGCTATTCGCTCACTTCTAATTTTGGCGCTTACCGGAATTCGGTACTCTGGCAGATAAGAGGATAAAAATTTTGAAATGGGAAACACGCTCGTTTGACCGATCAACAAAGGTTTACTAGGTATGGGGCTACTGAGAAGGAATAGAAAAACGCGGGCTCGGAAACGCAAATTATTCTTAAGCAAAAATAAATAGGGTCACGCATATTGTTGTTGTTGCTTGTGCTTTTTTTTCGAACTATCATTTGCAGAGGTCTGGTTATAATTAAAGAGCCGAAGCCTGGTTCGTCATTCATAAGCGCCGCTCAAAAAATTGACCTGGGGCTCTGATCTGCACACTCGGCGAAAAAGTCGGCGAGGAATTGGACCGCCGTGATGGGCCGGCGCCGTGGTCAAGCGTGGCGCCGGCCAATCACGGCCGCCGAATTCCTCGACGACATTTTCGCCAAGAGTCCAAGTGAGAACCCCTGTTGTTTTTGAAGAGACGGGATCACGCACCACAGTTCGATTCTAACCCATGTTTGCACGCCTCTGATGTCAGGTGGCTCGTTCCCCGAGATATTAAGAGCCATTTCCTATATTGTGTCGAAGACAAACTTCACCGTCCCAAATACTTGACCATCACCTTTCCTCCTCAACTCTTTATCGCCTCGGATTATATATTTTTTTCCTTATCTTGGGAAAAAGAGAGGCCCACTGCTCTCTAGACTATTCCAATCATCGCCTTCTGCAGGTAGCCATCTTTGTCTACTGGGCTCTGGAACGCGTACTGGTCATGCGAAATAACTTTTTTTTTTGTCGTATATTAGACGCCGTGCATGAGTATACTGCCCAGTGACTCGGCAGTTTTCGCCTGGATGATAAGCGCTGGAAAGGTAGGAAGGCCAATTGTAACGGAACTTTTTAACCATATCGCACACATGTGATGGTGGTCAAGGCGCCTTCAAGATCGCAGCCTTTTTTTTTTTTTTCTAGGCAATTTAGGGAGCTTGTTTTATTATGGTGTCCGAACTTCGCGTCATCATTGACGTGCCACTGGTTTTAAGCTCGTGTACCTGGGAAACGGATAACCCTGCGTTGTTCATATAATCTCCAAGGTGCAAGAAAGAGTGGAGGTGGTTGGTTCCCGGTAACTCGACAAAGCTATAGTGGAACCCACCGAAGTGAGATCATCAACCGAGGAAACCAAGGAACTTCAAAAATAGCTAATGTTTCTCGCTTCAGACGCACTCATACACAGCTCTCTAAAAGCACCGGCATGTCACTTCGTAATGCTCAAGGATTTACTAAATATTGAGAAGCCTTCAGTTTTAAATATTGCATGACAAAGTTCTACAGGTCGATGCTCCGAGAGGAGTTCTTGCTAACTGTTCTAGAAGGCAGGGTTTCAGTACGTTCGAACAACAAAGGCAGTCTTTATCAATCAATCAATCAATCAATCAATCGATCAATTCATTCATGTTTATTTGACTCCAAGCATCTTCCAAGAACGAATAACTTGAAACTGCCTCCTGGCAATCTCCTAGCCGTCCTGAGGCTCTCGGTATGTTCCTTTGCGAACGTTGGAAGCGAATTATCAGGTGCATGAAAAATCGCTCCGCCAAACAGCTTCCAGCCCTTGTCATCTTCAACAAATGATCTTTTTTTATAAAAACAACAACGCGTAACTCTGGATTTAGAGTTGCTTGTTTTAAAACCCTCAGGAAACCATCCTTCAAACAAATTGACTTCTTTTTCTGTGTCGACCTAAAATGTCCCAACAAATAAGATTGAGCGGGCGGAAGGCCGGGGACGTCCCGCAACCGACTCGCAATTAGGATCATCAAAATTTTAGGAAGTTCCTCAAACGGACATATAAACCTCATTCGAGAACATCCGATAGAAGCTATCAGGCACGCGCCGCTCAAACACCCCCTCTCCAACCCCGAAGGGTAACATGGCATTTCCTCGTAAAAGCCGCAGTCCCCTCATGCGCCACGCTACGAGGAAACCAACGGACAACCACACACTGACAAAAAAACAAACAAACAAACAAAAAAACGTTTGTGTGTGTGTGTGTGCTGTGCGTGTGTTTGTGTGTGTGTTTGCGCGCGCGCGTGCGTGCGTGCGTGCGTGCGTGTATGTGTGTGTGTGTCTGTGAATGTGTGTGTTTTAAGAACACGGAGATTGCCCGCGGCTCAGAACAGAAGGATTCCATCGAATGATATGATTAAATCTAAAAGATGGGATGTACGCAGGTAAAATCAGCAAGTGAAGCGTTACTTCCATTGTCCCTTCGCTCATCGCTTTTTTTTTTTTCTTTTTTTTTATGTCCAGTATTTCGCGCTTAGTCACTCGCTGGGACCCTGCTATTTCTTGCTACGATTTATTGTCTCGTGTTCTGTAGGACGGCTAGCTTCTTGGGCCCGTTTGCTCAAAGCTGGTGAACTCTAACCGCGGGTAGAATATTCCCGCGTTTCCCTACAACGGGGAGTTTTAGGTCAGGTGATCGGCAAAGTAGGAACGCCGGGGTAAAATAGTACCCAGTACCCCACAATATGGCTGCTACGGCTGCTCCGTCATGCTTAGACACATTTATTTTTACCAAGATGCGTCATCCTCGTGTCACGAAAAGGACATTTCAACACAGAGTCTACAGCCGGCTTCGACGCCAGCTCGCCGACCACCCGACTTTGTGCTGCGATCAGCTGAGTTCAGCGGCTGCGCGACGGCGAGCGTGCTGTGGAAGCGGAACTACGTTTGACTGAATCACGTCAAGTTCGAGTAAGATCACGCACCACACCCTCTGAAATGAAGGACTCGTTGCAAGCGGGACCTTCAAAAATATTACTTAGCTGAGTGCTGAGATACTTCTCAAGTAAGTTGGTAGGTAAGTTGGCAGACGTTGTAGTCAACATCCTAGCTTTCTCTTTTTCACTATTAAAACCTGCCTTGAGCAGCGATCGCACGGTAGTGAAAGAAGTCACTCTCCAAATCACAGCCTCAAATCGCGGCGTCTGGTTTGTAGTACAGTTCGCCGTATATTGTGTTTGCTGGCACCCCTGACAACACCGACGACCCCCTTAGAGCGGGCGACGATTCAACGAAGGCAAGGCGTACTAAAACTTTCCTCAGAAGGAAAGATCCGTCCCCTCAATAGAAGATACCGGCTATGACGATCGGGACCATCCTTCATTAGAAACAAATGCCGGGTACCATATGCGATTGAACTTTGATACTGTCCTCTTCGAACTTGTACAGCTGGGAATTAAAAAAAAAAAAAGTTATATTCTGAAGAGAGATTATATGTTTTCTCTCGCCCTTGCCTTTTGTATATTTTTGTGTTCGAATGATTAGACGTCTTGTTAAGATTATAAATATAGATATAATAATGTCGCAGATGATCACAGTGAATCTGCAATCAAAAAGGAGTCAGGCGTGTTCGAGCGACAACATGAAACGGCGACAAAAGAATTGGACATTGGATGAACAATTACAGCTAATTCGGGCAGTGGGGGTGGGAAAATATCAAGTTACGGGGAAGTTCAGTCCTACAGTCACAACCCAAACAAAAAGAAAGGCATGGAACGATATTTCCAGAACCATGGGCTATGTGAGCATCCCACAACAGTTGCCGCAGTGCTGCTGGAGGAACTTTTTATAAAATACCAAAGAGACCATATACATCATACAAGAGACGCGGTATTTCGCATGCGGACACGATGACAGCATTGCCTGCGGACACCCTTCAGGCGTGTGCAAAAAATGTTTGCTTCACATATATGTGCGCTTCGAACATACCGGCAAAAGTTTTTGTACGACCAAAGGGACGAGATCATCAGAGCAATAAACCCGCCGCAAACAGTGTGGCTACAGACTGTCCTTTGTACGACGTAATCTCAGTGTAATTGCGGTTTTTCTCGCCAGGGGTAAGCAAGATTGACAAGCACGTAAAGACCCCGCAAGGCATACCGACGCCTACATAACCCACGCAAAGAAGATAAAAGTCTCGTCTTTCTCCGTCCCTCAAACAAAAAAAACATACATAAAGAAAAGGAGAAAGTCCATCCACAAGAGAAAAAAAAAAATTAGTAAATGTACATAAGTGATTTTTTTTTTTTTTTTTCTGGACCAGCGCTCGGGTTGAGTTCAGCGTTACGCGACGGCCCTCTTTTTAAATCTAAAACAATGCCGAGGCGAAATCACGCGCCCATCGATCAACATCTCAAAATGTCGGATGCATAGGCTGACCCAAAACGTGACGCCAACATTTCGCGCCTTGTCTTGGCTCGGACGCAACAACAACGTCGTTCTCTCCCGTCATCGTGCATGAAAGACCGCCGCAGTAGATGCATTTCCGAACGAAGGAGGTCCGCGTATCTGCGCGCACGCGAGCGTTGCAACCTCCACAGCCGTATAGATGTGTGTGTACACCGGTGTATGCGTTCTTTGTTCAGCTGAGAAGGACTCGAGAGGGCCTCTGTGATCGATGTGGATCTCCTGTTCTTGTCTGAGGTTGTAAGCTAGTGTCCACGGACTCTGCAAGCCACCGAGACGTATCAAAGGATGTAGGAGAGCCTGATTCAGTGACGACATTTAGAAAGGAAGTACAGGAGGTGCTGCTTACTAATCAATTAAAACGCATGACTTGCTTATGATTTCATCAGAGCCATCGTGTTGGTGGTCATTCTGTGCCATTCTTACTTATTCTTACAAAAATATATATACATATTTGGTGGTGGCAAATGAAAGTACGCGCTCATAAGCAAGGATCGCTTATAAGGTCATGTCTAAGGGGTCATGCGTAATGCTCATGTGTAATGAGCTTACACTTTAAAGGAATGCTCTACCGATATTGTGGGTGAAAACTTTTGATGGTAATGGCATTTATGGCCACCAATAGGACCATGTCACCCAGCGAACTGGGCAGGCACGCGCATTCCGGAAGTGGTGCCGCCGCCCTGCTACTTGTAGTCATCGCCTTCCGGCTTCCCGGCTGCATAATGCTGTGTAGCACGAACATCACCGTGCATCATCGTTTAAGACGCCCCGGTATTCGTTTAGAATCTCCTGCATTTCTGTACTTCAATATTTTTTTTATATTTTAGCTTGTTACATGATTGTAAACCTGAGACTGGGGCAGGAAGAGAACACAACAGAAGGAACACAACAGAAGGCTCTTCCTGCCCCAGTCTCAGGTTTACAATCATGTTCAACTTACACCAGCTCGCCTGCACTCTGACTATTTTTTTCGTTAGCTTGTTAGTTTGCGCAGAAAAATAGTTCCAGTCGTCATATCGCTTTAGAACCGCTCTCTCGTCTGCTTCGTCGTCGTCTGCTCCTTCGTTTTTGTGAACGCGTAAACCCACTGCGTTCACGCGGTGGTCTCAGTGCGGCCGCGGGAAAAACAACGACGCCGCTGCTCGAGCCATACGGCTGCTCGGACGTCTCGATGAACTTGGAAACAAGTGAGCGACTAGTTCCATGGCAAAGAATACCAAAATTCGAGGGACAATCGGCTCGGTGTAGCACCGCGGAACAGCATCGAATGTGTCGGTGGAAAACTGAGCGTGGTAGTGCTCAGGCTTGTGCATAACGTTTGTTTGACAATGAAGAAGAGTGGAATTTACTTTCTCCGGAGCGATAATTTCCTAAAAATTGTTTTATTCTGGTTGACAGCCTCTCTCACGGGGCACAGATCAACTGCGGCGAGAAGTCTGCACACAAAGAAGAAACGATCTATAGAAATACCATGCCTGACGCACTGTAACAAATCGCATCTGTCAAAAAAAAAAAAAAAAAAAGCAACCATGCCAGATAGCTTAATACTTTTTGTGAAGGTGAGTTTTCATGTACAATTTCTCTTCGGCTTTATTTTGTTTGCGCAAGCTTCGAACGCTAACAGTCGCCCGACGTTGGAAGATTTTTTCTGCGGTCTCGATTGATGTTAATGCAGAATGGATCAGTATCGCAAGCCAAAATCAAGTTGTGGCATAATATAGACCACCACAAGATGGATGAAGTTTATTCGCTACGTTTTTGGCGGTAAGTGTTGCACTTCTAAATAGCAGTATGAGGTGTTTCGAGTTCTGTTTAAAAAAAAATAAATAAAGACTTCTTTCAAAAAACTTGTTTCATTTCAAGAGGTGCATATCGGGAATTGCTGCTCTTTTTTTAGTGATTGTCCTCAACTTTTCAAGCACAGTGGTGCTTGAAACAAGTCCTCGCGATAACAGTTATCACCAACAAAATACATCGAACAAAAAGCGTATTAACAAGTCAGGGCACTTACGCATTCCGTATGGTTAAGCACTGCGACAGGTGAGGTGTGACGTTGGTGCCGCTAAGGTGTCATTTCGGTGCAGATAGACTAAATGAACGGTAAAGGTGCGAGCGCGCACCATAGACGCCGCATAGGCGTTTTCTATTAAAACGAGTAACACACCGGACAAAACTTCCATAGCGATTTGGAACAAATGAGAGTGTACTAAGTAGAAAGCATTTCGTAAGCTCGTTAAAAAAATTTATTGAACACAAACATAGGACTGTTTTGTGGTAATTGACAAACATTTCGAAAATGGCGCGCCCAAGTTTGAAATCCAAGAAAAGACGAAACTGCATCTGTATGCATCAACCGTTCCCTGTCGTTGGTGGGGCTACCTGAACGTCTCATGCAATGTTATTGGACACAAACAAACACCACCTTATGGTGATCACAAACGAACACTTTCTAAGATCGCGCACTCAAGTGTCAAGCGTGTAACTCCACCTAGCTTTATTGGTTTTATCGCCCGAATGCGATAAAACCAATAAAGTTGCCGAAGGCACTTTTTCTTTATCGTTTCGATTACCAGCAGGCTCATGTTTCTGTTTCTACTTGCCGTTGTGGTTTCCCGTGACGACGTACTGTCACGTGACGTCACGACATCACGTGACCCAAGGTGTCACCTGACGTCATGAAGTCCCGCGGCGTCACTGTGTAACGCGACTTGACCTGACACTGTCGGGTCACGGTGCCAGCTGACGCCAGGCAACAGGTGACGTGATGCGCGCCGTGACGCCAGAGTCGTGACGTCAGTGCGGAATCTTTTGGCGGAGTGCATGCCGAAAAGGGCCCTCGTGAATATGGGGCGCGGTCGACGGCGCGGAACCCGCGAAGTGTCCCCCCGCAAACTGCTATCTCAGTAAAACGGCCACCGCAAAGCAGTGCGGAGGCTCCCATTGAGATAGGATAGACCGCTCAGAGTGTTGGCTCGGAGCGAGTGCTCAGGGAGATTCCAACAAACGGAACACTACGGCACGCCCTACTAGTCTGGTGCCCTCTTATCCTACGCTCTTTAGATAATGTGCAATGAAGTGGATACAAATTACGAAGGAAATTGCGAAACAAATCGAGAAACGCTCTTTTTCCCACCGCTTTGTCCTGCTCTGTTTGCCTTCCACTCTTTTCGGGGGCTGCGTTTCTTTCGGGAAGACAAAAAAAGCTGATGCCTTTTTGCGTGGTGCTGTAATTGTAGAACCATGGCACACAACAGGTGAAGCCGCCCATTATAAACCGCGAGTAAACACCTTGGGAATCCCCCAAGGCACAGTACTTGGTCCGACCCTCTTTTCAATCTTTATCAACGATATCGTCCAGGTTATAGACTCCGCCACCATCATGTACGCTGATGATCTCACCCTCCTTCAACCGATTCAATCCCAGGAAGACTATAATCAACTGCAACAAGATCTTGATCACATCCAAGCCTGGACGATCAGAAACAAATTACCCCTGAGTGCATCAAAATCTGCTACAATTCACTTCACCACAAAAAGGAAACCACAGAATCCACCAGTAATTTTAACTGTTAATGGAACTCCATTGGAACAAAAGGAGAACATAACCCTGCTGGGTGTCACCCTTGACAGCAAATTGAGCTTTACTGCACACGTCCACTCCGTCGCCTCACGTGCACGGCGGATGCTGGGATTCGTGCAAACTATCAGTAAGGGTCTGGGGCCTGCTGTGCTGGCGCAGCTGTACACTGCACTGGTCCTGCCCCTATTAGAGTATTGCTCACCTATCTGGTCGCCACAGGGAGCCTCAGCTCAAGCGACACTAGAGACCATCCAGCGGCGAGCAGCTTACGGCGTCTACTGCCGAACCTCTCCAAGTCCTCGCTTTTTGCCACGGGACATCTCGACAACCCAGCTCTTGAGAGCAGCCAAGTGGAGTACTCTGTCCCGTCGGCGAGATGTAGCCACCCTACGGTTGCTGGCTCAGGTGATTGGTCCTGGGATTTCGCAGGACGACTACCTTCGCTCTGTGCCCCGTCGCAACGAACGAACCGGGCGCATAGACCCTCTCTTCGCTCGGACCCAACGGCACGACAACTCATGTCTCCTCCGGGCTGTGAGACTTTGGAGGTCCCTGCCTGACGCCATCACCAGCTTGCCCATCACAGACAGAGACGAGGTGACACAGTTCTGCAAGGCAGCAGCCAAACACCTCTAAACACCCACGATGTCTTGCACACCTCATCATACGTCACCCACCTCACTTTTCACCCTCTTCACCATCCCATCATCATCGTCCCACACTTCTCAAGCCAAGAAGCCTCGCATCGCCATCATCGTCTAGCTGGCCACATAGGCACATATGTGTACGGGCGGAAACGCCTTCTATGCGACCTGTACTTAAATGTACAAATAAATATCTATCTATCTATCTATCTAAGAGGAAAGTTTTTGGGCTATAGCGAAGATACGGAAGAGCAAGTCTCAGTTAAGAAGAAAGTTAAGGCCACAGAAAGAGATTGGTGGCTAAAGGGAATGCAGACAAAGACGGCTCTGGAAAGCTATAGATTAAACAAAAGAGTTATTGCCAAAGAAAGCATTTATGACAATTCTAGGGGAAGCTCATTGCTGTTTGAGGCAAGAACGGGTGTTCTGCGAACCAGAACATACAGAGTGAAGTACCAGGAAATTGATACAGTGTGCACTGCTTGTGGAGAGGAGGACGAGACGGCTGAGCACTTGATACTCTACTGTAAAGGGCTTCACCCTATGCCTACCGAAGACAACATAGATTTAATAAAGTCATTGGGTTTTACAGACAGCCAAGGGAGAGTGGATTTCAAGACTGTAGAGATTACCAAGCAAAGATTAAGTGAATGGTGGCAGAAATCGAGAGAAAACTAGGTATTCTCTTATCCACTGATGGCAAGGGGGTTTCATAGCCTCACTTTCTTTGCACTGCGGAGTGAATATAGATTTCACATTTAAATATTCTAAGCTTAAATGGCAAAACAAAATGGCTAGGTGGCGTAAGCTACCGCCCGATCCAAAGGGCTCAGCCGTATTCATCCATCCATCCATCCAACGATGACGTCATACGCAGGTCGTGTCTTCTAGGTGGTATCGTATTGACTCGATCCCTGTTGAGACTGAACAAATCCCACAAAGGACACCACTACAGTCACTGACAGGATGAGGATGGCGAAAAACGTCTTTCAGCTGCACCGCCACCAGCCCTTCGATGACGCTTCCGCGCCTCGTGAGCCCTCCAGCGTCCACGCGCTGCCAAAGCACGGCGGAAAGCAGTGAGCGCCCGCTGGTGGCAAAGCATTCGAAAAAGACGCTCTTTCGTTCTCATCTTGTCAGTGAGTTTATAGCTCATTGGTCTACCAAAGGTCACTCGCGGAGAAAGATGGAAGAAAAAAAAAATAGATACTAAACGCAAAAGCGACCCCTGTTTCCCATTGCGGCGCTGTATAGTTATGCCACACAAGTTCCGTCCACGAGAGAAACACTCCTCGACGCGGATAAAGTAAGCGAAAACGTGAGGTTTGGCCGCTTGGCGAAAGCGGTCAGGCAAATATACCCAACGTCCATGACCAAACTCCCGAGTGCATCTCCCAACCGAGCTCGAATGGTACCGCGCGACAAACCACACGTAAGCACTCTGCCGAAGACAGGTAACATGAGCACACAACCGCCGAGTCGTATCGCCTCAACTTCCGAACCGCGGACGACCATCGCGACACGGTCTACGTGTCGCCAAGGGTATACAGCCAGCCCGACCGACGCACCACCCTGAACGCAAAGTTTACAACATCGCAGTGGGAAAGCAAAGATAGAGACGCCGCTGTCAGACGCCAGCAAAACGCAAAAAAAAAAAAAAAAAGACAACCTACGAGCAAGTTCTTTTTTTTTTTTTTTTTTTTTTTCAACAACTCCCCGACTAGTCGCCACACTTGAGTCCACATCTAGGACCAGATACCACTCTCTCGAGACGACATTTTGGTGTTACTGCATTTTTTTCTTCTTCTTTTGTTTCTCCCTTTCAATTGAGGGCGCCTGCCTTTACGCAATGTTGTTTACAACAGCGTGCTTTACTTAACGTTTTGTATTTTTCAACTGTTCATTTTTTTGTTTTCCTATTACACGCGTACCTATCCGTGTTTGCAGGAATGCACGCTATCCTTCACACATTGTTGTTGTTGTTGTTGTTGCTTGGGGAGTGCTACATGCGGAAAACGTACATACGTGCACGCTACACCCATTCCACCTAGAAGACAAGGCCCATGCACGACGTCATCGTTCGTGGATTCTCGACCCATCCCAAGCACCCAGATGGGATGCCAGCTTGTTCAGGGCCGGCCCGGGCCCGGCTCAGCGAGAGGCCCAGGCGTACCTCATTTCTTTTATTCAAAGATGCCCTGGGAAGGTGTTGGTTGCATTGGATTCGTTTAGCCTTATTTGCATGAAAGACGCTGTCGAGGCGCTATATGTCGGCATTAAAATACGAATGTCAACATTGAGATTTTAATAGCACCCGTTCGAAAGATGAAGAAAAGTTTCGAGACGTTATTCGAAAACTTTGAAAAAGAATGCGAAAGACTCGTAATGTCCCTTTTGACCGGATTGCCCTAGTTTTCTTGCCAGCTGGCACTGTCCCAATATGGTGGTGGAATCCCCGAGATTCTTCTACATATTTTCTTGTGGGCTTTCTTAGTCCAAGACAGTTTTTGTATTTCTATATATATATATATTTTTTTTTTTTATCGGCGTCATAAAGAATTTGTATTTTGGCTTTTTTTTCTCTTCTCTTTTCTTCTTTTTTTTTTTTTTTTCTTTCGAGTTGGCCCTGCTCCGTGAAGAGCTCTAGGCTGAAACTTGGCGAGAGTCGATCACCGCAAAGTGGCAAACGCGCCCGCGTCTTGGCGTCGCAGTATTGTCCTCCTGCGCAGAAGTTCTGAACAAACTGTGGCGACAAGCTCACCTAACTAGGCGTCGGACTGCATATGACTCATTCGCTGCGCTCTTCTGTGTAGTGTTAAAGAACAGAAAAATACCTTTTGACGTCCGAAATAGGCTAGATCCAACGCCGCAAGGCATTCGAAAGTGACAGATTCATGCCACCACCACTGTAGGTGCGCGTCTCTTATATCTGCGAGACAACGACAGAACATCTGACTTCCCGACACATCTTTTCGCCTTTTTTCTGTTCTTTTTTGTTTGTTTTTGTTGTGTTTTTGTTGTTGTTGTTGTTTTTTTTGGGGGGGGGGGGGGGGGGCGGGAGGGGGGCCCGAGACGGCGTCTTTTGGCTCACGCATTTAGCATTTTTACTTTGACCTGTGCCTCAGCCGCGTTTGAATTTTTTTGTTTCCTTGCATTTATCTCCTAATCTCGCGGTCCGCTCGAGAGCAGGCACGTCTTCACATGTGTGGCAGTGTAGGACGCTCAAGTTTGTACTAGAGCCACTGAATGTTCCCAGCGTACCGGATTTCATTCAGTCCCCTTACCGAAAGTCAATCCTTCAGAATCCAGTTCTGATTGGCTGGTTGAGCATGGCGGAAGTTATCAGTCGGCCATTTTGTGGATGGCCCCCAAGAACAAAAAAACGTGCATAAAACCTGTCCGCATTACCGCGGGTACGGACGGGTGGGAGCTCTGTTCATCGATGAGTTAAGATCGAACGGAAGGTGCGTTATTTTATTTTTTTATAATTTTTTTTTTCATTAAGCAGCCGGTAATCTGGTTCGCCAAAAAAGATGGCTGGCTCGTTTGCTCGCTCCGGTTACGCTGGTGCTGCGTTTCAAACTATAGGCCTCAGACGCTAAGCCTAACACTCGGATTCGATGTGTTTCGAGGCGAGAGAGAGAGAGAGACGAGACAACAAGGAGCAAGTCGCGCACCGCTCGGAACGATGGAAAGGACTTTAATAAACACTATAGCCTCCTCTATACTGACAAATCCTGGCAGATCACCACGAGACGCGGTCGCCAAAAGTGAAAAGGTAGAGCTTCACTGTAAAGAATGTCTATGTGAATTGTCTTTTGATGCCACCACAGTTATGGGAAACACCGGGACAAACCAACCAGAAAGGTTCTGGAAGCTTTTTACATCCACAGTGGAGGAGCAAGTTGTATCAGCACACCATCTGTCTCGTTGTCCAACAAAGAGTTAGAGTTCATGAAACTGACTATGAAGGCCCAGCGCGTGCCATAGCGACCACATATCATGGCACAGGTTACACGTGCAATTTATGGTAACCAAAATATTCTTCTTTCTCTTTTTATTCTATTAAAATATCTAGTTGCGAATCAGCACTCTGTTCTATCCGGTGTGCCTAAAGCCCCTTGATAAAAGCGTTTCTTACAAGTACCGCCAACCATTGTTGTGGAAGCGCGCGAGACACGTGCCATGAGCGGGTGCTCCGCCGCCATTCGCTTCCAAGGCCCGCTCATTTCAGTGCTGCGCCGCCATTTGCTTCCAAGGGCCGCTCGAGACATGAGCCTCGTGCACTCGCGCATTTGACGCTACTTGCAAGACAAGCGCAAACACATCGAGGGGCTTTAGGTGTGCCCCTTCCCTTTTTGCCCTTTTGCGCTGTGTATTTGTCATTATGTATAACCAAAACCAACTAGCCCAATTTTCTACTTTATTAAAGGTAGAGCGGTAGACAACGGATGAGAAGAGAGTCATGTAACGGGCGCCCCGCTGCGGCGAGACGCCAAAACACAGTTCTCCCGAGCGATGGAATGTCCGTTCGTGCTCCTTGCGTTCCTCGCGCGTCCGCACCGCAGCTAAAGCTGTGCGCTCACTACCAGGTCCCTCGAGAAATGCTCAGTGCTACCAGATCCTCGCGCTCCGTATCTGCGACCGAGTGCTCCATAGCTTTTTCGTCGAACTGCCAGGCTTTGTGGGTATAGAGGAGGCTATGTAAGAACAAACCAGTGTCGCCACGGAGTAAGAAAGTGGATGGAAGAGCTCGCGCGAGAACGAACGCTATAGACTGTACCATAATAATAATAATAATAATAATAATATCTTTATTTCCATCAATTTTGATGGGGGAGCCCGAGGAAAAAAGCTGCGATATGCAGCTTGACTGGTCCTCGGTCCCCTTACAGTGCCTCCTCTATACTGACAAAGCCTGGCAGATTGCCACGAGACGCGGCCGCCGAAAGTGAAAAGGTAGAGCGGTAGACAACGGATGAGAGGAGAGTCATGTAACGGGCGCCCCGCTGCGGCGAGTCGCCGAAACACACTTCTCCCGAGCGATGGAATGTCCGCTCGTGCTCCTCGCGTTCCTCAGGCTACAGCTTCTTTTCTCGTCGGGTTTGAAAACCATGTTTCGGGTTCTCACCGCTGCAAAAGCTCTGCGCTCACTACCAGGTTCCTCGAGAAATGCTCAGTGCTACTAGATCCTCGCGCTCGAAATCTGCGACAGGGCGCTCCATGGCTTCGTCGTCGAACTGCCAGGCTTTGTGAGAATAGAGGAGGCCATGACTGTACACGCTTCGCTTCGACCAACGTTACTGGAACCACTCAGTTGGTAAACTGCAATAGAGCCTGCTTGGAAAAAGTGGCACCGAACCGTACTCGAGAAACGAGCTAATATCGATAGCAACGCCGCCATTTCTCCCGCCGCGGCCACTCGGGGAACTGCACGGCTGCTTGTGCTGGTTCGGAAGTATCGCATTCGATAGCGTCCGATTTTAATAAAGTTTTTAGAAAACATCACACGCCCATTATTTTGTACTAATCTCCAATAAACTTTCTTACAAAAAGGTTTTTTCCGTTCGTTTTTACGCAAAAACATGATTTCTGAAAGCTCAAGGCGACCACACTAAAAGAAAAAAAAATTAAGTCGCCATCTTGGCACCTTGAGCCTAGGAGTTTCCGTATTCTAGGAAGATTCAGTGACTCTATAGCCATATAAAGCAACTTTCATGTTTCAACTCGTTGCTAAAGGCTGGCGCTGTTATCGTGTTTAGCTCGGTCTCTGTGAACGCCAGCGGCCCAGGTTTCAACAGTGAGTTTCCCAATTGAGTGTTTCAGTAACGTTGATTTCGACCGACTGCACAGGGCAGCGCTGGAGCCACTAAATGAGCTGCGCTTAGAGTACCGGCACTCCGTTCCCCGACACTGTTGTGAGCGCCGCCATATCGGGGCTTGTGCAGAGCAGACGCAACTGCCGATCGTCATGATTCAAAAGTGCGGCTTCCTCAGCATTCGATTCGGTGTTAGGAAGCTCATGTAATATGGCTTTTCTCTGTCGGGGACTGTTTAAACATTTGTGAAGGACGGAAAAGCGTTTCCTGTGATTTCAGATAAAGCTTCAGATAACTGGCAACCATGATTTTAAGCCACAATATGGCCAAGTGTCGTTACTCTGAAGCGTAGCTTATTTAGTGGCACTAGGCAGCGCCATATCGGGGACGGGTTGGGAAACTAGAGCGCCTTCATACAGACGCGCGCCTTTGCTTGAGTGGGCACATTTCAGCCATTTTTCCGCCCATTCGTTTTTTATGCATCTTGAAGTGCGCGCACTCCGATGTCACTCAGCTCGAGCGCGTGGCTTTGGCTAATGCATAGACGCCATTTTACGGCCCAAGTCACGCAGTGGCACATTCAGGGCAACAATGGATGTCTTCACCCTGAGACAGACAGACATGTAGGCACACCTAGTTGGAGCGCGACTGCTGCGCCTCGACTCGGTTCTGAAACTAAGCTCGGAAGTTTCGCCGTACTCTAAGAAGATATCGTCACTCTATAAAGTTTGTACTACCATGGGCGTACCAACCGGGGGAAGGGGAGGGGGGCGCTTGCCTCCCAGTTCTCAGAGTGTTTGTGTAGAGGAAGGGGGAGGGGGCAAGGCATGTGTTCTCCCCCCCCCCCCCCCCCAGAAACAGCCGCCACCGGGGGGCGCAAACACTGGCCGGCAGCGTCCAAGGAATGCCCATGGGAAGGGGGGGGGGGGGGGGGGGGGCAAGAAGGGGAGGTCTGGTTTGCCCCCCCCCCCCCCCATTCAGGAACAAGTTGGTACGCCACTGTGTACTACCCAAAACAAGTCCTACCAAGCCCCTTCTCGCAGCGCCCCCTGGAACAGTAATGTGGAACGGTATCGGGGAGGAGATCAAAGAGTCACGCCTCTATCGGCACGTTTCAGCTGTGGGGACAACAAACCGAATTTTCTCGCTTTTTTTTTTTTTTTTTTTTTTTTTTTTTTTGATCCGCGATATTAAAGATGACGATTCGAAAACCACCGTTCGACCAAAGCGCTGGGTAGAGGGAAGCCCTCGTGTTCAGACCGTGCATGATGAGGTCCAATTTCTTCGTTATGCTGTGTTAGTAAACACCGGGCTCTGGGGACAACAAGCATCTCCTGCCCAATATTGACGACGTTGGGGGGGGGGGGGGGGGGAGGGAAGGGAGGGAAGGCAAGGCCTTGTTGTCTGGGTGGTATTGTCGATACACGTTTCGAACAATTCGCGAATAAATATTCGTCCGTTTTACCTTGAACCAAAGAACAAAGGTGCTGGCGGGGCCGGGAGGAACGAACGGCCGGCTGAATCGATGTCATTCGATACAGCGTTTATTTCTTTTCCCCCACCCTTTTAATGAATGGCGAAATTATGCGGAGAAGATTTCCTGTCTTTCGTTTTTTTACGAGCGGCGCGCGGGGCGTGTAATGTGTTGCCTGCGTGGAAACAAAAGCCGGTAATATTTCAAATGGGTCGAACCCCGCATAGTCACGTTCTCCGTGTATCATGCCGAGAAGACGCGAGATAAAAAAAAAAGGAAACGATCGAGGCTCATTTATTGTTTGGCTAGAGAGAACCTCAATCTGGCATCCAATCTCCCTACCACTTTTTTTTCATCGTTCGATTAGAGCGATTATTGGGGAAATTTATAGTATAACGACCAACAATGTTCACGTTGAGCCTTTGGCACGATCGTAGCAACCAATTTTCCAGCCACCTCTTAGTAGACAACGGGGTGGTGGCGACGTTCTCGTATGATTAATCGATCACGTGACTGCTCTCTCGTTTCAAGCGAACCAGGCCCGCGGCTAGAAAGGAGTGGGTAAAGGCTGCACGGCGTTGCTGGGCTTTTAGTTAAGCCGTGGTCGTGCTACTAACACGCCGTGCAATAGACAGCCTGTAAACATTGTCCGAGGCGTGTTTCTTCATAGCTTTGGCGCTCTTGTCGCATTGGTCGTACAAAAGCTTTCTGCAAATTAGGGCTGGGCGTCGATTAAAAGTTTTAACCCGATTAATCGCCACCCTTTAATCGATTAATTAATCGATTAATCGGTTGCGTTGATTTTTTATAAATAATAAATTAAAAAGAATGGCAACAACTCGTCTTGCCTTTGAAGACTTATTCTACTCCCTGTTACACTGCGCAAGGGACATTTAGAATTGAGAATACATATAGTTTAACGATTCAAAGACATATTTTTGCTCCAGCTCCGAAGACAAAGACGTTTGTCTCCATTCTCCGACACGAAGACAAGAAGCCAGGGCTTGGGCGATGCTTTCTTCTTTTTTCAGAGAAACGGGCCTCGATGAGAAGGCGTTGATTGTTGTCTGCGTTTTGGCGGATGGTCCTTGCTGCAGCGGCGTACAGGGGTGCTTCGCTCGTAGGAGATACTGAAGCGAACTTACGCTTCCACTGTACGAAAACGGCTCCTTGCAGATGATGCAGTGGACTTCCTTCGAGTTAAAAACTTCACCGCTGGAGTTTACTTTAAACCCAAACTTTCCAGCGAGATTGCCTTTCATACTCGTGTACTGGTCCATTTTTACGTGCCGAATACTGGAACAAGTAACCATGGCGTTGTTAGCTTCCCAGCTTGTTTTTCTGCTTGTTTGTCTTGCCTGGGCAGAATGTGTAATAGGTCCTCAACACGTGAAGTTTTGCGGTCGCGCGGGGATCAATTGCGGCCCGGCTTGTTCGTCTGGCCTCGGCAGAACTGCAATGTATATCCTCGAACACGTGACGCTTAGCGAGCGCGAGAATTGAACCTTGCTCATAGCACCTGGCTGGGAACGGAAAACCGCTCGGGACAGAACGCCCGGATACACGCCACGCAGCGTTTGCGTTAGGGGGAGAGGGGGGGGGGGGGGGGGGCGGGCCGGGCATGAGTCAGTCCTAGTTCGGGCAAGTCGTCCAAAATAGAGCAATGCATGCGTCCAGTTGACTTCTTTGTGAGTACCGATTAAAAAAAACGATTAACCGGTTAAAAAATTTGATCGCGATTAAAGCCTTAATCGATTAATCGGAAGGTTAATCGATCAATTGCCCAGCCCTACTGCAAATATGTTCCAAGAATACTTGAAAGAAAACATACTTCGAAGTGTGCATGAGGTTTGTTAGCAGAGAATTCAATCATCGATGTCATCATAGAACATTGTTTTGTTTTTTTTGTATGATGGTATGAGCATGATTGCGATTTTATTCGAACGAACACGTGGCCAATTAGGATCGAGTCCCCACTATAAAGTGACAAACGACAAAACATCGGTCCCAGACACTCCAGTAGGGGGTTTTCATTGGACGCCGCATTTGAGGGCGATGTTTAGAGCACATGCTCAGCACGAGCTGATCACGTTAAAGTCACTGGATCTTGGGAAAATGGCACCGTTTGCCTTCCCTACCGCTAGCCGAACACAAACAAATGCCAACATACAAACGACAAAAACCTCGCAAGGCGATTAGCTAATTGGTCTTCGTTTCAATGGCAATCGCCATGTCGGCCCATTCAAATCTTCGAAGCTTCGAGAGGGCCGTTCTCAAGTAATCGCACCAAGATCGCCATGTAGCATCATCGTACTGAAGGCGTTCCTCGCCAATATAAGCTTCTTTGGTACTCTGTATGCAATCAACTTATCAATAATGCCCATCTCCACGAATCTCTTACAAATATATTGTTCTTCTTGCGAATTTCGAAACAGGAAAATTATTTTTCAATGCTTCCAAGCACCGACACCGCGTGTGGTGGTGGTACGAAGATGTACGGTTGTTTCACTGGCATGGAGAGGTCAAAGGAAAATTCTTCGTTTCAAGGGCCAAAATGGCGACCATACGAGGAGCTTGGCGCTATACTTCGCCACGAACCGGTTACTTTAACCGCGTTAATAGGCTGCTAAAACCACCAAACGTTTTTGGTGCGCAGTACACGTTGCAAACGAACCATGGAAGTTGGCCGTCGGCAAGCACTCAGCAGTCGCGCCCACAGCCATGGCCCCCTAATCAGTCTGCCATTTTGTCGTTGGATGTCTCGCGATGAAGCGTATAGGCGCCGGCGCACTACGTATTCGATTGTGCAGGGAGGAGTCCTTCAAACGCTCGCCTTTCGCACGTTCCAGGCAGCTCCTAACAACAAAGTGGTAGACATAATTACGTCAGTGAAATCACGCTGTGGACGTAGTTATGCTTCGTTTCGTCTTAGTTTTATAAGTCAGAGAAAGTAGGATGAGGAATAAACTTTATTGTGCCCATAGAGACCTTTCCAAACAAAAAGGGGGCTCCTTGCCGGTTCCATTTTCAGTGTTCGTGCGTATGTATGGCGCGCGATTTGCTCGCTTTACGAAGCGACGAACATGTGCTTGCCGGGCTGAGTACATCATACGCTGGGCTGAGAACTCGGAAATATTTGAATGGTGTATATCAGTCTTTGGGAGGGGTCCTCTATTCCGGGTCCTCAACGCTCTGTCAGCTTCGCCACGAAGCCGAGGGCTTGAACACATGCACACACGAACAGACATATAAAAAGCGCGAGTCGCGGGACATTCGCTGCGCTTGATTGCCTTAGTCTTCAACGACGCAGGTACACAGAAAGACGAAGAACACCACGAGTTTGCGCTTTAGACGTTGTTTCAAAGGTCTCATGGACTCGCGGAGTCGGTTGCGCTCTATGGTGAAACGTGTCGTACCTATTTTGAACTTCATCAACTGGCCACTACCCTAGCCCCTTCTATACTGACAAAGCATGGCAGATGGCCACGATACGCGGCCACCGAAAGTGAAAAGGTAGAGCGGCAGACAACGGATGAGATGGGAGTCATGTAACGGGCGCCCCGCCGCGGCGAGAGGCCGAAACACACTTCTCCCGAGCGATGGAATTTCCACTCGTGCTCCTCGCGTTCCTCGCGCGTCGTCGCCGCTGCGAAAGCTGTGCGCTCACTACCAGCTTCCCCGAGAAATGCTTTGTTCTAGCACATCCTCGCGCTCCAAATCTGCGACAAGGCGCTCTATATAACTCCGTCGTCGAACTTCCAGGCTTTGTGAGTATAGAGGAGACTATGCCACTACTAAAGACATGTTTGTGAAAAAAACGGTCAAACGGTCAAACGAGCACGAGAGTGGGGGAAAGGCCAATACGTGTCGTCACGGCACACGCAGTGCTCGTGTCCAATACTTGAGCTGGGGCCGGCTGACGTGTTTTGGGGCTTTGGGTACCATGGATGAGTCACAGTGAAAAGGCGGAGAGCTTTTGAGAGAAATAAGGTACGAAATTGTGCGCTATACAAAATTTTTGTAGCGAAAAACAGGATTTTTTTTTGTTTTTTTTTTACCTTTTTTTTTTGCCAACTAATGATATGCAATTGGTAAAATCCCAACCCAAAAAATAATTTATCCCAGCCCGAAATTCATTTCATGGCCCCTTTAGGGAGCGCCAGCCGTTTTGGGTAATTTTGCGGGATCGTCTGCCTTCATAACCCGAATCGTCCGGCGCTCCCTCGACGCGGCGCACGCCATCTGTCGGCTGCACTTCTCCCTGCGCGTGCATCGTCTGCGAAGTGGCGGCGTAAATTACCCAAAACAGGTTTCTGTTTCTGTTTTTTGTTTTATTTTGAACGAGGTAAGTTTAATCCTTGATTTTTTCGCCGTAAACTTACAGCACCTTCTTGAACTTCTGTAGTTAATCGCAGCACGATACCTTGAGAAACCGATTTTTGCAGGCCGTCTAAAGTTCCTTAAAAGCGTTAGTTTGCATGTTGTACATCTCTTCAGAACTCCAGCAAATGATGGTGGCGCCAAAACCAACATTGAAATCTTCATGTGCACTTCATTGAAGTAACGTCACATGTTGTTTAACTGAAAATTCGAGTAAGCAGTCTAAAACACAAAATATTTTTTTTTCTGGCGTGAGTTTGATTAACGTTGATTTCACACCCACAAACTTGTAACACGCGCCGGAAACGAGCTGTACGACCCCGCAACATACCTCCATGTTACAACATCTCACGTCGCGTTAACAGTGCTACCTAGGGTGCCTCAATGTCCTTCTATTTAGGGCGATGCCACCCTTTGTAATACCCGATGCCGACAGCACGCGTTCACGGGGAAAATACAAAGAAATTGACGAAAACAAAATGTCGCCATAGCACAGTCAGCGCCACAAACGAGTGCAGGGACACGCTCTTTCACGCGCTTCTGAACAAAAAATAAAAATAAACGTGTTGGATAAAATGGCGAGATGCCACCACCCTAAGCAAAGCGCACATGAAGGCACCCTAGTGCTACCAGAAGAGCCACTCAACCACTAGCTCAGACCAAACTTGAAACTTGAAACTTCAATAACTTGGCAAAAAATAATTATGGTGACTTGTAATTTGGGTTACAAGCTAAGGTATGTCTATATAATTTGTTGAACCAATTTCGAGGTAAATCCGTGATTGCCAAATTTTTTTGAAACTGTCAATGTCTATAGTAAAAGAAACAAAAAACATAGCAGAAGAAGAAAAACGAAGGCCGCCCCCGCGATGACGTCGCAAGCGACCCATGACTCAACCGGCAAAGAGAAATGTACTTCCCGTGAAACATTTACACCTTATCTGAATTGCGCGGCGGAGTGTTCAAGAGGAAAACAGAAAACCGCAACAACAAAAAAGCAAAAAAAAACTGAATGCGGGCCTACAAAGTGAAGGAACGTGAGTGCTTGGTCGGAGCAGCACCCTACGTGCCCTGGCAGTGAGTCACCGCGGTGCGGCGCCCTGCCCCAGTTTAAAAGAGATTGCCTCGTTCGCTTGCGCGGGAGGGCCGAGTAGTGCAAAGACGCGATCGCAGTGTAGCAACCCTTTATCGCGGTCTCGGTGACGAAAGCCGTGCCCCAGCAAAGTAATCTTAACTCTTGTCCCGTCATTTCTACCGTGACAAGCTGCATTAAATGTGACGACAGTCCCGTGAAAATAAGCTCCAAACGTTTCAGCAAAAAAAATACAAAGACACAAAGAAAGAAAAAATGTTTTACTGTTTAAATTATTTTAGGTTTTATCATTAGTCAGGGCGCAGGCGAAGGCTTAAATGTTCACGTTTCTGACGTCGGGATTCTTTCTTGTGTTCCCTGTGGCACAACGAGGGTGTAGAAAGAGGCCATAATGGTACACCATCGGAGTAAGGTGTATATGCGTTCCCTCTATAGAACAACGAGGGTGCACAAGTACACTGCATCATGGGGTGCACATGCTTTCCCTTTTCAGGTGGTACATGCCTACTCCGAAAGGGGTGTCAAATATGGGGCGAGCATTTACACCCTCGAAAAATGTACCCACCGTCTTTTTTTTTTTTTCTTTTTTTTGTTAGGTGCGAGGTTTGAACTAAAGTTCGTTGACACTTCTTTTTACAAGTAACGACAACCAATACAAGTGACGAAGCACATTCCGCTGGAACAAGATGGCGGCATTCAGTTCAAACCTCTGCTGTGCACAAAAAGTAAGGGCGCAAACGCGCTGGGGTGCTAAACTCGTCGAACACAAAGTTTGGGCCGAAGTTCACGGAACGCACCGATTGGACGATCCCGACGATGACTTGGCGTTTTTTTCGGCGGCGTCCAATCGGCGCGCTCCGCTAACTTTGGGCTCCAACTTTGTGTACGACGAGTTTAGGGCCCCTGGTGTACATTGCACATGGTTGAAAAAACCCCGAGACTGCGGGTAAACGACACATAGAGACTTTTTAGTGTTGTGTCGTTTACCCGCAGTCTCGGGGTTTTTTCAACTTTCTGCTGTGCGCCGCCCTTCGCTTTCTAAAACCTGCACCGTCACGCAGTCGGCGCTTCAAAAAATGTCGCTACTCGTAGAAAGCTCTTATCCAGGCACTTTCGTTCGAACTGAATGCCGCCATTTCGTTCCAGCGAAATGTGCTTTGTCATTTGCATTGGCTGTCGTTACTTGTCAAAAAAGTATTGAGGGACTTTACTCGGCTGCGCTCAGACTAAGGACGAATTTGTTTATGTCGACCCGCTTCAAGGGGTTCAAAGAGTGCGACATCCGATGTCCGCTTGCAGTTTGCCTTCCCATTGAATCCGTAAGTGTGACGTCATGGGTCCAAACGAACCGTTGCTAGGGTCGTTGTTATGGACAAATCTACATGTGGCTAGGTTTCGCTAGGAAAACCCAACCGATCAAAAATTGGGAGTAGGATTTAAACTTCTAAAAATCACAGATATAGAAAGTTTGAATGTCATATATGCTTCGACAGAAGTGTACCGGTAATCGCTTGTTTCTGAAATATTCACGACTACAACTTCCGGTCCCCAAGATGCCTGCAGCAGACGACGAATGCAAGCAGTATACTGTCTGCCACACACCCGCCGGCCAAGCCGGCGCCGGCGTCTGAATCGTGTGAATGAAGACGAAATTCTGATATTGCATTTGTTTGAAATATAATGAGTTTCAGACACTTATAATAATTCATAGTGGGGTGCCATGCAAAATATGGTTTATCAAAAGTCTGGGCGTCGATCGAGATAATCGTCTGTTAAACGATCGCATTGCACCCGTGGAAAATTACTTCAGGCGATCGGTAGAGATCCCAAATTTTGTTGCCGGACTCGCGCCATGGTAGGGTGCTTCGTACCTGGTTGTAACCATCGCGTGGAGAAAGATTCTTGCAGTTTCTTCAAATTTCCGCAAAACCCTAAAACGCAAAAGAACTGGATAAACAACATAAGGTGAGTTTATTACAGATTGTACTCTCATCGCGGGTTCGATGGAGATCTTCATCGAAAGAGCACATCCACAAACTTTGATGTATAAAAAAAAAAAAAAAAAAAGCAATATTTTGCGAATTTGCGGTAGGCATCCAATTCTTTAATAACCTGACAACCTCAATAATAATAATAATAAATGACTTACCTCGACGGCGTACGATTTGTTTCTCACGCTGGCCTGCACTACGCCGGTAATGCACTTCAGGTCGTCGTCGTAAATGATCTGCCTGACGTTGTTTGATTTTACGGCATTTTCACCCCTCTGAACTAAGCTGGGATCTTCACAGAAAAAAACGCACAATGCGGAGGCCTCTACGGCCACGGCGATGCACTTGTTTGTGTCGCTTGTTTACCGACGCAGACGCCCGCTGCAACAGAGGCCAGCAAATCTATCGTGTCGTCTGCTACCAAAGCAAAGCGGAGTGGAATAATTCATAAATGGCTTTCATTGTTGCAGTACGACACTGAGACGACAATAACATCTTCATAATTAGACATCAAGAAGTTAGGTTCCTTACAAAAAATTATTTACTTACTTGTAAGCAAAAATCTAGCCTCATGTGGAGTCTCCATGCATTAGTCCATAGCAACGCCCCTAGAAACGGTTTGTTTGGACCCAGACGCCATGTTGTGACGTCATCACTTACGGAGTCAATTAGCCGAGCTCAATCACGTAAAAATGTAGTCATTTTTTTTCTGTCGCTTACATGCGCATTATACTCTTTTCGAAGCACGTCAAGCATCGTTGGCGGTCGCCATTTGTTTGGCATACGGAGAGTAGGATTGGATCCGAGTTGTCTCCGAACTCTGACGCAGCGCTCGCTCTCGTCACGAGCTCAGCCGAGTGCACGCCGAACACTGACGCAGCCCTCCTGTCCGGTCCAGGGTCTGTTCTCGCAGTCTATGGTGGCATTTTACATAACGCAAAGGCATGACTATTTACGCACCACATTAATGGTCAATCGCCCTCGTTCCTGTCAAGAAAAGAAAAATCGGTGGTACAAAATCTATCCTGAAGGAAGTACGCGTGCAACAGAGAGGATTATTTTTTCTTTTGTTTTTACAATCGCCGTTGTTGTTACGTTAGTTCATGCCATGTATAAGCTTTTGTACTTCTGACTGCTAGCTTAGTTAGTTAAACTTCGACTTTTACGTTACACAGGGCTGTAGCACGTCTTTTTTTTTATTATTCAGGACAAACTAGTAATGTATGATTAGTTACTTTTCTTGGTATCGCCTATAACACTGCCGGGACGATCGATATTTTCCCGGCACTCTGGAAACCCCTCAAGGAACACTAAAGCGGCCGTGCCACCGCTAATGCATCATACAAAAAGCTAACTGCCTGGCAGCAACGTTATTAGATTACCTGAGTTACGGAACTGCTCATAGACGCCGCATGCACGAACAGTACACCCCTCACTCACCACGACTCGCCTGCAGCGTCGCTCGACGCGCCGCCAGACGGCTGCTTCGGAAACTGAATCAGGATACGTACGTTTCAACGTTACTAGAAACGTAAAAACCAACGTAAAAAAAAACTCTGTTTGTAGTAACTTTTATAGGAGTTTGGTACAAAATAGGGGGGGGGGGGGGGTGATGTTTTCTAAAATCTTTAGTTTGAAAGGTTTTGCGGCACAATAATATAGTTTTCATACAACCATGCCTCAGTGGTGATTTCAGGTAGCGCGTCCCGACCTAGGCTCATCTTAACTTCGGGGTGAATTCGCAGCGCGTCCGCTGGGGACACGGGGGTGGCATCCCTGTAACCCTTTCCACTGTATCTGTTTCGGCTCCGAAGTGGCCGATTGAAGCCAAAATAGATGTTAGGTGCAGTTCCTCGAGTGACCGCTGCAGGATAAATGGCGGCGTTGTGATCGCCATTTGGCGCTTCAGTTGGGCTCTTCGGAACGCACAGTTATGAAACGAAAATATAGATGGCGCTTCGAACGACGCTTGGCGGATTGAAGTGAGTGAGGGGGGTACCCCCCTGCGCGTGAGTTCCACAACTGAGGTAATCTAATAACGTTGCTGCCTACAGACAGTGTACTCGAGGCAAACATGACGCAAACGTACTTGGAACATATACTTGAGGTGTGTCCGTAGATAATACTGCCATGATGTCTGGAGCGAACACCACGTATCTTGTGTGAGGTATGAGCAGCATTGGGGACGTGCGCGACCGAAAGTGTCGCTCTGGTCGGCCTTCCACGATTGGCCGAACGCTGACTATGACGTCAGAAAGGGTTTATCATCGACGGAAATAAGAGGAATGAAAGAATAATTTTGCAAGGTGTTGGCAGTGTTCCTTTGAGAGCGCAATGATTTCAAGCATCCACCATGCTCATTACTAACACCATCGAACTTGTTGTTCGCAAGGTAATGACGTCACGAGAGGGAACCGTAGGAGGGCGCCACCACAACATCTCGCCGCTAATACCTGGCGGGGCGTGTTGTGATTTCACACACTGTACAGTGTCTCCCGCCCCCCCCCCCCCCCCCCCCCCATTCCCGGCCCCCCTAAAAAATATACAGATTAGGTATTGCCCAGCGCTCAATTCTCCGCCAATAAATATATAGCGCTAGCCGTCCCAACCAGACGCTGAAGTTCCAAAACCAACTGATAACTCATGAGAAAGGCAGAGCGTCTCTTTCGGAAACTCGGCCTCCAGCAAGCGGCCCTTGCCCTCCATCGTGCCGGGGCTGCGCGTGCATGCTCGGAGCTCACGAGCATAGCCTACTCTATGCCCACAGAGCCTACACTTGGACGATGCAGCCATAGAGTGCCCGGTCGCAGGTTCGGAGCGCGAGGATGTGGTAGCACAGAGCATCAAAGCCATTTCTCGGGGAATTTGGGCGTCAGCGCATAGATTTTGCAGCGGCGAGGACCCGAAATACACTTGTTCGCTCGGGAGAAGTGTGTTTCGGCGTCTCGCCGCTGCGGGACGCCGCCCCACTCACGTGGTTCTCCTCTCATCCGTTGTCCGCCGATCCACCTTTTCCCATTTCGGCGGCAGCTTCTCGAGGCGATCTGTCAGGCTTTGTCAGTACACAGGAGGCTATGCCAAGAGATGCCGAAGAGCTACCGAAGGTGACAAGGTGGAACGCTCGCGCCGGAGGTGGGACAGATGAAAGACATCCCCTCCGTTTTAATTCCGACGTCGACTACATAAATGCTTGACCAGTCGCACAAGGGCAGCGTAAAGCTCCATGCATGCAGTGGGCTTTGAGACTACGTTTGTCTACGTTTTGGCTACATTGAGGAGGCTTGACGCCGACAACCGACTGCTAGTGCAAGTCAGCGTTGCATCACTCGGTTTCCGTGTAACTCAAAATGTAGTCGGATCAAATGGCACTCGGTGAATGGGCACCTCTTATGCGTTCTTCGCTGTATATGTATGCGCGGCATAGCTCTTTAGAATGGTAACCGGCAGTGCACGAGTAACCGGCATAACTCAAACGCGAGAATACAGTTTGCTCTGCCCGTTTGCTGTGCCCACACGATTAGATAATGAATAAGATCCGTCATAACCAGACTCGCCGCGCGGTGTATACACAGAAATTGTGAGATCGCTTTCCCACGAATCGAGGCCGCGTCGTTTCGCGCGATGCATGCAGAAAGTCAATATGGTTGGGTGCAGTGCTGCTCACCGCTGCGAGGGTATACAGGCTGGGTGGGCCGGCGGGTCAGGCGTGCCCATTCCCCGCGTCGTTACGGTTCAGTGATTCACGGCGGAAGTAGGTGGCGAAGTCCTAGTACCTGATCGACGAATTCGGCGAACTCGTGCTGCGACGAGCGGTCAGCAGTATTCTATAATGCCCGAAACGCGTCTTTCGAATGGCGTATGTTCATCGTCCTATATCCCTCCCATATACATGACATAAGATCCCCGAAGTGGTAGCAAATGACGTCACAGAAACCGGCCTGTCGTGTTGTCGGATGTCGCGATCCTGGCGGTTGGTGCTACAAGTCTCGAAAACAAAGTGCACGAGCATAAACGCTCTAGTCACAACTCCTGGCGACTGAATCTTCCGTGGGCTGTCAAAACTGGGGAGCGACCTGCACAGCAAAACGAGCGTCTGCCTCGCCCACCGTCGCCGCTGTGACAGGGCTAGGTTCACGGCCGACGACAACATAACACTTGAATGACGTCGTCGGGCGGAAATCGAGGGAAGACATTTTTTGAACGCAGTAAACATATACCAGTCGGGGACTCGTTCCAGACACCATAGCAGTATATAGACGCTTTACACACGCGCCAAATTACAGCCGCCATTGATGACTTTCAGCTGTCTTTCCAAGATGCCAAGCAACTAAAGCGGGCGTTGACGAGCCTTTGCAGAGGTCAGTGCTGTGGAGAAAGACACGGCAGAACCTAAAAGGGTAATAACCTGCCCTGCTGTGGTAATGATCAAGTGAAGTAATTGTAATAAGAGGTAACAAAAACTGAAGGTCGCTTATGGCGGCACCCATGCACAGCTGCAGCAAAGCGTCTATAGACCTTTTCCACAAGGGCGCCGCCATCTTGAATTGTCGTCACTTCCAGTATGGGCGAAAACATTACTTTGCCGTCGCCACGCCAATAGAACACATTTAGGATATAAGCCTAACCGTCACACATTCTCGTTTTGGCTCCGCTCTATTTTTTTACTGGTTACAGGTTGAAACGTTTTTTCTATTTTGTCGTCGCCCATACTGAAAGTGACGACAATTCAAGATGGCGGCGCCCCTGTGGAAAAGGTCTATACTCAGCCGTCGAATGTTGCTCACCGTTTAGCAACCTCAGTGTATTTAAAATCACATTATATAGAATTTTTTTCTTTCAAGCTGGGGTCGCAGTGCTTATACACATGGCGCAAAAAACGGTCTGCGTACAGATTGGAAGGCGAGTCACCGCGAGATTCGTGCTTTGAATGCCGCATGGCAATGAGTTCAAAGAGGAACTTGGCACGCGGCATTCGAACCAGTGAATCGTGCTTTGCAGACTGTTATTTGTATGATGTATCAGCTGTGTGACACCGGCTTAAAAGGGCTGTTTAGGTATTCACAAAGACCGAACATAAATAAAAAAAGAATATTCAGCACTCTTTCTTATTTTTTTTTTTTTTTTATACATAGGGACGTGAGCCATTCAGTCCAGAATTTCTTCCTCTAATTAAAATCGAGCGCAAGACGTTTTATGCTAAATTTAGCGGAAAAATTGTCTCCGCAAAGTTTCACAACACTGAGCCACACCGCCGTGTGACACTTTGACGTCACGCGGCAGTGGGATGTCACGTCGCGTGACACAATGATATCACGTTAAGCCTCCGTCACACGAGCCGCAATCCGCAGACAAACTCTGCTGGGTGTGTCTCCCTCGTACATGACGATAAACACTGCCCGCAGATACGTTCAAAGCGCTTATAAGGGCGGGAGGAATCATACGTTTGTCTTTTTAAACTTAGGCTAGATGGCGCAACCTACCGCCCGTTACAAAGGTTATAGCCATTAACATCCATCCATCCACCCATCCAAAGCATGTAAGAAGCAGACATGTTTCGAACCTGCTCGAAACTTGTCCCCCAAACCGCCCTGCCATCGTGTCTGCAGCCGACACTGCGTCGTTCGCGTGATGTATACGAGCAGCGTGACTGGGGTCGCGAGAATGACAACGCACTCGGTCAAAGTCGAGCGCAAATGTGTGAAGCGGCTGCGACGGAAACGCGTAGCCCCGGGAGCCGCGGCCTCTGCAAAGGCAACCTCATGTAGCGCTTTCAAAGTCGCTGGGTCAATGGCGGCGTCTTTGCCTAATTATGCCCTCTCTCAGGACGGCCCTTCAAGTGGATTATGAATGCCACGGTCCACCCTGAAGCCACTTTTTTTTACTCCTTGTTTTTGTGGTGTTTTTTTAGCGTGCTTCCATTTACCAGGGCGAAGCGCTTTGGCGAGGCTTAGCGAGTCGTGCAGTCGTTCCTGCCGATTAGCAGCCGAATGACCTTGCCTACCTTTTAATTAACCCGAAGGCGGCCGGGATCCCAGGCGTCATGGCGGTTAAGGTCGCGGCGGAACACTGCAGCTTTATTTTTTGGTTCGTTTGAATGAGGTTCGTTACAGCGCTGGGCTTGAAGTTTTGTGCTTACAATCCGTGTTCGGTCAGTACCCTCAGCGCCTTTTATTCGAAACTTTCACGACCTGTAGGGGGCACACTGGCACCTATCAAGGTTCCTGTCATCTGTATGATCAATGTGTAGAACAGCAGTACGTGATGTGGTCTGTGACTCGTAAGTAGTCCTAATTTTTTTATAAGCAATACTAGAGCTTCCCCTGATTTTTGTTTTTATGTCATGAAACGGAAGCGAGTATCCCTTGTGTGAAATCGATCATCCACGAACTCATCCCCAACCTTCTTGGACATCAACTCCTCGGCGAATGCGATAAAATGAGAATTTCGACTAAACAACAACAAACATCGCAATGATCCCCGGGAATGTTTTAGATGGCAGTCATAAATTATCAATAAGCATAATTGAACTTTTGGATACGTATAATTTTAATTCTACGGCTCTACATTTTTTTTTATTCAATTATACGAGTTACATTCACAAAAAGGACTGTAATTGCCTGAGTATCCTAGAACGCAAACCAATTATAATTTTGATATTTCATTGAAAACTTTTTGTTCCACAGAATGTCCCAGAAAGTTCACCATAATATGATGCTTGTATTTACTTCAAAAACCGAAGTAAAAAAAAAAATCCGGCTTCTTGCTGATCATTAAAAATTTACTCCTGGCCGAACATTTGGCAACCCGTTCAAATTTCATATGGTTATTTTCAACAGGGTACGCGGTGAATTAAGGTATATGTGGGTTAATTTTAGATCAACTTACCGTTATTTTATCAATGCGTACAAGTTTCAAACACCAAACACGTCGTTTCTTTCTCCAACAACCAAATATTGTAAGAACCACTTCGTGGTTCTTACAATCGTGGTTCTTACAATTAGACGGATTGGCGGTACTTATACATCCAACTAAGCTTAGTGGTATTCGGTGGTCTTCACGTCCGCCATGACGTCCCCGTTGCCATTCCCTTCAAGCTATACGTTCTAGCTCAAGCGTAAAATTGCCTTCCATTTCAAATGTCGGAACACCAGAAAACGATGTGTTCGCCGAGGCGAGACGACCAGGGCGGGGTGGCCAGACTGGTGGCTGGATTAAAACTCCGCACAGCAACGTTCCACAACACTGCGTGTGGCAGCTGTCAATCTGGATGCGTTGATGCGTTTTCGACGCGTGCTTCGTTCGCTTTGCCGAAACAGCATGGTATATACACGCCACTGGACTATTATTATTACACGCTGGGCACTCCTATGTTTGTGAACAACGGAACTATCTTAGATTCCCCTCAAAAGGGTTCTTGGCCGATGCAATACACACTTTTCAAAAGTCCGTCAAGCAACATTGGCAATCGTCACTGCTTGGACTGCTCAGGCTAGGTGGCGCAAGCTGCCACCCGTTACAAAGGGTGTAGCCATTACCATCGATCCATTGGATACGAAGCGTGTGGTGAGACATGACTCCTAGCCGAACGGTGACGCAGCGCTCGTGCCCATATACATGCTCAGAGTATGGGATCGAGCAATGGCGGAGAGGCGTTGGTGCGAACTTTTGAAAAGGGTCTATAGACTTTGTATAGCGTTCACGGAACTACTGAAGAGATGAAACCGTCCCGCCCATAGCAGCTTAATTGAAGCATAGACCTATTGGGACATTCATGGCCTCTGAGATTCTTGGTCGCAAAGCATGTGACGTGTTAATCTCCGTAGTTTTGATTTATGATGTTTTTCTTTTTATTAGTTAATCTGCTCTATGCTTTTCTCCCATTTCGTTTGATTTGCGCTCTTAAGGTCCGCAGCTGTTTTCATATTTTTGTTTGTTCTGCAAAGTGGAACAGTTTTGCGATACGGAGTGCGCAAACTAAGGAGGTTTTATTGCCGTCGCGTGATTCTTATAGTGCACGCGAGACATCGAAATTAGTTCCAAATGGTCACGGAAAGTGAATAAACTGCTTTATTCCGTGTATATTTATTTGTTTATTCATTTTATTTATGCGGCCAGCATTCCGTGAGAACGTCAAGGCAGGACATACGTGCACACGTAACCACCGATCAGTAACAAAGCAGAACAGTGCAGCGAAGGCAGCTACATGACAAGGTACCTATAGGTAGTTCGTCGTTAAAACTTAGCCATTGATACTAGACTAGAAAAACGCTTTCGGGGAGCTTCTCAATCAACTAGGCGATAAGGTGATCCGTAAAATATCTGCAGGCTTATGTTTGCTCCCACCAGGAAAAGAGGACTTCTTATAGTGTTACAACTCGTTTGCAGAAGCACACAGCTGTCCTTACTTTATCTTGCAGTTTACTATAGTCACTGAGAATATGAAAATAGCATGCTTTGGGCTGCACGGGCACGCTGGAACCTCACGAGGCGTCGAAATGTTATCGAAGTTAGAAAGCTCACGCATAAGATGGGACAACTAAAAGACTCCCTGCCGTTCTTATTTTATCAGTTACTATAGCACAATAAGTGTTACGTCTAAATGTTCCTCACGTACGAAACGGCGAACTGTTCTAACGCCAGTTGCTGAAGTGGTACCCGGAAAGGAAAAATAACTTCGGCAGGGTCCGCGTATGCACCGCCATCCGGAACGAAACTCCTTTTTGTTCCCAATTAGCCGTTCTTATTACCTAGATAATAGGATTGCCGGCTTAACGAGAATTTACTTCTCTCGGGGTTCGCGAAGGCCACAACGAGAAAACCGTGACCAGCCGGATGTATATATATATAAATCTCGTTCGGCCAAGCCACAACAGCGCTCTGTAGATCTCTGACCACCGTGCGCTGTATTATAGCAAGCCTTCGGGCGAACCGTAACCACTTTGTCAAAGAGGGCGCTGGCAGTAGCGCCGCTCATAACTTGGGGTGCACGCGCGACCGTTAATGAGAGCGCGTGGCTTCTGTTCCTCGTTACCAACCTTCAGCTACAGTGGCTACACTTCGGTTGCAGGGAAGAACGGAAACAACAAATGAAACGGCAAGGCAAATAAAACCCGCCCCAGCAACGACAACAACGACAACAAAAAGCCGAGCATCGCGTGATGCCCCCGTACACAGCTCGAGGCAACGCATTTTACCCGAAGTGTCGATTCGGTTTACACGCAGACCCCATTGGGCCCGAGCCAGGATGTAAGAATGTCGTAACAACCGAGTCAACCCACGACGTGAGCGGGGCGAGTGGCTCATCACGTTCTGTCCACCTTTGTGTTTGTTTGTTGGATTTCTTTCCCGGCGTGTATACCCTACTGGGAATGTGAGGAAGGCCTCTGGAGGAACAACGGACGTTCCTGTCTGGATTCGTGCAACAAGAACAAAAGAAGAAAAAAAGGATAACGTCCCGCTCGCGTCACGAGTTGGGTCGTGTTTTCCTCACGAACCGGCCGTGCGATCCTAGAAGGCATCCCCGAGGCACTTAACCGCCCCGGGTACTTGGTGAGGTAACGCTTTCTTTGGATGGCCGTCACGGAATATGATCTACCGTTGGTTCGCGTGTCCTTTCTGGACTGTGGAGCAGCAGCAAAGCTTTGCGGACTTCCCTGGAATCCGATGTTTTCAGGGCTTCGGTAACGCTGACATGGTGTTTTTATTTTATTTTTTGTGCGTGTTTTTTGAGCAGTCAACATTTGTGATGAGCTTTTTATCGCCTTTTTGTGTCTGCATCGGTGTCTTGTATAGCTGGCAGAATTGTAAAAGTTACTTCAGAAATCTACCTAAGATGCAGTTACAGTTACGCGTGCAAAAAGTACCTGGGGTACGTTTCTATATACTCATTGAAGAATGCACCAGATACTTCTATTTTCAGGAAAACGGCAAATAGTAGTGGATGGTAAAAAAAAAAAGAAAAATGTAGTGCGGAACGTTCATGTGAATCCCCCCATGACCTAAAAGTTCGAGTTCTGTAGATAAAAAGATATTCGTCAGCTTTACAGATAAAAAAAAAAAAAAAGGCATGATATTTTGTGTTTAAACATGGGGGACATGACACCGGCAAGATGAAACGCTCACCACATCTAATGTTCCAGGTAAACTCCCTTCGTGTTTTAAAAGCAGGGTTGGAACTAACGCGTTACAAGTAACGACGTTGCTGGTAACGCGTTAGTTTTTTTTAGTAACGGACAAACGTACTCGTTAGAATTCCAAATGACTAACAAGTAACGTCTTTATTATTTTACGGTCTCCGCTATCAAATTATGTTACCCGTTACACGTTACTTTTTATGAAAAATTTCCGCATAATATTTCGAAAGCAAAATCAGTTTTATTCTGCGCACTACAGGAGGTGGCAAAGAAACCCCAACAAAGCTATGTATAAACGGCGTCATTTCAAATTCCCTCGGAAGACACTTTCAACGTTCCCACGACTGGGCCCAAAAGACGCGAGATTATCGCTTTGCGAAATTCCTAAGCGTCCTTGGTGCAGTATTTGTACCGAAGCTACTAAAGGCCCGTTCACACTCTTGCGACCGAGTAAGACTGAGAGAGACCAGACCGGTCTTCAAGCCTCTTGCGACGTCTTAGGACCAGCTCCGCTGCAGCGCATCTGGTCCTAAGATGTCGCAAGAGGCTTAAAAACCGGTCTGGTGTCTCTCGGTCTTACTCGGTCGCAAGAGTGTGAACGAGCCTTAAGACCACCGTCGCCGTGACCTGAAGGAGCAGCCGTCTCGCTAGAAAGGGACATCCGCTCAAACGGCAACAGTCTACCGCCGCTCAAATGATTCTGCCTAATCGTCCCTAGCTACTCCAGCTGGTCAAATCCTTCTCTTCAAAATAAATAAATTCTCGTTCTGTCAACAACAAAAAGGATAAACCCTAAAGTTGGAAGCGTTGATGTTTTCACGCTTTGAACCAAAACAAGTGGCAAGGTTGTCGCAGGATTCAACGGCGTTCGCCACCAGAAAGACGTCACCATCTTTTAGAATTCCTGCCGCCGTGGTACAAAGGTGCAATCTCTCGCTGAATAACGACTCCCGCTCAGATGGTCGCCTCCCACTAAATCCTCTGGACAAAAATTAGACGAAAGACTCTGTAACCACCACGGACGGCACCTTCTTTGTATCGCAGTTAGCCCCCAACTCCCTGGCATTCAAAGACCAAATTATCTATTGCTGGGCGCTGCGCCCGCCTTATCCTTCTCGCGGTTCCTGGTTGTGTGTGAAGGCTACTGTACCATTCTTCTAAAGAGACGCATTCGTGGCAGTAATAGTGATGACTTTCGTCTGCTTCGCCCTTGCTTTGCTTCTGCCGGCGTGAAAAAAACGAGGAAAAAAAAAACGAAAAAGGTTTTTGGACGTGAAAGAGAAAATTAGGGTAAAGAGTTAATAAACGCTCGCCACCTTTTTTAATCATATATACACGTAAAGATACTACGAGTATGTATGTGATTATAACCAAAGTATGGCCGGCGCTATACTTCGTTTATAATTACCAATAATCTTTTTTGTTTATAATAACCCATCGGTGTCCTCTTTTCGTTGCTTGTGTGGCCTAAACCGGACTGTTACTAAAACCGGTGTGGCTATGAGGAGCGCTGTTTGTGAGCAGTCCGTGCACTGTACAGTTGCCTCTGTCATGCAACGTCTACCTCTAAACAACAAGGCCGTTTTGGAACACTTGTTATAAAAGCCCCTTTTACTGCCATCTTGCACTCTCTTTTCGTACAAGATGGCAACGGCCGCCGAAACTCCGTTAATATAGCCCGGGCTAAGTGCTATGTTTGAACTGAGGGAAACGAAGTCAGACAATTTGCTGTTTAAATGTTTGCTCTGTATGCCGAAACTCAAGCTGCTGAGCATATCCAAAACGTTGAAAATGTCGTCGTTAAGCTTTATTAACTAAAAGAGCGCACATTCTTTTCGAGATCGTTTAGTTAGTCGCAGTTTTTCAGCTATATCTCACAATGCTCATTAATGTAAGCTAGCGAAAAGTCTTCAAAAACGGCTTAATTTATGTTACTAGTATATTTCAGAAGGAGGGTAAATCAATCATTGCAGTTATATATAAACACGCCTATTTGATATGTGTTTAAGTTTGCGATTTATTTAGAGGGTTTTTTCTGTACTAATTCGTGATGCAGTTTATTTAGTTAATATTGCGTTGTACCACACCTCTGATAACAAGACATTAACGGCGGAGGTTCGCATCAGTCTTCCTTGTTTGTCGTTCCGCCAGTCCCTCCATTCGCTGAAGCTATAAAAGTTCGAGGTACTTTCAGAGAAACGAAAGACCTAGAATACAACCCACTTTCGCGACACGCCCTTGCTGAAAGAGAGGAAGATCGACCGTATGCATTAAGCTCCTGTTTCTCAAAAAGCGTTTAGCAATCTTGCGGAGACGTTTGTGGTTGAGACTCTACAGTCATATACTAAAATCTCACATACTAACAGTAAAACACAAAGTAACGACAAACTAACGACAAAGTAACGTCCGTTAGCCATGGCAAGTAACGACACCGGTATTTCGTTACATTTGCAAAATGGTAACGGAGCTCTATAACGCGTTAGCTTTTTGCTAAGTTAACGAGTAACGCTATTTTGTTACTTATTTTCGGTAATGGGCACAGCACTGTTTTAAAGTAGCGCAAGGTTCGTCGATGCACGAGGCACGTGCAACGTGCAGTCCTTAGGAAGATCATGGTGACACAACGTAGCACTGAGCTAGATTTCAGACGCCATGTTCTTCCCAGAAGTGGCGCGCGGCACATGTCTGGAGCATTTACACAACAATGAATGCGCCACTTTTCCCAGGATAGAGGGGCTTCAGTTCCAGGTGCTGCTCTTTTTCGGCATGCCAGGCGACCACATCATGCTTGGCGCCAACGCAACGGCCTCTTCTTCCTTCGCCTTTTTCATCACTGTCTTGACAATACAACATCCTGTTATGGACCAATGGATAACCATGTCCTGGCAACCTGAATCGTCTACAACCTGCGGGACCAAGGAAGCCGTCAACGATTTCTTCTCGGGGCGTGACACCGGCAAGATGGAACGCTCACCACTTCTACTGTTCCAGGTTAATTATATGAACACCCGCTTTTGTAACCGCTCCCACGTAGTGACGGTGTCATGCCCCTTCAACACTCTAAAGTTTTTGCAAGCGTGTTCGTTTGTGGTTTGAATCGATTCTTCGCCTCTTGCTTGTCTTGTTCACGACTTCTGGTACCAGACGACGTTTGCCCCTGGCCACGGTGATTCCGATAATCTACAAACGCAACTACTTGATACCGTTAATGGAATATAGGAAGGGCAAAAAGGTATTCTTTCAAATATGAAAACCATGAAAGAACAACAGAAGAACGCGGACCGAACAGATAAAACAACTATCTGCAAAATTGACCGCGCTGAAGGCCGAACTTACGAAATAAAATAAAAACATTGCACAACGTCTCCCCCTCCAGCAAAAAAAAATTGTCAATTTATTGTCAAAATTAGATTATAAGGTTCCTAAATGCGACGACGCCGAAAACCGATCACGCCATTCTAACCTGCTGTTTTATGGAATCACAGACGAATCAAGCGAAACGTGGGCTGCGTCAGAAAGAAGGGTTCTTGAACTCTGTGGTCACCGTTTCGGTATCAGCATTAACCCATATAATATTGAAAGAGCCCATCGCATTGGAAGGTATACCGCTGAGAAAAATAAACGCCCCATCATTGTAAAGTTTTCTAGGTTTAAGTACAAATATCGCATCCTTTCTTCCGGTCCAAAATTGAACGGCACGCCCTTTTCTGTGGGAGAGGGATTCTCTATCCATGTCGACAATGCAAGAAGGAAACTAATCGAGTGCTCCAAGTCAAAAAATGTTCCTTTTAAATTACCCTTCAACAAACTGAAGATCGATAAGCTATTTATATCTATAACTCTGAATCGGACTCTGTTAAACCCTTACTATAAGATAGCGAAGGATAAACATTCCAACAAAACTGCCTTGCAATAAATCGGCCTCTTCTTGCAATGTCACTAACACCCTTTCACTTTCAGTGTCATTCACAAATATAAGTGTAATTCTAAAATACGATATAATATCATCGTTCCTTTGCGATAACGACTCTGATGTCGTGATCCTTGCGGAGACATGGTTGAAACAAGAAATTCAAAATAAAGAAATACTGACTAACAGTTCGAACTAACTGTTACCGTCGCGATAGAATAAATAAAAAACGAGGTGGTACGATGATTGCTGACAAAAAAGAAATTCCGTATTACGTCATTTCAACTGATAGCGATATCGAAACAGCTTGGTTTGGTTTTTATTCTTCGTTCCAAAAGGGTATCCTGGGCGTTTGCTATCCATGGTGGTAAATACGCCTAAAAACACGGAGAACGAAAGAAGCACACAGGACTAGGCGTAACTTGCAACTGAACTTTACTTAAGGAAACACATAAAAATATTAAAAAGAACGCACATGCGCCAAGATGATGAACTTTCATTAACCACCTGGAATGCCTGCCGTCACTGTTGAGTGACCGATAAAAGCCTGCTCCTTATCGGATAAGGCAACAGAAGGAGCACTGATACACACATTCATGCCATGGGTCCTTATCATGAATGCTTCATGTATCTCGCGTTCCAATTTTGTTTAAAAATTTCCCATAATCTTGGTGCTAATTAACTCGGCCTGGCACTTACACCTATCACAATGTACAGCCAAGTGGCAAACGGCGATTGCCTGGTGGCGGCAGTGTTCTCTGATTCTATCATTACTGCACCTCCCCATCTGGCCAACATAAACCCTACCGCAAGACAGGGGGACCTCGTAAGTGACCCCTAAAGCACATTGGCGAAACTTGGTGGCACGACGCTTGCCGCACAGCCCCTCCGCATTACCCGGCACACCTGCATTATTTATTCTTTGGCAAAGCTTAGAAAGCTTGTTTAGGGCAGAAAAAAACTACAGGAATGCGAAACTGATTCGCCACCTTTTTGAGGTTGTGAGAGACCCTATGTACAGTCGGCACGGAATGAAACGCGAACATGGAGCACATGGTTTTCGACCCACGCTGAGTCACCTAGAAACACAACACCGAAGGTTTGGGTGCACTGAGCAAGAGTCTAACACATCGAAGGCGCAGCCATGTTCTTGCAGCTCCCATCTGGTTCAGGTGGTGCAGCATCTAGCGAAAACCATGCACCCACTGTTCGCGTTCCATTCCGTACCGACTGTACATAAGGTACCAGGGAAAGGCAGCAGCCCGTACCATGGAGGCCCGCGGTGCCGCGTCTAGTGAACTTGATAATGTGATGAGTATATACATGCCTGATGACAACGACATGAATTGTTGGTATTGGGGAGGATGGCAGTCCGATTCGCAGAAGTCCAGATTTCGTGGAGGCGGGTTGGGCGGGTCTGCAGCGAGCCATGGGGATCTGGCACGCTGTTCGATCGGTGCACGAAGGAGCCTCAGGAACAATGGCGCTGTTGCTCACTGGGGTCCACTGGGGTGGAAGCATCAGTGTCATGATTCTAAGGCATGACATAAAAGGAAGTTGAAGGGGCAAAAAGAAAGAAGATGATGCCACGATTTGAGGAGGGGAAGAAAAAGAAGAGGACGGCGTGAGAGTTAGAATCGAAGACCGAGACCGGGAGGAAGCGGCGGATGGGGTCCATGGCTACGCCCCAGGACGCGCCCGACCCTTGCTGTGCACAAGCCGTCGCGGCGAGAGTTCCACACTCCCCTTCAGACGCCTAGGAGACAGGGGCCTTCGCTGCCTTGGGCAAGTCGCTTCGGTTCGTCGACGCAACGAACTAAAACTGTAAGGCCTACTCCGAACAGCTTCATTTCTTGGAACTGTAGATTTGTTTAAGCGTGTCTGTGTATTATTTCCCCTGTTACTGTGTATATACTCCCATGCTTTCCGTTATATGTTCGTCTAGTTTTTTTGTAAATATAATGGGTAGTATATTATTCGTTTTCGGCCTCGCCTCTATCGCATTCGCAACGTCTCCGGCCTAACCGTGACAATGGCGAGCCTGCCAGGATACTTCTAACATCCTGATATTAGGAAGTCCGAGATGCGCGAATGTTGATAGAGATATGCCGATACACAGAGGTGCAATTTAGAGCGAGTAGGTGAAACATGTGCCGGCTGTGAGTACCCAGTCTGATTATTTCTTGGCCATGGAAGTTCCTTAAAAATAACGCTCGAAGTGAAAGTTGATAAGATGGATCTGTGTAAAGTGCAAGAGATTGGAAACGCTGTAGGACTAGAAGGAATTGCACTGAAAGAATGGTTGAACGGTTTACTCGAGGCAGAAAAGGCTGACCTGAGAGAAGAGCAAAAGTGGCAGGAGTTGGTAGGAAAAGAAGGCGAGCAAGGGCGTTTTGCCTCGGGAAAGGAACAACAGTGGAGAGAAGAAAGCGCCACGGAAATGGCACGCATAAAGACGGAATGCAACCACCTAGAGGAAATGATAGCGCTGCTGGAAGCTGCAGAGGAGGCACAAAATGGTGCAGAGATGTGGAAGGATGAGGCCTCACTCCAGAGAGAAGGTCTACAAAGGAGGAAAGCTGCGGAGCTTACGGGAAATTCTGACGAGGCTTGTCCGCTTGTCGCAGAAAACGACCAGATGAAAAGTAAGAGAGGGTCTTTCGGATACTCGGATCCCCATTTAAGAGCTGGTGAGGAAGCTGAAGCTTCAGCCCTTGCAAGTGGAGAAGATGCTGAGGTGATGATGCGGCCCATGGTCGTATTGAAGAAGGCCCAGCAAAGCACAGGGAGTGCTAAGGTACGGAGGGCTACTTCTGCTGGTCAGAAAGTAAAGAGCAGAAAACATCTGGCACGTGTGGTTCATCGGAGTACTCAGGGGAGACGCCGGTTGAACGCTCAAAAGACGCTGCTAGGGCAGTGCAATGTTAAGCTCAGAAAACCACGAATTAGCGCGCAAGTGAAAGGTCACAGTGTCCGCCAGGGAATAAAAATGTCAAACAAGAAGCCACGCGTGCGCTCTGCTGACGTTCGAATTGCGATCTACCCTATCGCGATTGACAGCACTAAGTTAATCTGTTACCCTGAGGTGCTATCGAGCGTTTTGGTGGACTGGACGGCCAAAAGGCCAAGACTGGGAGAGTAGCTGAGCACCATGATTTGATTGCATTCCTGGCTGAAACGATTAGACTGGGTCTTTTTCTTTTTTCCAAGCGTCAATGCTACTATTTGTAAGCATATCTGTTTTGTATGTCTAGATTCTGCTTGGAAATTTTGTATTGCCTTCGTCACGAAGAAGGTTGTTTTTGTATTCGTAGCTTGTACCACAAAAGCGAAGTATGCAAGGAGGTTGAACATTGGAAGGCAATCGCTTTGCGGTATTTTCGGCACGTGGCAGTCTTTGATTTTCGGAAAGGTGCGTATTCGTTCGGGGATTTTTGTTCTGTACGGAATTATTCAGTTTTGAAATGATCGCAGCGCTCAGTGATTGTGCTTTGAAGTTTAGAAAAGATTTGTGCATTCAATTATGTCGTTTTTCAAGTGTTCAAAATCGGGGGGAGTGCATGTTCCAAAAAAATTAACTACGAGATTTTTTTTTTTTTTTTAAATAAGAAGAAAAGTATGTTAAACGTATCTACGAGACTTCGCCGAATATATGTATAAAGTACTGCGCAATGCTTGTGAAGGGCAAGAATTTTAGTGTGGTTATTTGTGGGAATTTGGGAAGATAATGCAGCTGCTGCATACGCGTGAGTCAATAATTACATCTTCGGAGGTTCCAAAGGTAGATAAAAAAAAAGTTTAAATACTTGAGGATGTTTAGGAATGTCGGGACCTCGACATTTTGCGTCACTTGATTGTGCTTTAATTTTTTTTTACGGTGTGTTTCCTGAACGATTGTGATTGGACGCAATGATTTGTCGGTGGAAAACTCTTCAAGAAACCTGTGCTGTGAAAGTGTAGCTGTGGAGGATAGCCATTGTGCTTTGTGGTCAACTACCGCAGGACAGCACCTTCTGTAGATGAAGATCTCAAGAAAGAACTTCATGTTATGAAATTCTCGTTTGCGGGGGGTAATGTCATGATTCTAAGGCATGACATAAAAGGAAGTTGAAGGGGCAAAAAGAAAGAAGATGATGCCACGATTTGAGGAGGGGAAGAAAAAGAAGAGGACGGCGTGAGAGTTAGAATCGAAGACCGAGACCGGGAGGAAGCGGCGGATGGGGTCCATGGCTACGCTCCAGGACGCGCCCGACCCTTGCTGTGCACAAGCCGTCGCGGCGAGAGTTCCACACTCCCCTTCAGACGCCTAGGAGACAGGGGCCTTCGCTGCCTTGGGCAAGTCGCTTCGGTTCGTCGACGCAACGAACTAAAACTGTAAGGCCTACTCCGAACAGCTTCATTTCTTGGAACTGTAGATTTGTTTAAGCGTGTGTGTGTATTATTTCCCCTGTTACTGTGTATATACTCCCATGCTTTCCGTTATATGTTCGTCTGGTTCTTTTGTAAATATAATGGGTAGTATATTATTCGTTTTCGGCCTCGCCTCTATCGCATTCGCAACGTCTCCGGCCGAACCGTGACAATCAGGCTAAAAGGAGCTTGTAGCCCAGTCAAAGTAGAAGCTGCCGCCTCCGAGGAACCGAGGTTGAGGCACCGCCGTCGCTCAGTGTGTCATCCTCTCAACGTCGTCGTTGCTGTGTTCTTTATTTATACGCGTATATATGTATAAATAAAATAATATAGATAGAAAGGCACACAATTGAACGGCCAGCGGCGCGCCCACCATGCACTGCCTTTGAAGGAAAAAGCGAGCCTCAAAATCAAGGACCATCATCATCATCATCATCATTATTATTATTATCATCATTATTATCATTATCATCATTATCATTATTATCATCATCATTATTATTATTATTATTATTATTATTATTATTATTATTATTATTATTATTATTATTTACCGCCCGATATCCGAGACCTCCCAGACGATAGATGGCTCTCGCCAAGCCAAGAAAGCCTGTCCGCGCGGAGGCTAGTGTATTTTCGAAGAGTGGAATGTATTCCCCCAAGTAAAGTATTTGCTAGAGCGTTAGCGGAGTGGCACGTTGCTGTGTACGCCGTCACTAGATGGCGCCACCGACCCGCTCTGCAACGACTGCGCCGAAGAAGGCGCAGTCTTTGCAGACTGAGCCGACTCTGGAACCGCGTCATATACCCCGAAGTATATAACACACGTGAAGTTGAATTTCCCGCGCTCGCTCTCCCCAGTCTTGGCAGATTTTCTTTTACACGACCTAAGCTAGGACACGGATCCTAGCAAGCCGGCCTTGGTGGCATTAGGTTGAATCACCAGCCAGTTCGACCACACAACCGCTGCCGCAATGAATCGAGAGAACTATACTCCGTGTTGAGACTGCAGACAATAGAGAGTTTTAGTAGATCAATCCCATGACTCCGATAACGATACCCGATACTCCGCCACCGCCTCTCTTGCGCATGCATAGTATCGTTATCGGAACGATCTACTAAAACTCTCTAGTGCCACAAGCAAGAGAGCTAGGCACGGTGGAGCTAGGTCACTAAAGTGTTAATTCTTTAGCAGAACGAGCACTCGCGCTAGAAATGCACGTCTCAAAGCCAGCGGCGCGGGCTATATCGCCCTTGTAGCTTTTGCTGTAGTCTCAGCTTAAGGGTGAACAAAGTATAGGGAGTATCCACTAGCGGCCATAGCTGTGTGCGCGACTGCTGAGCACGTGCTAACGGCGAGCTTCCACGGTTCTCTCGCCACGTGCATTCCGCACCATCAAGATTGCCGGTCTTAGCAGCTCGTTCTGAGCAAACCTCGCAAACAAATATGGCGTCCAGTGAATGGCCCCTATAGTTTTTCTGCACGTGCGTTAACCCCGCTGAAGTTCTGCGTGTGTAAGCAGGAGACTTCTTTACGTTCACTGCCGTCTGCCTCCTGGGACTAAAATTATGGCGGTGTCACGCATGCGCCGAACGCTTTGTGCCGGTGCCATGTTGACTTCCGTGCGTATATGGCACGTGATTTGTTCACTTTGCGAAGCGACGAACTCGCTCGTGCTGGACTGTGGAGATTGCACGCTGGGCTGTGGATTCGTAAAGATTGAAATGATGTATATACACACCAACTCAACTATCATACGTCACGCCAGGGTGGTGGCGCTTCGGGCATACTTCCGGTTGGGGGGTTTGGGCGGAATTCGCCATGCGGGACAGGAATTCCCGTGTTGTATTGGAAGAAACCAGACTAAAACCTGCCTTTTCGTCAAAACGCCGCGACTGGGGCTGTATTTAAAAGAGGCCGGAAAGGTGTGAAGAAGGGTTTTCATTTGTTTTCTGCGTGTCCGGTTCGCTCGGGGACGTGGATAGGTGCCGTGAAAAGGGAAGACCAGATACCGTCGGGCCACGATAGTTTGCACGGGAAGCACTTTAGGTTCGTCACGAATAGACGCTTTGCAGCAGCTGTGCATGGACGCCGCCATAAGTGACCTTCAGTTTTTGTTTCCTCTTATTCCGTTTATTTCACTTCATCATTACCATAGCAGGCCAGGCTATTGGCACATTAGATCCAACTGTGTCCTTTTTTAAAGCAACGGCCTTTGTAGAGGATCGTCAACTACCGTTTCAGTTGCTCGGCATCTCGGTAATACGAAAGAAGGTCAGCAATGGCGGCTGTAATTTGGCGCGTGTGTAAAGGTGTATCCACACTACGGACCAAATTACTCTTTTGGTCCGCGGGCCGCGCATCACGTGATCTTACGTCACCGGTTTTCGAGGTCCGCCGGTGGTCCGCGGCCCGCGCTTCTGAGAAATGCCAAGCGACTTTTCTCGCCCGGACCTTGGCGGCGGACCGCGGCGTTTTTAGAATAATTGAAGCGCTAAGTCTGGCAACAAGCTGACTTTTGTTGTTTGGATTGAAATCCAAATCCAAAGTCGTTTTCTTTGGGCCCCAACTGTTGAAGACGGAGAAGACGAACCTTTTGTTGTGCGACGATGCAACTTTTCACTTCATCGCGCTCATGGAGCTATTCCCCGCTCTGAGGGACAATAGTCACGACGAATACTCAAATAATCATCTAAAGATGTCCCCCTGCCTTTTCCGGTTCACTTAAGTCCTCCTTGTCCTCAATAGTCAACGCCAGGGCCACCGCGGCCGAACGTCTCTTTCGTTCAACCTCCATCTTGGCTCCTTACAAATAGCCTCAAAGCAGCTCGCTGCATACGTTTGGCGGAGCTGTGAGGTCGAGGTTTAGACCGGCCCGTTCACTCTGTCGTCTGCTCTTTTGGTCCGCCGTGTGGATGCTCATTGCAGCCGGGCGGCCCGCGGGCCGCGCGTCACGTGATCAATCGGTCCGCGGCCCGGTCCGTCGTGTGGATACACCTTAAAGCCTCTATACTTGTGGTCGTCAGATTTATTTGTTTTGTTCCATCATGAACGCGGGAAAACCGTCATGTTGTCCGCACCACCTGCGGACCCCGTTCAATAGAGAGTTTTAGAACAGCGTAAAGAGCCTTGCGTCAGCACTGCGTACAACGCACGCTAGCTGTCGACGTAACGTTACAGAACAAACGCATACGTAACGATACGTAGAGACTTGCAGCGCCATTTAGATGTGCTCCTGCGAACTGCCTCAAACAAACCAAGGCGAGTATTCGGTCAAGCCAATTTAACACCACGAATCTCCTCGATTTGCTACGAAGCGCGTGAATCTCTTTCCAATAGACCGACCCCACCAAGTGTTGCACGCATGCGTGGCGCCGCCATAACTGTAGCTCGTAGGAGGCAGACGCCAGTTTACGCGACAGCTCATGCTGCCTCGTTGTCTGCTCGCAGAGCCGTATATGTAGAGAGCTCTGTCAATGGGAGGCGCGGGCAGAGCCAGGGCGTGCGGCAGACTCGGAAAAAGGGCTTGGCATGCTCTCTTGACCAACCAGAAGCCGAAAAGAATCTAGCGGTGGTAGCAAGAAACAGTTCTGATCAAAGGTCTATGTTCGTATATGGTTTATTAAGCGCATAAGAGTGAAGTGTAGTAACTCTTTCTGGTTGAAAATAGGGTTCACGTGTTGTTTTGATCATCATCATGCAGAAAGATGTAAGAAACGAATGTGCCGCTCAACTCTGTTTTGCGCGGACAATGTGTGATCGCTCGGACGGCAGATTCCCGGCCCTCGGCGCTTGGCGTACGGATTATGTCGATCGTTCCGCTAGTCGCACTCTTCCACCATCATTTTGGATGAGTTTGATTGAAACATGACGTGTACCATATTTTCAGCCATCGAGAGTTACTCCAATGCAGTTATCAGGTTTGTTTCTCGCGACCACCGCCAGGGTATTATTTCCGGCCTCTGGTTGGTGACATTTGAATTTCTGAAGACGCCCTGGAACACGCCCAGCCCGCTTTCGGCCAATGGCGCCTCCTCATTTGTCTCCTATATTCCCAACGAATGGCCAAACTCTCTACATATACGGCTCTGTCTGCTCGCGCAAAACTCCAGCAGGGTTGTCGCGCGTGCAGAAAGACTACAGCTCCCACGATGCATATCGGCAGCGGTGGCGTACTCAAACTAGCTAGTGAGATCGGTCTATTGCCTGTTGTGAACGTGTTTTGTCTTTTTTGCTTTAGGGCGGTGCGACCAGCAGTTCGATCTATGGTTCGCTTCAGTGTGTTGTGGGATCCCTACTATCTTATGTTGGCCTCGTCATTTGCTTGGAAGTATTCAAGCAATAGGTCGCACCACTCGCGTACCGACCGCGCGGTAAACACCTTTCTGGGTTCGACGGCGTCGCCAACGATCTTGGCTACCGACACCCATCTTTGTGGGCGCTCGAAATGGGTCCGTCGCGTGGATTTCTTTGAGGAGGTTGTGGGTCCCCTGTCAATGCCGCCCAATCAGGCCGAGTTCCACTCGCTCCGAGGAAGTCACACGGGGAAGCGCTACCATTGGGAAAAGGTTTAATATGTGCTTAAGTTCAGAGTCCGATGAAGAGGAGGGCCAAGACTGTCTAGTGGTCCGGGTCTTCAGTTGGAGGCCTTGCTCGGCGCCGGCTCTTTCGTCTGTCTCCAGCTTCGAACACCGCGTGTCCTCGCCCGCCACGAGCCTCGCCCTTTTTCCCTCCTTCTTCTTTCTCTTTCTTCCAGAAGGTGGAGCTCATCTTCAATGGTGAAGCGAACCCGTACAACGCGCGTAGCACTTACACTGGTTTGCCTCACCGCCGCCATTTTCCAAACTGGAGTAGTCTCGCGCTTTTCCGTGCGCGACGAGAGCAACGAGAATGGCACGCAGGGGACCGCTATGTACGCTCGCAAAAAGCGACAGCGAGCGTACGTACGCATAGCTCGCTGCAGTACGTACGTATGGCTCATGCGCAGTGTGAAGGACGCAGCGTTAACGATAACGTAGGGGGCTTGCGTTTGCTCTTATACGCAATACTAAAACTCTTTAATGTGTCTTCACGTTCGAACGGCCGTCTGATGGTTCAATCTGTCGTCTGCTTTTTCAAACTTGCCTGCTTCCTCAAATGCTCGTTCAAATGACTGCGGCACGTATAGACCCGACGTTGACCCAGTAATTGCGATAAGCAAGTGCAGGCCTCCAAAGACTTTTAAGTTTGAAGGTTTGGGGTAAGTAAGCTTGGTGTAAGCAGTAGATACAAGTAGATGTTGATCATTGTTGCCAGTGTCCATCACCGACTTGTTACGCCTGATTCACTTGGTCCGATTCTGCTTGCACTTTGTAGCATCGACGTCGAGCATCGGAGCTACCGTCCACGCTTTTGCAACCCGAGCGACGTCACGATTGAAAATAGCGAGCAGAATCTCATCATGTAATTCCGGCTTTAACGTCCATTCTGTGGCGTTCACGTAGAATGAATCGCCGCACGTCACATTATTTATGCGAAGTTTTGCGGTGTAACGAGCCTCGATAATTTCGCTCCGGCCTCTGAAGTAGTAAGACATCGCTAGCAAGACCTTGTATCAACAATTCCAACGTGAAAAAGAGCACGGGGTCTCACACCGACGCTGACAGAATCATATTCCAGTTGTTGTTTAGTGATGGACGGCGCGCTTCTTGCCCGCGCACTTTCGCGCATGCGCAGCGCAGGAAGCGCATCCAAAATGGTCCCGAAGTGCCAACGAAATACGTCACAGGAGCAGGCCTGCCGTGCTGTCGTATGTTGCGAACCTGGCGGTTGGGTCGCATAGAAATGCTTGCCAAAAAGGTCAGCAGAAGGGTCGACGTCGTCGAACCGCGCGTCCCGTCTCTCGCGTCTGCTTTAGCTTCCGTCGAGTGTCTGCTTGCAGAGCGACCTATTCAGCAGAAAACCGTCTGTCGCATCCGCCCCGCTGCTGTACCACCACGAAGATCGCGACAGGTGGCAGCTGATAAGACTGCTGACTGGGCGAGTTGGCAGTTCATGTCGAATAACGTAACAGCGCACAGCTAGAGAAGCACTCGCAAACTCACACACACCAAAAAAATAGACACTCACTCGGCGCTGACTCACAACTCTTGTATTTGTATTGTCTTCTTCTTCTATGCAAAAAGGCCCACCTCCTCTTTTTCTATGCCCTAAAAAGAGATGACGACCTCAAATGCAGATTAAAAAACATTAGAACCCAATAAAATTCAGGAATTATTTAAAAATAATTATTAAAAACTAAGAAGTAAAGAAAATTAAAGAATTCTCACTGCTGGTACCTAGGAGAACATTTGGTTAAATACTCCAGCTCCCTTAGTGAGAGAGTTAAAGAAGGCTTGCTGACACACTTGTCACTGTGTCCTTCGATGCTTGCTGCCTCGATAATCTCCCTGGTTAGCTGATTGGGGCTCCTTCCCAGCACAGTGCATTTACTCAAACGAGCCGAACACCCACAGTATACCTACAGTGCACTCCCAAATGTCCAGAGTTGGCGTTGACGACGTTGTTGGCATGCTCCCGAAGGCGGTCGTTCACACACCTACCAGTCTGTCCTATGTACACTCGCCCACAGGATAGTGGGAAGCAATAAATTACTCCTTCTACACAGGGAACAAAGTTGGTTCGGTGCTTTTTGGTGCAACGTGTACAGTGGTATTTGAAGTCGAATTTACCTTTTTACACAAACCGTAGAGTTTTTTTTTTTTTTTTTTGGAGCCGAAAATATTACATCTGCATTAAATCTATTCGCTGCCCTCTTAAGGCTATGAGAGAACTTATGAATGTATGGAATTACTACCGGTCTTCTTGGCTTGTCCCTGGGGTTTCGATTCACGCTATTACCTTGCTTGATCTCTTTAAGGAGCCTTTCAACAACCGAAGGAATCAGGGTATTCTGCGGGCTTTAACCTTGCGACTTTCCTAGTGAAGCTCTTTTCAATTGTGTGTGTGCAGGTTTTGGTGATTGAATTCTTTAGACAGATCCTCACGACGCCTCTCTTCACTAGTTTGGAGTGCGCTGAATGGAATGGAAGGAGTGGTTTATTCCCTCTAGGCTCATAAAGGTGACAGCGTAACACCTTTATGACATCATCGGGTGGAAATCGAGGACCCACTGAACGTGGTGAACACACCTGTCGGGGATGCGCTCCAGACATTATATTAGTCTAACCTAATGCCGTGATCACGCCTCTAATACCACGTACAAAAAACGGTCTACACACGAGACGCCCTCTGATGCTTGTTTCTTCCTTGCACGATGGTGCTGTCACGTTGGTCGCGTAAAAACTGTCTGTCCACATATTTGAAGTGCTTCTAACTTGCTTGAGGCGTTTCCGCAAATAATTGTGCCATCCTGTCTACAACAAGCACCTTGCCTTTTTTTTTGTATTTGGTTTGATTTTTGTGGCGACACGCCGTCCCGTTCGACGAAGCTCGTCCCCCGAGAAGCGCGTGGGCACCGAGGCAGGGGCAGAGGTTGCTTCGGATCGCTGATCTTGGAAACTTGTCGCGTGCGCCACCGCGTGCACGTACAGACTGGTTCTTCGGCCCCCCGGAGGGCACCCGGCAAGCCGACATGTGGGCAACGTTACGTCGGCGCGGCCTTGGTGCCGCCGCAAGACGACCTTGCCGTGCCATTGCCTTTTTTATATATAAGATGCATACTCGGTTTGGAATAGGCACTTTCGGCGCTATCGACGACGTGCACGACCAAAAGTGTCGCTGTGGGTGACGTTCCACGATTAGCCGAACACTTCCCGTGACGTCTGTTGTGTAATCCTTTCTGCTCTCATCGACGGAAACAAGAGCACAGACTGTTCAGACCGTGAACTTTAAAGGTGCGGTGCGGCGATATTCAGTTGCAATGTGTTTCACTTTACACGAGCTTACCGGCACTATAGTCGGATGCAACCTAAGAACAATCTTTTAGCTCCACCCACAAGCGCATTGCGCCCATGTGAAGTGCCTCCGCCGTCGAGAAAGTAGTTCGCTAGCAACGTTGCTTTTTCTTCCTCCAGGAAACGTGTCTTAAACTACTACAATATTTATTTAATTCATTCAGGACATTTAAATAAGTTAGAATACGTTTTTGTCAACGAAGTAGCTGTTTAGTAAAGAAAAAAAGTCATGTCCAATGTACCGTCTTCCCAATTCATTTTCTGTCCAAGATACTGCCTGACATACCGTCTAACATACCTCTCAGCAGTGCTAAGCCTCGCGCCCGCTTCGAAATTTTTGTTGGCGATAGCGTCGCTGGATTCTCACGTTTTTGCGCAAAAACTGCTGCAAACGCAAGCCGATACCATTAAGATTTCGTGGCGTAACCTCGGGCACGTAAAGCACGGGGCAAAAAAGCAGAATAATTGTCACGAGAAACTAGCGTCGCGTTGCTAAGGCCAGCAGCCATGTTGAGCTTCTTTTTTTTTTTTTTCAAAAGGATCGCGATTGGTCCACGGAATCGTGATGTCATGAAAACGATTGGCTGGCGTTTCTCGGCGTAGGATTACATTTTCCTCTGAGAGGCATTTCCGGTTTTTTCTTAGCTTGCAACCAACTATAGTGGGACCCAAGTATCCTCGCAAGCGACGACAATGTCCAAGAAAAATCTTCGTTGCGGTGTAATTTCAAGGATAAAAGCGAACGTTTTCTTTCAATCTCTTCTTCGCAAAACTTGATGACGTAGTTTGGAGGTCGCGCTGCAGTGTTGACATAGAGCCCCCAGTGGCGATATTTGAAAGTTGCTCATAGATTGCACCAGAGCATTGCGTGGGCACTCTATTTGGGCTTGTGATATTCGATAGCATGACAGGCATTCGGGTAGTGGCCCGTGTCCAATCGCTGCAATGTCGACAATAGCCGAACCATAACAAGTTCTGGAACTCAGCGCGTGTCCAGTTTTTTGCCAACCCCAGTGCGTGGTTATGATCAACACTGGTGGCATATAATCGGTTTCAGATCACGTGCCCGCTTTTTCTGGCTGGAGCTGAGGGGGTGAACGCTGCGTGTTTTATCTTTTTTGTTTTATTGTTTTTGCAACTACCATTGCACAGGAGAAAAACTATCGCTTGTTTTATGTGTTCTAAACTTCCATTCGAGGTGATATTTACGCAAAGTACGAACATCGTTGCACCGTCCCTTTAAAGCCAGGTTCATACACTTGTGTTAGTTACGTCCGTAACAGCCAAAACGACAGAAACGACCGCGACATCGGGATAACCGCGACTCGCGATTGTTTCACGAAGCTACTTTTTGTATTGTTTGGCCGCTTGGCAGGTTGTGTACGGCGAACACTTCTCCTTATGGCTGTTGCTGTTGTCGTTTCGCTCGCTCTGAATGCAAGCAACGCAACCACTGATCTCTATTGTAGTAGGCTGAATCGCGGATCGGGAGCCCGTCGGCGTCGCCACCGACGGCCATTAATTGACACCAGGCAAAACATGCAAGTCTATGGGAGAAACGCACAAAAGTAAGAATATTGAAGTATGTACGTTGTGCTCGGAGGTGAGTATTTTATGGTGTGCTGCAATCCTTATGTCGGGTGTTCGGAGATCGAATCCATATTTGTCATATTTTTCGGTCAACGATTAAAAAGTCAAACGTACCGGAGCACCTGCGGCTGAGCTGGCAAGCTTGCTCTCGTAGTGGAGTAAACAAAGGAACTTGTCGTCAATGACACCGCCCTCGGGGAAGCTTAGAATTCGATGAATGACAAAGAAGTTCCATCTCGACAGCGGATTTCCGGGAGTGAGCGAATTCCGCGTAGCAAAGCCTTCGAGCTTGTCGTCTGCTGAACCCAACTAAACGAAACCGCCACCGACTCCGCGGTAACTCTGGGTAACACTCGCCTCATTAAGCTGCACTGCATTTTTCGCCCAGCGGAGTCACTCTCGACCCCAAAATATTTATTTATAAGAACTGCGAGGGTTGTCAGTTTTAATGTTTGTACGAAAGCTATTTGACGGGCTTATCGAAAAGCATCCAAAAAGTTTCAGTGCCGACAACAGCTTGGAAACAGGGGAAAGCGTCACTTCTTTTCGTTCTCCCCATAGAGTCCCACGCATTCGCTGGTGTCAATCAATGGCCGCCGGTGGCGACACTCGGCCCCAGCTGCCGAGGCCGCGGTTCGCGATCCAGCCTACTACTATAGAGATCAGTGAACGCAACTGTGTGAACCAGGCTGAACAGTGTTGGTTTGAAAATGGAATGAATCTGAGCTTCCAACGTGCTTTTTGCACAGACAATCAGACATGTCATCCGAAACTGATGATAAGTGTCGAGTATCACAACTCGTGACGGGACGGCGAGGCAAGTCCTGGTCACCAGTGTAAGCAAAACCAATTTAGTGGCACCAAACTGCCCTACAACAAAGCCTTACCGGAAAGGAGGACAAAAAGAGGATACTTGAGTGCAGGGGCGGATCCAGACCTCCATTTTAGGGGGGGGCGGTTCCTCGGTGTAAAACGGGGGGGGGGGGGGGGGTGTTTATATTTTTTGTGGGGTTATTGTTTTTACTAAACTCTGATAACATAATATAGATCTTGAGAGCTTTTGTATCGGTTGACCTGTCGGGGATGAACTCTTTGAATTAAAACCTTTCGGGTGACCACGCTAGAGGTAAGTATCTAGAAAATTGTGGTGGCACCATCCTTTCTGAAACTTGGGTTTCAGACCGACACTACGTGAGCAGTCGATTTAGGGCAGCTTAAAGACATTGCCTTGGCAGACATTCTGGTTGGAGCTAGTGCTCAACTGCTGCGGCAACGGGAGGAGCGGCTTAAATCAATGGAGCGAATACGTTGCAAACAAGCGACAAAAATGGCCCGGCGGCACCGACGCTGCTGGCGGCGTCAAAACACTGTCGACGCAGCGAGCGAAACGAACGCTGCCAGGCAAGTTCGTCGGTTGTTCGCCGTATATTTGGGATGTCCAGAGCGCAGCACATGCGGCATTGCCAACCCAAACTCGTGTTTTCACGTGTTCTGGATGCAACTCGAGAGAACGAAAGCGAATAATTGTTGAATATGTGTGAAAGTATGTTGGAGTTCGGCAACTATAACTTTTAAACTTAGACAAGACCTTAAACCAGCAATGGATCCTTCCAAATTATATTCAATTGCATTTCGTCTGGATATTTTCTGTATGAAAGGAACACTTACTTGTTCCTGGGTAGTTAGCTCATTCGTCAGGGTCGAGAGGACAGGTGCAGAGATATGATGGGGAAGAGCGGTTGTCCCGTCGGCGAATCTCAACTGGGCTAAAGGCCGATCACGACTGCAGCATGGACGTTTTGGAGTCGGTGTTCACTCGAACGGGCACAGGCACTGTCTATATAATTTATGTATAGTCGCATCTTTGACAGGGCTCGTTTTTCCCAAGTCCCTAGGTAGGGAATTCGAAGCCGCAGTTGGAAACCAGCAAGCCCCGCCTCTGTTCCGTTCGACAGAATCGACACACACATATTCGCTCCAGCAAAGCCGCGCGAAAGCTCTGCCATCAATCCACAGAAGCCGCGTTTAACTCGAAAAGTAAAGACGGTGCCAAGGGAGACAAGGGGTAGCGGGCGCCTTTCCTAAAATATGTCCCGCCACCCTAAGTTGAAACGGCGTTGTATGCAAATAAATGCCTACGGCGTCGGCTTGATGACCCCGTGTAAGCAGCCTCCAGCCTTTAGAGTGCTCGTACCGTTTATCTTTCTTTTATTAGCTTCCCGCCACGAGAAGTCGTACCGCAGGCAGTATGGAGCCCATTAGAGGAAACATCTCTCCCTTCTGGCGCGCGTCGGCTTCTTTCTGTATTCCGCGCTGCGGCGCCGAACCTCAGTGAGGGACGGAAGCGAAGACGAAAGCGGGCTTATGTTTAAACCAAGGTCGTGGGGAAGTCCGGAGCGTCTTTAGGAGAAGCTCAGACCCAGACTACACTGTATCCAGAGCATTTGCTTCCTCTCCCAGTTGAAAAGAAAAGCAATTGGTCACCTGGCTGTACAAGCTGCATCCTGCGTCGATTGCTTACGTTTTTTCTTCGAGCTGACGAAGAACCCCGGGGGGGGGGGGGGGGGGGGGTTGCCTGGCGAGGCGTTTGGGGGGGGGGGGGGGGCGATCGCCCCCACCGCCCCCCCCCTTGGATCCGCCACTGCTTGAGTGGGGATCGACGTGAAAGGTTTTAGAGAAATACGCAAGGACACAGGAAACTGAAGTCTGGGAAAATACGAAACTAAGGGCCGGTTGCACCAACGCCGCTTACCTTAACCCAAAGCGGCGCTTTCCTAAGCCGGCTTAGCGCCCTAAACCGAGCTTAGGTAAGCACGGGTTTAAATCCCGGTTGCACCAAGGCAACGTTACTAAAACACTCAGTTGGGAAACTCGCCATCGAAACCTGGGCCGCTGGCGTCCACCGAGACCGAGCTAAATGCGACAACAGCGCCACTCTTTATCGTTTGTCTGTACTGTGGTCACCTTGAGCTTTTTGAAAGCCTGTTTCTGCGTAAAAACAAACGAAAAAAGACTCTTTTTGTATGAAATTTATTGGAGTTTAGTACCAAAAGAGGGGCGCGTTATGTTTTTAAAATCCTTAGTTTGCAGGGTTTTGCGGCACAATTAATATTGTTTTTATACAACCATGCCTCAGCGGGCCTTTCAGCTAGCACGTCCCGCCCTAGGTGCATTTTAACTTCGGTATCTCAACGCGGAGCGTCCGCCGGGGAGACGGGGGTGGCACCCCTGTAACCTCTACCGCTGTACCTGTTCTTAAAGCCAAAATAGAAGTCACGGGCAGTTTGTCGAGTGGCCGCTGCGGGAGAAATGGTGGCGTTGTGTTCGTCATTAGCTCGGTGGTCGGAGACAGTTTGGGGCCACTTTTTCAAAGCTGTCTCTATGGGAGTTTCCCAACTGAGTGTTTTAGTAACGTTGCACCAAGGTTAAGCCGGCTTTACAGACGCGCCCCTAGCTAAACGCTGGATTTGCGTAGGGAATCTAGGGACAAACAGAGCAAACTAGAGAACGCTCAGAGCGACGAATACGATTGGCGGAGAGGAATCACGTGATGTAAACAAAGAAAAGAAAAACTGCCGTAGTAGTCGTCGTCGGCGTCTGCTTTTCGCTGTACTTCTTCGGTGAGTAACAAATTAAAGGTCTCCAAATTCAATCATTTTTTCGTTTAACTTTCAATAACAGAAGCCAAAGCTTCAAATAAACACGAATTCTCTTTACATCTGTGATTGTGTGTTTAATATCGGTTGATAACAGGATATTTTGACAGTGGTAGTAGTTTTCGTGCTCACATTTTGAGGCGAAGGAGCCATCGGGGGCCCCAAATCTCACCGAACGCGAGAAGGACACTCTACTCGCTACATTGCTGAAGACAAAACATCATGGATATAAGTAGGCAGGTAAGATGACTACTAAAACCAAGTCAAGCCTGAGACCGATGAAGTTCAAAACAGTGACGAACTCGCCACGGCAGCTGCAAAAATGCCCGGAAATCGTCGAATAGAAGTCGTCGAGAGGTCAGGTCACGAGACCTTGCATCGACGGTACTCGTTGCTATCAGCAAGGTGACAGAACTGCACTGTACCGTCGTTGAACATCCGCTGCAGCCTCAAACGGACTTCAGTTTCACACTGTCGAGTTCAGAAAAAAAAAAAAAAAAAAAACTCCCACTAGTACATCACATCGCGCCGATAAGAACGGTCGTCTCTTCGCATCACCTGCCCCAGCCTGCCCCGATACAGCAATGAACAAATCTAACATAGTAGTCGTTACGATTTGTCGTCGCCACGAATGAAAGATATAAAGCAAAATATTCCTAAAAAATCGCGATCACCAAAAAAGTTACGGAGGACACAACAAGGCGCAACTTTCAACTGAATTTTATTGAAAACGTGTTCCGGTATATAGTCTCAACCATCGTCACAATGACAACAAACGACAAAAGTAAAGGGAAAACACCATCACAGAGCACAACTCGGAAACAACAGTATCTCGTTCTCGGGAAACGAATGAAAGATATAAAGCAAAGTATATAAAAAAAATGCGATCACCAAAAAAGTTACAGTTATGGAACGATACAGTTTTCTGAAGCCAAGATTTTACTCGCGAGATAAGGAAAATTCACTGAAGATTGTCTCAAAACTCAGAAAACGAAAGAAATTGAATTTTCGCTGTCGATTTCTTCATGGTCCCCGATTTGCTTGAAATTTTGCTAAACTCGCCAAACAACATCGCCAAAATAGTATCCCAAATATTAGGTCAAAATAGTTTTTTTTCACGAAGTTATTGAATTTACAATTTTGGTCCTCACCGTGTTTTTCAAACTGAAAGTCTCTACTGGCAACAATGAAAAAGTGACGTCATTGGAAGTGCAGGGGTTCATACTTTGGACTGTAGAATTTGTTCCCAACTGATTCGAAGCAGTTTCATGGTGTCAAATGAATGCCTTGGAAGCTCGCTCCAGTCCCCGCGCTCCAGCACGGAACAAATGATTGGCATATTCTATTTTTTAGACTGCTCGCCCGACTGGCAAGCTGAACTTCCACTGACGTCACGGCCCTGAAAAGGGCGGGTATATTTGAATGTCTGTTTTTGCATCATTTTCATTTGCCGATTTCGCAATAACTATTATGAATTTCACGATACTAAATAGCATACCAGAAAGGGTAAATGCCTGGGAGTCAGAAAATATAGTTAGTTGAGGTAGCTCAAAAATCGGCGGAGTACCCCTTTAAAAGCGCCGCAATCTAATGCAAACGGCAGAGGTGTCGACAATCAGCTGATCGCCGAGATCATGTACTGCCACTATTCAACGCGCTGATCAGATTGAAGGATACGCGCTGCAAGTGTAAATAAACAAGGTGGTAAATAACAATACGTTACAGCTATGCGAAAATTAGTAAGTACATACGAATAAGCTCGTTGACAGAAGAACCAACGGGAATACAGACGTGAGCCCCACAGCTCCGTTCGCTTCTCGGTTAGGGCTAACACGCCCTGAAAGTGGAGAGTCAACTTGAAAACAGGGGTCGATCAACACTTCACGCGACAATATTTTGCATCCTTGTCACAATCGAAAGTAATTTTGTCGAAACTTTCACGCTGATGTAGCCTAAAACACTTTGCACAACCAATTTCGTCTACCGCGTCGACCGTGACAAACCAGCCGCCATGTTTTTAATCCAGGATTGAGAAACAACCAGAAGCAAAGCGCCCAATGTTGGGCGCTCAAGTTAAGCGTAGTTTAGTGCTAGGTTTAGCGATAAGCGAGTTTGGTGCAACCGAACGAAACCGAAACTAAGCTTAAGTTCCCGGCTAAGCGACGTTGGTGCAACCGGCCCTAAGTCAATTTAGGCCTCCGGTTTAGGAAAGGTGCTTCGACTTTAGAAAATAAAAGCGATGGTTTGGAGACGTATTCGCAGACGTTTATCGTGAGAGAATCGCACGCGTTTGTCCTTCGTCTCTACGTGTGGATTATTTCTGTCTACGCCTTACGACCCAATGTTTTATTCCTTTTTTGACAGGTAATGCCAACCCCATTATTCGATCACCATTAGTGGGATGGAAAGGTGCTGAACGAGCATCGCCTCCTTGTTACCCCCCTCAGGCTTGGATTAGCATCACCAACACACTGAGCCCCCTAATTCGAAGTTTAGCTTCTGCCAAAGAGATCGCCCCTAGAAGATGGTTGTAGCAAGTGGTTTACCCTCTTTAGAAATGCTGACTGGCCTTTAGTTACGTGTTTTTATTCTTCTTTTATTTAATCTTTCCAAACAGTTGTTCATCTGTGCACTTTCATTCTTCTCTGAATCAGGTATATTCGTGTTAGCATGGTGACGTACGTTTTTCTTCCCATAAACTTGGTCGTAGTAGAACATGAAACTTGCGATGGAAAAAAAGAAGTATTTAAAAACAGTACAATGTAATACAAATTAGATTATTTCCTAAAGTAATCTAATTACCAGTGTGGTCACTGTGCAAAAAAAAAAAAAAGAAAGACGGAATTAAGCGAATACAAAATTCCTCGTAAACGTAATTGATTACAAGTAATTTAATGACGTGTTTGCCTACAAATTTGTCACTGATTAATTAACTGACTTTTGATTTATCGATGCGTGTATGCAGACCAGGGGTCAATAGCCGGAGGCCCTAGGGCAGGATGCAGCTCGTGAGGGCCCGCCTCCCTCCCCCCTCCCCCGCCCCCCCCCCCCATTCACACACACAAACACACACACACTCCAGGACTAATGGAGCAATATTTATTGTTGGTTACACGCCTGGTGTAATTGAACGTATTGACTCTGAAGCGTCCTACGAGGAGATCAGTTTATTTTGCATTAGCCATTCTTGCGATGCATTGGAAGTCGATCATTAAGGTCGTCGTATTTAGCATATACTTTTGTTCCGAATCACGGTCACTGTCAATTTCAACCTTTTTGGTCGCGCTCAGAGGCTCGCTATGAGGATTCTAACCAAGCGACTGGTCAGGAGCTTAGCACACAGAAAAAAACAACAACAAAAAACACTTATAGTTTACATTACAAAAAAAAAAAAAAAAAAGAAAAAAGTTTGACGGCAGCACTCAGTGGCTTTCAGTTTGTCCCTCTCATTGAAGTTTGGAATCAGTGCTGTGTGGTTCTGCGAGAATGATGGAGGCAGAAACTGCAGCTTAAAGAGCCACAGAAAATATAGCCTGCAGCACTGAGCATAACAGTTCACTTTTTTTCTGTTATATTTGTGAGCTGATCGCCTCCAGCCACTCCGCCCCCCCCCCCCCCCCCTGCCCCCTCCCTCCCCCGCCTTTTCTGGATTTGTATCCGGCCCGCTCTGTCTCCACTTTGAGAGGGCCCGCGGCAGCAAGAGGTCGCCGGCCCCTCATGTAGACGAACCAGACAATAACTACGTCCCGGGGTATCGCTGACCTAGCGTTTTCACCAATCTTGTACAGGTTACTAAAAAAATTAATTAATTATACTTACAATAAATACTATTTGTTAAACCGTATTCAGTTAGGTTACTCGATTGCCCGAGAGAAAACGTAATCGACCGTTCCTTGAAAAAGTAAACGTTTGTTGCTTGTTTTAGCTCAAACTTCCAAAACAACAATTTTTTGTGCTGGTTTCGAAAGGTGCCTTTTGTACTGTTCGATTTAATTAAAATCGTCATATTAAAGACCACTCTTCTTCTCAATACACCAGTTTAGTAGCCCATTTCCTCCTGGCAGAGACCTACACAGTTTCGAAGATTCTTTAACAGAAAACTTGCAGAAACAAAAGCCGCAATTAGAAAGGAAAAAAAAAAAAATAACGGGTTACAAGGAATGTTAGTACTTCGACAATAAATCAGATCCCTCTCGCGATTACTCCCCAATAAAAGTGACCGTATGATTACCAAATTTCTCCAAGTCGTCAGATTACAAGTAGTTTGGTGACTCGTAATGACTATACCGTACAAGGCTGGTATCAACACACCTCGGCCCGGAGTAAACGTGGAGCGAAATCTCGCCTCGCAGAATGGTTAGAACTTAGAACCCAGTGTGTCCCGGGGTTTAATACCAACCCCTGGTTGTTTTGATCAGGATGAGCATCGTATTCCCGGCGTGTGGTTGCACATCACTACCCCGTGGTGCACACTAAAGACCGCGGTCCAGCAGCAATACTGCACTGGCTAGAGTTCTCATCTACAGCAGAGTCATCAGACACTAGTGATGCAAAACTATCAATAAATTGACTATCGATAGTACTATCGATAGTTTTTTTAGTATCAATAGTCAGATTTCTGGCGACTATCGATAGATTTGCACCACTACCATACACCCACTCGAGCTCATTAACTTCTTTATAAACGTGCACACAACACACAACACAACGCACAAAATGACTGCTAATACACATATATGTTTTCCTCGTCCCCTCTAAACCCCCCCCCCCCCTCTTTTCTCCTGTATATGTATTAATAATGCAGAAATCGCCTGAGGGCAGCCCGCCCCGAACAATATATTGGCCAAAGGATGCATTTTTTATTTTGTTATTGCAGTTGTTGCTATTTGCAGAAGCAAGTTTATGTACACTCCTTTACTCAAGGAGTAGAAAAATATGATGCTTCCTCGCGTTTAAGCCCGAAGGCACCGCCGACTTCCCTATCGTGTGCAGTTAATTAACGGCACCCTTCCCTACGAGTGCTGTTAATCGGCGAAGATGAGTGCGGTCCCCAAATGAGCTACGCGTGACCGTTAGAATTTCGTAGACCACGTTGTCACACGGAGCAGGCAATTCGAATAAATAAAAAAAACGCGCAATGTTGCAACACGCGACTAGTGCGCCTGGATTTTAGAGGGTTTCCAACTGCTCGATCGAGCTCTCGTGATTGGTAGGCCCTGCTTTCGATAGGCAATAATCATTTCGGTGGCCGCCGTCAAGATAATTTAAAGCATTAGTTTGACATATCCGCAACGCCACTTCCTAACGATGTGAAAATGTTTGTAAATAATTTTGACCTCCGACTACCGTTAAAATATTTATTGCGTTATTTAAACCTCTCCCATTAAAATAGATTTCTTTTTTTTTTTTTTTTTAGAGCGTAGCTTTTAGGCGCCCGTTTCCGGGTTGAGCGGCGTCACCGTCAGCGTCGGCGTAACCGCGCATGTTGCTTTATAAAAAATTTCCCGTTAAACTTAGCGGGAAATATTTTCCGCTAAATTTAGCACGGAAATTTTCAAGCTAAATTTAGCAGGAAAATGTCCTCGCTAAATTTAGTGGGGAAAGTTTCCCGCTAAATTTAACGGGGAAATTTTTCCGCCAAGTTTAGCAAAGAAATTTTCGCTACATATAAAAAAAATCGCTAAATTTCCCGTTAAATTTAACAGAGAAATTTTCACTAAATTTAGCGGGAATTTTAGCGAAAATTTTTCCTCTAAATGGGAGGGCAGCAAGCGAGGAGGACGGGAGGGTACGGACGGGGAGGAGGGGCACACCCTCCCCTCCCCCTTCCCAAGAGCTGCGCTCTGATTCGGCATTACAGAAAATTCTAAACGTCTTTAATTTTTGTTTTCTTTGCATTTTTGATTAACTTTTGGATTTCGGAGTTTCGGGCTTGCAGGTGATCGCAAGTGGCGTTCAAAGAATAGTCACCCTCTTGTTGTGGGCGTCGCGGTTCAACGAAATACACGGATTTTCCGACCACGAATGTCGTGCAGTCGGCTGCAGTTTTTACGACCATACTTATTAAGCCCCAATGGGGTATACAATAAAACTTCTCAAACTTCTCGGTCATCAGGCCGAGCGTAACGGGCTTAATAGTACTGTGCAGTACTACTTAATAGTTCTAAACACCGTAAAACGCTGCACCGTTGCTATTCATAATTCATTTCACTTTATAAATAAAAATCGAAACGAGTTCTGCATCTTTAAAAAAAAAAATAAAAACCTAGTCATAAAAACTGCGGTTGATTTCACGACATTTGTTGTGTCGGAAAATGCGTATATTCCGTTGCACCGCGACGCAGGTTGTAAGGTAATTACTTTTGGCTCAGTGCGTCGGAAGCTTCGTTGTTAGTTTGCACCGGTCAAACTGCATTAAGAAGACAATGATTACACGCGTAAAACTTCATTTAACGTTCCGATCGTTTTAGTAGCCATCCCAGATTCGTCAAATACACAAACAAATGAAAATCCATATGAAACGACGAACCAGATGCGAAAACGAGACGTTGCAGTCGTTCTGCCGCGGGCATGACGCTAATGCACGATACAAAAAGTCACTGTCTGAAGCGTATTCCTTCCTTGTGTGACTGATATTGTCGGATTCGTCATATATATATATATAAATATATATATATATATATATATATATATATATATATATATATATATATATATATATATATGTGTGTGAACGAATATGTGCAGATGACTGAACCGTACTTAATCCAATGAATCAAAGAATCAAAGTTTCCAGGAACCCGCCGAAAGCCAAAAATTGGCGGAGCCAGGATATGAACTCTGGGCCTCCCAATGTCCGGTCGGGTGTGCTAACCACTACACAACTCCACCTTAGCTTTCTGGCGTTTCCTACCTGTCTTATTAATGCACAAGAAACGAAATGTATCCAATCGGAGGTGTTCTGGAAACACACGCCGCCGCGTGGAACGCGGTACGACGCTTAGTGTCACGTGGTACGTGCTCGTTTGTGCTCCAGAAATCCTCCCACTGTTTGTCTCGCCCCGTGTACATGTAGTATTCTTTGTTTTATGAGCTTTAGAGACACGGTATCATCATCATCTGCGAGAATCAAGAGCCACGTTATTGAGTATACAACACGGGCACTTCACACCATCGTACGTGGTCTCCGAGGAGGATGTGAACGAATATGTGCAGATGACTGAACCGTACCTAATCCAATGAATCAAAGAATCAAAGTTTCCAGGAACCCGCCGAAAGCCAAAAATTGACGGAACCAGCCACGAGAGAGAGAGAGAGAGAGAGAGAAAGAGAGAGACACTTTCTGCAGACATATGTTCGAAGCATGCATACAGCGCTCAACGACACTAGATGAACCAGAGGAGCGCTTTAGGCCTCGCGTACCTGCTGCGACAACTGCCGCGAGAAGCCGTGCAATCTGGTGTCGCGAGCTGCACATGCGCGTAGCAGAGCCAATCAGCGCCAGTAGCTGTTCTTTCCTGGGTCGCCACCCCCCGATAGGTGTTTACTGCGAAGCGCGAATCTCAAGCTTAACCGCATTTCCAATTACCGCGTACACTGGCAATTCTTATATGTCCTTCAAGATGTGAAGTTATATTGCCCAAAATATGTATATAAAAGAAAAACGGCGAAAAGGGAAGACATTTTATTTATTTGGTTCCGAAAAAGGACACACGTGCAATGACATAACACATTTATTTAGTATATGAACAGTATAAGATCACTGCGAGTGGTGGTCACTTCTTTAAAACTTTAACCTTTAAAAACAGACACCTCTGTTTACGCTACTGCAAAGAGAGAAAAACAAAAACGCTATCTCGTTGCAAACTCGTGGCCAGCCTTGATCAGCCATCAGGGGTTGTGCAGCCATCAGGGGTTGTGCACCCAGCGGAAACAGCCGCTGAGTGATCGGCTCAGCTATGCGTATGTGCAACTCGCGAAACCAGCTAGACCGCTTCTCCCGGCAGATGGCGCCTTTTTTAGGCACGCATGTGAACACTGTCACACGCGACTTCGTCGACACAACTCCGACAACATCGAGATCGGTTAGGTCAAAATATTAGGGACTTTTAGCAAACCGTTACCGGGTTCCGCGTACCGTACTCCCGGAAACCGTTACCGCAAACCGTTACCGCGCAGAACGCGGTAACGGTTTGCTAAAAGTCCCAAATAAGGCTACTCTTCGGACGGAAGTCATCACAATACCATAGTCATTATTATGGCGGGGGGACGTCAAAATAATCTAAAACCTATTTTCACGGCTTACGCGAGTGACGTCACGGATGTCAAAATAATTTTGAATTCATTTTGACAACGGACGTTGAAATAGTCACTGCCCCAGCAAAACGAGGTGCGAGGAGGTGACGAAACCGGTGATCATTTTCCAGCCGCCTCCCGTTCCTCCGGCCCCTATCGGTCGCGCGACGACGTCACGCATGCGCACTTGCGACCAATCTGCACAGAAGGCGTCCGCCATTAGATCGCGGACGGTCTTCGTGGTTCGGAGTCGCTCCCTCTCCTAAATCTAGGCTCTCCACGCACGACCTCTTACGATTAATGAACGAGCTGGAGTAATGAGCCGAATACCCGGCGTCTCCGGTACACGCTTCGTGGACAAACAATTAGGGAAACGGAGGCCTCTCTATAAACCAGTGTAAATGGTTCCTCCTCTACCGCTTAAAGAGGGCACCATTAAATGGACACGCCTTAAGCAAGATGAGTAACCATTTCCAACTGCCAGTTGACCCCTATCTCGATGAACTCGAACGGACAAGCAGATACCGCAAAGACGATGTCTAGCGGCATGCGGCTGGCTTCCACACACAGCTCTGTTCTAAGTAAACTGCCATCCTGATTTAAAAAAAAAAAAAAAAAGTATCGCCTTGCTTATACAGGCTATCCCAGGAACAAAATTACAGTTTAATTTACCGGATAAAAACAAAAAAAAAACTACGCATTTCCGATCCTTCATTATCTGCCCAAAATGTAGGCTAATGGTCCGAACAAGGTACCAAAGTTTCAGAACTAGCCGTTGTCTTATTTAAAAGTTATGTGATTATTTTTTTTTTTTTTTTTTTTTTAATATTCATGGGGAAATTGGCGATCGACGGAGCTTTCGAATATCTGGAGCTGAACGACGCCAGTTCTGCTTCCGCTGGTTCGGATCAGACTTGTACGCAGCGGCGTCACTAGGGTCAGCGGCACCCGGGGCGGTGGCCCGCGGCGACAACCCCCCCCCCCCCCCCCCCCCCCCGCCCCCCACCCCCTTCTCGCGGCCCGTCGCGACACCCCCCGGAGCACTGCACCCGGGAATGTCCGCCTCCCCCCCCCCCCGCACCCCCCTCGTGACGCCACTGCTTGTACACGTAACGCGTTCCAAGTAATGGATTACTGGTAATCGATTACATTTTACTGTAATTTAGTAACGCTTCAATTACTTCCACGATCCTTGTAATTTAATTACTGTTTTGCTGTAATCGATTAAAAAATTACCCATTACAATTTTTTTCTTTTTTCTGGGGGGGGGGGGGGGGGGGGAGGGGTTACATGTGCTGGAGTCATTCAACTCCGGCCAATGGTAGTTTCCTTTTTTCTTTCTTTTTCGAAACCACTAAGCGACCTCGAGGATTAGTAAGCCACTTCACTATGCTTCGTTTCCTGGGTACATTTTTGTTTTCTTTTTGGTACACCGGAGACTACCGTTTTGGTAGGAAAAACAGCATTATCCAACCTCTTGGGAGTAATGTATTTAAACAGTGCTCTTTTTATTTAGTTATTTTTTCACGAGAGGGATGGGGTGTGTTGGCGTCACTCACTCAGCTCTAAACAAATAAGGTCGAGGTTGTTTTTCTTTTTTTTTTTTTTAATAACTGAGCGCAAGACCCCAAGGATTATGCTACCGTAATAAAAAAAAAATTAAAGACGTTTACAACTCCCTGTAATGCCGAATTAGAGCGCAGCTCTTGAGGAGGAGAAGGGGGGAAGGTACGGAGGAAACGGTATGCCCCTGCTCCTCATCCATACTCTCTCCTCCTCCCTCCTCATCTGCTCCTCCCGTGCTCCTTGCCTCCTCCCCCTCTTTCTCATCCTCCTCACCTCCCCCTCCCTCCTCCTCCCTCCCGCGCGGTGCATTATGAAAAACGTCCCATAATGCAACGCGCGCGTCGCCGCGGTGCATTATGGGACGTTTCCCATAACGCACCGCGCGGTTACTCCGACGGCGACGGCGACGCCGCTCAAGCCGGAAACGGGCGCGTAAGAGCTGCGCTTTAAAAAAGTTGGAGGAAAAGTAACATGGGGAAGTTATCGATTACTTTAGAGTAATGTTTCTATTACTTCTTGAAGGCTGTAATTGTAATTGTAATTGGTTACTTTTTTACAGTGAAATATTTGTAATTGTAATGGGTTACTTTTTTTCAGTAACTTGTACAAATCTGGTTCGGACTTCTAGTTTTACATTTGCGCAGAGAAGGAGCGTCTGACGATGCAAACACAGTTTTTTTGTTTTTGTTTTTTTGCAATAAACAAAACTATATTTCACACGATTTTGGTTTCTGCGGTGTGGGTCAACGGCGCTCACTTGCTTGTAAACAGCGTCCCAGTCTATGCATTGCGATGAAGGGGGTGCGATAACACTATAGTCAGTTACAGGCTAAGAAGGTAGCGGCAAATGCCCCTCAAAGGGAATCAGATATCCCTCCTCCACCTCCACATCCAATAGCGTCCCACCGTTTCCGTGACGTCGCGGATAACGCGCGAGGAGGGTCTTGCCTTTCCGTACATATTTGCTTTATCTTTTGACTTTGACTTAGCATTGTGGAAGCCATGAGAGGGAGATTAGAGTTCTCCCCCACCGACGGAAACAAATACGACTTTCGAGGATTAGCTTTCCCCCCCCCCCCCCCGGTGGATACAAAGGCTGCTTTCAGGGGCTCGGTTCCCTCTCCGATGAATACAAAGGCCGCTTTCTTAAAAAGTGGGATCGGAGACAAGTTGGAATCCATTGAAGCGGAACAAGGAGCGTTTCCAGTGGACTCTTCTTTCGACTGCGGAGAGATGTGAAACGGGCGCATCCCACTTGTGGGAGGAGCTTCTCCTACCTTCTTGACTTGTAACCGACTATACACGTTTGCAAGTCCGGCTTCAGGGCGCTGCCATCTTGCTTGGCTGGGGTGCGCTTGGTCGAGTCGTAATCCGATTACGAAGCCTTGCTAAGGCGTCGTAATCGGATTACGGCCGCGCCCAAGAGCGCACCCCACTGAGGAAGATGGCGGCGCCCTGAGACCGGACTTGCAAACGTGTATAGTACGCTGTTCCTACTCCCCTACACGGATCCCTTTCGTTGGACACAACCGTTGCGCCACCGTTCGGCTTGAACTCGTGTCCTCGCTGATTGAACTCGAGCCTCGGCCGAACTGTGCCGCGCAACACTCGTGACCAGTCTGCGTTGACCTTGTTTAGGTGACGCCAAAAATTCTCCACTATACGGCTTTGTTATTTAGGAAGTGTTGGCGCGCCTCTTACGCCCTCCTTCAACTCCAGACGCGCCATTGGTGACGCGCGCGCTTTTGACGTCGATGCAGCAGCTGTTCTGCGGTGATGGCACTCCATCCCCGTAGCTTTTGATACGCTACCAACATTGGCAAGTGAGGTTCGTCGGGCTTCCCATTAGGGGTGCGGCGAACTTTTTGTCGAAATTGATTTCCGATGTCGAGGTTTGACTCGTTCGGTGATCCTTCGACCTCCGAGCAGAATTCAGCGAAGTTCGACTTATGGACAGTGTCACCCGACTTTCACGCAAACATTCCCGATTTGGGGACACAAAGTATACATAAAGTAGCCTCTTTTATATTTCATAAATTTATTATCAACGTTCACACAATAGCAAAGCAAATATGCGTTCAAGCAGGGCGAGCATTTAAATTTTAATCCGATTAGTCGCCACCAGTCTTGGGTAGTAACGCGTTACTAGTAACGCGTTACTGTAATTTCGTTACTTTTTTGGTAACTTGTAACTGTAACGAGTTACTTTTTAAAAATGTAACTTGTAACTGTAGTTCTATTACTTTTTTCTGAGGTAACGATGAAAGTAACGACGTTACTTTTGTCGTTACTTTCCAGTTTTTCATGAATAATATATCACTGAACGAGTACAATTTAGACATTCTTTGCGCTTTCCAAATTGTCTCTTCCGACATTTCGAGCGTCAAGTTATTTTTTGCACAGACTTGTGAATACGTTGTTTCTCGCCAGTCACGACCCGAATATAACCACGTGTAGGTTCGGTGAAAAAAAAAAAAAAAAGTAGTTATCTTTAGCACGCGCTTGTACTTTGTGACTGAACACTTGCATCTTAGTGTCTTGAAGAACTATCTCTTTTGCGGTTTTTCTTTTTTTCTGCGCAAACGCTTTTTATTCGGGTGAATCAAACGTGAAACAACAATACACGCGGAGGGCACTGCGAATGTTTCGTATTTTGATTAGCGCCGCCACTCCGCACTGCGCATGTTTCGTATTTTGATATGCGCCATTAATCCGGTGTAGTGTCAACAGTCGAGGCAAAATTTACTGCTGTTTGCGCGGGGTTTGTTTCTGGCTTGCCGGGTACAAGCTGAAATATGTCCAGGGACTGTATGAACCCAGCGCAACCGTCAACGAGCCAGCAATAAGCTAGTGCTACGAAGGATATGAATGTTGATAAGAACAAAGAAAAACTACCATGGCCGGCGTACAGAGAGTATTTTGCTGACGTGGAGGAGGTTACTAACACCTTGACCGCAGAAAACGGCACTCTATTGCCTCACCGCCTACCCGGCGATCAAAAACCTTTTCCGGCGAAACAACACTGCAATCCCATCCAGCCCGTTAGACGAGCGCCTGTTCAACAAGGGCAGGGACGTGTTCGTTATGAAACAAGGGAAACTTTCAGAAACGAATTTCGAGAAGCAACTGCTGCCAACTTACAATACGAAGTAAAAAACAGACTTTTTAATTTTATGCAAATAAACTTGGTGAAAAGCGTTTTCTAGTTTCTCCTAATTTTTTTTGTGTTATAGAAAAAGTAACTGAAAAGTAACGTCGTTACTTTTTAAAAGTAACTGTAACTGTAACGAGTTACTTTTTTGTTGCGGTAACTGCAACGGTAACTTCACTACTTTTTTCTGAAAGTAACGGTAACTGTAACGAATTACTTTTTAAAAGTAACTTACCCAAGACTGGTCGCCACCCTTTAATCGAAGAATGAATCGATTAATTGAACTCGTTCATTTCCTTGCAAAATAATTTTTAAAGATTTTTTTTTTTTTTTAGGAAGGAGGGGGGAGGGGCTAATCTTGTGATAAATGAATCACTATGAAATTTTGATTCTGAATCAACCTCGATGCGTACTTGAGACAGGGTCGAAAAAACTCACAATCACAGATAATAACTTCCGCAGCGTGAGACAAAGAGGTTCGATTATGTTCACCGACGAGAGCGACCTCCTTCGATTGTTCACAATAGTCTCTTCTGCTTTAGACGGACACGCGCACGGCGTCGAAGTGGCCAGGATGCGTGTAACCTTCTGCACTTGCCTGGAGTTACATATCTTGCGACTACAGTTTACTTTATGTTGAAATTTCACATAAACTTTGCCCTGCATACACGTGTTCTCGTCCACGTCTGCGTGGTGAAACCTTTTAAGTATTACTTGCATTCGGTCCTCAATATTTCACCGACAAACCGGTTAACAATCTGATCGGGATTAAACCTTTAATCGAATAATCGATGGGTTCATCGACCAATGGCCCGGCCCTCTTTTGACACTTTTATTAGGTTAATAATGTAAAAAACCTGACGGCAATACATACCCAACAAATATTGCACTTTTCCTCCGCCAGGAGGCGGCAACTCGTTTTTCAGTTTTCGTGCATGCGCACAGAAGTCAAACTAAATTTGTCGAACCTCGCGTTAGAGGTCACAAAAAGTCGAACTTCTCGAACCTCGGGAGGTTCGCGACATCCCTAGATAGTTCCTCCCACTGCGATGAAGCTGCTGCTGCTGGCCCGGCGCGTACGCAGACGGTTTACCCCTCTGCAAATCTGGTTTCTGCGCTCGCGCGGTGCGCACAGGTGGTGGAGGAAAACGCGGTCTCTTTCGCAGACAGAGCTCTAAATCTATAAAGCTGTCGCCTTAAAAAAAGAAAACAGATTTTCTCGAGGGTCGGTGTGACGTCATGGGTCTCGTCACGGAGTCGGCCTCCTACATTTCAGACAACGGGCAATTGTGCGGGCAAATATGCGCCGTCTCCCCGCGAGGAACAATCGAATGGACAAAACGTTCTCGTAACAAAGCGCGCGCGTCCTTTCCATTGACTCGGACGGTGCTGGAGGAGGACTATCTTCTCGGTCACGGCGTTCCGTCAGCTGCGCTATTGTCTTCCTTTGCAGGGTCGGCGCCGCATCACATTGATGCCGCTGTCGTCATCTGCGGACGTACGGCTCCGCGAGGGGCAACGTTGTTAGTGTGCGAGAAAGGGCCGAAAGAGCAACGCGAAATTAGGAAAGAGAGATTAGTCTGATGCCGCTTTGTCTGAGGACTGATTCATTTCCGAGACCCTGTGGCTACTCTGAGCGCGCTATGGAAAACAGAAAGCGTGTCCTCAAACTCACGGCCTGCGAGCGTTTGTTAGTGGGCCATCTAAGACAAGCAGACGATGCCTTGAACCGATTCGTGACAAAGTGCTGCTCTACGCCCTCTATTCGCAGAGAAAAGTTTGGGTATCGCCGCCTGGTGGAAGTTTTTCACAACCCAGAGTGAGGATACTTCAACTTCATCTGCTGGTAGAAGCACGTGCAATGCAAGATTATACGCAATAAAAATGCAAACATAACCGCGTGGGTAGCACGTGCACCACCCACAAAAACAATAAGGTAGAGGGGCTTTACAGTAAGGAAAGCAGAAGCGCCCCTAGCGAGCTTCTGATACTCCCAGACAACGTTCTCTGCAGTATATGCAGTCGGAGCTCACGGGCACTCGCCCGCCTTGAGCGCCGAGCAGAGCTGTGAAAGCGCATTCTTCACTTTGCCCCAAGGGTCACAGAAAGTCGTCCGCGAGTATAGACGCCGACAGACCGCCACTGATTCGGAAGCTTCTTTGTCGCTGTGAAATTGCGAGGATAAGAGGGAACTACTTTTTTTTAGTCTTGTCTTCGCAAAGCTCGATGACGTAATTGTGGGACCGAAACCACCCGCCTGAGGGCAGTCGAGCGCGGCTCATGGATTGGACAGGAGAACTGCGCGAGCACTCGACTTCGGCTCGTAACGATCAATTCCCTTGCGGACACTCAAGCAGTGGCTCGTGTCCAACCACTGCGGTGATGAGATTAGCCGAACTCTAACAATGCCTGGGGCTCCAGCACGCGTTTCCTACTTTGCCAAGGCCAGCGCGTGGCTATGATTAACGTCGGCGGCATAGGATAGGCACCAGGCCAAGTGGTCGCATGTTCTGGCTCCGAGTTGAGGGGATGAACGATGCTCATATTTATTGAATTATTTTATTGGCGACTGCCATTGCTTAGAAGAAAAAAACCAAGGCAAGTTTTTTTTTAAGTATTAACGTTAGGGAGCGATTCTAAGCAGTGTTAAGCGAAAGTAGAAAAATTGTTTCATTGCTCCTTTAAGATTTCTTTTTCCTTCCGAGAACGACTGGAATAAGCGTACTAATAATATACACAGTTTTGTAGCCCTCGTTGGTTATTATTTGCATCCCGCATTATATAATCATTCCCTCTCCAGTACAGTTGTCTGTTTGATACGTACCACACCGCGAGTTCAATGTGCCGCCAAAACAACGCGGTTGCGCGTGCAGCACTGCAGACACAGATTCGCCCAGCTATAAAAAAACAGCGCCGCCCTAGCGGGATAATAAACCCACGGAACCGCCTTTATCGCGTCGTGCGCCGTTGATCCGCGCTTGGCATCTAGGCATACAATCGGCAAACACTTGGCATGTGTGCCGTTTCATTCGTTTTATCGTCGAGCCTTCGGTGTTGAAACGACTCCTCGTGGCAGTAAACGGAACCGTAATGAAACACGGACGGAGGGGGATTTAGTTGCCCGGTCGTAGAGCGCGGCGTTGGCAGAAATCGAGCCGGCGAATCATAAAAGAAACCATCGGGCGTGCGCTGAGCACGCGACACACTCGAGGTAGCATGTATCGTTCCGCAAGAGGGTTACTGGCAGCTACCATTTTCCCCTGACGATAGACGGCAGCGGACTCATCGGGTCGCACATTCGAAAAAAAAAACAAAAAAACTTGTGGAGTGAAGGCTGGTTCGCACAACTGCGTGAGTCCGACTGAGTACGACTGCAACGGCTTGCGGCCTCAATTTTTGTACGGATTGCTAGGGTAACGGCGCGCTTGTAAGCGGCTTAAAACACCGTTGTGATAGCAACCCGTAAAAGGATCAACAGCGCAAGCCGTTGCCGCATTTGCTCGGGCTCACGCAAATGTGTGAGTCGCCCTTAAAAAAAAACAGTGAAAAAAAAAAAGCTTTTTTGAGGGCATAGGTGGGACACCTTTTTCTAACAATTTTTCCAAGAAAAGAAACCATTTTCGTGCAATATTTACGCCATTAGACGCAATTTAGATGGAGGTCACAACCCGCTCTAAGCCCCGCCCACAGATTAGTGACCCCGCCCATTACTACTGTACTGACTCGCTGCACTCTTAAAAAACACTGTGCGTCTACTTTCACGCACAACACTCGGAGAGCCAATCACCGCAACTTACGGAGGCACCTCAGCGAATGATGATGCCGAAACATATATGTTGAGACCAAAAACCGCAGTCTGAGTTGTTACATTAAGCAATGCAAAGCGTCACGCTTGCATTGCTTAATGTCACAACTCAGTCTGCTTTTTTTGGTCTAAACATGTTTCGGCATCGTCATTCGCTGAGATGCCTCCGTAAGTTGCGCTGATTGGCTCTTCGAATGTTGTGCGTGAAAGTAGACGCACAGACATTTTTAAGAGTGTGTATTCGCTGCTCGAACAAACAGGCTACCAAGCGTACGTGTCTCCCTTTCGCGTCATCCGGTGCTTCTATAGTCTGGAATTCTAACACCACCTGCCCGCCATGGGAACAGACGAGCGGCAGCCTCTGGCATCGTCTGCTATTTCAGCGCCGTCTATCGTCGTCTACAATGCCATGAGACCCGGACACGAAATCTGAGCGTTGGCGTCCGCTTGCGCCTCCGTCCGTCTGCTAGTCTTCCCGTCGTCTAAAAACTTCTGCAACGCTCAGAAGACGCGACCATGAGAGCGGCGTTCTAGCGTTCCATCATGCACGAGCCACGGTCCAGTACCAGCGTCTGTCAGCGTCTATCGATATGCGTAATAAGCGACCGAGAGAACTAACAAAGTCAACTAAACAAATATGCAGTCTGTCTAGTTTTACTGTTCTTGTTATATTTTTCACATCATATCTGCGAGCAAGGTGGTGAGCGTCATGACGCACAATTAAAACGCGACGTAAAAATATTCGCATTGATAGGCCAGGTGCACTGCAAAGCTTGAAATCATGCCTCTCGAGTCGCAATGACGGGAACATACCTAGACAAACTTGATGTGAGCCGAACGCCCGATGGCCTCCAACCGAATGGCTCGCAGATTCTTACCTCTGAGGTATCTTCTCGGTATTGAAATCGTGCTCGAAATCAGGATGGTTGCAGAATTCAAAGAGAAGCGGGCCCGCTTTTACGAGAACCAGCATCTTTGTCCAGCATGAACACACGCACAGAAAGAAATCAGGTCGGATCGATCAGAATAGTGAATGTATACATATAGCACGCCAGGCTTAGGCCAGCCCGTCACAAAAACAAGCATCTGCACAGCGCTTCCGAAGGCTCGTTCAGTACTCCGCAGATGCCGGCGGCTAGAAGATAGAAGGCATTCAAAATCGCGCTGTGAGGTTTATTTTGAATAAGTATTCTCGAGCAGAGAGTGTGACACAAATGAAAGTTTGTATGGGTATCGAGCCTTTAGAAAAAAGACGTAAGAAAAATAGACTTAAACTTATTTACGCTATCAACAATGATTTAACTGGAATAGACACGTCTAATTATCTAGAAATGCCCCACTATATATCGAGTAGGAGGGACCACGTAAAAAAAAATACGCGAAATAAAATGTCGAACTAACTATATGATGTTCTCTTTTTTTCCGAGAACTATATCGGAATGGAATGAACTGCACTCTTAGAAAAAAGGGTCAGTATAGTCCTCCCTAAAGGGAGGAACGCTCTTGACACATATGTTCCTTCAGAAAGGGAGAAACTTTCGTCCCTTAAGCAGGGGAGGAAAAGTTCCTCCGTCGACTGCATCTCATTATGGCGGCCACGAATCGAGCAAATCGAGCTCGGTAAGGCTTAACGAGAACACTAAGTCTATTGCACGAAGCGAGAGGAGCAGGAAATAAAAACGTAACACGAGCTTTCCGCGAACTGTATTTATTTCCGAAGTTTCTTTACCCCTGCAGGTAAAGAAACTTACGTTTCGAAAGCATGCAGTCACTCAGTCTTCTCATCGTCAGCACTGCGATGTTCAACGGAGACAACCGGCACTCAGTTCGCGCACTTTATGTCCTACCTTTGCTATTCCTCGAGCCACAATTCCTTCGTCAACCGTAGCGCCAACCGCACATCACGGAGGAGTGAAAATCATTCGCCCGCAAAACCAAAAGCCGCTCTCAAAAAAAAAGCAAATCCGAAGCAACCTCTTGGCTTATCTCAGCACGGTAACACGAAATTATGGCGTAGCCGCGTAGCGTAAAAGGATGTTAAATCGCTTGCCACCAGATGGCAGGGTCAAGCAGAGTAATCGCGCGTAGCTAGGCTAGGTGGCGCTAGGTACCGCCCAATTCATGTTTTACAAAAAAATATTTTTATTTTCTTACGCCACAATTGCGTTTCCTTTTCTTCGGAATCTCTAACACATGTAGACACGTTGCGCACACTGCAAACATCAGGTCAACATTTATTGAACGCATACACAGGCATCGCACATACAAACATCAATACAACAGCACACTACCCCGATCACTACTAGCGAGCCCTGCGTTTCTGTCTTTTATAGTGGTTGTTTTGAACGTGCGGAATTTTTCGGTGACTCCCTAAGCAAAAAAAAATATTCCGAACATGTTCATTTTTTTCCAGCAATGTCATACATCTGAGGCTATTTTTAATGGCTCAGGGGATGAATCTCTTATTAAAAAGAAGACGCTCAATCATGCCATAATTATTTGAAAGCCAATAAATCGAGCCGCTCCAATGTGGTTCCAAGCCATGAGTTTGTTTTCCCGCATGGCCCTTCGTAGCCAGTATTTATATTGTAGTGTTCGTTTTTCTATTTGTGCTGTTCGCGCAAAGCTGCAATTGCCGTCTTGAATTAATCTCTGTAGAGCGGATATCCACTCAGCTGGAAGTGATGCTTCACGGGCACAGAAATCGCTTTTCGATCAACTTGAATGCAGTCAAAGCCGCGACTTCCGACAACTGTTAAGTGTACGGAGCTGCGCCGTTGCGAGCTCGAAAACTTCTAGCGCTCATCCCAGCGCGCCACTTAGAGGGCAGTTTCGACAGGAACCGTAATATATTTAAACAGTAAAATAAAGGATAGCGTTTTTTTTTCGATTTTGCCTGTCTTTTTTTTTTATGCTAAACTTCCATTATAAATATACGTACTTTCCGTCATACTTTCGTAGTGTTGTCTTTTCCCCAGAGCGCAATCGCTCTCGGGGACCGACAGTCACATTGGCCACTGTACGATAGGAGCTTACCGTTCAGACCAGCGTTCCAACATGACTATCCACACGTCGATCGACTGCACCTAATCCCTCAAGTGGTTTTAAACTCTTTAATGTAAAGCGGAATGTCATCCTGCGACACTCCGGCCCCTCCGATAACGGCCCGACCAGCGGCATCAATGCCCGACAGTTTACGTCATCTCATCTTGTTGTTACACCACTGATACGCGAACACACGGTCACATCGGCGATAATTCCAGTCTTCTGTTCACAACCCACAACACTGCCATCACGATGTTGCTGACACGAAGAAATACAGAACCACGTTGACGATGTTGCTGACACGCAGAAGAATCACGTTGAACGCCGGTTGGCACTCGGCACGGGACAACGGAACCGAACTCAGCACGGAAGGCACCCAGGCAGCCGGCAGGAAAACCTGCCTTCCTTGGACGCAGTTCCCGCGATTTCCACAACGTCGAAAACGTCGACACAGTTCCTTGTGGTTTCGCTGCTGTAGTTCCGCGTGTGTCCCGCAAATTGGAGACGGCCGTCTTACCCAGTGTATGTAGCACTGCTGGCACTGCTCCGGAACTTCGCTGTTTCTAGCGGCTTCGTTAGCTCATTTGATAAAATTAGTGGTAAAAACGTCAATGCAACCGAAATGTTCTGCACGTTTGGACTAGAAGACGGAATTACAGGCGGCCTTCGCTGCCGCTGAAGCTCAATCAACTCAACATTAATTTATTAAACAACGTGCGCGATGTGCTCGAAAAACGAAACCGAAAGAAGATGGGTCGGGAGGGCGAAAGCTTTCTCCGGTCTGCCTGGAGGAGGAAAACGTCTCGGAGAATAATAAGGACTTTAATTTTCCTTTCATCGGTCTGGGTTTGTTTATGTGTGTTTTGGTAAACAAAAATAAAAAAAAAAACGTTACAAAAAAAAACAAAAAAAAAAACACTTTCCTGGGGATCGAACCGTTGACCACTTGGTCAGTAGCGCGATGTTCTACCCCTGCGCCAACTGAATTTTTTTTTTTTTTTTTCTTTATTACATGGAAGAAGAAACGATGGGATCACAACGTTGTCGTTCAGGGTACACTTTACACAATCATACTACACATGTTAGAACTCTCTAATGTCTACAAGACTGTTAAACAGAGGCAGCCAGTCAGGTACTACAGTTTGAATATCATACACGCTTTTGACGCGGATAACAAGTTCAATGAAATGTAGGCGTACTGTTTTTGGATGTAAATTCTCATTCCTTATGTCGAGGCGGGACTTCCACATGCTATACAATGCTAGGAGCATTACAATGTCATACGGAAAGTTATCTCGAGATGATACAGGCAGGAAACGAATTGAATAGGGTGTAATATCAATCTCCTTTTTTAAAGCCCTGCGCCAACTGAACAAGGAGGAACTCACCCTCCTCCTTTCACCTGAACTGCCGTTCCTCCCTTCTCTGGGCAACTTGTCCGCAACAAGGAGGAACAGTCGCTTTTGCTACCTTTCTCCTCCCTTTTTTCTTAGAGTGTGCCGTCTGATATTGTATCAGCTAACAGTGACTCTTTTATTAGCCTTATTAATGCAATGTAAGTTTCTGTGTTAAGTACATCATTGGTTTTTTCGTAATATTGCTATTGTGTGCTGGTGTGAATAATGTTTAATGATGTTGTTGGAAATTGCTGATGTGTGCTGTTATGTGACTTTCCAATTTTTAATGATATATGTGAATCATGTAACCCACTCCTCCGCTGTAATGCTCCGGCGCTGCAGAGAATAAATAAATAATAAAGAATAATGTTTGTTAACATTTCAAACCAAAGCGGGGGAAGCAGTCTCAGAATACAATTGTAACCAATATCGACTGTATTTTGATTATTTACTTTTCAAACATAGTCGGTTAAAATGCTATTATGGGCACGGAGACGCAAATTTACAACCAACCTTTCACGCGTCAATCGTCTCTCCAGCTAATGAGATGTAAGCACCTTGTAACCACTGTGCGGAGCTTAGCGGGCTGCGACCTCCACCTTTTGCACCTAAATTACGTGGAACATCATTTTTTCGGTCGCGCACCAGTCACTTATAGCTGTGTTTGGAGATTTGTGTTTGTCCTTTGTCCCTCTTGTTCCCCTTCTCCAGGGATTACTTTCGTCATTCTTGTCCAGCTCGCTTGCACCTTTGCATTTAATTGCATTATAGCCATGAACATCATAAATATTTCACCACTTTTGTTCGTGCAAAAATTATTTTTAAAACTTCGTGTTGCCTTTATGCTTTTTAAAAATATATATATATATATATATTTTTTTTTCCCAACCATAATACCGGTGGCAGCTGGGCTTACGCTCCTGTTTCCGGTGCAAACGTCGTGTATGTGCGCGCGCCACGTATTTCGTTATTTTTGAAAATAAATGGTTAATTCATCATCAGTGTCTTAGTTCAGAACGTGATATGCGTTTGTCAAAACTTAACACAACCCACAATAAAAAAAATTGGGTTGTGTGTATGTTTATACAGCCTAGAACTTGGCCTGCCTCAACGGGGGACGAATCTCCCAGCTGCAGATGAGCAATTTAGCCAGTGCAGTACAACCGCTAGCCTAGGATCTTTGACGTGCACCACGCAGTAGTGATACACGACCGCACGCCAGTACGATGCTCATCCAGATCGAAACGGGCAAGGGTAGGGATTGAACCCAGGGTCCTGGGTTCTGCAGCGCGAGCTTCCGCTCCACGTGCTCCGAGCTGGTGTGCGCTAGGCTAGACCACTCGGCCACCGATCCCCCTGGCTAGCTTGTTTCGCTGAGCAGCCGAGCAAATGAGGCAGCGCTGGCACCTCATGACGCGGGCGAGAGCAGGCGCTGAAAGTGCAACGTGCACAGTTGTGCACGTCCACCGCGTGTTGAACATCGGTGCCACGGGCCGTACTGTAGTTTCTCGGCCACACGGATTGGTGTCGCCATCTAGGGGTCACAGTTTAAGCTTCTTGAAATGGCCGCCGCGGGGGTTCACACACTTGCGTTGAGCCCGACCGAGTGCAACTGCAACAGCTTGCGACGTTAGTCCTTTTACGGGTTGCTATGACGACGGGTTTTTTTATGCCGCTTACAAACGCCCCGTTGCCATAGCAACCCGTAAAAAGATTAACGTCGCAAGCCCTTGCGTGTCGCAGTTGGTCGGACTCAAAAAAGTGTGTGAAGCAGCCTTCAGTCAAAAGGCCAATTTCGGCACATATGATTCGCGCGTTTTCATGGACGTTGAATCGCCTGGTTTACATGGGGGAGAGAGAGGATAAGGCGACGCTTAGATGAACGCGCCTCTGTGACTCACGTGCTAGCCTTCAGCCGACTTCTAGATACGCTTATCGGGTAGGCAAATCTGAAAGCCGGCTAAAGTCTAGCGCGTAAATCAGCAGGCCATGTGAAACCAAAGCCACTGGACTTTAGCCACATGACGGGCGCTATAACCGTTATACATTGCCGGATGTGACTGGGAATTGCCACATGCACAAAATCCGCAAATTCAACACCAAAAACAAAACTCGGCAGACTATTTTTTGTTTTTGTTTTTTTAGAACAGTTAGGTATTGGATTGAGTTTAACGATGTGACAATTTGCGTGTGCCGCAAATTACGACAAATTATTTTTATTGTTGTTCACCTCCTGCGAGAATGCCGTACCGGCGCTTGGGGAAAAAAAAAAAAGGTATAAAAATAAACAAAACATTGATTAGCAAAAAAAAAAAAAACACAGACGTGCGCGCGAAGGGTGTCTGTCAAGCGCTGAGGTCTTCCCCTAGGGGACCATCTTAAATGAAGCTCTTCCTCTGGTGATTACCTGGCACACACAGCCAATGGACCGATCTCATCAGCCAGTTTGACTACGCCACCGCTCCCGCAATGCAATGATGGAACTAGTGCCACTAAATAAGCTACGCTTCAGAGTAACGACACTTGGCCATATTGTGTCTTAAAATCATGGTTGCCAGTTATCTGAAGCCTTATACTATTACATAAGCTTCCTAACACCGAATCTAATGCTGAGGAAGTCGCACTTTTGAATGACGATCGGCAGTTGCGTCTGCTCTGCATACGAGCCAAAATGGCGGCGCCCACAACAATGTCGGGGAACGGAGTGCCGGCACTCTAAGCGCAGCTCATTTAGTGGCTCTAGATATAACTTTCCCCTTCTGCATGTGCGACTAACTCGCTAGAGCTCTGCGCGCCCATAGCACAAGCCGGCACGAACCGTCTTGTAAACTGCTGCCTCTCGGTTTTCTGCGGGGAAGACAGTCCTCTCAGCGCTCTCCTCTCCCAAGCTGCCAGGCTAGCCAAGCATGAGCAGGATAAAAAGTAGAGAGGCTTTACACCATTCCAATATTTTTACATGTCCCCAGCCTAGCGTGGGATCTCCTCTTACCGGTATGGCGCATGTTCCTCGCTTCGAAAAGCGAGCAAATCACGCGCCATACGCACGAGCACTGAAAGTGGAACATGCCAGGAGCCCCTTTTTGGAGATATCCATAGGAAAGGAGGAGTCGCGGGCAAAAGTGAAAAGCGCGAAGTGCACGTCGGCCTTTAACTAAAGCTAGGGCGGTCTCACGAATGCGCCGAACGCTCGGTCAGATCGGTCAATTGGCTTTCAGCGGGTAGCTCTAAAAGATACACGCTTTCAAAACGCGCCCAGCTATCCGTTTCATTTCTTTGTTGTTGTTGTTGTTGTTGTTGTTCATCATCTTCGTCGAGACAAGGAGGCAGAAGCAGGAAGGGACGGGACCAGGCATCCACGCCCATCGGCCGCTTGGAAGACAAAGGCAACCCAACCACTCATTCAAGCAGAGAATGGAACGCGCCACCGCGCCCGAAAGCCTTCTATCCAAAACAAAGCAAAACAAAGACATTAAGACGCCTATGCCCCGTTTCGCCTGAGGATGGACCGCAATGGACGCTACGAGCCACCGCAGTCAATCCAGCTCGACGAAGAACGTTTCACGGGAGTACGCAACGCACCCCAAGCGTCGTGGCTTCCCCCCCACCCCCCTTTTTTCTCCCCCTAAAGGTCACGTGACACAGATACGACGCGGGATTGGTTGGGATGGTTCATAGTGTACGTTGCTGTTCATCCTAAGGTGAAACGGAGGATCACTCGTGTGTATACGTTTCATTCTAAGGTCGTTACTCTTGACGGCTCTTTTATCGTTCGTTGCATTTTCCAGCACCTGCGGCTTCTTTTTTTTTTTTTTTTTTTTTTTTTTAATGGAAGCATTTTAGACTTTCTTTTGCAGCTTTTGTTTCTTTTCTTATTTATTATTATTGTTTTATTTTTTGCTCATATTTCGGTTTCTTTTGTATTTATTTTTTTCATCACCACTGCTTTTTAGTTTCGAAGCACGACCAGTTGTAGTCGAACCCGGATTTTCTTGCAAAGCTGAAGGGGGTGAAAACTACACCACCTCGTTGAACCAACCATACGTCGACCTTTTTTCACGTGATCGCGCTCCCGCCCATACCGTAACGCGAAGGGAGAGTGGTCAATTAATGAAAGGCAGGAGGTGGAGTGCTGTCCGGCGAAAGTGTACCTCTTTCCCGCCAATTTAGGCCTGAACGAAATATAACCTTGTACGCAAGAAGAAGGATAAAAAAGAAAAAGGAATACAATAAAAGTTGGGTAAAGCTTCGATACAATGCTTTTCCCGAACGAAGGTGCCACGAAACGGAAGTCTAACCGCCGAATTCAGAAACCTCACTCAAACTACACTCAAACTGAAGGGCCCCTCCAGTTCCTCGAGGACGGCGCCAGGGCCGGCGCTGGCCAATCGCGAGGACTGATCCGCCGTCGCGATTGGCCAGCGCCGGCTCTCGCGCCTTCCTCGAGGAAGTGGAGGGGCCCTTCAGTCTGAGTGTAGTTTGAGTGAGGTTTCTGAATTCGGCGGTAAAACGCAATCTGTTCGCGTGTACCGCGTTTTGCTGGCCCACGCGCGCACCAGAAAATCAAAGCGCACGACAGACAAATCGTATAGCAGAGTCCACAAACGCGCTGCCGCACGTATTTGCGCAGAGCATGTCGTCTGCTTCTTGCGCAGGGGTTGCGATGACGTCAGAACGACGCCGAATTCTGATTAGCTTTGACTAAAAGGATAGTGGGTAGGCCTTAATGCTAGATGCCTTCGGGTCTACCCACTATTTCGTTTTTCAATCAGTCAATAAGAAATCGCCGTTCTGACATCATCGTAACCCCTGTACAAGAAGCAGACGACTGGCTCTCCGCACTGGCAGCACCCAAAAAACCTCTTTTACAAAAAACAAAAAAAGTAAATAGGAAATGGGGCAATGTTCATTCACTCGATCAGTGAATGAAGCGCACATCCTGTATAGATACCACAAGAAATATACGGTTGCAGAATATAAATATGTAAAGCCTTAGCCACACTGATAACACCCATCGTACAAAAGACAGTCTGCAAACACTGTCTGAGGCGTGTTAGGCTAGGTGGCGAAAGCTACCGCCCGTTACAAAGGGTATAGCCATCAACATCCATCCATGTACGGCGGTTATTATTATAAATATGTAAAGGCTTAATCACACTGATAACACCATCGTACAAAAGGCAGTCTGCAAACATTGTCTGAGACGTGTTAGGCTAGGTGGCGCAAGCTACCGCTTCGTTACAAAGTTATAGCCATCAACATCCACCCATGTATGACGGTTATTATTATAAATATGTAAAACCTTAGTCACACTGATAACACCATCGTACAAAAGACAGTCTGCAAACACTGTCTGAGCCGTGTTAGGCTAGGTGGCGCGAGCTACCGCCCGTTACAAAGGGTATAGCCATCAACATCCATCCATGTATGGCGGTCCTGTCCAGATTGGTCGTACAAAACACTGCATGTTCGAAGCACACGCATGTATGATGCAAACGTGCTTCGAAGATGCGTCGAGTCTTGTCCGCAGATAATGTCGTCATCACGCCTGCAGCGACCAAAGTGTCCATTGTATGACGTACTTTCTCGGTAACAAATGTTGTACTCCATAAAGACGTAACCTTTTTTTTTTTTTTTTCTCTTGCTTGACAGAATGATAGACCGCGAAACATATGCATCCTTTATATCTGCTTTAGTTATAAGGTGCCTTAGTACCAATTTATGGAGCAACATGAGTGACACAAATCTCAAGGCCTATCGTTTTTGGATGATATTATCAAGCTGAGCAATAATGTAAACGTGAAGTAGGTGTTCTTTGTTTTACTAAAGTTTAATAGATTCTTGTGAGTTGAGCGTAAACATTTCGCAGAAATGTGTCGCTTTCGGGGGAATAAGCATTAAAAGAAGACTCCCAATCGAGCCCTAATGTTCAGAGACCCCGAGATGTAGAATTTGGTTGGAGAGTTATTTTAGTTATCCTTATGAGGGCTGGGAACATGACGCAAAACCGCGCTCTCAAAATACTTTATCACTCCAGCTGAAAAAAAGCACTCGTGCCGCATGATTCCGCCGTAGTATGTAGTTATTATCAGTATTTCGACTAATAATACTTATTATTAACAGTAGCAATGTCATCGCTCGTTTTAACAACGATGCTGAAACGGTCTCCAACTGAGTCTGTCCGTCTAATACCACATTGTATGTAAAATAAGTGCTCTTGATTGAGAGTTCGTGAAATTCAAACTTGCACTGCTCTTGCCATCAAGAAATTCAGCCCCCATTCTTCCGTATTTTTTGTTTTGTTTTTGTTTTGTTTTGTTGACATCTTTAAAACCCTGCCATCGCAAGAAATGACTGCTCCAGACAGTAATTTCTTAACGAAAAAAAAAAGGACAGAAAACGCTACGCTTGCCACGCACATGATAGTGGAACAATGGCTCTTCGTATGGTTTTCTTCTTACAAAACCACGTGGTCCAGTTATCCATTGTCTTCGACGGCCTGTTGCCGCAACTTTAAAGCTCTTCCGGCATATTCGTCAGTTTTTGTTTTTTACACTAGAAATTGAATGTAATTACATATGGCGCCCTTCTTGTTTGTAGCTTTCTTTGTAAGTGCCAGTAACGAAACCAGCTTTTTAGAACGAGCGGTCCAAGAGCATTTCCGTCCTTTTCCCTTTCTCTTTTTGCCCTGGTCACTGGTCAAAGAGAACAAGGGAAAGGCTTCTTTGTGCAAATCTGAAGGCGTAAAGATAAGTCAGGTTGACCGATGTTTTAGTGGAAAGGGCGGCCTATGGCAGCTAAAGTCGACAGATACCTTTGTCCTGCCTGGTATCAGGGGTCGCGCACAGCAAAACCCTTCCAACTTGGCTGTTCTGCACGCTTGCACTGTCCAACTTCATTAAATGACTGAAAAAAAAAAGTTGATCATGGGAAACCTGTGTGGGATTTATTGGACCCGATATAAGTACTTCAAGAGGTGTCCGAGTTATGGGGGTTGGACACCTCTGAGGCTTGGACAGCTCCACAATAAAGTCGGACAGACTCAGCGAGGACTGAGAGGTCATTAGTTCTCATAATGGACACCTCTACGACTTGGAGATCTCCGAAAGTTGTACAAGCTTGATGAGTGTCTCATTATGTAGACGTTAGTCTGACGGCCCAGACAATCACCGCAAATGTACCAGCTGGCGATATCTCATTGTACACCAATTCGTACAAGTAGATGAAACATCAATTGTGACTAAGCTGTTGTTATACTTCCACTGCCATTGTGTAATGAAAAGTTCAATCCACGACTCGTTAGAATATAAACTTTCTTTTTTTTTTTTTTGATCACTGCCAAACTAAGGTATTTTAAGCCTTAGTGTGCAGTTATGGACACAAAGAAAAACACGCAAACTTAAAGTCGCGATCAACCTATTCCTTCCATTTTATATTTACTCTGTGACCTCAAAATAAGGTCACTCTAAAAGTGGTGCGAGCGCTGATACTCACTTCAAACTCAAGATATAGCAAAGACAAGCTAACAAAATTTAGAACAAAGATCGGTTCCACGGGTAGACCGGGAAAATATACACACATTTCGATCGATCTGTCCTTAGGTAGGACTGTCACGGCTAAGACAAGCCGAGTGGTGCATCTAGCAGCACGGGATGTTCAGGTGTTAAAAGCTAAAGTTGCGACGACACGCGCCACGAAGACGTTTGGAAACGGCCAAGAAACAAAGTTACATCTCTGCGTTGAGGAAAAGCTACGTCGCCTGCGGTCGCTCCGGACAGCGGCGACCTTCCTCGCTCCATCTCATCAACGTGCACGGCTAAAAATATCACAGAACAAAAATAATGCGCCCGCGCTTCCTACTTCCGACGGCGGGAAATCGTGGCTACTGAGCAATCCCCCGAAATGCTAAAGGCCGTTTAATGTAGTTCAAGATCCACGCACGTCGAGAACAATATAAATTCCAAGGCTTTGGCCTCACGGCTCAAGTAAGGTTTATGGCTCACTAGAGGTAAGACGGTTCGTGATATAACTTCCTGTTCACGAGAGCTGCATATTATTTGTTTTCTTTCTCTTCCTGCATTTTCTTTATGAGGATTTTTTTTTTTTTGTATGAAACATATTGGTCAGCGTTTAGTGTTTTGGCGCTACTAGCGCGGACTCTCATCGGGTAGGAGAAAGAAATATTGGTATCACTGCCAAATTTCTTGTTACCCTCAAAACAGAAGGTCAAACTGCCACACGTAACAAATGTTCTGAGCACTGTACGAAATAAGCCTTGGTTCTGAAATGCCTAAGAAGAAAAGCTAAAAATTGGCACTCACTTTTCTTCTTCGTATATAAAGCAATGCAGCAAAACGCAACGGTTTTTCTTCCTTTCTTTCTTTTTTCTCTCTCTCAGTTTTCCTGTTTGAGTGTCATATGGGTTTGCTCCGGCATTTGTATCATTGTATTTATTTCGGCGTGACATTTTGCTTGATACGTTGCATTTTTTTTCAGCAGTTTGGCCAACACGTCTGAGAAAATTGTGTAATCAAATTGTATCGTTTTTTTTTTCTTGTTAAAGTGCGAGTTATCGTTGTTGGTTTCTTTATAAAAACGTGTGTACAGTATGCCCTCTCCTATTGTAATCCCGGATGAAACTGATAGTATTTTAAATAAAATAAAATAAAGAAATTGTGAACATATATATGTTCACGTGCTGAACCAGCACGTGTTCAAAACGTGCTAGTAGGGATAATTTTGTTCTTCCCATTATTTATATTATTTTGCTCCGCCCGTTATGATTAACGATTTTTACTTTCATTTGCGCATTTCTTTTTCCTCGCACATTTTATTTCTATACCCTGTTGGAGGTTAAGAAAAGCATGGACAAGTCCTGCCACAAAGTTTTCCACTTTTTCCACTCAAACGGAGCAAACGCTGGAGAGGAGGCGAGAGAAAGTGAAAGGGACTCGCCTCCTCTCCACTGTTCGCACTGCTAAATTGGAAAGAATGAAGAACTTCGTGGGGAGAGCCTCTGCTACTCTTCTTAACCTGTAACAAAGAATAGCAAAATGGCTATTATCCACCTTGCCAGGTATTGTGAAGATATAGCTGGAGTATCCGAATAAATAAATTCATTCATCATTCATGAAGGACGTCAATTCTGCTGTTTCTCAACCAGCTGGCGTACACTCTTATCTCTTCACGAAGCTTAAATTTTCCACAGCGACAAGTGGCCTACTCTACCGAAAGCACGTAAACATTTTTTTCTCTTGACCCTACGTAGGGCCCAACGGATTACTAGTCGAACAGCTTGGGGTCACAAACGTCTTTAGTGGTACCCAAAGTCCACGAGAGCTAAGCCTAGCCCCGGGAAGAGCGAAAGTAAGACCTCCGGGTACCTCTTTGTAAAACCTCCCCTGTCCACCTGCTCCCTGTGTCCTGCTCAAAAGACCAGGAAGACCTCAAGGACAAGGGTAGATACTTTCGCGAGCCGGGTTCATCGAGAAGCAACCTCCGTTTACCCATAAACTGACAGGGCGCTGGAAGCTAAGGTGATCCTCGGACCAATCACACGACTATCTTTAACCCCGTGATCAGTCTCCCGCCCGTACCCACGCTTAGAGAGCGGAGTCCAGGTGACGAAAAGGGAGGCGGGTTGATTGTACCGGCGAGAGCGCGTAGCTCCCACCGCACTGCCAGCTTGCAGGTGAAAGGAGTGGAAGACCCGTGCAGGAACCAGCTGAGGAAAGAGGTCAACCACAGTCCGCTCGGACGGCCTCCTTGCCCGAAACCGGTCTCCAGCAGTCGACGACGTGGAGGCGCGCCTGCTCGAAGCAGACACCTCCTTGCCGCATTCCGGCTTAGGCCTAACGACCGCCACCGGGACCATCGGCAAGCCGGACTTTCGCTCGAAGTCGGCGCTCTACACCAGCGGATATTGGGCGACAACGATGACTTGAGATCTCTCGTTCCGAGTGTTCACTTTGTTGCTTCGGGAGGGAAGAGACGACAGCGAGGCCCGTGAGCAGGGCTCGAGGAGTTTTCCGTCGACGTGAACGAACGGGTCGCAGAACCACAACAAACATGTTTCAGCCGTCGACCCAGAGGCTAGGCCTACAAGCCCTGCTGTCAGTATTGATGCTTGCAGTCATTCTTCTTCCGACGATTGTACACGGACGTAAGTGGCCTTCCTTCCTCTTTATTTTCTTTTAGCGGGAAAGCATGTTTATTTGGGCGAACGATACCACGAGTATCTAGCTGGTTGCGTTATATGTTTATTTTCTTAATCCCATTTTAATTCTCATATTCATATATATTTCCCGCACCGTCTTGAACATTGACACTATAGGTCTGTGGTTTTCGTTCTCCTATTATTGTTAGACTGCACTGAGCAAAGAGCTAGGGACGCTGTTTGCATATTCCAGCATGCCTAAAGAAACCGTTACGCGTTCGTATATCCTCGTGAGAATGACCTTCGGTAAAAAGTCCCGTTATCCGATCACCGTGCGTCGCCGGAAGTAGGTCCTGTTGTGATTAGTCGTCATACCGGCGGAAGTACGAAGCTATAGCACTGATACGTCAATCGGTTAATAACACTTTGTTATCTGTCCGCGTTAGAGTGTCCCACTAAATGTGTTTTATTAAATTTGCCCAGAGCAACTGAAGCATTTGTTTATAGTAAACATTCTTCGGGATTCGAATTTAACCCACTGGCGTAATTAAAATTATCTTTGTAATTTTTTTTTTTTTTTTTTGAATTAAAGACAGATGTTAGTAAATGTTGTACGGTAGGCGAACTCGAATTTGTGAGACCAAGTTTTTGCAATCTTTCTTTTTTTATTTTGTAGTTCGGAAAGTCTCCTGATTCCTGAAGAAGTGGAAACGTGCAGTTCATGCGTCACAAGAGCGATAGAAATCCCAGCAGTTGTGTTCCTCAACATATAAAGTTATATTTACAACTTCGTACTTGTTTTATCAGACCTGTTTGGATCAACATCAGACCAATTTATCGATTAATTTATCGACTACCTGTCACCAATTTTTAGTCGGCGCGTCTGGGACATACTTGTTTTGTATGAAGCGACGAACCGCAGACGTCAAGCTAACTCGCAATCGTATCTCAATGCAAGGCTTTGCAATGTATAGTTAACTTCTCCGTTTTCAAACGCTATTGCGTGAGCGGGCCTCTTCTTCGGTGGGAGATCGCGTCTACGATGTCAAGGTTCCCCTTGCGTCTCCCTGCACCACCGAACCTCGGATCTCCGGGCTTCGAACCGAAAGTGCGATGTACACGCTCACCGTGCCAACCAAACGCCTGTTTTTATCGCCTGACCCCTCTCTCTCTCTCTCTCTTTCTGTCTCTCTGCGCGTGGTTGTGGGAGGGAGCGTGGTCATGTGACAAAAGATAGACGTGTGATTGGTCCAACGAATACGTAGCTTCCACCACACTCTCAGCTTAGGAGGGAACAGAGCATTGGCGCCCGCTCCATAACCAGTTATGCCAAAATGAATATCCGCGCGCGGAAGTTTTCGGCTGCTTTCGAAGGTTGTCGTGCACGCATGAAGCGGCTAGCGTCCGCTGGTCAACGCTATCAACTGTTTTTTAGGGGAAGACGACGTGTAGCCTAGGGCACCGAACTTTAACCTCTTGATGGCAATTCAGCACCTTTTGAATGTAACTGCAGCGTCACGTACCACCACTGACTTCGCCGTTCACATTTCGCATACAACGTTTAGCATGTTTGTGTGGACAACTCTTGAGGAACGCGCTTCTGAAACCAATTCCTGTATATATAAAAAAAATATTTTGGAATCTACACGGACAGTTTGCCGTGTAGATTCCAAAACCGGCCGTTCATGTAGCGTATATTCTGCAAGCGTTCCCTCTGCCATGTTACTTTCGCAATGTAAAAGTGGTATTACGAAGCAAGCAATAACTCATCACTCGCTTACAAATTACTGTCGATTATTATAAATCTTTCCAGAAAGTTGCAACCACTGTCTCTAGCCGAAATGAAATTCATAGCAGTCAATTGTGTTAAAAAAAAGGGCACTCCTAAAGGGTGTGCCCTATATAGTGATTAGACATCTCCAGGAAAATATGTATGTACTCATTTGGGCAGAACTTTTGGCGGAAAGTAGCGTAAACTAGCCACGAGTGTAAGGGTGAAACAAGCGTATGCACTAAAAACGCGGTAACGTCGGCACCTCAAAGGAATTCATATCATGCACTCCGCTATTCAATCATTCCCACGTACTTTAGGCATGGATGCATTGAAATATGGCTGCTTTACCTACCCGGGTACAGTCACACACTCACGAAGGTGCCCGTGTTTGTTCGCGGTAGTTTCTCTGCGACGACGTGAGAAACCGGCGGTGGCATCATCCTCGAAGTGCTCAATGTGCGTGGCTGCTCAAAGGCTTAGCGCGGCCGCCGCGCTCGACTCAACGCTGTTCGTTTCTCTTCGTCCGTTTTCAGCTAGCCCCTGCTTCATGTTACGTTAAAAAGTCGTGGTTGCGTCAACTCATCGTCGCAGTGTATTCCCCTAGGTCACGTAAAGATCAGAAACTCAACCGAAAAAAAACAACAAAAGGTTCATAACTATAACGGCTATAGTTATGAAATCGCTTTTGTTTCGGTTTTTCTTGGGTTCCGGTTTTCGAATATCGGTTACCAATTTAGCGTTCAGCCAAAACCGGTTCATTTTCATTCGTGTGAAACGCGGAAAAAAAAGGCCTTTAGAAAGTTGTCCAGTAGAAATCAAAATTGTCCCCCCCCCCCCCAAAAAAAAAAAAATCCAAGCTGCATTTTTTTTTTGTACTTTCTATTTAGAGGTTAATGGCGTGTCTGAAATTGTAGCGGGACACTTCATTCTATCAATTCGCCGAAGGCCGAATGTTTGAATTCCCGCCTATGTATATTCGTCTTTCCGGTCTATATAGGGAGATTCTTCCATCGTCATGCCACAACACTGTAAAGGCTACACGCGCTGCCCACCGCACGAGTTAAAACGAGTATTCAGACTCTTCCTGTGGGCCAAGGGTCTCGCGCTCTTGAGCTTCCCTGTAACCCCAAGCTAAGGTGTACTAGAACGGGGTAGTGCGCCGTCCGGCGGCCGTGAGAGTGTCGCAATGTGCAAACACACCGCTGAGGGCGCTGGAGGGCAGAGCGCGGTAGAGTGCCTTCATACACACGCGCGCTTTTGCTTGAGTGGTGACATCTCAGCCATTTTTCCGCCCAATCGTTTTTTGTATGCATTTTGAAGTGCGCGCAATCCGGTGTCACTCAGCTCGAGCGCGTAGCTTTGGCTAATGCATAGACGCCATTTCACCGCCCAAGTCACGCACCGAGTGCGCGAGAGTGTCACGCGCTGGCACATTCAGGGCAACAATGGATGTCTTCACCCTGAGACAGACAGACATGTAGGCACCCTAGAGCGCGGCCATCCGACAGCAGACAGAGGCCTGGCCGCCGCAGCAGCGACGCTTCCTTCAGCCTGAAGATGGTCGCATTCTTCGTTTGTTTTTGCCTGCTCGTTTGCGAGAAAGATTAAGTTCAACCCTATATCACACCCCCATGAAAAAGCGTGATTTGAGCGAGCGGCAGGACCATTTCAGAGCGTAAACGCCATTTTGGAGGGGTATATTTACAGTATCGCTTCTCTAATTTTCTTTTTTTTTTCGTTTCGCTGTTAAAGAAGAAGAATTGTCTATCTCATCTTGCGTGAGCATTAAGAAAGCGAAGTCTGAGAAGTTGATATGATATGCGATGCTTTCCTCTCGTTTTAGTATCAAGGCTTTTTTAATTCTATTTTCGGCAGCTGTACCTTTTGCACACCTTTATAAACCTAGTTTTTGTTCTGGTGTTAATACATATTTTTGTGTAGCACGAAATAATGAGAGTGAGGTTTTCTTGACTTCTGCAATCTCAGTCCAATATTATAGACCAGAAAATGTCTAAATTGACTTCATCTATAGTCAGCATGCATCATATAAAAATAAACACGAAGACTGGCAAGATAAATGGAGCAACTACAACTATTGTCTTAATTGAAGAGAAATTTGAGAAATTTGCTCTGTCTGAGATCTCACACAGGTCACAGATTCTTCTTAGACGTTTTCGATTTTTCTCTTCGTCCATTTTTGTTTTCTTCTTTTCTTAGAATCAAGCGACCCCACTCCTCAAACAGAAAGGCGTTGCTCGGCGTTCTAAACAAGGAGTGTTTCTCTTTGCATGTATTGAAACCCATCTTGCACCCCGGCGACAAACAGCGCCGCTCCGTCTTCCTCTTCACCGTATTTAACATCGTTGTGATCGAGACCCTTGCCTCTTCGGCACAGCAAGCAGCCACACAATAGTGTACGCCGCTCCACACACAACGCAAAACAAGAATAAAGAGTCGCACCAACAGGTCCTAAGCCAGCCTCGCTAAACGCTACCTGACCGCGCTCCCGGCCCCGCTGTGACTGGCAACGCCACCCCAGGCCTCTGCGGCCAGAATTGGGCCACTCGACACCCAGATCCTAAGGAGATGCCGATGCAGTCGGCACATTTCCCAGTTCTAGTAGACCCTACCCAAACTACGCTGAGACCTTGTAGAGTTAAGCCAATGTAAGACTGGTCACACCTCATACAAACGACAGTCTACAAACACGAGTTACCTCAATATCCGTGGTTCGAAGGCCGTGTGTCAAGTTTCTCCCTGAACTCATTGCCTTATGGCACTCGAAGCATGGATCTTGCGGTGACTCGCGCTCGAATCTGTATGCATGCTGCCTTTTGTCTGATGTACAGATGCTTTAAACACGTGCCAGATTGAGCCGCCATTGCCAACTTCCTCTTGACTCACCGCGGTGCCGAGGCACTGAAGCGCCCGGGCGTTGACGAGCCTCCACAAAGGCCTATGCTGGGGAGAAGGACAGAGTAACGCTTAAATTGGCAATAACCTGTCCTGCTGTGGCCATGATGAAGTGAAGCGAACGCAATAAGAGGAAACAAAAACTGAAAATCAGTCATGACAGCTGCCTGAAAGCGTCCATATAACCAGTGTGACCCCGGCTGTACGCTCTCCACTGCAGCACATCTAATCTTTGCGGCGAAGAGGTGGTATTTACCTTACGCCATGGACGAGGTCGTTGTTCTCAGCGTATGCCCAGAGAAAACTCACACTTTCCGCATGCCCAGAATGGGGATCTTTAGCATAGACTGCACGACGTGAAAGCTTTGTGGAAGCTCGCCGTCAGCACACATTCACTATACCCTGTTCACCGTGACCCTGTTTAACCCCCTATGTTTTACTTTAGCGGACTGCTAGCCACCGGAGCCGATTCATAGCCCGGAGCGTGTCACGTGACTTTCCGGTTGAGTGGAGCCAACCGGGAGATAATGTCCCTGCGGTTAACTCCACCAATCTTCACCTTCAAAAAAAAAAAAAAAAGTTCGCAGCAGGCTAAACCGATATCCCCTCTGCTTGCCGACAACGCATCTCTACTTCGTTTTAGCTTGAGTTCAGACTCCGCCGACGCTACGAGCTAATGGGACCAATCAAGCAGCGGCAAAAGCGCAAGGCACTAGACCTTTTCTGTTTGATTGGTTCAGCGATGATAGAACACGTATACAGAAACACGACGAACACCGTTAACGGCGCGCCTCTGACGGTGTGCGATTGGTACCATCACCTTCTAGCGTCAGCTGCTTCTGGACTTAAGTGAAACGAAGTACAGATATCAAAATGTCGCGTCTTCGAATCTTACAACGATCGCCAATAGTCTATTTCCAAAAGTCCGCGCCAATGCCTGTCCACCATTGCTTGATCACCTACTCTGAACATGTACTGGACACGAGGGCTGCGTCAGCGTTCGGCGAGGACTCGGATCCAATCACGCGCTTCGAGTCCAATGGATGGATGCATGGATGTTAACGGCCATACCCTTTGTAACGGGCGGTAGCTTGCGCCTCCTTGGCGGTCGCCCATCAATGTGCGACCGCCAAGGTCACCCATTCATGGGCGATCTTGGCGGCCACAAGAAGATGGCGGCCCACAAGAAAATCGCCATCGTGATGCCCACGAGAGGATGGCGGAATAAGGTGCCAATACCCTGAACTCAGGGTATTGGCACCAATACCTGAACGTATTCAGTAGCTCCATGGTTTGAAGTTTTCAAATTTCGGTTGTAACCGGCCTCATTTTTCAAAAGACCGCACCATCTAGTAGCTTGCGTGTCAATGTCCGCCATTGTTCGATCGCGCACTCTGAGCATGTAATTCACATGACGGCTGCGTCACCGTTTCCCGATTCAATCACACACTTGATGTATGCTCAAGAAATGGCAAACGCCAATGTTGCTTCGTGGTGTTCTGAAAATAGATTTTATATTGTGATCGGTGTAGACCCGATGGGGTAAAACTCTCCTTCTCGCAGGTCGGACATCGCACTGCTACACGTGTCGTTCGAGGGGCCAGCTGGGAGACTGTCGGGACCCGTTCCCCTACAACGAGACCACGGCCGACGGCGTCCGAGGTGTCGACGCCACGCCGTGCGCGTCCAAGTGGTGCGGCAAGCTCATCGAGGGAAGGGACGACGGTGAGGCATTCGCTCGTGGGCCATATCGCTTTCCCGAAAGCTGCTCTCGGGGCAGCAGACCAATACCGCTTATTGCCACAGACAAAATGAGAACGGCAAGGAGGTCATCTAGCGCGAGCTTCGGCCTTCGATGACGCTTCGCCGTCTCGTGAGCCTCGATCGTGCACGCGCAGCTAAAGCTCGAAGGAAGTGAACGAGCGCGTGCTGGAGGTCGGGCATCGGTATAAAACGTCCTGCCGCTTTCCTTTTTTTCTTTTTTTGTCGAAGACTGCAAAAGACGATGAAGAGTTTTAGGGAACCGTTTTTGCACGTCCTTTACGGTACGATGGGCCCACGAAATGCGCATATAGGAGTCTTCTGCGGTAGCAGATGCGCAGTCCGTACTGTGCATTCCGTCAACGTTCGTAAATCCTCGACCCGCCCTAAGTGGCAAACACAGCGAAGTTCTACAAATGTACGCACAATAAAGCTGCAGGGGCGCGCATCTCGGCGTCGCCACGCGCTAACGTTCAGCCCGCTGTGAGACGCTGCAAAGACGCGAACTAGACGGTGTTGCGTGGATCTAGTAACGACTTTACAGGGAGAAAGCCAGCCGGCTCCGTTTTCTGCGTGGCACGTCATAGACTCACCTTGTATGTGCCGCTACTGCAGTGCCACCAACAGGTGCTTGACGTCCTGCAATGGCGGTGGCGCTTTGCGGAGAGCAAGTCGTCTGCTTTCTGCGCAGGAGTTGCGGTGACGTCAGCAAGATGCCGAGCTCTGATTGGCTCTAATTGAAGGATAAGTGGGTAGACCTCAAAGCAAGCTGCCTCGAGGTCTACCCGCTATCCTTCATTCAGAACCAATCAGAGCTCGGCGTTGACATCACCGCAGCTCCAACAAAAGAAGCAGACGAACTCTTGCTCCGCACAGGAAGCTCGCGAGCCAATAGCGTCGTGCCGGATGGATGGATGGATGAATACGGCTGAGCCCTTTGGATCGGGCGGTAGCTTACGCCACCTAGCCATTTTGTTTTACCATTTAAGCTTAGAATATTTAAATGTGAAATCTATATTCACTCCGCAGTGCAAAGAAAGTGAGGCTATGAAACCCCCTTGCCATCAGTGGATAAGAAAATACCTAGTTTTCTCTCGATTTCTGCCACCATTCACTTAATCTTTGCTTGGTAATCTCTACAGTCTTGAAATCCACTCTCCCTTCGCTGTCTCTAAAACCCAATGACTTTATTAAATCTATGTTGTCTTCCCCTAGCGGTTGCCTATTGTTGCCTCCCCCTAGCGGTAGCCGGCGCAGAATCATCGGGAAGCAATTGCGACGAACAGCACAGCGGACAGTGTCCCCGTCGTCATTACGACGGGGTGGCAGTACGAATCCAAAGCTCCTTCCGTGGTGTCAATATGACGAAGGGAAAACTCCTTCACGAATCTGACCATATGCACGACGTGAAGGAGGTCCGTTTCGACGGACGAGTGAATGTCACGGCGCGCTGTACTCCGCAAACGAAATTGAGAGCGCACGCAAAAAAAATGTCGAGCTTCGCATAAGTACATAAGAGTTTTCTTAGTCGGCGTTGATGGCGTTGAGTGGACTGCGCTAGTCATGTACGTTTATGGCTTCCCGAATCAGCTTGACAACTACCGGGCGATTGTTTTCACGCCGTTCCGCTGTTTCCAGCACTAGACTCTCCTCATGTAGGCTGATAGAAACATCGAAAGGTGGGTTCCATAGCTTGGGTGGACGACCTCTTTCCGCTTCTCGTTACCGGTGAATTAAGTATATGATGCATATTTAAAGGGATACTTCAACGAAATTTGAAATATTCCCGTCGTGTTCAAAAATAGGTTGAATATGATCCACAATATCCGTAAATGACAATCGCACGTTTGTATTTTGAACCTGGTGGCTGTATTTCTCGTTATAAACGGCCCACTCTGGCAAGCGCTCGGAGAAGGCCCAGCTTAGAGCACGTGACATCCAAGGCAATCGTGACGTAGGTCGTCTCAAGACGAGCAAAGCTACGGCGAGGCTGACGTCGAGAGGATGGCCTAGTCGTTCCAGCCACCGAAGCGGCTGCTTTTGTACGAATTTTGAGTGACGGGTTAATCTTCTATAATCTTCTAGCGGGACAATAGCGACTTCTGAGACACACAAAAGGGATTCTCGGGAAGAGGGGAGTTCCTCCTTCCCCCCTTCTCTCGTCGTGACCGGAGACGAGACAACCTCCGTCACTAGCTGTCAAGGTTCTTAGACGAGCATTACAAACGAGGCGTTAGCGACATCCACCAGGTGCTCTTTGCTAATCGTTTAATTTGTTTTAAAATTCCTTTTCGAGACTTTTTTTTAACAAGATATTGGTATGTTCCATGTGATACTGCTCTTTTGAACACATATAGACCAAAAAATGAGCGCCGAAATTTCGTTGTAGTATCCCTTTAAGAGTTAGCTATAGGTAACCATGTTGTTCCATCGCCGCTGGGAAAAATAAATTGTATTATTCGTCAGCAGCTTAAACCAAAACGCGAACTGCAAGGTGCACAATTCACATGCCCAGACCGCGCAGGGCTCCGCCTCGAACGGCTTCGAAGGGAAACCTGAAAACTTTGTGCCGTGCGCATTCTTGTATACGTACTGCTGCAGCTGACCACGCAGCAATTGTTGTGGATTTTTCGGTGCGGAATAGCCATCTCGGAATTCGCAGCCCAGAACCGCTACGACGCACAACCAAAGCAGCGACTGGCAAAAGCTTCCCGATGAAACGGACCCGTTTGCCGCTAGGGGCCCCTAATCGGGGCTCGAATTGGGTCCGCCCGGCTTCTATTGCTGTCCATGCATGGCAGAGGCTTTCTTTTCGGAGGACGGGTTTCTACCCACACGCAATGCCCACAGCTTCATTTACAAACGTTCCTCATCATAAGCAACGACTCGATGTTGTTTGGACCGTTAGGCACCGGGATCCTGTTTACTGCCGTCGAAAGAGGGGAGGGGACTGTTGCCAACTGTCGATCGGGTGCCCAGACCGTGCCCGTCAGCCGGGTCGGTTTGGTCAAAGGTCAATAACATGAAATAAATAATATAATTAAACTGTCACTCAATGAACCATCACCCGAATGCGGCTACGTAAAAGACCAAACGTTTAGTTCCCATACCGACACAACGCAAAGAAAAAATACATCACCGAGCTATTTGCAGAGCGATTTGATTCAATAAACATTGTACCGGAAAATAAAAACTAAATTAATTTAAGTACCAATATTGAAAAGCCACAATGCTGCACAACCAGAAAGAACAAAACTTATATTCACCGAGAAAAAGAGAACAGCAATGTGGAGTTTCAATTGTCCTGCCTCCAGCGCTATAGCTTCCGATCTTCGAGAGCGCCTCGGCGTCTCGTGCTCCTCGTAAAGCTCATGCTCGAGGCCGGGTCTTCAAAGGACACGCCCTGCCGTTCTAATTCTGTCAGTGACTATAGCATTCTCATATCACGAGTTCGGTACACGGCAGTTATCACACCACACGCTCTCTCCAACGTGTTTTTTTTTTTTTGTCAACATAATTAAGGTTGTTGACAGAATGAAAACGGCAGGGCGTCTCTTGGGCGTCCGGGCTCTCACCCCACACTCGTTGCCCTTTGTCGTGCTTTGTCTGCGCGCGCACAATCGAAGCTCACGAGAAGCCCAAAAGTTAACGGAGGTATAGGAAGATCGCGCTTGAGGAGGGGCAACTGAACCCCCCCCCCCTCCCCCCCCCCCCCGTCGTTCTCATCCTGCCAGTGAATATAGTACAATGAAATGTGGTCACGTGGGTCACCAGCTCAAGTGGTCAACGCCGTGCTTCGATATAACCTTGATGATAACAATGCCAAGAAGTTCGCATCTCGTGTCCGCGCTAACTGTAGGGCGCAATTTACGTCGAAGAGATTTTTTTCTGCTCTGCACGTGGTCTGTTCACACGTATATCAGATGCGCTATCTCTGCGCTATTAAGCCGAGGTCACACTATTCGTACATCATACAAAAAAAAAAACAGCCTGTAAACACGAGTGACCGCAATGCCCGTGGTTCGAATGCCCGGTGCCAAGTTTCTCCCACAACCCACTGCCTCGCGGCATTTGAAGCACGGATCTCGCAGTGACTGGCGTTCGAATCTGTATGCAGACTGTCTCTTTTGTATGACGTATAAGCAGTGTGACCCCGGCCTTAGACAGTACTGGATATAGCGCTGACCTTGCCGATACAGCGCCACATCAGCGCTAAGTTACGTTCAGGTCAGCGCTGTTTCTATAGTTTGTTTCTTAGTCCAGACGCGGCCTATGTTACGAGCTGATGAGATCAATCGGGCAGAATAAAAACTGCACCATCATGGTTTCCATCATGTTTATGTAGGTGTTTCATCATCGCTGAACCAATCACATACAGGGAAAGGCTTAATGACTTTCGCTTTTGACGCTGTTTGATCGGTCCCTTAGCTCGTATACCGTCGGTTGCGTCTGGACTTAAGCTGAAACAAAGTATAGTGCTGGTCTATAGCACTACACTGTATGTTTGAATCGGCCCTTAAAGTGTTCAAGCTCTTTGGATCACGAACCCAACCAACACGCTCCTTTCGCAACATTTTCGATTCTCGCAGACTTTGACCTGGCCACCGAGCGGATGTGCTTGCAGAGGCCACCGGACGACCAGGAGGAACGCTGCGCCGAAACGCTCTACCAAAACAGACGAGTCTACATGTGCTTCTGTCGCGGCGACCTGTGCAACGCCGCTCACACCACAACCGCCTCGGGACTCCTTACAACAGCCCTGACGGCTCTTCTCTGCATCGCCTTCCACGCTGCCAAACTTCTCCATGCTTAACGCCTGCAAACACGCTACAAAACGTTAGCGTCTCTTTCTGAAACAAGTTCGACAAGCTTACATGTCTATACCGCGTTTGACACCAAGTTCGAGCACAGTTGCGTAAATGCGCAAACGCGTTGCCACGACGAGCTTCAAAAATCAGGCCGGCCACTGTGCCCCGTTTCACCCCTACGAGTTGAAGGAGCCAATCCATAGGGAGTATTCACTGGACGCCATATTTGTGGGTGCTGTTTAGAGCTCATGCTCAAAACGAGCTCACATCAAATGGCCGCAAAGACCGGCACTCTTGATGGTGCGGAATGCTCGTTGCAAAAGAACTGCGGAAGATAGTTACCAGCACGCGCTCAGCATTCGCGCACACAGCTATGGCCGCCAGTGAATACTCCCTATAGCGAAGCACGTGACCTTCCGATCGGACGGAGCGTGAAGTCACCTGAAACGCGTGAATCTGCCGGATTGGCAAACATAGTCCGTGGAGTCCGTTGGGGTACGTCGAAATCCGAAACGGAGTAATAGAGACCATGCTCCATTGTTCTACCTCTCAATGTTGGTGTCTTTAGTAAATTATGTGTTTAGGCTGAGAGCTGTCACACTGCCACAGCAATAATTGGAAGCAACGGTCATCTGGCATCGTACAGACACGCGTACCTTCGAAAGCAACGCTGTGCAATATGCTTGGCTAGTCACAGCCAAGTTGGCGGAACGTGTACAAAACGACACTGAACAGAAAGTAAAATATATTGTTAGTTTACCAAGAATTGGTGTCGTAAGTTTATTTAGAGACGAAGTGTTTTTCCTCAGTTAAACTTCTACTGCGGCTCCAAGAGCGCTATTACGTGGAGAAAAAGCCATCGTATAATTTTTAAACAAGCTCATGAACGGAGGCGAACAAAAGATCTTTATAAAGTTGTCTTCATCCGGTGCCTCTGTCTTTATACTCAAGCTCTGTGGATGTAGGGTACAAGATGCAATAATAACGAGCTACTTTTATGCACAGGGGAAAAAAACGCGCAAGTTTGAAGCCGCCATTCAAAGTTGGCGCCATGCATGCTCGGATCTGCTTTGGAGGGTTCATCTCTAAGTTTTTGTATCAAGCAGTCACACCTTTAGAACAGTTTCAAAAAGTTGCGCATTGTAAGTACTTCAAGTAAAATCAATAGTGATCTCTTTTATTGAGGACACAGAAAGAAAATGTTTCGGGGATGACATTTGACAGGCCTGCAATGACATTTATTGCACACACAAACAAAAGAAAAAAAAAGAATCGATGTATGGGGAAACAATGTTCTGCTCAGAATCAGACAGAAGCAAAATATCAATTCTCTCCACAAATATTTTATAAGGCACTGGGTAAGACCATCTACTGAATAGATGGTGTCATGAAAGATGGGAATATGTATTATCATCAGCCATTTTGGTGTGAAGAATAGTCTCACACAACTTCCTCGCACTAGAAACCCTGCCTAGGACGAAGCAGTGAAATAAGCTGGCAAATAATAATTTGTATCGAATTTAGAATGATTGAATTTGTAGGTTTTCTTGAAAATTGCATAAATATAACCATTGTATGAGTTGAGATAGTCCCAGAAAGGAAAGAACTTTCGGCATCAATGCCGCAGAACTCCTCTTCAGTCATGATGTAATTAAGATAGAATGTAAATACTCTCGACTAAATGTATTTGAAAGATACCAAAATACTATCAAAAGTATCTTAAATACAGTATCTTGAGTAGAGTGTTTAAGATAGGCACAAGTTTAGTATATAGGTCATGCGACACCCAGATGGCTGACTGGATGCTTCGTTAGAAGCATCTATTGTGTCATAGAAAAATGTTTTAACGTTCATCTTTCATAGACTGTAGCGCCACCTATCATTCCGTTCAGGACAGATTAAAACGCTTATATTAGAACCAGCCGTCTATATGCTTTTTGTGACAAAACTTTAACTGCACTACGTTCACTCAGCATATCGACCCCCCCCCCCCCCCCCCCCCCTTTTTCAATCTTTCGTTTCCTTTTCCTTAAAAACAATTGCCAAATCTGGTTTCGTTTCAACTTCTTAATTAACACATAAAGGTTAAAAAAAAAAAACGCTCCTTCCACCTTTCACCTTGGGAAAGACATCCACGGGCTACGTATACATTGAAAACCTCGGCCGAGTCCAACGGGGAAATAATTGCGTTCACCTCATCCACACCATCTGCCAGTTCTGCTTTCACGTCTCGTGCGCACGCAGGTAAGTGGTCTCAGACATGAAGGGTGACTTGCGGAAGATGGGCTCGTCGTCCATGTGCTCCACGAGAACGTCGGCCTTCACTTCCAGCGTCACCTTGTGGAACTCGCGAACGAAGGTGAAGAAGAAGAGCACCAGGCACAGGCCGAGCAACCACTCGAACGTCGCTGACGCCACTAGCAGCGGGAATCCCTGCGCATGAGAAGGAAGAACCTCTTACAATCGATAAATCTCTCTCGAAAGTCGCGTGCACATTGGTGAAAGGTCTGAAGCACTGCACAATGCCGGAACAAGCGACACCACAGAACGTGAGATTCTAAAACTACGTAAGCTAGATGAAGTGGCATTAGTAGCGTTTCCGGGGTTCCAAAATTGCCGGTGTCTTTTGTGTCCGCCATTGTGCGCTGCGCTTAGAGTATCGGCACTCCGTTCCCCGACACTGTTGTGGGCGCCGCCATTTTGGTGCTTGTGCAGAGCAGACGCAACTGCCAATCGTAAGAATTCAAAAGTGCGACTTCCCCAGCATTACATTCGGTGTTAGGAAGCTCATGTAATATTGCATTGCTATGTCGCGAACTGTTTAAACATTTCTGGAGGAGGAAAAAGTTTCTGGTGATTTCAGTGAAAGCTTCAGATAATTGGCAACCATGATTTTAGGCCACAAGATTGGAAAGTGTCGTTACTCCGAAGCGTAATTTATTTAGTGGTACTAGTGTCACACATTTACTGGGCTTGACGATACATGTTGTTGGGCTAGTTGTTGTATGATACGGAGGAAACGTGTATGTGCGAAACGGAGGCTAGTACGAAAGAAAGGGGCACAGACAGGACAACTTTGTTTTTAATCCCACGTGACTAGGGCATTAACAAAGCAGTTCGCTAGCGGACAGTCCTGTGGGATTTACTTAAATCACGCGCGCTTTCTTAAAAGCTAAAAAAAACTAGACATACAAAGTGTACCTCGACTGAAATGACACGATGGGATGTTTTCTCAACATGTCCTACAACTTTTGTATTCAATGGCGTGTACACAAATAGTATTTAAAAATTTAACTAATTAATTTGTTATTCACCCAGTTTCGTACATCGCAAAAATAGAATCTCGATACGGCAGAAGCGCGTTGGATCGACATGCGTAGCGCGCTCCAGCTTTTTTTTTTTTTTTTTTTAATACTGGCACAAGTTAGCTCGAACACCCTGTATGACTCATGAATAAGATCAGATACATTTATTTAAAAGGGAAGTCATGCAAGTCACTCTAATAGAGTGACATTATGACGATACAAATAAGATAACTTAAAGAGCAAGTAATACAATTCTGGCCGCTGCCTTCCTGTCCTGCCCCAGCAATGTACTTGTCCGACTGCATTTTTGTATACCGCGGTGTCTCGGGCTGGTTAATTTGACTAGAAAAATATAAACATGCACAATCGAATTTGTGTACTTATTGGCAAGATCAGCATTCTGAAATGAAGTTAACAAGTGTCAATCTTTAACAATTCTAGCTGGAGCCATAACGGCGTCTTGCAACAAGAAATAAAGTCGTGCAGGTGTGCTTCTATTCGCACAATCGGACCTCGACCGAGTATAGCTAGTGATCACGCAGGTTAGATCTGATATATCAATTCTCGACATGAACTACACATACCTCATCTGAAGGCTGCTTCTGCTTCAGGGGATGCGTGTAATTCTGGCTGTACCACTGTTGTTTTCCGATGGGAGAAAGAATAGCCACTGCAAAAGATAAATAATATGGCTAGATATAGCTTACTTATATTTCAAGAGCATGTATCACGCCTGCAAACAGGGGGATTGCCTTTAAAGAGCATGTATCACGCCTGCAAACAGGGGGATTGCCTTTATGTTAGCAACAACGTAACACTTGAAACAATGTGAAAATATATATGTAAATATTTTTGTCAAAGCAGTAAATATTAAAAAAAAACATTTGTAACACTATACATGGATGGATGGATGTTGGATGGACGTTAATGACTATAACCCTTTGTAAAGAGTGGTAGCTTGCGCCACCTAGCTTCAGTTTAGAAAAAACAAACACGATTTTTCCCGCCTAAGCCAATTTTCTCCCCCTAACTATCACCAGGCATTCCACAAAATATTTATTCGATTTTTAACTCTGTTAAATATTTCATGTATTTTGAATAATCATTCTATTGGTAGTCACAATAAAATGTGAAAGGTGGTGTCACAAATACATAAAACAAATGATTTACAAACTTTGAAACCAATCAGTTTTAAACCACAATTAAATGAACCAACGCTGTTGCATTATGCACAATTATATAAACACAGATTTACTCTGTATATGGCACTTCGTTCTAATTAAAGTACACGTATAAGTCTACCTCTTTTTCTGCAAGCTTATCGCAGTGCGCATGTTTCCTAAATTCCCATGGCAAGCCCATCAGAATTCCTTACACAAAATGTTGAAAATAGAATATGACTAAAATCATACATACTGATCAGAACAGCAAGACCAGACAAGATCGTGATTGTCAATCGCACGAAAAAAATTCGCCTTCCATTGAAGGAGGGAAACATCCAAAATGTGATCACCGTTTGCATCACCTGCGGAAAAAAAAAAAAAAAGAAAACTTTCAGCCTTTCCACTCTGGTGAACGTGGAAGAGCAGCGGAGCTGTACTATGTGCCGCCATCTATAAGCAACGGCGGCAATCAGAAAACCGGTAAGCCGGTTATCTGGTTGCCACCGTCGCTCATAGGTGGCGCTAGTTGTCCAGAGGGTTGTGTCGAGGTTTATTTGTCCACAGACACGAAACTGAAAAAACTAATCCTCACAGCTCCGCTAAAAAAAAAAAAAAAACGCGAGTGAAGAAAAGATGCAATTAGATCCAATATGTTAAAACAGTTCAGGTATTCTTACCTGATAGCCGAACATCCCAAAGAAGAGCACATTAGCTGACACAGCATGCGCGGTTGGGACGGTGCCCAACTGAAAGAGATGTGGGAAAAGCAGCTCTAGTACATTATTTAGTCCGCACATAACTAAAACAGCAACACTGTATTGAAAGGTACAGCCTTGTAAAGAAATAATCAAGAGCAACTGCACTTTCGCAAATAGACATCATAAATTTACCGAAAGGTCAAAATAAAGCGAGATTATACTGTCATGCAAAATGACAGACAGAGTGGCGACCCATATCAGATGTTGATGGTGACGTACCAGGTGTTCATTCATTGATCCAGATTGCACTGGCAGCTGAGGATATTATTGGACGTCTGGCTTGTCACAGTACATCACCCATTCTCATTTCAATCTGATGCGCGAACCTAACGTAGTAACCCCATTAATATCAGTCCGCGTTGTTCGGGGTGCTTTTATCTGCACCATATCACGAATATTTGATTGTGTTTGTACGCAAAAGCGGTACACGCATGAAGATAATTTGTGGGCTTAGAATTTTAAAAGCACAAATATCGAGATATTTATAAAATGTCAAGGTGCCCAAAACCCATTAGTGTACATATAATGGCTACAAAAAACAAATTTTTAAAAAAGGTCTACTCGGCGTCTACATTCCAATAATATCTGCTGAAGACAAAAAGTGAAGTTATCCGAAATGAGGGGAGGGGGGCTGAAGAAACCTACAGGAAAAGCCGCCACGGACGCCATGCCGAGACAGGAGACGACAGCGGTGAGTGCCGAAGCGCCGTTGAGAGCATCCAGCCGCTTGCTGTAGGCGGCGTTCAAGGCCTGGACAGTCTGGAACCTCACCAGGACACTCATGAGACCTGAAGAAGGTTCGGCAACAAGGATAGCGTCGTGAAAAGCCTGCCCCCGTCGAAAGGTAATGGCTTTCCGGAAACCCTTTAAAACCTATATGTAAGCGCATTAAAATTATTAAACGATTCACTCGACACACAAATGCGTAATAAAAAAGAGAAGTTATGATTTAGTGTTCATGTTTTTTTGTGCAAAATACGAGCAACCGTTACAAACCAGATCCCTTTGCTTTGCTGCAATACTATGAACTATTATGACGCAGTTGCAGCGACCTGCGCCTTAAAATATGCATCACATGCAGGGAGTACCTAAATAAATAACACGCTTTTTTAAATTTATTTTTAAGGATAATTACGTTTTCATGGTAATAAAACCCGAGACTAGAAACACAGAATGGGACGAACACAATACAACGTGTTGTGTTGTGTTCGTCCTCTTCTGTGTTCCCGAGTCTCGGGTTTTATTACCATGAATTATCACCAGCTCGTTTGTTTTGTTAAGTATTATTGCAATTACGTTTTGCCGAAATGACGGAACGTAGAGCCAGAAGTTGGGCGCAGACACAAAAGTCCAGAAATTGGAGTTATTTGATTTTGAATATAAAGTGACTTAATTCTATTTCATAATCAAAACATCTGTTTGCAGACTGTCTTTTCTATGATAAACAAGCGGTCTGACCCCGGCTTCACGCTACATTCGGGCCCCGACTAGGCATCCGATGACGCATCGTTAAGCTTTAAGATGACAAAAAACACGCGGTTTACTATTCGTCCAGGCATCCAGTTTAGGCACTTTAAACGCGCCCGATTACAGCTGCCATTGTTTACCTTCTCTTGTCTTACTTGAAGCGACACTGACAGGGTATTTATGCTCGCCGAGGTTTTTTTTTAGTTGTACATGGCATATGAGAGCCCAATTACCCAGAACAGAATTAGTAACTCAAAATTCCTTTCTTTTTTTTTTTTTTTTTCGAAAATTGCCGATTAAGAACTGGCCAGTTTGAGTCACGCTCACTCTCTTCTTCGTGGTCGCGGGCCATTCCCTAAGATTTAGACAAAACCACCAAATTTAATCAAAATCGGGGGTCACTAAAGGCACACACTCACTACTAAAAATAGAAAAAAAAAGAAAAAAAGATGAAACCCATTTTTGTGGTTTCTAAAAAACTGCGAATACGTTAATTAAAAAAAAAGTTGCACAGAAAGCGGAAGCATTCTGTGCATTCACAGCGTAATTCTCAGCATGGCGTCGCATCGGTCGCATAGCGTATCGTGGGTCTCGCGGGCTGGACGGCTGGTCGGCGATGGCAGCGGACGACAGGCGTCGAACTTCTACCTCAGAACTGTCGTTCGTGGTACCGGCGAATGTGTCTTCCTTCGAACGAGAAATTTTATACCGACCACAAGAATTGGGATTCATTCCGTACGACACGCACTGAAACCTATATCCTGCTGTGGTAATCATGAAGTGAAGTAAGCGAAATAAAAGAAAACAAAAACTGAAGGTTGGTTATGGCAGCGCTCATGCACAGCTGCTTAAAAACGTCTATCGTCGAAACCGCTTTTTTTTTTTTTTTTTCATGCAGATAGCAGATAGTTTATATCATTGGAGCAGATGGTTCCGCTGAGAAATGGTTTCTCGTACTTAGTGCAAGGAGAACACAAAATATTGCATCACAAACGTTAATCCCGACGGAAATCTGATGTAATGCGTTTTAACCTCAATGTAACGGGCAGATAGTGAAGCCTCGTGAAAAACATGCCTGTCGCGTCACCTATTTGGAAGCCTATCTTGAAAAGGCTGATCAGTACAAACGCTAGAACAATCAAGAGCTAACGTGACCATACCCGACGATCACAAACGATAACTTTCAACAATGTAATCAGTCAAGGGTGACGGCCTATTTATCGGAAGACTATACTCCTTCCCACATATACGATCGCTACAAGCCTTTCCAGCCAATCCAGTGCTGAGTACGCATCACGTGACTGCGCACCCCACGTGTGCAGTCACGCTATAAACATAGCACGCATGCTGCGACCCTCCCAGCGTCACGTGACAGTCAGAGAGCATCAGATTGACTATACTTCGTCTAGCCAGGAATCGGAACGCAAGCCGGCCGCCTGAGCAATGGCTAGCTTTTGTTTGTTCCTAATTGTGACCGAAAAGTGAACCTCGTGGGTGATAAAAAAAGAGCGACATGGGTGACTTACCGAGCGTGACCGAGATGAAGAGGCATAAGGAGAAAAAACCGCTCTGTGGAGGATCCGCCCCAGCTTCACTAAAAGGAAATTCCGACCAAGTCAGATTAGTATTTGTTACGCGCAAATGACAGTACCGCGATGTATCATTACAAATTAACGGCAGATTTTAAGACACCCCGGAAAATTGGTACCAGACACGTGTCAGTCTTAGCACGGTCCTGGTTTTATGAAGGTTCCATTAAAAACGTATTTTCAAGTATTAATTATCACTCTACCGATTTTCAATTGAAAAACATAGAATATATATATAGAGAGAGAGAGAAAGAGAGAGAGAGATAGAGATATAGATTAGAAACAAATTCACAAGACCTTTGCGCAAAAGCAATTTTTTCATCCCTCCGTTTATAGTTCTTGATTTTGCTCATTGGGATCCTGATTTCTTCGTAAATATACAAGTTGAACAAGATACATGTTTTCCACGTCCCAATACTCAGGAACGAATCAATTTATGCTTTAGAACCTATTTATCTATATCACAATAGTATCATTCCCACAGCGGGAAATAATGATAGGGGTGAGCAACAGGAAACAAAACAATAATTACAAAAAAACGTCAACTCTACACACATAAAAATAACGTTCTAGTTTTGAACGAAGACCCTTCATGAAGCACCGCAGTTTGTACTCAAAATAACTATAAGCTGAATGACAACGATGTGTAGAACATTGACCACTAAGTTCGTCTTATTCGTGTAAAAAGGCTTTGTGAATGGATCTGTGAACGGCACACCGGTACACGTGAAATAAGTGTTGTATCACCTCGGTGGTACTAAAATTTCTGCGCAAAATGACGCGAGCACACGTCAAGGGAAGCCTCCCAGGCAGTGGCAAAAGGCAACGTCATGAATGTAAGGCGAAAATTTAGGTAAACTGGCTAGTGACGAACGCTGTAGAGTTAACAACTCTAAGCCAGTGCCGGCGTGAAAATTAACAAAAAAATAAAAAAAGTGATTTCAAAACCTCGAAAGGAAATTTAAAAAAAGAAAAAAAAGGATATCTCGAGTTAGAAGCTAGAGAGAGAGAGAGAGAGAGAGAGAGTTGTTTATTTAGAAACACGAAGATGTCAACCTGAATAAGTGCTTACTTTCTACTTCGCGAAAAAATAAAAGGGGCGGAGAGGTGCCTAAACATTCCAAAATAAAGAAAAACGAAGAGAAACCACTATCTCTAAATTTAAAATTTGCGCCTCGCCGAAATACTGTAACCACCAAACAGAATTCCAAATATATGAGGCATTACAAGACCCCTAGCGCCATCCCATATCTGGTTTGCTAACTTCTCGTTGCGGGGCCGCAAAGCTTCGCCGGGAATTTTCAAATAGAGTGCCACAGGCGGCGCTACTTGAATAGACCCTTTCAGAAATTCAGTGCCATCTGGTGGCTGAAATGGCGGTTTAACTTTTGCCATACGAATGGCGGCAATGAACCCGTAGCCTGCAGTATTTTATCGGGCACCGTCACTTTTGCATGTCAACGGCACACGAGAAAAAACTTTTCGCTATCCAGGTTTTTCTGGATCATCTCTTCCAGTGTCGATTCCCACAACGATGCAACCAGTCAGAACGAAGCGCCAACCCAAACAGACGCCTTGATAAAGTTCTATAAGTCAAGGGGTTTCAAAGTCGATTTTGTGCCACTAACAGGTTCATTGGGCTCGGATTGGAAAAATGAACACTTACGCAGCGCTTGCATTCAATTCCGGTTTCGCAACGCGCTAACGTCTAGAATGTATTGGACTCGAATCCTCAGCTTAGGAGTATCTTCAACATGTTCCTTCATCAGTAGATCGAAAGCCGCCATTGGTATGGCACATATGCCATTTTTCAGATGATGATGATAGTGATCAAAGTGGCCAGACTGAATTTCGGAAAGGGTCTATTCCTCGGCTATGCTCGGCTTCAGGGTGTCTAGTCCGAGCAGATACAATTACCGCGCATTCCGTGTACTGATCTAAAGAGCATATGGTGATTGCAGGTGCCATACATGTCGAAGCGATTTCCATCATGTGTGAAACCACACAAAAATTATCAAGCTGAAGCTCAGGAGATCAGTAACTCGGTTGAGAATGTTTGGAAGAAGTCCTGCTTATCTTTTTTTCTTCTTTTTTTTTCCTTCATCAGTTATCTCAAGCGTCACACCCAACAGAAGATATTTTCGCTGTTGAAAGCTGACATTCTCAAGTGTATATACGTCATAGCCGTAAGGGCTATCCCCGATTGAAATGTAATGCGGCAACACTTTCTCCACCTAGCATAGAATTAAGTTACAAACGAAATTACTAGATCGCTTATGTATTGAGTCACATTTAGCTAGTCTCAAGCATTAGTAACATTTCAATTACCTTATTTAATTTAAAATCCGCGACGTCCGGCCTACGAAGGCCGCAATTTCCTGAGTATATTATTCAGTTCCCAATGACGAAAAAGATGGCGACGCAATTTCGTTTCAATTGGACGCACGATGTATTTTGAGCCATTGACATAAAAAACGTAGAAATCATCGGTGAAGCTGGAACAACGCGTGGTGAGTAAAATATCTTACGTGAATAACGTCAATATGGAGGCTCGCGGTGTACTCTGTTTTACATTCATCCCAGCCAATGCTACGCACCAATCAAACTAACCAGGCAGCGTCAAAAACGAAACGTCACGGCGCTCGTTGTCGTCACGTGATCACCGGCTGAACCAATAGGGTGCAGGGCTTGCGCTATGAGTCCTAGTGTTTATAACAGGAGCGATTGTGCTTGTGTATTCTCGCCTCTGAATGCGCCCGATTTAAGATGAAACGAAGTGTATACTAAAGTGCGACAAAACTAATTCCCCATCTTCAAGTGCGTTCAGTTTAACGGAATAAATTGAACGTGCAGTTCTCACGGGGGGGGGGGGGGGGGGGGGGTAGTTTAAAGTGAAATACTCTCAGATACTTAAATAGCTATTGCAACAGTAGTACATCATATTAAGAAAACAAAAATAAACCTACTGATATAAACATGTGTCATCAAAGTACTCCCATCAGGGTATGAAGGGCTTCTTAAGTTCCAAAATACGTGGTCAGGCACAGGAAATATAACGTTATGCAAAAAACTATATTTTTTTTATCTCAAAAGCCTTAGTTCGGTCCTTTTTTTTTTCTCGAGCATTTAGTATAAGAGTATTACAATATGTTTACTAAGATTCTACGAAAGAAACCGGTGCGAGTGAGTTGTGTCTGGTTTTTAGTTCGCACGAACATTTCGTCAAATCGTTTCCTAGCACGGAGTAGCGAACTGGCAATATTCAGTATGGTCAACCTATATCTTAATAACGATTTTCGTCTCTCATAAGTTGCTGATGCGTAGCTAGTTGTCAGTCACCATTCAAACATATCCGCGATGTTAACAGTGCGTATGTGTCCGGGGGGGCGTTTGAACGAACAGAATCGAACTTACAATAATCAGACCTAAATGCGCAATACAGAAGCCGCTGCCATATCAAATGATGGGTGTCTCTTGACGTTAGATGGACACCCATCAATAGTCTGTACGAATACTCTCTCGAATCGAATAGCGCAGCGCAATCCCTAGCTTCAATACTGCAAAGAGATTCATTACGTTGCGAGTTTCCTTAGTACTGTGAAGGTTATGAATGACGCAGCAGTGCTATTTATTCAATTCAAACCACTGTTCGCCCCCCCCCCCCCCCTAATCATAAGTGAAGTTAGGAGCGCAGCGTCCTATCTAGCTCTCAGCAAGCACCCAATCTCTAACATCATCAAGTGAACTGTAGAAACAAAAGAAGAAATGCGACTGAACGACACCACGAGCCCTTCAAGCTGCGGTTAGTAACGCAGGTAAGACAAACCGAGCTACGACATCAACTCACCTGACAAAGGGCACGTAAGGTGTGACATCACCACGCAGCATCGCCCAGACGAAGGTCAGAAGGCAACTCCCGGACAACATGACGCCGAAGGAGAGAGGTATCCATCCCACGCCGACGTGCCTCATGGCAGCTGGTCTGTAGCACGCCCGACCAACGTGCCCAGACGACGAGTCCTCGGACTGTCCTTGCAGTCCTCTCAATAGACAGCCTCAACAGCTCCAATCTCTCATACGGTCACGCGACGCTCTACTTTCCGCCCTTAGAAACACGGGGAGTGTGTTGTCTTCCGTGGGGAAAGCAACGGGCGCGAAAAGCGGAGTCTACGGTGTCGGCTCAATTCACCCGTCGAAACAAGCTGAACGATACTCTCGAAGGCAGTATGGTGCAACAAACACGAAATCAATAGGCAAGCGTAGAAGGTCGAACGTATTGGTCGGACGGCCGATGTCGAAGGATGAGAGAAGAGATAAGCCTGATAGGAAGGACCGCCCCATACAAAACGGCAAGATAAAAACTGTCCGGAGATGGCTCCAGTGATAGACGCGGAGATATGTCGATGACGCCGTACCGCATCGATGACAGCTTTGACGTTGCCGATTGCCAACCACAGTGAATACGCTCATCTCCAGGTGCACGCGAAAACTGCTGCCCCTCAAGTACGGCAGCATGAATTATCCCGTTTGCGAAATATAGAAAAGGCTTTCGTGGTCCAGCATTAGAGCTTAACAAAGCTGCAAAACAAAAGTTACGCTCTGTACGTTTTTGTAGTATGAAGTCTAACGATACTTGGCGCGATGAATTCGGCGGCCGTGATTAGGCGGTGCAGTGCTTGACCTTAGCAACGTCCAATCACGGCGGTCGAGTTCCTCGACAACTTTTTCGTCAAGTGTCCAGATTTAAGACATGGTACTGCGAATATAACTCCGCACATTAAACTGCTGGCAAGTTCCGAACTCTCTATTGTTGTCGACAAACTTCGGTTAGTTTGTTTTATGTATATAAGTGCGACGCGAGAAATCAATCCATTTTAAATACAAAACCGCAAAGAACAAGGATAGAAGAAAGATACGAGCAGGACAAGCGCTCGTCCTGTTAGTGTCTTGTTCTGTGCTTGTCCTTTGCGCTTTTGTATTTAAGAACTTTACCCTACTATCGTAACAGTTATTTTTTTTTAATCAGTCCATTCTGAAATGACGTCATTTGTTTCCGCCGTATTGCTCTAAAGGGCCAGATTGGGCTATTCATAGCCAAACTGGGCTACTTCTTGATGATGATGAAATTAATGGAAAGGTGCAAGCGAGCTGGACAAGAATAACAATAATCCCTGGACAAGGTTAACAAAGGAGGCAAAGGACAAACAAAAATCTCCAAACGCAGTTAGGTAACTGGTGTGCGACTGAAAAAGTCCGCCTGGTCCTGGTATCGAACCAGGGACCTACCTCTCCGTTTGCTCTACTGACGCCTAACTCCTGGTTAGCTCTGTTGGTAGAGCACTCCACTGGAAATGGGGAGGTCCCTGGTTCGATACCACAGGACCAGGCGAATTTTCTCAGTCATGCACCAGTCACCTAGCTGTGTTTGGAGAATTGTGTTGTCCTTTGTTCCCCTTCTCCAGGGAGTATTATCGCTGGCGTCGAAATTCGGGGGTTGGTTATGTGGCTACTTTTGGGCTACTTCTAATTCTTGCTTGGCTGCGGCGGGAAAGAAGCAATATCACTTGTCAACTCCTCAGGTTAGCGGTCCCAAGTTCGCAGGTCAGCAGTCATTTGAAACTAGCCGATTTGACTCGATTCGGCTAGTCTCACATAACTGCTAACCTGTGGTCACTTCACGTGCATCCTGGAGTTGCGAATATACACAAACGCAAACCGACGTAACGCACGGTCAATTAAACCGGCTAATTCAATGCGCATGCGCCTGTTGGTGCAGCTTCGAACCCTTCGAAACGGAAACTAGGGGACGGAGAAATTCCACCTCCGCCATACCATTTCAACCGAATGTCCAAGATAAAGAGTTCGAAATTAAAATCATTGCCGCGGTACACCCGATGTTGGTTCTCTTTAGTCTGTGTTATCATTAGGACGGTAATCCTTCCATTGCCTTTCATTCCCGCCTGATCACGGGCAGTCGCTGTTACTTGGTATCGAACAACGTAGCATCGAATATCTTCTAGCACATGAAGCCTGCAGCTTTTCGCAAGAGGGATACAGTTACGAAATTCCCCACGCTCTAAAAAAAATTTTTAAAAATCTGTACTTGAAAGGTTTTTTGATGCCCCAAGAACACTTTCAGCTCGTGAAGAACGGTTTTATCTCAAGCACTATCACTCCCTGGAGCTCAAAGGCAGCTGGGCGACGAAGAGCTAATGGGTTTTTCACGAAGAAACGTGTTACGGGGTGCTTAAAATAACTTTTTAGGGTTCAAATATGGACAAGCCGAAGAACACTTAAAAGTCATTTTACAACCAATTCTTCTTTCTTTTTTTTTTTTTTTGGAGTGTGCAGGAACGGTTAATAAAGATGCTCTAGAGTTAGAAACGAAGCATTGTAGGTAGACAATAAACTGGTAAAGAAGGGTCCTCTGTGTCTCCTACAGCCACTGAAGTCTTCAGAAATGCAGAGCGTTGTTTATTGTGCTCATGCTTCTTGCTTAGTCATTCGTTCTTTAGCATTCGTGTCACCTATTACCGCAACCTTATCAGCTTCGGAGCAATAGCAAGAGGCTCCGACGCCGCCACGCAATACGTTGCTTAAGCTCTCAGTGACTATGTAAGACAAGTCCAATAACCACCTCCTGCGCGCTAGCCGCCATCTTTGTCTACATGGTTCTGGAACGCGTTCTGAACATGCGCAGTACTTTGAATAATCAGAGCCTGTGAACAATCTCCTTTACATCCATGGAACCTCGTCACCCTACAATGGCGCCAACTCAGCGACTGGGACCAAGCCCGATGCCGAGCGACCTCCGACGCATTGATTGGACACGAGGCCGACCCGAACGCTGACGCGGCGCTCGTGACCAATCCGCGTCTGTGCTTGATCTCACTGCGATGACGTCAAAGTTCTTGTGCACAGGTGGTGTCGCCACGGCCCAATGACTCGGGTCTTTTTCTCCTTAGGGATACTTGAGTGCTGGAAAGGTGTGTAACGCAAAGTCGTCTGCCAGTTTGTTTCTTCTCGAGTTTCTTTCCAAACCGTGCTTCCGATACCTTCGCGCATCGACCGGCAGATGCATCTGCGTGCTTAACGCAACCGGTGCGAACAGGCCCTTCGCTGGTCAAACTCTCAATATCAGTCGGTTGAACACTCAAGGTCTTGTTGTCTTCCTTTTGTTTCAGGTCTTAAGCTCGGCCGAGCGTTCTGCAATCGGCAATATCGATGATATCAGCTGAAGCTGTCTCGGTGTCTAAAAACTACTTGGTTTAGACGTCGCCAGACGCAGCGCTTTCCGCTGCCCTCTGAAAGAATATATACAGGGCTATTCAAAAAGAAGGAGCAGATTTCATTCTTTTTGTTTCAAGCAAAGTGCAGAAAACAGAAACATGTTCCCCATATCACTGGATAGGAAAGGTTTCAAGGTCAGAGTTTTATTGTCCCTGAGGTCTTTTCCACGCAACATGTGCACGCTTTTCGCTGCCCTCTTAAAAGATATATACGGAGCTCTTCAAAAAGAAGGAGCAGGTCTCAATTTCTTCTATTCGAAACAAACTGCATAAAACAGGAACACGTTCCGCACATCACAGGAAGGTTCAACGGTTAGAGTTCTACGGCCCCTGATGTCTTTTGTACGCAACATCAGCACCATATGTTGCGCGACAATCATTAAAGCGGTAGCCCATTTCTTGCCACACACGAATCAATGGGTTCCTACAGTTGTGATCGGTTAAGAGCAAAGTGGAAGCTACCTCTTTCTACTTTAGCAGAGAGAAATATGTAGAGGAGGTCTCCTAAAGTAGGAAGAAATGGAATCAGCTTCCTTTTAACCTGTCGCCGACTATAGTCAGTGGATTTACACAGCTTCAAGAATTTGGTGTTTCAGATCTTGAAGAGCATAGGTGGGACGAATTGGGAGCCTTCCTCTGTCCAGTGAAATGCGGAATGAGTTCCTCTCTTCAACAGTTTGTTTGAAAGAAAACTATTAATCTGCTTCTTTCTGAATATGTGTGTATATTCGCTCAGCCAGGAACTGAGCAAGTGTGAAGTCGTTATTGCAGTAGATGCTTTGAACTTCAACTTTATTACAACAAATTTTTGCCGAGGAGACAGGTTTTGGATTATCCTTTTTGTTCTGGCGTTTCGTTATCCACCGATCAAACAGAATCAGCAAAACTACGAGACAAGGACAAGTAAAATAACGTCTTGTCTATTATTTCATTTCCCCTTATCTTAGGGTTTAGCTTCCAATATTTTCTAACCAGCTCGCCTGCATACTGCCGTTCCTTGAGGATCAGCTACTTTAATTAACATCCCCAGTTATCTAACGCAGTATTTTTTGTCAGTAGGCATGTCATTCTGTCCTTTTGAAGACGAAGCCAAAAATTCTTGTGACTTAGATGTGCGTTATGACCATGTCCGTAAACAATGTTTGTTGTTTGTTTTTGAAATTGGATGAGGCCCCTCGTGGTCTTTCACGAAATATATGGCATATGGCGTGGGTATTTTCCCCGTCCGTACCCTCTACCATAAGCTGCGGCGTAAACTTGTGCTACTTCCCCAAGTTCGTAGCACCAAAACATTTCCTCTTTGTTTATACCAATTTCTAGTTCTTAGTATATGCTCACTTATTTTGTAGAATAGATACACTTAACGAGGCAAACTTTAATAAAAAATAAAAAATAAAATACGCACAATTATAGTTGCAAATGTGATAAGTATTTGTGCACGCTTTACTTTCTTAATTGAATAATTGACCAACCAACGCCGAGGACTATCTTGTATGTACACGGCCTACGTTCATTGTAAATATATAGGAAGAAATTTTGGAGAAGTACGACACTTCACAACAATACATACCTCTCGATCGCCAGCAAATTGAAAACGAACCCCAGCTCCCGCAACGAAAGGTACCATGCGAAATTAGCCTGAAATATTATAAACATTTAAATGATATTTTATAATATATTATGATATTATATGACGTAATAAGATATCTATTGCGTTTAAAGAGTGCGTAGAGACGTACAGGCAGGGTGTGTCTGAACTGTGAGAAGGCAAGTGCCCACGCATCGAGTGTGCTCACAACTCACAACCCCAAACTGTACGTCTGATTCGAGCACCTTTTTCTACGCTTGTACAACATACAGACAGTCTTGGTGAATACATTTGACACAATTTAATAACGCATTATTCATTTAAAATATTCAAATCGCGGGTACACGCGTTAAAGTTAACACAGACTAAATAAGCAGCCGCCCACTTGGTTGCCTGAGGGATTCAGAATGGAATAAATATCGATTATGAAAACGTTTGTGTCGCAAAAATAAAGGATTTATAGCAGTATTCATAATTATGGCATATGCAAGGCTGTCTGTCTGTGACAGGCTCGAAGCTCACAAGTTCAGTCTCTGCCATCTTGCAGTAATCTTTCGGAAATGGACAAGTCGTCTTGCGTTATGAAAAGAAAAAAGAAAAAGACAGAATTCTGTTTGTACGCTTTATATATCAAAGATTCATAGCGGGAGCATTCACCGGGCACATGTTTTATTAGACATCGTTGATAATTATTTCCAACAGCACACTTTAAAAAAAGAAAACTGAGTTCAGACACAACTGCCCAATTATGGGATCAGCGCAAGAATAAAAAAAAAAAGAAAACTAAAAAAAGCTTTAGAGCATCACGGAGAACAAAAGACAGTATACAAGAAGTTTATTTAACCCGACGCAGTGCACATTTTCAATACTCGTATCCCAGTGAGTGTCTATGATATAAAGAAATAAGTTAGTCTAATACCTAAAGATTGTCACATGCAGTAGCTCTACGAGGATATTCGATGTAAATCTAGTATTTCGGTACCCCAAGCTTGAGAGCCAATTGCATGACAAAAATAATTCTCATATTTTTTCCTTTCTTTTTTTTTTTTTTGAGGCATGGCAGGCAGTGCGGATCTTTAGTCACAAGAACTTCAAGCGTTTCGCAATTCCTACAATGTTACGCGAAATCCTCGATCCGTTTATCGACCTCATAAGAGTGAATTAAGACCAGCCATTTGGCAGACGACACAACTCTTTCTAAGGTGAGACATTAGTAATGACGTGAAATTATAATGTGTATAAAACGTGAAAATCGCTTGTCTGTCCGCGCAAATGTCCCACTTTGTTCGCTGTACCACGTAAACGGTAGGCCATTCCGCAGAGCCGGCGACATATTGCACAGGTTCCAAAAGGTCGGCACGAAAGGTGAGGGTGTTAGAATAACATGGAAGACCGCGTTCCTCCGCACTAGAATGTGCTCGGAGACGGCGTGGAGTTCCCCTTTTTCTATTATTTTTCCTTTACTTTTCTGTTTTAGGGGCGTTTACGTCAAGTATTCAGTTCGTTAGCGCGCTTGCTCTTCTTTCAGCTAGCGTACCTGCGATTTTCTATTTCTTTCGCGCATCGTTCGGTCTTTCTTGGCTTGAAAAACTTTTGTCAGTGTTATAAACGACCACTTCTCATAGTAGTACGTACATTTGACCCTGCAAAACGTTCGCTCGCTCTGCTGAAATGTTGTTCCAGGGTCACCGCATAGATGTCACCAGCGAGCCAGCATGTTGTCTCGTCGTAAGAGATTTTAAAATACCTTTAAAGTACGAGGCGACAACCGTTCGGGAGACAGTTAACGAGGTCCGACATTGTGTTTGTGGTCGATGTCGTGAGAGGAGCCCCACAAGGACTCGCTGCTGACCGCCGCTACACTCTTCGCCGTTTGGATCGTCATCGCGTCTATTCCGTTTCTGTTCCCGTGGTCCCACTGCCAGGCGATCACAGGGAAGAAGAGTAGCTGAGCAGCGGTTTGGCCTCCTCAAATCTGAGCCTGGTGACCTCGATGCGTTCGTCCATGTGGTGAACGAGCGGGAACACGTCGACGGTGAGCGCTACGCGCCTGAACTCGAAAGAGAAGGTGAAGAAGAACGCCAAGAAGCAGCCCACGAGCAGCCATTCACCCAGCGAGCTCAGCGTCAGCTCACGGAAGCCCTGCGGGGACAAAGAGGAGTAAGATGATGACAACAACAACATACCCTGGACAATCCCTTGGGCCCGGATGGGCGCGCGAGAATTTTCTAGAATCTATTATGGACACTGATAAGATGAGAACGGTAGCGAGGTCCTTGAGTTACTCCGGCTCCAGGTGCGCGCGTACACAGCATGGCGAACGCTGCGACGCTAGCGACCAGATATAGTCCTTCAGGCGCGCGCCCGAGTAGCCTCAGCCGACAGCGTCTCCGCCGTTCAGAGGGCGCAACTGAGACCAAAAAGAAAAAGAAACAAACAGAACCGAAAAAAGTGGCTCGTTCCCATGACACCCGGGCACGCGCACTTTCCGGTCGGAGCGTCTGCTCTGACCTTGACGGACGCTGGCTTGAACACCGCGCCAGAGATTTCTCCGCTTCAACACGTTCATAGAACTGTTATTCTCGCCCTTGAGGCACCAAATCAGGGTCAATAGGGACTTTTAGTAAACACTTACCGTGTTCCGCGTACCGAACTACCGGAGCCTTTGAAGCATGCTTTTAAGCGCACGCCCGGGTGATGCGGTAATGCGGTTCGCGGAACACGGCAACGGTTCACTAGAAGTCCATATTGACGACGCAGCGTCCATACACCATTTTGGCTAGTTGGGCGCAGTACTGCGGAAACGACAAGCGAGAGAGAGGGGAGAGCCTTTATGGTACGAATTTTGAGTGATAGGGTAATATCGGACGGAGAGCAAAGCGGCGTGCGGCTCACAGAAGAGGGTGCCGGTAAGAGGGGATTGCCTTCTTCCAGGGGATTGCCTTCTTCCCCTGTTGTGCAACAGCACCGGTTACGCTCTCGCCCCTGTACCTTTGGCAATGCTGCGCGCAGCTAGTGAAAGAGAGTATAAGCGACACGCGTGGCGCAAGTGCCAAGTACTACACGCCATAGCGCACCCGGAAACCGACTTTGAAAACAAGCATGTCACCCATAGAGGACCACGGAAAACTGGACCCGCGACAGAGTGCCACTAGCCGCATATCAAGGTGCCATCTGGTGGCGCCGCTCGCAACCAAGGCGCGGAGAGGACTATATCTGGCAGCTGCGACGCGCGCGGTGTCCACACACGTGTATATATGACTGTATTGTGACATTATAATTACGTACGGGGTCGCCAGGGACGCGCAAGTGCTTCGGATGTTCCGCCTCTTCAGTGCTCCACAATGCTTCTCCAATATACTGTAAACAAGCGGCTGGATTTACCCGGTTAAGTCATGCACATTTCCACGAACTGTGAACGCCACAATGCTGCCGGTTAATGACTTGTCAAACGCTGATTAGGCACGTTAGTTAACCGCCCGTTATCCTTCCCAAATTATCACTTGCAAAAGTAAAGAAAAAACTACCCGCACGGAGGTACTTTGAGGTACGGCGACACCGGTTTACGCTGTAGATGAGAACTTTAGCCAGTAAAATAAGACTCCTACCTCTTTAAAGCTTTTAACGCGCACCACGCAGTGGTACACGACCGGTCGCCGGTAGAATGCTCATACAGATCAAAACGAGCAGGGGTGGGGTTTCAAATTCCATGGGAACAGCGTAGACACGAGCTTCCATTTGCTCAGCGTTTCTGAAAGATGAGAGCTGTTGGACGATCGTCTCCTGCTCATGCAGTAGGCGAGGACCTACTCCAACAGCACATATGGTACCACATATTTCTTTAGAACGTTGTAATATCCCATCAGTGTATACCTGGCACGTCCAAAGGGTAAACCAGTGTCGTCTGGGTAGGGATGGCTAGAAAGGCTTATAGCCTGGGATGTGGCTTCCACCGCATCAGCTATCGCACGGGAACAGCGCGTTCCAAGGCTCAAGCCTCGCTCCTGTATCCTTCAAAAAGGTGTTACATTGTTTACGGGTCTTCTGGGCCGGTTTGCTCATCTTGCGGCTGCGGACGCGGCCGCGGCCAGGGGGGATTTTTACGTCACGTGACCAGCTCCATGGGGACAAGGAAGTACCTAGCGTCCCTGCCTAATGGCGGAGAGATCCACATCGCTTCAAGCACAAAAGCCTAATTTCGCTCGCAGAAACTGATTGCAGGGACTTTCAACTGGAGTCTAATTGACCGCCCCTTTATACTGTAGGAGCGGCAGGTAAAGTTACGGCCAGGGAGGGTAAATATGTGCCATAATAAAGAGAAAACCACACGAGATAAAAGCGGTAGCAGTATCTTTATATACCTCCACCGGCGCCGCGTCTCGCGCCTTCTGCTGTAGTTGAGAGGTTAAAGCGCCGGTACTTGTCGTCGCGGCGTGAAAGTTCCGAGTTCAAATCGCGCTAGGAACATCTTTTTTTTTTGTTTTTTTTTTTGTATTTTGCGCGTGTCGTACTTTTTAACTGTGATACTTTTTTGGAAATCATCCACTTGCACTACTGCGCCTTACACGCTTTTACTGTTAGTCCCACCTGTTCAATCGAAACACCGGGAAGAAGAAAAAAAAGATCAACACAAGTTAACGCGCTAATACAATCATTTCATAATGTTCATTAAAAGGAAACCAAGCTAACAGCATCACTATGGCTTTCACACAAGCGGAGCCGAAACAAGCATCCTTTCCCCAGTATTACAATTTTATCTGTTTTTAAATAACGCTCTTGCTACGATTCGTTTCAATGACAAGGGACGCCTATTTAGGACTAATAAAAACTGCACTTGTAGCCATTAAAAAAAAAATCCAAAAAACAAGCAAAAAAAAAAAAAGACTAGCAGCTGTGGATACATTGATTGAGCGAAATCCTACAGGCAAGGCAGCAGGTCAAGCGTCTGAGAAAAGAGTAAAACCAAAATAAAAGAGATCATACTTTTACTTGCATGGAATGAGATGAAAGGTATATTTATACTCTTTACATTTTGTTGTGGCAATCGTTTTGTAATATTAACACATTACTCGTTGAATTTTAGTTAGAATAGCAGACAATCACGACCAAATGCAAAAATTAATCAGGCGTCGAAAATCGCAAACCCTCTCTCTCATGCAAACACCTAAAATGACTTTGTATCAACAAATGGAATTAATTATAATTAATTCCATTTCTTGATCCAAAGTCATTTTAGTTGTTTGCATTAGAGAGAGGGTTTGCGATGGTCGACGCCTGATTCATTTTTGCATTTGGTCGTGATCGTCTGCTATTCTAACTAAAATTCAACAAGTAATGTGTTAATATTACAAAACGATTGCCACAACAAAATGTAAAGAGTATAAATATACCTTTTATCTCATTCCATGCAAGCAAAAGTATGATCTCTTTTATTTTGGTTTTACTACTTTCTCAGACGCTTGACCTGCTGCCTTGCCTGTAGGATTTCGCTCAATCAATGTAGCCACAGCTGCTAGTCTTTTTTTTTTTTTTGCTTGTTTTTTGAATTTTTTTTTAATTGCTACAACTGTAGTTTTTATTAGTCCTAAATAGGCGTTTTTTGTCATTGAAACGAATCGTAGCAAGAGCGTTATTTGAAAACAGATAAAATTGTAAATGCTGGGGAAAGGATGCTTGTTTCGGCTCCGCTTGTGTGAAAGCCATAGTGATGCTGTTAGCTTGGTTTCCTTTTAATGAACATTATGAAATGATTGTATTAGCGCGTTAACTTGCGTTGATCTTTTTTTTCTTCTTCCCGGTGTTTCGATTGAACAGGTGGGACTAACAGTAAAAGCGTGTAAGGCGCAGTAGTGCAAGTGGATGATTTCCAAAAAAAGTATCACAGTTAAAAAGTAAGACACGCGCAAAATACAAAAAAAAAAAAAATGTTTCTAGCGCGATTTGAACTCGGAACTTTCACGCCGCGACGACAAGTACCGGCGCTTTAACCTCTCGACCACAGCAGAAGGCGCGTGGCGCGGCGCCGGCGGAGGTATATAAAGATACTGCTACCGCTTTTATCTCGTGTGGTTTTCTCTTTATTATGGCACATATTTACCCTCCCTGGCCGTAACTTTACCTGCCGCTCCTACAGTATAAAGGGGCGGTCAATTAGACTCCAGTTGAAAGTCCCTGCAATCAGTTTCTGCGAGCGAAATTAGGCTTTTGTGCTTGAAGCGATGTGGATCTCTCCGCCATTAGGCAGGGACGCTAGGTACTTCCTTGTCCCCATGGAGCTGGTCACGTGACGTAAAAATCCCCCCTGGCCGCGGCCGCGTCCGCAGCCGCAAGATGAGCAAACCGGCCCTGGCGTAAAATCAATCGGGTTCATACAACCAATAAAAGGATACTGAAGATCACGGCGAAGACGGCCAAGACGCAAAGGAATAGCCTGAGCCACACCATGGCTTTGCTGTAGTGGTCAGGGCAGAGACAACACGTCAGCCCCGTCTGGAGGATCATGTACACCACGGCGTTAAAGAACATGGCGTAAGCACCGACGTTGTGGATGGTCTTGGTCGTCAGGACCTGAAATGAAGACTGCACGTCACGAGCTTCTACTACCTTGCTACTCGCCACTATGCTCGTATAGTGAGTGATAGTTCAAGAACCGTAGTAAGAAAAAAAAAAAAAAAGATCGTTGTCTCGCGGAACGTTACACATTTCCTTTTGCCTGCGTTGAATTAAGATGCATTAGGTGCCTCTTAGATTAGCGTCATGTTATTTTATCGAGACGTACATGTTCCGAAAGTCAAACTCACCCATTCTTCCTTCTACAACCAAATCTTGTAGGCACTACTTCGCGCAGCGCATAAAGACTACGCAAAACGTCCTTTTTTTTTTTTTTTTATCTGACAACGAGCATATAGAGACACAAACCCAGCTACGCTCAGAGTGTCAGCACTCTAAACCCAGATCTTCTTGTGGGCGCCGCCATCTTGGTTCTTAGTGCAGCGCGAGCGCGATCGGCAGTCGTGGCGATTCGAAAATGTGACGTCCTTAGCAGCTTGAGATGCACGATGAAGCTCAGGCGATATACGTTTTGCCCTGTCGCGGACTGCACTCGCTTTTCTGGGGGACGGAAAACTCTTTCCCGCGATGTCATGCAAGGCAAATACTTTGTGCAAGGCTTAAAGGCCAACGAGCGACCACAAAGAAGGAAACTCTCCCTGAATTCCTCCTTTCCATTTTGAGAAAGAGGGAGACCATTCTCCTTTCTGCGGGGAGTCAGGGGAGTAGCAAAGTAGCTTGGAGGCCAGTTCTTGTGGGAAGAGGGAGAGAAGTGATAACCGGGCAGGTTAACTATCTCTCCACACCTTCCAGCGGCGTGGAGAGATCAAAGCGATGTTTTACCACATACCAGAAGTGATAACATTCAAGACGGCTGCGCGTTAAAAAGCGCATCTGTATATTTTCTTCTTTTTTTTTTTTCTGTTTGACCGATTGTCTGTGAGCACGCAACGATGTCATTTTTTTTCCTTCTTTTTTTTTTTTGTGGTCATATGTGTTTTTGACAAACGCCAAAGCAGAAATGAAAATAAATATTGTGGCACATGCCTTGCTCAAACTAAGCTGATTTAAATAAGAGATATCCGAATTGATTCATTCAAAGAAAGTATTTTTCCACCCTGATTACACAACCTTATAGAAAAAATGGCATGCCTTTTTAAAGAATCAATTAAATCAGATTTATTTTATATAAATCGAATTAATTTGATTCAAATCACTGTAACTATAAAACAGCGCTTCTTAATTACTAGAAGTATTTTTAAACGTGACAGATTGATTGATTGATCAATCCGTCCGATCACTGAAGACATCGTGGAAGAAAGAATTACCGTAAACAAATTACAGTTTAATTACCAACTTTTTATTGAGTAAACCCTGTCATAGTAGAACCCAAAAAAAACTTTATATTTTTAGTTAGTCAAACGTTTTTTTTTTTTTTTAATTATTTACAAGGTGGCATTACTCTCTCAAGTGTTATCTCCTTTCTTTCGCGTTCATCTTTACTTGCCTGTAGGGCGTTACGTTACTGACAAACAAAATTAATGGTAGAACGAAAGCTCCACACTCCGATATGCTCAGAAGACCACAGCATAGTGCTCGTGTTCACCTGATAGAAAACTTTTTTAGGGGCGAAGCTCCTTAGGGTCTAGCCTTGTCCGTCCGGCGTCCGTGCTTACATTGATCTTGCTGGTGCTCGTGCTTGTGCTCGTGCTCGTGAGCTCACGTACTCGTGTAAAGCAAACAAAAAAAAAATGATGAAAAAAAAATGTTTGCGCAGTCGACATGATTCGAACCCGTGCGGGGAGACCCCACTGGATTTCTATACTTCGTTTCAGCCTCCGTCCGAGCGCAGCCAAAGGCTGAGGGACGGTTCGCAACTTCGAGAAGAGCATTCCTACGCACCACAAAGTAGTTCACAAAAGTAATTTCTTTTAAAATAACTGTTTTGTGCGTAAAAACTGCACAATGTTCCAGATGTGTACTACTGCTGAGAATGATTTGCAACTAAAGGAATCAAATCTCTGAAGTTTATGTTTCTATTAATATATGGAAATGCATGTGGTTCGGTGAAAACATGTATATCTGCTGGCAACACGGCTGCAGAGCTCGGTTTTTCTGCGTGATTTCGTTCCCGTAATCGCCGAATCATGTGCTTCGCTGCCTTCCTCACCGAGTCACTTCAAAACGTCCTTTCGCAAAGGCACGTTTGGGCGTCAGGCGCGAGAAGTCGTGATGAATGTCCACTTTCAAATTCGGCAGGAAACTCCGGCCGCGTCGCACCGCAAATTCGTTGTAAACAAGCAAAGCGTCCGGGCCACAACAATTCAGTTACACGGCGAAATCAGGGCACCCCTTTACCTGCCGATCACATTGAACGCCGAGAAGCTGGTGGAAAGGACTGTGCCTTGAGGCCTGGTATATCCAAACAATACAAGGAAACATCAACGGCCGGGTCATCGGGGACCTTGCAACCTGTACTTACAACTCGAAACTATGCCGAACAGGTGGAAAGCTCGGACACAGATGCCAGCAGCCAGCCTACGTACTGACATCCCCTGTGACTAAGTTTCAGAACGTGAAAGGGCACTTTTTCAACCTGCAGCAGACGATATCGTTGATACACCCGAAGCAGACGAAATACTCGGCGAACGCGGGCGGCGCGGCCGACCGGCGGCGCAGCGGAGTGATACGAAAGTGCAGGCGAGATCGCGTGACCTATTGCCGGCGTGTGATTGGCTCCGGCTACATGTAGCTTTGGCTGCGCTCGGACGGAAGCTGAAACGAAGTATAGTCCATCGCCTTAACCACTCGGCCGCGACTGCGGGACGAGAAGGGGGCTCTGAGATGTGGTAGTAACTCAAGAGCTGGGGATGTCGTGGATGAAACGTTGCATGTAGCCGCTCAACGTCTATACAGGAGAGGGCGCTGCGGTCAAACACGTATATAATCGCGTTAAACTTTGTATGCATTGGCTCGACGTTTATAGACGAGAGGGCGCTGCAGTCAAATGCTCAAATGCGTATGTAACCACATTTCATACCACACATCCTCTTTCTGACATGGATGAAAACGAACGAAAGGCTCGGCATGCTGCGGCTCACCGTCTACGCAGACAAGCACCTCCAGAGCTTCGCCCCAATCAATATCATTCACCACGTGGAGATGCGGTCAATTATTTTTTGGCAAATTCTTGATTTCAATACAAAATAAATGCACATAGAAAGTATCAATAGACAGGCGAACGGAAAATAAAAATAAATGTTTTCGAAAATATTTTTGCGGAAAATGTTTGATTTAAATCGTCATAGCAAAAACCGGTCTGATTTAAATCATGATTTAAATTCCGATTTAAATCACCTTGATTTTTATTCTTCACCTTGTGTGAAACTAACTTGGAGAAACAACACGAAACAACACGAAACAACACGAATGATGAACTTCATTTCATATCAGGCGAACTAACGAGAAGACGTGATGGCAACACACACGCAACTCTGTGTCGGTGAACAGGAGGCGCCACTGGATAGATGAATAGATGGACAGATGCATGGCGGCCCTGTCTTTGAATCGGGCGGTAGCTTGCTCCATCTACCCAAATCAATCAAATATGACCCGAAGTTCCACACTAAGTTTTGTGCAAATAAATTCGAGCACAGTTACTGTCTAAACTTCCCTCGATTTTGACCTCCCCGACGCTAGAGCTGATTGGGCCAATCAGACAGCGTCAAAAGCACACAATCATTTTCGTCATGTTTCTGTACGTGTTCTATCATTGCCGAACCAATCATAAACAAAAAAGGCTCAGTGACCTGCGCTTTTTAGGCTGCTTGACTGGTCCCACTAGCCCGTAGCGTCGGCTGCGTCTGGATCGACTTAAACTGTTAAACACCGGCAACCAGTTCGCGCTTTCCACTTTTCTCTCCCTTCCTCCTCTCCTCCCTTCTACCCTGCCCACCTCGCCGCTTCCCTCCTCCCCCATAGTGAGGAGGATTTTTTGCCTTGTAGAATCTCAAGTCTGGTTGTCGGCCTTTACGCTGAAACGAAGTATAGTCAGTGGTGAGGAGGATTTTTTGCCTTGTAGAATCTCAAGTCTGGTTGTCGGCCTTTACGCTGAAACGAAGTCAGCGCGGGCGGTGGCCAGAAAAGGGCTACTTTGAAAAGTACTTGCTACCTCGTGATTGGACACGAGCGCTGCGTCACGGTTTGGAAGATCCTCGGGACAGCCGAGTTTTCCCGAGCTCGAGATCGGGTTCAATGAAGGCGACCATAATGTGTTTCAGGGTTGCGAAGGTTCCATCTCAGATTGCGCTGTCCGCCCAACAAACCTTCCTCGCATGGCCTCCAAATGACAGCAAAGAACATGTTGTCATTTGGGGGCCATGCAGATGCTGTTATTTGAGGACCATGCATATGATGTCCTTCCCCGCGTCTGCTTTGGAAAGACATTGCAAACAATTAGTTTTTTTTTTTTTAAATGAAATAATTTTAGAAAGAAGTCAGCTCCTTATTTTGACTGTGCGTCACCTGCCTCGCCTCTCTCACAGTGTGCGGTGTCATATTATGATTGTTATTAAAGAATTAAAAACATTCATTCACTTTCTATGTCGAATGTAGATTGGCCAGAGGATCGTGGACAGCCCTGCTTAGGAATTCACATTTTATGATTTAAAGCCGAGCAACCTCAAGCCTGCCCCTTACTCACTACCAAAAAGCGTCCAAAATTTGACAAGAAACACTACCGCCGTAATGATTACAACAACAAGTACGAGTCAGTGCAGAAACCGAAGAAAATGTGTTAATCATTAGAAGAAAATGTGTTAATCAATAATCAATCATGGAGTAAAAAAAAAAAAAAAGCGGAAGCACGAAGTTGTTTACCTAACCCCTTTCCCAAACCCTCGACGTTTAAGACAATTCTAGAAAGCAATGTGCGGGCACCGAGAGAGAACTCCCCCCCCCCCGTATCTCCGGAACACTTCCGACGCCCCTGAAGTTAATCCGTACAAAGATCTCGTTGATAATAAATTTTACATTTCACTTACCGGAAATGAAGCGACGATCAGATTGCCGAGCACGGCGAGAAGTCCCACAACGAGGGACACCGCGTTGAGAACCCGGATCAGCTCCCTGCATTCCCGGTTCAGGTCGCGAATCACCACGAATCTGAGGACCATCGTGATGCATCCTGACAACAATGATTAGAATCGTCAGGTGGGATTTTAAGAGGCTGTTACAACGTACCCTATACTCACTACTCAACAAGTCAGACCTATGTTCTTTTTTACTAGATTCACCCGATTTGCCTAAAATTTTAAGCGTACTAAATGACAGCAATACAATGAAATTTATACATCTATATTATACTAATACCCGGCAAGCAGGAAACCCTTGGGCATGGTACCGTAACGCAGTGAACTGCGTACGTGTGTATTGTTTTTGTCGTTGTTTTTTTAACCATAGTTGCATGTAACATGCTACGTATAAACGTTTCTTTAGACCGTTTTTCTGACACTTTAAGTGTGCACGATTTATATATTCGTAAGATGAAACGACATGTCTGATTAGTTGGTTTTGATGGAGTATAAAAGAAGGTCGGATTTCGAATGTAATGCCAGTCGTTGTGTAACGTTGCTGAAGTTTAAGGACAAATTAGAAGCAATTTTTTCCTTAAATAAGAGAATGTCATCGCTTTTTGGAAGCAGGTGGCTGGCTGGCGTTTTTGTTTTGTTAAACATATTTTTGTCTTGTTTTGTTTTGTAGTTCGTTTGTTCAAGCAACGTTACATTTGGATAGATTCCGAGCTTCCCACAACCCGTAGTTTATTTATATTTTAGGGGCTTCATTTTTCATTTTGATACATTAATGGCAGAAGCAAGAAACAAAATCTGTATTCCAGCTTGACGGAGACTCTTGTTCCTTAGTAATTTCATAAGCCCATATTACATCAAAATACGCACAGCAACAGCGTAGAAACTCAACATAGAGCATAATGCAAAATAAACTGCTTTTCTACTCATTAATTTATTATTTTCTGTCTGACTCCTTAGGCAAATCTTTCAGAATAGCGATTGAAACAATGTCAATGTTATTGTTTAGGAGAGCATTTGGAGCAGCGAAACGTACGGTTCCCTCTTCATGGAAGAACGTGAAGTTGTTGAACTAAAGAAAACACGAATCAACCGGCGGGACGGGTCATCTCGTCACCATGATAATAAGGATAAGCAAGCTCAAACGCATGGGTGACGTAGTTTCAAAAATATTTTACGCGCTTTTAAAAGAAAACAAGGTATGCGCACCCCATACTGACGCAACGAAGAGAAGGAGACTGAACAGTCCACTCTGCGGCGGAGATGCACCGGCCTCGCTGAAACACAAACAAATACAACGTCAAACTTTGCGGGCAAACCTTTTGTAACTTGATGTACAGCCGCAAGCGGAGCTATAATTACACATCCTCGAAGCTTCTTCTGCATGTTTGTATGTGTGCTATTTCTTTTTTTTTTTTTTATTTATTTATTTATTTACGTTGTCAAGCCGACAGGTATCGCTCACCGTCTTAATCGATTTAATGCTGACGGAAGCAGCGTCCTTAGCGTATCCCATCATGCACGGTTCACAGGCGTAAACCAGCGTCTGTCAGCGTCCTTCAACGCTTGTCCAGAATGCTAACAGACGGTTTAAAAGGACGCAGCGCGACTCACGACAGAAACGCTACCTAAAACTATCTGATTTCGCTCAAAAGGGGCGCTCCTGAAAAACTTGATATATCTACAGGTCTACAGATCTTTCTCGAAATTACCAAAAAAACACCGAGGAGAATTCTGGGAACGCAGATACACGCGCTACACGCGTCAGTCTTGTCAGTGTAACGAGTGCCCTTTGTTTAAAGTTTTTTTTTTTTTTTTAGAACAGTTATACTGCTACAGAAGCCAGCATGTTGCATAGCGTGTAACACTCGTAGCATGTTCCTTAATGTTGCTTGGGTAATTTAGCGAAAGGTTTATACATCGCCCCTATATTTTTTTCCTACCTCTCGTGTTAACTGCACTGAAAAAAAAAAAAACACAATCTATTGGCGTTTCGCCGTTGCCATTGTCCTCTTAGTCAGGATCCGTTTCGGCACTTGTGATCTCCGTATAGATTCATTTTGACAACAGAGCAGTACCCACCGCAACTCACCTGATGTATGGAGCGTAAATGGTCACAGCTCCGGTGAGTGCAGCCCACGCGTACGACAAAAGCGCTGCCGCAATCAGGCAGATTCCGACCAAAGACGGTATCCAACCGATGCCCATGCACACGAGCGTCGTCATTTCGGAAGCATCCGCCGTGGAGCTAAGCCTAACAGACGCTGAACGCTCTTGCGCAGGCGGTCTGTAGACCGCGTCGTACGGTCGTACAGAGTGACAATTGATAGGAAAAGCGACATGCCGTTATCGGCACCGGGCAACGGAGAGACCCAATCGGAGAGATAACCGAGGAAGCGAGAGAAAGAAATATCCTCCGCTACGAGTTCCCTCGGTCCCGAAGCCGCAAGCTCGACCGAAATTATCGGCAGGTATCTCGTGGTAAGGCTAACCTGTTCGAAATGGAATCGTCGAGCAATGTTCTTATCACGGGGCGCGCAGGCGAAGTGGTTATTTTCTCGTGGTATAATTCTGGGGGACGGGGGCTTTTTAAACTATTTTCCACGTTAACTTTCGCACCTCCCTCCAATACGGCGAGCATGTATTGCTTAGTCAATTCGTATCTGCACCTATATTTTTAATATGTCTGCTTGAATAGAAGTTGTAGCAAAATATTACAACCCCAATGGACCTTTTCCGAGAAGCGCTCTGCGCATGCGCGAGCGCCCGATGCCAAGCGGCGGAAGTCGGCACGAAAAATCGAGGAAATTCGGAAGAAGGCTGTTTATCAGCGAGTCGAACACGTAATTGCAGCATGTATATAATTGTGTTACACAAAAAAAGATAGTGGACGGTAAGAAAAACACGACGTTTGGGTAGACGCCACGGATGCCACTCTTCAAAGTCGCTTTGGGCACGCGTCGCAGCTCAGAGAGCGAAGAAACTGGTAGCGTAGCTCCCATTATAGGTAGGTAGCGCAGGTAGGTCCTTCCTCGATTTTTAGTTCATGCAGCCACCGCCTGATGCCGTAGGTATGTGGAAAAGGTCCATTGTGTTTAACTTATGATCCCATTTGTTTTTGCGTGTTTTTAGATTTGCTATTTTTAAGGGTTTTTGTAATCATCCTGGAGGATGTTCTACAAAAATCTTTAGGGTTTGTTTGTAAAGAAATAACTAATTCGCAGTGGAAAATGAACGAGGATTAGTATAAGGCGATTTAAATTGAGACGAGGGGCAAAATTCAACAGTTTGTGTTTAGCGCAACATCTCCTAGACAAGCAATCGGAGTGCTTTCAAACTTGCTATAGAGGTGGCGTGATCTATACACTTTGTATGTGTAAAACTTAAGAGCTGCTGGCGAGAGTGTCCCAGAGAAAATAAATGCGAAGTTCAGGTATACGTCCCCCCCCCCCCCCCCCCCCCCACACACACACACGCACACAAAAACGAAACAAAATTCAGCGCGAGGTTTCGCTACGAGACGTGCACCCCGGTTGGCACCGACTATTCTGCCAAGGTAAGCTTTCATTTTATTGGTATGCTTTATTAGCTCCATGCTGACCAAATTTCAGCAATCTGTAATCGCGTTTGTTTCTTTTCTTTCCGAAATAATTGTTTACGTGACGAAATAAAGGCGGGACAAAATGAAATAATCCGGCATTCTATGACGCGCATGTCAATGACACACTAGTCTCCTCGTTGCTCCTGAATCATAGCTTTTCTTTCTTTTTCTCCCGGTGTCTAAAATGATCCGAACGTAAAAAAAAAACATACAAACACAGTCTTCACGAAACCAAAGTTACACCAACAAGGCACCTGAAAGTGGCAAGCAGCAGCGTCCCTCCCTACGCGCTGCTGCCACACTTTCTGCCGCACCATATATGATGCGCTTCAAATGCGAGTCAAACGGGTCGATGAATGTCAAGAACAGCGGCTCTACAAAAAACAATGGCTGGACTACAGAAGCCGCTTTCTTTCCGACGTTTTAAATTTTCAGAACATTTCTTCTGTACCAAGCAGGTCGAAGAGCAGCACTGTTCTAACGTCATCTCCCCAGAAGGCAAAGCTGATGTTGGAGAGAGCAAACAAAAGCCGGCGTTCCACTGCCTCCCCCCCCCCCCCCCCCCCCCCTTTCCCGGGCAAAAAGAAATAAAATAAAAAATACCCGCGAAACCGAAGAGAAAGATCATTTGCGATCCCCGAAGATACGCGCAGTGTCCGAGCGTTCTGCAGACCGTGCGATCTACACCACAAGAGACTGGCAGTGCCTGGTATGCAAAAAGCTTCGGAGCCAAGTAGCCCAATATTCAATATAGATCGGGTGCATGGCATGCAAGGATTGGGCTTATGAATAGCGCGTTGGAGCTCACATAGTGCGTTTGAAATGATTTTATTGCAAAAACTCAAAGGATATCAGGTTTTTTTTAAACGTGTCTCACTGTACCCCACTACGTTGTCTCATTTTGCCCTATAGGGCGGGGCAAAATGAGGCATTGTGTGACTTTCAGATATTGTAGGTTTGTGTAATGTTTCGCTGGCTCCAGTTAAGCAATATTTACTTAGCATAGAGTCAAGACGTCTAAAAATATCCCCGTGCTGTGTTTCTTTTCTTAATATTGGAGCAAAAATAAATATTACCATTGAAAATAATATTTTTCTCGTTTTGCCCTACCTTACCCTACCTCAAGTTACAGCGTGTTACCTTTCACTCATATGGTTTGTCGACGAAACATGAAGCTTTGGAATACAGTTCATGCAGTTCCATCACAAAGAAATAATTTAGTAAAATGACGTCAGGCAACATCTTGATGAAAGTACGAAGCTGAAAAAACCCATTTTAAAAACGGCCCAGCTGATCCCATGCTCTAGTCAAGGCCCTAGATTAAATATAAATTGATGTAAAAATGTAAAAACAAATAAATATTGTGTGATAGACTGCAACAGGGCATATCATTCGACAGGCAGACATTGCATTATTACCCATTAAAGCAAGCAGCAACATGCGGCATACAGTGATACGGTTCTGCATCTAGTATAACAATCGCCAAAATAACAAGAAAAAAATAAGCTAAGTCGGCTACATATACGCTGTTCTGCGTGTTTGTGCATTTGTGCGATCTCTTTTGCTTTTTTGCGAAGTTAAATTTCGATAGAAAACAATTGCAATGTGATGTTGGGCATTGCAAACTAATTGCTTCCCTGAAGAGGGGTCGAAAGATCGATAACATGCACAACAGTGTCAGCAGGGTAATACTTCCTTCGATACCTTCGAAAAGGGGGGAGGGGGGTTCTAAAAAGCTTTAATAGCGTTGAATGAAGAAAAAAAAAAGTTGATTTGATCACAGGAAGAATATGTACGGGTACTACTAACGAAATTACGATCAGTGCGCATGCGAGCTGGTGGAAGTTTACCATGATGATTTTAACCCGAAACTCGAGCAAAATTAGGAAATTCTTTGACAGTTTATTTATTTATTTATTTATTTATTTATTTATTTATTGTACCCTCAGGGCCCGAGGGCATTACAGAGGGGAGTGGGTTACAAAAGAAAAATCACTAAAGAACAAAATGACAACCTAAGAATAGAAATACCAACCAGTGTGTTGAACCGAAAAAAATACGGGTTCGGTTACGGTTCAGGTTCAGGTAAATTTATTTTGTTCCGGTTCAGTTCCGGTTCGATTAATTCGTCCGCGAACCGGTTCGCGAACCGGTTCGGAAATTTTAAATGACAAATTGCAACATCAAATTAAATTACAAATAAAACATCTGAAATCAGCACACACGAAACGGGATACATCGTAGTGTAAGGCTCAGGGAGTTCTACCAGGAATGGTTTCTTTATGTGCACTCAAAGGTTACCTCACCGACGTTTACGCATTCGGACTTCATAAGTTGGGTCCGACGCAATAGCTGTAAAATCCGCGACCTCCTTACAAACCCACTTTCAAGTAGAACTCGCTAACTATCCCGCCACTTCGGCGTGTAAGCAATTGAAGGAACAGTGGGGAGAAAATACAGCTTTCTTTATTTGAACTAGTCTTCGGTAACTCAAATTAGACCCTTAAAGAAGTTTTCATTAAACAAGATACGGAATATGAAAAACACTTCACCGAACGCAACGCCAGAAGGACGTAATAGGATAAATATTAAAATAGAAGAGTTCGCTGTCTCACAAATATGTTAGCTTCTAAATGCCTATACGAAACCGGATGCATTATTATCAAACTCCACAGCCTTTTCTTTTCTCATTCCGATGGAAGCAAGCTTCAAGAACTCGCGCGTTCTGGAAACGTGTTATGAAATGAGCACACAGCAGCAATTAGGATTTACGAGATTGTAAAAAAACAAAATCCCGCGACGCGATTTTTTTTTCTTTTTTTTTGCACAGCTTTTTAATTTTCTTTCTTCCGTGCAAGCCGCGACCAGCGCAATACTGGTTCCTATGTCAAGATTCATGGATGCAGCGTTTGTCAAGATTCATGAATGCAGCGTTTATATTCCTAAGACTGAGTGGAGAAGAAAAATATGTAAGCGAGGTGTGTGTCAGTTGACGGCACTTAAAAAACAAATGGCATATATAGCACATTCATTGTCAACAGCGCGTGGCCGAACCGTTTTGACATGAGCCGGTAACCGTTATTTTTTTTCTGGTTCAGTTCCGGTTCGGGTTCATCGCGATAACAATATAACGGTTCGGGTTCGGGTTCAGTTCCGGAAAAAATACCGGTTCGGTTCCGGTTTTCGGTTCGGTTCGGTTCCGGTTCGATACCCTGATACCAACATAAGAAACTTTAACTTAGAAAATTGGTTAAACAACGCTTAAACATAATGGCATCTGTTACAGACACAACTGACGATGGAAGGTGGTTCCACTTGATTATTGATATGGGGATGAATGAATTATAAAAAGTAATGGTTTTACAAACAGGTAGACCGATTTTTTTGTTGGTGATCGACGCGTGGCGAGACATATGGGGGAGGAGTTAGTCATTTTTGATGCAAGGAAGAATTGTGATGATAAATTTTATGAAACAGACAAAGACGGGATAACTCACGACGTGAAGAAAGGTTAGGTAGGTTTAAAAGCGTTTTCATGGATGTTACGCTTGCACTACGGTGATAGTTAGTAAGAATGTAGCGAACAAATCTATTTTGAATAGCTTCGACTGCTGTTGTAAGTCAGTCAGTACCGGGATCCCATATAGAGGAGGCGTATTCCAATTTGGAGCGGACAAGGGGTTTGTATAGCAGCAGCTTGAGAGATACAGGGACAGATGGAAAACTACGTTTGAGAAAGCCAAGCATGCGGTTAGCATTGTTAGTTACGTAGCGAATATGAGGCTCCCAAGACTAGTTCGATGAAATATGGATCCCCAAATACTTGTACGATGGTACACCTTCCAACAAAGCACTGTTCAGATAGTAGAAAGTAGAGTGCGAGTTAAGTCGAGAAACAGTCATTACTTTACATTTGTTAGTGTTGGGCTGCATGTTCCATTTGTTACATCAGTTAGAAACACAATCAAGGTCAAACTGAAGGATAGCAACATAGAACATAGAACATAGCTTTATTTTTCATTTCAACAATACAAAAATACAGATAACAGAACACATCAGAGGTGTTAGTTATTTCACTGTAAAGAACGCAATCATCTGCAAATAAGCTAATAGAGGACGAAACGCAGGAAGGTAAGTAGTTGATAAAAATAAAAAAAGAGCAGGGGACCTAACACTGAGCCTTGAGGGACGCCTGTTGTCACGGGAGCTGGACTTGAAGAAGTATTATTCACAGACACAAATTGAGATCGGTTATTGAAGAGAAAGTAACACGGACAGACAGCGTCTCAAACTCACAGGGTTGCCAGGTAGGTCTTAGCTAAGACCGCCAAATGCCAGACGGTGTAGACCAAAAGTAGCCAAATGCAAGAGAGTTATATAGCCTCAAAAGTAGCCTTATTTAAAAAATCTGCAGAGCCCGAAAAATCGTGCGATCCTATGTAAGAGCTCAAGACGAAGGCACAGCACCTGCGTATCTAGGGTTTAGAGCAGCTCGCAAGATTCATGACATCTTGAAATGTATTGAGAACGTTTTTACGAGTTATGAAACATTCGCTCGTGCTCGGCTGAGTCGCCTCATCCATGATTTCCGTGTTAAAACGGGCAAAAACTTCTTCAGTATGGTTGATGAGCACTTGTTCTTCCTACGGAAAGCAAACTTTACTTAGAGGATGTTTTGAAATGTTGAAAGGTACATCTTGTTCCTTAGGTCTGACTTTGTAAGGGACATGTGACTGAATACTCTCTCCACGGCGGCATTCGACATGGGCAGAGTCAAGAGCGCGAAGGCAAGCTCGGAAAGCAACAGAGACATGGCTGCTCCCGCGCTTCGAACGTGGCCTTGTTTGGATTATTTATTGTTGTCAATCTGTTGTCTTTTGTTATGGCTCACTGTACTTTAAGAAACTTCCACGCTACTTCGTCATTCTTTCATTCTTGTCCAGCTCGCTTGCATCTTTGCATTTAATTGCATTATAACCATAACTTCGGAACTGTCGTGCGTGGTACCGGCCAATAGACCGCGGAACAGAGAGCGGAAACGATAAAATTGCAAAACTATATACCTCTTTCACAAGGGTGTCATCATCTTGAAATATTGTCACCTCCAGTATGGGCGAAAACATTGTTTTGCCGTCGCCGCGCCATTCCCGTTTTGTCTACTATTTGCAGGTTGAGATATTTTATTAATTTTTCGTCGCCCATACCGGATATGCCTACCAGGTGACCGGGGTTGAGAGTGAGCAAAAAAAGGTCTCTAGGTAGGTTTCGTAGACCGTTTTCCGTACTGACCTGTCACCGTTTTGCGGTGACAGGTCAAGAACGAAGTGGAAGCTCCTCGCACCCCTCTCCAGTTTAGCGGAGCGAACGGTGGAGGGGAAGTCGCCTCCTCTCCAGCGTTCACACTACCAAAGTGGAAAGAGGTGGGAAGGGCTTCCACTTCGTTCTTGACCTGTCACGTGGTTGGGAAGAAAAGGAGGCGACATACCTGCTCAAGGAAGCCAAACAAGAAATTCCCGAGTGAAGCCGGAAGTAGATGTCGCTGCAGTCGGAGGGAACACCTCCGAACGAGAAATTCCAAAGTGAAGCCGGAAGTAGAGGTCGCTGCAGTCAGTAGGAACACCCCCAAGGGTGACCAAAACAAGTTGTTGGCTCGATATCAGCTGTCCGTCCCGTCTAATAGCGTCTTTTAGTTTTGGTCAACGTTGGGAGCGTGTCCCTCCGAAACGGAATAACCCCCCTCAGCTTCCCCTCTGCTGGCGTCATGTCGACTCCAGAAGCTTCCTACCACCATGGTGATCTATAGCCACGTGACTTCCGGCAACTCCCTCCTTTAAATTCTCCCCTCCTACTCAGCACGTGTAGTCGGCCATGTATATCCGTGTTCATGTTTGGGTTTTGGAGCAGAGTTTTCTTGCTTCATTAAAAAGATACGTGGCTGTGCATCAAAATATTGATTGAGTAGTGTCCTGACACCATAATAATCGTGCTGCAAAACATTAAAAAAATGGCGTGTCAGTATCGTTTTATGTTTAATCCCAAGTTTCCATCCTCTGCTATGGGTGTTTGTTTTAATTTACCCCGTTCACTTTGCCATCGCACAAATGAAACCTATGCCAAGGTGATAACTAAAGAGGAAAACTTAAAAAAAAAAATTAACCTTACAGATCCGTTTATATAAATCTTCCCGTAATGCACAAGTATCCTTGCTAAATATCGAGTTAAAAAAAAAAGGACAAAATATTCCAGTCTATTATATACTAGCCGCAGTCTTATTCAGAACCTTTTACTACAAGGTGAAATCGTTACATCAACACGTATCAAGCTTTATTTTATCTTTCTTTTTTTTTTTTTTTGTTTGTTTAGATTTGGAGGAGTGCGTCCCCTCAGTACGCGGCTGCTCTGAGGCGAAGCAGGATACATAAAATCACGATGCCTACTTCGTCTATCGCTTCACTGCAGCGCACCAGTGCGCGGTGAGAACTGCGCTCAACGAACCTACCTAACCCATCAGAACAGACCACAAGCACGTGTCGCAAAACATATTTGTAAGAAAAAAAAAATCATATTAATTGGAGCAATATTTACGGCGCTAGAGTCATTTCGTCGGGCCAGTGATAAAATGACTGGTTTTGAGAGAAAGAGAGAGTCGTCTTTTGGCTGCTTTCCCACCGGTACCCTTATCAGCAGCCTCTACTTTGCTCTCCGCTAGGGTGACCACCTTCCTGCCGGTGGAATGCGGGACACCCTGACCGGGGGAGGGGGAGTAAGAGGAATTCACCAACGCACACACCCCGAAATCCTGTGCTGTCCGAAAGCGTATTATACACACCTGAAAATTGTACGCGGCGATTAAACTAAGATAAGTTTCACTCACAGTGATATATTTTTTGTTTATTTCGAATGGTAAATATTTCATTAAAAGTATCGAAGTTGAAAACATAAAGATCGACTGCACCAGACCCCAATGCGTCAAAAGGAAATAAAAAAAAAACAGTAAATATTTTTGGGCTTATTGTTTCCTGTCGATACTTACTCTTACATTAACATGCTTCTACACAAAAATAAAACCTCATGTTTCTTCTTTTTTTTTTTTACCGTTGTGAGTTGCAGGTTTTTTTGCCTTCTGTGGCCGTCTTCACTAAAAAAAGCTTTCCACAACAACCCTTTTGCATGATACAGTATGATTTGCAACTAATTACAATAGTTTATTTTTCAGCTTTTGGCGATCAATTTTCTCTTGCAATATTTTGCCATCAAGGGGAGAGGCACAACAGCGCATGTGCGTCAGTCTCCTGTAAGAACGACGGTCACTTCCCGCAATGCTTGGATAGAAAATGGCGTACCATTGCGATTCCCACGATTATCAGCGACCTCCGCGCTTCCCGGTGCCCCGTTGTTCGGCAGCGCCATGAGTTGCAGAGTGAATTTTACTGCAGTATGAAATTCGGGACATTTTGAAGAATTAGGAATTTCTTGCGGGACCCGGGAACACGAGCCCTCAATGCGGGACAGTCCCGCGAGTCGCGGGACGGGTGGTCACCCTACTCTCCGCGTGTCGCAAGTAGCACGAGAGACTAAAGTAAGAGGAAAGCTAATACCGTCAGGGAGTGGAAGTTGTGCGTTCATTCAATTGTTTATTCTTGAAAAATACATCTTCTGATACGCCTCTTCTGTCACGGCGATTTGAAATAATGTTGATGCTGCAGCGGCCCTTTAAACGACTAGGGTTTGGCCGATTCGATGTGCCCGTCGTTCACAGACACGCAAAACCGAAGTCGAGCTTTGTATTCCAGGAAAGCCCTTTCGAGCATCCCATCGTCGATCCCGACGAACGCGCCCTCAATTTTTTTTCTTTCAGCCCTTCCATGCTGGGGATTCACTCCTTGCAGACAAGGCCTTTTATAAATCCCCATACGAAAAAGTCGCACATATTTAAGCCGGGGGATCGTGGAGGCCAGTCCATATAGTCTGATCCCCGACCCATCCACCGCCGAGGGAACGTGTTATTGAGCCATGCCCTCACACTCTTTGCGTAATGGGGAGCCGCCCCATCCTGCATGAATATACAGTTTTCTTGTGTCATGTGGTACCTTTCAAGCTCAAGGAGCATTTCCGTTTTCAGCATGTCCAAGTAGGCATCAGCGTTAACGGTGCCATCGAAAAAAATAAGGGGGGGTCCAGTATGTCTTCACGCCAAATCCCACTCCACACTGTCACCTTCGGTGAATGAAGATGCCGTTCGTCCACGGCATGAGGGTTATCGCGAGCCCATATCCTGCTGTTCTGGCGGTTCACACGCCCATCAAGGTGAAAGTTTGCTTCGTCACTAAATAAAAGAAATTAGAGGTGCCCAGGTTTGGCTCTTAATTCGCAACAGCTCCGCCTTGCAAAATTCTAAACGTCGGACGCTGTCGCCGTCGTGCAGGACTTGGACAACTTGCATCCTGTACGGGCGCAAATTATTTTTCCGCAGAATCCGTTGTACGCTTTTTTTTTCCGAAATTCCAAACAACCTGGCTGCTCGTCTTGTTGACAACTGCATGTCGCTCTCGAAGACACCAAGCACCGCTTCAATGAGCTCCTCATTTTTCAGCAGGCTCTCACGTTCACTGACTGAACTCTTTTTAAAGTCCTCTCCGCTCGCAAAACGATCTGCCCAAGTCAAAACTGTCGGGCGTGAAGGCGGGCATTTATGAAGTGCAGTGCGAAATTTTCGTCGTGCTGTGGCTACCGAGTTCCGCTCCACGTATCACTTCACTGCCTGGGTACGCTCATTTGCCAAGTATTGCGGCACCGCAGGGCGGCGCGGAAAATATTTTGGCAATAAATGCAGCAGATAGTGCAACAAAAACAATAAATAGGAGCAATCAAGATGTCTGAGCAGCGGCACTCTTGATTCCAAAGTTGAGCTTTCACCGGGGACGGACCCGTCAACAGATAAGCAGACGACAAAGGAAGACACACGTTCGTCTGCTTTAGAATATATTTTTATTAAAAGAGGGCGTCCGCCAGTTTCTAAATTTCAAGTAAAAGAGTATAATCGTTCACATATTTTGTTAAAATGACTTTTTATTGGGATTATCTTGCCGACGCCAGCCTTTTGTGCGGCGTTTCGCGCGATGGGTGGATGGATGGATGAATGCGGCTGAGCCCTTTGGATCGGGCGGTAGCTTATGCCACCGAGCAATTTTGTTTTACCATTTAAGCTTACAATATTTAAATGTGAAATCTATGTTCACTCCGCACTGCAAAAAAGTGGGGCTATAAAACCCCCTTGCCATCAGTTAATAAGAAAATACCTAGTTTTCCCTCGCTTTCTGCCACCATTCACTTAATCTTTGCTTGGTAATCTCTACAGTCTTGAAATCCACTCTCCCTTTGCTGTCTCTAAAACCGAATGACTTTATTAAATCCATGTTGTCTTCGGTAGGCATAGGGTGAAGCCCTTTACAGTAGATTATCAAGTGATCAGCCGTCTCGTCCTCCTCTCCACAAGCAGTGCATACTGTATCCATTTCCTGGTACCTCGCTCTGTATGTTCTAGTTCGCAGAACACCCGTCCTCGCCTCAAACAACAATGAGCTTCCCCTAGAATTGTCATAAATGCTTTATTTGGCAATAACTGTTTTGTTTAATCTATAGCTTTCCAGAGCCGTCTTTGTCTGCATTCCGTCTAGCCACCGATCTCTTTCTGTGGCCTTAACTTTCTTCTTAACTGAGACCTGCTCTTCCGTATCTCCACTATAGCCTAAAAACTTTCCTCTTGATTTCCTAGTGCGCTGTCTCCACTTTGTGTCTATGCTCCTCATGTATAAATAGCTGAAAACCTTTCGTGCCCATTGGTCCCCATCCATTTGCCTCAACCGATCCTCAAATTCTATCTTGATCACCGCTTCCCTGCTCTCAAAAGACGCCCATCCCATGTCTCCTTGTACTCCCTGGTTTGGCGTTTTGCAATGTGCCCCCAAAGCCAGCCTACCTACTCCGCGCTGTTTTATTTCTAGTCTTGCATGCACTTCGGATTTCATGCGTAGTACTGCGTTTCCAAAAGTCAAGCCAGGGACCATGACCCCTTTCCAAATCTCTCTCACCACCTCATACCTGTTGTAATTCCAAAGTGCTCTATTTTTCATTACAGCTGCATTTCTGTTGCCCTTACCTATTATATACTTTTCATGCTCACTGAGATATTCTGCACCGTCACATATCCATACTCCTAGATACTTGAATTTACTAGCTCTCTCAACTGTAATATTCTGTATTTTCAGCCTCTCAACTTCATCATTGTTAAAAATCATGGCTGCTGATTTTTCACTACTGAATTCTAAACCTAATTCCTCTCCTTCCTTACCACAGATGCTCATTAATCCCTGCAACTCTGTCCTGTTGTTAGCCATTAGTACAATATCATCCGCATACATCAATCCCGGTAAGGATTGCTGAATTTTTTGGCCTAGCTTACTGTACGAAAGGTCGAATTCAAGCCCACTCTTCTCTAGTCTATCCTCCAATCCTCTCAGATACAACATTAACAGCAAAGGCGATAACGGGCACCCCTGCCTAAGACCTCGTCTTATCTCTATTTTCCCCGTCGCCTTTCCTTCCCATGTTATAATCACCTTATTATCTTTGTAAATGTTCCTTAATAGGGCTGTTAGTCCTTCATCTAGGTTTAAGCTCTCCACTATGTCCCACAGGTTCCTTTGGTTCACATTGTCATAGGCACCCTTGATATCCAGAAATGCCAGCCAGAGCTCTCTGTTTTGTTTTTGCGCTATTTCTATACACTGTGTTAGAGAAAATATATCGTCCTCCAACCTTCTTTGTTTCCGAAACCCGTTCTGTAACTCGCCCAGTATGCCCTCGCAATCTACCCACTCCTCCAGTTTGTTCTTTATAGTCTGCATTACCAACCTGTAAATAACTGGTGTCACGGTTATGGAACGATAATTCCTAATATCAGACTTATCTCCCTTTCCCTTATATATCATACTCATCCTAGTAAGCCTCCATTCATCTGGAATATTTCCTTTTGTTATCATAGTGCTCACTACCTCCCTTAGTTTTGCCTTAGATTTAGGACCCAAATTCTTCACCAGCTTGATTGGGATCCCATCTGTGCCTGTCGATGTGCCACTAGGGACTCTTCGTTCCGCCTTTTCCCATTCTCTTTGTCCAAAACCCGCGATGTCACAAGCTAGACTGCTACTTCCTTCGGTTCTCCTATCTTTCGCATGTACCCGTTCCCGAAATTTCTCCTCCATCACTGCTCCTATATATCGTATCGCATCATCTCCCTCTAATTGATCTTCCTGATGCGAGAGTATGAATATCTGTCTAGCTTGCGTCGTTTCACCGAGTGAGTTCAAGTGCTCCCAAAACGTCTCAGCTGCGTTTCTGTCTTTCTTGCTTACATTACTCATCCATTCCTCACCCTTTCTCTGAATTTTCGCATTGATCAAACTGGATGCCTCTCGGCGACATGTTATAAAAGTGTCCCATTTTCTCTTTACTTCCGTTTCTGAATCCCCACTGCGCTTGAAATACCTGTGTTCTCTAGAGGCTTCTTGACGTTTTTGTATCGCTTGCTTCACTTCTTTGTCCCACCAGCTTTTTGGTCTATGTCCTTGCTTCCCCTTTCGTTTGCTCTGAACTTTGTCTAGTCCCAGAACAAAAAGCCTGGTTAGGCTCGCATAGGTCCGGTCTGTATACTGTTGCCCTGAAACTGCTTCCTCTATTCTCTTAGCAACTATTTCCAACTCTTTGTCGCTGCAGAAAATTTGCTTTGAATTATGTTGTCTAGTTTCAGCATTTACTTCTCTGGAACAATACAGCTTAATACGCTTGTGATCACTACCAGGACCAAGGCGCGCTTTTGCGTTCAGTGCGCCACCTGGGAGCGGTGTCGCGAACCAGATTGCACACGGCGAACGGGCGGGTACAGGCCATAGGAAATGCACGTCTGCCATTTTTGTTATCTTTCTAATAATTCGCTACTCCCGCGTTGACGTCCGAAAAAAAAAAAAAGAAATAGGCAAAAAACTTTGGAATAAACGACGGTCGTGTGCCGAATTTCAGGTATGAACGTTTGAAATTCGATTTTTGCTAGGCGTGCCAAATGTGAAAGTTTTTACGGCCGCACCCTGTAGATTCTGATCTGGTAGGTTCTAAGGCTGTATGAACATACACACAACCTAACCTTTTTTTTTTTTTTTTTGAGTGGAATATAAGTATGAAGCATAGTATAGACCTTTCTAATGTTTACGAAATTACAGTCCAGCGTGCGATCTTCACAGCCCAGCACGTGCGTGTTCGTCTCTTCTGAAAGTGAGGAAAGCACGCGCCATACGCACTAACACTCACCATGGCACCGGCCACACGCTCTTTTTTGGAAAGGTCTAAAGAGTGCCTCAAAGTTGCTGGAAAGAGCGGTACGCCATTATCGACACCGGAAAATAAAAGCACAACGAACCGATCTAAAAAAAAAAATTAAAGTAACTTCCGTCATAGCCTCCGTTATCAAGTCTAGTCGGTCCAGAAGCCACGGAGTTCAACGGGATTTATCGGTAACGTAGCAACGCTAACCGGTTCGAGATGGAACCGTCATGCAATATTATCTCGGGACGCGCACACGGACCTGACTCACAATAACAAAGGGGGGGGGGGGGGGGGGGGGGGTCATTTCGAAACAGCGATTTCATATAGACTACCTGCCCTCCGGCCGATAAGGTAATATAACAAAAAAATATCACATCCCAATTAGTATACTAGATTTTTCATTCCAAAAGGTTCCCGCCATATACACAGAATCGTAGAGCTAAAAGTATGCAAGGATGCGATTGGCCTGAGTCATTTGGGAGCACCTTTCGGAGCAGCCAAAAAGTTTATTTCGGAGCACCAAAATTAACTCCTGGATCATTAAGCATGCATTTCGTTTTCATTCGTAGCAATGCGAGTGTCTATCAAAGGGGTCGTGAAATGTTCTTTTCTCCCGAAATCCTGAGCTATATGTCTATTTGGAACCCTTGTCGTTTATTATACTACATAACTCACGTTCCTTCTCTTGATCGTAGAGACGCATTTACTACCGTAAAAAAAGATACCCTCACTTTTTCGGGGAGCTTCCCTCTCAGTTCTACAAACACGTCACGATAAGTAACCAATGGGGAATTTGTGTTGCCTGCGCGAGATGGCGACGTAGACCAGACTCGATGGCAGCTCCCAGAGCGTCAGATATCGCTTCGACAGCGGCGTCATAATGACGTCACGCGCGCAATTCAACGGGGCTGTGTTCCAAATCTTACCCAAATGGATGCGACTTACTCCGGCGGGTCGTGTCACGCGACCGCACAGACAGAAAAACGCTGGACGCGGGTAGGTTTTAGAGCGCCAAGGCACGAAACCTTGAAGTAAGTTCTAGTAAATTTTGGAATACGGCCCGGGTGACATCTGACGTTTGATATTTTGCACAAATAACAGGCAAAATGGCCGACCTCCCTGAGCTCCAGAGTCGCCTCTAACCGCGCAGTTGGCTTCTGGGTTTCGAGCCGTACGCCAACAACCCGTGACGTCAAACGAGAAACCGTTCGCCGTCCGACAACGAAAGTGGCGGCGACATCGGCGGCGGAGGTACGGCTTGTGTGGGCTCTCGACTTCATTGCCCAAGCCCAACGACGAACGAAGAGGAAGCCAGTGGGGCGTAAGACGTGTTTTCCCCCATCCTCAGACAGCCGGACCGGGGATACCATATCTTCGATCGACAGGGTGTTCAGGCTGTTCGGTTACAAGCTCGACCGCAAGCCACAAAGACTTCAAGGCACGCTTTCGCGAAGACCGCCGCCCGGCCAACACCGGCACCAACCCCTGGAGCCCCGCCACGGGGGCGCTGAACTCCCTGCGTCACCAGAAATTCGGCCGGCTCGTCTGCAAGCCGGGCAAGCAGGGAGCCCTTGCCAGAGGCTTGAGACCAGCCTGCTAGAAGTCAGCAGCCCATGGTGGCCTTGTGAAGACCACCGTCGCGAAGACCGCTGCCAGGCCTAACGCTTTTCACCCTCTTGAACCGCAACATCAACCCCTCACCCTTGTCCACAAACTCCATTTAAACTACCATCACCATTTTTTTTTTTTATTCATCTGTACAGTACCATTTTATCATCGTCGGACGCGTCGCCACGGGCCTTCACTGTTTGGGCTATACTTGCCTTTCTGAGGCGCCGTGGCTCTCCTGAGCCGAAGTAATTATCTATGTATAGATCTATCGCTAATTTACAAGTGAATGATTCATTGCACTCAGATCCACGTGTATATTAGCCACATGAAAACAGACATGATTTGCCTCCATAGAAATAGGCACCAGGGTGTCGTAACATGCGCTGTAGGTACACAGTTTTAATTTCTTACAGTGATGAACGTCGAACACAATAAAATCAATTGAAAAATATTTTCAAGTTTACGCTTTATGAGGACATATCCTTTTATGTTTCAAAATTGCGCAACCAGCTGTTTGTTATTTACACTATTTGGACTAGCAAGAAACCTACATCAGCTACCTGAACATAAAGATCACAGTAAAAGTGACTGAAGATCCAATTCTTGGCTTGCAAAAACCTGGTTAACAAAATATTGGGTGATGAACATCATTAAAATATTTTGCTCTCATCGTACCTCAAGGAATATGTGCAGCATTGGGATCTAGGGGTGCGGTATGTGGCTTAAGGGATGGGTCCCTGCACTAGCATTGGTGTTAATGAGGTATGCTTATAAACTGCCACATACAGTGCTCATCAAATTTGTACAGAACACAGGAATTGTCTGCTTTCCTATGGTAACACAATCCTGGAGGAATGAAAAAAGACAGTTCCTGTGTTTCATATAAACTTAGTAAGAATTGTACATGCTGTACAAGCCAAGTTTGATTATGCCCAGAAGACTGGCGTGAAATGAACCCCTTTCGGGAACATGCAGGGCCAAGATTCTTCAAGGATAGATATCAGAGGAGAATCATTTACATAAGTGAATGAATTTGAGATGGCAGAGCTTGGTTCAGATAATCAAATAGTATTGTTTTTTTTATTTACATTGTGCTCAAGGAATTCTGCAAAGAACTGGTTGAAGACCACATACTGCACAGAAATATCGTTTCAAAATATTTTAGGGGGAGATCTGGTTTCATTTCACGCTCTGCATTTGCTTCAGCAGGTGCCTAGCTGTTTGAGTTCCAGGAATGGTAGAAAGTAGATCACTCTGGGGTATGGCAGAACAAAAATGCACCTACCGTATTTATTAATGTGTAAGTCGCTTTTGATTATTTTTTTTTAATTCCGTCAGTGCATTTTATCTAACGATGCAACTTATATGCAATATCTTCTATACCTATGGGTCTTTAATATGAAAATTTGCTACAATGGTCATATTTCTCGCTCAATTAGTTTACGAGAATATTGAAACTTGCTTGCACATGCATTGCAATCATAATACTACACATACGTATGCGGGCTTTTCAATTACCGTATTCTCTGATGTATAGTCCGCGAAGTATACATGTTTAAAAGCTGAAATTTTACCCAATGCCGACTATCAGGTGCGGAATATACAATTATCTGTTTTTTCTAGCTCGTTCACTGTGACAAAACGTGAAGGATCTTATGAATGACGGCGTATATTATTGTTGTTTTAGTATAATTTAAGCTTTTCTGTGAGCTAAAACAACTAGGTGTTTGTCAAGGTGTGCTGTGTAAAATAATTGTTACGTTCGGACTAGGCAGTAGGTACGGTCTATGCACCGGGTGCGGGCTATCTAAGCAAAAACTTTTATTTTTCACACCAAATTTGCTTTTGTGAACTAATCACTGAGTGGGTGCTATAGTTTGGAAAATACGGTAATCTTTGCCGTGGGGATCATACAAATGTATAGGTGCGAGTTGTATAAAGGTGCGGCCTATACCAACGTTTAGATGAAAACAGCCGTTTATAGTGCGGCACGACTAATGCAGAGGTGTGATTTATACACCGGGAAATACGCTATATGCTCGTTGTGATGGGGACCAAGGGGTTCTCCCTCAGTGATGGTTGTCTCTGCAGTCATAACTCTAGAGAGTGTTAAATGGCAGCCAGTACTGGTAGATCACAGATGATTCATGAATAAGCGATCAGTCAACAGGTGGCAGTGTTGTATGCGTTACCGAAAAAAAGTAACTAAATACGTTACTCGTTACTTGCAAATAAAAGTAACGCGTTACCGACCTACGTTACCTCAAAATAAAAGGAACGCGTTACCGTTACCGTTACTGATAAAAAGTAACGCACGTTACTGTTGCGTTACTTAGTATTCACGAACTAAAACATTTGCTCTTTCGACGTCTGATAAGTGCGTAAGCGCCATAGCTAAAATATGTCCATACGGAAACTTAATTACCCTCTCTTTACATGCTTCTTCAGGTTGGAGCTTGAGGACTTGGCACAACTTAAGAGTTTCAGCTGTGGCTGACACAGAAGGCACTTAAATATTAAATTGTCATCTTTAGCTTCTGTCAGTTCGAAATATTCATTGAGTCCTGGCCAAGGCGATGAAGCTGCGCTTGCCGTAGCCATCCTACAGGTGACGACAACTGCTTGCGAATGGCTTTCGTGGGGGTTTTTATCGTCTTCAGTTCTGACAACTGGTGCGCTACCTTGAAGATCCGCTTCCAGCACGGTTCAGGAGAAATCGCCGGGAAGCGTCTCTCTGGCGCAGTAGGATTGCGGGTTCACTCTCGCACAAAGAAGAGCCACTGGGGTTCCACGAAGGGTTAAATTAGGATAGTAGAAAAAACTGAACCCTCTCTCCTCGGAGGATTAGAAGTTGACCTCGGAGGACTTCTATCATTGTGCCTGCCACTGCCCGCGACAGCGTTCGTCGAAGCGGGTCGATGGGCGTGGCGTTGGGGTTTCCGTAAAGCAGGAATGTTTGCCTGTCCGAACAGGACACTACAAGAATCGTCAGGCGACACGACGTCAGCGAATCGTTCAGTGCGCTGCTTCCGGACGTATTGTTATTTTCTTTTTCTTTTTTTTTGCCGGGGGAAAGTTATTTCTGTTAAATCTCGCCCGGGCCCTCCACGGCGGCCTTGATCTGCTCATCACGTGGGTCCGGGGAGCCACTCACACGTTCTGTTGGCTGTCGGTCAATCGCTCAAGGCCTCCTCCTTTTTTCAAGTCCCGAAAACTGGAAAGAGAATGACACGAAGGTGTCATTCTCTTTCCCAGCGGGAAGCGAAACGCAGGCTTCGACGCAGGAATCTCCCAAATCCACCCGAAGCCGGACTTCCTTGGCCTTCCAGCCGAGGCGACGGCGGTCGCGAGGTCAACGAGCCGCCGGAGAAAACCAGTGGCAGATGGCCTGTGACGTCAAATCTGACGAGCACCGACGTCAAAGAAATGTGGAGGACAGTGGCATTTTTTGACTAAGGAATTTGTGACTGGGCACTTAAAAACACAAAAAAAAAAATATTAATTTTTTTTTCAAGTTTTAGGACGTAAAGTAACGTAACGTAATTTCGTTGCACGTTACTCAAAATAAGTAACGTAAGTACGTTACCCGTTACTTCTTTCAAAAAGTAACGAGTACGTTACTACGTTACCAAAAAAAGTAACGCGTTACCGGTAACGCCGTTACTTGTAACGCGTTACCGCCAACACTGACAGGTGGTCCACCCAAGATGGTCTTGGATAAAAGTGTAAAACGGCACTGTACAAATCTGTCAAGCTACACTGCAGCCTTCATTATATGATGGACGTCCTTCACGGATGATGCTCCTTCTCTTGTGCATTTAAACCAGCTTTCAGCGCAAATGTTTCTCCACACTGCTTGCAATGAAATGGCGGGTCTTCGTCGTAAAGTCTCTCGTGACACCTCAACTGGAACCGCCGCTGAAACGCGGCCCACGCGTTCTGCACCTGTATGGTTCGTCACCTGTGTGGACTCTTCTGCGACGCATCACGTTTCCGCTACTCGCAAACGCCCTATAGCACGTCTGACATCTGAAATGCCTTTCACCCGTATGAACCCGCACGTGAGCCCGCAGGCTTATTCTGTGTAGAGACGTCTCCTGGCAAATCTGGCACCGGAACGGCCTTTCACCCGTGTGAATTTTCTCGTGAGCCTGGAGGTAACCCTTCCCAGCACACGCTCTGTAGCAGACGTGGCAGCCGAAGGGCTCCTCGCCTGTGTGCGTCCTTTCATGCGTCTTCATGCCCGACGTTTGACAGAAGCAGAAAGGGCAGAACCGGCACTGATACTTCTCTTGGTGCAAGTGCGCCGACTGCTGCCACACAGTGAACGAGTCATTCTGAGAATAGTGTTTGCCCTCGGCGTCTTCTCAGCCAGGGGCCTGTGCTTCGTGACATCACAGCCACGTGTTACGTCACGTTACATGACGTCATGTGGCATGTGACACTACCGACTAAGTCACGCACACACGCTTGCAAGGCTTGGGAATAAGCGCGGGCTTATATGAGAAGGCTTTGCGAACAGCGCCAAATAACGCTATCGCGCTTCATTCTTAAAGGCGAAGCATAAGAGTTTATCGCGCTTCATTCTTAAAGGCGAAGCATAAGAGTTTTCCCAGTTTTTTAAATGTCACACCTACGGGGGACATGTCTGCTACGTATATTTATTTATTTATTTATTATAAAATCTTACGGCGATAATTTTGCTGATCTCTCAATTAACCTGTCACGAGTACCGATGGCGTACTTCGGTCTGTGGTTGACGTAAAAATATCATTTGGATGACTTTGTAGGGTTTGTATCACTCTGCTCTCGCTCCTATTCCACCTGCTACTGTTTATAGAGCACCTAAGCGGAGCACATAACTACTCTAACCGATCACAATAAATAGCGCCAGCTATTTGTTGCCATGTTTGCACCGTTGTCACTAAAACCGATAACACCCTGTTAGCCATGTGCAAATAATAGATTTTGTGTTGGAAGCACATTCAAAAGTGAATAGTGGTTTTGACCGAATATTTTTAATCCAATATTGAATAGTTTCTGCGCCTTTCTCCACACATTTTACTATTGTTTCACCATGCTTAAACGAAAATTCAGCTGAACTTGCAAAGGTTGTTTTCAAGCCTCTAATTGCCCACGTATGAGCTCCGCTAAACTTCATCTAGCTATATTTATACACTGTGGCCTCAGAAAGTCCAATACCTACATTGGGATGGCAAGCAAACGACAGATTTTACATACAATTGAACCCATAGAGGAGCCCAGCCATGCCTAATTGAGGGGGTTTATAAATCTTCTTGCTACATGCAAATATTTTCTTCAATTCTGAATTAAGCAGGAAAAGAAACAAGCACGATTAATGAACAGAGGTTGTTAGACCATCGCTGCCCTAAAACAAAATAGCCACAATAAACCCTCTAACCCCCAGGCCCGAGCTGTACTCGTCATTGGAATCTGTGCCAATATCGCCAATGACGATCGTTCCACTCGTCCACCCCGATGCTGTGCCGCTCTCTGCGCCCAAAGACGAGTTACGATCGGTAATTGGTTTCGGTTTCTATTTTCACCACCAGGGTGCGGTAGACGTCTATAAGAATAAATAAAATGTTTCGCGTGACAACGGTCGGTGGCCTGGCCACGGTGATTTAAAAATGGCGGCACGCATGAGGAATGCCGGTGACGGCGACGCGCTAGGTAGTGCCCGTGACTGGCAGCGCATAAACACCGAAAACCCGCCGCCAGTACGAAGCAACGTCTACGCATTTCACTGTTTGTCAAGCGTGTCGGTTCAAATAAATACGGCGCGTTTCAATACAGTGTACCGCATTGCTCTTGCACGCACAGAGGGGAAGCTGCCCATGAAAGCAGACTTTTCTTTAAAAAATGTCTGTGTTTAATTCCATCCACTTTTATTGATTGGTAAAAATATATTTACCTGATTAGTAAAAATATTTTACCAATCAGGTAAAATAATTGGTAAAAATATTTTACCAAACAGGTAAAATATTTTCATAATCAGACAGACAAAAAATCACGACTTTGGTGCGTTTTTTGGGGAAATAATTTGGGGTTTAAATGGTTGAAGTGTGAATATCAACCAATGTGCAATGTAATCATCTACAATCACAACATTTCCTCTTTTCTTTTTTTAATACACCAGGCGCATTTGTGCACCAGACCACTTTGAAGATGTGTTTTTCGCCAAAGCGCTCGGCGCTCGGCTCCGCTGCAACGAAGCGAGTCGCGAGACCGCGGTGTCAACTCCGCGGCTATTGCTTCTCCGCAGTGCACCAGTGCTTCAGGAGAAGCGCACTCAAGGGGGCTAACCCGTCGCGATCAACATTTTGAAGAGAGTGAATACCAGGATCATTTTGGAAAGAATATTTTAATAGCATATCATTTGAAACTACTATTGCCATACCCTGTTCGAGTAAAATGTGAAAAAGCACAGATGTCCTGTCTGACATTGCAGCGTACAACTGCAAAAGTGGAAGAACATACCTTTTATTCAGGAGTACGGGATGTCGACAGCTATGCAGGATACTTCTAAAATGAGATTGAGTGAAGACATGTTATTTTTATGGAAATAAGCTTGCATCCAGTCAGTCAGTTTAGTAAGGCAGGCTGAAACTTCTCTTCGGTGGCGTGATTAGCAGCGACCAGTAGCCGCTACTGGTGCAGGGGCATAAATCCCTTCGAAGTCCAGGGGGAGGGGGGGGGGGGGGGGGGGGGGGGGACATACAATTTGCAGTGGTAGCCATCTTGAAAATAGTTTCCCATATAAAACGCACTTCATGGATTCGGGTGTCGGTGATGTACTTATCGTAAAAAGGTGATTTGGGAGTCTTGCTTTTGTTTTTATACGAGTAAGGGTTCAATTAAATAGGGATATCAGTTCGTCAGTGAGCATATTTCAAAATACAGGCTGATGTTAAGTTACCTGCATGTAGACTAAATACAACGCTCGCATGCAAACAGTGTAATCTATAAGATGAGTCCTTCGTAGATGAGAAATTCAGCCAGCGCAGTACGGTCATACAAGCATCGAGGCAGCCGGGCTTTGGCTGCGCGTGCGCCGAAGTGTTTCAAACGGCAGAAAGCTGGCGGCCAATATTGAGAAGCGTGGGATACCTCCTCAGGAGTTAGAGCGCTGCGGTAAGGGTAGGGTCTCAGCCACCATATCGAGCTGCGTGGGAGAAACAACCCCTCATTCGAGGGCCGTAAAAGAGCGCGCCTGCTCGCTCTGTCGGCCTTGGGAACGGGGCGGCTACCGGGTCGCTGTAATTAGGGAGTTTTCGTAATCTCTGTTCCCACCTCCGCTACGCTCTCCGAAACGAAGACGCCACTACTACGCACACGCTACGCCAGCTTTGCCTGCAGGGTCCCAGATCTCGTAGCAGGTTGCGGAGAACGTTGCGGGACAGTGGAGACGATCTACACACAAAACAAATCCGACCATGAGTGGTGGTTATCCCCCTCTGAAGAGGTTGGGGGGCTGGGTCGGGAGAAGAGAGTCGGGCGTTCGCTTTTGGACAATGCAGTTTCGCTAAACCAAATTCGCACCAAGTCGTCACCACAACCGACTGGCGGACCTTAACACAGTCTCACCACCCCACACACAGAAGAGGGGCGTCAGAGACCGCCCAGTCAACTGCCGGCTTTAGATTTCCCTTCACACGTGACATCCCGCGCTGCCTACTCCCCCCTCTTATTGTCATAGTTGGCCAATAAGAGTCGAGTCAAGAAAATAACAAAGAATATTAGGAACTTTTTTTCCCCTTTTGTGATCACGGCAGTCCATGTAGTGGGAAGAAAAGAGTAACCTTGGACGTCTGTGTTTATTTGGGCAACTCTTGTCCCAGTCACCACGAGCAACCTCCGGCTTTAAAAATCCAGCTTGTCAAAGGATGCGCCCTCAACTGATCTCTTTCCCATGTGCCGATTTTTAAATAACGATAGATGTTTCTGGGTAAAACTAATCTTGATCAGGTGAATGCAAGTCCCAGATAGAGATAGCGGACAGCACACTAAAACTGATTCTTATTGAACTCTGGATTACGGCAAACGCACCACGCATTACCTATCGCGAGCTAAGTTGTATTTTTAAGTTTCGTTGATGATAGCGAAAACTATGGGAGATGAAGGGATAGATAAATGGCAAAATCCGCAAAAATAAACGGCCAAAAATTTACTGTTACCGAAAACAGGTAGAGCCTGCATTTATTGTCAACGTTAATGAACCAGAAGGTAGGCGTTGATCAGCAAGTGTCCCTGGGCATCTATTGTAATCGGGGTTCTGTAAATAAGGAGTTTGTTTTGGGGGTATTGGGGGGTATTTCGTGATGGTACTTTTCATTTGATATATATATATATATATATTTTTTTTAAGAGCATTTTTTAGCTTTTTTTTTTTTAATTTGAGGCTTCCACACTCGTGCACTCATTTTGGAGCTGTCTGCCCTTCTCACTTTTATATTTTCTGAATTTCGAACAGAAAGAATGTTTAAAAAGAAAACTAAAATATGACTGAGAGAGTACGCGCAAGTAGGTTGATCGGTCGTTGAACTGTACCTTATTTTATTCCAAGTCTCGAGACACTGCGGACGCGCTTTCCTGCCATAACTGACTCTTACAAGTGTATATCCGTATATTATACTATGTGTATATTATATAGTGTATAAATAAAAAGGACTAGTGCTTTCCTCGTCAGCGGCAAGCCGCTGGTCCCGAAACGTTTGTGCGTCGTCCACGATTTGCGAGCTTTGCATCCGGGCATGCGTCACTGTAATCGAGAGCCGTCGTATTCTTTCACGGCGGGCTTTTTTTTTTACACAGGTGACTAGAACGGCAACAAAAACTTTCGTTTAAAAACCTACAAGATGTTGCAAAAATGTCGCGGTGACCTTGTTAGAATGCGGGACTGCTAAACATGGATACCATATATAAATGCAGGGCTTGTTTTCGGACATACTATATTTCCGTAAACTACAAAAACATTTTTTTTTTAGAGAGAGAGAGAGACAGAGAGAGAAGGGGGAATTAGGAATGAAGGGGGCTACACAGATATCGAGGCCCGACTGTGTATCGTTCCCTTTCTGTCCTCACTCTAAAATACTGAAAGTTGTCCAACGTGTCTTTCACAGAGTAAAGTCAAATAAAAAAAATACAAATAATAATTAAAAAAAAAAAACAATATTGACAGACTTTGAGGTTAAACGAAAAAAATTACTCAAAAAGAACAGAAGAGCTAGGTTGTACCGGTGACTATACTCCATTTCACCTTATGTTGTACCGCAGCGAAGGCTAGAAGCGCGAGCTCATAGCGTATGCAGCTGCCCTTGGTGCACGCGAGATTGTGCCGCCGAGATGTGCCCTAGAGCAAGGAGCTCGCGCTTGTAGCCTTTCCTGCGGTACAACACAAGGTGAAACAGAGTATAACAAACAAGCCACGCTAGGTCAAAAAAAAAAAAAAATTGCAAAGGCGAGGACATTACAGGATAACAAACAAACAAAACTAAATTTAATACTAGAGCAAACTCGGCCGCGCACGGCAACCCCAACACCAACAGAAACACTAGAGCGCGAAGCTACGGATTTTATGCGAGCCAGAGATTACCACACACAATACTAAACACCCATAAAACAAACGTCTAGAATGCCGTCTGACGGCATTTAGCGCCTGCATTCGACTGACGTCCCACAATGCCCCTACCGTCCTTTAGTCAAGGATGTCTTGCTTGTGTCACTCTGTGGACGAAAGTAGTACGCCTACTTAAGCTGTACTTATTTTGTATCAAATTTGCCGATAATGACTATACTCAGATTCCATAAAACTTTCTTCATAACAAATACTAACGTCTCACAAATATCTAGATTCAATCAATACGCGTGCCTTAAAACAAGGTGTACTTCGTGCAATTTTTTTTTTTTTTTTTTGAGGGGGGGGGGGGGAGTATTGCCGTTTTTCAAGGACGTTGTTGCCGTCACTCGAAAAAAACTCAAAAATTTATTTTAAATCACAATCGCAACTTTCCAGAGTGCAACGTCGTCAAACTCTAAGACAGGGGTTTCAAACACGCGGCCCGCAGGCAACCGGTCACGAGTCCCGCGAACACTCGATCAGCAGAAGCAACTGGCCAACATGAAGCTACGAGCTCGGGAATCTCCCCTTCAAAAAGATATCACCATTAAAAGGCAAGTATTTGTTCGAGTGTTGAAAAATCGTCAGGAAAACAACAACTGTCATATTACCTCTGTTTTTAGAGACATATTGAGCTTGGTTAATTCATGGGTGAATTGAGCAAGAGTACTTATATTAAAAATGCCAGCAAGTTGTCATTGTTACTGTCATTTTATTCTTATCACATCCGGTCAAGACCCAAAGTAGTCTTATAAGCAAATCAAATCTACTGAGTTTACAAAAAGCATAAAGCACGAGGTCTCTCCAATTCCTGGCTGTAGCCATCCTAAATCAATGTGCATAAAGTTTTCTTTGTTTTATGTCCAACTACTATACGACGGATGCAAGCATCAATTAAATGTTTTGCCGTTGCTCTGCCCTCATCTAGTTGCAGGAGAGGAGACAAAGAAAGTAAACTACTGAAGGTGGGGTCATCACCGCCGTTAGGCGGGCCTTGTGTCTTTCAGCTAGCTTGCAGACGCCAACAATGACAAATAACAGGTGGAACAAAGCCTTGTCATGTGCCCCGCTGCAGGTATGAAGGAAAAAAAAAAGTGCTACATTTACTGCAGCCTACTTTCAGTGCAATATTTCAATTCCGGGGACAAGAGCAACAGAAGGCCAACCTTAACTTTTATTACGAAAGCGTTTCTGCTGCAAAACCTCCATTGCCATGCGAAGGATTCGACAATTACACTCCAACAAGAAAAAGTATGCAAGTGTGCTAATCTGGAAAACCGTGCAGCGAGACCAATATTTTCAGGAAGGGAGTTTCCGTGATTTATTAGCTCAAAATTCTATGATTTCTAAGGCCCACAACCTCCCTCGTTTGCAAGTCTTTTCCTACTTCGTAGACTTCTAGGATGTCGAACCTCTATCAATACCCAGGCAGGCCAACGGATGCGGAGAAAATGTGACAACGGTTGCCACTTAAATAAACCACCCAAGACTAGCAATAGACATTTGAAACTGGGAGGAACTCAAAACATTTTATTTCTTACAAATGTACTGAACTGTCAACACAATCTTGAATACTACTTACTCTGTAGAATGAGCTAGACAATACAACGAACCAAAGGAAATCTCGCATGCTACAGAAAACAAAACAAGAAAGGAACAAGCTTTGAAATAGGTAGTTTTTAAGAGATCACACTGCCAGAGAGCAGAGTGCTATATATAGTGTTTGCCCCAGTCCCAACCCGTCACTCGACGTGCCTAAAACAATCTAAAAATGTACAACTGGCAATACTCCCACAGTTTTCACTAACCTCAAATTTGACACCTGCAAGTGACCACAACTAATCCAGCATGCTTAGTATAAATTTTTTACTAATATTCACAAGTAAAAAAAAAAATTTTTCTTTGAGTACATTGGGTTAGGGAAGTTTGAATACATCCAGGCTTTCGTGTGTTTCATAACCTGAGGTGCACAAGCTGCAAAGAAACACAAAATGCAGGTCCTAAACACAAACCGCGTTCGCATCTGCCTTCCATGGGCAAAGTAAAGTAAAAAAAAAGAACTTTGGGAAGCCAAACAGAGAGTTGAAGATTGCTTTTTTTTTCCCCCCGCGTTTCGTGCGCGCTCCATGTCCAAAGAAAAAAAAAGTTGTGGGAGAGCCAGACAATACGGGAAAGCTTCACTTCTCCTCGCACCACTCATTCTCTTTGCGAACCTGCAAGGCAAAGAATAACCCGTCAACCTCCAGCACAACCTTCCACAGCACACTAGCATGCAACATTTTCAGACACACCAAGACATCATCAGTCACTTTAACAGCAAAATGTCCTACAAGATAATGTATTGCACAACACTGATAAGTGAAGTTTGCTTTGAAATTATTGGGGAATAGTTTCAAACAAAGATGAAAGGAAGATACAACTTCATTGAACCCAATGGGCGCAGGGTGGAGACGATGGCGTCTGCTTGCTTTCTGCCCCAATCAGTGAAGGGCACCACAGGCACAACCCTAGGTAAACTCTGTCATCCTCATCAAAACCAGCCATTGAAGATGTCAAGGGAGTCGTTCTAAGTTTTTACAGGAATGGACCAATGCTTCTATGTAAAATCCATCCTCGGTGAAAGTTTCAGCCAGTTACAAGCATACGCAGCTTTTTATACCGAGTCCCTAAATTCGTAACACCCTATAGCAGGGGTTGGCAACTTTTGCAGAGGTTGCATATTAAATACAGGGGCGAATAAACGTAAAGTACAAAGTTTCTTTAATTTTGCTAAAACCCTGTCGAAAATTTCGTCAAACAAAACTAAGCATGTGTTCAGCTTTGAGTTTTTCACATGTCCTCGTTAAATCGCTAGACAGAAAGACCCCCAAGTATTTTACACTCAAATTCAGGGGGGGGGGGGGGGGGGGGGGAAGCTATTCTGGTGTCGTGCCAGGGACCGCACTAAAGTGCCTTGCAGGCCACGGGTTGCCAACCCCTGCCCTATAGAATTAACACCAAGGCTAAAAAGAGCAAAACTAGACCACCAAGAGTAATCACTGCTAGTTAAAGCCCCTCTATGTGCTTCTCACGCGTTTCCACAACACTGGTTGGCGGTACCTGTAAAAAAACGGCTTTATCGAGGGGCTTTTAGTGGTAGTACGTTCAAGACGCACCCCAAGGTAAGGCCACTTGCTCGAATGCCTAGGCTGCACTACCCCTTTAAATGCCAATGTAAAAATTGTCTCGTGCAAGGCAAGAACTGCTTTAGTAACCCCATTTTATCAACTTGAGGGTAGCGAAGGAAGAAAAGGGAAGCAGCAAGCACAAGCGGAAAAGTGTAAAGCGCATCTTGGCCTTTGAGGCAAACCTAGAGCTAACAAATGTCCCCAGAATAATGACACCCTCAAGCTTTTATTATTTTTTTAGTTAGTTTTAAAATGGCAAGATCTAAACGGCTGTGCACGCCTTGCAGGATCTGCCTACAAGCAAACAAGTTGGCATATTCTCTTCAAAGACTAGATTATGGGATAGCTATGTCAGCTAGCAATGAGCCAGCTGACATAAAACACAAGTCGACCGAAACAAGTAACTTGCACACGAAACAAGTGACTGTACACTCATCTAAGCTCCAGCTTGACAGTTAGCGTTCCATTCTGTGGAAACAATCTATCCAACGCCGAGACTCTCAGCTCGTATGTGAACTCTTGGTGCAAATTGTGTCGCATCAAACGAAAGAGTGTACCCATCGAAGTATTTCCTCCCCTTTTCTTTCGATCGACTCATCTCCATTCATTAAAGGGAAGCTACGGAGCTTCTTGAAGAAAACAAGTTAGAAGTGAATTCTAGTGGATTTTTACCTTATGCACCCGAATACCCAAACCATTTGCTGCGCAAGAATTGGTAAACGCGAGAAAACGCGAAAGACAGTCGCTGTCCAAGACGTCATCGACAGATCTTTTGGCTGCCCAAAAGATCTGTGAAACGCGAAAGAACGGGAAAATGGGGCGGGGCTTCAGCCCTATTTTGAAACTGCTCTTATAGCTCTCCGGTGCGTCGTAATGAAATATAATTGTGATATCTGTTATTCTAACGGCCAAATGAACACAATTGAAGTGTTTTTTCTCAAATGCAGAACCGCCCCATTTTCCCGTTAAGAACTGGAAGATTTTGCAACAGCCGCAGAAAAGGCAAGGCAGCCATTTCGACGCCAAGCAGACGCTGCCACTCGTTTACCCCCTCCACAGCGCCCCAGCCCGTTGCACCCACCCAGATCAAGTTCTAAAGTCAGAGCTCAGCATCATCGCATCCTTGTAACCATCTGTGCGATGAGCAGCCAAACTCAATCGCAACATAGAGCGCCTTAGCCTCGGACAAGGTGAAAACCACCAAACATTCGGAGCTCGCATGCACTTTCTTATATGGTACAAGTGTTTTTCCCCTTACTCACAACACGCCCAACGTCGGCCTATGAAAGCGTTGGATCGGCTTGATTCTTTCAGTTGAGTGGACGCTAGAGCATGCACCATATTGGGGATGTTCGGTGGCTGTTCAGTAGCTGCACCAGGTAGCAATGTATGAAACAGCGTGCAAAAAGATGAAGCAAGAGAAAAGTACACAGCACTTGTCATGTGTACTTCTCTCGTGTCTTCCTTGTTTTGCCTGTTTTTTTATATATTATATAAATGTGAACCAACTCGCCCACTTTGCCACTAACTCTTTAACACCTAAACTTCTGAACATGGAACAGCATGCTTTTCAACATCTGCAACGAGTAGTTTCTAACAAGTAGATAATAGAAGCCTGCTCAGAAGAACTAAACAAAAAACACAACGGAAAGCAGAATGGCAGCAAACGTTTTGCTAAAGGACTTGGAAGCTGTCTCCTAGGAAAACATTGGCCGACAATCTGATGCTTCTTTTCAAGACAGACACAAGCTCTGTTGAACAAGCAAAAGAACAGATTCCATGGAAGCCCGAGGACTGGACAACACCAAAAAGCAAGCCACCAACCACCAGGAGTGCAAAGACCACTCCAACTACTGATATGACACAGACTTAAAACACCTACAAGCCATGAACCGATTTCTGTACAGGAGTCATCCATCCTTGCATCACGGGGAAGGTTCTCATTAGGGTCATTTCATGCCAAAGGAGACGTGGCAATTTTTTCATGTCTGGGATTTGTACGAAAAAAAATAATTTAGATAAAGTTGCTTCTGAACACCACAAAAAATTATTTTTTGTGAAACCACAGCAGCTTAACCACTAAGTGACCTGTTTTGCAGGTGGATTGGGGTTGTAAACTCCAAACACCTCGTGTTAGGTGTGCAAGCAAGTCTTGGCAATAGGCCAAATGCCATGCACACTCACCGATAACCACCGATCTCCATGTCTATTTGCTGGATCGCGTTTGACCAGCTCCTCCTATGGACCGGAATGCAGTCACCGGCGGCTATCTTTAGGTAGAGTTATATCATCTCTAGCCATCATAGTAATATGGCGGACAGCGCAATGGCGGCCGGGTGCCATAATATAGCCGTGGATCTAGTACACTGTACCGTGGGAGATATTTCGTGCTTAATTCAAGTTGTTCGACGACGCAGACTCTTGAAACCGGCGTGAACGGTAGCGTCATCTTTGAGGACCTGGAGAAAGTTCTACGAAAGCGCAGCACCGGGGGAAAGCAGCGCAGCTCGCATCGAAAGCAGACTCCGTAAAGGCGTCTGCTTTTGATGCGACTTTCGATGCGAGCTGTGCTGCTTTTCCCCCGGTGCTGCGATTTCGTGAAACTTCCACCGGGTCCTCAAAGATCGGGCTACCGTTCACGCTGGGTTTCAAAAACATGTTTCTTCAAAAAATTTCAATCAAGCGCGAAATATCATCCACCCTATTTTGACGGCAGCCTGCCACCACACCTGCCAAAACGCCGTCTGCCATGGATGGATTACAGTAGCTGCAGGAGCTGTACCTTGGCTAGAGGTAATATAACTCTACCTAAAGATGGCCGCCAGTGACCGCATTCGCAGAGTGGGCAAACGCGATCCAGCAATTTTCATTGAGATCAGTGGCGATAACACAGCTGAGAAGATTCAAGAAACTGAATAACATGCTTTGGAAGTAGCAAGAGTCACTGCACACTCAAGTAATGATTATAATGCAATTAAATGCAATTTGTCCCTCTCGTTCCCCTTCTCCAGGGATTATTTTCGTCGTTCGTCGTTCGACACTCAAGTAACTTTTCTCAACAGCCTAGATGATCACTCATGTTGGCCACAAAAGGCAACTTCCCCCCCCCCAAAAAAAATTTAAGTATTCCAATATTTACATCAAGAGATGGAGTCTATCTAGACAGGGGTGAATGGAGATCGATCCTCTCCACCTTTTTCTCCCGGTCTTCACGGTGTGCAGAGAGGTGCACAAAATTGCTCCTACTTCGACGCCACTGTGATGTTGACCTTGAAAGGGAAATCGTCTAAGAGTTACAGCGCGTGAGCAGACTGAGCTCTAAACCCGAAACGTGTACCACCTTGTCACATGTTGCCCATCCAGGCAGTTTGAAAGAATAGTCTTCAGACCATGCAGCATTGCTTTAAATAGCCCCCTCAAAGTTTGATTCGTGAAGACACTCGAAAACTTTCATCGTTTTCGTGCAATTCATGCTCTTCCACTACTAGTTGAGCCGACGAACCTCCCTGAATGCACTGGTTAATGCACAACTGCTCAATTTTGTGCAGTAGAGAGAAACTGAGCGGGTCTGACGTCACATCCACCAACCCTGCAGTTTTGACTTCGCTGTAAGTCTCGACCGTATTTACTCGAGTAATAGCCGCACTGTTTATGGAGAAGACCTGACTGTTCACTTTTCCACTGAGCACGCAGATTGCCAATCACTGCGATCGACAGCATGATTCCAGCTGTTTACAGGACAAAGATAACGTCTTCGTGCAAAGATGCCATCTGTGAAGATTGCAATTGGATGGAGAATCGTGTTCTCGATCTGGTTTATTCGCTATGTTATTTACGCGCAACGCAATGATTGGATGTATGTGTTCTGAGGAAAGTAGACTCAAGGGCCTTGTACATAAACAGTGCGGCTATTACTCGCGTAAATACAGTAATTCAAATTTTTAGGGCCGGTTATCTAAGAGAACCACACTACGCACAGCTGTAAAGTATCCGGTCAAGGGAATTTAAGTTGTAGTAATCAGTTGCAGACTCGGAAAATAAATACTTCCAAAGATACAGGAGAATTTCGCTGACTATAAACCTTGTAATATTTTTGAAGCAACTAAATGAATTAGCTTCAAAAACAAATTGTGTTGGCATGCATATAAATTATTGATTAATGCCTAGACACTACAGTTTAAGCATTTAATTAAGCAGAGCAGTGGCCATTTCTTCTTTGCTTTGGAAAGTGAATTGTTCGGCGATAGCATAAACACCTCAACATCACGAGAAAGTTTAAATGCTATTGACATTACTCGGTTACTTTTTCTAAATGGCTTAATGGACGCGTTATATCCGTGCTCCAGAGCGCGCGAGTTTGGCGCCCCGTTCACTAAACGGACAGGAGCGCGCTCTTCGTGCACAGAGTATTTCTCGGCACGCAAGTGACTTCTTCGCACAGCACGACGTCACGCCCAAAAACAAGATGTCTGCGATTACCGAAACCGTGTCGAGACGAAGGGCACTCCCAGACCGCTGCACCTTTTCAGTTGAATAGTGCTTAATCCAGCAGGTAAAAGATTTGATTTGAAAGCCGGGACAGCAATTAGCGTTCCGGAAAAAGTTTGTGCATCTCGCCTGAAACCAAATTCATCTATCAAATGATAGCGTGCTGATAGCACAGCGACAGAAACGTTGTCGAGAAGAGAGTCGGACCGCTGCCTGTTTGAGAATGCTTAGCCCAGCAAATAAAGATACTAAGATTGGCAAGCCAAAACATCAGTTAGCGTTGCAGAAAAGGTTTGTTCGTGCATCTTGCTTGAAAATTATTTGAATTATTTTTTTTAAATGGTGTTTTTAGGCTTCTTGGGAACCTAGCACACTGCTTAATTTTTTATAGACATTTGTGATGCGTATTTTTTTGCCTACGAAAGAACTGAAGAAACCGAAACTGAACTATCTCTATTCTCATTTCTGGGCCTCCGAAAACGGAGGTGACGTAGGGAGTGACGTCAAGTGTGAATAGTCGGTATTTGTAGCATTTAGGAGATTGAGATTCTAGTTTGTGTGGGTTATAGCGGCGTGGTGGCGCCATCGTTTTCTCGGACATGTCAACATGGATGACAATGCCGCTCTTGCGAGCGAGTTCGGGCTCCCGTTCAGTGACCTAACACCAACGGAACGAAAGATGTTCCTAAGGAGACTGTCCTCAATAGGGGTCGCTTTGCACTTATGCTCAGACTCCGGCTAACCTGAACGTGCTGTTCGAAGTCTTCCAACCAAAGGTATAGCAACCAAACTTTGACACCATCGACGAGACCTCTACGCAAGAAAACGAGTTAACCAGCGACTTCGAAATGCCTCATCGTTTGGGAGAAAACTAATGTCAACCCAAAACGATCACAGGCCTTCAGTCCACCGTTCGAACAGACATCTACAGCACACAAATTTGGCATGACAATCGCTTTGCAGAACCCTTCAAGTGCCCGTGTTCCCGTGTTGATGCTCGGAACTTGGAAAACAGCCGCTACCAGCCACCCGATTTGTTTTAAAAATACCCAGGACGTTTTGGGGGAATGAAGCGATCACATAGCAGGTGGTAAGCAAGCAGACAGCATTGAAAAATATTTATTCCACCGATTGTTATGAAGGCCGATCGTGTCAGTGTCGCAGTTTTGAAGCACTGTCAGTTCAGCTCAACACCACGCTACAAAATAAGCTTTGGGGTATTACCGGTGCTAACTGAATTTTACAATAGAAATAGGAATTGCATGAAAGAACCGGACGGAAACGCTTCATACGGTGGTGTAAATCCCGAACATATATCAGCAATGTCACTTTCCTCGATTAGGGCTATCTGCTTTGTCAGGGAATGAAGAACATTTCGATAAAATAAAGAGCGGAAAATACTCCCCATGTCAAGTTTTCTAATCAGTCACTGGCTGATGTCGTACCATGGTAATTCCCGGCCCTTCGAACTCACTAGCACTTTATCACATTTGCAGCGATCCTGCGCCGCACACGAACGAAGGTAAACAATCAAGATGGCAGAGTGTTCCCCGTGTTGTCCTCGCCGTCAGCGCGGTGCGAGAGGGTTGTCGGACAACACGATTGCCGGGTGGCAGCAACATGTTGCCCAACTGGTGTTGTTGCCACGATGTGACAGGGTCGCCGGCAAACACAACTTCCCCGTGTTGCCGGATAGAGCTGTCCAACTGTTACCTCAGTGTGACAGGGCCTTAAAAGAAACGGACGAAGACAACAAAATCTTTTTTTCCCTCGAGTAATGAACGCACTTCTTATTCTCGGCACCGCGAGACGAGAAAAGCGTCCAACTCGCCTAGCCATCAAGCCAATTTTCCTAAATCAAGGGACTCTCGTAATGGCTGCAAGTGTGTAGTTGTGTACATGATCAACCGCAAAAATCGAAGGCAAGGGTGCAGGCGAGCTGGTTCAATACTGACATGGTAACCCCGGCTCCAGGGTTACATGTCAGTATGAAACTGAGCGGCAGGCACACGTAACGAAACTGGGGTCAGGGAATTGCCCAGCCCTGGATATACTTCACCCGACGGATGCATTGATGTCAACGAACACGCCGTCATCTCTGGTCTGCTTTCAGACAGTGAAATCGTGAAAGCGGTTAGGCCTAAGAACACTCGCATCGCTCTGTGTCAAGCGAGCTTTGTATGGCGCTTCTTCGGTAAAAGGAATGCCAGAAGCGCATCAAAAGGTTCACCATTTATAGAGCATGGTTACTGTGGCGCACCCACAATCGGCCTTGGGTGTGCCTCCGTCAGTAAAACCATGCCACAGTACGCTGCCATGTCGCATTGGCACCTAAAATTACATTTGCGCCAAGTGCCTAAATGGCAAAAATTTTACCACGCGTAATCAACGCACCCCCTCAAACATCTGTCAATTCTTCGTGGGAAAAAAGTGTACTGTATTTTCTAATTTATAAATAAAGTTGGTTTTTTTTTTCAAAATTTCTGGCAGTACGTCTCATACACCGGTGCGACCTATATGCGTCGACGGACGAGATGCCACCGACGGCGACGGTGGAATCTCTAGCATCTCAAGCGCCGACGCGCATCTCTTTTTAAACAAAAAGCATCAGAAACGCGACCCTCGACGTACAACTTTTCTCAGTTCCGGCAGGCCGAGCGTTTTCGGAGTCTGCACGAATCTGGAAGGAGTGGGGCCATTAAAAGGCGAGAAGACCGTTACGGTCCGGACGACCGGCTATGAGAAGTCCCATTTTACTGTGGTGCTGGCTTGCTGTGCCGACGGGACGAAAGTCCCACCAATGCTAATATTCAAAAGAAAAAAAGAGGCTGCATCTCCACGTGGTGAATGATGTTGATTGGGGCAAAACTCTGGTGGTGCTGATGATATTGATCGCCCTTTCCTGTATAGACGTTGGCAGATACATGCAACGTTTAAACGTAGCGTAGTGGTTAAGACGTCTGCCTCATAAGCAAGCGGTCCCGAGTTCGAACCCTTGTGCGAGCACGGACGCCAGACGAATGGACAAGGCCTAAGGAGCTTCGCCCCTAAAACAGTGCCAAAGGATCAGTTTCCGCGCGCAGTCGTCGTACAGTGCAACATCAAAGGGTGGATGGATGAAGAAATGATGGGTGTGTGGCAAGACAGACACTATTCCCAGCGACCTGGTGGATTTCTTCACGCACACAAGGGCTTTTTAGTAATGGGCAGCATGAGGGCCCATTTAACCGATTTGATTAAGAAAAAGATAAAATCCAAGAACAGCGTTCCAACAATAATCCCAGGAGGTATGACAAAGATGCTTCAGCCACTGGACATTTCCGTCAACTGCAGTTTCAAAGCTGTTCCGAGACGTCTATGGGAGACGTGGATGACCCGACGGAGACCATACCTTCACCAAATCGGGACGCATGAGACATGCATCTTTTGGCGAGGTGGCCAAATGGGTCCAAGAGGCTTGGAATTTTGTTTCCGTGGGCACGGTGTTAGCCGGCTTCAAAAAAGCCGGCCTCATTGAGTCTGTGCCCGGGAGCAACACCAACAAAGCAGGCATTAGCAGTGCTTGCTTGCCGTCAGGCGTAGCCTTCGGTTACCGAGGGTCGGCTTTCCCTCTTAATCCGCGCCCAGCAACATCGGTGGCTTGTACACGCGAGCACCAGCGTATCAAACCGCATTTGCCGCGCCAGTTATTTTTCTTGTTCGAGTCATTGGCGAAATTGGCTCCCTCTTCCGTATGTGTCGCAATCTCAATACACGTAACACGGGATGAGCAATGCCGCACCGACTGTACAAAAAGTGTGATTTATACAAAGGTGCGACTTGTATACCAACTTTTTCATGAAAACAACCATATTTAGGGGGGTGCAACTTCTACAAAGGTGCGACTTATAAATTGGAAAATACGGTATTCATTAAGCAAGTAAATATGGTAGTTGCCAACAGGAAAATGGAACGGAGGTGTTTCTTTTTCAGCCTCCAGCGAGCATTCCTATCTTTGAAAGCACTTCTGTGTCTCAATAGTTTTGGATGCCTAGAAACCGGGCATCCAAATGAGACGCCAGATTGTGCACATCTCGTAGGCGACTATAGGTCCATTTGTAGTCGCGTAACTGGATTTACACCTTAGTAATGCTTCATCTCACGAAACTGCAACTCAATCGCATTCTAACAGCAACTTTTGGAGCTCCGGGACGATACACCGCACCACAAAAAGATTTACAGGGGCACCGACCGCATGCACCAAACCCAGTCGTGATTCCCGAACCACGCTAAACCGAGCAGAGTTGACCCTCAACGAGGCCACGAAAGCAACATGCCACCGCATGCGCCAGACCAGACAGACCAAGTCCCTCCACCCATGCTGCTGCAAACACAGGCACACGATTGCAGAAGGAGAGAAGCCCCGAAGAAGGAGTGTTAGAAGGGCCTAGATTTTATTCTGACAGAAGGAGACCCCTTACAAGGCTGCCACTGGTGGGCGAAGGGAGGGTGCTAAGGCCGCTAGCAATGAGACGGGACAGGGATGGGGAGAGGGGGGGGAGGGCAGTGCCCTCAGAGGGGCTCGTCACCACGTGCCTGCTCCTCCTCGCTGGGGGTGAAGTCGTTCTTGATGTTGAACTGTTTCCTGATCTCCTCGGGAGTCTTTCCCTTGATCATGTTGGCCACAGTCTTGCACGTCACGTCCAGGAGGCCCTTGATGTCCAGGTAGTTGGCCGCCTGCGTGGTGCCAGACGCAACTTGAGTAAGGGTTCGCACACAGCGGTTCGCCGGTCGAACGCGTCTACTATGGTGCACTGAACACGTCTCAGTGCTGCACTTAAAGGACATATGCGAAGCAAAAAAATATTTCTTTTAAACAGCCTGGATGGAAAAAGGATGTCATCAAATATATTTACAACAAAACATTTTTTTAGAGCTATATTTACGGCAGAAAACAAATTTGTAATTGGCACCCGTGGGAGCCCGCGGAGAGATGGCGACTGCCAGTCACGTGACTGGCCATTAAGTCACGTTGTGTTTGCAACCCTCTTAAAGGGTTAGGGAAACGGAATTCCAGCATTCATTTCATAGCTTTAATGTGTTGCATGTTGCAGCATAACCTCAAAAACACCAGGCTTGCATTGAAAGGCACAAGCGAACTAATTTTAAAGCTAGTTAAACGACTTTCCAATGTGCACCTGGTGGATGCATGCGGAGCCTATTTGGGAGGTAATCTAGCAACGTCGGGGAACTTGCTACGTAGTCACGACGTAGCAAGCTCCATCGGAGCAGCGCCGTTCTTTTGGAATTTCAACGTTCTCTTTCTTAACTTTCTTACTTAATTCATAAATCGTGCATTCAACCAAACAGTCCGAGAAGACTGAAAGGAGGGACTCCCCTCTTTCTTGGACCCTTGTTTGTGCACCCGGATACAGCCATTCGCCCCCTAGAAGATTAGCCAGTTCCTCATAATTTGGACAAAAGTTGCTTTTCCCAGCCCGTTCACTCCTAAGCTGACAGTGCTGTGGAAGCTGCGTGCTCCTTGGGCCAGCCACATGCTCGTCACCCCACGGGTACTTTGACCGGCTCAGTTGTAACGCGTTGATTCTATTGACACCACCACAACGCTGACAACACCACTAACGGCAAAGCTCAAAGCCACGCCAGCCTTGCTGCGCCACGAATGCGGGAAATCTTTTCTTTCTGTTTTTGTTTGTGTCGGATATCCCATGACTCATCGCACTCTCCGTTCGCTTCTCTTGGAGCGCTTGCTCGAGTGCACCATTTGGAATGAAAAATATAGCCAGTCGTTCAAAATACAAACGTGCTCGACTCATTTTTGAACGAAATTTGAATATTTAAATTTTTGTTTCCGTACCCCTTTAAAGCTAGGTCACGCTTTTTTTTTATTACGCGAAATATTATGTGTGGGAAAAAAAACAAGTATAAAAAATTGTCGCCTCCTCGACTTGTACCACTCGAGCGAGAGCTGCAACCCGCTGGCACCGCTGTCTGCAGGCACATCACTGGCTTCCAAGCTTTTTCGCGGAAAGGGCCTCAGGTGTGTTTTCGTAAAGTCAAAGCCCTAGCTGCTTGATGTGGCCGAGAAGTCTACACTTTAACTACGGATCCATCGCAAAAGGTGAGACCACCACTGCCATCACCACCAGCGGCACAGAAACCCAAATAACACAGCACGAGCCGAAGCTGAGCAGATGACGCACTAGGCACACGCACATTTTTCAGCTGGGTAGCCAAGCCAATCCAAGTGGCTTACCACTCCTCCACTGAGTGAACAGGCACGAGAAAAAAAAAAGTGAAAAGGAGGACCCTTAGACTTCGCATATCAAAAAAATTGTTTCGCACCGTAAATACAGCTTAAAAAAAATGCTTTCATTGTAATTCAGTTTTATGACAGACCACAATCCAAGCATTAAAAAAAATTGAAAAATTTTTTGCACATGTTTTTTAACATTTAACAGCAACCAGATACTGCAAGCATCCATGAGTGTGTGTACACCATTCCTGTGTATGCAGTGTATGTGTACACCATTCCTGTGTATGTTCAGGAAACGCCTGAACAGATCCGGCACGATAGTTTGTGCGCCAGTTCAACGAGTCTTCTACGGTGTCCAGGTAGCGTCTCCGTGTGGTGTGTTTGGTGTCCCGCGCGAACAGTGCATTGAAGCGTCCAGCAGTTGGTCGGACGAGTTACAGCTTGGACGACAAATGGGCGCCGACGTTGTGGCTGAAGAATGCCCTGCACAGTTACCAGCCGCGGATTGCTCTACAACAGAAGTGTAGTCACCAGTTTTCCTCGGTTCTGATGATACCAGATGAGAAATCGATGGGACAAAATAGAAATACGGCAAATACGAAAGATGGGTTCCAAGTTCCAGCACCACCGCAAACCAAGCTCAGAAAGAGCCCGAGTCGTCCAAAACTGTCAAGGGGCGAGGGAGGGTGCACGAACGAGCTGCACTCGTCTTAACGGTTTGGGGACGTCCCTAGGTGGACGAGCTAGGCTCGTGTAAAATGGCGAAGGAGTTAAGGGTGAAGAGGTATAGTAATGAAACACCACCGCGCGCCTAAACAATGCTCATCCAGATTGAAATGGAGGGGGGGTGGGAATCGAACCCAGGACACCGGAGTCTTGCAGTGCGAGCTTTCACTCCATGTGGCTTAAAGGGGCCCTGCAACGTTTTGACTAGTTTTTAATTTGCACCGAACCTGAGCGCAATGAAAGCAGTAACTTAAAGAAACTTTTATTTTCTCATATTTCGCTTTATTTTAAAAGTTATAGGCAAATTAGAATTACAAAAACAAGCAAAAAATAACCTCCTTCACGACGTCATAGGTACTGGCTTGAGTGGCCGTGAACTAGAGGAGTAGTAGTGAGCTCATCGAGCGCTCACGGCTGCCGCACTCCGTGTCGACGGCTCGAGAGGGCGCCACTAAAGCACGTGTTGGATAGGCTGTATGAAGCGGGCGGCCAAAGCGGCTCGCTTTGCATTTGCTGAGCGATTAAAGACTAATTCGGCATAACACTTCATTGGCCACAAACAGCAAACACGGGGTAAAGATCAGTTTAGAATGAAAGCCATTTCGCACTGCCATAACGCCAAATGGCCAAATCGCCAGCCAAGCCCGCGCCAAAAGCCTTCGGAACGCTCGGAACCGGTCGCATCCTCGAGCCGGTACACGACCGCAGCGCCGCCGCATACATCCAAGAACTTTCTATGCTCGCTGTTCGTCGTAGCCTCATCCCACTAGTCCTTTCTAGTAACCGCCATTTTTTCCGCCGCTTGGTGGCGGGTTTGTTGACGGTCTTTTCTTGTTTTCGTACTTTATAAACTGCATTTTTTTCTTTTTGGATCTAGAATACTGAACAAAAACTACTTTCATACAAAATTGAAACGGTTCGCGACACTTTTATTTTGTATCTCGACTAAAAAAAAGCTTTTAGCAGCTCTGACCATTAAGGCCCGTTCACACTCTTGCAACCGAGTGCGACCGAGAGAGACCAAACCGGTTGTTAAGCCTCTTGCGATCTCTTAGGACCAGCTCCGCTCAGTGCATCCGGTCCCAAGAAGTCTTTCTCGGTCGTACTCGGTTGCAAGAGTGTGAACGCGCCTTTAGTAAGCCCAGGACCAAAGACGTCACACATATTTCGCGCTTTCGGCAATGGGGGTCGCCCCGATAGGTGGAGGAGGTTTCCGCGTCGTCCGGTTAAAATATGACGCACTGATATTTAGTTACTCTTCGTGCCCGCTGGCTTGCCCGAACCCCAAGAGACGTGGAAACTGCAAAAAAGGTAGACGCTTAAATATGATTGCAGGGCCCCTTTAAGCTGCAGCGTGCCAACACACTTGGCCACCAATTCACCCAAGTCTATGCCCCGGTACCCCCGAAAGGCCCCGGTGGTTGGTCGAGCCTGCCAGTTTAAATACAGCACCACACTCGGCGAGGACCTGTAAATGTCCAAACATCCTTGGGGTGCTCACTGACTTCCGCCAAGTTTGGCTACCGTGTGTATCTTATGCTACAACAGACTATATAGGGTTTCAGGAAGTTAAATATGATTTACCTCCACTTGCAACCAGATTCTCTTTGCTGTAGCTTCACAGAATCCGCCGACATCGTAAAGACGTGCAGAATGCGTTTCAGCGTGTACAAGACCGTGCCAGCACACTCAATACAGTGGTTCAACTCGCCTATTGCCGTGTATTATGTGGGCGTCTGCATCTAGCGTGAAAACCCCGATGTGCAAGAACAAAAGAGACGAGCGGCCCAGGAGACGAGGGTCGGGCTGGACGCGGTCGTAGTCACACGAAGGCACTACACCATCCGTGGACCTATCCACATCCCAATCAAAACAGTGTCACCCATGCTTTCGTTCCTTGCACCTCACCCTTTTGAAAGACTTTCTAGCAAACTATAATCTGTGTTAGTATCAAAATTTCCCAGTGGTGTAGTGTTCCCCAATGGAATGCCCAATCTTCTGTACACTTTTACTTCAGACCCTATCTGATAACTTGAAAACAGCGTAAAATCGTCGCTGGTGAAAAAACTTTCATTCTCCTGAAAGGTGAGATATGGCTGTGCTGCATGAAGCGCATCAGTTTTTCGGTCTTGCGTGTTTGTCTTCTGCCTATGCTTCCTTCTTTTGCTTAGCACTTCTGACAACTTACCCTAGGCAGCCTACCACTGAAGGACTAATGTCAAAGAAGAAGACCACATATGTGAAAGCAGATGATAGCAGACTTCCATAGCTCATAAAACAAATTGAACTCCCACTTTAACAATCTCACTTAGCACGCAGGGTTTCGCATGATTTCTCGAGAGATGTTTTCTGCAAGCCACTATAGACCTTTCCAGAAAAGGGCTGCTGGCCGGTTTCATTTTCAGTGTTCGTGCGTACCGCGCGTGATTTGCTCGCTTTCCGAAGCGACGCACACGCGCGTGCTGAGCTGTGGAGATTGCACGCCGAGCTGTGGATTTGTAAACATTGGAAAGGTCTATACCTGTATGGATAGCTTAGACCAATAAACTATGCTGCGAATAAAAGATGAAATGCCGCTTAAACTAAAGCTTTCTATTCATGCTAGGCCTAACCAATGTAGGAAGGACAGTTTGAATTTGAATGGCAGAGCAGTCGAAGGGTAGAAAACTAAGAACAGGATCACTATACACTATGGACACTGCAACATTGCATTGCTTCATTGGCATCATGCTGTCTGCATGGAAAACAAATATAGATTAATCGGCTATTGTAAGCAGTTCCCTAAACCTCCGTAGTTATTCTTTTTGTGCCCAAAAAGCAACCACAAAATCTGTTTCTGCATTACAAAAACACGGAAGAGCCAATAAAGAAACTGCGGCCCATGAAGAGACTGGAAAGGTTTTTTACAAAGCAGTCAGATTTCCGGCACCGGCTGGGTGCGACAAGTGCAAGTATGCACACAAAAACCCTCTTCCTCGAGTAATAGTCAGACCGTTTGAACAGAGCCAGTGTGCATCCCTTGCTGCAGAGCCCAGATAGGCCAAATCATTGCATTACACGTAAGAAACATAAAAAACAAACAAATCTTCACGAAGACACAACCTTCGCCGAATCTTGGGCCACGTGAAACGCACAGACAACAGTTTCACACAAGGATCTCAACGTTGTCCAGTCGTTCACTATGCTCCTCCTAACGATCTCCCATTTGCATGCCCTTTGAAGGAGTAGACAACGCGTAGGCTTTACTTATAAAAAGCGTAGCCATCGTTCGGTTAACGCGGTATTCCGACGCCGAGAGAGGGGTGCCCAACGAAGAGGGAGAGAACGTCCGTACCAGGATGAGCTCGAACAGGGTACCCTGGTCCACCTTGAGGAAGTCAGCGTCCCAGGAGGAGATGTCATCCGTCCGCTTCTCCTTGTTCTCGTCGTCCTCTGGCGGGGGCGGGTCATCCTTGTGGTAAGTGGCCCAGTGGATCACCTTCTTCAGGATGGCAGAGTTTACGTTGGGCAGGGGCACCACCTCGTCCTCGTCGTCATCCATGCCCAAGTCTGCGACGACACAAAGAGCAATCAACGAACCAGCTAGCAAATCGCCGGCACAGGAACCTCTGGTACGAAAATAGGCAAACACTCTCTCGACCAAGGAAGCAAGATCATGCTGGCTCCATTGAGCTGCAGTCAGGGGCGGATTTATGAAAGGGGGGTGACACAGCCAATATTGGGCTAACAAAATAGATCTGAGCAACGTTTTGGACGTAACATCATTTCTCAGCATACTCCCCCCCACCCCCCCTCTACCCCAAGCCCAATCCCTATATCCGCCCCCAGCTGCAGTGACTGGGCTCCCCCAGTGTTCTTTTGTGCCAATCATTTTGCCTTCAAGTTCGTCCCAAGACGCTTCTTCCCTCTCCTTCCTAGTATGTGCATCCATTCAAAGTCGAAATAGGGAGTTTTACGTGGTGAACCAACGAAGGACATATGGCATGCACCAGCGGAGGATCGAGAATTAACTTCAAACATCTGGGGATCTTCTTGACGTGCAACCGAAATCTTCAATGCGATGCCTTCTCCGCAAGGCAATCAAGAAACATTGATGATCTCAATTTCTTGGCTATCATCCTAAGTAGAAGGGAAAAGAAATTAGAAGAGTGCAATATGGGCTTTCATGTGTCATACCAAGAATGTTCCAAGCAAATGACATTGTACTTTGAGCAGATAGCCGGTATAGGTTACAGGAGCTGATTAAAATCTGTGTGGAGGAAACTCTCTGGGCCTCAAATTCAGTAGCGACAAATCGGGAATAATGGTTTATAATGTTGAGAAGGGGGACCCGCTGAAAAATCAAAGCGTCTTAATTGAACACTGGGAGAAGTATAAATACCTCGGAGTATGGATGAATGAGGGAAAACAATACTTAGAAGAACAGGAAGGAAATATGCTAGAGAAAAAAAAAAAAAAAAGGAATGCGGCATTTAGGAAGCATAGGGCACTATGGAATTACAATAGATATGAGTCTGTGAAGGAAATATGGAAACGAGTCATGATGCCGGGGTTGTCTTCTGGCAGTGCAGTATTATGCATGAGCTCTGAGGTCCAATAGAGTTAAGAGACCTGGCAGAGGCGCATGGGAAGACTGGCACTAGGGGCTCATGGAAACACCAAATGAAGGAGTGCAGGAAGACATCGGCTGGGCATCGTTAAAGGTTTGAGAAGGGATCCGTAGGTTGAAATTCTAACAAAGGCTGGACACAATGGGCGAGAAAGTATACAAATATCTATACATGAAAAGTTTGAACACTAAATTGACAAACCGAACTTCAAAACTGAAATTCAAATACCAACAGCAAAGTGTAGGGGCAGAACAGACTACCTCTGTGAAAAAGGAAGTAAAAGAAGCCGGGAGAAAGGTGTGGGGGGAAAGAATGCAGGGAAAATCAGCCTTAACTATGTATAGGGGACGAAAACAGGAAATAAGGAAGGAACATTGGTACGATAATTCACTGGGAACCTCGCTGTTCTTCGCGGCCAGAACAGGATTATTGAGGACTAGGACATATAGGACAAAGTGTGAGGAAATGGATAGGCGGTGTGCGTATGCCAGGGGGAAGACGAGACAATTAGCCCCGAGAGCGAACAGAAGCATCGCTGCGGTCGCCGCGCCACGATTGGGTGAGGTGTAGTGACGTTCGGGGAAAAACCCCGCTCCGCAATCTTCGCATCCGGCTCGCTTCCCTGCACCGGTTTCCTACAATGTGTGCCGCAAGTACTTCGAGGAGCGAGACCTCATTTACCCGGTGCACATGACGCTTGGTTAGGCCAATATTGATGTGCTGTCGTATTTTTTATAAGCCTGCTTGTCACTTTAACCTTTATAATTGGGTTACAAATCCAGAAAGCAATCGGCGAAGACAATTCTGCCGATGAACCTCCCCATCCGTCCACACGACACAAGGCAATCTTGCGAGGGGTCGGTGAAGCGGCGGCATAAGTGTTTCAGAAGCTGGAATTCTGTTCCTAGCATGTTCATGATTTAGAAGAATATTACATCCCGCTTTACAGGCATTTGAAATGGCATTTATATCAAGGGCCTTTAGGCAATCTGCAACTTAGCTCGCGACCCCGATTCTGCACATGTCACTCTGCATGCGCTGGTTCGCAGATGTTTTAAAGGTCCTGGGTCTGGAGGCCTTTGAAGTGCTCGTGGAACAGGGTTGTTTTACATAAATGTAGCTTTTTCGTGAATTGATGATATAGATCATACACGTATGCAGGCATATTTTATTGTTTAGAAGATGCACAATTACTGGAAATTAGTTTGTATGGTAGTAAAAAAAATGGTCAAACTGCCCCCAGTTTCCTGTATTAGATGTATTGAACTGCCCAAAATATGCACAGCAATAGTGCCGTAATTTGGAATGTTTACACCTTTCCTGGCATTCTTTCTTTATTCCAGCCTTGAGTATTCGAAAAATACACCGTTTATTTTAAATTTTCACTTCTAATTAAAAGAGACACTGCTGCAGGTCTCCAAAAGCTTCTTCAGCCTCCAAACTCCCTACAGCTGGACCCCCTGACAACGAAGGAAAACAGGAGGAATAGCAAGCATTTGAACGGCTGTCCAGTGGTAGATGCTGCACTAGTAGAAGAAAATGTGGAACCTGCGAAGGGTGACAGTTTGCGTGAGAAAAGCTTTAGGTATTTCAGACTCAGGACAATTTGATTTAATTAAAATCACAATTTTAGAGCCTAAGGGACTAATAACGGGCTAGACACCCTGGCTTACGTTTGTTGTACATTATTTGAGGGATGATATAGACAAATCCACAAAAACCACCCGTGTAGTCCACTGAAATACTATCCGAATCCAGCAAAGGTCAAATGTGAGCAATGTATATAAATAAATGTTCCTTCTTTCTTTACTTTGCCCCTGTACTTGGGCTGTCTCACTTGTGATTCTCTCTCCATGGCCCAGACTGTATTTAACATGTTCCTCGAGCAGCATGCAGCTTTCCTGCCTCTGCCATCTTGTTTAAAAACAGATAAAACAAAAAATGGTTACCTGCCAATTTATTCACACCATCAGCACCATGGATTGTGCGAGATGTAAATCCATAGTGATGCTCCTGCGATTGTGCCCATATTTCTTTATTTTCATATACCAGCTGCGATTCATGCATTGCTGCCCTGTCAAGCATGCCTGAAATGTTAAAGTTTCGCCAGCAGCTACAGGCCATACATCAATAAAGCCATGTTACAAAATTTACACTACCTACGAAAAATACGCAAAACATTGAATAGAAATGAGCGCGCCGACAGCTAACGTCGCCCCAGCCCTCACACGGCGAGCGGGATGAGTCTGGGAAAAATTCTGCCCTCGACGTGACGTCACACCGGCTCGCCGTGAGGGGGCGCCACGCAAACTTCTCAGGGCTAATAGACAACAGGGCTTGCGCTCCCATCGACCCGGAGGGGGCAATGGATTTAGCCGGAGTGCTGGGGTGAGAATGAAAGAAGGGATGAGAAGTGCATTTTAATAACAAAGAGGAGATAAGAAGACTGGTGGAAATTATCTAGAGAGAATTGAATGATTTACAGTACAACTAACTGGGGACAGGCAGGACAGAGGAAAATAGGGACTTCCTTCCACAAGGCTCCGGCCCGGTCTCAACCCTGTCTCCCAGTGGGTCCGGTGCTGGGGTAATGCCGGCCAGGTTTGACCGGAGAAAAATTGGCGATCCCCTCACCGGGGGGAAGGAAGCGGGGGTGATGTTTTTAGTTACTTTAGCTCAATCCCCTATAGGTCACCCTGGTGGTATCCCATGTCACCTGGTGATAGTTACAAAATTGAAGAGGGGAAGCAAATGGGCTTAGAAGGAAGAGAGGAGCCATACTTTTGGTTTTTAGTTTCTAGGCTAGGGGACGCAAGCTACCGCCCGATTAAAGGGTACAGCAATTAGCATCCATCCATCCATCCAATGGACACAGAGGACGTGACCTCAGCCATGAATTCCAACGCACCCAAAGAAGTCTCTCCTGTGTGAACTGTTACAGGGTGTGAAAAGGGCAACCGTTCTTAATTTTTGACTCTCCTGTCCGCACTTAAAAAGCCTCCGACACGCCAAAAAAAATTTTTTTTTTGTTTTATCATGCTTTTTTTATCAATGGCATATCAGGACATTACAAAAAAAATTGTTTCACTATAGAGTTGCGTAGTTCTTTCATAAAAATTTAAATACAAGGCCCTATTCAAAGTTCCCACCAGTGCACTGTGACGTAACAGTGTACCGCAAGGTGTCGGGGTGGTCAGAAGGGATGCATCGCCAGAAGTCACGCGAGCTGTATCCCTCCTCGTGCTTTATTATTTTTAGTATTTTTGTTATTCTCCGCACCTCCACAAGCAATCCAAGCAGACAAGGTTTCTCTCTTATTTGCTTTTCATCGCTTAATGTTGCTGTAAAGGTAGAAGAGGAGTCAGTGAATTGATGTGATCAACTACAATGTCTAGAAGGTGCTGTGTGAGGGACTGTCCCAGTATTTCAGCAACTGAAGATGAGATCACACTGCACGTATTTCCGAGAGACATACAAGAGATGGACCGGTAGCTGACTGCGGTTCCCGCAGGACAGCTATTAGAATCCATGGGTAGGCGATGGATATGCTCGATGCACTTTAGTGATGAAGATTACATTCCTAGGCGAATGTTACTAAAGCTCACAGGTCTCGATGTGAGACCTCAACTGCAGGTCTAAGTTTCCTGCCCATCTTCCTGCAGCAGCGGCACTCAAGAGGCTTGAATTCAGGCATCACGACGCATTGGCTGCATGTGCACCTAGTAAACAAGTTCTACTCATGTTCTAGATAAAACACATACTTTATGCCTGACATTTACTTGTAGTTGGTACACTCACCAGTTAATACTCTTTAGACGCCAGGCATCTTCAGCCTGGAGAGTATCCGATGATTCAACGACCTCGGTGTCTGAACCTTCGGCAATGCGATCGGGCGTGTAGTATGCTCGCAATCCTAATTTCTGCGAGCGTTCTAATTTTTTTTTTCAAAACTTTATAGCTTTTTTGTGCCCAGTATACCTCTGTGTCATCGTACTGACGGCATGCATTCATACACTGGCTTGTACTCGCAACACTTTCATCATTGACCTCCATCACGTCGATCCACTGACTATTCGTCCTCAACTTTTACAGCATGCAAACTAACCAACGGTGCAGCGATAAAGAGCTAGTGGAACAGAGACTTTGTTTTCTACAATCGCTCGTACCAAGAGCAGAATAAAAAAAATATTTAAAAAAAGTCTTGGGCACGGTTGCGGAGAGCACAAGGAGTGAAACTCGCGTGATTTCCGGTGAACCCACTTTTAGTGACGTAGGTTGATGCCTCCCTTCTGACCGCCCCGACACCATGCGTTACACTGTTATGCCACAGTGCACTGGCGGGAACTTTGAATTGGGCCTTGTATTTCTATTTTTTATTAAAAAAAACTATGCAACTCTATAGTGCAACAATTTTTTTGTAATGTCTTGATATGCCATTTCAATGCCTAGCATGAAAAAAAAAAATTTTTTTGGTGCGTCAGAGGCCCTTTAAGACTAACTAAGTCACATATTTCCCTTACTATATATCACTCTGATTTACAATGTTCTTGAAACTTTTCAGGGGGACTTCCACAAAAACCAATGCTCTATCCTTGGTAGAAGTTTGGAGACAAAATACCAACAGATGCAATCACTTCCTTCGAAAAAGAAAGGAGAACCTGTTTGGGAGATATAGGGGGATAAGCATCTGAGTGCAGCTTGGCACATATCTCCTTTCTCAAGAAGAGGGTTCCTATAGTTCTTGGGAGAAGGCCCTTGGCCTCCAGCACTGAAGGTCAAGGGACCATACCTTGGGATAGGATTAGTAGGAGCTCAATCTTAAGGAGAGATAATCCACTTGGTTTACAAATCTCCAAAGCCTGGCACAGGGGGTGATGGAGGGAAAAGTTGTAGAGGAGCAAGCCACAAAAAGATTGAAGAACTAGTGTAGAAATACACAAACTGGGGTTACCAGGCTTTGTTGCAAGTTTGGACCTGCAGTTGTTGTACTCTTGTTGTTGTTGTTGTCTTTTTTTTTTTTTTTTGGGGGGGGGGGTATTTTTTTTGTTTGCACTGCAGCAATTCAACTTGTCTTCTTTACAGGGTGTCTAGCAAATTATTATCGAACTTCCCTGACTTTTCCAGGTTTTCCTTGACAATTTCAGGTGAAATTCTCTGACCACTGCAGAGGTGGTTAAATATGCAAGACCATTAAAACACAAGGCATTAAGCATTGGGCACTGTGAGAATCATTTTGCACAGGCTTAATCCAACTTTCATATTCCAAAGTATTCGGGTTCGTCCAGTCCGGATTAAACGAGCACTTTCTTGCCGCCGACATCGTCGGCGAAGAGGCCACTTCCAGAAAGGAAACACGATGAAAACACGACGCTCAACCACGCACATTAATAACCGAATGGCAGCATGGCCGCCAGATGCACACTTTCGGCTTAGGGCTTGGGGCCTATGGCTTTCCAATTTGTTACTAAATCTAGTAGCTATAACCGGATCTAGCCTAGTGTCGAGCCCTCAATCCACACCAATTCAATCCAAGGCTTGGACTGGATGTGTCGGCTGTTCCCTTTGCATCGTCTAGCAGACTCCACATCGGGTAAGCAGAACCCGCACTCCGCTCTAAGCAGAATTTATTGCCTATTTTTCTGCCCCCCAGTCCTCAAGTCTTCGCTCAGGGCACTCGATGGCATTTCCGGCTCATTTTCCCTGACTGGGCTCGCTTTTTGACAATATCCCTGACAATTCCCGGTTGCTATAGACTCCCTGCTTTAACTGAACAACAATGATGGGACCTATACACCTAAGTGAAAAGGTTTGGCAGGTATAAATAAACATATTGAAGCTAAGCTAGGCCAGATTAAACAGTACACAATGACCTTGCAAGCTTGTAACGGACAAATCTTGCTAGGAGAAAGGTGCTACCCCATTAGCAATTTCTCAGAAGTGGCAACCTGCAGCCACAGCTGATAGTGTGTGATAAGGCTCAACCCTTGTGCAAAAACTTCCCCACAACCCTTTGTGCGTGTTAGCAAGGCACTATCTCAGCATAAAAACTTGACACTAGGGTTGCATTCTGCCAGTATTCAGAACTTTTTGCTTTCTAGAAACTACACTCTAAAAAAAGTTTGTGCGTCTACTTTCACGCACAACACTCGGAGAGCCAATCACCGCAACTTACGGAGGCAGCTCAGCGAATGAAAATGCCGAAATCTATGTTTAGACCAAAAAATGCAGTCCCAGTTGTGACATTAAGCAATGTAAAGTGTCACGCTTGCATTGCTTAATGTCACAACTCGAACTGCGTTCTTGGTCTAAACACATGTTTCGGCATTTTCATTCGCTGAGCTGGCCCCATAAGTTGCGGTGATTGGCTCTCCGAGCATTGTGCGGGAAAGCAGACGCACGGGCGTTTTTTTAAGAGTACATGCTGGAACTATCCTTTTTTTTACTGTTTCACACAGCACTATTTAGTACTCAAACACAGTGACGGACTTCAATAATGACCCACCGTAACTTTGTTACAAGTGATCTGACACCTTTTAAGTTTAATTTCACAAGTGGGGCAAATGTCTCACTTTGTTTTTTTTTACACTTGTTACATTCAATTGAGTTCACACATTTAGTGCAGAATAAAAGGTGACTGAAGATAACCTTATAGGAGAAACTGCCAGATGCAGAAAAAGGCTTGCCTACGAGTTTGTAAACCAAGCCTTCATTCATTTGAAGTGTGTTCACTCAACTAAAAACATAATTCAGTTGAGTGAACTGAAAACAGCTTTGGTTGCCATATCTGCATGTAGTAATTCTGGACTTCAATAGAAGAAGAAGACCATTTATGTCGTTGGTGACACGACAAAAATAAATAAAACAATATTTTCATGTAAGAGCAATTAAAAAGATAATCTGGGGGAAATATAACCAGTTCAGTAGGATACAGCTGGAGTGCATCCTGGATTGTTATATACTGAACCGACATACAGTTCCTTGTTATTGATGTTTAAATGAATGCTTTGAAGACAGTTTATAACTTCCGCCATCCCAGTTAACTAACAACTAAATATGGCGACAGTCACACATAAACAGCCATCCTGAAAGCACAATGCAGGCTGCAGCAGAGCACCCGGATTCAAAATGTGTATGCTGCCTGCACACGTGAGGCTTCACTACTGCTCTTAAATGACGACAACTTTGCATAAACATTGAATTCGCAGGATTTTTCTTTTTTTTTTGTTTTCCTGGGTTTGTTAAAAGATTAACAAGCTTTCCTCCAGAGCCACGAACAAATTAATGGGCTCTTCTTTAGAATTACAATTTTATAACGCGCCCTTTTTAACCGCACACAGAATTCACCGAAATGCAGGGTGCAGGCGCGCGTACCGAAATTACCACCGTAGAAAAACAAAAACATTACCGGTACTATTTCCTGATTTGGTCGCGGTTTTCCAGCTCACTCATGAAAGGTCAAAACATCGTTACTCCACTAAACAACCCTTCCAACCAATTTGTGTTGCACCCTAGAGCCTTGCTTTGCAACGTAAACAAAAGGACCTATTGGCGGTACGCGAGCCGTACACGGGTGAGGCAACAGAGGTGCAAGAAAGGAGCCCTCCTTACCTTCAAGCATCGTCTTGATGGTGACGGACGCCTTGGCGATTTCGACGTCGACGTCGAAGACCTCCCCGTCGGAGCTTTGCAGCTTGATGTTCGGCATCTTTAAAGAGAAATGGTGCAAGACTTGAAAGACATGCGAACGACACGCGGCGTGCGAAAATGAGCGAGCCACTCGATGTTGGCGTCTCGAGCACGAACCAAGGGAAAGGCTTAACAGTTCGTTGAATTAAAAAATACGTAACGGATTGGTAGTCGGCCAAACGACTGGGTATTGCTTAACTTCCTAAGTTACCAGCAAACTGCGAGGTTAGGAAGACTACACAGCGCAGAAAGTGAAAGGAACTGAGGACCACCAGTCACAAAGGACATTACTGTTTGAAAGAAAGGTATAACCTAGAAATTGACTTCTAAGTGAGAAGCTTATGCAGCAGATCTGTCACAAATTACGCCACACAGGTTACGAATTTACAAACTTATTATTGAAAGACAGCGAGAGAGACGGAGTTTGGCCGGAGCGGACTGACTTAGGCCTAGCCCTCGAAGAAAACGCAATGTCAAGAGTCGCTGTCGTTCTTTGAATCGGCAACACGCCTTTCCGAAACGATTCGATAGTACCTAGTTTTCTCAAGGAACCCGGAAAACTACTTACATTGGTAAACCCTAGCTTCCACGGAAAATTTTGTGCGACCGACACCGACGACGACAACACACACAGAAAACAAAAATATGAAAACAACAAAGAAGCCGAAGGAGCGCTGGAATCCCCCTGCCGGGGATACCGGGAATACTTCGTTGTTGCCAAGGTGAAAAGTTGTTACCGTGAATATTTCGTAGAACTCGGTAGAACTGATCAAACATTAAAGGCAATATTTCAGCCAAGTAAGCGTATAAAATTAAATTATTAATAACAGGCAGACTATTTACTGGGCTGACCAGGCTGGCTTTGATAGTGAAGCGAGCGAGACGGAAATTTGGCACCTCCGCAAAGAGAGTGGAAGCTTTTTATCAAATAAGTATTTTAGTTTTATTTGTTGCCAGCCAGTCTTTGAAAATAAAACGTCAAGGATCTTAAAAACGTTCCCAGGAAATCTACTAAGTAAAGTTGTCGACGTCGTTGACGCATCCATACGCCTCAAATATCTCTGGCCACGGATTATAACTTGCGCCACCTGACGCCTAGAACGCAAAGCACATTTTTGACGTTCGTCCGCGCCATCTCTCCGAAGCTTTCGAAACTACACGGCGGACTTCCTCCTTTCCGAAAGCTGTTCCCTTTCCAGCGTACGCACACGCACAAACGCAAGGTTAGCGCCGCACATCTCTCGAGTCCCGCCGGTCTCGCCACAGAGTGCTCGTAGGCGCTTCTCCGGGTGTATCGGCAGCCGGTGGTTGCTCTCTTCTCGGTCCCTGTGTGACAAGCAAAAGCCTGTGTGCACCTGTTGTCGATTATTTTTTTTCTCGAAGTTTACCGACTGATTGCGCCAAAGGAATTCTGTGCGCGAACGAAAAATACTTGTGCGCGGCATGACAGCGCGTCAGTCGAGAGCACATCTGGCGATTGCTCTTTCAGCAGAACACACTCTTCCCGCCTGAGACTATCTGCGGCTCACTACCAGTACCCGAAGGTAAGTCGTGTCGTCTGCTACACGATCGACCCGTGCCTCGTCGTCTACTTTAGCAGACGTGGCTCTTAGTTTCAGTTTTTTTTTTCATTTCTGCTCTCCGCAATTTAAAGGGACCCAGTTCACTTAGTGGTTAATTTACGTATTGTAATATTTCCCACAACTAGCTGCATGATTTTTTTTATTATCCCTTAACTATAAACGAAGGGCACGCAATATGCGGCGCCTCGTGTTCGCCAAACACGTAACAGTGTCACGGAAACTAGCAGACGGAACCGTGCGCTTGCCACTGTAATTAGCGTTAAATTTAATGACAAAATAATAATTATTGTAGAAAATGAATTTGTCTTTTACTACTAATTGTATATATGTGTGCCTGTAAGAGGAGAGGGGGGGAAGCAACTTCAGATAAACGTACAACACCTGTTTAGTGGTATTAGCCGTTGGGTATGTTAAAGGTAGGAACAGGAAGTGAGAAAATACGAAAAAGTCGTGGTCCATACTTACGAAGTTAGCGCACTATGGTCTTCGTTGCTGCTGCACCACTAAACTCCCTGCCACCCTCATCATCATCATCATTGAAAAGCATAAACGTGCGTGAAGCAACTCAAAATATTAGGGTATTTAATTATTAGCTAGCATCATCACTTAACCATCTATACACCCTTTCCCTCCAACGTGATTGATTTCTTCGTTCCTTTCATCAATTCAGAATCAGATTTTTTTGAGGTAAGACCTAAGTCTCGTGTGGCCTGTACCGAACAAAAAGAGAAGATACACGAATTAATAAAAATAAAATAAAAGATAAACGGTTTCAGGAACAGGAAAAGAAAAAATAAATCACATTTTTGAGCTAAGATTGTCATCTCGTGTGGTCTGCAACTAACAGAAAAAGAAGATACATGAATTAAATTTAAACAATAAAACTGTTTTAGCAGCAGCACAACACATAACAGGCAAAGAAGGAAAAAAAAATGAGGATAACGCGCAAAAGTCGTGAACATCCACACACTTTGTTTCCGCGTGCGTACCTCTATTCGTGGAGTGCATAATGATGACCAAAAGCGTGAGATTGTCACGTTTCTACGCCGCCACGCTCTTGCGGCTAGTGCGTATAGTTTTCCAGAAACACGCTTTTTTTTTTTTTTTCTTCCACGTTTGCGCGTGCAGTATCTACTTTCACTTTCCTTCTTTTTTTTTTTTTTTTTGTTAACGGTCACGATTTTACGTACACGGAAAAGAGAGAGGGTAAGACTATGCCGTGGTCGTACATGACAGCACAGGTGTTATCCTGCTCGCTTGCGTCGTTCCTGACTCTATTGCGAGGCCCAGCGAAGACACCGCACGAGTTCGTTGTTTGTGCCCACATACGGATTTGCTATTAAGATATATCAATATACGGGTCTTTGGAAGGAAAGAGAACCGTGTTTCTCTCACCACAAAAATAACGCAAGCATCGCTAAAAGCTCAGCCTCCGCCTCCGGGTCAGATGCCAAAGTTTCCGAACTTGCCAGTCTCCAAATCAAAAGTTGCGAATTTATTTTTTGGGTGACAATTTTGGTTTAAAAATTGACGAACAACGGAGCCCGCGAGAACATAAAAATGAAGAGTGAATGCTACCGCGGGAACGCGTCCCATTTTGTCATTGAGAATTTTCTGAAAAAGTCAATAGTCAACTAAGAAAAAATAAATAAAAAAGAAGTATATAGTAAAGTTTGGCAACGCTTAGCGATTAAGTTTGCATCGATTTTATAACATACGTTTTATGGTCAGTTGCACCCGAGTGTCCTCGATAATCGCTGATTCGTTTCAATTGTCATTTGTCGAAATGTACAAAGAGCTAAGGTTCATGTTGGGGGATAGTTAGTTCGACAGTTGTACGATTCGATGTCATCGATTGTTTTAATGCGGAGCTATTTCTTACGTGTTTTATTGTGTGAGGGACTTCGACTCCGGCTGTTCGACTTCACTCACTATCTAAACCGAAGCTATGAAACCAATTACGTGATGGTGAGAAAAATAATGACAAAATATGCAGAAAAAAAAAAAAAAAAAACTCGAGAACAAGTATTACAAAACATTATTGGAATGTAACGATCAACGCTTGCGAGGAGGAAACGGTAAATTTGCAGAGAGTGCACAGTGATGCTACGAAACATTCTGGATAAATACGCGGGAAATTTTGAAGCGCACAGATGAAAATAAATCATCAACAGCCTCGTTTGTCGGAGTTATACGGAAAGCAGTCTTTCCCGCACCTGCAAGGTGCACTGTGGGGCAGCCTAACCATTGCGTTGTGTTATTACCTGCACCCTCCGTTCACTTTTATTCGGCTTCGACCAAAGTTCAAAGCTACGTATCGTTCGTACCGATCCCTCTCCCCCCCCCCCCCCCCCTTTTTTCTTTTCCGGCCTCTATTGCGTCACGTGATTTGCCTGACAGAGATTCATGCTAACGCGGTACAAAGTCACGTGGCACTTCAGAGCTGACAGGTGACAGGAATGTGCTTAGGAAACTCGTTTCCTGCGTATAATCATTGACACGATGAGAGCTGCAGGGCGTCATTCTCAGACGCTCGTCATCGAGCATGCGCTCGCTGCCTTCCGCCGTGCTTCGGCCGCGCGCGCATGTTCGAGACTCACGCGAAGCGCCGAAGCATTATCGAAGGTATAGGAAGCTCGCGCAGAAGACGGGACAACTGAAGGGCTTTCTTGAAGTTCTCGTACTTTCAGTGACTATACAAAGCGGGGTGTAAGGCGACAAAAAAAAAAAAAAAAACGGACACAAGGAAGACGACACACAGACATTCGCCTGTGAGTGTGTGTGTCTTCTTCCTCGTTGCGACCGTTTCTTTTTTGCGCCTTACATTGTACTGCCTAATGTTCACCAACATAGTCCAATTACGAGTTCTTCTTCCTTGACTATGGTCGGATAAGTATTACGCGTAAAACGCAAATAGTGCGAAGGACAAAAGACGGATGAGACGAGGAACGTTCGTCAGCAGTTTTCTCCGTCTATATTCGTTTTCGACAGCGTATCTGCGAGAAAAAAAATATGAAATACCGCAGTATTTGTTTTTTTCGCCTAAACATTAAACTACGCATTACCGTACACCAGGGTAAAAAATAAATAATGTTACTTTTTATATTAAACAAATTAAATTTATTTGGTTTAAATCACTCCAGCTAGAAAAACGCGATTCTTTATTATTATGTTTTTTTGTTTTTTTTTTGCATGGTAGACTGAATTAATCAGTCCGGTCACTGAAAACGATGCAGAAAAATTACTGTACGTGCCAACTTTTAAAGCTCAGTTTAACAACGAACAACTTTTTACTGGGGTAAACCACGGAGTAGCTGTGGTTTACAAGAGCAGTGTATACTTTGTCTAGCAAGTGAAAAGGCTCGATTCACTTTCTTTTTTGTGTTCCGAGTTGCTTGCAATCGGAATTCCGTAACAATCGAACGAAATCGAAGGTAGCAAAAAAAAAAAAAAAAAGCTCGAGCAAAGCTTTTTGTTCGTGTAAAACGTCCCATGAATCCTTCCTGCTTGTGGATTTTTTATGATTTAGATACAACATAAATGCGCATGGACAACATAAAATAATAGATAAACGGTTAATAAAAATAGTTTTTGTTTTCAATCTTAATTTTTATGTTCCACTTTGCCGAACGCTCAGTCTACGTCCCACATGTAGAAATATAGCGATCCACACCAAATGCAAAAGTAGGAGAACTCACCGTTATCCGATTCAAAAAGTATAACTAAGCGATGCCTTTTTTTTTTTTAGCTTTTAATGGGAAAATGAGGTTTGTTCCCGCTGATGCCATTCATCTTCGTGTACAATATCCGCGGGTTTCGTCGGTCGTCATTTTTTTTTTTTTTTTCTTGCAAACTTTCGTAAATTATTCGTAAATTCTCATTCAGGTAACGGTCAGCTCTGAAACTATTTGCAATATTGTTCAATCCGCTGGCGCCAGATTTTTCGGGCGGAGAGAGAGCGTTTGGGCAATGCCTAGTTTACTTCTACAATTAAGAAAGTACGGTAAATATATCTTATTTTTTCTGTTTTTCGTAAAAACACTAACGCTATATTTTTCTTCTTTTTTTTTTTTACGTGGAAGTTTGGTTATACGTTTTTTTCGGTGTGTACCCGTAAATGCGAGTACTTGACGAAATTGCACCTGTACGACGTGATAACAAAAACGTTATGCGTTGTGCTTTCTCGAAAAAATTTTACAAAAACCAAAAGATGTGAGGAAAAAAAAAACGTATGCAGACGCGAGCAAAATCTAATCCCTCAACGCAAAGACGGCCCCAGCAGCAGCCGCCTACGTTTCTAAACCAGTTCGCCTAACTACCCACGTACTGCTTCCCAGTCGCGTGTACTGCGAGTACGTACACAGAATACGGGTCACGAAAGATATAGCAAATACAAAACGTTGAAGTAATGTAGAAGCAGTATACGTTCCCACGTTCTCTCTTACCCATACAAATATTTTTTTTTTGTTTCTTTTTTTAATTAGGAAAATTGAGAAATGATTGTACATCATTCGATACGCCGAAGCTCCATACAATTCGGTACGTATTGCCGGCCATGTCGATAAGACTTTGACTCCTCATGTCAGGTTTTAAAAACAGCGTTATGAGGATGATCTAAAATTGGGGGAGGGGGGATAAAGTAATCGGTCGTTAGTCAGCCCGAACGGGCGTCTGATGTCTCAGGTGTATGAGAAGTTTAGCCAGGCCAGTATACCTTACTGCTCGCCTGGGGCCTTCAACACGCATCAGGCAGTCCTATTTGAGTGATGCACTACCGCACGCTGGTACACGATGCTCATCCAAATCCAAAACGGGCAGGGGTGGTAATCTGAACCCAGGATCCCAGGGTTTTGCAGCGCGAGCATTCGCTCCGCGGGCTGCGGCGCGTTAACAAGCTCGGCCACCGATCCCCCCTCCTAAAGTAAGTGTGTGTGTGTGTGTGTGTGTGTGTGTGTGTGTGTGTGTGTGTGTGTGTGTGTGTGTGTGTGCGTGTGCGTGTGCGTGTGTTTGTGTGTGTGTCGGGAGAAGGGGGAGGGGTGGATGTACTTGGAATCTTCTCAGGCATTGCGGTTGGATTCCAGTTGATGGATCACTTGTAGGCATCTGGAAAGAATACAATTCATTCATCAACGCTCATGAGCTCGAAACGGATGTCGGCGATCTCAGAAGCGATGGGAACATGGAGCTTGGGTCTGAGAGGCGTCTCGAAGTCATTATCCGATTGACTGGTGGAAATCAAAATCAAAACGGTAACGAAGGAAAAAACGATCATGCAGCATCTCCGTGACATTTATTAACCCTTGTCGAATGCACGCACGTAGCTGGTTGGAGATTCGTTCCGTAGTGCCAGAAATAACTTATCAACGTGTCGTAGAGTCAGCGCATCTTATATCACCCCAGTGATTAAAGCCGGTATAAACGTGCCATTCAAAAACCTGCGTGGGGGTATCACTTCGGTGAAACCTATTTCAGTCATCTTTATCTCCTCTGGCATTATGTTGTGAACCTTTTTACCTACGTTGATTGCATATACGGAGGACCTATCCACATTAAATATAGCTGTAAAAAGAATATGAGGCAAGGGCTATATACAGTGACGGACAAATTTGTATCACATGGCGGCAGTAGGGGAAACTTATATACGTATACATACTCCGTTTCACCTATGTTGTGCCGCAGCAAAGGCTATGAGCGCGAGCTCATATAGCGTTGGCAGCTGCCCTAAATGCACGAGAGCTTGTGCTGCCGAGATGTGCCCTAGGGCAAGGAGCTCGCGCTTGTAGCCTTTCCTGCGGTACACCATAAGATGAAATAGAGTATAGGGAGTATTCACTGGCGGCCATAGCTGTGTGCGCGACTGATGAGCGCGTGCTGTCGGCGAGCTTCCACAGTTCTTTTGCAACGTGCATTGCGCACCATCAAGATTGCCGGTCTTAGCAGCCCATTAATGTGAGCTCGCTCTGAGCATGCGCTCTAAACATCGCCCTCAAATATGGCGTCCAGTGAATACTCCTTATAGGAGACATGAGCTGTCACTGCTGGGCGCTGCGCTGTCCTCCAAGAGTCAATAGAGGAAGCCTTCGACTCAACTGCAGAGGGTAACCCGTTGGGAAGGTTACAAGACGTCGCGCGATCGTCTGAGCGGTTCCAGAAAGCGACGTCTTCTCATGTTTTTCCCTCTGCCTACGCAGCGTATCTGGTTTCGGGGGTATCAGCGGCGACGACGCTAGGCCGGGAAATCTGGGTCAGTTCGACAGACAGACGAAGGCGGGGAGTTTGGAAACTGCGCACAAGCGAGGAATCCCTTTCTGACGTCAAGGCCGCCGGCGCGCCATCGGCAAGCTCGCCGAGTCGTGGGAGTTATTTATGTCACTTCAATGCGGACGAACCCGCGAAATTCTTACGACACGAGTCTCGCACCCCGATGCGGAATTCAGTAATTGCTAAAGCTAAGCTACGCTTAAGTATCGGCACTCCATTACAACAGTCCTTTTTTTTTTTTTTTTTTTTTTTTTTTTTTTAGAGGGTCGCCATTTTGGGGCATAATGCAGTGCGGCCGTAATTGGCGATTTTTACGATTCTAAAATGGGACTTTCTGAGTTTCAGAAATCGTTTTCCTCTTTCGCGGACAGTAGAGATAATTTGTTTTTGTCCCGGACCTTGATGGGCACCTTGGAGCGTGTCTACCGTCGGGGACCGGGGCGCGATCGTGGAAAATGGGTCCTAAAGCTGAGTAGGATTGAAGACTGACTTCTTGCCTCTTTTTGTGGTGACCGACAGCAGAGAGTCAATGGACTTGGAGACTAAGTTGTAATGAATACAACAAACAAATATAAAAACTGTAACTAATTGCAGCGCATGGCTTACATAGTTAATCACTCAGCAGAACGTAAGCGCGCAAGTGAGCTGGTGCATATCAAACATTTTAGTGAGAAACCCGACAGTCGAGGCTGAGGTATTGACAGACGACGACCAGAAAGAGAAGGAGAACGTCTTGAGACGTACTCCTTCTCTTCCTTGTCGTCGTCTGTCAATACCTCAGTCTCGGGTTTTTCACTAAAATAGTTCATCACTTACAAACAAAGACGCCGCAGCGTCAAATAGTCCGAGGGCGGCGGCTGAGCCGCCGACCAGGGGCTGTCGCGCACGACAGGATCGGCGAACCGCGGGAGGGAACTGCTGGGCCACTCGGGCACTCTTCCGTCCGGACGGGCGGAGGGCAGTGCGCCGAAATCTGTCCCATCCCAATCAGGTTCTAGTTAGAATCCCATTGGGTACAGGCCCCGACGCACCCTCAACCAATCGGACGGGCAAAACCACCCTCGCCAAGAGGTCAAGGAGTCAACTCCCAAAGACAGGTCCCACGGCCAGAGCCTAACATCGGCACACGAGCCCTGGTTTGTTTGTGGTCGGAGAAAATAGACGGAATCCTATGATTCCGGCGGGAATCACCAGAACGTGCCTCACGAGGAAAACCGGAAAACCGAAAACGGCATGGCGGCACAGCGCAGCACTAAGCTAGACTTCAGACGCCATGTTCTTCCCAGAATTGGCGCGTGGCACGTGTCTTGAACATTTCTACAACAATGAATGGCGCCATTTTTCCCAGGATAGGGGGGCTTTAGGGGAATCTGGTTTTCAAACCCGACAAGAAAAGAATCGGTAACGCGAGGAACGCGAGCGGACATTCCATTGCTCGGGAGAGGTATGTTTTCGCGTCTTGCCGCGGAGGGGCGCTCGTCAGCCATGGCACTCCTCTCATCCGCTGTCTGCAGCTCTACTTTTTCAATTTCGGCGGCCGCGTCTCGTGGCGATCTGCCAAGCTTTGTAAGTATAGAGGAGGCTATGCCATGGGTCTCGCGAACACAAGCGCGGCGAAAGATCACACCGCATTCCAAGAATACGCGGACCACTCCGGGGGCTTCACCCGATGCTGCGTCTACGTCTGTGCGTAAACCTCTGTCGCACTCGGGACCCCCGCAGCCAGCCCCCACAACCACGGGGATTGGATCCGCGGTCTCCGCCGGTGTGGCCTGTGCCCGAGACTCGCGTCCACGGCACTTCGTCTAGTCTATGAAACGGCTTGCCCGTTGACAAGTGCACTTAGGAGTTATGCCTGGGCGACAAACTATACACGGACTGTACTAACATTTCTTGGGGGGGGGGGGGGGGGGGGGGGGATTGCAGATCACACATGGAATCTGGCAAGTTATCTTTGAAGCTGTCCTCTCTAATGTAAACGTTTGCGAGTACGGCCTTTGGGCGCCGCCATCTTGATGCTGGCGTGTGGAGATCATCTGATAGTTCAAGCCTCGCAAGGACATCCCTAGTGGAAAAATACTATTTGTATGAGAAATTTCTTGGTCCAATAAGCGCTTATCATCAAATAAAATCACATAAGAGCATATACGATACTTGTAGGAACATACCAGAAACTTGTTATCAGTTTCATATATCTGCTTATATATACTCTTGTATGGTTCTTATATGTGCTTATATGAACTGATTTGATCATCTGCGTTTATTGGACCAAGAAATTTCTCATACATATAAGATTTTTCTCTAGGAGCGCCCATGGTTGCTAGACAGGCGTCAAAACAAAACGTTTTCTATCCACGGCGGTCAGACTTGCTTTTAAAGCGTGACTGCTTGCAAACGTCTATAGACCCCTTCAAAAATATCGCCCTCTTGCGGTCGATCTGCAAATACTTTAAAGTGGCGTGAGCAAACAAACACGAACAAACTGGCAAGTTTATAGCTGATATAATTAGGGTTGGGCGATTGATCGATTAACCTACCGATTAATCTATTAATGCTTTAATCGCGATTAATTTTTTTTAACCGGTTAATCGGTAGATTCTCGAAGAGCCAATAGAAAGTAAATATTAAATGCTTTCACCAAGCAGAAGTAGACGAGTACAGCTATACGAAGGGCAAACTTTAGGTGAAATGTTAACCTAAAGTAAACTGTAAGGGCTGCACTTGTAACTCCAGACAAGTGCAGAAGGTTTCACGTGTCCCGTTCACTCCAACGATGTGCGAGTGTCCGTTTAACGCGGCGGAGACTATACTGTGAGCAATTAAAGGAGGCCGCCCTTGCAGGAGAATATCCACGAGCCTTTTTGTTTCATGCAGCTGAAGTAATGATCTGTAAGTGTGAGTCTTTCAAGTGTTCTGGACTACGTTTCGAAGTTGATTCATAATCGAGATTGTATATTGCGCCGTTTATCACATATTCAGAAGAAAAAAAAACATATTCTAAATTTGACTCTAAAAAGAAAATATATTCGTGGAAATGAACGAGCTCGATTAATCGATTAAAGGGTGGCGATTAATCAGGTTAGAACTTTTAATCAACGCCCAGGCTTATTAATGCTCACCTTCAATGGACTATAAAATTTATGAACTTGCCATTTTTATGCTGTCTTTTGCGCACGCCACTTTTGCGGTATTTTCAAATCAACCTTTAAAAAACGATTTTCTTTTTTTTTTTTTTTTAATAGACTTGTTGCAGAGCTTGCCGCGCCTTCCGCAGTGCCAAAACGTTTGTCGGGACGGAGGTGACCTTGGAGTGCGCACGATGGATACGCAGACGAGCGGGTGAGGGCAGGCGAGCAACTGCGCTACCCTCTTTTTTCGCTGCGAGTAGCGCGAGCGTAGAGCGCTCTCATCGCTCCAGATCTGCCTGTTAACCTCGCCACCAAGACAGCCGACGAAGCAGCCTTGGAAAGCCACGCAGGACCACGAGCTGATTCGGCTGCTTCGGATAGTTAAAAGACGACGTAGGGAGCAGCACGCAGCAACAAACCTCCACGAACCTTCATTCAATCTAGCACGCCATCTGCTCACGGACCGGAGGAGAGCCGAACGCATCTCTTTCGTCCATCTACAAGACGACTCACACGTACGCCTCTCGCGGGTCCCAGCAAAACAATCCTCCGAACATAATGCCTACCAGTCCGACAGGGGTCAAGGTCAGATCCCGAGATAGTTCTCCCCCCGCCTGTCATGCGGCAGCCACAAGATTGCGTGGGCGAGCGCAGCTCAATTCACGTTGGCACCATCACAGTGCATCACGCACCAGAGGCAACGCCTTGATAGTGCGTGGGCGAGGTTGCTTTTGATGCCCCCCCTCCTCTTCTTTTTTTTTTTTTTTTTTTTTGTCCCGTTCATATTGTTTTAGTTTCTGTTTTTGCCCGTCACACGTTGTAGTTCGGCATCCGCGATGCTTGGGGCGGTTCCGCAGAGACCCGGACAATCCTGACGGTACCCCCACAGCCACGCCAGCCCTGCCTTCGTCTATTGTCGTACTTGAGAGGGGGAAAATGCCTCCCTATCTTTTCTCTGCTTGTTTTTTTTTTTTTTTTTTCAATATATTATTAATGGACAAAGCTTGGGAATATTCAAGGTACGCGCCCCTAATGGTTACCTCCGGGGCTACGTGGTTCTGTGGGGAGGTGTGTTTGCGAGAGAGCCGGTTGCTTTCGTCGCCAAACGCACGACTGCGCTTTCTTTATAACTTCTCTGTTCGGGGGCTGCGTTTGAGGCCGAGATACTTGGGCGAGATCGGAGAACGAGGGGTAAAGAAAGGCTGATTTTTTTTTTATCCCTATTATGTTTTTTTGGGGGGAAAGGAGAGGAAAAGTAATGTTGACATCGTTGCAAACGCAAGTGAGAGGGGAAAAAAATGAAAACAAGAGTGGACGGGTGTTTTGCTTTTTTGTCTCACGGTATACTATTTGTGATAAGTTCTGTGTTAATTAGATTTCTTGCAGTCAAAAGTGGAAGCTTTTTTTTATTTTTATTTTCGAGCTTTGTGTTGTGTGTGCATGTGTAGACAGCGAAAAACTAGTGAGGCCCAATGCATGGGCGTCTGGTCTTTCCCCTGTAGATGAGAAATTTTGCCAGTGCACTCGAGGAGGCCCACGATCCCTGGATTCTGCAGCGCGAACTTTAGCTCCACGTGCACCGAGCTTCGGTACGGCCCGACATTTCTCATGCCAAGCTCTTCTATTTCGTCTAAGTAAACACACAATAAATAAAACATTCAAAACAGTGCTGTAAGACCAACATAAAGATAGTCGCGGTATACGTGCCTTTTACTTTTACTTTCTTTTTTCATATAATTTGACTGAAACCGGTTCTGCTTGGCAAGGTCGTGATAAAGGAATTGTAGGTTTGTAAAACGAACCTCCGCCTTGTGTACGGCCAAAAACCTTTGAAATGCCGCGGGGCGGGTCGGCACCGATTGTTGACATAGGTTCGCCGACCAAGCCGAACGGTCGGTACACAGAATACGAGTCGTGGTGACACACTGAAATAACTTCCTTTCATCGAAGCTTTGACGGGCCTCGACAAAGGTCGCAACTCTCGCAGAAGCCTCTTAGCAAATGGGACGTCTTACGGGCATGTCAAGTGCACTCCGCTTTGGCGACTCGCACACAATGGTCGGTATCGGGTCGCCTAACCCACGCTCTTCAAGAGCCGGAGGCCAAATGGATAGACTATATTTTTTCTTTGGAAACTGTCACCGGAAAAAAACTCTCGGTGTCGAGTTTGTGCGCGGATTGAATATCATAAGACAATATAACTATCTTTTTTTTTTGAAGTGGGGGGGAAGGTTAGCTTACTCACTTAGCCGTGCCAACACCACCAGAATAACCACAACCCCATGAGTAACCTCCTCTCCACGTGACGTCACGTGGAGTGTGGTGACGTCTCCACGTGACGTCATCACACTTGGGCGGCGCTCAGCTACGAGCCCGAGCCCGACATCGAGCGTCCTTCGACGCATCGACTGGACACGAGGCTTTGCCGAACTCTGACGCAATGCTCGTGCCCAATCCGCGCTCGACCTCCCTGTGACGTCATCAAAGCAATGTTGCACGGGCTTTGATCATAAGGGGACGTTGGCCATGTTCTAGAACCTAAATTTGCGAGACTTTCGATTCCTGGATCTAAACTCCAACTCCGCATTGCACGCTCTCTGGGGGACCTGGCTCGTCTAACGAGCTCCCCCAAAGCCATATCTCACTTCGTCGGAAATATTCAACTTGGCAGTTTGAATCGATCACTTTCTCCATCCTGAAGGCACATTGATGCTTTCCATAATACAGGAGCTATAGTAAAATGACACCGGCGCTCTGCAGGGGTTGAACGACGTCAAGAGTCTCCGCTTCACTGGAACCCTTCATCAAAATCAAGCACCAGCCAGCCGATCGATCATCGTTACCAGTCTCTCCTCGAAGAAACCACTATTTGACAGCATCGAGAGCTCCTCAAGTGAAATCAGCGAAACCCCATACTCCATTTCAACTTACGATGAACCGCGGCAAATGCTACGAGTCACCCCAGCCAGCCCAGCACATGTGTACATATATCACGTAACTACGCGTCCCGCGCCTTTTCGAAGATCATGTGACACTCAGATGACATTGGATTGACTTCGATGGCCCGTAGCGCCATCTGTGGTCCACCGTAGGGTGAAACAGCGTGATACAATGATACCTCCCTCCCAACCAACGTCGAAGGAAGCCCACCCGTGCGTACGGCATGCACACCTCAAGTGGGTAACGACCTGTGACACGTCTGCGGGCCTCGCATTGCGGAGTCCTTGTCCATCGGATGGACTGACAGCCCTGACGTACTGGCAAGCGCGTAATCGTGTGCAGCGGCGTCAGCGACCGAAGCCGAGAGTCGAGACGGCTTGTCGGGGATGTCACCGTGCCACTGCGGGGCGTGTTAGGCTTATCTGGTTGACACTGGAGAGTCGTGGGCAGATGGCCGGCGAGGACCGCACGGATCGCCAGGAGGCGTGAACGAGTGCCCTTGCAACCCGTCAAGAGCACGGGGCTCACCCGGAGCTCTCCAAGTGCGAATACGGCACAGCTGGGAGATAACCTCTGGGCCGTCGGCATGGTGATGCTGTTTTCCGTGGCAATTCCTATGTTCGCAATAAAAAAAGCAACGCGCTCTGCTCTTTGGAACTCTGAAGCGGAAATGTTTTCGTAAGGTTCTTATTTCTTCCAATCAGGTCGCTGTATATTCCTCGAAATATGTTAACGGAGCTAAAAGGAGGATGCCTTTTTGAGCAATGTAAACGCAATTAGGGTCCCAAAACCAACAGATTCAAAACTCGCTCAAGGGTTACCAAGCGCACAAATAACAATGCCATAACAAAGACCGTTTAATAAGACGATCAATTATGGTCAAAGCATTTTAGTAAGAAAAAAGTCGGCGCCTCGCCGAGAGTTACCAATTTCCCCTTTATTTGCTTGTATGTTCCTTACATATAAGTTACTTTTATTTCATTAAAATGTAAACGTTCCATGCGCAAAAAAAGACCTTTTTTTAAATTAGATATTTGTAGAAATTGCTTGGCTTCGCGTGTGAGCTGAAGGAAAACCGTTTCTATTTTTTTCTTGAGACCACAACGAGTGAAGGTTAATGCAGCACATGCTGCCTGCGCTCCACGTATGAATTTTAATGGCAGCTTTTGAGCCATGCGAAGCCATAGCGTGCCCCGCCTTGTATGCACGCTCATCAACATACAAGGATCAGCCACGGTCCTACGTGCATCAGTGAACAGCGATGCCAATCTTCCTACCAAAAGACGAAAGAGGAGGAGTGAGTCAGCCGAGGGACTGAGCACCGCCTGATTGGGGGCGCTTATCCCCGGTGGGTCCATATCAAAGTAGCTGACGTCATCTCGAACACAACCATACTTACTTCATTTGTACTGAGGCTGACGTGCTGACGTCATTATCGTGCAGCCCCTAAACTTCTGCGAGCGTTCAGCTGACAGTTATTAATGCTAGAAAGCTGGCGAAACGCCCTCTTGTGGCGAAGCAATCAAAACCCTGGATTGGATGAGAATCGTGTTTTACTGGCACATCAGCGACGAAGGATGTAATATGCTCCAAAACTAAGTATTGCCCTCTATTACAGGAACCGTCTACCTACCACGCAAACGTTGGAACCGGCTTCCGAATATCTTCTGTGTGAAAAGTACCGACACAGAGATACCCCTGTCAAAGCGTTCGAAACTGCAACTGAGGCAGAAACAGAGACGTTTCAGAGAACCACAGCGGAAATGCGCTTGCCGACGGGCTGTCGCGGAAGCCACGGGGACAATGATGACGTCACCCGACTCAGACAATGATCCTCGGCTATCCGCGAGACCGTCACTGCAATGAAGGAGCTTGGTAGGGGGATTCTGAATTGACTCTACGGGGTGCATCCGATTCAAGGGCGCCGATGAGGGCCCACACTCTAAGCTGGAGACAACGACAGCGGGCGCGCTGCCTATGGAGATGTTTGCTTTGAGGCAGCGGGAAGCCCACGCTGTATACGGTGTCTCGGGTATGCGGGTAGCTCGCTTATAACGAAACATCACTTATTACAAAATACCGCTTATAACAAAAAAATGCTTATAAAGAAACGCCACTAATAACAATATGTCGCTTTAAATGGGAACGTTTGATCACTAAAAAGGTAATCTTCTATTTTGTGGTTGAATCCTTGCTATAGCTTTGATGTCAGCGTCTGCAGGTGCATAAGACGAGCGGTTGAAAGCACCGCTCTTCTTATACAGTGGTGTCACGCGACGTGATATGCACCCTCAAACACAAGTTACCGGACGATTCCGTCACAAATGGTCGAGATGCGAGTATCTTATGGATGCCATAGTAAATTAGGGCGATCCACTACCTTCGGAAAAAAAGTGCATAAGGAGGCTATCGGACAGTATAGTCGATCTACAATTACTAGAGTTGATTAGAGTGGCTCACACTCCTTCAGATAATGTTTTATAACTATGTTTCTTTGTGCTTCAATGGGCTCGGTTACTTTCTCTCTCTCTCTCTCTTTCAACTGATGTAAAGGCGATTGTTTAAAAAAAGGACATCTGCTCGCCACAAAGGAAAGAACGATAAAAGTCATTTCCGCTGAAACAATGGCCAGAACAGAGCACGATCAAGCGGTCAAGCGCGAGGCTTCGTCTATACTATGCGTCATACCTCGCACATAAACCGAATGCACACGAGGAGATCGCCACCGTGCAGGACGGGAGCTGCATGCACGAGTCACGAAGGCTGCCCCGTTCTCTTAAATAAAGACGGATGCCATTCGAGCGGGGAGCCGATTTGGGGGCGGATGGCTGACGCGTCTGACCGTCATCAACGTCACGCCGTTCCCCCACCCCGTATCACGCACGCGGCGTGCTCCGAGGAACGCTGGGAGCTCTCGCCGGACCAATCAACCGCCTCCCTTTCTTCACCTGACCCCGCTCTCAGCGTGTGGCGGCAGCGTGATCACGTGGCGAAATTTAGACGTATATGACTGGAGCGACCCGCACGTAGTTTCCGCCGCATTGTCGGCTTAGGTGTGAATTTGGAGTATAGTATCACGCGTGCTCAGAGGAACGGGGGTTCGTCGGGGCAATCATGTCTGGGATTAGGTCCCAGACATTATTGCACATTTTTCGGAAGTTTCGGGCTATTAGAATTCGCCTCACGCATGCCCTTTTTGCGACGGCATGCCGACAATGAAACAAGTGGACCTGGATGGATGGATGGATGGATGAATACGGCTGAGCCCTTTGGATCGGGCGGTAGCTTACGCCACCTAGCCATTTTGTTTTACCATTTAAGCTTAGAATATTTAAATGTGAAATCTATATTCACTCCGCAGTGCAAAGAAAGTGAGGCTATGAAACCCCCTTGCCATCAGTGAATAAGAAAATACCTAGTTTTCTCTCGATTTCTGCCACCATTCACTTAATCTTTGCTTGGTAATCTCTACAGTCTTGAAATCCACTCTCCCTTCGCTGTCTCTAAAACCCAATGACTTTATTAAATCTATGTTGTCTTCGGTAGGCATAGGGTGAAGCCCTTTACAGTAGAGTATCAAGTGCTCAGCCGTCTCGTCCTCCTCTCCACAAGCAATGCACACTGTATCAATTTCCTGGTACTTCACTCTGTATGTTCTGGTTCGCAGAACACCCGTTCTTGCCTCAAACAGCAATGAGCTTCCCCTAGAATTGTCATAAATGCTTTCTTTGGCAATAACTCTTTTGTTTAATCTATAGCTTTCCAGAGCAGTCTTTGTCTGCATTCCCTCTAGCCACCGATCTCTTTCTGTGGCCTTAACTTTCTTCTTAACTGAGACTTGCTCTTCCGTATCTTCGCTATAGCCCAAAAACTTTCCTCTTAATTTCCTCGTGCGCTGTCTCCACTTTGTGTCTACACTCCTCATGTATAAATAGCTGAAAACCTTTCGTGCCCATTGCTCCCCATCCATTAGCCTCAGCCTATCCTCAAATTCTACCTTGCTCACCGCTTCCCTGCTCTCAAATGATGCCCATCCCATGTCTCCTTGTACTCCCTGGTTTGGCGTTTTGCAATGCGCCCCCAAAGCCAGTCTACCTACTCCGCGCTGTTTTATTTCTAGTTTTTTTTTCACATTAAGGCGACACCAAACGGCGAAAGCTGGAACTACGTTTGGCGTCCGGAAGGGGAGATCCGAGGCCAGATTCACGAAGAGCTTCTTAGTTTACGACAACTTAGCTAAGAAGTTCGTAAGTTAAGAACATCGTAAGAAGAGGAGAAATCGGTATTCACGAACGCGTTCTTAAGTGAGAGGAGGAAAGCGAGGTTGTCGTACGGAAAAACTAAAACTTACCGGTTCTGTTGCTATGGCGACGGCGTCTTCGGCAGCACGAACAACCAATCGGAGAGCTCGGCATTTGTTCGGAGCCCTTCGAAGCCGTTCGGAGCACGTGGATTTTTCATAACAAACACAGGCGGCCTTTCTGCCACCGCTTGTCTGGGGTTCGTATCCGTGCAGTGATATGTCGACGCTGACACGATTTAAACTCGCCCGAATGCCGAGGCCGGGATGCGTAACCACCCCCATTGACTGCTACGAACTCGATCGCTACCAAGTCAACACAACTGTCATCGTTGGTAAAAGACGGCCCGCAGTCGTTTGCAAAGCGACGTAGATGGGAACAAATTGCCGCGGCGTTTTTTGCGGCCTCGGAGATGCAGGAGCGAGCCGACGTTAAAAAAGATACGTTTGAACTACGACAGTGTAAGCAAGAGTCACGTAAATGCCTGTTCACACTACGGAGCGGACGCGCGCGTTTGATCGAAGTGCTGGATTTGCGCTGTTGGACCGCGAATTGATAAGCGCTTCGGGACCGATCCTTTACAATTGCAACTCGATGCTGACGTGACACCCGGCGAAGAAAGGTTGGACCGGCATTGCGACCCACGAACTGTTACAGCGATCGACAGTGAAATGCAGTCGTGTCAGAATAAAATGAAATACTAATAACAAAGTGTACATACCATGTTGCGAAGGTAATCCATACGGCGTTTATTTGAGCTTGATATCACACAAAACAGATAGAATCGATGAGAGCCCCTTTTCGACGACAGCGTACGTCACCGTTGCCTCGGAAAACAAGGAGATGAGAAGAGGAAGAGATTGACCTCTTAATCTAGAATTGAGGTAAGCGATCAAAAAGGGTTCACAAGGGTCGCGCGGGAATTTTCCATTCAGCACGCCAGCCGGTCGTGGCCCGTGGGCAGACGGTCTTCGCCAAGGACCGTCAGATCATCGCTGCGCCGAGTCGGAGTGCTTGCTAGGCCTATCCGCCGATCGGTCGGAGTCCGTCGTGGCCCTTGGAGTCTTTCCTGGGTGTCTGTGGATCCAGCGTTCTTGTTCGTTCGTCGTGGTCTGTTTCAAGTACTTTTTACTTGTTTCTTGCTGCTTGAAGTCGGGACGCGTGAGAACCGCACGTAGAAAAATAAACATCCGTTGGTTGTCGCGACCGCGACGCTGTCGGCCATGCAGATTTGATCGTAAGAAGTGCGTAAGACAGCTTCGGAGCTGTCGTAGGATTTCGTCGTAACCTGCGCAAAACTTACGAAAATTTCGTTTCGTGAATACGGATTTGTTCTTAAGTTTTGTCTTACGCACATTTTTGGCGTAAGATCGTTTCGTGAATCTGGCCTCCGAGTCGCGGAGGAGGCAGGAGAGGTAACGCAACTTCCCATTTCCGGACGTCGAGCGTATAGTTCGAGCTTTAACCGCTACGTGAGGGAACTGCGCATCCGCAAAGCTCTCATTTGAAAAGTACATTGGACAATTGGCAAATTAAGGTACGGGGCGAGTCGGTATCGTAACGCTGTGGTCCAAACTTCCGACACAGGATACGAGAAATAAATAAAACAAATATTACAACTTAACCTGAGTTGAAATTGTGTCTTGTGCCGGGTTCGTTTTATTTTATGTATTTGCTATTGATCCCCATTTCAGCTGGAGTTTGAATCGCTACGAGTTCTTTGTCTCTTCGAGACGCCGTCGGGGGCTGTCCACCTCGTGGTGCTGATCGATAGTAGTTTTGGAGTTTCATGAATGAATTAAAGTAACCCATAGAGGGTTAAGGGTAGTCGCAGTAGAGCAAACTTACCTGGTAACGAAAAGAACTGCCGTTCTTCTCTTGAAGACTGCTATTTTGTTATTGTTGTGTCCTCAGGCCTGAAAATTCGCTAGATTATCCCTCGTCTTTGCAACTTGCGTATTGTTTGTTATCAGTGGATCGCTTCTCACTGGCCTAATAAAGTAGCACAAAACAGAAAATGAACAATTCCGGCGGATTGACCATTTTGCTAAATGAACTGCTACCCTTTATCCCAGCATACGTTAATTGGCAAACGGGAAAAGCTACGGCCCTTGTGAACTCAATCTCAGGCTCTTACTGTTCGCTAATCTAGGCTGAAATAGTATGGTATGGGAAAATGAATCCCCGGGGAAGCCACAGAATAACAGCTGATGTTACATTGAGGAAGAGTTGTCTAGCACGCAGGCTGTACTCTAGAAGAGATAATTTTAACCTCTATATAAGACTGCACTATTTCTGAAATCCCCCAGAGAGTCTAGAGTACTACTTGTACCCAAGAAAACTTTACGATATGTAGTCTTCAAGAAATAATGATGTCTTTTTTTTTCGTTTTTTAATTAGTGAATCCCAAATTAGAAACAATCTTGGCAGTTACAACGTTGCCGCTACCTAGACGAGCCACGGCAGCTTGATGCCCCCTCGTCCTCGTTGTGCGCAAAGACAAAGCAACACCATCGAAACACTCTACAGTCATTCTCCAAGAGGAAGAACGACGGAAAAAAATGACGGCCTGCTCTTATCGACAACGTAACCGCGGTCGGCGCCACATTTATTTCGCGTACCCATCTTTCCCGATGCTTGGACGGGACCATTACAAGACTGCGCGTGGGCCCAGCTCGGAAGCTCGGACGTCTCAGCGTGCAACCATCAGGCGCCCAATGTCCGTCCGAAAGGCGCCTATCATCACGAACAGGGGGGCCATCGTCCCCAGCAAACGATCCTCTACGGAGGCGCCGGGGCAGGGGACTCCCGCAGCACGAAGCACCGCTCCTGCAGTCTAAATAAGCGCTGAGAGAGAGGTGGCCGCAGCAACCCAACATCCGCTTCACTTTTCGAACGTATAAACGGTGGCGGCGTTTGAGGTATACGCAAGAAATATTCGATGCGCGCATCAAATTAGGCTTGCGACTCGCCCATTCTTTCTTTTGGAGCGGGTGTACATTCCAAACCAAAAGCAATGGTTGCTGCTGCACGACCGTTGACACCCAGAAGAAATGTACAGATTGAGTTCTCTTTTCGTTCAGTGTTGAAAAAGAGACACCTATAAAATGGTTAGAAATGTAGCCTAGACGACATCTGTCTTCGTTAAAGTTGCAGTGGGGCGAAGGTTTGTAGCGCGAGCGTATTGCTTTGAAACGTGTTTCGGCCGAGTACAATGGGAAACGTCAAGGCATACTTGGGTAGTAATTCAATTACAGTAATTAAATTACTGTAATTTAATTACTTTTCCCGGTAATTTGTAATTGTAATAATTACTTTTGGCTAAAAGGAATTGTAATTGTAATATAATTACTTTCTAGCGTCAGTAATTGCTAAATTTCAGGCACAATTACTTTTGCAAGATTTTGCGGCGGCGGCGCTTTTCCCCCCTGGCCACGGAGACGACAGCACAGCCAAAGCGACAGGGGAGAGAGTGTCTCCCAACCTGCTCAAAAAAAAAGGAAAAGAGGGATGGGAAAGAGATGCTGACCGTTCCATTAGGGTCATAGCAGAGAGGGTAAAAAGAGAAAAAAAATGCCCTCCCCCTCTCGCTCGCATGCCGTCTTCTCCGCCGAGTGGGCAGTACCTAGCATCCGGCTGGCGTACAAACTCTGTTTAAAATCGCGTTATTTTGGGAATTTCAAGCGCAGATGCGCAGATTTTGGTATGCCCGTTATCGTGTATTACTATGCTGGATAAAAAAGACTAACAGAGTCCAATTGCGCTGTTATCAGCGTGCAAATAAAAAAAAAATAGGGAAAACTGTGTCAGACTGGCCGGTCTCTCCGGCGAAAAGTGAATCCGGTGGCTGTACCTTTTTTACTTTGCAAAGTTCGTACTGGTGTAGGCCTTTAGCGACCATGAGTGGATGTCTGAAATAATAAATAAAAACGTGCTCTTCTGCCGCAATACACGCAGTAGTTGAGGGTAGTACTGCCGGCTGACTCAACTGCTATTTAAGTAACGGAAAAAAGACATATCAGTTGATCATTTACCGAAGTAGAACAACGGAGAGCTCTAGGCTGATTTTGGAGTAGCCATAACTATTCTAAGAACGCGAACCACTTCACAAAGGCAGCCGCAAGCGAGAGTTCGATGTTCCGTACAGCCTGCCGATACAGCCCAAAGATGGAGAATGGCAACCTCTCGGTTTGTCGTCTGCTAGCGGAGTCGGGCGCGTGCCCTCTCTCTCGTTCTACCCCGCCCATAGAGACAGCTTTCAAAAAGTGGCCCCAAACTGTCTCCGAGCATCGAGCTAATGACGAACACAATGCCACCATTTCTCCCGCAGCGGCCACTCGAGGAACTGCACGTGACTTCTATTTTGGCTTTAAGAACAGATACAGCGGAAGAGGTTACAGGGGTGCCACCCCCGTCTCCCCCGCGGACGCGCCGCGTTGAGCTTCTGAAGTTAAAATGCACCTAGGGCGGGACGTGCTACCTGAAAGGCCCGCTGAGGCATGGTTGTATAAAAACAATATTAATTGTGCCGCAAAACCCTGCAAACTAAAGATTTTAAAAACATAACGCGCCCATTTTTTGGTACTAAACTCCAATAAATTTCATACAAAAAGAGTCTTTTTCGTTTGTTTTTACGCAAAAACAGGCTTTCAAAAAGCTCAAGGTGACCACAGTACAGACAAATGATAAAGAGTGGCGCTGTTGTCGCATTTAGCTCGGTCTCGGTGGACGCCTGCGGCCCACGTTTCGACGGCGAGTTTCCCAACTGAGTGTTTTAGTAACGTTGACCCCGCCGAACCCGCTGAATTTCCCGGATGTATGGAGAGGGCGCTGCTGTCGAACAAAATGGTGCCGCCCAGAGAGCGCTAAATGGAATGGTCTATAGAACGGAATGAAGGATTTTGTAGACTATAAAACAATTTAATGAAGAGTTTGAGAAATAACTTGATAAATGAGGGCTACGTTCGCGTTCGTTTTCGTTCCTGTCGTAGTTGAATTCGACTCTTCGTCTCGTTCGCTTCCTGTTGCTCCTGTTTCTAGGGGTCTTTCTTATTTCTCATTCCCACACGGGGGCATCGGGGGACGAAATCGAGCTGGTTGGCTCCGATCATATCATCCGGTCTAGGTGGAGAGGTTCGAGGTTCTCCTTACGTGTCTTCGCCGCTAGCATATTCACTTACATATTTCAGTCAAGTTTGGGGACTTTTTTGTTCATGAAATTATTCTCTTTTCTTTATGAGTTTTTCACGTCCTTCTCCTCTATCTCGTGTGTTGGTACCGCTAACAGTAAGTCGTGCTACTCTAACATCGAGGCGAAGAAGCAAAGAAGCAGCAGGTCTCATTAACACGACTCACCCTGCCTTACTTCCAACTGTTGTTGCTACACTGCTCTTCCTTCTCCCAATCCTCGTCTGCCTTTTTGTATAAATCTTCATTATTTACTGATCGCTCTACCTAACCCTTTCAACCGTATGTCAGCCTGATTGGACGAGATTCCAAAACTTATAAACCGCGGTTTTAGACTGTAGGGAGCTTGTTTTTACATTTGTTGTTCGTTGAAGGCTTCTTTTTTTTTTATAGAGGGCTTGGCTTGCACTTTGTTTTTATACCTTTATCGTGACCCTCCACGCGTTGTCCTCTCTTCCTGGCCTGTGCAACCGTCCCGGGGCGCGCAGTGCTGCTTTGCATTAGAGTGCCTTCATACACACGCGCGTTTGCTTGAGTGGTGACATGTCAGCCATTTTTCCGCCCATTCGTTTTTTTATGCATTTTGAAGTGCGCGCAATCCGGTGTCACTCAGCTCGAGCGTCTAGCTTTAGCTAATACATAGGCGCCATTTTGCCGCCCAAGTCACGCACCGAGTGCGCGAGAGCGTCACGCACTGGCACATTCAGGGGAACAATGGATGTCTTCACCCTGAGACAGACAGACATGTAGGCACCCTACTTTGCATTGAGAACCTGCAACGGTCTTATCTACAATGGAAAAGGAAAGGCTGCCGGGGCCTTGTTACGAAACATTCTTTAAACAGATTAGCAGCAATGTAAAAAATATAATCGTGAGGTGCAAACTCTCCGCACCGCCTCTGAAAATAAATTCAACAAACCGAAAGGCGACCTCCAATTTGCGGAAACATTTGCAGGTAGGCAACTTTTTTGTCACTTTCAATAATACTTAAAGTTATAAAAAAATAATAATAATGGCTCGTCTATATCTTCCAGCTGAAACACGCTCAAGTAAATCATGAAATCGAGGCGTCCAAGAGGCCGCAGTTTTGGAATAATTCGCGGATTCTAATTTTCCCAACGCGGTGGGGTCGCAATATAGATTCCAATGTGTTTACATTTTACCGGAATTGCTCGCGGGACTTATTTTTCGCGAATTGTAGGCGATTCGCGAAATTCGCGAAAATAAAGTCGTTTACAGCGTATCATGAATTTTTCGAGGTTGTTCTTGCCATGCCAAATTCAAATCGGTCTTCTTTATGAGACGCATAACATTGATACAATCATTGCTATCCTAATGATTAGCTACATGACGATCCTAAATTTATTATCTATCTCAGCAGCTTTTTGGGTGTTACAGTGCACCCAATTAACCCAGAATCCCTGGCAATAGAGTTGCTGCTATTGTGACATTAGTTTTGTGGAAGCGACCACAGTTCGCGTGATACGGTTACCCACATCCGGCATGTTACAGGTCCACAGACAGGGAGAGGCAGCGAATCATCGTGGCTGAAATGCATTTATACAGCGGCCATATAACTCCATAAAATTGAAAGAATAAAACACAGAGGACAAGCACAGGACAACTGCTTGTCATCTGTGTTTTATTCTTTCCATTTTATGTATTCATGTTCAACCCGCTCGCCTTCACCACACCATATAACTTGTTTACAGCTATATGGCCGAAGGTGGGGGTAACTCTCAGAAATAAGTAATTGTAAAGTAATTGTATTACTTTTAAAAAGTAATTTGTAATTGCAATGAACTACTTTCGCGTAGTAGTAATTGTAATTGTAGTTAAACTACTTTGGGGAGCTAAGTAATTGTAATTGTAATTAAATTACATTTTGAAAGTAATTTACCCATGTATGCGTCAAGGTGGTGAGCGCGCTCATTCGAGTGTGGGCGCCGATAGCCCACTCCCCGAAAAAGTCGAGGGCCAACGTAGTATTTTTGTGAAATAAAATACAGGAATAGTGTTTAACTTTGCAAAGCAGTCGACCCCCACAGCGGCGCCCCATTGGTTTGGTTCCTGGTTCTTTCTGCTTTTTGTAAAGTGCCCGTTTTGCCGGTGATTTCTTCAGCTTTGACTTTTGGCCCAACACCCAGCTGACGTAATAGCAAGTTTTAAAACGCCAACGCGCAGTCATTCTTGTTTAATATAATGAGAGCAAGCAGGCTGCCGTTATCGCACAATTCAATATGCTAAACAGGAATGAAAAAAAAAATCTCTTCATACGAGAGTTTTTGCGGTCCTGACGAATTTTATACCGTATTATATGAAAATATAATGGCTGAGAACCAGCTATTTAAAAAAAAAAAATACAATATTCCTTTTCAAAAGAATAGTGCGAAATATGCCAACACGTTATATGAGTAGAGCTTTTTTTCAAGCGAAAATTAATCGAACATATGAAACTATTATTTACGGCGCATGTAGCGCTCGAGGCATGGAAACTGGTGCTCGCAGCCGCGGGGTGCTTGTGGGCCGCGTCCCAGAAAGTCGCGGGCCGCGTATTTCAGGCCCCTAAACTAAAATGAACGATTCCGCCGTTTACAAAGAGCCCGCTCCAGCACATATATATATACACTCTGTTACTTGGCGATTTTGTGCAGCGCAGCCAAACGCGTTCCCAACGCACAAACACCGCGGAAAACCCTGTTAAGGAACGGTTTATCAAATACCCCTTTCAAGTACCTCAACCTCTCTCAATATTAAACAGTTCAAACTTGTAACCCACCTTATGCGTACGTTCAAGGCGTATTTTCGCAAACTGCTTTCAGTCGACTCGGTCTGTTTGTGACACCTCCTTGCCCTCCGTTCTTTATTATATCGGGCCAAACCGTAAAGAGAGAAGATTGCAGAACTGCAAAGAAGACTGCTCTAGAGAATTGCTATAGCCTCGAGGTCAGATCATTTCGCCATTGATCTAAAAAGCCCGGTGTCTGCCCGATTGAGGTGCCGGAATGCATCGCTTCTCAACAAGCTGTTTCACGCCGTCACTACTCTCATGATCATCGCACTGACATCCGCTTTTGTAACGTCACCCAACCGACCTCGCGTACATAGCTCATTACACAGCGCGATCCCACTGTGCGGGTACCACATGGCGAGGTCCACCCGCGGCAACAAATGAAACAAAAGCATCAAGTCGTCCTGGCTTCGCAACCGGCTTTCTTTTCATCTCTTCCCTCTCCGGAGGTCTACGCGGAGCAGTCCCTCGACAAGCCCCGGGGTTGAAAGAGTTAACGACTCCGGACGCCTCCCCCTTCCTGCCCCACGCTGCTTCATTACGAAGGAGTGGACTCATAAAACAGGATCGACTGTCCCGGAGAACTAAGAACGGCACGATGGAATCCGGTTTGTGGAGCCGGGGATATACGCTGCGGCCGACGTTACTTTGCTGCGGCACACCACCCGGGCAGGGCGGTCGCGGCGAACCGAGTTGCGTGCCATAAAACACGACCCCGCGGATGGCTGCGAGAAGCCATATGCCGCTCGCTTCAGCGAAAAGCTGCGGCGCATGTTTGCAGGCAGCCATGCTACAAAAGCTAGTCTGGCCACCGTGGGTGGAAAGCGCTTTGCTGGGGCGCCAATCTGGCAACTCTGAGCACGCCTTTAAGCCCGTTTATCACACTGCGATTGGGTCCAATCGCAGCGAATTCCGTCGTTCCGTTAAAGCAACAACGCTCTTGCAATAATTAAAACAAAAAGCTAGTATACACAATCGTTCTGCAGTTCTCCAGGGGCTTTTAGCAGAATCGCGCCAATGTAAAACGTGCTTTAGCAAGGCTTGATTGGCTTGACTATCGGACCTTTTACACACACTAGCAATGATATGGCGCCGCTCGGAGGCCTCACTTGTACACCTGTAAAGACTGGAAGCACTGCTCGGAGGTTCGGTGGCCGAGTGTGCTAACGCACCGCAGCTTGAACGCGGAGCGAAAGCTCGCGGTGCAGAACCCAGGGATCCTGGGTTCAGTCCTCACCCCTGCCCGTTCCGATCTGGATAAGCATCACATAGCGACACAAGGTCGCGTATATCACTGCTGCGTGACGCACGTCAAAGCCCCCAGGCTAGCAGTGGTACTGCACTGGCTAAATTTACCATCGTAAACCAGTGTCGCTGCAACTCAAAGGCAGACCGACCGCGCGCTGTACAAAACAATTCTTTTTTTTTTTTTTTTTTTTTTTGTTTATCGTTGCACTGCGAAGATGACGAGCGAGACGACCGCACGTAGAACAAACGCGGACGGTTGTATGTTCGACCCCGTAACGACGAGTCTGGTCGTTGCAAATTCTGGAGTCACATCGTCGACGATAAAATCATACGAAGTTCACTCTCAAGAAAAAAGGGTATCAAAAGGTGTATGGTTACACCCTTTGTCCCATATAATACACCCCAAAACTTCAATTCGACGTACAGCACCCTACAGTCAAACAGAGGACCCGAAATTTTACGAGGGGCTTGATAGCCGTGTGGTACAACTTATTAAAATAGCTAATGTACGTGTTGCTGACAACAAGAAAAATAATCGGAGTTTTCTTGGCCCTGCTGTAAAAACTCAGTGTTTTCTTTATGTGGTCTTTGATACGTACTTTAGCTATTTAAAATGTTGTACCACACGGCTATCAAGCCCCTCGTAAAATTTGGGGCCGTCTGTTCGACTGTAGGGCGCTGTACGTCGAATTGAAATTTTGGGGTGTAATATATGGGACAAAGGGTGTAACGATACACCTTTTGACACCCTTTTTTCTTGAGAGTGTTTGTTATCAAAGCATATGTGATCTTTCTTACCAAAACAAATACTACTTTGTTTCTTGCCTTAATACTTTCGCGAAATTCTTTTTTTTTTTGTAGCTTTATTGTTGAAGTGTCATTTGCCTGTCGCACCCGCTGGCAAAGTACATATAGCTTTGTATATAGGTGCCTCGTGCCCCATCTGTTCTACACGAAATGCCGAGCTGCACAGCTATCCGGCATGCTTCTTGCCCACCTCGTGCACTGGTATACTACCCCCCCCCCCCCCCCCCCCCCCGAATGCGCCACGTGCTTTTGTTTCCCGCCGATCTCAACTAATGACGGTGCAGGTTTGGCTGTCTCATCATCGCGCATTCCTTGCGCGCTCGCTCCGATTTCGCATCTGAACGCAAGGAGGAGCTTCTTGCGTTCAAATGTGCCAAAGACGTGTTCTCGAACGCTTGCTTACCGTACAGTGACTAACAAGTATAAAGAAACGCAGGGTGTGGCGAGTCTCGAGCATCTCATTATCGCCTCACAGCCAATCTGATTGCGGCATTAGCCGAAAAGAAATCCAAACCACCAATCACGAAACAGGGAGTGTGACCAAAATAAGCCACACCCCCCGCTTCTTGGGCTGTGGCGATGAGCAGCCTCGTGTCGTTGACCCGAAATAATCCCAACTCCAAAGGAGGCGACACAATCTACCGGCAAAGACGTTACTTTTTTTTTTTTTTTTTAGAAATGGGGAGCTCGCGCGCGCCTATCGAAATCTGCAGCGAAAACTTCCGCGGCCTGGCGGCGAAATTGTGAAACTCCCGCTGCACGTATACGGTGACGGCGTGACGCCGTGACTGCGGCAGCGTTCCGTCGATTCAAATTACCGCGCTCGCTCGCTCGCCTTGACGACTTCGTAACTTGGTGGGCGCACTTCGCTGCGCGTTCCCAACGCTCCTCTAGCCGATACGCCCTATCGAACACGGAAAGCGTGATTGGGATTCAATTAGCTTCGACTCCACGATCGTCCGTGGCAGGCGCGGGGTCTCTTTTCCCACGTCTGTCCGATAGGCGGCACGATTCGCTTCCGGGGCCCGCTGCTTCATGCTGCGGAGCGTGCCCGTGGGGAACGCCTTTTCTCCTCGGGCGTGACAAACGCGTGACAAACGCCGCACGATGTTGTCGGGAACTCCCCCCGTGTGGTTGCGTCGTCGATGGAGCGCGTCCCATCCGCGACCGCGATTATCGGAGTCGGCTCCCGTGAGCGGAGGACAAACCGTGTGTTTGTCCTCCGTTTACCGTCCATTGAAAAATGGGACTTCCACAACTTTCGGCATGCGGTGTCAGAAAGCTCAGACGATTGATCGATTTGCTTCTTCGCGGACTGTTTTAACATTTCTAGGGAAACATATAGGCCTTTTTTTTTTTTTTTTCGTAATTGCAAGAAAAAAGTTTGACAGAACTGACACCAATGATTTGAAGCACCCAGATGCGTGAAGGGCCGTTTCATTCCGAAGCGTAACTCGATCGATGGCTCTAATCGCGAGGACGGCCACTTCCGTCAGCGAGCCCTCCGTCAAAATCATGGCACTCCCGTCTGCCACGCATGGGCCAAGAACACATTGCGGGTCTGTTCGTTTACATACTCCGTAGTTGATATCCTTTTGTGTGCGCATCGTCGCGCATTCCGCAAAAACGTTTTTTTTTTTTTTTTTTTTTTTTTTTTTTTTTTTTTTTTACGACGCAGAGGTCGTTTTGTAATGAAACCAAGTTCCCGTTTCGTCGACATCCATTAGGGTGAGGGGCTCCACGAGCGAGGACTGTTTCCTGCTTAGCATGTCATTACGCAAAAAGAACGCTGCAGTAGTTCGAGGGAAGGAGTGTAGTTTCGAAACGGGTTACAATCGTGCGGTCATCAGTCATCGGCTTTTACACGTTAACTCGATCCCTTCCTTGTTGTTCGAGCTGACTAGCCAGGCAAGGAGACACCTGACGTTGTATACCAGGTTTAACCTTACGAAGGTCCGCAACACACGCTACGAGTCATCGAAGCAAATCCAATGTCATACGAGTGTCGCGTAACCTTTCGGGTGTAGGCGCAGTCACGTGAAAGTCACGTGACTAGTTCGCGAAGTTTGATTGGCTGGAATAGCTCGTAGCCCTTCGCTGCGGTCCATCGCACGGTGAAACGGAGTCTAGTAGTAGCTACCTTGTATTCATTTTCTTTCCAAGTTTCAGGACCTCGTCGTCTACAGGGTTGTTGTTTCGTCGTTGCCTCGATTGTTTTTCGTAGTCAAGCTCATCTCCATCAGCTTTTATAGGTACGTAGATCTTGCACGGACACGGCGAACACACATGCGCGCATAGACTCACAGACGAGTGTTTACCGACACAAATCAATTTCGCGTGATAAATGAAGCCCGTAATATCTCCGTCCTGCCTTCATACCCGACATCGTTTATTCTGTGTCGCAGCATGACGTCGTATATGCGTGTAACCGCGGGTCCGCGCGATATACGTTAAGCATTTAGGGTCACCGCGCGCACCCGCAGTTCGTAGTCTGTAAGCATTACTTCTCAGGAAACGTTCGAGCGCGGGGAGAACATTTCCTTCTGTGGCTACGATTTGTGAATAGACATTCAAGATTACATGAGAGCGAACTGAACGTTTCTGTATACATAATCATAGGGCGAACGGCAGAGCGTCTCTTTCGAACATCCGGCCACGAGCTCCAGTGCTCACCGGCTTTCGTCGTGCTTCGGCCGCGCATGCGCTCTCGAAGCTCACGAGACACCGGAACGTTCTTCCAGGGAATGTTACATTCTGTGCGGTACTTACTAAGTATTATTGGAGCAGGTATCATTTTGTCGGGGCATCATTATCGGACTTTGCAGTGTGCTTCTGATGGCTTCACCGAAGGAAAAAGAAATTCAATGACGCGGTAATCGCAACACAGCGGCTTCAATTCGGCACCCGTATCATCGTTGCCACCATGCAGTCGACGTGCGGGGTCATTGTTCCCTCAGAGCTCTCCTTCGCACCGAGGCAGCGAAAAGAAGAAAGGACACAGAGGAGCTTGCGGATATTTCTCGGAGGGGATGACCGATCGGATTGTACACGGTTCATTGTTCGCAATCCATACACACGGGTCTCAGTCACGCGAGCGACAGCACACTGGGTTTGCCGGCGACCATTCATGGGATACCAATGCACGGAGGAGACCCACGAAAGCGGCGGAACTTCGTCGCTGTAAAGCAAAAAGACAGACAAGTTACAGCCCCTAATGCGCTAGAATGTATACGGTCGTTTGTCGTTGTTTTGTTTACATAGTGCGCAGCGCTGCCAAAGCTACTGGAGCGAGTTTATGGCTCTATCTATGCGGTGCGCAAGTACGGCTGCTTCTTGGAAAGGGGCTGCGATGATTGATGTCTAACGCCGAGCTCTTATTGGTTGAGGTCTACCCACTATCCTTCCAATCAAAGCCAATCAGATGTCGACATCGTTGTGACGTCACCGCAACTGCTGTGCAAGAAGCAGACGACTTGCTATCTGCATATACCTTTCCATAGGAGCGTCTCAAGGCACGGTCACACTGCTCATACACCATACAGAAGACGCGGGTTTTCGCTGCAGGCAGATGATGACGGAATTATCTGCGGTCTCAACCATGTTCCAAGCATGTTTGCTTCACACGTATGTACATGTCTGCATACGGTCTTTGCTTGACAACTGGGCAAGTTGAAGTATCCTGTGCAAGCATGTGTAGCGTGCGCGTGAAGTTAGCTTTGGCGAGCTTGTAATTGGACGCACTTGCCAGCACGAGCAGCAGGAACATGGCGGCGGCCAGATGCCCTGCTTGCAATCGTCTATAGACTTGCAAGGGCGCCGCCATTTTGAGAATTGCGGCGCCGACGACGCCGTCAAGCGGGTTAAAACTTGAAATACCGGCTGGTTCTGGCAGCACAGCTATCTGGGTATTTGGCAACGGTGTGGGTATGGGAGAAACTTGGCTAGGCTTGGCTATGCATGACGGGCTACGATAACTTGACTGGGACTTCACCAGTCGAATCCAGCTGGGTAATGACAGGAATCGACAGCTTAGATTAGATTTTTGTTGTTGTAATAAGCTGCATCAGGCTGTCGCCGCGAAACGGCGTGTACGGGTGGGTCAGGTGGGTTAACATAGTTTTGTAATGAGTCGTCGCAAACTTTCGCCGCGACGCGGCGTAAACGGGGCGGCCGGATGGGTTAACACGCATTCCAGTGACACTCGCGCGAGACGAAATGTCACTACAGCGTGCGATTCGCGTAATGTGTGTCGATGAAACCTTCGTGTCGACGAAACATGTGTCCATGGAAACTCGTCCACGAAACGTAATTTCACGAAACGAGTCTCGACGAAACGATAGGGACCCCTGGGGTACCTGTTAACCCATCTGCCGCCCCCCCCCCCCCCCCCCCCCCCCCCGCCCTTTCCCCGTGTTCACGCCACCCCGCGACGACAGTCTGCGGCGACTGCAAAAAAATGTTAATCCACCTGGCCCACTTGCAGCTTATTACAAAAAAAAAAGAAAAAACACATAATCTGAGCTGCCGATGACACGATCTGTCGATGAAACAATCTGTCGATGAAATAATCTGTCGATGAAACATCGCGTGTCGATGAAACGATCTGTCGATAAAACGTCGTTCGATGACCTGACTGCCACCCTGTAGCTATGGCTGCATTAAGGGTGCACGGAGTATTTATTTGATGACCTCGTCAACCTACTGAGGATGACACGAAGCAGGTAGAAAGGTTGGAAGGCTCGCCTTTAGGCGTGCCTATAATAATACATGCGCGTTGCTTGTGTTTCAACGTGTGTAAATGCTAGGTCGATATGAGGGCGTTCTTTATATATATATATATATATACTCAATACAATAATAGCCCTTAAAGGAGTTAGCCGAGGAGGTTGCCAAAAAAGAGATCAGTGAAACGTTTCGGGCCTGGTAGGCTCTTCGTCAGTCAGAAAGAAAAGGAGACTTCGTTCTCCTTTTCTTTCAATCAAAGAAAAAACGGCCGGAAAAAAGAAGAAGTTAATTGGAAAAATGCTTACCGTTTAGCGGGTGCCTACTCAACTAAATTCTCGCTTAAAAGTTTAATATATCTCGATACCGATGCAATAAATACTATGGAAATAATTAAATATAATATTATTACTGCCATTCTTATCATAAAACCAGTTTTTGGGACATGTGGTTGGGTATAACCCAACTATACCTGGTGTCATGTGAAGCCAATGAGAGGCCCAATGTTACGCGTTAGCTCGTGTCGCATTAAACGATGAAGCGAGAAAAAAAAAAAAAAAAAAAAAAAGCAACAGTGCGGTACCGATTAGAAGATCTCAATTAAATGTCCATAAAAAAAGACGGCAATGATCCTTTCGAACTGTTAAGGCCCTTCGGTTCTAGAGTATTAAATCTATAGATAAATTCAGATTCTTTATTTTTTCGATCTCTGGTGGTTCGAAAGCCCCCCTGGAGTATAATAAAATTAAAATCAGAAAGTCCGTTATGTCCTGCGGAGTTTAAGTGACGGGAAACCGGTCCGGCAACGTGTTTACGTATATGACTTTTATGTAGATTCATGCGTTTTCTTATGCTTGTTTTAGTTTCTCCTATGTATTGAATTTGGCATTTTCTACATTGAATTAAATAAATAACATTTTCCGAATTACAGTCAAAGGTACCATTTATTTTCCAATTAAAGTTATTCGCTGTGCTACGAATAGAGTTAGCTATAATTATGTCCCCACATAAACTGCATTGGTTATGATTGCACTTGGTGCAACCAATCGGGACCAGGCTACGTCCGATGGAGTTTCGGGACTGTTTAAATAAATCTAATAAATTACGTGGTCTCTTGAACGCTATACCAGGGGGTCGAGGGATAACTGCCTTTAAAGCTGTGTCCATGTGTAAAATATTCATGTGTCGTCTAAGAATATTGTTTATGTTTGGAAGTTTTGATTGGTAAGGTAAGATTAGTCGTAATTCATGATTATTTCTTTTCGGCCGCTCTACTAAACACGCGTTCCGAGAGATCGTTCGACTTTTTGATATAGAATTATTTATTAGCGGTAAGGGGTATCCACGGTTAATGAAATCCTCTCCTAGTGCTCTAGCTTTTATATCAAAATCATTATCTTCTGAACATAAGCGTCTTAAGCGTAGCATTTGACTGTATGGTATACCTTTTTTGTTTTGTATTGGATGACAGCTTTTATAATGTAGAAATTGACGTCTATCTGTAGGTTTTCGATATAAGGTTGTTTTCAAACCATTTTCAGTAAGTCTTACCTTAATATCTAGAAACTCTATTTCTGTATCAGAGTATTTATACGTAAATTTAATATGTGGATTAAAATTGTTGGCAAAATTAATAAATTCAAAGAGCTTATCTTCCCCATTATTCCAAATTATAAATATGTCATCTAGGAAACGTTTATAAAAAAGGGGTTTATGCGGGAAGGAGTTAAGTAGCCGCTCCTCTAAAGACATCATATATATATTTGCATAGGAGGGAGAGAAGCGAGATCCCATTGCTGCACCATGTATTTGTAAATAATGCTCATTCATAAATGTGAAGTTATTAAGCTCTAAAGCTAAGTGCATAAAAATATTTAAGACGCTTTTACTAACAGTGAGGTCGTTCTCATTAACAATATTAAGAACTGCTTGAATACCTTCATCATGCGGTATATTAGTGTAAAGAGACACTACGTCCATTGTGACAAGCAACGTAGTATTAGTCCTAAAATCTATTTGGATATCATTAATCAAATTGAGAAAATGAGAGGAGTCTTTTACGTAGGACGGGGCACCGGCTGCAGTACTTTTAATTTGTTCGTCAATAAAGGCGGAAATATTCTCTGTATTAGTACCTATTCCCGAAATAATTGGTCTACCTGGGTGATTTTGCTTATGTACTTTCATTAGCATATAGAACTGTCCTGGTCTCGGATTTTCCTGAATGAGATACGTAGAAATGTTTTTCTCTATTTTCTTATTATCTACTAGGTATTTTAATTGTGTTTTTATTGTCTCTCGAATCTTAAGTGTTGGATCATAATCTAGTTTTTTATAGAACTTAGTGTCGTTCAGTTGTTTAATTGCTTCCGATACATAGTCGGCTGTGTTAACTATGCATATACCTCCCCCTTTGTCAGCCTGGGCTATTATGATATCTCTGTTATCCGTCAGGTTTTTTAAGCATTGCCTATCCTTATAAGTTAAATTATTATTAAGTGGTCTGTCTTTTTTATACGCTGATAAAATATCTTTCTGGACCGCCTCTATGTATTTTATGACATTAACATTTTGTTTATTTAACGGCGGAATCCAATAGGATTTGTGTTTATATAAAGGCTCTTGATAAGGAGCTCCTTTGAAAAAAACTTTACAGTGCAATTGCCGTGCAAATTCATTTAAACCTTTGTGCAAGTCCAAATCATCACTATTGTTGCGAGGAGTGGGGCAAAACTTTAATCCTTTCTTGAGAACTATCTCTTCGTGTTTAGAAATTACATAGGAAGAATAATTGAATATTTCGGACTTTTCTCCACCCAAATCTGTAGAATGTTCTGAGTTACATGGATTAGTATGCTGTGTTCTATTGATTAGGCGTGAAAAGAAGTTTTTCCATTTTTCTATTAGGGGCGAGAAAAAATCCAAGAGTACATTATCTCTAAGTGCCTTACGTCGTTTAGTATTAATTACTTCTCGCTCCTTTTTATGTATGTAATGCTGCAATTCTTTTAATATTATTAAAGGTAAACCAGGGGAAGTTTTTAAAATAATATCGATCTGAGACTCTAAAGCACGAATATTTTCCATTGACTGCTGTATTGTAATGTCCAGTAAAGACATTCTAAAATTAAAAATAGCGCTATCCCATGTCTGTACATTTACATGGGATAACTGTATGGTTGGAGCTGTATATGTGTTATAAAAACCGAACGGAATCTTTTTTTGTGTGCGGCAGTTTTGCAAAAAAAGTTTATGGGATTCAAATCGAATTAGTTTATCGAAACCAACGCGAAGATTAAAAAAGGGTTGGAGAAAAGCCTGTGGGAGTCAATGTGAATCCGACGAACGTCGGCGTTTACATTGAGGAGCGCGTCGAAAACGACCCGCTAAGGGATTTCTATTACGTGCGGAGCCATCCCTCACACTTTGCCGTGAAAGCTGCGGGAATGACTCCGGCAACGATAATAGAACAGAATCTGAAGGCGTGCCGAATGAAGGAGGAACAACCCCTGAAACCTGCCCACTATGTACCCTCCTCCCTCGGGCAACATCTTCAAATTCAGGGGACCTAGGTGTAAAGGGACACTTGCACAGCAAGTGAGTAACTAAAAAATCTTTGAAATGGTTGGCCAATTCAGCTATACCCTCCCTACTTAGGTGTAACCCATCGAAAGACAAAAAACGATGAGGGGTCTCAAAAAAAGAACGGTGATTTAAGAATACTACATTTTCGTAAATAAAAGAGAACTCCCTCAGAAAAAAGTTTAATTCAAAGATTTTTTCGTTAATCCATCGTATGTAGCCTGGTCCACGGGGCCTAAAATTATCCTCCAACCGGGGAGGAACGCTAGAGATAATAATAGTCACGTCCGGTCGTTTTTGCCGAATGTGTAAAAGAAGATTATTAAATAAAATGGCGCACTGGAAAGGCGGTAAACGGCAAATATCATTTGACCCGATTTGTAAAAAAATGGAATTGACGTGACGGGGGAGACTGTCTACGATAGAAAAAAAATCCGAAATTACACCACCAGATTTCGAAACAACCGTCGGGCCACTACCGTTAAAAATAACAAGAGTGTGCAAATACTTAATGATGGAGGTCCCCACGATGGCAACGGTCTCCAGGCCTAGGAGGGCAGGGGCACGTCCCGAGGCCATGATCAACGGAACAGCACCTGGGAACAAAAGACGGCACTCGAGAGAAATATGCTCAATACAATAATAGCCCTTAAAGGAGTTAGCCGAGGAGGTTGCCAAAAAAGAGATCAGTGAAACGTTTCGGGCCTGGTAGGCTCTTCGTCAGTCAGAAAGAAAAGGAGACTTCGTTCTCCTTTTCTTTCAATCAAAGAAAAAACGGCCGGAAAAAAGAAGAAGTTAATTGGAAAAATGCTTACCGTTTAGCGGGTGCCTACTCAACTAAATTCTCGCTTAAAAGTTTAATATATCTCGATACCGATGCAATAAATACTATGGAAATAATTAAATATAATATTATTACTGCCATTCTTATCATAAAACCAGTTTTTGGGACATGTGGTTGGGTATAACCCAACTATACCTGGTGTCATGTGAAGCCAATGAGAGGCCCAATGTTACGCGTTAGCTCGTGTCGCATTAAACGATGAAGCGAGAAAAAAAAAAAAAAAAAAAAAAAAAGCAACAGTGCGGTACCGATTAGAAGATCTCAATTAAATGTCCATAAAAAAAGACGGCAATGATCCTTTCGAACTGTTAAGGCCCTTCGGTTCTAGAGTATTAAATCTATAGATAAATTCAGATTCTTTATTTTTTCGATCTCTGGTGGTTCGAAAACCCCCCTGGAGTATAATAAAATTAAAATCAGAAAGTCCGTTATGTCCTGCGGAGTTTAAGTGACGGGAAACCGGTCCGGCAACGTGTTTACGTATATGACTTTTATGTAGATTCATGCGTTTTCTTATGCTTGTTTTAGTTTCTCCTATGTATTGAATTTGGCATTTTCTACATTGAATTAAATAAATAACATTTTCCGAATTACAGTCAAAGGTACCATTTATTTTCCAATTAAAGTTATTCGCTGTGCTACGAATAGAGTTAGCTATAATTATGTCCCCACATAAACTGCATTGGTTATGATTGCACTTGGTGCAACCAATCGGGACCAGGCTACGTCCGATGGAGTTTCGGGACTGTTTAAATAAATCTAATAAATTACGTGGTCTCTTGAACGCTATACCAGGGGGTCGAGGGATAACTGCCTTTAAAGCTGTGTCCATGTGTAAAATATTCATGTGTCGTCTAAGAATATTGTTTATGTTTGGAAGTTTTGATTGGTAAGGTAAGATTAGTCGTAATTCATGATTATTTCTTTTCGGCCGCTCTACTAAACACGCGTTCCGAGAGATCGTTCGACTTTTTGATATAGAATTATTTATTAGCGGTAAGGGGTATCCACGGTTAATGAAATCCTCTTCTAGTGCTCTAGCTTTTATATCAAAATCATTATCTTCTGAACATAAGCGTCTTAAGCGTAGCATTTGACTGTATGGTATACCTTTTTTGTTTTGTATTGGATGACAGCTTTTATAATGTAGAAATTGACGTCTATCTGTAGGTTTTCGATATAAGGTTGTTTTCAAACCATTTTCAGTAAGTCTTACCTTAATATCTAGAAACTCTATTTCTGTATCAGAGTATTTATACGTAAATTTAATATGTGGATTAAAATTGTTGGCAAAATTAATAAATTCAAAGAGCTTATCTTCCCCATTATTCCAAATTATAAATATGTCATCTAGGAAACGTTTATAAAAAAGGGGTTTATGCGGGAAGGAGTTAAGTAGCCGCTCCTCTAAAGACATCATATATATATTTGCATAGGAGGGAGAGAAGCGAGATCCCATTGCTGCACCATGTATTTGTAAATAATGCTCATTCATAAATGTGAAGTTATTAAGCTCTAAAGCTAAGTGCATAAAAATATTTAAGACGCTTTTACTAACAGTGAGGTCGTTCTCATTAACAATATTAAGAACTGCTTGAATACCTTCATCATGCGGTATATTAGTGTAAAGAGACACTACGTCCATTGTGACAAGCAACGTAGTATTAGTCCTAAAATCTATTTGGATATCATTAATCAAATTGAGAAAATGAGAGGAGTCTTTTACGTAGGACGGGGCACCGGCTGCAGTACTTTTAATTTGTTCGTCAATAAAGGCGGAAATATTCTCTGTATTAGTACCTATTCCCGAAATAATTGGTCTACCTGGGTGATTTTGCTTATGTACTTTCATTAGCATATAGAACTGTCCTGGTCTCGGATTTTCCTGAATGAGATACGTAGAAATGTTTTTCTCTATTTTCTTATTATCTACTAGGTATTTTAATTGTGTTTTTATTGTCTCTCGAATCTTAAGTGTTGGATCATAATCTAGTTTTTTATAGAACTTAGTGTCGTTCAGTTGTTTAATTGCTTCCGATACATAGTCGGCTGTGTTAACTATGCATATACCTCCCCCTTTGTCAGCCTGGGCTATTATGATATCTCTGTTATCCGTCAGGTTTTTTAAGCATTGCCTATCCTTATAAGTTAAATTATTATTAAGTGGTCTGTCTTTTTTATACGCTGATAAAATATCTTTCTGGACCGCCTCTATGTATTTTATGACATTAACATTTTGTTTATTTAACGGCGGAATCCAATAGGATTTGTGTTTATATAAAGGCTCTTGATAAGGAGCTCCTTTGAAAAAAACTTTACAGTGCAATTGCCGTGCAAATTCATTTAAACCTTTGTGCAAGTCCAAATCATCACTATTGTTGCGAGGAGTGGGGCAAAACTTTAATCCTTTCTTGAGAACTATCTCTTCGTGTTTAGAAATTACATAGGAAGAATAATTGAATATTTCGGACTTTTCTCCACCCAAATCTGTAGAATGTTCTGAGTTACATGGATTAGTATGCTGTGTTCTATTGATTAGGCGTGAAAAGAAGTTTTTCCATTTTTCTATTAGGGGCGAGAAAAAATCCAAGAGTACATTATCTCTAAGTGCCTTACGTCGTTTAGTATTAATTACTTCTCGCTCCTTTTTATGTATGTAATGCTGCAATTCTTTTAATATTATTAAAGGTAAACCAGGGGAAGTTTTTAAAATAATATCGATCTGAGACTCTAAAGCACGAATATTTTCCATTGACTGCTGTATTGTAATGTCCAGTAAAGACATTCTAAAATTAAAAATAGCGCTATCCCATGTCTGTACATTTACATGGGATAACTGTATGGTTGGAGCTGTATATGTGTTATAAAAACCGAACGGAATCTTTTTTTGTGTGCGGCAGTTTTGCAAAAAAAGTTTATGGGATTCAAATCGAATTAGTTTATCGAAACTAACGCGAAGATTAAAAAAGGGTTGGAGAAAAGCCTGTGGGAGTCAATGTGAATCCGACGAACGTCGGCGTTTACATTGAGGAGCGCGTCGAAAACGACCCGCTAAGGGATTTCTATTACGTGCGGAGCCATCCCTCACACTTTGCCGTGAAAGCTGCGGGAATGACTCCGGCAACGATAATAGAACAGAATCTGAAGGCGTGCCGAATGAAGGAGGAACAACCCCTGAAACCTGCCCACTATGTACCCTCCTCCCTCGGGCAACATCTTCAAATTCAGGGGACCTAGGTGTAAAGGGACACTTGCACAGCAAGTGAGTAACTAAAAAATCTTTGAAATGGTTGGCCAATTCAGCTATACCCTCCCTACTTAGGTGTAACCCATCGAAAGACAAAAAACGATGAGGGGTCTCAAAAAAAGAACGGTGATTTAAGAATACTACATTTTCGTAAATAAAAGAGAACTCCCTCAGAAAAAAGTTTAATTCAAAGATTTTTTCGTTAATCCATCGTATGTAGCCTGGTCCACGGGGCCTAAAATTATCCTCCAACCGCGGAGGAACGCTAGAGATAATAATAGTCACGTCCGGTCGTTTTTGCCGAATGTGTAAAAGAAGATTATTAAATAAAATGGCGCACTGGAAAGGCGGTAAACGGCAAATATCATTTGACCCGATTTGTAAAAAAATGGAATTGACGTGACGGGGGAGACTGTCTACGATAGAAAAAAAATCCGAAATTACACCACCAGATTTCGAAACAACCGTCGGGCCACTACCGTTAAAAATAACAAGAGTGTGCAAATACTTAATGATGGAGGTCCCCACGATGGCAACGGTCTCCAGGCCTAGGAGGGCAGGGGCACGTCCCGAGGCCATGATCAACGGAACAGCACCTGGGAACAAAAGACGGCACTCGAGAGAAATATGCTCAATACAATAATAGCCCTTAAAGGAGTTAGCCGAGGAGGTTGCCAAAAAAGAGATCAGTGAAACGTTTCGGGCCTGGTAGGCTCTTCGTCAGTCAGAAAGAAAAGGAGACTTCGTTCTCCTTTTCTTTCAATCAAAGAAAAAACGGCCGGAAAAAAGAAGAAGTTAATTGGAAAAATGCTTACCGTTTAGCGGGTGCCTACTCAACTCAATTCTCGCTTAAAAGTTTAATATATCTCGATACCGATGCAATAAATACTATGGAAATAATTAAATATAATATTATTACTGCCATTCTTATCATAAAACCAGTTTTTGGGACATGTGGTTGGGTATAACCCAACTATACCTGGTGTCATGTGAAGCCAATGAGAGGCCCAATGTTACGCGTTAGCTCGTGTCGCATTAAACGATGAAGCGAGAAAAAAAAAAAAAAAAAAAAAAAAAGCAACAGTGCGGTACCGATTAGAAGATCTCAATTAAATGTCCATAAAAAAAGACGGCAATGATCCTTTCGAACTGTTAAGGCCCTTCGGTTCTAGAGTATTAAATCTATAGATAAATTCAGATTCTTTATTTTTTCGATCTCTGGTGGTTCGAAAGCCCCCCTGGAGTATAATAAAATTAAAATCAGAAAGTCCGTTATGTCCTGCGGAGTTTAAGTGACGGGAAACCGGTCCGGCAACGTGTTTACGTATATGACTTTTATGTAGATTCATGCGTTTTCTTATGCTTGTTTTAGTTTCTCCTATGTATTGAATTTGGCATTTTCTACATTGAATTAAATAAATAACATTTTCCGAATTACAGTCAAAGGTACCATTTATTTTCCAATTAAAGTTATTCGCTGTGCTACGAATAGAGTTAGCTATAATTATGTCCCCACATAAACTGCATTGGTTATGATTGCACTTGGTGCAACCAATCGGGACCAGGCTACGTCCGATGGAGTTTCGGGACTGTTTAAATAAATCTAATAAATTACGTGGTCTCTTGAACGCTATACCAGGGGGTCGAGGGATAACTGCCTTTAAATATATATATATATATATATATATATATATATATATATATATATATATATATATATATATATGTGTGTGTGTGTGTGTGTGTAGTAGTGCAACTGCATAACTTCGTTATTGATTGCCAAAAACCAAAATGCCGCCTAATTCAGCAATCGCAGTGGAGCCTGGTGTGTGTGCTGGCGCGTGCGTGCGCGCGTTTGTTTGTGTGTGTGTGCGTGCGTGCGCGTGTGCGTGTGTGTTTTCAATTGAGGTTTTGCGATGCCCGAAACAAAAGCAGAAGACGTACAGACTACACCAGGTTAGCATCCGGAACAGTTGTATCCAAAATGCAGCTTCGCGGCAAGCATGCACCTTGTGATACTTCGAGAGAGAGAGAAAGAGAAAGAAATATTATTCGACCAAAGCTGTCCTGACAATCAGTGAGAGGGAAGGGAAGGGAGAAAAAACAAAGAGAACTGAGCAAATATGAAAGACGTTTACAACTCCCTGTAACGCCGAATTAGAGCGCAGCTCTTGAGGAGGAGGAGGGGAAGGTACGGAGAGGGGGCTATGCCCCTCCTCCTCTAAATTCCCCGCTAAATTTAGCGGGAAAAATTTCCCGCTAGATATAGCGGGGAAAAATTTCCGCTAGATTTAGCGGGGAAATTTTTTCAGTAAATTTAGCGGGGAAATTTTCTGCTAGATTTAGCAGGGAAAAATTTCTGCTAGATTTAGCGGGGAAATTTTTCCGCTAAATTTTGCGGGAAAATTTTTCCGTTAAATTTGGAGGGGAAATATACCCATTATGCACCGCGCGGTCACGCCGACGGCGACGGCGACGCCGACGTTGACACCGCTCAAGCCGGAAACGGGCACCTAAGAGCGGCGCTCTAAAGAAACACTACTAAGAAGAACAAAATGGAACAACTAAATTCGTAGAAATTTTTTTCTGGCCGAGACTAGAAATAGCGACTCCTGCGGCCGCGCTTCAAAGAGATCGCCGAGTTGTTCGCGGCTCAGCACAAACTCCGTTCAAGGTGCGTTTCTTGCGAGGCCGTTCAACCTGCAGCGTCGGCAAGAGCAGATCCTCCCTACTGGGTGTACACATTCAACCGACAGGAGAGGAGGACGGGGGGATGACAGCTCCTTTCCGAACTTCGCACCCCCTTGTCCCGGAATAAAGCAACCCGTGCTCACGTCTCTCCGAACCCGACACGCCGAGCAGCAGCCGCCTCGGCATGTCTCACCCTTCTCCGATTCGACAAAATCGAATTGTTTTGCGGACTTGGATGGGAGGACTACGAGCTGTTCCCGTGGGAGAGGTTGGAGCTTCATGGGTCCTACGCTCTCTCTGTCAGCCCAGTGATGGAAGCGGCATTTGAACTTCTTTAGAAGGTCCTGTAGCGGGCGACATATTGTTTTGGAGAAGCCACTGACGTTTTTCGAGCGGATGCCAAGGTCTGTTAACACATAACACTTGAAAAAAAAGCGATTGCATCGTTAAATGAATTTATCCTTGATAATGACTGAGAGTTCATCTTTGATACTGGAGAATATTACTTTCTTTCTTTTTTTTAACAAAGAGACATGTCACAAAAGGAATGCCGAGTCATCTTTCTAGAAATAAGGATGTGGTCAATATAGATTCTATCTAGAACGGATACTAAAAATGAATGGAAAATTAATCATAGCACAATGGCTCCAGTTGGGATAAAGCCTCTCTCCTCTTTCACTTTTAAGACCGGTAGTTTATTTAGCATCTAGATATAATTTCTGTAAAATGCCAGCAAAAACTAGCCTGTTCGCTAACACACCTATCGATACAAATGCTTCCCTCAAGTTTTACGAACCTACCAAACTCGAGACTCTAGTATTATAAACTGCAAAAACAACCACCCACAAATAATATTAAAACCTACACTTGTACTTTAAAAGTGACACTGCTCTTTATAAGCTGCGCTTGAACCAGAGCGGAGTCAAAGTTTGCTGCTCTTTCGATAGGCAGGTGGATGAGAACTACATTGACTACCGTTCACATTTAAATATAGTCCCCCGTCTTTGTCTTTTTCTTTTCTTCGTTGAGGTTGTTTTTAAAATTAGATGTCAACCCACAATCAAGACCAAAGGTAGACCTAACTCAGGTGCTCACCCATGTCAGCCGCTGCTCCTAGCACTCCGGTGCAAAGCGGTGAAGCTCGACGCACGCGCGCTGGTGAGAGGCGCCACGACGGAGGCACGCGGAAGGGCAGGCATGATTAATCGAGTTATCTCGTTTGGATTAGAAGAGCCCGGTTCTGTCTTATTGAAATGGTCGCCACGCTACTATTTTTCGATGTTTGTTCGCGACGTGTAGCTCCTGACATCGCCGACATCGCCAGGAAATGGAGACGACGTCGGCGATAAACCATCAACTGGCCAGCGCGGTTGACGAGCAATCTGTATACGTCGTTTCCTCTTAATTGAAAACGCAGCCGACTCTACGAACCAATGAGACCAACCAAGCAGCGTCATTAAGCGCGATATCGTGGCATTCGTCCGTCTTCCTGTGCGTGTTCTTTCATCGGCTAAAACCATTCGCGCTTTTAGCGTGTGTGTTCGTGGTTGTACGTGTTCGAGCCTTCGACTGTGCACTGACCCAAAATGAAACAAACCATACGGTGAGCATAGAGTCGCCGTAAAATACATGCTTGTATCATTTTCCTTTCCTCCTACTTCTCCAAATATCAAAATTGACCAACAATTTATATATATATTCTTTTTTTGCTCAAGCTTGTTTTGGCGCAGGTGTGGCGCAATTTCTAGCAAAAAAGGCACTCTGGCGCACGATGTACATCAGACTTTCATTCATGGGGCAATGCGGCGCAAACGGCTCGGCACCTCCATCACTGCCCGACCAATCATGTCACAGTACTGCATAAGCACCGAAAGTGTATTGCCCCGGCGATGATGTTCGTTATATCGCGGTCTATAGACCTTTTGCAAAAATCGCCTTCTGCACGCTGCCATCTTCGTCTGCTGGGCTGTGGAATACCTTCGGAGCATGCGCTGTTGCTCCGCTGTGCTGCATATCAGACGCTGCGCATGCGTGCACAGCTCAGTGCCTCAGCATTTTTCACCCGGATGATAAGCGATGCAAAGGTCTCTATACTAATCACGTCCAGAAAAAAAAGAAACGTTAGGTCACGTTGCATTTACTGTAGATGATTTCTTTAGCCGTGGCGGTTATGGAAACGCACAAAGACAACGAGCGCCATGACGACACGCTTTGGGCGCTGTTTGATCGGCTCCGTCGGATTGCATGCAAAGAGCAAGTTCGTCTGCTTGTTGTGCAGGATTGGCGATGACGTCAAAACGACGGTGAGCTCTTATTGGCTGATTGAAAAAAAAAACAAAAAAAAACAAAGTGGGTTTAGACGTCAAGGAATCTAGCATTGAGGTCTACCCACTATCCTTTCGATCCAAGCCAATCGGAGCTCGCGATGTTCTGACGTCACCACAACACCTGCAAAAGAAGCAGACGACTTACTCTCCGCATAGCATTGGCTGCGGTCCAACTTAATGTGAAACGGAGCATATAATAAACGGAAGAAGAAAAAAAATCGCGCACCACGTTTTACCATTTGTGAACAAATTCATGCACGCATTATGGGGTCGTCACGTGATGTGTGACCCCCCACTAAATTCGCCGAATGACGTCACTATATAAGACTTTTTCGTGCACTTTTTTTTTGGTCAACTTCTTTTTTTCTCTACATAGCCAGGCCATGCCTTGTCGTACGATAAACAACAAACACTAATCGAACCAGTCTGTGCATAGTCGACGACGAGGCATGCTCACCCACGAGCCGGCATTTTGTCGTGCCATCCCTCGAGCCCCCCCAATTGAGATAATCGGACGCTCTTCTTTATTCGAATCGTCCGGTGTGTTTAGAGCAGTTTGATAAGGGTCACGTAGACCCCTATATATATATATATATATATATATATATATATATACATACATATATACGGTGGAAACGCCCCAGCAACTATGTAGGGACCAGTCGCCGCTCCGACGTCCACACGCCTATACTTCGTTTCACCTTTATACCACGAACCGCGTCGGAGACGCTATGCGAGCGAATCAAACGCCTTCCCTCTATCACGTGACCCTGCTCTCCGCGCGCTTAGGTATGATGTGGCAAGAAACGTGATCCCGTGGCGAAAGATATAGGCGTACGACGTGCCCAACAAGCACCTAGCTTCTACCGCGCTGTCAGCTATAGGATGAACCGAGTTCACCCAGCGGTGGATCAGAAGGGCACGTTTACACGAGAGCCATCGAACCCAATCCAATGACGGGCGAGAGTCATGTGACTTTTGAGAGTATACTATATAGCGCAGCGGCGCGCGAGGAGTTCGTGGTCACACGTGAATCGTTTCTCGGCACTGCATTGGCTGGGATGGCATCGTAGCGCCCGTTCCAGTCCGTCGTAAGGTAAAATGGAGTTGCAGCCACTTCTCGGTGTTTATCCCCGAGCTTCCGAGCAGACGCCGCACCGCCGCGTTCGCGAACGGCTCTCTCTCTCTACCCACGATGGCAGAGGTGCGTCTTCTCGGCAAGCGGCCGGCCTTGCTCGTGTGTTTATTTATTACGCGCTGCTCGGAAGGCGTTGGGAAGGGCACGTTCGCTGCTTAGATGAGCCGATTCTGTCGAAACCACGCGCGCGGATATTTCTCGGAAAGGCGTCACTGCGTGCTCACGCAACCTGCTCCTGCGCGATTCTCGATCTGCTGGGAGGGGTTGCGGCAGTTGCGGTCTGTTCAACACTTCCGGTCCAATTGGCGACTCCAGCAAAACGGACGCCGCCAAGCGGGAAAACCGAGAACCAGCCGGTCCAGGTCGCTCCGCGCCCCTCCGCGTCTCTGGTGGCTTTCGCAGACAAGTTTGGTTGGCGCGGTGGCGAACAGTGTAATTTGACGAAGGTCCGAATACTTCTTAAGTTTGCCTGAGTGATCATTAGTGTGGTGAAGCCTCAGTAGATTGTTTTCTTCTATTACGTGTTTGAAAGCCCGTTTACTCCACAGCACACGGTCGCGTGCTTTCGATTTCTTGGATGGGGAGGAATCACGGAAAAACTTTTTGATTTCTTGTCTGTCTCAAATCACATTCAAAGTGACGACTGCTTGATAACTGATACTGAAGAGAACATCAATGTTGCAGCCAAGTGAATGGGAAGGTTCGATAGCTGCTTTTCTTGAGTTTGGTTCTGTTCAATTAGCTATAAGATTGAGCCACCCACGCCGGTCGGTGCGTTGGCTATTCATCTTGGCTGCTTTTCGCCGAAAAAGCCTCTGGACCACACTGAAGGAGATGGGCTGATTTTGCAATTACTTGATTCAGGAAAACTTGCTCGCTGCAAATGATGAATGAGGGAAATTATCTGTTTTCAAAAGGTGGGAGACAAGTCTCGCAACGTTAGATGCTGTCACGGCATTTTGACCTATCGCGCCTCCAATATTTATATTAGGAGGACGTCGAAGCCAGCATCAATATACGTCTACATTGGTCAGGTTGACCGGCCACAAAAAAATACCAATTTTTTCCGTTCAGGATTCGAAGCAAAGTTCATTGCAGAGAGGTACTGCGTGGATCTTCAATGAAGACTCTTCAATTTGTCTCCGTGCTGCCGACTATAGAACCACTTGGCTAAGTTTAAGTAGTATGTCTCCGTCTGTCAGATATACTTTTATTCAGGAGCTCGCCTAATAGCTTGTCAACTAAGCTCATGTTTCAACCCGAAGGATATACTAATATCGCTTTAGTGGGACATAGTACGTAATATAATACATAACCCGCTCGTCAAAATGACTTCTCGATTGCTACATAAACCTGAATTGAAATACGAGTATCAGCTGCTTAGTGGGGCGCCGGCGGGTTAACATGGTCCTTGGCTCAAGAAGCTGTTGCTTAATTTTCGTAATGTTCCTGCAGCCTGTGTTGTTGGCCGAGCAGACGACTGGAGCTGTTTCGTAAGCGCGGATACGCACAAAAGCTTGATTCCGCGGACAGATAAGTCGCATGATCGAGGCATGCGAGTTAGCTGAAAAGTTACTCTCTGTGGAACAATTCTATAGTTATCGCCGCTTTCCTTAGATGATCAAAACTGATTAGTATATCACTGTCTCTCCGGAGCCCATAGTTTCGGTTTTGAATGAAATCGCCGAAACGAACGTTTGAAAAAAGAAAAAAAAAGAAAAACACCGGCAAAACAAAACTATGCTTTGCAAGTTTATCTGCACCGGCTACACTTAACCGTCTCAGTTCAAATACCTATAAAATTGGGCATTAAACAAAAGAAAATCTGTTAAATTGAACGCGCCACCTGTTCAGACCGTTCAGACGGCCCGGCCGAGCCGCCGCGACCTGGACTCAGACGCCATGTTTGTTTGGTGGTGGCGCCCCCTATAGGTCGCTGGAGTCGCGAATAGGTCTGCTTCTCTGGGCTAGGGGGCGCTGGAGAGTTCGTTAGCGTGCGCGAGTCTCGCGACCGTTTAATCGTGAAGCCGCGCCACGGCGCCCGTAAAGACCTAAAGAGCAACAAATTCGGAATCATTACAAGAACAATGCAACCTTCAGCGTCCTATCAAAATACCAAAAAATCTTTTTTTTTTTTCTTGTTGATCTGTTTTACAAACGTATATCAACGTGAGCGATCGTGTCGACATACAAACAACCGAAACGCGACCTTTAAATATCCTTTTTCGCTCAACGCTCATAACTCCAGCTACAGGCCTATATTGCTCCCCTGGGCGACAGCAACTAAAAACTGCCGAAAGCACTCGCAGAACGTGTAGAGCAACATTTTTTTTCTCTAAAAGGGGGGAGAGAAACGCATCATATTAAATAAATACAGTAATAGAATGCGTTGGTGGAAGCCAAGCAAACAAACAAACAAAAAAGAATAAACACTTAAAACAAGGGACGACACCATCCCATCAAAAGATAAGTGATTGCCTCGTTTAAAAAATTCAAAACATGTGCTTGGGTCGTCCCTTATTTTACCTGCTTATTAATATATATATTTTTTTTTAACTGAGCGTAATGTTTGTTTACAAAACCTGTTGAACATATGCTTTTATCAAAATATATCTTTGTCCCCTGTTTTACTCGTCATTTATTTTTATTATTATTTAATAATGTTTGTTTACGATCCTCTTCGAACATATACGCTTTAGAACAGGTGCCTAAGCAAGGCTGCCAGCTGGTCACCGGAATGCTGCGTGTGCGACTCGAGAGAGCAGCGTTGGAAATAGCGCCACTTTGATTTATGATTATACGAGCAGATCAACGAATTCCCTGTAATGTACAGGCAAAAAATTTCTGTATAATACCATTTTTTTTTTACGCAGGATATGTTTAAAAAAAACACACACACTGTTTACTAACTTCGCACGTACAAAAAAATATCAGATTGTCGTCTGCGCATGCGCGGCCGCCGACACCAGCGCCACCGCAGAGGTGTGACGTCATCACCGCGCGTCGGTGTATATATTAGGCTAAAGTAGAAGTTTGGGCTAGTTGGTATTCCATTACAGCGCCTTGTTTGTGTATACCTTCTTGTTCTTGTCCGTGTCCTTGCGCTGTTTTAATCTTTAATATATTAGGCCTTTGCAAAAATCGCCTTCTGGGCCGTGGAACGCCTTCTGAGGACGCGCTTTTGCCGTGTCATGCACTATATCGGACGTTGCGCATGCGTCCAAAGCTCAGTGACTCAGCATTTTTCAGCCCGGTTGATAAGCGCTGATGGGCGCCGCCATAACCCATCTTCGGTTTTATGTTTCCTCTTATTAAGTTTACTATCAATTCATCTTTATCACACAGCAGGGCAGGTTATGGCCATTTTATACTCTATACTGTGTGCCCCTCTTTCAGCATCGGCATCCGTGGAAGATATAGTCAACGCCCGTTTCGGTGGCTCGGCATCTGGATAAGAAGAGAAGGTCAGCAATGGCGGCTGTAATCTGGCGCGTGTATGAAGAGTCTAAACACATGAGATGAGCGTAACGCCACCAAGGAGAGTCACGAAAAAAACCATCACACGGCCGCTAAATGTGGCCGGCAAATTTAGCAGACTCCGTAGCTCGGAAAGAAGCACACCCGGCCGGCGCGGCTCGAAGCCTTTATTTTAGGGATTGAGATACATTTCATTTATATAACCGATACCGTATCCATTGGGTTATTGGTCGGTGCAGATCTGACATATCACCCACATTTTGGAGCTAATTGATATACAGATTTTTCGCATTGATAATGACTGTGATGATCGACGACGATAGCGCTAATCGTGCGGCTTTTCTTTTGTAGCGAAAGAGCTCAAAGAATCTTCGTAGCCTAGATATAAAATAGAAAAAAAAAACAAGGTAAATGTACGTATATCTCATTGTGCCAGTATTCAGTACACCGATGGAATATTTATAAAGCAAATCTACTTTCTGCTTTAGCCGGCGAACGCCATATGAAACCGCCATGTCTTCGTTGTATACGTATACTGTTATACTGTACAAATGTGACAGTATTTGCCATTAATATGTCAACTCTGCCGTCAATTACGTGCTGCCGCCCACACATCTGCATTTGCGTGCCTTATATTGTCTCCCCGCAATGCCATCGAATGGACGCCTTCTTCCAAAATGCTGCCTCTTAACCACGACCACGTCGCAAAGTCGTGGATATGTACACTCCTCTAGACAGTTGTCCAAACACAACATCGACATTTTTTTTTTTTTTTTTTTACACTCTGATCGATTACTATATTCGCTTCGTTCGATTTACCTGCACGTAGAAAAATGTAGGGCAGTGCACTTCCGGTACGTGTATAGAGATACGACCGGAAGTACACAATCTCACACTTTTCTGCACCGGTGCAAGAGCTGTAGGTAAATCGAACGAATTAAGCTATTGACAAACACAAAACTTCACAGGGCTTACGTTGGTGCCCACGATGAATATACACACTTCATCCAACTGGGGCTCTAAACTCGTCAAACACAAAGTTTGGGCCGAAGTTCACGGAGCACGCCGATTGGACTACCACGACAATGACTTCGCGCTTTTGTCGCCGGCGTCCGATCGGCGCGCTCCACGAACTTTCGGCTCCAACTTTGTGTTTGACGAGTTTGGGCCCCTGGTAGTTTAGACAACAAAAAACAAAAGCAACAAGACAAGCCGATCGCTTGTCTGTGCTAACTGTGCCGGCTTTGTATACTGTAGTATATACTTTATCCTCTACGTACGCCGGTGGGATCATTCAAACAGCGTCGAAGGCGTGACGTCATCCTTCTCTACATGTTCTAACATCTGCTAAGCCAATTAAGTACAGCGAATGCTAAGTGACTTGCACTTTTAGTGTGCATTTCAGTGTCTGTACGTATTCGAGCCCTTCGATGGGCGCTCGGGTGTACGACGAAATGAAGTAGCTGCGTTTGTTTGCTCGCCAACGCGACGAGCTCACGCTCACACATCAGGTGGGACCGTGACGACACAGCTGGTCAACAAACACCGGAAGAGCTTACCGGAACATTTCGCACCTTCGTGTCGCGGACAATTTCGTCGCCTCTCGGTTTTACACGTCGCCACGCCGTTAAGAACCAGAAAAGGCCGAGAAAACTTAAATTTACGACTCCACGAGGCAGTAAAGAGAAAACAAGATCGCCCCGCTTCCGGTACTCGCTTTACTACTTCCTTTTCGTCTGTCTTCTTTCTTTTTATAGCTTTACGATGTTTTTTTTTGTGGTAGGTGGCATCCTCCCGAAAGACCATGACGTAATAACAATAAAAAAAGAAGCACCAACGAAGGCGGTGTTGGCTTTTTAACACGCGGCCACACCGAGCCGCTGCGTTATACACCACTTCGAACGAAACTCCTCCCGAGGGTGGGTGGCATATATACACGTTGTCGAATCTGCGTACAGAGTGTGAGCCCACTCTAAATTTGTTCGTCTCGGAGGAGACACAGCTAAATATAAGGTACGTAAAAATATACAGAACAAAAAGCAAAACAAAACAAGAAAAACCTCCACAGTGTACGCGTGGGAAGAAGTCTTGTTTTCAATTTTTTTTAAAATATTTTTTGTGTGTTTTTTGGATCTACCGCGTCGTTTGATTGGAAGGATGCCTGTGAGCCGCAGAACCATCTTCTTGAGAGACCGACCTCGCCATGACCTCCAGCGTCGGGTCCGCCCTTTGGAGTGGTGGGTGGAGAAACTCCGCCGTTGTTGGATGCTGGCTGTGTTCGGCGCATCGCGCGTCAACATTGTTGCGCGAGGATGAAACGAAGAAAAAAATGGCGCACGCGAGCTAGCATGCGTTTCGCGCTTCGAAACGTGCGTTTCGTGCTTTGAAACGTGCGTTTCTAACGCGTACGTTCGTTCCGCGAAATCACGTTTCATTTATACTTCGTGTCATCTCAGCATGGACTATTGCAGCGAGTGATCGAGTCAAGGCAGTGAAGGATAGAACGCTCACGCTTGCACAGCCTTCGCAGCTCAATATACTAAAGTCACTGGATCTGAAAAAGTAGCGCCATTGCCTTCCCACCTGCTGGCTGGACACGAACAAATACCAACATGCAGACGACAAAACCTCTCAAGGTGATTGGCTCATCGCTGTCGGTTGCCATGGTGATCGCCATTTCGGACCCTTTCAAAGCTTCGAAGCTTCCGAAAAACCAGTCGCACCAAGATCGCTATGGAGCATCATCGTACAGAAAGCGTTCCTCGACCAGTATGAGCGTCTTTGGCACTGTGCATGTAATAAACTTATCACTCATGCTTATTTCCCAAGATCTCTTACTGTTATGTTGCTCTTGCGTGTTTCAAGAGAGTACAATTATTTTTCAATGTCTCCAAGCACTTACATTGCGTGTGATGGTGGTACGAAAGTGTACGGCATCACACGCGGCGTCGGTGATGACAAAGCCTGGTAGATCGCCACGAGAAGGAGCCGCCGAAATGGGAAGGGTGGTGCGGCAGGCAACGGATGAGAGAAAAGCCACGTGACTGGCGATCTACCAGCGAGACTCTGAAACACACTACTCCCGAGCGCACAAGTGTGTTTCGGGTCCTCGAGGGTGCAAAAGCTGTGCGCTGCCGTCCAGGTTCCCCGAGAAATGGCTCTTTGATGCTCTGTGCTACCAGATCCTCGCGCTCCGAATCTGCGACCGGGCACCGTCGTCCAACTGCCAGGCTTTAATTGTGAGTCTAGAGGAGGATACGGTTCATGCTCAGATGAGACGAAGGTGAGACCTGGATGGACTAAATGCATCACCAGTCACTGACTAGGAGCGTGAGAGCTAGATGCTCGGCAGACAAGCCCCATAATTTGGGGCCGGCTACCTCAATGCTAGTAATGGGGTAAAGTATGATATGATATGTTCAATAATTACGAAATCTGGGCATAATTAGTAAAGAAGTAAACTATGAACGTGCCACGTTAATATCACAAGCAAGTGCACTTTGAGAAGTACGACATGTACAGTAGGCTACAGTGGCACAAAATATGTGTAATTAAATCCTGCTATACCAGTAACTCGTATTCATTGAACTTAATATTGGACTTCTATCTTTGAGTCCTTCAGAAATGCAGTTAGTAAGGCTAATACACGCTTTTTTTTTTAAGTCGGGCCAAGGACCTAGAACTTTGGCGAGAGGAAATGGACGATTGTCGAGTATCCCGAGACTAATCCGTAAGAGGACGCGCCACTGATCATATCTCGGGCAGTCCATGATTAAATGTTCGACGTCTTCGACCGGGTTGTCGCACGTGCAACTCGGTGTTTCTACTTGTTTAATCCGGTGAAGGAAGCTCCCCGTGTATGCTACCCCAAGTCGTAGGCGATGAATAAGGGTGTCAATTGATCTGGCTGAATCCGCCACTATTTCAATTTGCGCTATTTAGCAATGTTGAAATTTTGCTTCCTTAATAAAGGGTTTTAGAATAAGGGGACCCCGTCGGTTTGGGCCCACCGAGCCGCGTGGGGCGTCACGCTGCGTAATCACAGAAGTTGTGCGAATGCGCATCTGCAGCTGCCCTAAGCTGTTTGGGGGACCTAAAGCTATTTTAAAACTCTCTTATTAAAAAGTTCTAGAGTAGGGCGCCCCCCAACGGGTCCCTCTATTCTATAACTATTGGCTTTCAGCGTCCCTACCAAACACGCCCTCTCGGGTAGTGCAAGCATCATTCAGGGCAACACTCGCCTGGCATGAAACTTTCAATTGCGCGCAGTGCAACTATATAAGTCCGTGAGTTAAAAAAAAAAAAAAAAATTACGGTAGGCTGCGAGAGAGCTGCAAAGCGAAGCAAATTGGACGTTTTGAATGTGTTAGTGATGTGTCAGTTTGCTTTTGTTGTTTTGGCTCTTTTGGTTGAACCCTAAATAGAGGAGCTGTCAAGTCGCTGCAGTCTTCGACTGGTATAGCTTAGACTGCTCCAAGTGCCTCGAGCTGCCGTGCGCTAAAAATCGTGGCATCTCAATTTCCCGGCCTATGCGCGCATCCCATTACGCGTCGACAGTTCTCACTCAACACTTCACCTTTTCACTCGTCGTCCTCACGTTTCCCGACAGCCAAGTAGCGCTCAGCGCACGACCGCCACAAGCAAAACTCGCTTTGCGCGCACTTTTGTGTGTGTGTTGCTGTTGCTGTTTTCGCGCTCCGCATATGGATATCTTCTTCTCCCGGAAACGTCACAACAGTCTCTGCACGATCCAAAAGTTGCGAGCCAGCCAAGGTGGTGTCTCCGAGACGGAACGAGCGGCTTTGCGGCGCGTGAACACACTCGCAGAAAAGATCGCTAGAGCGTGGCACCCCCACGAGCTGTAGCGAGCGAGATGGTAACTTACGAGAGCCCCTCTATATAGGATACCACGTATTCGCCAGCTGGCACCCCCAAACATTCTCCGTTCACCCGTAGGGTGACAGTGCAGTGAAAGTGACGTATTCGTTGGGCCAGTAGCACTATCTTTCCCCACGTGAACAAAGCCGTACATTGCAGCTTTTTTCCCCTCAGGGAAAAAAAAAAAACAACATAAGACGGCGCGTCTTATGTTTCGTGAAAGGGAGCCACTGCGCATGCCCAGAACGCGTGCTTCCACAGCCCAATAGGCAAAGATGGCGTTGGGGTGCGTCTGTCTTTGCCTACTTTGCCAGTAGGCAAAGACAGACGCTCTTCGGTCGGCGTGGCGACGGCGAAACAGTGTTTTCGCCCATACCAGAAGTGACGGCATTAAAAATATCGGTGCCTTCGTGGAAAAACTCTATAGGAGCACGGTGTTGCACACGCGCAGAGTGGGCGGTCAGGTGATGAAAATGAGGTGGGTTATCGGTCCGGCGAGTGCGTCGCACTGTTAGCTTGTGGTTCAACGGAGGTAGTACTGCGCGAAGTGCTTCCTTGGGCAACCCACCGCGCGTCTGGAGCTGTTTATCGTCCCCACTGGCAAAACAGGACGGGCGAGGGCGACCGGCGATGTTGCGAAAACAGCGAGTCGCCGAGTAAGCGGAAACGTGTGCGTACGCTCTTGAGGATATCCTTATACATCTGACGTGACGGCCGGTGTCTGCGAGGCGAGTCGACGCAAAACAATTCCGCTATCAAAAACTGACTTTTCTTTTTTTAGGCACGCTGTTGTTTTTATACCTTGCATGCTGGTGGGTGAAGTCTGTGATAGCAGTGCCTGTGGGTTTCTACTAAGAGTTATCAAATTTTCTCTGGAAAGGCTCGTTTTTAAGTATATACCTAGTGTTTCAACAAAAATACTGTCGAAAATTCCTACCAAAAAAGTAACTGAAAACAAAAAAAAACTATTTTTGGAAACAGCCCGTCGGTCACGGTGCACGTCAGAGATTGCAAAGAGCGTACTAATTAGCTAAATAATCAACAAAAACTGGGAAGTATAACAATATCATCCGTGTTTGCAATGCGAGATGCGCGGGGAGGAGAAGAAAGCGGTTATCGTCTGCAAGCGTGTCCGCACCTGCAGGAAGCGTTCGCCATTAAATTGCACGAACTATCCACCGTTTCTGCTGCTCCCTCTGTTGGCTCCTTAGGTAACACGAGTGCACATGCGCCAATATACAACTGCCGTCGATATCCAAGCAGACAGAAACGGGATTTTTAAACTCGTGACCTCCTAGTGTGCAGTTCGAGCTTTCGCTCTCACACCTGCCAAAGACGTGTTAGAAAGTACTCGTTAGAACGCCCCCCCCCCTCCCCCCCCCCCCCCACACACACACACAGACCAACCAAAAATAAAAGAATAAACAAGGAACCAATTTCTTCCGGCACCGACCTGATGGCTCTTGGCTAACGCTGTTAGCAGAGTTCACGGAAGAAGGTCTGTACACAGAGCGAATCTCTCACAGTTGAAACGAAGAAAAAAAAAGAAGACAAAAGGAGAGAACCATCAAGGAGCGTCCCGCCCCCTACGACGACCGACTTGACCTCGGCGTCGGCAGGGAACGCTCGGGGCGGGGTCAGACGCATTTGCCCCGTCGCCGAAGACTGGCAGGGTCAACAAACAGAGCGGCCTCGACGAGGAGTCTCTCGAACTCGAATCAGTGGCGGCGATCCGACGAGGGGGCCTCTCAAGCACAGCACAGCCACTTAATATGGTTCGAATCGGGGCTCTACTTTGCAGGGTCTTCTTCCCTTTCGCCATGCACCACATTTCTACACGCCGTGACTACAGTGTTGTGTAGAGTACATCAGTACTGGAAGAAATCTACAAAGTGCATTAGAGGCTATGTATTTTAAGCAAAGCAGTAAGTACACCGGGCGCACTGTACTTGAATTAGAGTACTATAAATACAATACAGGGTTAACGAGAAAAGAGTCAAAGTACAGGGTGTCTTTTTTTAGCTGCACCAAATTTTCAAAAAAAAGAAGAGCTGCGTTAGGGCACTTTTAGTTATGCCATTAGCATACCCGACCTGGCGCCCACTAGGAACCAAGTATTTTGTGCAACTAGGCGACTAATTAGCGGAGATCTCTTAATTAACTTTTTAATTATTGTTTTAGAGGGCCTATTGCATTTGCGAAATTGAAGCCCAACCTTAATATGCTCCAACCCCACAGCAAAGTAAAGGCACAAACAATTTCTGCGCACGTTTCTGGCTAAATTATTTCATTCCCGCAGGCTCTTTCAAACCGAAACTGACCAGAACAAGAGCGTCGATGGCGTCGATATCTTCGCCCTCGCTTGGCGTCACAGCAGTGACGTCACCTGTGATGCAGGCACTGCCGTCAGCGCTTTTGCAATACGTTGCTCCCTCCTTAGTGTTTTGCTTACCGCGGCAGGTGTAATTTAGGCGTCTGCGGTCGGCGTCAACTGTCACTGTGTCATATCCTTCTCTTGACCTGCGGGCGACGCGACGCTTTCGTTGGTACGATAAATGCTGTTGCATGCATTACCAACGGCCGACAACGTTAGACTAGCTTCCTGCGTTTTATTTGGGGAAAAATATTTTTTTCAATGCTGGAGATATCTGCTACCTATTATTTGCCACCGCTGCTTTATTTCTAAGTTCTTGCTTTTTGACGCAATAAACTAGCCAATTTTTTTTTTTTTTAAGATCAACGTAATCATGTTTGTGTAATATCACTCGTTGGCCCCTCTGGCAGTTAAACTATTGCAGCGAGTAACAAAATAATCTTTCTTTGTTCTATGTTTTGTGGGCTCTTAATAAATCAGGAAGGAGCCTTGCACCGGCGTCCTGGCTCACGTTACGGCAGTCATGTGCTGTGCGCGGCACAGTGTGAACACGGCGTCGGCGCTATTTCAAGTGCAGCTCAAACAGGGCACTGTTGAGAACTAAGTTTTACTGATTTAAAAGGTTAAAAAGCGCAACACAACAAGGACAATAAAGATACGAAGACGACAGGACGGGCGCTAACTCACAACTGATTTTATTAGAAACAACACTGTCACTTTTATACACAAGATCGTATGCCAAACCCACACTGCAACCAATCACCGCTCTCACAAGCAACTATCTAGAAACATTACTTCTTTCTGAAGCAAAAAGAGAGAAGGCGCGCTAACGCATTTGTCATCTTTCTTTTTGATATAAAACGCCTCTATAATCTCTCTCTCGGTCTTATCTTTTGATTTCTTTAAAAATTTTGTTTCAGCCAAAAGAGGCTTACAGTCAGCACATCGCCTGCAGTGGTCTGCCAGGTGTCCCCCCGCGTTGTTCTGCACAGAAAGATTATGCTCGCGTGCCCTATCGTTAAAACAGCGCCCGGTTTGTCCAATATAAACTTTTCCACATCTTAATGGAATCTCATAGACAACATTGGTCACACATTCAGTGTACTGTACAGCGTGCTTTTTTGAACAAAGTGCTTTTTTCTGCCGTGCAAGCATCGGACAGATTTTTGAGAGCTTGCAAGGGGCTGAAAAAACAACATTTACATCGTATCTACTAGCTATCTTTTTAATGTTGTGAGACACTTTATGCCAATAAGGAATCACATGTACACGTCTTTTAACTTTATTTGTCTGGCCGCCCCCTTGTAAGTTAGTTCTTTTAATTTTTTGAAGTAGGCTCTCACAGCAGCTCGAAATTAGGTTAACTGGGTACCCTACGTTTTTTAGCCTTTTTACTTGCTGAGCAAAACTGATGTCCATCTGATGTTTGCAACTTTTTGCAAGGGCTGCTTGAAGACATGCTAGCGCGATTCCTCTCTTGACCAGTTTGGAATGTGCACTTTTAACTTTTTTACTGCCTCACTTAGAGCCCCAAATAATACCGAAAGAATAAACAGAGGGACGGACAGAACAACGCGTCTTTCGTGCTTTCGTGCCTCTGACCGTCAAGCTGTCTGTTCATTCCACTGTCCGTCCCTCTGCTTATTATTTCAGTGTTATTTAGTTTACCAACACGCTGACGTGTACCTTAGAGCCCCAAATTAGCACTTTTCACAGCAGCAGTATTTTCTTCGGAAACTTTTTAGTTCGTCAAGAAAAGCAGGCAAAAATATGGCTTAGCGCATTTTGGTACTTAAAAAAAAAAAAAAGAAAGCTTGGCAGCCAAAGTGATTTGGGCATGTGATAAGCCACCCAGCGTTCGCCGCCGCCTGGCCACTTTATGAAGTTGGAAACAGTTGCGTTCAAAGCAAATGCTCGAATTGGAGTCCATCTACAGAAACGCACATCATCAGTCGGCTCCGCATGGAACACAACACGCGCTCAAGCATTTCAGGCTGAACTGCCGCACAGGCGGCGACGATTCTTTGTTTCAGGTTGTCCACACTGGTGGGTTCCCTGGCGTAGACTTTATTCTTCACATAACCTCCAAGAAAAAAATCTAACGGGCTCAGATCTTGTGATCAAGCCGGCCACGGAACTGAACCACTGTGTCCAATCCACAGCTCTGGAAAAGTTCGGTGTAGAAATCGAACAGCACGCGAACAAGAATGCGCTGGAGCGCCGTCTTGTTGAAACCACGTCTGCTTCAGCACGCTGAGAGGCAGGCCGGCTATAAACTCTTCCACGACTCCCTCAAGGATGCTCTCCAACTACAGTTTTCCGTTCAGTGTGCCGTCAAAGAAATATGTGCCAATGATTTTATCAATAAATATTCCACATCATACGTTAATAGACCATCTCACTTGATGTTTGTGCTGACGGAGCCAACGAGGATTTACGCTTGCCCAGTAATGGGCATGGTGGAGGTTCACCGTTGAATTTCTGCAGAATTGAGACTCATCACCCTAAATTATTTTTTCAAGAATCCAGGATCCCGGTCTATTTCAATCAGGGCCCAGCTGCAAAAGTCCAATCGTCGTTGGAAGTCACTGACATGTAGCTCTTGGTGCAGGCTAACGTGAAACAGATGCATGCGACGCTTCACAAGCACTTTCCACACTGTAGAGATCGTTGTCCCAGAAGACCTCGCAATTTCGCGCACGCTTGCTTCAGGCTCAGCTGTTACGTACGCGAGAACGTCAGTCTCGAATTCGCGGCTGAGGACATATTTTTTCTGTTTTCGCCCACTCACCACCGTGCCACTTGATGCAAACTTGTTGAAAACGTGTATGAAGGAAGTGTGGGCAGGAACGAAGCGACCTGGGTGCTGAGCGGCATAAAGTTGCGCAGCATGACGACCATTCTTTTGCGTAGTTAAATATGCGATCACCATGTCTGTTTTTTCTTCAACCGAAAGCCTTGTCACAGTGAGCGACGCCATTCAGATGTGTTTCCTACCACAGTCAGAGAAAGAAAGGCACAGCACTATGAATCGCATAGCGCCTGTGTTATTTGTAGCCTTCGTCCTTCCAAAGATATGGGTGCAAACCTGTGTCTTTTACAACAGAGGAGCAAGTGACGCAGCGTTCGTCGCTTTGTAGCACCATTGGCACAAGTCTTCAGAGCAGCTTCTATCATATCAACGAAAGGAAAGGGTAGCGTCACGATGCCCGCTGGGACAGCGTGATTTACACCTGCCGCGGTAAGCAAAACACTAAGGAGGGAGCAACGTATTGCAAAAGCGCTGACGGCAGTGCCTGCATCACAGGTGACGTCACTGCTGTGATGTCAAGCGAGGGCGAAGATATCGACGCCATCGACGCTCTTGTTCTGGTCAGTTTCGGTTTGAAACAGCCTGCGGGAAAGGAAATAATTTAGCCAGAAACGTGAGCAGAAATTTTTTGTGCCTTTATTTCGCCGTGGGATTGGAGCATAGGGCTTCAATTTCGTAAATGCAATAGGCCATCCAAAAACAATAATTAAAACGTTAATTAAGAGATCTCCGTCAATTAGTCGCCTAGCTGCACAAAATACTTGGTTCCTAGTGGGCGCCAGGTCGGGTATGCTAATGGCATAACTAAAAGTGCCCTAACGCAGCTCCTCTTTTTTTGAAAATTTGGTGCAGCTAAAAAAAAAATACCCTGTATACTTTCAAAGTAAGGTAAGTAGTACTTTCTGATGCCCTTCCATTTCCCTATTATTATTGTTGTTGTTGTTATTGTTTTTTTTAACTGGTATGCATTGCTTTATGGGTAATCGGGGGTGCATCAGGTATTTTCGGAAAGGGGCGACTAATATTGGATAAAGTCAAATGGCTTCACAGTTGACAAAGCACCGCTTCGTGATACAAATTTAAAGAGGTAAAATTCGGGGAATGCACTTTGAAGTCGAGAATTGTACTTTCCTCGAAAAAAATAATTAAGTAAAATAATCAACAAAACTGAAAGTTATTACAATGTCATCCAGGTTTGCAAAGCGAGATAAGGGGAGAAGAAAGCGTTTATTGTCTGCAAGCGCGAGGTACACGTTTACTGTTTTGGCGTTACTGGTATGTGTAAGTGTCATATTTCAAGAACCGTTATGTCCGTGCAGAAACTTAATTGCGGTATATATATATTTTTTTTTACGGTTCTACCTGAATACTTACAGCGAAAAATTCGAAGGAAAGCGCAGGTATGATTGAGCGCCTAGAAACAAAGCGATTGAAGTGTAATTTGTTTGTCTCGGGAAGAAGGTGGAACGAGTAACGTAACTACGTTACCCATGACACGAAATAAGTAACCTAAGTTTGTTATGTTTTACTCTTTCAAAAATGTAACGTGCACGTTACTACGTTACCGAAAACGCCGTTACTTGCAACGCGCTACCGCCAACGCAGTAGTGATTAGGCGAACACGCGTCGGTACGATTCTCGTCCAGATCGACACGGGCAGGGTTAGAGGCGGATCGACCAAGATTGAACCCAGGATCTCTGGTTCTACAACCCCAGGGATCCTCGAACCGGAAATTCCTGGGTTCCAGGCAATGTGCTCTGAAGGCGCAGCGCACATCACGCAGTGTTGGGAAGTGCTTTAAGTGCATTGTACCTCAAGTACTATACTTCAAGGAGGTTTATTATAGATGTACTTTACTTGAGAACACCTTTTAAGTATCGCAAGAAGCAGACGATCTTGGGCTCCGCATATAGTAACCCGCGTTACAGAATATCCTTCTTTCCGATGTTGCCAATAAACCATACAAAAAATCATAACATCCTAATCTTTTTCTTACTGTTTTTTTTATTTTTTTTTTTTACTTTCAATTTTTTTTTACTCAAGTCTTAGGTTAATTAGGTACATTTATATGGTCTATATATACATTGTCTTGCCGGTGGAGCTAGACCCTGGTGGAACGGGTATCCGTACATCTATACAACCAATGCCAACGGTCTTATTTAATAAGTACTTATCACGACTGTCTGGAAAACACACTGGGCCCGTAGCTGATTTGGCTGGTCTGGGACCCTTTTAATAAACTATTAGGATGAGTCACTTACAATAAAAACAGTTAAATATGCAGAAATAAAAAAATCAGCTTAGTCACGTATGTGTACAATGATGGCACGCATGAAATGAACTAGTTACGCAAACATGTTTATAACGGTGACGACGGATACTTAATGCCTATGCAAACAAGCGTCAAGATGATGAGAGACATATCCTAATATAAATATATAAATATATTCGCATCGTGAAACTATACCATCTTTGATGTTCCGCCGTCCTGTAAACACACTCTTTTTCTGGGAGCCCTGGAGCTTTCGATCGATCGTCCTTGGGATGCTGGCGGCCCGCCCAACCGGGGACGAAGCCAACTTTTTTATTTCTCTTTTTTTTTTTCCTTTTTCATAGTCATTTACGGGGAGACTGCCCCGCGTCGTCTTGCTTTGCGACATCGAGGCAAAAACAAAAATGGAACATTTAGCTTTATCGCGTACTCTACGGAACTTGGACGGTCGCCAACGGACACGGCCGGTTCGTCTCTTCCTTGGTCCCTGCCCACGTGGTGACTCGCGGAAGTCCGTGTAAAAGGTGGAGAGCTACCATATAATACGCTCCAATCTGTTCCACTTTCTTTTCGAATCAAAAATAGTACCCACAAACAAAAATTATATTATTTTTGTTTTTGTTAAGCTGCAGTCAAACTTGTCATACATATATCATAGAAGAGACACGGTCCGCAGCCATAATGACAGAATTGTCTGCGTGCTTCAAGTATGCGTGAGGCGTTCACGCATACTTGAAGCACGTTAACTTCATGCAAACGTATGTTTTCGTTGTTTTTTTTTGTGTGCAGAATTAATGTGACGGACCGTCACACAAGGAAGAAACGCGCCTCGGACAGTAGGGAGTTTGAGGGAACCGTTTTTGCACGTCCGATACGTCCGGTACGAACTGCGCATGCGCCAGTCTTCTGTGGTAGCGCGCATGCGCAGTGCGTACCGGAGGAACCATCGTACTGTAACCGTTGTGCACCCTAAAACTTTCTAATGAAAATGACTATACTTCTAAACGGCAAGGCATCAGACATTTTCGGGTCCTTACCACCTCCATACATTTTGACCACTGAAAAAACGTTAATTGCGTGGAGATTCCGAACGTCCCTATTATCGGTCTTAGGCGCGTTGTGTGTAATATTTTAAGAAAAGAAAAAAAAAAAAGTCGAATATTTAGGTGTAGGAAACGTAATACGGCAATTCTATCTTTTGAAAACACGAAAACACTATAGAGTTCCTGTATAGCTACCAAACACCGTCTGACAGCGCACCCTGGTGTCTGCTCCAATGCGCAGAAAGAGGGGCGTGCCATGATCTTTGATTATGTTTTAAATAGAAAAATAAACCACCCATGCGTGCGCATATATGTATATATAGTAGAATGCTTAGAGTTTGTAGTTTGAGTTATAACCATAAATAGACGATCTCAGAATCCGCTTGAGTGCCCCTTTAAGAAAGTGAAAGAGACTAACCGCCGAATTCAGAAACCTGACTCAAACTACACTCAAACTGAAGGGCCCCTCCACTTCCTCGAGGAAGGCGCGAGGGCCGGCGCTGGCCGATCGCGAGGACGGATCCGCCGTCGCGATTGGCCAGCGCCGGCCCTTGAGCTTTCCTCGAGGAAGTGGGGGGGGGCCCTTCAGTTTGAGTGTAGTTTGAGTGAGGTTTCTGAATTCGGCGGTAACTCCCACAATCGTTGGGCCAAAGACCGAAAATAATTTCACGACTCTTCTAAAGTTCTCCAAATCTCTTTGAAAATTTACACGAAGTAAATGAGGCAAACAAATCAAAGTGAGCGACTGACCAGAGCGGAGAAGGAACCACGCAGCAGGGCAGCCATGGTTTGTCCACGGCCATGGTCCGACAATGGCAATTCCAAACGTGTAAAGCCCTAAGGTTGCTTGTATTATACGGGCATCTTGTCTTCTATAGGCCAATGAACTAATAATGCCTCATAAAAACAATTCACTAAAAAAAGTATTTGATTGCTCTTGACGCCGGCAAATGTCATTCTGTGGAAATTTAGGCTACTTGGTGAAGCACGTTTAGGGGTAAAACAGCGGGAACAAGGACACAGGGCAGAGAAGATGCACACAGACGGAGCGCTGTGTACATCCCCTGGGGCAAATGTCATTCCGATTAATGAAATCGGGTGGTAGTACCTTCTCTAGGCTTCCTTTCCTTCCTACCTGTAAAGATTACGTTGATAAGTTTTTGCAAAACACATGACTGGCGCTGACATCCTCAAGGTTGGTTTACACACTTGCTTGAGCTCGACCGAGTGCGACGTGCTGCAACGGCTTGCGAGGTTGCTATGGCAACGGCACAAAGCGGCCCCCCAAAAAAACGTTTCTTGGATAAATTTCCCATTTACAGTAGGTAACAATGTTGCCCTCTCTGGCAGACTTAACCTCCTACTGTCCAAACAACTAACGACTAAAATTCGTTACGTTTTTGCGCCCCAAGTCGCCCGCAGAACTAGCTGGCGTCGTCGTTCGTCCGTTACCATATCACGCTTCATAACTTCGAGCAGAAATAATGGTAACATAGACTATAAAAAATGGTGTAGATCGTCGAGTGCACGGCACATAATCGATGCATTACTTAATCTATGCATCAACCTCGGGCAAATAACGTATACTTAATGATAATTCGAGTCGTTAGCGCCGTGCTCCGCTGTGTCAAGGACATCCAACCATACTCCGTTTTACCTTTTGATGGACCGCATGCGACGGTATGCGAGTCCTCCCAGCCAATCCAGGGCTAGGAATATGTCACGTGACCACGCATCCGGCGCCCGGATGCGCCAATCCCGAAGGTCACACGTGACAACGAACGACGCACTGGTTTGCCCGAGGACTTCAGCCTTTTTGATTTATTTTTCGCTATGTGCGCTTTCTTGATCCGACCTTGGGGGGTTGCGCCCAAGGTTTCTGTAACCGGCACCGGACGATAGACCCAGCACATCCCCCTGTAATCACGCGTGTAATTAGCAGACGTCGCAGCTGGGAACAGGTGTGGTCAAGCTGCGGGGCATTTTCTTAACAGCGGGTTAATGGAACAACCCGGTCATTTACCATCCAGTTCGATTTAAGCGGGGTTCGGAGTAAAACCGATTTTAATCAATGTTCGGTAAGTTTCAGCGATTGATAGACCTATTCGCCGCAACCACAGTCGAATATAGTATTAATAATAATAATAATAATAATAATAATAATAATAATAATAATAATAATAATAATAATAATAATGATGATGATGGTATACATCACGAAGTAAGACACGTAGAAGTAATAAACCACTTCCTGGATTCGTTTTCTAGGCTGTAGTGTATTGTACGTAGGTTGCCACTTGCCCCTCCCACAAATTTCTCTGCTTGCTGTGATTGGCGGTTTCCTCCTCTCAACTCGCCTCCCCTCCAGCGCCCGCTCTGCTAGTGTGGTGACTTTGTGGGAGGAGCTTAGCTTGCTTATTTAACCTGCAACACGCTTGGTACAACTAGGCATTACCGAATGTGGCACACAAACAGGTATACGATCTAAGTGTAGAAAGAGTTATATACGCAAAGACAGGGGACGGGACAACCCATCTGCTGCGAGACAGTTTGAAAGTCGGGTTAATGGAACACCCGTTTCTTAGGAACGTACCCGTTCGGTTTATAAAAAGATTTCGTAGCAAAACAGCAAAATAATTGATCTATTTTCGCTGAGTTGTGACAGTATAGATACCGGTACTCGACGCGGCTAGCTAGTACTTCGACTGGAGACGTTATCGAAGGCGACACGGAACAGGTTAGTCGGCTCAAGGTTGCCGACAGTCGTTTTAGGGGCGGAGATAATTGGGCGAGTCACGTAACTCGGAAGATCGTCGATGGTCGGAGGCGATAGCAAAGCCGACGACGCGGAACAAAGCCGAATGAAAATGGCGCTCACACCAGACAAGAACCGGAGAAAGACATAAAAAAGAAATAAATAAAATAAAAGCATCCACACACAAAAAACCGAAACCACCCGCGTGGCGTTGAGTCACAGTCAAGATCCAAGTCCTCCTCGTTTACTTTGTGTCTCCGTGAAGAACAGAAACCTTTTATCGTCTGCTGCACGTGCGACGACGCGTGTAATTGGTGTCCCTTCTCGTATACATCCGTTGCGATAATCGGCTTCTGTGCGCCGCCATCTTTGATCCTGTAGGACACGTTTTGAGCATGCGCAGAAGAGACGCTGCTCACGCGCACACTGCCCAGTAAAACCGCTCTTTTTTTTTTATGGGGGGGGGGGGGGGGGGGGGGGGGAGGGATTAAACGCGCCTATGTTTAGCCGCGTCCATTCGAACTAGATCCCGAGAAACGAAAACCATGTTTTTCGGCCCGGGCGACTAAATTATCCATCGCTGAAAGCTCAAACTCGGTGTGTGACGCAAGCGGTTGGGATAAAAGGCGAAAGTTTGAGTTCATGAAGTTTCTATGAACCGATGCTCCCTAGGCCTATACTGTCAAAATACGGTAGTCGCTTTGCTGACAAGTGAAAGACACTTGTGAGCAAAACAAGAGAATCTTTCTTTCTTGCTGACACGTTTTTTTTTTTCTCACTCAAATGGATACTATCCAGGCGCCCCTAATGTCATTTCTTATTTTGACGATAATAAGCTCGGCTCATGCAAAACATTTCGTTTTTCTCAATTATCGTTTGATCCAATTAACGTCATGTTCTCAAACATTCGCGTTTGAGCTTTCTGCGGCGCATACTTTATTAATCCGTGCCGAAAAATACGGCTCTCTTTTCTCGGGAACACCCTGTATACCATCGTGGACAATGCTGAAAGAGTCCTTCATGCCTCTTTCGCGTACCTGCAAGCTTTTTGTTTGCTTTTTAGAGGAATTATTGTGGTTTGAATTAGGAATGGAATTCTATGTTCAGGTCCCATACTTTGTACTATTTGACATATTGAGAGAACCTGTCGCCACCGCAGATGCAGAAAAAGGCCGGTTCGGGCCATTCAGCTTACATTGTCCGCGACGTTGCAGCCCATTCTACAATTTTTCTTTTATATACCTATATTACTTTAGTACACCCGGGTCCGAAGTTATGATTAGAAACGTCGGTTTAGTTTACTATTGCAGGACAATTTAATGTTGTACACACTCTTACAACGTAGATATTTTAGTCTATGCTCATTTAATCATAACCGGCAAGGACATCTCATCGCGTCGTTAGTGAGCGCGCCTGGACAGAGTGCTAAGTTCGCTTAACGAAACCTGTCCATTGCTTGCGACTCATAAGATAAGTCGCCGTGCTCAGGGATATATAAAGCCCCATCTCAATAGGTGGTCGGCAGGAGGCGCCAACGCCGACCGAGACATCGCAGCGCCACTTGGATTCATTCAACACATTCCTTGGTCGGAAGAACACGCCAGTCTAGCCTTTAATGTTTTTTTTTTTTTATATTTCTTTTTTTTTTCGGTAAGCAATTGGGCCAGCCCAGCGGTGTACCTGCTCCACATTGCCGATCGTAAACTGACTGCCCAACAATTTCGTGAGCGCACCACCACTCCCGCGTCGCGAAACGCCTTTTTTTTTGCAAAGCAAGGACGCCGCCACCAAACATCGTTAATAGCAGCAACAACAACAACGACAAACGCAACAAATGACGGCCAATAAAATCCCAAGGACGAAACAAGTTTATGGTTACTTCACGACACGCCGCCGTGTTCGACGTGAAAATAATAACACGGTTAACACTGATCGCTGCTTGTATATACGTCGGAGGCGATCGCCTTTCGGTTAAAGTGAACCAACTTAATCTTATTTCTTTCGTATATTGCAGTGCCTGTCCAAACTGGGGAAATGAAAAGCGCCTGTTGTAATTACGGTTGCTTCTATTTGCGTCGGGTGCAAAACAAGTTGGAAGTAGTGTAGCCCCAAACCCGAATCTCCCATTTCGATACGCGTTCTTTTTAGCTTCACTATACTTGCAAGAGGACAAAACCTGTTATGTACTGCGAGACAAATATCCACCCAAAATAGCCGCACTGATTAAAACCATTTGCGACGAAAGTCTGTTTATAGCCTTAGCCGGCCCGCGATTTAGGTTTAAGGGCATGGGCCCTCATGCACGTACCTTTATGTTTTTACTATTATGTAATTTAAAAAAAAAAGCCCTACCAACACTACAAAGCAAAGTGACATCGAATAGATTCATCCACAACATCCCCGAGGTTTCTGACCGCTTATAACGAGAAAATTCTTATAACGATAAAACGCTTATAACAATAAAATGCTTATAGCGAAAAACCGCTTGTTACAAAAACCGTTAATACATAAAACTCTTTATAACGAAAACCCGCTTATAACGAAACGTAGGCGCGTCTGCGTCCCTATGAACGTGACTCAGGGCTGAAGAGTGCAGTGAGCTTTTATCTGCGATTACGGGCAATCTCGTCCTCTTTGTTTATTAACTTATAAATCCTGCTAAAGTAGATCCGGCTCGCACAGGACACCTTTAATATCGCGACCGGCGCCTCGCCCTTCGGTGAATCGGACGTCCCACGCGAAGACCGCTCGCTTCGTTTGGATTTTCCCCCTCCACTCGCCCTTGGCGTTGTTTTGTTAATTCGACGTTTTCGTTGGGTAGTCAAAGGGGGACTGGTCACTGCCCTTTTGCAGTGCAAGGCCGTATGGTCTGCAGCCCACAGCTCACACCCACCTTTTCCTCCCCCTCAAAGGGGCAATCAACTCACTTTTTTTTTTTATGCCTGGTTGGGACACGTATGCCACAAAATAAACTTTAAACAAAATAAAATAATTATTTAACAGAATATTTCCGTTGTGTGACACATTTTGATGGCGCCAACTCAGCCATAGACCTTTTTGAAATATCCGGAGCTCAGAACGCACAAAGAAATAAAACGAACACAGAAGGAGGTGATCGCATACTCTGCTTTGATGTATTTTCTGTCTTGTGAAAAAAACACGTCAACTTCGTCTTCGACTTCTCGAGTATCTCACGTGCCACCGGAACGTCACAGTGCGTCAAACAAAAAATAAGGGCGCCGATTTTTTTTTTTTGGAACGATTTATAAGGGGTGAGCCTGACGCCAAGGGTCATTCGACGCATTGATTGGTCACGTCATGTCCGTATCATGTCCATGTCATCCGTGTCATGACATTACCCCAAACGAAGCGACACGCATCCACACCATTAAATATATATTTCGAAGTACGAACGCGCGAGGTTCCTCCAGAAAAAGGGCTCTCAAACAGCGGATGCCAAAATCTGCGCCATCTTGTCCTTGGGGTGTCCCTCGGGTGCCCAAACGACGTCGTCCATCAGGAAAAGAACCAGACGCCGGACAAGAGGGAACAGACGCCCTCCAGCGTTCTCCGTTTATCCTCAAAATAGCGCGACACTTGACTTCTCCGCAGGCAAGGTCCCACCTTTCGACGGACTGCGGCGGACGCTGGGCCCATCACAGCCAATCCAGCGGCACCGCGAACATATCGTGTGACCATGCGCCTTTTTACACATTATTCGAGCGCTGAGCGAAATAGTTCCTACAAAATTTGGTTGCTGAAGGAAGAAAAGATGCCCGAAACTTGCCGATAGAATAACGTACGCCAGAGCCCGACGTCGAGCGCCCTTCGACGCGTTGATTAGACGCGAGGCCCAGCCGAACGCTGACGTCACACTCGTGTCCAATCATACGTCTTCGCTCGATCTCATTCTGATGACGTCACAATCCCGATTCGCGGGCCTCGACTATTTTAACATTCGTCGGCGCCGTCCCCCCCCCCCCCCCCCCCCCCCTTTTTGAAGGTCACGACGCTACGATTGGCTCGTAGCGTAGTCTGCGCTCCACCGTAAGGCCAAACGCTCTGGAAAACTAGCCCCGAGGGAGACCACCCAGATCAAGCGTAAACAGGGACATTGCCAGAGATTCGGGACACAATCTACGAAACTCTCCGAAAAATATATACTATAAACGCATCGAAATTAAGCGAACAAACAACAGCTCCGATTAGCTTCCCCCCTCTCGTTTCATCCTGGGACACACCTCTTGAGTTTGCCATCAGATGCACTCTCTCGATCTGTAGACTCTAATCGCGACAGGAATCTCAATTGCTGCCATTAGAAAAACCGCCCCGGGACCAACCACGAACGAGGACGGCGTTTGAATAGGGCTCTACAGAAAGCAAACAGCCTCCGCAGATGAACGCACAAAAGGAATCTCAAAAAGAAATAATTAAAATAAATATATATAAAACGAACGTAGCAGCAGCAGCGTTCGCGGAGGGTCACTGACATCTCTTCGCTCGCTTGGCAAGACGCAAACGTCAATCAGGAGAAGGGCGACTTCGGAATAAAAGAGAATCTCTCTCTCTCTCTCTCTTTCCCGACACGAAATGCTCACTAATGGACTTTTATCCCTTGGCTGCGTGCCGTGCAAAAACAAAAACCAAACGTTAGAGTAAAAAGTTGCCTCCTGAAAAATTAACATAGAATAAAACAAGAAAGCGAACTGGAAAAAATGGAACAGTGCCTTGCATAGAAATGACTCTTTCCTTGTGAAGGTATGAGTCAAGGTCGTGGGAGCCCATCGTTTTCCGCGCGAGCCACGTTTCATGTCTTCGCCTTGCTTCACTTTCTTCACTGGCTTCGTTGGTTTAAAGAATATTCCGCCCACCCGAGGTATTTATGGTGTCCCCACCTCAACTGCAGTGTGTGTGTGTGTGTATAATACCTGGGCGTTCCGGCGTGAGGCATTCCACGGGCGTGAGCGCTAACGCGCCAAGAGCCGGCGGCATATCTTCGCTGTTTCGCGCAGATGTGTTGGGATCAACAGGACATGACCGAGTACACGGGGTTGATTCATGACACCCTCTTCCTTTCCTGTGATTAACGCCCATCGATCCTACATGTGTCGTCATCAAACTTCCTCCGGTCTTTCGCGGGAATATCGTATTAGACGGTAACTCGTGTTCCGGAATCCACCGTGTTGAGCATCGTGATTCTATATATGCTCTTCTTCTTCTTTTTTTCTTTTTTGTATGCGCTTATTGTTGCGTTGTATATGTCTCCACAATTGGGTTATAAATCCATTAGAGCCGCCCTAGGCGTAGACGCAGCCACAACTGACCCTTACTTTTTTTTAGATCGCTTCATTTGGTTACAGAGGTTACCTGATACTGGTGTGTTGCAACTTTAACTCGATCGTTGTCTGTAAACAACCGTCTGCTGACAGGCGCTCATTGCGCATGCGCGGTTCCATCGCCAACGTCACCACGTTTACGTGACGTCAGGGACATTAACTACCTTTTGGTCGTCGGCTATGTCTTTACTCCATTCACCCACGTTCACCGCTGAGCAGTGCGGTGGACGCTACGTGCTCCTTGGACCAATCATGCGTGTCTCTTTCGCCACGTGATCGTGCTCCCACCTCATGCAGAGAGCGGAGTCAAGTGATTAAAAGGGAAGCGGTTGATTGGGTCGTCGAGCGTGTAGCTCCCACCAACACCTCGTCAGCTTAGGGGTGAACGAAACATAATGGGAGCGGATTATATCCGATGAGATACGGTAACCGAACGAGATAAGATATACACGGAAAAACCGGGCCTGTCAGAGGCGCTCGCAACCTCATCTCGTTTCGCAGCTTACGAGCCTTTTGCTTTGCAGAGGGCACATTTCTCCCCCGTAAGCTCGGCCGAAACGAGTCTTCCTTTCAGTGGAAGCCTCACCCACGTTCCGAACTGTAGGGATGACGCGGCGAATTTCGCTGGCAAAAGCGAAGCGGTGCAACCGACGGGCATACGCAACGTCACGTCCGGAGCATCCTTTGATGCGGCTTGCCGCGAGACGGCCGCACCTAGAAGAAGTCCGGCCGCGTCTCCTTTCTTTTTATCTTCGCCTTGCGACCCTCAAGGCCGCCGATTTGTGCCGCGCGAGCGCATAAACATACACCCAGCAGCACGCACCACGCGTCCCGTTCTTGTCGATGGCAACTGAAAACGTGTTTTACGGGTTGGACCCGCGCGCGTCGGCCGATAGCCGGCAGCCGGACAGTGGTGGCGGCGTGCTACGAGCACGGCCGGCGGCCGCCGCTGTCTCTGCTGGCGATCCGCCGCCGGACCGTCCTGACTGGGCGCCCCGTCGCCGACGTCGTGCCGTTGCAGGATCGGACAGCGCCATGACGTACCGCCGGGGCGCCAAGGACGACGGCTGCTGCAGCGTGGGCTTCCTCAAGTGCATCCTCCACATCTTCAACTTCATCTTCCTGGTGAGACGATTCCCGATCTTTCTCTCTTGGAGCTTGCATGACCTCACATAATATTTCCATGTAAAGTGTAATGACCATGACCTGCAGTAACATATGTCCATGACCTGGAGTAGTATGTCCATGACCTAGAGTAATATGTCCGTGGCCTAGGGTAATATACATAGCAATATGTCTATTACCTGGAGTAATGCCCATGACCTGGAAGATTGTCCATGATCGGGAGTATTTCTAACAGCGTCTTCCACGCGGTCCAACTTTGGCAGCCATTTTCGACCACGCGTTCTATGATGACCGCCAAGGTAAATCTTGAAAATAATTGCTGGACGTCTCTGGTTGCGAAAGCCGATGAAATCGCTGCCTTCAGCCCATCAGAATCCACGTCCATTGGCAAAACGTCACCTTCTGCTCTGAAAGCGTCCTGGAGACCAAGTTCGTTTTTGACTTGAACCTGCAACATAAAAATTTTCTTAGAACTCGTCTGCGCATGCGTGCCCTCACCCTCCTCCTTGTGGCCAACGGCCGTACTACGTGCTTTCGGAGGTAACTGGATCTGATTATATCTCATTTTCGCTCCGTTCATGCTTGTGCTGATAGTGCAGAGTAATCGTCTGTTATCTCCTCTCCTCTGCACTGTCAGTACAGTCCCATGCCTGCTTATGCATAATTCGGTTTGCACGCGCAAAAGGGTCTTAAGGCTGGTTCGCACGGACCCGTTTTCTTGCGTTAAGTTACGTTACGTTACGAAAGCTTACGTCCAAGTTACCGAGAAATCTGTGCTTCGTATTAAGGGTGGCTACCAATTCAAGGAGATATACTTCGTCTCATCCTACGATGGACTAAAGGCCAAAGCCACTGGCCGCCAGGTCCAATCACGTTCCACGCTAAACTATGACACGCTTTGCACTGATTACGTTTGGGCGAATAATGCTTTGAATCCAAAAACGCTGTGTCATTTTTATAGTTTCGACTCTGCAACGAGCCAGTACGCCGTAGCTTTCTTTGCAATGTAAAATTGTTGAGTCACTCATTGCTCGATCCGAACCACTGTCGGCCCATTCCCACCAGTGATCCGAGCCGCGGGCACCGATACGTGCTTCAAAGCGAAATACCACAGAATATCCAAGTGGCTCGTGATTGGATCTGGCGGTTCGTAGCTTCTGTCTTCAGTCCATCGCAGGGTGAGACGAAGTATAGCCTGGCACGCGACATTCTAAACACGAATGTTTCGGTGACGACGAGCTATACTTCGTCTCACCTTACGATGGACTAAAGGCAGAAGCTACTAACCGCCAGATCCAATCACGAGCCACTTAGACATTGCGTGTATTTCGCTTCGATGAACGTATCGGTGCCCGCGCCTCGGATCACTGATGGGAATGGGCGGACAGTGGTTCGGATCGAGCCATGAGTGACTCGACATTTTTACATTGCAAAGAAAGCCACGACGTACTGGCTCCTTGCAGTGTCGGAGCTATAAAAATGACGCAGCTTTTTTGGATTGGGAGCATTATTCGTCTAAACCTAATCAATGCTAAGCGTGTCATAGTTTAGCTTGGAACGTGATTGGACCTGTCGGCCCGTGGCTTTGGCCTTTAGTCCATCGTAGGATGAGACGAACTATAGGACGGCCCTGTGTCCTTGGCAACCAAGGACACAAGGCTCGTCGTAACGTAACGTGAGGAGTTGAGCTCGGTTAAACTTTTCACACAGCACCGTTTCCTTACGGTACGTCTAAGTCACCGAAACATTCGTGTCTCGAATGTCGCGTGCCAAGTATACCTCCTCGGATTGGTAGCCACGCTCGATATGAAGCACAGATATCCCGGTGGCTCGTACGTAAGCTTATGTAACGTAACGTAACGTAACGTGAGGGATTGGGGCTGTGTGAACCAGCCTTTAGACATTCGCCCGTAGAACTTTGCAGATTTATATTTGATCTACTATATGTCTGCTGACGAACTTTATTGCTTTTACGCTGTTGGAGACGTCTGCTTCCGAAAGGGTTTCAAACGTTCGTCGCCAGATCCTACTTGTTGAAAAAAAAAAAAAAAATTGTGCTTGAGCACATCTTGAAAACAGTGCCCCCTTCCCTTCCACATCGAACTACAGAACCACTGTCCACAGGATACTACGTGAAACCGTCTCATCGATGAACTTTCATTTTTTTCTCTTTTTTTTTTTTTCTCAAGCATCGTCGACCATGCGACATTCTGGAGTCCGTCGCTCTCACTGCCGCACGATCAAGAGCCGAAGCACATCGATACAAACGCGAGCCAAACGAAATTAATTTCGGCCAGTCTTTTAGCGCCGAGAGATGGGTCGATTAAGGGGAGGTGCAATCAGGCGGCAAGGCGCTTCGCAATCTCGACGCGTCGCGCCCACCTCCGACATATGATGAGGCCCGACCGAGGAGGGCATTCCACCGGCGCCCTTGACGGCGCGGAAGCGCCGGCGAAGGCTAAATACTGCTTTGACGTAATCGCCGATGTTCATCGCCTACAAATCGTTCCTCCGTTCTTCACGCGTCGACTGTCGGTTGATCCACGCAGCGCTGCTTGTGGTCAGCATCGCCGCCAGCGTGTCTTGCAGCGACTCGCGTGCATGAGCGACGGCAAGACGCACACGCCTGCCGCTTTGCGGCGTCATCCATGCTTCGGGGCGGGTCGGGGACCCACCAACGATGACGTCACAAGTTGGCCTTGCGTCTTCGAGGCGGTGTTAGCTTACCCGAACTCGTGGCCAGAACAAAGTGTTGGGTGTTTTGTTCTTTCGCCGACTCTTGCCGCCGGACGTTCGTCGCAAATTTGTAATTTGTGACGAACATGAGGGGCGGCAAGACCTGCGTCGTCGTCGTCATCAGTCACGTGACCGGTCGTAAAAGCCTCGAGTACGTTCTGCGTTCAGGACATTGGACATTGCTATAATTCGTTTCGTCGCGATTCCCAGCGAAGCCGGCGATTAGAAGGCGTACGCAGACAGAGGCACACGCTCAAAGCGCATGGGCCACCGCGGATGTGCTGTGCTTGATAGGCTTAGCCGCGGTGATGGCACGCGTACAGAAAGACAACGAACCCGATAACGTTGCTCCTTTGGCGGTTCTTAATTGCCTATATCGGCTGTGTCCATCGGTGATTTTCGTCCGCATACCTCCGTATCCACGCGCGCGGACCCGAATATACGGAGCGTAAATTCGTCTGCTTCTTTTTGCAGGGGTTGTGATGACCTCATAACACCGAGCTCTGATAAGTTGTGGGTAAGGATAGTGGGTAGATCTCAAGGCAAGCTGCCTTGAGGTCTACCCACTATCCTTCAATCAGAGCCAATGAGAGCTCGGCGTCTTTCTGACGTCACCACAACCCCTGCAAAAGAAGCAGACGAACTTGCGTTCCGCATAGGCGTCGCTGCGTTGATCATCTAGTGCTGACGTTTAAGGGGAGAAGGCGCCGGCCTTCTCTTCTAGGTGGTATCGTTCGAACACGCGAATAGACTTGTATAACAAGACCGAAACAGACGAAGCGAAGTGCCGCCTTCGTCGTGTTTCAGTGAAGCAGCGGGTGCGTGTAATTGCCGCTGCGCGGCTATATAGCTGCAGCCGTCCCGAGACTCGGAGTCCTAATTGAATTTCTCTGGGAGTCAAGGAGTCGTACGGAGGAAGGCAGACGCAATTATACACGAGTCGTTTCACAAGGCTTCCCATCTGCGACGGCAGCAACGACCGCAAGCTCAGACAGCAAAAAAAAAGAAAAAACGATGCAGGCTGGTTGTTAAACACTTCATATATATATATATAAAAAAAGATAAAGATTAACGAATTTAGCTGTCGTTCTTTGTTGCTGCCACGTTCGACTGTGGACGGGGTGCGCCCTCTTTGTCTCTGCGTTTTCGATTTTATTTTTTTAGGTTTTTCTAGTACCCATCTTGAGCTCGTCTCGGTAATTTGGCACCGCACAAAGGTGCCATGCTTGCCTCGGCGAATATTCCGCAAGTAGGATTATCTTATTTATATCGGAAAGAATCGATAGCTAAACGGGAAAGAGTAGAAACCTATTGTACGCGCATCACGCCACCGGTAACGCAAACGAGCGATCAGCGGTCTTTACGCTCTCTTAGAATCGAAAGGTAGGTCATAAGAAACTACTATAGTGTGGCCGAAAGTGCTTAGTTGAGGCACTAACCTGAGCTCTAAAGTTGGGTGCCCGTCAACCCTTTCAAAATAAAACGCGAAAAAGCGCCGATGCTGTGTTCGCGCTAACAGTGCCGTGCATATACCTAAATGCCATTGCTCTCTACACTACATCAAACTTTGAGATTCGCAAATGGCCAGCACTGTCATTACTATGTGGGTAGCGAGGCACGAGACAGACGCATCAGCTTCAACGTTACAGCGTTCACATGTAGACCCTATTCTGAGACGAACAACCCGCGTACTCCATTCCTCAATTAACATCACCACGCAGCGCCCACGAAATCCGCGAAACAACAACCACCACACCGCTATAAGTCTATAACCGAGAAAAGTATATGTACACGGTGGAGGGCGGACCGCGATCACTCCAGCTGCGGGCCGTCACCATCGGCGAAAACACTTGGCCATGACAGTGACGCTCGCAGCAACGAGCGAATCGAAACCCGTTCATTCGTACGAGACAACCACCTCGCAGCGCCGCAGGAGGCGCAGCCGCAGAGAACGCCGCGACGACAAAGGGTCCGCATGCCGCGCCGACGAGGCGGGTGATCCTTCACGCAAGAGCTGCCGGTCGACGACGTGCCGATCCACGAAGCCGTCAGGGGTAAAACGAGTTTGGCTGTGCCCGTGGCCCCCACGCAGGCACGGCACTTCCCGATGGACTGTACCGGAGGACATTGAAGCCACCCCAATCCAGCGCTGTGGACATGTCACGTGACTGTATACGCTCCGCGCGTTGCTGCGGCTCTCCGAAGGGAACGTGACGCTCACACGCCATGGGATTGGCTCCGACGATTTGTAGCGTCTTCCGCAGTCCGTCGATAGGTGGAATGGAGTATGGCTCGAAGCTCCCGATTTTTCGATGCGCTTCGTCACGGACCATCAAGAAGAAGCTAGGGCCTCGCGATGGCATGCATCAGCAACACCTACTACGGGATGCGCGCGAAAACTCGCCTCTTGTTTTTTCTGAACCTGAGCGGTTTGGTCCGCAGAAGGCACGCGTTCGTATACGGATGAATGCAGCCTCCCGTGTAATTTCGCTGTCAGCGCGGTTATGGTGATTATGCGATGAGAACTGGGCCTCTCCACGGAAGTATATTGGACGCGAGGATTTGGGGAGCGCCATAGAGCATCGGATAGGGCTGGACCGTCGTGCGGGCTGGTGTGCGCACATCAAGGACCGCACTTTTATACCTTGGCTTGGATCAGAGCGTAGAAGTCAAAAGTTAGAATGCTGATCCTGCGCGATGGCTCATCCGATGGAAGTGTTTTGGACTTCGTTTTTCTGCAAATCTACAATGTACGTCGTGGATCGCCAGTTCTCTACCTGAGGGGTGCGCGCGAGAAATTCACCCCATGGCATGTTCCTAGAAAAGTAAAAATCCACGGCATCGAATGTGACTCGAGGGCAGCCTTCCGGGAACAGTAGTATCCTGAAAACGATCGAGGCGAATAGATGTGAACTGCGTCAGTATACGTAACGCGATGTTTGACGAAAAACAATTCAAAGTCATCCTCGTTGTTCTCAAATGTCGATAAACGCAACCTATGCAACCGCGTGAACTTGCCGGACATTGTGCGTTTATCAACGTTCATCTACGCGGTAGAAGGGCATGCAGTATAGGCCGTCCTTCCATCGCTTCCCCGAAAAAGGCTAAGCCTTTGGAAGTACGCTCACGCCAACGCACCTCCGCAATTTTAGGACATATTATAAACAATGGGAAGAACACAAAACACAAGGACGGACATTATTTATCTCACCCTTACCAGCACGCTCTCCATTCTAAGTTTTGGAACGCAGTGGATATAAATATTGGGGTAAACAATTTTCGAGCGAACGCTTCTGGTACATGGTCACGGCCCGACCTGTTTTCGGGCGCCATACTTTTGTCAAAAAGAATAGTCCGAGACGAGCTTGTCCAACCATACTTCGTCTCCAACACGCACTGGTTTCCTTTCGTTGGGTTTTGACTGCGCGGGCGACAAAGTGTTATCAAAAGTGAAGAGAGGCGATGTATTTACCAAATTCTTAACCTGTAACAGACTCATGGTTATCTACTTATATATGATGACTCCTTTTTACAGTCCCTGTGTAGCTTGGGCTTCGGGCAGTCGTCTGCGCGCCATACACACGTAGGTCTAACTTGAGCTGTGGCATCACGAGCGCTTGCGCCAATCTCATTAGCGATACGCTGGCACGCGAGCGGAGAACTCGCCAAAAAGAAAGCGAAATGTGATAGTATTTGGTTTCAAGGACTCCGTGTACGCTCGACACGACGGGTACTTCTCCATTCTACACCTAGCTGGAATGGTAAGAATTTACGTAGGTATATATGTTATTCTTTCTGCAGGTACGCGAGGCGCGGTCGAGACATTCTTGCGCGTGTTTGCCACAGCTGCCAAGTATTTCATTACAAGTGCTTAAATTACTGTGATTAGTTACATTTGTTGTAACTAAATACTTTTTTTATATTACAGTAAATGTAAGTTAGTTGCGCTTTCCTGTAACTTGTAATTTCGTTTAGTTTGAGCCACATTTTCCGAAATTCTTGGCGCTCTCATCTCCAGGAGGTGTTGTTGTTCACAGATATTTTAAGGCATGAAGTCTACGCCACTGCCTTGAAACCTGTGGTGAGTAGCGAGTGAAACAGAACGGTTCTGAACAGGCACATTCTTGTGGATTGAATGGCGCGTCGGCAATCACGGCACCTGTAACAGTCATTCTTCATGCGATATGTTACAAGTAGCTGCAATGTATTTTTGTTACATTTTACAGTAAGTGCAACATTAACGACTTACAATTGTAGGTGTATAACTATAAATGCTATCAGATTTCATCTCATGTAACTTTATACTTAACTTATGGTGTTTGCTGACACGTGCGCAAATGCTCCAGCAAACAGAAACCGCTGCTCGCAGATTAATGTAATAAACCTTGTTAACATTGCGCATGCACGCGCGTGCGCGAGAGAAACATGTGCAGTTCTCGTCTCTTTATCGCGCGCATGCGCGGATCGCCTTACGAGGGGCTCTCTGGATGTGCCGCAATCTACTTCGCACTGCCTCGCGAGAGAAAGAACCGAGCTGAAGAGGAAATAGCTGAACAAAAGCGGCGGCGCGCTGAGTATGGCAGCGCTCGACGAGCCATAGAGGCGTCGGAGGAGGTAGAGCGACGTTTGGCGAGGGATGGAGAAGCAAGCCTTCATATAAGACAAAGAATACTCTCGCATTTTGAACTATACAGTGTACCGTAACACCGCCAAACAAAGCCCAGTTTCTTTCTTTTCTCTCCTCATCGTAAAGAAGGTTGGTTTCATACATGCTCCAGTGAGAGACGTTTAGGCGTGTGCTTCGGCGAAAATCCAACAGGCGGCGACTCCCGCGCTCTTCAGCTTCAATAGATGCTTGCACAAGCTCGGCCTTCGGGCGCCGCCATCTTGATGCTGGCGTTTGTAGATCGTCCGATAGCCGAGCCTCGCTAAGGCTTGCCCACTGTTGCCAGAGTGGCGCCTAAACATAGCATTTCTTTTATTTTTTTTTTCCATCCACGATGGCCAGTCTAGCTTTGGAAGCGTGGCATGCTCGCAATTGCGAGCCATGTAATGGCAAATGACAGCGCGCACGAGGTTAAGTGGCGATATATTATTCGGGCCCCACTAACGAGGGTCCGATAAGCGTCTAATGAAAGCCACAAGCACCGCTCGTTGTACTCCCCGTCGTCCATTCCGGGTCGTTGCATCTCTTCCCGCCCCTTCCCGCCGCGGTATGTTCGGTATACACCCGCGTATAAAGCGAACAACGCTCGAGCGAAAAGGTCAGCAGCACCACTGCCGTTGAGCAGCAGCAGCCAGGTATACACCACAACACACAGTGCTGCAGGGGCTTTTATCGCAGCCGCCAAAGCGCGCAACACGCGTGCGGTCCCTTTAGAAGATCCTGCAGTCCCGGCCGTTATCGCGTCTTTCGTCGTAAATTTCCCGCGCTGGCACTTTCGGTGGGGGAACTCGACGGAAACACACACACACACACAAAATCACGTGACGGTGGACCGCAGACGAGGCTAAGAGCCATCCAAGCCAATCTTGTGTCGCGTGAATGTCGATCACGTGACAACAAACATGAGCAACGCAAAAAAAATATATATATATATATATTGTTGTTTCTTGTTTGTTTTTGTTTTGGGAGGGGAGGGGGGAGGGGGGACAGAAAGCGAACTGTATGATGTTACCAGGATAGTGTGTACGTATGTATACACCGACACGCGGGCTTGACGTCACGGAGCTGCGGCGGCGCTGCGATCGCGCCGGAGCCGGGGGGTGTGGGCAAAAGCGCGCACGTTTCGCATGGGCGTCATACCATTTGAGCATGCCGCGAAGCTGTGTTGCCGTTAATTGCACCGAAATGTACAAGAAAAGCAGCGGAGTGAGTTTCCCCAAGTTCCCGGCAGACTCTGAAAGGCATAGAAGGTGGATAATATCCGTGGATCGAAAAGAATGGTCGCCTCGCGCGAACGACCGTTTGTGCGGCAAACACTTTCTTGGAGGCAAGTGCGGCTTCCATTTCAATCTCCGTCCCGAGGCTTGCATATGTGCAGGGAAACCGTTGTCTGATCGAGACCACCCGGATTTTGTTTCCACGGTGTTCGCGCACAACGCACCCGGGCACCCCCCAAGCGCTCGTCGGAGGCTCGCTACGCCCGTGCTACCGAGCAGAAGGGGATCGACTACAGAACGGCAGTGTTGTAGGCGTTACCAAGAAAAAAGTAACAAAATTCGTTACTCGTTACTTGCAAATAAAAGGTACGCGTTACTGAGCTACGTTATTTAAAAATAAAAGGACGCGTTGCCGCTACCAATAAAAAGTAAGGCACGTTACTTCTGCGTTACTTTTTTTTTAAATTATGATGTAACACATTTTACGGTTTTGACGATACAGGTCATATATCAAGAAACATTGTGTTCATGCAGAAACTGAACATAATTACTTTAGCTCTTTTCACGGTTTCACCTAAATACTTACGAGAAAAAACGCAACGAAAAACATGGCTTGACGCCTAAAACACGGAAACAATTGAAGTGTAATTTATTTAAGACTTGGGAAGTAGTAACGATTAACGTAACTACGTTACTTGAAATAGTAACATAAGTACGTTACCCGTTACTGTGCCGAAAACGTAACGGATAGGTTACTACGTTACTGAAAAAAGTAACGCGTTCCTAGTAACGCCGTTACTTGTAACCTGTTACCGTCAAGACTGCAGAACGGACAAACCTTTATTGGTTGTAATGCCTTGTGGTCAAGAGGGTATGAAAAATATCATACCTTGACTTGAAGACGCTCTGTGTATTTAATCAATTAATGAATACACACACTTCCGCAGACCCACAGTCTGCTGATCCCGCCGGCAGTGCGGAAACCGACTCGATGTAATCGTAGACCTCGGGAGACTTGTACGCCTGTACCGTGTCGGCCGTGAACTGGCTTGGCGAAAAAAACTGAATAAACGACGACCTGAGCCGTTGACTTCCGTAGCAGCAACTTTACGTCGGAAGTCCAGCAGGCCTTGTTTACGGCGTACGAATCCTCGTAGGCAACGCCGTCCACGCACAGTTTGTTTCGATACCGCTACCGTTCAGGCTCGGGCAACGAGCTCAAATAGTCGGGCATAGCATACGACATACGTTATGAGGAAATACGACGCACAAATAAAGATACAAGCGTCCCTACAACGTCAACAACGAGCGCACGCCATAGAGCGCAATGGCGAAAACACGGACAGCCGGGCTGCTTTTGCCCACATAGCTACCGCGCATGCGCGGCCTTCCGGCCGTGTTGGTAAACAGAGCCGCTCCGCGTGTCGGTCTATATGGCTCAGTAACTTGAGTACCGCGAGTTGTCGCCAAAGCGCACCGGAGATTCCACGGAGTGAAAATGGAATTTCCCCTCTGCACGCGCTCCCTCCCATTCTCCTGTTCCCAAAGAGCTCGCGCGGGTCGGTACCAAAATATGCCTTTTTGCGCGCCAAAACGCGAGCTCTGTCCTTCTCTCTCTCAAAAAAAAAATAAATAAATAAATAAATAACGAATACAAGGGGCGTGTGTAGGCATTGGTGTGGACCGATTCGCAGGACCGGGGCGTGTCTTTCATATGCACGCCGACCGGCCCCTGCAGCACGCGCTCCACGCCTTCGGTCGTGCTCTTGCTGACACTCTTACCCGCCGCTCTAACGCCTTGTCACGCTACTTTAATAGGTAAACTATGCGGAGGGCAAGTTCGTCTGCTCTTTGCGCTGGGGTTGCCGTGACGTCAGAACGCCGAGCTCTGATTGGTTCGATTGGAAAGATAGTGGATCGCCGCGACCCACTATCTGAGCGTCGTCTGCTTCTTTGCAACGTCGTCTGCTATTCAACAGCTGTCTTACCTTTACGGCGAGCTCGACTTCGCCTTTCAAACAGGGCAGACGAAATACCTCGAGCGGTACGATGTGTTTTTGCCTAACATTTAGCAGACACGTATCAAGAGCGAGCGAGCGAGCGAAGAATGGTACTTCGCGTTTGATGAGTTATTCAAGGATAGTCAACTAAAGGTATGACAGTCCATGTAGTGACTGGAATTAAACAAACGCGGCTGTGCGATGGCTACTGTGAGCACATCATAGCCCAAAAGTGTTCGATCGCTGCTTGTTGTCACATTTTTCTCGCGCGACTAAAAGGCTCTTGTCAATTAGAGTATTCGGGTATGTATGTTTGGCAAAAACCTAAGCGGTAAAAGTCTGAAAAGCTGTGCTGATCCGTTGAATGGAATCCGAGCAAGATCGATCGAGCTACCCGAGCGGCGTCGAGCGTATCGCGGAAGTTATAAGTTATGTCGTAAACTTGTTGACACCAAGAAGTAAATATTTTTTTTTATATATATATATTTTTTTGGCAAAATTTTATAGAAACTTATTTTTCTATGCCCTGTTATTTAAACAGACGAACACTTGCTCGGGGGTAAACCGATGGACTTCAATTAGCCCTCTGTATTTGCTCAAGTCACTTTTTTCTAAGCTTACAGTCTCAACAGACTGAAATAAAAACACGCTACTTCCTTCAGTGTAGCCCGTGTGGGGCCTGGGACATCAAAGGGCATCATAGACCTGTTATTGCTCTGTTTCGTGCAGCTAGGAGTCGCTTGTCCCTCTAAAAAGAAGGGTGCAAGGCGCAGAGAACCACGCACCTATTTAATAGGCTAGAGTCTCGTTCGTTATCGAAATTAACCAGACAAATCGCTCTACCAACTAAGAACGGCCATGCACCACCATCCACCGAATCAAGAAAGAGCTCTCAACCTGTCAATCCTCCCAGAAATTTAAAATGCGACACACCGTCGGCGCCCACCACATCCAAGGACGCAGCACGTTTTCATTTCCACTGGTAACACTGCCCTTTGGACAGCGCCTGATCGGAACCGACCTCTAAATCACACAGGACATAAGCGGAACAACCTTTTCTCTCTTTTTTTTTTTAGCAACCACGCGAAGGACTCACGGCTACAGCCATACCTGCACCAGCGCGTCCGCCATTGCCGACGCCGAGATGTTTACATCCGCGACCATCCCACCGAGGAGGCAGACCTTAGTATAACCTCCTCTCCTCCCTTCACACCTCCTTTCCCATGCGCAGAAGACCGAAATGCGCCCACTTGCAAAGCGCATAATAGTCACCGACAGAATGAGAACGACAGCCAGGAGCTTCAGTTGTCCCGCCTTCAGCGCGAGCTTCCGGCCTTCGACGTCTTCTGAGCCTTGAGCGAGCGCGCGCGTGCCAAAGCACGGCCAAAGGCAAGGAGCGCGTTGCTGCAGAGGTTGGGCGTTCGAAAGAGACGCCCCGCCGTTCTCGCCCCGTAGGCGACTATAAAACGCGAGGTGCGCGAATGGCAGACGAACTTGCACACCGTATACATACACCCTATACATGCACCCTATACATGCTCCTATATCTGAACCCCGGAGATCTCGCGGTGCCGGCATCACTGCAAATCGTTCGGGTCCGCCGAAATTCAAAGGCGGCAACCACGAAAGAACTGTTTTTAAAACATGGTTATTTTTACAGCAGAGCTGCTAAGGGCTAAGTCCCCCAGGATCGCGTTCACCAGCAGAGAAATGACGACACCGAACTCTGGACAGCTACCGCCATCTATGAGCGACGGCGGCAATCCGGAGTTTCATATCCCGAGTTTCTTTTTTGATTATTATGGTTATTATTCTCCGCTTTCACGTATCCTCAGCGCCTAGCAAAGCTATGCGCGCGCACTTTCGCTATTTTCGAAAAAAAAAATGGCCAGAAAAAGACGTTGCGATTAGTGTCAGTGCAGGGGAATGCAGACGCTTCAAACACGCGCCAAATTGAGCCGCCATTGCCGATTTTCTCTTGTCTTACCGAGATGCCGAGCCAATGAAGCGGGCGTTGACGAGCCTCCGTAAAGGTCTATGCTAGGGAGAAGGACACGTAGCATCTAAAGTGGCAATAACCTGTCCTTCTGTGGTACGCAATAAGAGGAAACAAAAACTGAAGGTCGGTAATGGCGGCGCCCATGCACAGCTGCTGCAAAGAGCGACACCCGCTTAGCGGCCGAAAGATCTGGGTATAACGCATAACAACTTAATCGGAGATTTTTTTTTTTCTTTCTCGCGTTTAGTTACATTTTCGGGGGAAAACGAAGGTGATATTCAGATTCGCGGGATAAAAATACTCGAGAATTCACCTTTAAAGGGGGTACTCCGACGATTTCTTGAGGTACCCGAACAAACTATATTTTCTGAATTCCCGGCGTTTACCCTCCCCAGAACGCTATTTAGTTTCGCGAAATTCATAATACTTATTGTGAAATCGGTAAATGAAAATGTTGCGAAAACCAACATTCAAATATACCCGCTGTTTTCAGTAGCATGACGTCACTGGAAGTTGCAAAAGAAGAGCAGATCGCTCGCCTGGAAAGCCACCGCCGAGAACAGAAGCTATAGGAAGTATTCACTGGCGGCCATAGCTGTGTGCGCGACTGCTGAGCGCGTGCTGATGGCGAGCTTCCACAGTTCTTTTGTAACGTGCATTCCGCACCCTCAAGATTGCCGGTCTTAGCAGCCTATTAATGTGGGTTCATTCTGAGCATGCGCTCTAAACAGCACCCACAAATATGGCGCCCAGTGAATACTACTCTGTTTCACCTTATGATGTACCGCAGGAAAGGCTACAAGCGCGAGCTCCTTGCTCTAGGGCCCGTCACGGCGGCACAAGCTCTCGTGCGTTAAGAGTAGCTCCCAACGCTATGAGCTCGCGCTTCTAGCCTTCTCTGCGGTCTGCGGTACATAAGGGGAAACGGAGTATACAGCTCTGCTGCTCTTCCGACTTCACCAAAGTGGAAAGGCTGAAAGTTTCTTTTTTTTTTTTTTTTCCTGCAATTTTTATAGCGTGTGATAAAAAACGAACGCGTTCTTTTTTTTTTTTTTTTGTCATTAACGTCAGGAATTCGTTCTAAGGGGTATTTGCACAAAGTGTAACAATCTTTGCACCACGCCTTTAACGAAGCCAAGGTCTCGGCACAGGTGAGAGGCAGACCGTGCCGTCACATCATAAGCGATACGAGACCACCGCCCGCACCTTTCGCGTCGATCTCTTCTGGGCATCTCCCATTTTCGCGAGGAAGAAAAAATAGCGCCGACCTTCGGAACGGAGCTAGTGCAGACGTAAACAGCGGGCGGGCGTACGCTTCCTTTCGGATTTTCGAAGGGCGTCGTGCCACGCAACCGCAGCCAGGATAAACAGAGAAACGCGCAAAGCGGCGACGGCTTCCCCGAAATAAAGTCAAGGTCTTCACGAGATTCACCCGATCCTGCCGTCGGTTTTCTGCTTCCATCGCTCGCCGAGTTCTGGAAAGCCAGCACCACCTCCCAGAGAGATGATGGGACGTGGCTTATGAGATAAAGTCCTGGTAGGATACCTTGTTACTTGTTACTGTTGTGTACTTCTCCAACGTCGTGTTTACTTGTCGACAGACCTTTCGCTCTCTCCAACGGCAGGCTGCTTCCTCTCTGTTGGAACCTAGGAAGATCATACACACACGAATAAATTGACTTGCAGCTGGAATGGGTGGAGCGCAATTTGCCTCTTCTGGACCATTGTGCTGAAAAAATCCGCCTGGTCCGAGAATCGATCACGAAACCTATACAACACACAGGAAAAAAAAAAAAAAAAAGTATATTTTTACATTTTTTGTCACGTATAGGACACCCCGAAACTTCAGTTGGACGTACAGTGCACTGACGTTGAACCGACGGTACCCACTTTCACGAGCGGCTTCATAGCCGAGTTGTACAACTTAATAAAACAGCTAAAACACATAAGACTGACAAAAAAAAAAAAAAAAAAGTATTCGGGGTTTTCCTAATTTTACCGCAAAACCTTTTTTTTTTTTTTTTACGTATTTTAGCTATGTTATATCCCACCGGCATCAAGCCACTCGCAAAAGTTCGGGCCGTCAGTTCAACATCAGTCCGCTGTACGTCGAACTGGAGTTTCGGGGTGTCGTATATGTGACAAGGGAATGGGGCTACACCCCCTTTTTTTATACAGTGAAGGCTTGCGGAGCGCTCTACCAGATGAGCTAACCAGGTGCATGGAAGTCAATTTATTCTTGCGCAAATCTCCACTTTGAACACCTCCCCTATATCATTGTGTCTAATCAAATCCTATGGCGAACATGAAAGACGTCGAAGTACAGCGACACCCCGACGATGGCGTAAGGATTACACTTCCTGGCCACCGTGTCACTTGTACGACCACCAATGGCGGCTATTCCGCCGCTGTTCAGTGTGTTCCGACTTCCGACCCACTGCAAGTTATATTATCGAGAAGAAGCCGGGGAAAAGGAACCGCCTCAATGCCTCAGAGTGGTTGCCGATGGTAACTCTCATAGCAAAACGTGAGCCGCCAGAATCTCTGAGGCCTCTGTTGTCCATTTACATTCCCAAGGGCAGGGTGCTGTTTCTCGTGGTCGTTACTGGCACGTTCGCCTTACCCTTCAACACTGATACGACCCTTTGTAGCTCTTTCATCTTTATATTATAAATATTTTCAGTCGTTTTGACCTCAAAAACCGCAATAAAAAATAAATAAGACGTCCGGCTTTTTCCAGAACGTACTATAGTTTTCTTCTTTGGGTACACCAACTTGCATGTACACTTAAAATCTGTTATATGCTACTTCACCAAAATGTACACGTTTAAAAAAAAAAAAAACACGTTTGCCTTTTTTTTTCTTTTTTGACAATTTCCCCATAAATGTACTTTGCGTAGCGTATGAACTATACGCGCAAAGCTTACTTGTTTTATTTTTTCTTTTGTCTTTTGGGGGAGTTAACGAGTATAGCTTTATTGTTTCCTCAGTATTCCGATCCTCTAGACCTGGGGTCTCTAAACCCCGGCCCGGGGAAGTCTTCCGACAGGACCGCCGCTGGCAGCGGTCCTTCCAACGATGCCCGGCTCGCGGCCCGCTTTGAGATACGAGAAAGAACGAGAGAAACTCACCATATTATTACTTGAACAGTAGAGAGTTTTAGCAGATCATTTTTTCGCCCCGATAACGGCACCCGATAACGACAGGATGCACGCACAAGGGTGCCGGAGGGGAGAGGAGGTATCGTTATCGGGGCGAAAAAACGATTTTGCTAAAACTCTATTGTCATCACCATCCTTATAGTCCCTTGCTTAACGTCTGCGTAACTCGTTAAAATTCCTTTGCATTCTCGTGTACATATTGTACTTAGTGTCCTCTCACAACTATTGCATATTAGGGAGTTTTAGAATAGCGCACGCTAAAGCTTTGCGCACGCAAAGAATAGCGTCGTCACCACTGCGCATGCTCCGAACGCAAACCAGGTTTTGCGCTTTGCGTGCGCAATTTTAGCGCGCGCTATTTCTCGGAAATAGCGTGCGTACGCAAAGAGCCTTTGCGCTTCTCCGAGGATTCATGATGAGAAGTTGGCTAAAGCCAAGACGAGCAGAGTTAAGCAAAAATGGCGGCTTCCAGGATTATGTCGGCGGCTGCTTTGGCGGCGTCGTGAGTGCGACGTCGGCGGCATCCTCGCGACTGCGATTTTCAATGCGAGACGAAATTGTATTCGGTTTGGCAACGATCACCGGCAACATGATGCTTGCGACGCGCGAACACTTCTCAGCGAAGGTGCGATGTGCGAAGGTCAGTACACGAGACCTCTCTCACCGAGGCGACGCAAGCGGGCACGACCGGTCAACCTCTCGCGTCACATTCTCGTGTTTAAACAAATCTAAAATAATACTCTGGAGCAAAAAGCTTGTTTCTTTCTAAAGTTACAGCTGTTCGTTTGTGAAATAAAAACTGTGACTATCTTGGTGGCGTCGCAAGCGCGAGATGCTTGGGCTTTTGCGTCGCGACGGAGCTATTCTAAAACTCTCTTGCGCCGCGGGCGCTAATACAAGCGCTAAATTTAGCGCTAGCGGGCGCTAAAATTGCGTACGTTATTCTAAAACTCCCTATTGTCAACATTAAAGTTATTGTTCTCGTTATTATTTTTTTTTTTTGCTCTACGCGGATTGGTTAAAGTTTTTACGCGCTTGGATTTATGCTTGCCGAGTTTACTTGGTCACAATTGTTGTTTAAAGTTATAATTAGCTAAGTATTACATTTCATATTGGAGTATATATGTACTCATAAACCTTGCGCGTTTTTAATATTCTCTAAGATGTTTCGTGCGTTAAATCGCTATTTAAGATTATGATCTTTTTTTCCCCTTTAAATTTTATTTTTCCCGGCCTTAGAGACTACGAGGGATCCCTAATCCCGTCCTTCAGTCAAAAAAACACGGAGACGCCTGCTCTAGACAAACCCGCATTTCGCGCTCGCTCCTCGTGGAGTGAGCGCGAACCCACAAACCGGAGCATAAAACGCGCGGCAGTTGAAAGGAAATTCTCCGGCGTTTCCTTCGCCGAACCAGGTAGCGAGACCGCGGCAAAAGGATTCCAACGACAATGATGCGGCGTTACAAAGACCCGGCTCACAATTGCTCCCGCAGGGTGCGTCCGCGGCGCTGCCGCTGTGTAACAACGCGGAGGGCACTACGAGCCATCGGAGTCAATGCAACGCTGTGCGACTGTCACGTGACCTTCGACGCGTAAAAGCGTATAGTCACGTGCAGCTATGTACCCTACCCGTTACAAGTTTGAAGCTTCTGCGCTCTGCCATCTTCGTCTGTTTGGCTGTGGAACGCCTTCTGCGCATGCGCCGTTGCGTTGCTGTGCGGTATATCTGAGAGTGTGCATGCGTCCATAGCTCAGTGACTCAGCATTTTTCGCCCGGGTGATAAGCGATGCAGAGGTCTATAGAACAAGTGCCCCCAACCTAGTTCTCACCCTTTTCACGACGAGAAAACGCTAGATAGACCAGGAAGAGACGTGCACAAGGAATGTCGGTACAGCCACAGTTATCCCCGAATGAACGTGTTAAAAAAAAAAAAATAGCGAGGAATTAATAACGACAAGTATTGAACTCGCGACACGTCCAGAGAAAGGAGAGAATAACGCGTTTCCTTCAAGCTGGTGTCAAGCGTTCCTTTTGGATCGCAGTAACGAGGAACGTCTACTTTGTCACAGCGTCCGATTGGCATAGGGACGACTCGTAGCCTCCCCTCCGCGGTCCAATCGCGCACATAAAGCAGAAGAAAAAAAAAAAGTAAAGCACACACACACACACAAAAAAAAAAAAGAAGTTAAAGAAAACAGGGAGTTGCCTTTGAGTCTGCGAGAGGGTCCGGCAGAGTCCGAAGAGTCTCACGCGTTGTGAGCAACAAAGACGCCGTTGGTAACCAAAAACCGAGAGCCACAATGAGAGATCGCCTGCTGGGCCGGTCCTAAAGAAGGACAAAACAACAAATAGAAAAACAGAAAAAAAAATTGTCTTGGTACGTATTTAACAAGTTTGTTGGACGTACCGGGTAGTTCCTTTTTTGTCCGCACCAGACCGCGACTAGACGTGTTTTTTTTTGTTTTGTTTTCGTGGGCAAACAAATAAAGCAAAACGGTCGGGGGGAGAGGGGGGGGGGGGAGAGAGAGAGAGAGGCTGGTTTTTACACGATTCACTGTCGCACGGAGGTGGGTGTCTAGTGGAGTTCTTCCGGGCAGCGATTCACGACGTTACATGCATTTTAGGGCCAGCGTCACATCAAAAAGCGTGAAAAAAAACAAAGAAAAAAAATGTATCCTGAAAGTTTTAAAGGGGCAGCCTACGTCTGACTAAGGGACTTCCCGGTGACAGCTATCTAGAGTTGCATGAAAGGGATAGATTAGATTCAGCTTTAGGGCCATGTTACAAAGTCAAACTTTTTTTTTCTTTTACAAATTTTTAAAATTTTTTCTTGCGTTTAATGTAAAAAATACAAAAAAAAATACACCAGTGACACTTGAATCGCGTCTCAACGCGCTTACGTGCCTCGATCAGCCTTCGATATGCATGCTTCCTTCACAGTCTTAAAGGGGCGATGCAACAATTTTTGTATACTTTGCGCAAATACCGCTTAAGAGAACGGATCCCTGACATTAATGACCTATGAAACACGCGTTGGTTTTTCACCCCACGCAATAGGAGTCCCAGAAAAAAATTTAAAAAAAAAACGAGCAGCGTTCACCCCCTCAACTCGCAGCCACAACAAGCGGCCACGTGATCTGGAGCCGATTATATGCCGCCAATGTTGATCATAGCCACGCGCTGGGGTTGGCAAAGCACAGGGCACGCGCTGAGTTCCAGACATTGTTATGGCTCGGCTGTTGTCGTCGTTGCAGTGATTGGACACGGGTCACTACCCGAATGCTTCTCGAGCTGGTAATTATCACTAGCCCAAATCGAGTGCTCACGCAATGCTCGGGTCCAATCTATGAACATCATTCAAATATCGTCATATGGGTGTACTGCAATACCCACGTTACGTCATGGAATTTTGCAAAGGAGAGATTGAATGAAAATGATCGCTTTTGTCCTTGAAATTACACCGCAACAAAGGAGTTTCTTGGCCAGCGGAGTTGCGTGCGAGTATCCTTGACTCCCACTAGTGCCAGTAAGCTCGTGTGTAGTGAAAAACATTCCAATTGAATATCGTTGCTCAGCTCCTTTAATAGTAATAATAATAAGAAGAAAACGAAGAAGAAGAAGAAGAATCTTTATGAATCAAGATCAACAACACAAAATGTGAGGTCTGCCAAAGCCACAGTAAGCTAAATCGCTGCTTCTGGCAAGTCGTTAATGGTTACTGCAGTAATGTTTGGAGGTGGGCTAGTCGGTGATGCATTGTAAACATAGAAATAAAACAGACCAAACGAACACAAGGACAAGTAGAAGAAGGGACAGCGCTGTGTCTGTGTCCCTTCTTCTACTTGTCCTTGTGTTCGTTTGCGCTGTTTTATTTCGTTAATGGTTACAGCAGAAAAAAAGAAAAGTGGTTTATTGGAAATACGAAGAGATTAATTAACCGGACTGGAGAAAGCTGGCTGGCCCGCTGCTTTTCGTGTCAGGGAAAAAAGATGAAAAAAAAAAAAAAATATATATATATATAGCAGATCCGCACGACGGAAAAGTGAAACATGAACGTTTCAGCCTTCTCGCGGTTCCTGCGGGAAACGATTTCAAGGCCCGGCTGCGTGTCTGCACACTACGGGTACTACTACGGGTAAAACGCGCTCATTTCCAGCCCATCCTCGTCGTATAGTCCACAGACTAAGCACGTTTCAACGTTCACATTTTACGTAGTTCAGACTATGCAAATAGATTTAGAAGACTTTTTCTTCTTTTAGTCCAAGTTTGTCTTAGCGGACTATGCATCGGGTGCTAACCCAGTTTGGCAAATGCGGCACGCTAAGCGGTGGTCGGTACGCCATAGCGCGCCTCTTCCCGCTCAAAGGCACGATGGGCACCCCCGTCGGAAACAAGCCGCCATTTATCACGAAGCTGCCGGGCGCGAGCGCTCTTATTTTTCCCTGGAAAACAACAGGCCCGAGGAAAATGAGGTCGCCTCCAGACCGCAGCCCGAAGCCGCGAGCACGCCCGTTTTCGACGGCTTTCCTTTTTTTTTTTTTCTTTTTTTTTTTTTTGTAACCGAAATATAGGGCACAAACTTCCAAGGAATTGCGCGCGCGAAGGGAGCCATGGGGAAATTCTAAGGAATTCTAAGACCGCGGTCACACTGCCAAGACATCATACAAAAGACAGCCTGTAAACACTGTCTGGTTTGTAGAAATAAATGAACTGTGCAAAGGACGAGGACGGAGGTAGAAACGAGTACGACACACGGAACTGCGCTCCGTGTGTCATACTCGTTTCTACCTCTGACCTCGTCCTTTGCGCAGTTCATTTATTTCTACAAATCATGGACCAACTAGCCCGCCAAAAGGTGTTACTGTCTGATGCCTGAGGCGCGATTTCTTCCTCGTACGATGGTCCCTCACATTGGTTCCTTCTGACATAAAGTGGTCTAAGCCTTTTGAGACTAGATGGCGCAAGTTACCGCCCGTTACGAAGGGTACAGCCATTAAAATCCATCCATCCATCCAGACAAAACCTATCACACGTAAGAAGCGAACAGGCTTCGAACACATACTCCGTGTACTCCGTGTCCTTTTTACGATGTATGATCGCCGATAACTGTCAGTGTTCGTAACACTCGCCCCTATTTCTTCAGCACACTTTAGCATAGGGGGAATGGTGGTGCCACTAAATGGAGCATAACAAGCCCGATGCCTCCGCGAAATGAGCGCGCTCCACGCTCAAACCCAAAGCTGAACTTCAAAGTGCTCCGGTGCGCCGCCGACCGACGCGCCGTCCAGCGGAGCACAACGGACGCCGCGGGAAGCTCTCCCTCCCTCGAACCCCCGCTAATGACTGGGCACTTTTGCCGCCCGCTCGCTGAAGCGCAGGGACCCCGTGCTGAGAGGCTGGGGCAACTTGATTAACGGTTCCGATAATCGAAGACGGCGTGCTAAAAGGCCCCGAAAGATGGCCCGGTCACGCCCGCGGGGTGGAACGGCTCAAACGCTTTATTCTCTTTTTGCAGCACCCCTCACTACTTTATGTCAGAACCTCGTCTTTTTCGCAGGTCACGCCCTCTGGATATGAAGCTAGGTAGGGCGCGTTTAGTCGGTCTTAGAAAGCGGTCACCTTTTCTTCTTCGCTTTCCGAATTCTTCCCCGTGAGTAAGTGGCCAGTTTAGTAGAAACGCTATTCTCTTCATTGCTTGTTGCTTGCGATTAGGGTTAACGGAGATGTAGGTCACAGATCGATAAAAATGCAGCTGAAGGACCACGATAAAGCGCTGCTCATAGCGGTCAATGGACCATTGAAAATACAATGAAGGCAAATGAGCTCCATTTTGTGAATGCTCGCATCTGCGGCCCACTTTTGTCAAGAAGTGCCAAGAAACACATGATACGACTCTAGTTACTATTTCGCAGGTGTGACATCGCTCGTGCGTCGAAAATAGCGTGCTGGAAGCAGCGGTGCTTGAGGTCGCAAGTGCGAAATCGCAAGCGAGATCTCACAGTCTAAATCAGGTGTTTGTGTGTGCGCGCGTGCGTGTTTGCTCAGTGTGACTGCAACATCGATATGCGCATAGTGATGCACCTAGCGCAGGCAACGTGCCCATATCGCTAGATCATGCCATCCAGTCTGAATACATTACCAATGACTTTCCGTTAGTGCTGAAGGCCTAGGAACTATTGGATGTGACGGGTTGGGAGTAAACTGGACGCTCCTTCCACCCCTTTCCACTTGAGCAAAGCGAACGCTGGAGAGGAGGCGACAGCGTTCGCTCAGCTCAAGTGGAGAGAGGTCGGAGGAGCCTCCATAACGTGTCGAAACGCTACTAAAACAGCGCAATGAGTGTCACCGACTATAATAATACATGCAAACAATAGGCGTGTAGCTATGTTTTTTTGTTTTTTTTTTTATTCTCTCGAAGAACAAGACATCGATCATAAATCTTTCAACCGCCTTAGCGCTCACCCCAACAAAACCTCAAAACGTCCACCCATTGAATGCTCGAGTTCCACAATCGGCCTCGGCGACTGATGATCCCTCCACCGTCCCTTTGCAGCTGTCAGGATGTGCGGTGTTGGGCGTGGGCGTGTGGACCTTGCTGGCCAAGCGGCACCACCTGAGCCTGCTGGTCACGGCGACGTACGCCTCCACGGCCTACATGCTGGTGCTGGCCGGCGTGCTGGTCATCCTGGTGACCATCATGGGATGCGTGGCCATCTGGAGGCTGAACCGGTGCCTCCTGCTAGCGGTACGTCAAACTACGCAGGACGTCGCGCATCTTTTTTCGTGAAGCTCACATGCGGCCGGTCCAGGAGAGGAATAGAGCCACGTATACTAGACGCAGCCGACGACGATAAGAGCTGATGGGACTAATCAGACGGCGTCAAAATCGTACCATCATGGCGTTCGCCGTGCTTCTGTACGTGTTCTACCATTGCTGAACCAACCACAAACAAAACTTTCAGCCTTTCCACTCTGATGAAGAAGGAAGACCAGCGGTGCTGTACAATAGAAAGTAATGGCCAGCCGCAACTCGGCAAGCCAGAGTGGAAAGGCTGCCGCCATCTATGAGCGACGACTGCAACCAGATAGGTGGCTTGCCGCCGTCGCTCATAGATGGCGGTAGGTGTCCAGAGTTCGGTTGGTTCGGTGTCTTCATTTCTTTGCAGGGGACGCGATCCTGGAGAATCTTGCCCTCAACAGCTCCGCTGTAAAAAAGCCTAGTGATTCGCGCTCTGGACGCTGCTCGATCGGTCCCCTTAGCTGGCAGCGTCAGCTGAAGTAAACATAAGCTACGCTCCGATATATACCCGATTCTCTAGAGGGCGCGGCCAGCTTGGGCCTCACCGCAGTACACCGGCCCCGGCGCGCGCGGGGGCTTTCTCCGCTTTGCACCGGTGTCCTCGGAGAAGCGGCGCGGAAGCGAATCTCGATTCCTCGTTTCTCCTCAAGCTGCAAAGGGTGCTACGGGCAGGCGAAGCCAATCCTGTGCCGTGTAAGTATCACGTGACCTTCGAACAGGGAGCGCAGTCACGTGGCACGTTTACGGCACTGGGATGGCTCGTAGGGTGAACTGCAATTATTATTTTTTTAAATATTTTTAATACTGCCGAGACCGGTTGTAACGAAGTCAACGGGAATCGGAAATCGCTTCGCTATATCCGCTTTTTCGTTATATATGAACTCATACAAATAATATTAAAGAAAAAAGAAGATAACACGGGTTGTCACGGGCACATGCAGTGTGTAGAGTTGACAAGTGGTGATTTGGAGAAGCTATTGTAGCAGGGAAAGAACTGGTTTTGGTGCAGAGATTCCCACTTTTAGAGCAGACAATTTTTAGCTTTCATGTCAGAAAGTTGTATACGATCTCTTCGAAGGTTAGCCCGTGGAAAAAACTGCAGTTGTTCGAGTTTTGGCAGACTAAAGTACTATTCCTACAGAAGACCTGGCCTGTATATATAGTTATTTATTTATTGAACAATCGTATGCCGGCAATTTCGTAGAACACTCAATTAACCTATTAGGAGTACCGATGGCGTTTTCGGTCTGTATTTGACGTAAAAAAAACATGTTTTTGGCTGCATTGTAGAGCTTGTATCATGGTGACGTAATTATCGCGAGTTCGACATAAAACGGACACTTTTGTTTTGAATATGTCTCACGCTGCTCTCATATTCAACCTGCTGCTGTTCATAGAGCAGCTAAGCGGAGCACATGGCTACTCTAACTGATCACAACGAGTAGCGCTAGCTATTCATTGCGATCAATGTTAACACTGTTCGGTAAAAAAAAAAACGTTAATTTTTTGTTAGGCATGTGCAAATAATGGATTTTGGGTTCGAAGCAAATTCAAAAGTGGATAGTGGTTTTGGCCGAATATTTTTGAATCGAATACTGAAGAGTTGCTGCGCCTTTCTCCGCGCCTTTCTCTACTATTACACCTTGCTTAAACGGAAATTCAGCTGAACTCGCAAAGGTTGTTTCTAAGCCCCTTATTGCCAACTCACGAGTTCTGAAAAATTTAGTCTAGCTATATTTATAGACAGTAACCTCAGAAAGTCCAGTACCTACATTGGAATGGCAAGGAAACGACAGATTTGACCTAAAATTAGACCTATAAAGGAGCCGAGCCATACCTAATTGAGGGGATTTAGAAATATTCTTGCTATATGAAAATATTTAAATCTGAATCAAGAAAGAACAAAAAAAAAAAAAAAAAAAAACAAGCACAGCTAATGAACACGGCTTTTTTAGAACATCGCTGCCTAACACATACCCTTGCATAAAAGCCAGTTAAATTTTGAAGATTTTACTGCAATGTAATATCAACAATCGCAAAACTTCCTCGATCTTTTTTTTATATATACTTTTGGCGCGCGCGTGCACCATGCTAGTTTGAAGGTGTGTTTTTTACCCAAGTGCGCGACTGCACTGCGGCGAAGCGAATCGCCAAATCGCTGTGTCCGCTCCGTGGGTATTGCTTCTCCGCAGTCCACCGGTGCTTGAGGAGAAGCGCACTCAAGGGAGATAACCCGCCGCGATCAACGCTTCGAAAAGTACGAATATCGCAGTTCATTTAGAAGCGAATATCAAACAACGTATTATTTGAAACTACTACTAGAAATTGAGAATATTCGCGCAGCCCTACTCTTCGCACATAATACTCAGGCATAAAAAAAGAACTGTACTTATTTTTAGTGACATCGCCAACAATGCCACGTGCCATCCACTTTCAGTTTCCTTTTTGAGATAAGCTCCCTTTCGGCGAAGACATGGCGCAAATCGTGCACAAATACAGCCTTTGGAGTAGCACGTAGCAGGTTATTCGTTCTGGCGCAGTTTGGCGCGGCACTTCCCCCACTGCACATGTTTAGCGAGCCTGCAGAAAGCAGTCGAAGCTTCCCTGCACGCGTCCTCTGCTACATAGGAGCCGCATCTCGACAGGGAGGCACTCACTTGATCGAATGACGTTTTAGCGAACGCCCACGTTTCACCGAATGACACTTTAGCGAATAGTCGGACGTCGCGAAGCGGCGTTTTCGGGTGGGCCGAGTGAGTTCATATTTTTGTAATGAGTTGCCGTAGACTGTCGCCGCGAAGCGGCGTAAAGCGCAGCGCGACGGATGGGTTAACGCGCGCCCCCGTTGTTCGCTAAAACGACCATTCGCTCAAATGTCGCCGTTCGCTCAAATGTCATTCGCTCTTGTGATATGGACCCATCTTGACAACTGCGAGAAGCTCCGATCGAAAAAAGATCCTATACGTGCGGACCATGTCGGCCCCGCGGAGGATGCCGGCGGTGGATGGCATTCTTTACGTTTATGCGCACTCCGTCGAGGATGGCACGCTTTTGATTCAAGGAGATTGCCTTCGTCTTCCCCATCGAGGTGCCGGCGGCGCCGGGACTCTCCATCGTTGAGTGGCAATGATTCGCCGAATCTGTGCTTGAGCGAAGTACACTTTCGCGCAAGAGCGACCTCACCGACCAGACGCCGACACGGATCACAAAGCAAACAAAGAAGCGCGCACGGCACCGAGTTCGCGCTCAAGCTTGTCTAAAGTCGGTATAGAGAGCCTAGATTTAAGAGGTGGGGCAACTGCTCGATGGGGGTCACGTGGATCTTCCCCAGCCTGTTCTGGGTGGCTTCTTGGCCGCAGAGCAAACTGCGGCGGTCCGAGACTTCATAAACTTCCCAAATTTTATTCCTTTTTTTTTTTTTTTTTTTTTATTATCACAAAATATTTTTTTTGCTATATCCGCGGGAGTCACTCGATTTCCTTGACTAAAAACAGACACAAGTGCATTGAAAAAGTGCAAACGGAAATGGGAAATCGTCATCGCTTCGCTGTAGCCGCTATTTTGTTATAACCGACTTCGTTATAACCGCCCTCGACAGTAGGTGGATTTAGAAGTTTGGGGTGGGCACGTTATATGTCCTTCGCCTATTTTTAATCGTCTCAAAAGTGGTATGCTCAGTACTTTACGTAAGTCTCTGTCAGCTGCCACTATGATGCCACCAAGAGTTTCCTTTCAAAGTCCTTTCTACCAGCTTTCAGCACCCTTGAGTTTTATTTGGAGTCCCTGATTTGTGTCCCTTGCAAACTGAAAGCAGGATTTCTTGGAACAGTGAAGGCATCAGGGGTAAAGCTTTTACAGCCGCAACATTAGGGCTGAAGCCAAGTGGCATCGCCCGCTTCCATAAGGTGCAAATCAGTCAGATTAAATCTTACAAGCTATTTCAAATCAGCATGCATCATAGCGGTTTCTGACTGGGAACCTGTCAAGCTGTTCTCGTAACTTTTTTCCTCAAACCCCACCATCGCGTAAATGGTAGATAAATAGCTATTAATAATATTATTATCATAATTAATTTTACTTCTTGCTTTGCCTCATTTCCAGTACACCTTCCTCCTGCTCCTGATATTCCTGCTTGAAGCTGTTGCTGGGGTCATCGCCTACGTTTATGAAGAACAGGTAAGAGCAAACTCTTGTCAGAACCTGTTATTGGTCGGAGAAGGACTTTACATGTGCTTTGGTTTGAAACTGACAAACGGGGCTGTATGACCCAATGGCACCATCAAAACAATGTCAAAAGCACAATGACACGCCGTTTGTCATCTTTCTATACATGCTCTCTTATCTGCTAAACAAATAAGGTGCAGTGAATGCCCAATGACTTGCACTTTTACAATGTGTGTTGGTGTTTGCATGTGCTTGAGCCTTCAACTGACTTATGACAAAACAAAGTACAATGGCAAGCAAGTTCCTCTGCTGTTTGCATACCATGTGCGCTTCTTTACATCCCAAATGCGTCCACATGCCTTTGTTTCCCCCTGCCCTCAACCATCGACAGTGCGCACCTGGCTACCTCGTCGTCGCGAAATCTCTGCACGCTGCCTGTGCTGCCCTTTGATTGGCGCTCCCCTCCTTAAGCTCATATGCAGAAAGGATGTGTTGTGGTCCACTTGGCTCGCCGTAAAGAGAGTGATACTTTTCCGGCCTTCTTCCGCAAATGCAGGTATGGCACGAGCTTGCAGACAGCCTGAACACAACGTTCATAGAGAGCTACGGGATTGACAGCAGCAGGACGGACGCCATCAACGACCTGCAGAGCAGTGTGCGTATTCAAGGCTGCGATATACTGAATGCCACTAGGCCAAATTAATGTGTGTCCCCTTTGTAGCTCCTCGGGTTTTCTTCTGGTTGAAGCATGATTCAGCAAAGATGCTAACTAGCTTTAAAGGAAGCATGAAACAATAACTGGATGTGAAAACCAGATAATCATTATCTTCCTTACGAAATTATGTTACTGTGTCGTTCAGATGGAATGTCCAGTGTTTCATGTGGTCATTGGCTGCAGGAGGTTTATTTATTTATTTATTTTACAATAATGCAGGCCAGTTTTCTGGCCCAAGGAGGAGGGGCGAAAAATACAACCATATGGGGTCCGATTTTTCCAACTCTGATGCTGTATGGCTGCAATGCAGCAAGCCTGACGCAGCAGATTACTAACTGCCAAGAGACTTAATACTTTGCGTATACATGACCATCCGTTCACAACAAAAAGAAGTAGAGAAGGAAAAGAATATATTCAACACCATACCCCCACCCGTTTGCCTATGCCACTATAACTGTTAGCATACTAGTACCACCGTACTTCCTGCTGCCTCTGTACTAGGGATGCCACGAACCACCCTCGGTTCGAATTCGAAAAGTTTTGACATTTTCTAACCGAACTGATGTTCGAATTCGAAAGGTTTTGATATTTTTGACCGTACAAAGGTTCGAATTCGAAAAATTCGCAACTTTCTAAAATCGTGGGGTTTCGAATTCGAAAAGTTCGAAGCTTTCACAGTTTCTAAAAGTTTGGGTTCGATTATTTCGAATATTTGTTTACTTGAGGTTTGATAAATTCGAAGATTTCGAACTTCCCTAATTTGAAATTCGAGATTCGAATGTTTCAAATTTCTTTGGATCTAAAATTCGAAAAATTTGAACATTCTGAATTCTTAAAGACATGAAGTTCGATAAATTCGAAGACTTTTAATTTCTTTCTAAAGTTTGAAAAGTTTGAAGGTTTCGATTCTCTTTTTTTAGGGCTAAATTCGAAAAAAAAAAAAAAAAATCTTCAAAGGTTTTTAATTTTTTGAAGTCCAAGTGCGCAAAGTTCGAAGTCTGGTTTTTATGTTCCGCCACAGTTTCAGTTTCAAATAACGTTTTCACGCCTCACTGGTTTTCACGAAATCAGGTTTAGAAAGGTTCGGGTGTGATATTTAGACTGCGAGAAGCTGGTCAGGCAATTAAATGATACGACAAGTGTCCCGGATGTGCTGGAATACTTGCCAGTGCAGTGTGACGTGTGACAATAGATCAGTAATTGCGACCGCCAGCCCGGGGTGGTCGTTAACGTGCATCACGAAGTAGTGATCCTACAAGCGCACTGTTTAACGATATTCATCCAGTTCGAAACGGCCAGGGGCAGGCAGGTGGTTGAAGCTCAGAAAAACTTTGAAGTGATCTGGCAAACTGCCCCCCTACCCCTTTGCACGCTGGAAGTAATCCAATCGAACGCCGCCCGAGCGACGCTGGCATACAGTAAGTTTAGTTTGTACATGATGCAAAATCCTGAGACTGGGAATGAGATTTGAAAGAAAAAGTGGAAGAAGACAGAAAAAAGGGGACAGGACAACATCTTAAACTCAGCTCTGGGAATGAAATTTGAAAGAAAGAGTGTAAGAAGACAGGAAAAAGGGGACAGGACAACGTCTCAAACTCAGCTCAGGACAACGTCTCAAACTCAACTCAGCTGAAAACTCAGCTCAGGACAACGTCTCAAACTCAACTCAGTTGATTTTGAGACGTTGTCCTGTCCCCTTTTTTCTTTCTTCTTACACTATTTCTTGCAAATTTCATTCCCAGTCTCGGGATTTTGCATCATGATCACCGTATACCAGCTCGCCTGCATCTTCACAATTTTTTGTTTGCAATTGCTTTGGAGGTTTATTTTCTGGGGCGGAAGAAACACCGTGCAAAAAGCACAGAAGCTGACGCAACTTGAGGTCGAGGAGCGTTCTACCATACGAGTGGCGTCGGAAGAGGAAAAAGGAGGGAGAAGGGGGGGGGGGGGGTATCCAGACTCCCTTCCCTCCCCCTCCCCCCCCCCCCCCAGATATTTCGGACCGCTAAAGAAAACATTACGGGGAAAGGGGACGTGGTTGAGCTTATTTTAATCTGAAATTATTTATGCATATGCATAGCTACTGTCGCTCTTCACTGCATAAAAGATCGCGTAGATGGTCATTGTTAGAAACTCGTCAGAAGGCACTACTCGTCACATGCTCGGTGGCTCGGAAGTTCAAACCTATGTCTTTTCGACCTAAGTAACTGTGCCATTGGTAAAAAATAATCAATAAATAAACATAACAATAAATGCAAAAATCAAAAGCTGGAAAGAGAAAAAAAACTATCAAGAACCCGCCGGAAGTGTTGTATTCTTGCATATTCAGAGGCCCAGAACTATGAAACAAGTTTCTCCTACCAAAATGTGTACAGGCCAAAAGAAACGTCCCAAAAACGTAAAATGAGGAAAAAAACTTTTTTTTATGACATGCTTAACTTGAGCAATTTTAGAAATCTTCCCCCATGAGTTAATTTATTCCTCAACGTGAAAAAAAACAATAAATACATTATTTTGTATTCTGCAGATGGTAATGATATGTACTGTCTCTGGTGTTAATCTAAATGTGATACCTCTAACAATGCAGGTGAAAAAAAATGACCAAGTTTAGGGCACAATTGCTCGTAGGTACAATTGCTCGTAGGGTTTGGATATTTCTTCCAAACTCGGTCTTGAACAACAATAATCATATTGTAAGACGACACTTACCTACGCTATACATAGGTCATTCTTAAAGTTTAACATCTGTACCATAAATAGCTTCGGCTATAGCGCGCTTCAAATATGGCACAAACGACAATTGTCAAAAACCTGTCGTCCTTCCTCGCTCCTTCGGGAATCTATTTCTTTATAACCAAGCATGCCAGACGATTGAAATAAACGGCCTTGTCTTTTGCAAGGAATGCGGCACCGCATGTAAAATTGCGAAGAAAAAAAATTATGATTGTACCTCACTGCTTGAATCCAAATGAAACCGCCCGGCGGTCTTTCGAAGTTCGACGACCTTCGAACTTTTACCCTAAAAGTTCGAAGTTCGTCGAACTTTTGACTTTTCAGGAATTGGAAGTTCGTCAATTTTTGAATTTTTTAGATTCAAAGTTTTTTTAGATTAATAAGTTTGAAAGTTCGAAAATTATCGAATTTCTTAGCGTAGTGTAAGAAGTTAGAAGATCCTCGAATTTTTTAGTCTATCAAGTTCGAAAGTTCGACAAGCATCGAATTTTGCAGCGTAATAAGTTCGAAATTTCGAAAAGCGTCTAACTTCTTAGTTTAATAAGTTTCAAAATTCGACTTCTGTCGAATTTCTCGATATGGAAAGTTCGAAAACTCAAAATCTTTTGAACCGCTTGATTCGATCATCGAAACTTCGGTTGGAAAAAGTTTGCGGCATCCCTACTCTGTACAGACAACTCACGCGGATTTCAATCCCCATGCAGTTCAAATGCTGCGGAGCAAACAGCTACCAGGACTGGCAGCGCAGCGAATGGCTTCGACTCAAACCCCGCACACCAAACAAGGTTCCAGACTCCTGCTGCAAGACCACCACATCCGGTTGTGGAGGCCTCGTCCATCCCTCCAACGTGTACTATGACGTGAGCACACAAATTTTATTTATTTTGTTGGTTAGGGGTACCTGTGCCACATTGAAGGTATTATTGTAAGAAAAAGTCTTTGAAAAACACACAACTAGCACGCATTTCTATCAAGCATACTGTATTCGGAGGTTGTAAGAAAAAGAAAAAGCCCAATAAAAGCGCCTGGTTGTATTTTGAAAGGGTTGTTCGCTCTTTCAGAAACGTAGAGGACATTCTAATATACCACGCAAGTAAATGTTAAATGAAACATGCAAGCGATGATCAAAACATTGGTGAGAGTTGCCCAACAGACAAGCTGGGAGTGGAACACAACAAAGCAGCAGCAGTAGCATCAGCATATTACACTATTATAGTTGTTTCTTTGGCTACTGCTTGCATATTTCCCTTAAGGGGGGACACGGGCTCCAATTCCCGATTTTTTTTTAAAAAGTGCATTTTTCAAATTTGTTATATCTGATTTCAGAAACTAATAATGCACCCTTCCATAAAATTTCACGCCCGTAAGTCGAGTATTTAAGCAGATATAAAAGATTTTCGACAGGTCGGCGACGCGCCTCCTATCCCCGAGTCGTTCCGTCGCGCGATCGGTTGACAATATTCGCCATTTTCAAATGCCGACCGCTCCGCGCCCATTCGGCCTACCGCGATGTTGATACCCTCGTTGGAAGCGTCGTTTCTTCGGGCTTTTATGACGATAGTAAACTTCGTTCGAGAGTAAGCATGAACAAAGCCAGAGCCCTCTAGTTGTTGGCTATAATTGGCTTAAAAACGAAACTCAAGCCTGGATTGGTCCGTGACACCCCACGTGATCCGCTCGCCCGAATTGTTGTTTCGTCTCGTTGCTTCGGCCGAACGTTCGCTTCTTTTGCTTGCTCGTTATATATTTCTCACAGTTTTATCGTTTTATCTACGGTCTCGTCGCCGCGATGCCGGCCGTTAAACGGCATTCCCTCCAAGCCTTTGGAGCTCGCCGCCGTTCTGTGAAACCAAGAGGCTCGTCAGGTGGACGCGTACGATGCGCTAACCCTAACGGAACCACGTCGGACGCGTCAGCTGCTTCGCTCCCGAGCGCGTCACCATCTCCCGGTTCGTCGCTTCAGGACCTGACCTCTGAACAACCAGCCGACGTTTCTTCGGCTCTTCCTGAAGATTATGAGGTTGTGGAGGAGCTCACGGCGATAGAGCGCAAGATCTCGCTACTGCAAGAGAGCGATCCCGCTGCGGATCCCACGGACGCTCCCGCTGCTCCCGACGGTGCCCCAACCGAAGGTTATCGTCTGGTTGCTTTATCTGCCATCGAGACACTGGTGTCCGCTCTTCTGTGCCCGGTGTGCCGTGGATCAGACCTTCAGCTAAGCGAGAGTGGCAAGGGAGTTCAGGCGCAATTCGTCGTCGTCTGCCCAGACTGCGGGGACGTTGCTCGGACGCCGCACTCGTCGACCATCGGACACTCGCGGCAGAATGAATTGGCGGCACGGATTTCTCTTGCGTCTCGTGAATGTGGAATCGGATACACGAAGCTTACGAACTTTTTTGCCGGTATCAATGCTCCTTCGCCCATGCATCTCCGATCTTATCAAGATCTGGGAGAAAAGGTCCACGACGCCTCAGTGAGAGCAGCCAGCAACGTAATGAGCAAGGCAGCAGAAGCTGTACGAGAAACACGCGAGTCAGATAGCGGCGATTTGATGGACGTTTGTGTGACATACGATGGCACTTGGCATAAGCGTGGGCACACTTCACACTTTGGTGTTGGAGTTGCCATCGAGCTTGAGACTGGACTAGTTTTGGACTATTCTGTCCAGAGCAATTATTGCCATGGATGTAGCCTTGGACCTGCGCAGGGATCTGACAGCCATGAAGACTGGGCCGAAAATCACAGGGCAGTATGCCAGAAGAATTTTGCTGGGTCTGCAAATGCGATGGAGCTGCAAGCAGCAGACGAGATCTTCCGTCGGTCCGTCCAACTCCACAACCTGCAGTATGTGACAGTGCTGTGCGACGGGGACAGTAAAGCCTTCAACCATGTTGCGGGACTTGATCTTTACGACAAGGGCATGAGGAAAGAAGACTGTGTGAACCACGTCGCCAAAAGAATGTATGCTGGCATGGAGGCCCTAAAGAAAACAAAAAAAGGTCTCGGTGGAAGGGGCAAACTAACGAACCTTGTCATGAAGAAATTGACCAGCTACTATGCATCTGCACTGAAGACCAGTGCCCCAGACGTTCCAGCCATGCAGAAGGCAGTGTTTGCCAGCCTCCTCCACAGCTACTCCACCGATGAAGAGCCCCGGCATCAGGCCTGCCCTCATGGAGAACATTCCTGGTGTCACTTCAATCGCCAGAAAGCGCTGGAGGCAGCAGGAGAGCCGACGAAGCCACACCGCCCTGCCTTCTCCAGAGACATCGCAAAGGAGTTGGTGCCCCTCTACAATAGACTCTCAAGGCGGGACCTACTCGAGAGGTGTGCTAGGATGGGAACGCAGAACAACAACGAGTCGTTCAATGCTCTGGTGTGGAGGCGGTGTCCCAAGACGGATTTCGCCTCTCGAAGAACTGTGGAAACTGCCGTGGCTCTTGCCGTCCTGGAATTCAACCTGGGCCCCAAGGGCTTTGAGAGGGCCCTTCATGAAATGGGAATCGAACCCGGAAGCCGTTAGGTTCAGCACGCTGACAAGGCCCTCCAAGCCAAGGTCTCCAAGGCGAAGCAGAAGGCCCTCAACTCTTCGAAAGTGGCCCATAAGCAAAGGAAGCTGGCAGCAATCGCCAAGGCACAGAGGGACCAGGCAGCCGAAGGGGAGACCTACTCTGCCGGCGCCTTTTAGTGGACACAGACTGGGCCAAACTAATAAAGTAAAGGTGCTCAATGTTTGAATGCGTTTTTCTCAGTTTCACTTTTTTGCTGCAAACTTTGTAGCAAGGAATCTATCGTTTGATGGTAAACATATCCAGGTGCCTCGTTCAAAGTGTTTCTGAACTGAAATTTACTGGGGAATTGGGCTATCTACTTCATTTTGTTTTAAGTTGAAGTCATCACTGAGAAAAAGTGACATTTTGGCAAAATGGCATTCAAAGAAAGTGCATATCATTTTTGGAGACAGAATTTCTCTCCGAAATATTTACATTTTAATCATACAAATTAGATAGCCCAAAGCCACATACCCTCTACTTCATATCCAAGCAATAAAAACAGTGGTTTAACATTTCATTTTCATACGATAGATTTCCTAAGGAAAGGTGCCACAGCCTCATACACAAATATGTAACTTTTTACATAATTCTCCTATAGAAGTCAAAGTTTGCACAGTGTCCCTGCATCTGCTCATAAATGCACTCTCCAAATTTCGTTAAAATCGGACGAGGAGTTCAAAAGTTAATAATTACGCCAGTGTCTCCCCTTAATGTGCATGCAGTTGTTCTTTTAAACATTTATTTATTATGAACAAATCAGTAAGGCGTAAAGCATTTGAACTTGGGGGATCGGTGGCCGTGTGTGTTAGCGCACTGCCGCTCTGAGCACTGCAGAACCCAGGCATTTGGGTTCAACCCCCACCCCTGCCCACTTCAACCTGGATGACCACTGTACCGGCGTGCAGTCGTGCATAACTACTGCGTGATGCACGTTAAAGAACCCAGGCTAGTGGTTGTACTGCACTGGCTAAATTGCTCATCTACAGCTGAGACACAAGACGCCCATTGAGGCTGACTAAATTCCGGCTGTATAAACATACACACAACACAATTACTATTTATTTCATCTTGAACTAATTGCTCAAGATTTGGTTGACCCACCTCCGACTATAGTCAGTGACAAGTTAAGAGTTCAGGGGAAGCTCTTCCCACCTTTTTCTACTTTAGCAGAGCGAATGCTGGAGCGGAGGTCACATCCTCTTTGGCATTCACTTCGCTAAACTGAACTTTTGGCCTGTCACCAAATATAGCATCTGCGCATTTTCGAGAGCTGCATGAATAAATAAGAGATACAGAGCCACTTTTCTTGGTGCTGTTGAATATACAACTCGGGGAGTCCAATAGAGACCTATTGACCCTTTTTAGCATTTTGTTTGATCTCAATTCGATCACTTTGCATATTAAAAGAAAGTTGGGTCTTCAGCCACTCTCTGTCAAATTGCTTCTCGTATAACTCCTGCTAGTTTCACATTGCCAGAATCTCAGACTCTGTCATTAGGGAAACCACCCAGCTTGATGTCCACCATCTTTCAGGGCTGCATCAATGCATTGGACGAACAAATCCGCGAGCACCTTATCATCGTGGGAGCAGTCGGTCTTGGCATCTGCCTCGTGCAGGTAAGAACTATACTAACAAACGCCCAGCACCATTCAGCCGTGTTTCAGCTGTCAGCCTGTCGTCCTTCCAATACTTTTCTTGGACCTTAGAGGGACAGACAGCGAATTGTACTTTTGCCTAGTAGCAAAATGGACGGGTTTGTTTCGTATACCAACATAAGAACAGCAAAGGCTTAATTTTTAAGATGCATACATTGTTCAATCGGCTCTGAAAGCAATCTTAGTCCCAACTACCACAATACCAAGTACCGTAACAGAACACAAGTCTCCGTGAGGAGGCTCATCTTTCTTTTAGCCAGCTAGACTGACAGTTATTATTAAATGATAAGAAAGTATTTTTTTGCTGCTTTCTAGAATGAGTGTAGTATTAGTAAAGAGCAATGAACTAAAATGTTTCTTTCTTGAAAAGTCGATTTCTTAAGGGTTCTTATTTCACCTCACTTTATACTGAGAGCACAGATGACATACCTCAGAAGCGAGAGTAACCCAATAAAAAAGCATGCCACTGATGTGAAGTTAAAAGAGAACTCCCATACATATTTATTTTGTTAAATGTCTTATGCTTATTCCAACTCCATTATATGTTAACTTGCTGCCAATGCCAAATGATGGCGTAGCGAGCACCGTAAGATTGTCATGTTTGTTGTTTGGTGCAGAACTTTAAAGGCCGGTTCCCCCACGACTATTAGACGTGGATTCCCAAATTAATTTTAAAAATTCGAGGGCAGCGAAACTGGACATGTTTCTCAAGCACTTGGAAACAAAGATTGGAACAAATCATCATTAAACATATGCTCCACTATCGTTCTACCACCCCTTGAAAGCTGTGTTTTTGCCAGTCAAATTTATACGAAAAGGACGAAATTTCTGGCCCTAAATATGTCAGTTTCACCTAACTTTTGAAGACAAAATTTGCAATGCGAAATCTGTTTACATTCTGTAACAGAAAATTCTATTAGGTGATGGAGGAACAGTGTTTGTATTGGTGGCTTTGGAGGCCAGTCCCACTCATTCCAATGCGTTCGCTGCATGTCCAAATTGTCTTGAGAAGAAATCATTTAGTGACCATGGGTCAGATTAGCAGATAATCGAACATGTTCATTTCAAGTCAAAACTGTATGGATAATAACTATATTCAGCATACCAGAATCTGGATAAACAGGTTGTAACTGCAAATGCTTATTATATCACAATCACTACCAATAGCACATAATGACTTTGACTGGAAAGTGTCTGACCCCAACTAAAATAATCTGGTCACCACAGCAGGCAGCAAAGACAACTTGTCAAACAGTGCCTAGTACAGTGGCATTGAGACAGTGGAGAAGGCACATGCATTAAACATGAAACATGGTGTTAATGCGTCTGTGCTCATTTGTTCACCAGAATTTCCATAGGTAAAGACACTAAACATAGCCTGTTAGATTCTGGTGGGCTACTGAACCGTTTTACGATTTCTCTTCTAGGTCTTTGGGATGATCTTTTCCTGCTGCCTCTACTTGCGGCTACGGGATTACAGGAGGCATCCGCAGTACTACTGAGACCACTTCCTGCGAGCGGCGCCGGCGGTTCCGACAGACACAACTTGACGTGTGAACCAGAGACAATGCAGCTGCAGTTTTGCAACCGTGTAAATAAGCAAGCTAGAGCTAGATGTGCAATTTATTTATACCGATCGCAGGGAGCGTATGCATCGAGAAAGGAACCTGTTTTTGTTGCGCAGTTATCAAGCAAATGTGGAGAAATGTGGGAATCTCGTGAGCCCGCTGCGTTTTTGTGATATCCCATCCCTTCCGTAGGTAGAGATAGACGGCACACGCACTAAAAAAGAAGCCCGTTAATATCTCTTTATCTAACTCCCTGAATTAAGTTTTGTAATGAGAACAATGCTTCAAGTTCGTGTTCGCTACACGAAAGGAACTGAATGAATTAAACGAGTTGTGCTTTCCCTTCCTTAATAAGTGGACAGTGTGGTGTAAATAAGACTGCCTATTACTTTTATTTATGACATACAAGATCTGAATGTTTGTGCTGCTATTTATGGACCTTGTGAGCCGCTTCAGGATGTCAGCTTTGCTTGTAAATAAAAAAAGTTTGAAGTGGTGAGTTCAGTTTTTGTATCCTGTAGACCAGTGGTTCTCAAATGGGGGTCCGAAGGCCCTTGGGGGTCCGCAAAGGCATTCTAGGGGTCCACGAAGCCCAGCCTCATCAGTCAAGCCCGGAAATAAAAGTTGTCTCTTCTCAGATTGGGAAGAAACGTTCCAATTTTCGGGTGCGCTTTCTCGTGTATATGTCAATAAGAGAAGTTTACTTCACACTAGCCCTTAGTTATATCCATTCATTAAATCACTATCATAATTAACTTATAATTTCCCTTCCCCACACCACGAACGGGGTCCTCCCTCATCTCCGCCAATTTACAAGGGGTCCGCGAAACATCAATGGCTGAGAACCACTGCTGTAGACGAAACAAAAAATTTAAGTGGCAACAATTCTATACTAGGAAAGGGTTCCATTAATGATGGAACAGAGAAAGTTAAGGTAATACCTATTTGAGCCTGAAATTTGACTGCTACCAAAGCAATGTGTTGCATAAATGAATCCCATTGAACAATTGGAGTAGTCATGCGGGTTTGGGCATTTCAGCTATTGGAAGTAGTAATGGAGCATGAGGATAATAATCCCTGGAGAAAAAGAACAAGGGGGACAAAGGACAAACACAAATCTCCAAACACAGCTAAGTGACTGGTGTGCGACTGAAAAAATCCGCCGGGTTCTGGTATCGAACCAGGGACCTCTCCATTTCCAGTGGAACACTCTACCGACTGAGCTAACCAGGAGTTAGACGTCAGTAGAGCAAACGGGGGATCGGTGGCCGAGTAAGCTGAGGCGCACACCCAGCTCGACGCGCGTGGAGCGAAAGCTCGCTCTGCAGAACCCAGGGATCCTGGGTTCGAGCCCCACCCCTGCCCGTTTCGATCTGGATGAGCATCGCACCGGCGTGTGGTCGTGGATCACTACTGCGTGGTGCACGTTAAAGACCCCAGGCTAGCGGTTGCACTGCACTGGCTAAATTGCTCAACTACAGTGTAAACCAGTGTTGCCCCTACTGGCAGACCAACCTTACGCTGTATAAATCACTCAAACGTCCAATTTGACTTTGACTTTTTGACCAGTCTAACACAAAAAAAACAGTGAACGGCCTGCATTTTTTAAGGTTATGACCCTTGTTCCCCTTCTCCAGGGATTACAAATCGTTATTCTTGTCCAGCTTGCTTGCACCCTTGCATTATCATAGCAAATGAGCACTTGGAGTATACAGGACAAGATACCTCCCACTAATGCATATCCTGAAAAGCAAATGTAGCACACACAAATAAAAAAGGATTTTTTTGGTTGTTTTTTGTAGCATGGCAACATTCGCCTGTTCATGAAAAACTTACTGACATGAACAGAAAGAGGGGGTGCAAACAGGCTAGTGAAGATTAGATGACACAACCTTGAGATTGCAGGTAAGCAAAAGAAAAACTTTTTGTGTATGTGTTTGTTGTCTTTTATTGACATGCTATCTCCATATAAACATCCAAATAAGTGGGTAGATGCTTCTTACTTTAACATGGAGTAACCACAAAGGCTAGATGCACAAACATGTAGCTTTGACTGGTGCTCCAATTGCACAAGCACTCGTGCAGTCAAGGTGCAGTCAGACACAAAACGTTCGCATCTGCAGCCTTTGTGGTTAGTCCATGCTGATGTGAGATGAGGTATAGTTAGCAATAGATATCACACATCCCCTCTTCATTCTAGCCAAATTATGCCTCAAACCCTTCTCTCCAGCAATAGCACAGTCTCAAGAATCTACAAAAACATGAATTTAGGAAATCATCATTTTTAAAAAATCGGGAAATGTTTTTAACTATGGAAAAGACCGAACCACTGATTTTGATGCGACTAGCCATTGAGGTTTTCAAAGGTACAGCTTCTGGAAGACACCTCATTAATTGAAGGGAAGTTGGGCAACCACTGCTAGTGATACACGGATCCCATGCCCGCTAACACAGAAGGTAAAGAAATGGAACTCTCATGTTGTCAAACATGAAGATGCACATCCTATTTTGCCATTTATAAACAAGACACCATTAAGGTCTTGAGCTATGGTGTCATTTCCAATGAAGCAACCCAGAAAGTCGCATCGTTTTCCACCCATATAGGGAATTTTGAATTTTTCAGCACTTGTTTTCAGATCTGCTTTCATGGCTTGTGTTTTGACAGCCAGATTCTGTAAACATCTGGTCGTCTGTGCATACTAGTGCCAGTAGACACAATCAATCTCGCAAATGTTACCAATAGTAATTCACTCAATGCTCGAACTTCCAAGTTGCTGTCGATGCTTCTTTGTGGATTCGGGCTTTATTCTGTCTAAAAACAATCTGAATTCAAGTCTAAATCCAGATCCACTGTTCTTGACATTGTTCACGAGGGACCGTTGGCTCCTTCAAGGCTAAGGATGAAGTTCCATTCTTCTGTAAAATTAACAAAAGACTAGATATTTATTTTTCTATCTAACAAATTTTAAGATTGTTTCAATGACACAACATTTCATCCTATTGTGTGGCAGTGGAATCTATACTCTGGGATTTGCTTAGTGATTCCTGCAGTTGTTTCAGAGACCAAGTTTTTTTTAACATTGAAGTTACAATTAAAAGAAAAAAAAAAGATTATACATCCTTGTCCCTATCAACTCTGATGAGTACCGTAAAATCCCGAGCAGGCGCCCACTCAAAATTTGGAAATAATAATGTATAACTGTTTGGTGGGTGCTTCTTAGATAACAACATGAAAAGATATGTCTTTTGTGTATTTTCTGAATGTGACAAAATTAGGGGTTGGGCGCTTATTGTGGAATGGGCAGAGGTTTGGTATTTTACGGTAGCGAAAGTAACAAGGGGAGAGTATTTAAGGATACAGCACTTCAGGAAGCAGGCATTACATGCACTGGTGGCAAGTTTGCCAGGGTACAATACTACATGGTTTGATCAGGACCACATTAAATTTTAATACACATTACACTGATTGCCTCCGTTCACCATTCCAGTGGAGGATGTTCAAAAACAAAGTGTGTACATGAGCGAAATGTCTCTCAAAAGATCAAAAGCAGGAAAAAAATATGTAACACTGCTGCACCTTAGTAGCTGCTTGCAGCACTAGCCACATCACCACAACATCCCAGCAACATATACTGTAGTAGCACCTCTGTGTAACTGAGATAGAGAAAATATGAGCATAGATAGTGAAGCAAAGCTGAAGTACACATGTTTGTAGTATAGGGCATATGAAGGACTGATGTAGTGAAAATGCTACAAATAGTATAGTGAAGCTCCTTCCTGAAAGGGCTTACTTCACTGGTTCTATAAGGGCTCCCGGAGAGTGACCATCCAGTTTGTCGTAGCCAGCTAGCCTTTCATAGCCTCCACCAAGAAGCACTTTGAAAGGCGGTAGTACCTACCTTCTGTGACTGGCTGCACAGACAGACGAGACCTGGTGAGGAGAGCCATGTTTGCGAGAGGCCCCTTTTCGCTGCTCGTCGCGTGCTGCTCGTGCAGTTTCTTGAGCTCGGGTAAAGTGACAGGGCGGGTGAGCTTGCGCACAAACTTCACATCCACCATGCACCAGCGGGGATTCTCACGAGTGCTCGTCCTGACACAAAAACACAAACACCATAGTTTAAACAAATATGCAACTATCTTTGTCTCTTAGGTCCTATAACGTGTGGAATGCAGTACATTTAGGAAGCAATTATTGAAATCCGTTTAGAAGACATTAGACAGTTGGTTTGGGGATTGAAGAACATAGATAGTTTATTAGTCTGCGGGAAGTCACATGATATCTCGTGGCCCAACATAGCGACATGCAGTCAAATGGTCCTAGCTCAAATTTGGGGTTTTACGTGCCAAACCAACAACGGGCATCTGGCACGCCCCAGCGGAGGATTGAGGATTAATTTCAACCAACTGGGGATCTTTTGACGTGCAACGAAAAGCTCGGTTACACGGCACCTTCTCTACAATAAGCCTTCGTCAAGTCAAATAGTCCTGTCATCCAACGTCAAGACATGGGACAGTTATGCCAACATGCACAGATAATTTTTTAGTGGTAGGAGCTTCTGCTATGGAGCACTCCATGCATCATAAAACATTTTAGGCACTTTGCGCTAATAGTTAGACGATTACAACCAGCCCAATGCTGCGACATGAACTTCAGACATGGAAGTAAGAAGGGTCTGCACACATACAGAAAGAAGTGCAAGTGTGCAGAACAGCAGTATGATATGAAACAAAATAAGTTGCACGAAGCTAGACGTATGGTACAACCTGCCTATAAGAGCCAGACCGATTGCCCAACAGTTCCGAATGATTCCGCAGACAAAGCATGAAGGTCGCAACGGCTGCTTCAAAGGGCACGAGAAGAAACGAGAAGAAACGTCGTGAAAGCAAACGTTTTGCTGAGAGACCTAGCAGCTTTGTTGACTTAGTTGGATCGTGCACGGGAAAACCCGAGAGTTCGAGCGAACAGCAGGGCTAGGTTTGGGCCAGTATGCGAGAGAATCGTTTTGGTGCGGGCGGATTTATTATAAGCTCTCTCGGGCTGCGTTTGAGGTGTCGGGAACCTAAAGTCCCGACCTTGCAAAAATGTAAAAATCAAACATTAGAAACCATGTTAATTTTTTAAAACATCTTTGAGTACACAAAACGTAGAGAAAAGACTATGCAAGTTGGAGTGCCCAAGTTATGACGCAGAAAAGGTCGAGGTAGCCAATGGCCCACGAGCCTTAAGTTTAATGGAAAGCATACACACTCTGCCAAGCAATCTTTGTGTTATCCGCTATAAAAAAAAAAAGCCTGTGCATCATTTTTCCTGCAGAACGTGCAGGCAGACAATTAATCTGAACTAGTAAAGAATGTGAGCAAATGACGAAGATCATACTAGGATTATACCTGGGAAAGGTGAGGAGTGCACTGCGCAAGTTCAATTATCGCGACGCTAATTGCTTGTCTAAAATGTGCACGTAACAGTTTTGAGGTTTCGTTCCATTGCAAGTTCTATTATGCCCTTTCCATATAGAATGGCTCTCTGCACAATATACAGAAATTGCACACAGGGTTTTAGTGTGGGCGATACACGAAGCATTACCGTTAACGGGAATTATAAAATGGTACCAACTGAACTCTTCTACACGCTTTTTATTTTAAATATTTCCTTCAATCAGAATTTCCCTGGGTCCTAAAACAAGCTGTTGTATGTGGTCAAATAACTTCCTTCATTTCACCCTTTTATTGATGTACCGATGAGGTTTGGATTACTTAGCCAGCATAATCACACTTAACCTTGATGATGCCTGCGGCTGCTACTACAGTAGTGGCTGCAGATGCCATCGTGTGTGCCCACTAAAAAAAACAGCAAACCACCGTCTGCTACTGGCAGTGGCGTATACAGGGGAGGGGGCTTACGGGGCTGAAGCCCCTTCCTGAAATATGGTCGACCCTAAAATATAAATATGCATGTTGCCCTCCCTTCCACTCTTCCTAAGTCATAAGCAACGCACTCCCCTCCTCAAAAAAATTTCTGGCTACGCCAGTGGGTACTGCTGCATGCAAATAATTCTCGGCTATCCCTTGCATATTCAATGAGGGCTTACTTGTCATAATGGCCACTCTTTTTGTCGAACTGTGTGTGATCTGGATAGGACTCACGGACAACCTGCAAGAAAAAAAGAAATGCGCTACATAGTTCAATTCTATTCAATAAGTAAGGTCATCCATTTACCTCCACTATCCCAACAATGCCTGGAACCTTGCAGTTGCTGTGGTAGAAGAAGCACTGGTGACCTTTCTTCATTCCGTCACGCATGAAGTTCCGTGCCTAGTTTCAGAAGGAGAGAATTAGCAGCCTGTGAATGCAACTCTGCTAAGTTTAGCTGCCCTAAAGCCTGATTCACACGATGCATTTTTCTATTGTAAATTTGGTGCAGCAATCAACCAGCGATCAACCGCACATGCAAACTTTCGCGTTCCCGTTTGCATTGTCAAAAGATATAGGGGTTTTTCACAAACGCTGAGCAGATCGTTTGACGGCTCAATTCTGCTTAAGCCAAGCTTATTTTCTTTAACTTTGCAAAACTATGCAAATTAAAATGATTGCAACAAACATAAGTATGAGGTTCTTTCATCTTTATACTTATTTATAGTTTACAAGCAACACTGCACTGTTGCAGTACTGCTAGATCCAGTGTACAAAAGCGTCATATTCAGACACAAAAAGGTTTGGCCACCGGCACTTAATCCACTCCACCAAGTCACCAGTGGCTCTTTCTCTGCGTGTTCATGTTGCTATGGTCACCGTGACATTATTGGATGAGTCGCATTTTTATTGGTTACCCATCCCCACCGCAAGAGCGGTGTCACAAATAAGGCTTGGCAGTTCAGCAGCTTCAAATATTTTAATATGGCATCGCAGCTGCCTTTTTTGTTGCACAAGAGTGACATTGCAAAAGTGAAATCACAAGTAAAATCAGACCATGTGAATCAGACATAAGAATGACAGTCATAAAGACAACTCATCCCTGGCATACTGCCACGAAGAAATCTCAAATACCTGGTAGTTTCTGACCCCATCCCAGCAAGATGTGCTTTCGGGACACGCAATCAAGTCATCGATGCTGAACTGCAAGTCCAGAGATAGGCGATGACACCATTTAATCAGGGCACTGAGAAAAACATGCTATGCTTTCAGCCTATACGGGAATGCGGCACACTAACCCTCATCTCGACGCCGTCTTCGATGCGGCTCTCTGGCTCGGACTTAATTAGCCAGTGACTAATTTCCGATTCTGCTGGGCGAGGTTTTTTGGTTGGTCCACCAGTCGATCCAACTGAAAAAGGTGGCATTCGTTTAATCGGACAATAGTTTTATCAAACAAAGTTCTGCCCACAACTTTCCGTCAGATTGTTTGAGGGAATGGAGGTGTACATTTTGAAAACCATAATGATGAATATCAGGCTAGAAGTCAAGGGTAAGGTAGGGGAGTGGGGGGGCTGTTTTTCCCAACAGCGAGAACCCCCTCCCCTCAGCAGAGGTCTGAACGGGTATGGGCTTTGTATTTACACTTACAAAGCAGACCCAATATTGTTTTCAGTGTGCAAAGACTTTGCAAAGATGTTTCTAGAGAAGGAGCCATGGGCATCAGCAGGATTTTCTCCTGGTAGAAGCAAATATTTCGCACCTGACATATCCTTTATTTTTTATTGTCACAGAGTGAAAAATATTTCTTGCAATCTACAGAACTATGAAACGGCCAAAATTGAACAAGGAGGTTGTATACTCATGCGTTCCAACTAACACATTCCCGCAACATTTTTATGACATATTATATTTGTAGATTTTCAAGCTAATGTTGGCATAAACCATGTAAAAAGTTTCTCCAAAAGTATTATGACAACTCTCGATTTAACTCCCGCAGCCCGGACACAAAACTCCGGTGATGGCGAATGGGGCATGAACATATCGGAACCAATGGGTTATCACTAGGGCTCTATGTTTTCGGAGTTCATTTTTCGTCAAAATCAAAGGGCGTTTTTCAGAGTTTATTTTTTGCCGCAGATTCTAAGTTAATTGGGGTTTATATTTGTTTGATTACCAATTCTCCGAAATTCTGAGTTTAATTTGAGTTTAAGAAAACGTCTCAAATTCAGACGTCCATCTAGCTGACATCTTTCCCTGTCTCTTTTACTTTTGGTTGTTTCAAGGTCTTTTCACACTCAGTCTGAGGTGTTTTAACATAATGGTAGAATCTATTTGTTTGTTCAAACGTGAACATGGGAAAACTGGCAAGTTGTCCGGACTACATACAGTGCATCTTCATGTCCAAACAACTGTCTGATCGTTCAAACTGTCATCTGCTCTTTCAAGATCGTCTTAAACTGTCGCCTGCTCGTTGAGACGACAGCGGTCAGTAGGCCAAATGTTGCGACAAGAACTACAGGCCTCAAAAAACTTTCAAGTTTGAAGGCTGTTTAGGGCAAGTAGGCTCGGTGTAACCAGCAGATACAAGAAGATGTTAATTGCTACCAGGGGCCATCACCGACTTGTTATCCCTGATTCAGTTGCTTCGATTCTGCGTGCGTTTTTCAGTTTCGACGTTGAGCAGTGAAGCTGCCGTACACACTTTTGTAGTCCGAGTAACATTGCGACTTAAAATAGTGAGCAGAGTCTCATCATGTAAATCAGGCTCTAGCCTGATTTACATCAGGCGTGAATGCTGTTCTGCAGCATTCACGCGGAATGAATCGTCACACATCACATTATTTACACAAAGGTTTGAGGGGGAACGAGCCTTGCTAATTTCGCTCAGGCCGCTAAAGTAGCAAGACGTTGCTAAGGCGTAGAATCAACAATTCCAGCGTAAAAAAGAGCATGGGGACTCACAATGACTCCGACAACATAACGTTCCAAGGGTTCGTTGATGTGGGACGTGGTGCTTCTTGCCCACACCCCAAAGCACATGCACGGCGACGGTGGTGTGCCACTAGGGGCACTCTGGTTTGTTTGTAAACATGAGCTGGTGTATAGCTTGGAGGTAGGAAGCTTCTGGAGGCGACATGACGCCACCACAATTGAAGCCGGGGGAGACTTTTGGTTTGGAGGGACATGCCCCCAACGATGACCAAAACCAAGACGCTATTGGTCGGGAAGGACAGCTGATTTGGTGCTAACAGCTTTTTTGGTAACTCTTGCGGGTATTTCCACCAACTGCGTCCTCTACTTCCGGCTTCACTTGGGATTTTCTCGTTTGGCTGGCTTGAGGTAGTATGTCGCCTCTTCTTCTTACCTCCATGGTGGTAGGCTAAGTGTTTTTGGGGGGAGCTGAAAGCTTTTTTCAGGTGGCAAATTAACTGCTCCTTTTGCGACCCCCTTATGGCAAGAGGCAAGGTTAATGGATTTAGAAGCATTGAAATTGGGTTTATACTCAGTTTCACCTTATGTCCGGCCGCAACAGATGCTATGAGCCATCAGAACCAATCCAAGGCCGTATGAGTGTCACGTGCCCTCGAAGAGGGGGCCCAGTGACGCGCGGAGAGCGTATCACGTGCTACGTTCACCGAGGTTGATTGGCTGGGATGGCTCGTAGTGTTTGCCGCAGTCTGACGTAAGGTGTAAATGGTCGTAAAGGGTCTAGATTGGCCCAAACGACGCCGGGTACGGCACTGTAAAGAGTTAAATAAAATAAAATTTCAAGGCAGGTTTTCGAAAATCTGTTCACGGAGACCTCTACTCATCAGTTTCCTGCAGCGCGAGGACTCCCTCCGTACGCAGCCCAACAAGCGCATACTAATATCGACCTCATCACTCGCAAAAACAAGGTTGTGATACCATAGGTTGGTTACCTTGAGTTCTCTTTCGCCGTGACATCGTCCTTTTCTCCGCCTCTAGGAGAGTTGCGGACTTTGATTTCCGAAAGCCAGCGCGAATTTCCTGGATTGGATTGTCTTGAGTTCTAAAACCTGAAACAAACGCGATGAAATCGGTCATCGCGCGATGGGTTTTGATTTGAATTCGTATGCTTTGATCGCTTTGCTAGTCAAATACCGCACTCGAACGTTTTGAGGGAATTTTTTTGCGCGTGCTCGGTTGAGAAGAAACGCATTTCTAAAATAAGTTCAGGTGGACCAAAATTCTTTCAGAACAGGGTGCTCGCAAGTGCTCTTGCGAGCACTTGCGAGTGCATTTGGTACCGTAGTAAAGTATAATAAAGTCATTTCTGCTGTTCGCTTCTCAGGGCACAGCAAACTGCACGATATCCCGCGTTTCAGAGTTTTCTTTTGCTGTTGAGACAGTTAATTCCCCTATCGTAAAAACATGGCTAGATAGCGCAAGCCACCGCCCTTTTTACGGATTCAGTCGTACGCATCAGAGCCAATACGCAGGATACGCATTCATTTATCCACTGATGGCGTTACAGAAGGAAGGCTGAGAAACATGCGGTATGGCGGTCTGCAACGCTGATCTTAGTGGCGTCCTGAAAGGGTCTTGCTTAGAATGCCGATGCACAGGATACCAAAGAACCGTTGCCATGGTACAGTTATCGCTGCTCATCCCAATAGGCGCCTGCATCCACTGTTGGCACCCGCCAGCAGCGCATAAAGACGCAGGTAAGCGTTCGTCAACATTGGCTTTCGGTATGTTTTTGCTACTGTAATCACAGGATGAGAACAGCAGTGAATTCTTTCAACCGTTCCGCCTCTCGGCTCTCCAGCGCGAACTTCGTGCCTTCGATAACACTTGGGTGTGTCGTGAGCTTCGAGCGTGCTAGCGCAGCCAAAGCACGGCGGAAGGAAACCAGCGCGCTGCAGGGCATTCAAAAGAGAAGCCCTACGCTTCTACCCGCCCTTCTTGACAGCGGTGGCGTGTGGCACTTAACAAAACGTGTGTCCCTTAGCAGAACCGCCGACCTTAGTATCTGATCAATGTCAGTTTGCCTGAGCACAAAACGTACAAAACCACAATTGGCGCTAACCTTTTTTTTTTACAAGATTTGGAATTTAAAAGCATAGATCTCCTGTGTGCTGACTACCCCAGTAAGTCTACTCCATCCTGTAGGGAGAAAATAGCAGTTTGATAATAAGAGGAGCAAAAAATACTTCTGATGTGGATTTTATCAATATCTGGCGCTTGTGAATGTCCCGTAGTGATTTCCAGACTGTCAAACACGCGAGCGCTTTGCAGGAGCACGTTCCAAGGTGTGTTGCCACTTACAACTGCAGAAGACACAACTGAACCCAAGCTTCAAGTAACTCCTGCAGCTCAAATGGTGTAAGAACACCTGCGGAGCAATACTGTACATGGATACGTATCTGAATGCCAAGGTGCCAAGAACAAAAGTTAGGGCACAAATGAGCTGGTGATGGTTGAACATAACAGATTAAAACCCTGAGACTAGAGATAGAGAGAACAACACAGAAGCAGGGTGTAAGATTGGCAGGTGGAGAAACGAAAGCTGATTGGGCGACCTGATTGTGTCCCCGCTTCAGGAAGGTTTATGGCACTCCACATAGATGGCGCCACGCAAAGAAGAAATGAAAAATCCAAGTATCCTAATTCATTTTGCAGGAAAAACGACTCGCTGGCAATTTATTTCGTGAAATGTGCATGAACTGCACCAGTTTAATTTAGCGGACTAATAATATAATTAATATATACGCTCTGTTTTGCCCAAAGTTCTATAGGGTGGTCCAAGTCACCAGGCTCGATCTTCAATGGACCGCAAAAATGACACCTGTACGTAGCAATCTAAACTTTTCGTCAAAGGTGTATTTCACAGGTCGGTTTTTTCTTGTAAAATTACAAAGCGTAGTTCTCTTTCTGTAAAAAATAGGGCCAAAAAACTTGCCAGGGTCTATGGCGAGTGACCACCCAGACGACCAAGTCCAATAGCGGGGTGTGTTTGGCGTTCATATTGATAGAGGGCGTCGGCAGCAGCGTCCGAAGGTGCAGCCGACCTGCGAAAGATAGCAGACGACACACAGACGAAATCTGTTGGCAGCAAAAGTGCCGTCGTTATGCAGACACATTTTTTTTTTTTTTTTACTTTAAGTTTTGCATTTATTGTTTGCATTTATTTTTGACCCAAAAGTACATTTCAAAAAGATTATGTTCATTTTAATAAACCGCGGTGGTCGCCAGCCGTCGCGATAAGGAGGTAGTGCCATCTATCAATACGAACGCCGTACACCCCCCGCTACTGGACCCCTGTCGTCTGTGTCGCTGCCCGCTGTAGACCTTAGCAGGTTTTTTGGCCTTTTTTTTTTACAGAAAGAGAGCTACGCTTTTAATTTTTCAAGAAAAAACGACCTGTGAAATACACCTGGTGACTTGGACCACCCTATACATTTCAAGTTAAGATAACCAAGGGGACGTGCAGCGCAACAAAATGAAAACGAGCTGAGAAGTCCGCTGAGGCGTGCCATTAAGGCGTTGACGGTGTTGATTCCACTCTGCCTGCAGATGTATTCGGCGATCTAGCTTATAGACGTTTGCAAGTACGGCCTCTGAGTGGCGCCTTCTTGCTGCGTGTGTGGGTAGATCATCTGATAGTCAAATATTGCTGAGGCATACCCACGGTTTCCAGACTGGTGCCCAAACAAAGCATTTTCCATCCACGGTGGCCAGAGCTCTCGAAAGCACGGCTGCTTGCATACGTCTATAAGTTTCCGCTGTTTACGTGCAAGCAAGGTAAGTTTTAGTTCGACGTGATTTGAAGCCGCCAATACGCTGTCGCACTACATTGCGGTCACACTGTGCCCAGCACGACAGAATCACCCAAACTTAACTGCTTGCATTAAAATAACCTCTCTTTTTCTTTCTTCGGGTTGTAAACTGACCAACAGTTTGGAATACTACCGTAGCGGCCCGTACCTGAAGAATCTTGGCCTTCTCCAAGTGCCAAAACACGGCAAAAAATGCCAATTTCGTCTGCTACCGCCAAATTCGTCTGCTCCAAGCGCGTTTGGGAGCAAAACAAAAATCAAAGTGCACGCCAGATGTTTCACAGATGACTTCACATTGCCAGCCGCTCACGCGGTTTAAAAAATGCACCAGAGCTAAGGAAAATGGAGATAAATAGTTGTCTGTTAGTTTTATTTTGCCACGATTTAGTAAATTCTACTTTAAATTAAAGAATATTGCTCACATGGTGTTTCTCTCGCTGAGTTCTATACAAACCCGAGTCTATGGCCTTCAGCACTCCACCACGACATCTATCATAAAGCGAAGATACCTGCTGAGCAGAAGCCGCCAGGAGGACAGAATCAGGTCGCACCGCCGCGGCAGGTTTCAGTAGTCGTTTACCCAACCACCCACCGTTCACAGAACTCTCAGACTTCTGTGTCACATTGTCCCTTGTTCTTCCCAGTCCCGGAGGTTTTAGTCTGTTAAGCTGCCAAGACTTTGCTCCAGAGCGAGATTGAGAAACAGTCGTGGGAAAGCGCTGACACGGCCAAGACGCCGCAGGCACACAAAAAGGGGTCAGAGCGGGCAGCACTTCATTGTGCGACGTAACGCGGACGCCGTCGTCGGTTGCACTGTCAGCAAGCAGGTGCCAAGGCGGAGTGGCGCACCCCCTTTAGATGTTGCAAACTCCCAACAGCTACTTTTGCTCAACTTATCTTCCTGTTAGTGGCTACATGCAACTTTTGCGTAACTTGGTCATGTAGGAGACAGAGCCGTGACGAGTGGAGGTGAAATCCCAGCGGGAAAACAGACAACAGCCCTCGGTGCCAAGGGGTCCGTTTCTTGTGAAGGTGAGCCCGTGGATAAAGCAGTGACCTGGTATGGAACACATCACGCAGCGAATATTTGTTTGGCACTTGCTTGCTCTTGTCTTTAACCAAGTCTATGTTGATAATTTGGAACAATGTATAATATATATATATTAACAACATATAATACATGTACATATATTAACTGTAAGTCCGTGGTTTATATAATATATATATGTATAAAACGGCAGAAATATTTTTATCCACCTGTGTTGTGTGTCCCTTTTTATATATATATATATATATGTGTGTGTGTGTATGTGTGTACATATGGAATGGGACAATAGATATGGTGCGTGTACAATCAAGAAGGTAATCTCGTGCTCGACATGCTTCTGCACTACATTGCGCTCGTGCTCAAAATGACAGCTATGGTATCGGGCACTGTGAATAGATTATTTGTATATTTTCTTTTCCATGTTGGTAAACGAGCTTCCATTAGTAAATCTATAATTTCGAGTAAACATTGCACGGAATGAAATCAAGCACAATATCGCTGCTTGGTGGCTGCAAACCGCATGAATTGGACGATTGATTTGGAGTGATCAATCATACAACGGAGTTGTAATTGCTTAAATTGATCTCCACAGTGCCTTCGTTCGTATGTGAACCTGATATTGCTGAAGTTGGCGCATCTGAACAAGAACCAAATGTCCAAGAAGCCCCGCAGAGCCCTCCAAATGTTGCCCGAGCAAACTCGCAGCCATCACTTGCTGCCGGGACCACAGGTGACACGGTAAGCCAGCATTACTGTAAAGGCTCTAGGTACTTTACGCCAGCAGTGCGCACCTTCAGAGCACATTTTGGGCACATATTCACTGAAATAAATGTAAGGGCACAAACAAGCTGGTGTACATTAAACATGATTCAAAAACCCCGAGACTGCAGGTAACGACACACACGCTCAGAAGTCTCAAACACAGCTGAAATTTAATTTTCCAAAACCTGGTTAAATAGGAAAAAAAAAACGAACGAAAAGGGGGAAGGCAAAACCCCAAGAACGCCTCTTTCCACACATGTACATTCCAAATAGGGTTGTGTGAATATTCGAAATTTCGAATAGTGGTTCCGAATAATACACTATTTGATATTCGCTTCGAGAAGAACTTCACTATTCGCGTTTTTCGAAGTGTTGATTGCGATGGGTTAGCCCCGTTGAGTGCGCTTCTTACCGAGCATCGGTGCACTGCGGAGAAGCAATACCCGAGGAAGCAAGCTCCGCGGGTGTTGCTTCTCCGCATTTCATCGATGCTCGGTAAGAAGCGCACTCAACGGAGTAACCCGCCGCGATAAACATTTGAAAAAGTATGAATATCGCAGTTGCGTGCTTGGACGAAAACCATACATTCAAAGTAAACGCATGCCGGCTGTATATGAAAATAAATGGGAGCTTTGTGAATGTGTATACTGTAAAACCTTTTATTTTCGGGGCCCCTGTTTTTCGCAAATCGGTCACAGAGGACATATCGCGGCCACTAAAGTTCGCGAATTTTAGAGACCTGCATTGAAATTCTTGAAGACCGAAATTTTCGCGTGCCTTTAAGTTTGTGAATTTTTCAATTCGCGATATTCGCGAAAATTAAGGGCTTGCAAACATTAAGGGTTTTACAGTATCTACATTGTAGTAAAAGTTTTAAAATTAAACTGACTGTTTTGCAAGAGTATATGTTGGGCAGAGATGCCCTTACAACCTGCGTTCATCATGCGCGAGTCATTCTTTTTTAACTCGAAATTAAAGAAAGAATATTTAAGATTTGTAAATTCACTCAATTGGGTATAGTTGGCCATTTCCATTGGATTAATTTTATGTCAAACTTGTTGTTTACTTACCATCCCAAGACATCAGACCTTCTGAGGTCACAGTTCATAAATATAGATAGATTAAATTCGGCTTATAAATGAACACGTGGAACAACCTTCACAAGTTTCGCTGGGGTTTTGTCTAAGTATTATGTTATGGTAGTGAAAGGCGTGGAAAAACTATTCGATATTCGATTCAAAAATATTCGGCCAAAAGCACTATTCGCTTCGAATTCGCTTCGAACTCAAAATCCACTATTCGCACAAGACTAATTCCAAACAGTTGGCCGCTGCAACATTATCCTCCTCTCTTATCTTTGCATCCTGTCACCTGGACCCAAAACAAACAAAACAATTTTTCTTCCTGGAAACTTGTAAACACTTTAAGGACAGCACTTTTCCAAACCTAAGAAACCGCCGAAGTTCTTGGTACAAACCAAACGAAGGCATATTAACGGCATTTTCATGACGTAGTATTGTAAATGATTCTTTTATCAAACGTTTGTGGTGATCTTTTTCCCTTTCTTCCACTGATGTCCTTGAAGTGTCTACAAGTTTTCTGGAAGAAAAGTCGTTTTGTTCGTTTTGGGTCGGGGTGACAGGGTTAAAAGATAAGAGAGGAGGAAGATGTCGCAGATGCCATCATTGTCCTGCTAGCTGTTTGGAATGTACATGTGTGAAAAAAGGTGTTCTTGGGGTTTTCTGTTCCCCCTTTTTTTTTTTTTTTTCTTATTTAACCAGGTTTTGGAAAATAAATTTTCAGCTGTGTTTGTGATTCACTGTGGTTCGCACACGATGCTGCAGATTGTTCACTCATGTGTTGCCTTACACAAGTTATCCCAACGGTGCCAAGCACCATGCAGTAATGTCAGCAAAGGAGTTCAAAGTGGCATACTAAATGAAAGTCCACTTACCTATGTTTACCTACGTTAATAACAAGGCTCGCTCAAAGGGACTCCCTTATAAAAGAAAAGCTCAAAATTCTTTGTGTGAGCTCGCAGTTTTTAATGTTTCTTAAACAAATGATCTTGCAGCCTAGGCTATTGGTCTCAATTTCCAGGGTTGATATTTCTAATGTTTGTTTTTCCAGAGGATGTCAGAAATGTGGTCGAAGGACAACGTGGTGCCACCGTTCTCCGACGCCATCCAGCCACTGTTGCACGGCCAGAGCATGAGCAGAGACGAGCAGAATCGTCTTGCTCGACAGTTGAGGCACGAACTTATTGATTTCCTCAAGTGAGTCTGCAAATGAGGGAATTTTCTTATAGTACGTCGAGTTTCCTACAACATGCTTTTTTTTCTTTGCCACAGGGTGCTAGTTGCAGTGACATAATTGCTGCGCCAAACTGCGCTCGAGTGCTTACCTTGCTACGTCCTGCTAAAATGTGAGGAATTTGTGCAAATATCACGGCAAAACTTAATTTCACTTTAGTTATACTGAGCATATAATAGCTCAGGCCTCTCAACCCAGCCGGGTCGTTACGATCTGCTCGTGCAAGGTTTTAGAATTCTTGATTATTGCCTCAAATAACATACTGTTCGATTGCATTTCCTATCAAAGACTGACGGTACTCGGCAGTTACGCAATAATGGCCATGTTCGTGGTCTCTTCTGGAGGGTTAGCTGGTTTTGTTGGGTGCGCTCCTCACCGCGCACTGGTGTACTGCAGAGAAGTGACAACCGTAGAATAGGCATTGCCATTTTGCATGTCTCGCTCCGCCGCAGCGTACCCGTGTGCTAACAGGAGAGCACTTCTTCAGAGCGAGACGCGACACACTTTCTGAACACAACTTCGGTTTGTATCAGGGGTCGGCAACCTTTTGAGGCGGAGGTCTGAGCTGTCATGAAGCCGACACCGCATCCGCGACCTTGAGAATAATGTACAAGACTGGAATAGACAACATGTTTATTTTCAGCACGCATGTCACAAGGTTGCAGTTGACAAAAATAGGTTACAGTTTTTCTGTGGAAAGCGGTGTGCTCATCTCTCCCGCAGAACTTTGGCAGCAAGGGAAGTGACAAAGATTAGACTCAGTAGCCTGCTGTTGGAAAAGGTCGAGTTTCAGCTCGAAAGCTTTAACGTCTGCGAGCATCCCAAACACGAGTTTCCCTTTTTCTTGCAATCTTACACTGAGCTCATTTAGGTGGCGAGTAACATCAGCCAGTAGAGCCAACTCTCGGACCCTAACATCGGACAGCTCCTGCTGTGGTTTGCCTTTTTCAAGAAGAAACGCTGCGGTCTCCTCATGGAACACAAAAAAGCAACACAATACTTGTCCCCTGCTAAGCCTACAAACTGCACTGTCATACAAGATATCTCCATGGTCAGCTTCTGTGTCGGACAAGAACTGCTGAAACTGTCGATGGTTTAAGCCGTGACAGCGGATGAAATTTACGGTAGAAACAATGAGCTTTATTACTGTCTCTGAACGCATCACTTTGGTACACAATGGATCCTGGTGAATAATGCGAAGCAGGTGAATAGGGACACTAACAGTCAGGCGTGCCATTTTGGAATTAATGCGTCCAATAACACCAGCTTTACAACCGACCATTTTCCTTGCACCATCAGTCGCCACACTTTTGAGGTCCTTCCAGCTTAGCTGCAGCCTATCTAGAGATTTGCACACCTCAGTATAAATATATCTTCACCTGTTGTTGTGCCCTTCAGGCTTTGAAGAGCAGCTAGCTCCTCTGTCACTTTAAACTTAGCATCAACTTCCCAAACAAAAATGAGTAACTGAGCTGTGTTACAGACATCGTTGGTTTCATCAAGCGCAAGAGAGAAGCACTGGAAAAATTTTGCTCTATCTTTCAAATCACACAACGACTGTTCGCCCATGTCTTCAGATCTCCTGATGAAGTTCGAGCAGATATAGACTGTTTCTTGAACAAATTTTTCTCCGGACAAAGATCATTAGTGACGCTCAATAGGCACTTCTTAACAAGTTCATCTGTAAAAGGTTGCTCATTCTGCGCAATCAGTTTGGGGACAGTGTAACTAGCCTGAACAAGAGCCACCTTTTCCTCAACGTTCTTAAAGATGTCTTGCTGCGTAGACAGGCCTTTCTTCAAACTCTCAATTCTTGGTTCTAGCCTGTGACATCAAAGGGTGGTACTTGGCACGAGGATAAGTTTCATAGTGCCAGTGTAAATTATACTCTTTGAAGACAGAGAGAGCTTCTTTACAGTCAAGGCAGACCGCCTTATCCTTGCATTTAATAAAGAGACAATCATCTGTCCACCGATCTTGATATGTCCAACATTCTGATGCTATTTTCTTTTCTTGCCACCCTTAGAAAGGGGCATGTCACCGAGAGAAACACGCTGAAAAAAAGAATTATAAAAGCAAATACTAGCAAGCAAATCGTGCATTGAATACAATATTATTTGGAAACTTGCCTCTCAAATTGTAGACAGGTACCTTGAGAATATCGGACACAACAGAAAAAAGTTAACCTTTCTGCTCTGGCAGTCGTCAATCAAAACATGCGCTGCTAGTGGCAGCAGCGTAAAGAATGTTCCAGCAGTGGGACTTCGGCCAAGGTTCCAAGAAGTAACCCACGCTTTTTCATTTTACCAACCGTAAAATACCAAGCAAGTGCCCACTCAAAATTTGACGATACTAATCGCGAAAAAATAGGGGATGGGTGCATGTGAGGTCATCAGTTTTACATATATATGTACTGTGCATATTTTTTCAGATGCTTTAAGTTTTGAGGGTGGATGCTTAGTGCAGAATGAGCGGATGTACAGTATTTTACGGTATCTCCTCGCCATCTTGCCTCCAAGGAGAGAGAAGGGGATGAACAGATTATCCGTTCTGTGACGCTGCTTCCTCAAGGTCAGGGTCAAGTTCGGACCCTAAAATAACAAAAAAAGGAAGTGAAGACGTTATCTGCCAACCGTAAAATACCGGGGGAGCACCCACTTTCACTAATAACTGGATTAATCTAGACATGGGTGCTTGACGCACAACTTGCAGAATTCCCAAGCTTGGAACACGTTAATAGTGGGCTCTTGAACGAAGCGGGCGCTTCAGCAAAATTTTACGGTAAGTGTGAAGATGGAGGACATTGCCAACTGGAAGCAATCCTGTCTAACCCCATTTGAGGTCAAAACTGGGGGAGGTTTCTGACATTGTCCCGCGGGCTGCGGGTTGCCGACCCCACGCATGTATGATAGACTGCGATATCCTGGCAGTACCTCTTTCCAGTTTGAAATTTGGCAGGAATACTTTAGTATCGCAAGAATATTTATATGCACTTTTTTCTAGGTCTATTTTTATGCAAACTCATTTGTGTAGTTATCACTTTTATATAGGTGGTGTTGATTAGAATTAAATTGATAGGTGCAGTGGATGGAAGCTTGGGAAGAACATGGACGAATTGTGTAGGATTGTTTTTTCGGAATTGATCGTTTAAATGCCTTTCTTTTTTAAGAAGTTCTTCATATAAAATGTAATTGACGTTCCCAATCAAATGACAAGTGCTTTGTTTTTTTAATGTAAATTATAAATCACAGTTTATTACAACCTCTAGAACGTGAAGGAATCGTTAATTTAGGTGCTCGAAATTGTTGTATTCTAATATTAGTTCAGTGGGATTCATTACCTAAAATAAGCATTCACAGCAGTTTGTGCTGTCCTTCATCGGTCATCTTATTGTTACCTTGTCTGGTGCTCCTCCACACAACTAAGCAATAGTTCTGTGTTTGAGGGAATTTCTTCTGCTGTGCAACTGATGCTTACAAAAAGTTGCACATAAGTGGAAATGCAAAGCAGACATTGGCTTTTAGTTGGACAGGATGACATAATAATCTTAGCATAATATTTTCGGTGGTATGAATGAAAATAAAATGTGCACTCATGCTCCAAAAATTATTTTTGCTACCTTAAAATTGATTTTTGGCTGCTCCAAGGGCTGCTCCAAAATAACTTGGACTGATCACATCACTGTAGCCGGCACAATCAGTTGGTCATATGACCAATACGGCATGCAGGTAGAGAAGAGGAGGCAAAGCTGTGTCTTTGCAGCTGCTCTGCAGTCCAGAGCAGACGGCACACCTCGGCCTTGGGTTTCTCTTTCGCTGGCATGCATCTGGTAGTTGTTAGTCAAACAAACACATTGTACTCCTTTGGGTATTTCCTTCCCATTTGATGAAGGCTAGGTCCTCGTTGGTAAAGAAATGGCAAACATCCGAAAGCCGTAGAAAAGGGAAAACAGACGTCGCTACAACTAGCAGACGACGCCGGCGCTTGCCACCCGAATGCCTGATCCTGATGCGACCTTACCCCCTGCACAAGAACCAGACAAACTTGTGTGCAATATTGGTCGTACCCAAACACACTAGACTGACCTACACGTGTGCCCTCCGCCAGGCAACCATTTGCTCATGCCTGCCTCGCCAGTCTAACGCCTGCAGAAGGAACAGCAACATGCAATCGTGTGCTCTGGTTGACTTTTATTGCGACTGTGCAGTGTTCACTTTGTAGCTGTGCCTGCCACCTGAAACGATGGATAATTTCTTTTTATCCCACTAAAGCAACAACAACTTGATCGAAGACTTGAACCCGGCTATAAGACGTTGGAAATACCAGCGGCTTGGAGAGTCACTTGTGAGTGCATATCCCAAGATCTTATGGGACAAGCAAGGAAGGGCCACTAAATGTTCGGCCAAATCGCCAATGGTACCATTTCGCTTAATAGATCTTGATGTGGGCAAGATTGTCCAACTTGCAGAGATTTTGTTTCCTTCTGCTTTTTCCAGGCCACATTCCTCTCAAGACTGGCCGAGACTCGGAGGCACCGAAAAGCGCGGAACGACAAGAAAGCAGAACTGCCACGGCTTTCTCCCGTACCTTCCGATTCTCGTGAACAGTGCGCGCCCACCATCGACATGACGCGAGCCATTCAGGAATTGAAGGTAGTTCGACCTAATGCTATCACAAATGCACGATTAAATGGAATGACTGTTTTACATGCACCCCAGGCTGAACTTTTTTTTTTTTCTGCACTTACCTCAGGAACTTGCTGCAGCAGTGAGCCCCTCCGGACCGTTCGGTGTTGACAGAATGAAACAACTGTTGGGGTCAACTTAGGAGGATGAACAAATTAACACTGCACGGAAGATTGCCAAGCCGTCTTCTCAACAGAGGTGTGGTGAGTATAATCGTGTTCGTTGGTCTTTTGCATCGCTAATGATTGCATAAATATGAAAACAATATAAATGCATAAAGAAGCGAGACAAAAATGACAAAGTAAATGGACCCTTCTGCAAAGTAGTACATGCCCTAGCGCAGTGCACGTGAAGCATGCTGGGAACTTTGAGGTAAGCTGGTTGAAATCGAGCATAAATGTAAGAAGCTTCAGGAGATGATACGCCACCGCGAGTGAAGTCCAGGGAGACTTCCAGTTTAGGACACTCCCCCAATGATGACCAATAGCGAACAGAGCCAAAATACTCTATCACGCTATCAGTGGAGGAATTGTCTCAGAGGCTCATCCATTAATTGCATGGCTTTATTGTGTGTATCATGGTTTAAGCGGTTGATGTTTAAATATGTTAACAAATGCTTGTTTATTGCAATTCATGTTTTTTTTTTTTTTTTTAGGTTTTTGCTGCTTCATTTGAAGTGATTGCATGTTCTGTGAGGAAGTTGGGGAAGACAGTGAAGAGAACAACTGCTCGCTTCATCCCTTCGTCATGAGGAGTGTGTGATTCAGGTCAAGGACAGCAACAACAGCAAACAGTGTGAATGTGTCAGACTCACCTTTTAGCTAAATGATACCACGTTCAGACAACGTTTACAGATGCATTTTGACCCCCTCCCACCCCTCCGCAGCCCAAGTCATAGACATCGCATCCACCTTAGTTCTCCCACCCCGAAAGGAATTCCAGGCTACACCGCTGAGCAAGGTGATGGAGCATTGACATTCTTTGTGCACTGCCTTAGTCTTGAGGGGTTGGTAAGGAAGACTTGGGATAATTTATTGGATCTATCATTATGTTTCTTCTGGTTCACTCACTTGCATCATTCAAATTTTCCATTACTTCATTATAACCGGGGGGGGGGGGGGGGGTAGCAGTAATTTGGCTGTGACAAGGTGTATCCCCCCTTTTTCACGGTAATCACTGCCTAAATAAAGTTTAGCACTTGCTTCCGACGTACTTCCATATGCTGCATGCAGTAACACCCAACTGTGACAAAGGTGCGTGTATGCACAAAACAACAGACTGACAAGCAGTGATGTAGAAGCGAGCTTCGCATTCACTAGTGCGGGACTCGGGTGGCGGGTTTGATTCCCAACCAAGGTGCCTGCGATCTGATGCAGGTATATTGCGGAGAAGGCGCCATGGTAACCGAGCTCTTTGTCGCACATTAGACGATTCCCACGTGGTCGAAATTAGTCCTCTACTAGAGCGTACCAGATGCCCATCATTAGTTCGGCGCGTGGAACCCCCCCATACAAATTTGACAGCCGTGGACATGTCCTCTTTTGCGGATCCGTCGGGGTTGGGTACTCTTCATCGTGTTCCGAGCATGTATTGGACATGAGGGCTGCGTCGGCGTTCGGCGAGGACTCGGATCTAATCGCGCGCCTCGTGTACATGGATGCATGGATGGATATTGATGGCTATACCCTTTGTAACGGGCGGCAGCTTGCGCCACCCAGCCTAAGTAAAAAGACAAACATGATTCCTCCTGTCCTTCTAACTATCACCGGGCAGTGTGGGATATCACCAGGATGACCTTCCGGGGAATCGGACAAAAAAAAAGAAAAGCTAAAAGCATCACCCCCGCCTCCTCCTCCCCGGCGAGGGGGTCGCCAATTTTCTCTGGTCAAACCTTGTCGGTATTACCCCAGCACCGTAGCCACGCGGGAGGGAGTCCCAATTTTCTTCTGTTTGTCTCTCCCCAGCTGTGCTAGTTAGTTCTGCATCATTCGATTTTTCCTATATAGATAATTTCCACCAGTCTTCTCATCGCCTCTTTGTGACTGTAATCCTTTTTCTCTTCCATCCTTCCATCGTCGCCAATAAAATCCAAGGCCCCGGCCGAATCCGTTACCCCTTCAGGGAGGGCACTTCAAAACCAAAAGAATGCACGTTTTAACATTATCTACACCGGCGAGTCACGTGCTTCGGTGTGTAATCCCTGCTCGTAGCACGACACAGCTGCCACAAACAAACGATCTTTATTATTTTTTTAAGAATCAAAAGGCTGTCAATTATTGTTCATCTCAGGCTTTAACCTAAGCAGTAAAGATCGGTGGTGCCTGTCAATATACATGTTCGAAAAGTCCATCAAACAAGATTGGCGGTCGCCATTGACAGAAACTAGCGGGAATATGTGGAGAGGAGGGGAACACTTTGGGCATGAGTTTTAGTAGTGACAAGTCTGGATTAATGGTGTTAAACGACGAGCGTCCGGTGTCAAGCAAACGGCACGTGCCGGAAGGCGTTTGCTTGAGACCATTTTCTGTGGTTATGAACCCCTGAGGATACAAGGCAATGTAATAGACCATGTAGGTAAATACAAATATCTGGGAGTCTGGCTCAATGAAGGAAGGAAATATCTGGAGGAACATGAGGAGAGTATAATTAGAAAAGGAAAAAGAAATTCATCGATCATGAAGCTGGACATACCATGGAACTATAATAGATACGAAGTGGTCAGAGGAATAAGGAAAGGAGTGATGGTACCAGAACTGTCTTTTGACCATGGGGCGCTGTGCATGAAATCAGGGGTGCAATCAGGATTAGGAATTCGACAAAGAAGCGTAGGCAGATTGGCATTGGGAGCACATGGAAGACACCTAATGAGGGAGTACAGGGGGACATGGGATGGTCGTCTTTTGAGAGCAGAAATTTAGGCCTTTACGTCCTCGTCCTCAAAACTCCCGTTTTCGCCTCGAACAGCAAAGAACTTCTCAGTGAATTGTTAAACTTATTTTTCTCTCTTATGCCCTACTTTCGTGACCTGTACACCTTTAGAGCTGATTTCTCCTGCATTCTTCCCTCCCACATTTTTCTCTCTGCCTCCTTCACTCCCTCTTTTACTGAGGTAGTATGCTCAGCCTCTTCAAAAGTGTGTAGGTATATTAAATGTAAGCTTTAGGGTTCGGTTTGTCCATTTTGTGTTTAAACTTTTTAAGTAAAGATACTTGAATACCTTCCGCGCGCATCTCATATCCATTTCGGTCAACCTTTGTTCAAATTTCTACTTACTAATTGCCTCCCTGCTCTCAAAAGACGACCATCCCATGTCCCCCTGTACTCCCTCATTAGGTGTCTTCCATGTGCTCCCAATGCCAATCTGCCTACGCTTCTTTGTCGAATTCCTAATCCTGATTGCACCCCTGATTTCATGCACAGCGCCCCATGGTCAAAAGACAGTTCTGGTACCATCACTCCTTTCCTTATTCCTCTGACCACTTCGTATCTATTATAGTTCCATGGTATGTCGAGCTTCATGATCGATGAATTTCTTTTTCCTTTTCTAATTATACTCTCCTCATGTTCCTCCAGATATTTCCTTCCTTCATTGAGCCAGACTCCCAGATATTTGTATTTACCTACATGGTCTATTACATTGCCTTGTATCCTCAGGGGTTCATAACCACAGAAAATGGTCTCAAGCAAACGCCTTCCGGCACGTGCCGTTTGCTTGACACCGGACGCTCGTCGTTTAACACCATTAATCCAGACTTGTCACTACTAAAACTCATGCCCAAAGTGTTCCCCTCCTCTCCACATATTCCCGCTAGTTTCTGTCAATGGCGACCGCCAATCTTGTTTGATGGACTTTTCGAACATGTATATTGACAGGCACCACCGATCTTTACTGCTTAGGTTAAAGCCTGAGATGAACAATAATTGACAGCCTTTTGATTCTTAAAAAAATAATAAAGAAGGGGCGATCGTTTGTTTGTGGCAGCTGTGTCGTGCTACGAGCAGGGATTACACACCGAAGCACGTGACTCGCCGGTGTAGATAATGTTAAAACGTGCATTCCTGCTACAGCGTACTAGAATACAGGGTAGTGTTGGAACCGGAGCGGCTCGCGTGTGGTGTAGATAGAGATAGGTGTCGATACCGGCGCATCGCTAGCAGGGTCAGTATGGTGGTGGTTGTGCGTGTGCTCCGCGTGCACGAGCACATGCGGGTTGCAGCGACTTTCTGCTGTCCTGTCGACCGCAGCGCCGCGATTATTGTCTACAGGCGTAGCTTCACAAGTTCCCACTACCGAGCCGCGCCGGTCCAAACACTGCTCCGTATTCAAGTGCACTGTACTCCCGCCGCGCCTGGAAGGCCGGTCGCCTCAAAAGACTATTAGGGGAATATTAAAAAGGCCATGGACAAAGACAAAACCTGCTCTTCTCATCTGTCTAGAAACTGAACAAAAACAGTGTAGAAAGAACCTTGGAAACATAAAGGATTCTCGAAAGGCATCCTGGAAAACAACTATTCCTCTTTTGAAAAAAAGAGAATGTCAAAATGTATAAAATATTGCATGTGCATACCTGTACAAAAGGTTTTCGTTTTGTTTTGCACTGTATTGTCTTATAATTTTATGTTGTCTTAAAAAAATAAGGAAAAGAAAAAAACCATAAGATGGATGAAAAAAATCGGCAGATACATTTAAGATTGCTTGCGTGTAGGAATACGAAAGATTCCTACCTTAGCCCATTCCTAGAAGCAGCGCGCCACGTCTTCCTTTTGCAGACAACGCTCCGGCGTGACATCATGCTCCCCCGCTGCGCAGGCGCGGCGCGCCCGTCAGCTCTACGGCTTCCATGGCGATGCACCTGCGTTGCCGTGCTTTTGATTTATTTCTGAAGCGCGTCCGCTTTGACCTTGAGCGGCCGACCGGCTTCCGTAATGATGCTTCTGCGTTGCTGTGCTTTTCTTTGTTTTATTTCTGAGGCGCGCCTGCTTTGACCTCGAGCGGCCTCGCCCGCTTCCGTGACGAAGCAGCTGAGATACTTCGTCACGGAAGCTTCGTCGCAGCCAATGGGACTTTAAATGCCGTTTCCCTCAGCCAATGAGCATTTAGTTGCCGTTTTTTGCTGCTACAGACAACGGCTACAGACGCCGCCGGCTTCTCTCCATGGGACAGTATGCTTTCGCATTAAGTAAAAATGTACATACGGTCGCGGATGGAAAAGGGTTCGATAAATATAAACTGAAAATAAAGTTTTAATCGGCGAACTTGTGCCAGAAAACAAAATAAAGAGCGAGCGTTGAGACAGCAGAAAAGCGGGCGGCGATTTGGCGGCGTGACAGCAAGCGAAAGTGACTCGACAAGGTCCCGCGCAGCTCCTTATCTAGCGTACGTCAGCATCTCGAAAAATCGGCCCAGAAGGTTCGACCGTTCGGGGTGAGAATGAACAGTCACTTTCGAAAACAAGAAACCAGGACGAAATGATAAAAGTTACGTCCCAAGCAGGAATAATCACGAATCTTTTAAAGTCCGTGACCGAGCGTTGCTTATTTGGCCCTGCGCGCGGCAATACACATTTATATTACTCCTTACCTTTACGGAAAAAAAAAAAAGGCTGTACTTCACTTAAATGATTTCAATATATACAGAGGACATCCATTTACATCACTGAAAAAGAAAAGAAAGGCGATCTTAATTTTAACACTGTTAAACTTCTATTTTTTACACAATCAAAATAAAAAACAAAGTCAGGAAAAAGAAAAACTCAGAATCAAGCGCAAAAAACAAGTAAAAAATTACCCTATTAAAAAAAAAAAAGATGTTTACAAATTTCTGTGACGGGAGATTAGAGCGCAGCTCTTGAGGAGGATGGGAAGGTACGGAGGGGATGGTATACTCCCCCTCCTTTCATCCTCTTTTCCCTCACTCATCTTCCTCCGTCCTTCATCCTCCTCCCCTTCCCTTTGTCACCGCCCGTTCGGAGAAGAGGAAGACAAAGACCATGAGAGTTTTGGGAATGAGAAATACGTTATATTATTTAAGGGAGCGGAAGAACTATAATGGAGAAAGAAAGATAAAAGTAAACCGTCAGAAAAGAAAGAGAATTACCAGAAAAAAAGGTACAATAAAGAAATCTCTACACGCGTCTCAGCATTAGTCAAAGTTCCGTGAAGTCATAGACACATCAGGTGAATCTCGCTCACGAGTCCTCCGTGGCGTGTCCTCGTGAAGGCGGTTGTCTTCGTCTCGATGGTTGGAGGTCGTAGCGCAGACTTGGCTGGGAGCTGTGCATGGCAGCCCCACGTGCCGGAGCCCGGCGAAGGTTCCGTCGACCAGACCGCTAGACTCAGCGCTCCGCTGACCGTGGCAGCTCTTGAGCGATCTCCAGGCCGTCCGTCGCGGTCCGTGCTTAGCTTCCAATTGCCTGCTCGGTCGCGCGCTCCCCACCTTGTCCTCTTCCAAATCTTCTTCGATCGCGGCCGCGGCGCAATCATTGTCATGAGGATCGTGACAGCCTTCCTCCTCCTCTCCACTCCTCCGCATGTGACGTCAATTTTTTCTCTAACTCTTGCGGAGAAACTAGATTCGTTCATAGGTGACGTGACACCAAGTCATGTGACGTCATTTTCGCCGCTAAATTTAGCGGGGAAACTGAATTTGTGTTGGGATCCTGTGACGTCAATTTTCCCGCTAAATTTAGCGGGGAATTGAATCGCTATTGAGGTCACGTGAAGTCAATTTTCCCGCTAGATCTAGCGGAGAAACTGAATTTGTTTGTAGGTGACGTGACGCGAAGTCATGGGACGTCATTTTTCCCGCTAAATTTAGCAAGGAAACTCAATTTATGTTGAGGTCACGTGACGCCAATGTTCCCGCTAAATCTGGTGGAGAAACTGAATTTCTTAATAGGTGACGTGACACCAAGTCATCTGACGTCATTTTCGCCGCTAAATTTAGCGGGGAATTGGTGTTGAGGTGACGTGACGTCAATTTCCCGCTAAATTTAGCGCGGTTACTTCGACGCCACTCAACCCGGGAACGGGCGCGTAAGAGCTGCGCTCTAGAAAAAAGAGCACAAATATGATAAAAGCAGTTGACCAGGCCCGCTCCCTTAGGTAGGGTATAGCTTTAACTATCTACAGGGTGAAACAAGGAGACGCCAGGCTCTTTAAATCGACCCTAAAATTCGGTCTCTTAACCTATCGCGCTAGGACTTTGTGCAGCGTTGCCCACAGATGGTGCTTTTTTTTTTTTTTGTAAAATTTGCAAAGAGCGAACTTACCTGAGGAAAAAGTAAAGAGAGAAAAAGGTTTAGCTCCTATGGAAACGCAGCGACGCCACCGGTCTGCAAACAACACGGCGCCGTTTCGCACGGGAGACAAGAGATGGCGTAACAAACGCCGCCAACGTAAAGCCCCTCGATATGTTTTCGTTTGCGCCAACGAACGAGCATGCGGCGCCGAGAGCAGGCCTTTTTAGCAGACGATTTTTTCGACTCAAAAGCGGCGCGCGTTCCGCAGGCGGCGACAGTCGCAGAAACAAAAAAGACACGCGGTAACAGCAAGGAACTGCAGATCCTTGTCTGCAAAAGGGCCGGCTCTCGGCGTCGTCTGCTCGTTCGTTGGCGGCAGTTGGCGTCGCGACCGCTTGCGCCATCTCTTGTCTCCCGTGCGAAACGGCGCCGTGTTGTTTGCAGACCGGTGGCGTCGCTGCGTTTCCATAGGAGCTAAGCCTTTTTCTTTCTTTACTTTTTCCTCAGGTAAGTTCGCTCTTCGCAAATTTTACAAAAAAAAATGCACCATCTGTGGGCAACGCTGCACAAAGTCATAGCGCGATAGGTTAAGTAACCGAATTTTGCGGTCGATTTAAAGAGCCTGGCGTCTTTTTGTTTTACCCTGTAGTTGTCTTCTTTCCTTCAGTTGGTTTTTAATTTTCAAAAATAACATTTGGTGGACTTGCCACCCTATTCTTTCATTTCAGATTGACTTTAAATAGGTTGTGCCTTCCCAGGCGGTACCTCTAGATTGTGTGCTGTCTTCCACTTTACACGCGCTAGTGTTTTGCGGGAGATTAGTTTAATAAACATCGAGTACCGACAGATCGTTGATCAGCAATGTTTCCACTTAGGTTGCATGCTTCTCAACACGCTTGACAGCTGCGAAGTGAGCCACGCGTTATTGACATGGCAAGAAAAAATATAGACACATCTCGCACTTTTTCAATGACCAGCAAAATAAACTGGCGTATTGTTTTTGTCATCGTGTTGACATGTGGACCAGCGTCGTGGAACGTCCAAGGCCGACTGCGTGTTGGGAAAGGGCCAAGAAGGTGTCACGCAACTGGTGAACAGACGAGCATAGCAAATTATGTCTTGTGGAAGCCACTATATAAAGAAAGAAAACATCTTGATTGGGTGTACCTCAAGCATTAAAATGTAATATAAACACTAGCTTGTACAGCCCCAGGGGGATCGGTCCATGGCCGAGTGGTCTACTGTGTTTCAGCTTGTGTTGTACCGCAGGAAAGGCCACAAGCTTGAGCTACTTGCTCAAGGGCACATCTCGGCGGCACAAGCTCTCGTGCACCAAGGACAGCTGTGAACGCTACGAGCTCGCGCTTCTAGCCCTCGTTGCGGTAAAACATAAGGTGAAACGGAGTATAGCGCACATCAGCTCGGAGCGCGTGGAGTGAAAGCTCGCGCTGCATAACCCAGGGATCCTCCTGGGTTCAATCCCCACCCCTGCCCGTTTCGACCTACATGAGCATCGTACCGGCGTGCGGTCGTGCATCACAACTGCGTGGTGCACGTTAAAGACCCCAGGCTAGCGGTTGTACTGCACTCGCTAAATTGCTCATCTACAGCTGAGACACCAGACGCCCACTGAGGCAGACTAACTTCCACTGTATAAACATACACACAACAATTTGCTTTGCTGGACAGCCCCATGTAAAAATAAATTATTTCTAAACACTGATCCATATGATTTTTCACTCTTGTAAAGAAACTTCATTGACATACACAGCAAGCGTATGACAGATACTTAGCAACATACTAAGCAAAAATACTACAAAATACTCAAAATATATTACAGCATAGTGAGCAAAATTATTACTACATGCAGAATGCCTTGCAAACTGCGTGACAATGGTCTACAAAGAAAGAGCAGTAACGTGCATCGGCTAACCTTAACATACTTATATAGCTGCCTCGCGCCTGGCACCACGACTTTTGTTTACCGACTTCACAAAGAAATGCAGACGTGTAGTTGGTCAAATGCAGTGATCTCTGCCGTCAACCTTTCACCGCGAATCGGGCAGCCAAAAGAGTGCTCCGGTCTTGACCTCATGAGAGCTTCTTGGAGCTGAAAAAGCTGGTGAAGAGATTCTCGAAGTTCTCCACAAACCGGAAGAGGTAGCCAGATGGGTAGAGCAGCAATACCACAAAGAAAAGTGCTACGTTCAAAAGAATTCCATCCCGCGTACTACCTCGCATTCTTGCTCGCTCAGCGCGCAGGTGCCACCAAGTAGGCTGGGAACTGCAGTCCTTGTTCTCCACTTCGGCCATCTACGTAGACCGTCTTTACGCGTGCCCATGTGTGCGGGCACTTCCTCCATACTTCCTTTTCTACGACGTATCCTCCTCTTCTTCTAGTGCTCTCCGAGAGGAAGGTGGTGTGAGCAGGAGGAGGATGAGCTGAGGGATATGGAAACGAGGGTGAGTCGTAGGTATATAATTTTTTTTTTTAATGTTCTGTCGTGTTTATTTTTATTTGTGGCGGCCGCTTCCGGCGCGGATGACGCACGCTTTAATTATCAAATACCAAAAGAGATTTTGGAACGGAGAGTTGCGCTCGCCCACTATACAACGTCTTTGATCTCGAACATTATTGCAACTTTGAATGAAATCTTGAAAACGTCAGTCAATAATATACAATAAAGAAACTTTGTACATGGCTTATTTAACTACAATATAGGAGCCAAGCCCTAAAAAAATGTTTTTCTTCCATTAGGCATTTGTGGCGAGGGGGAAGACGCGCGTTAGCTGTTGGTGTTATGACAAGCTGACACTAGCAGTGGCGTCAAAGGTGCTAGGGATAGGGGGGAGGGGCGGGGGGGGGGGTATTGAATTGTTTACTATAGAAATGTCTGAAATCTCTTGGTCCCCACACCCTGTTCCGATCCCAGTAACTGATAATCTGTAGACATGCTTAAATATTCAGGATATTATGGAAAGCCAACTGAAGATATGTCGCCAGCATTCAAAAAATTAACAAAAAATCTACTCGAGGGTGAATAATGAGCCACAATTACATTGAAATAATTTGACGCACCTGTTGGTGACCGCAGTTTTTCTTTTGCAGCAAATGGGACTTTGAAGACTAGCTTACGCGCATGTCTTGACGGGCTTGTCGTGCTGTCTTGGAAGTCACTGCGAGGCCGCCGCTATAGGGTTTATACAATCCGTGGTTCCCCACCATCTCATTCATGCGCATGTTCCTTGGCAGGATGATCACGGTGGATGTGGAATCTCGGTGACATGGCGATCAGTCATCGGAACTCTTGACCTTCTGCAATTGTTCACTGGCTTCCCAAACGACTGCTTCAGAGAAATAATTCGACGTTTTCGCCGATCTCGGAAAACTATTTCCAGGAGAGCCACGAGACACGCCAGTACGTACCCAACTCCGAGTACGCAAAGGGCGATCTTAAAATGCAGCATCCCCAGCGGTGCCAGAGACGAGCCGGCAGTTTCCATGAGCTTACGTCTGGACTCGACGTGTTCGGCTGTCATCATACTCGAGTTCCGAAAGTCCAAATCTCTTGTGTGCTTCAAGATAAGGCCGCTTTCAATAACAATTGACGTCAGGTGTCTCATGCTTCGCGTGTAAGGCCAGCCTCGCGAAGCCGCACAGCTTCCAAAGAACGTCACCAGCGAGTCCCTCGATATCATTCCACCCTTGTGCCCGCTCCACGCCAGTTGCTTGAGAGCGCTGTAGAAGTTGATGTAGACATGCGTTCTCCGGTGCATCTTCGCGAAACATGTAGAAGGCTCCTCCACCATGTTGTTTGTTGCGTTCTGATATATGTGTCTTCTGATGAGTTTGCAGATGGGTCGATCGAACTGTTCGGGTTGCATCACATACTCTGCAGCGCCGGTGCCGTTGAGTAAACACGGTGCTATGTCGTTGTTTCCAAGAGCCACCTCTAATTTTGCGACGCTGTCGATTGGCTCGGCGACCAGAGGATACTTGAGTTGCGATATCAAAGAAGACTTTAATCCTGTTAGAAAAATGACACTCGCAAACAACCAGATGGCTAGGACTGCTCTTACGGCTAACAAGTGCCTTTCAGGCATCTCCTTGGCACGTCGCTTGTGTGTCTTGAGCACTTGCCCTTTCTTCTGGATGTTGGCCACGCTTGGATTTAATGGCTGTGAGAACAGCAAAAACACCAGGAGAACCGTCAGGGATGTAGCGCTCCGTATGAAGTGGTGACTTGTGTAGTTTTCCATTTTGAGTAGGGTCACCGTTGTTGCGACGGCGAAGGCTGCCACCGCGGTCATTGCGAAAGAACCAACAGAGAAGAAGCTCGCGTCGGCCGATGGGGCGGAGGCTGGAAGTGTGAATGCAAACGTAAGGCTCTGAACCTCCGTGGTTTTCATATAATCAAATGTCTGTGAGCGCTTCCATTCCTGCGCAAGCTCCACAAGGTAGAGGTCGAATGTCCTGTTCTGGAGCTCGCCTAGCGTGCCCGTGAAAAAGCTCATATCGTTGGCGAGTCCGAGGTCCACGTCTTTTTTGCTCTGCGTCGACTCCAGACGCGCGGAGTATACTTTCAAAGCTTCAGCGACCGCAATATAAAGGGGCATGCGACAATAGCGGGTGGACCCAGCCACGCGGCAACCGCTCCTGACTGTCGCATTCCATAACGGCAAGGGTTCATGTCTGGTAAGGTAAGATGCTGTGGTAAGCTTCTTCCGTTTTGTGCAGATAGCAGCGTACCTTAACTCAGAGACGTCGAAGGTGTTCAGGGAGGGCCACGTTACAAAGGCGACATCGCAGGACAGTCTAGGATACCTCGAGGACCACGAGCTGTATCCTTCAAGTTCAGAATCACTCAAGATTATCCACTGGACGTGTCTTAGGATGGCAGTGTGGTCTTCAAGCTCTCCGTAAAGACTTTCCTTTTGCCGCGCCGTGAGGCAGTCGCTGTAGATGATCACCTTGAGAGACTCTGTCGAATGGTTTTTGAATAGCTTAATCACTTCGGAGATTACGTTTGACTGGGGAACAGGGGTGCCGATTGTCCAGTAACGTGGGGATACCAGGTGGTGTCGCGCCTCTAAGAGTTCCGAGTAGCACTCGGCGATGCTGCAACCTGAAATGATATCTGTTGCGTTTGTGAAGACAGCAACAGAATTCGCGTGTGAACATATAACATGGAAAGCGAACTGCACAGCAAGAAAGACGTAGTTCTTCATGGCCGTTGCTGTCGTTGAATGAAGGTTCATCCGCAAAACAGCCCTAAAACTTTAAACTTAGCCTTTTTGTTTTTAGTAATATCAGGATCGGTTGCAGTACAGTTCTCCGTACGGGTACCGTTGTTTATAAATTCGTTATGTGGGGTTTGACGGTCTGCCGCCGGTAATCATACGTTTCGGAACAGCGCTCAATGGGGGTTGCTCGACGAGAGCAGATTTTCTGCTCAATCGATACGCTTTATCGGTATAGTCGAAGAAAGAGGAGGGCGGAGCGAAGTTTTAAAAATGCTGCGTTCGGAGGTCTGGCGTTCACATTAGAGTCACGTTAGATCGTGATCTGGTTCCTGCCACTTTGTTCCAACTTCGTTTCTAGAGACCTACTCCACTCCCACAACGTAAAAGAGAAGAAAAAACAACTCACACTTTATGGCAACCATATAATCTTCCGTACATGTTTCTTGTGGCCAGTTTCAGACTTTAAGAACTCTGGTCCGTCTACTTTCTTTGAAGTATTTGGGAGCGCTAATCGTTGGCAATCTATGGAAGGAGCTCCTTGAATGATGGGGCGGGATCAGCGGCGTAGGCTTTCCATTTTCCCGGGGGTGGGTGGGGGGGGGAGGCGGGGCGGCAGGCTGAGAAGTTTTATGGGGGGGGGGGGGGGGGGGGGGTGCTTTTCCGCGCAATATTTTTTTTACACCGGCAATTAACAGTAGTTTATTTTAGGGGGTACATTTTACAGCGTATGTATATCGCCATGAGTCCGTCGCTGCGCGGGTTATTTTGTTTACATACAAACGAAGTATAGAAGCTCGTTACATGGCACGTAAACAGCGTCTCGGTAAGGATCATGGCCCGGGGAGAAGGGGGGGGGGGGGGGGCTCTGCGACTCTGCCGTCCCCCCCCCCCCCCCCCCCCCCCCGTATCTTACCAGGGGGGGGGGGGGGACGAGCCCCGAAGCCCCCTCGTAGTCTACGCCTATGGGCGGGATAATATAGAGGGAATTCCCGAGAAAAGAAAACCCTGTTTTTCGACACGAATAAAAAAAAAGTTATGTATTGCAGGGAGCTTAAAATCCGTGAGATTGTGACCTGACCCTAGCGGTTGGGATAGAACGCGAACGTTTGAGATCATGACGTTACCCGGATGAAAAGATAATTGAGAAAAGCGAAATTTCTCTATCAGCAGGGCAAGCCCAATATCGCCAAAACACGAAATGACATCGTTGACGCCTAAATTAATTATGTCAGTGAAAAAAAAACTTACCAACAAGAAAGAAAACAATATTTTTTTTCTTGGCGATAAGAGTTTTTCACTAATATAAATACCACGAGCGTCCTCAATGCCAGTTCTTGTACTGACGATATTTGGCCAAGGTGGACGTCGGCTCATAGAAAACTTTTGTTTTTCTCAATAGACTACTTCCGAAAATTCCAGCTTGCAACACTGCGCGCGTTGCTCTGTGGGGCCTCTTTGGCCATGGAGAAGAGTGGCATTGTTTCAAATTTCAAATTCTTTATTGGTCCCTGAATCAGAGAAAGGGGGCAGAGAAAAAAGCAACTCACACGCTGCTTGACTAGCCTCTGCCCCCCGTAGCAGCCCAGGGGAAAACAAACATAAACGTAAAAACACTAGCATTTGCCATATTCATTATAGCACGGGATATGCAACATCATATATATTGCTAAAAATAAGAATTTAAAAAGGGAGAGAAAAAAGGAGCGAAAAAGTATGTGAAAAATATCAACACGCGCAAAACGCATACAATCGTGTTGTATTAAACTCTTTTTTTTTTTTTAGATTTCACATGGGAGTAATTATTAGGCAAAAAGTGAACATACTTGTTTGGCGGACATACTGAAGATATCTGTATCGAGTTCATAAAACCTATTCCGAAGATGATGAGGGAGGGTACATTTTAACATCTGATTCCCATAGTTGATTCGTGGATGTGGCACAATCCATGTCTCAGCACTAAGAGTCAGATGATTTACTTGTCTAAGTAGGAAAGTGCAAGTTTATAACTATAGTGATTTGGAATTTGTACAATAATAAATTGATGAAATAATGGCTTGGTATGACTATCGTATGCTTCATGACATAAAACTCGAATTGGCTTTTTTTTTTTTTTGGAGAGTACGTATCAGTTTAAGATTTGTGGCAGTCGTGTTACCCCATACTAAAGAGAAATAGTCGTAGTACATGTAAAAAAGGGACTTGTATACAAGTAGCAAAACAGAGATGGGAATCATATTTCGGTATTTATATATAACCCTTACAACTTTCGATAGCTTATTACTTATCTGTTGCACAGTTTCGTACCAACACAGGTCTTCATTACATATATATAAACACTTTTACTTTTAAATTTTCTACTGTATCTATTTCATTACCCAGTACTTTTAAATTCTCTACTGTATCTATTTCATTTCCACCAAGTGAAAGGATAGTCATGTAGGTACATATTGTATTACGTGATCTGAATAGAACGCCTTTAGTTTTATTTAGATTTATTTTTAAGGAATTGGATATCGTCCAAGCATTCAGCTTATCAAGACATTGATTTGCCGTGTGTATAATTTGGTCAGTGTCGTTCCCTGGAAAAAAAGAGAGGTGTCATTTGCATATATGATGTAACTAACGGTATCATCAATATATTTACTATATCAATGATATATCAATCAAAAAGAAGTGGCCCCGGTAAACTGCCTTGAGGCACGCCTGCTGTTAATTTTCTGAGATCTGATCTATTTTTATTGATTTCTACACACTGATAGCGGTTTTCAAAGTAACTTTTAACATCTCTAGAGCGACAGCGCGAGCACCTAACATGTATAATTTCTGAAGTACCGTTTCGTGATTGAGGCGATCGAATGCTTTCGAAAAATTTATAAACACTCCGAGTGTAACCAGTTTATTTTCAATACTATTTAAAATTATATTTTTTGCTTTAACAAAGCGGGTTCAGTTGAGCGACCTTTTCTGAACCCATACTGACAGGGTGTGAGGATTGAAAATTTGTCACAAAAACAGTATAATTGTTTATGTAAAAGTTTTTCTAGACCTTTCGAAAATATTGGTAATACGGAAATACGCCTATAATTTCCTAAGTTATTTTTATCCCCAGCTTTATGTAAAACTGAAACTTCTGCCACCTGCATTTTCTTAGGAAAAACTCTTGCTTGGAATGCTAGATTAAAAATATGTTGCAAACACGGAGCAATGGACATGCTTAATAGATTTAATTTGAATTTGATAAAAATCACTGCTTCTGCTATTTTTTAAGTATTGAAAAACTGAGAATACTTCATCTTCATCAATTGGATAAAGAAACAAACTGTCATGTACGCTGATCATGTATTTGGAAGCATATTCACCATGTGTACTATGAAGAAGTTAAACAAAGTATTCATTACATTTTTCCGCTAAAGCCACACCACTTATGTCAATGCCATCAATTTTAAGTGCTGTTACCTTAGCTATATGCAATCCATTTATCATTGAACTATTTAACTTCTTCCAGACCACATCTGACCGCATATCCCCATTAAACAAATTATTGAAGTATGCATGTTTAGCTTGTCTTAGGGCTTTAGTTGCCGCGTTCCGTTGTTTTCTGAAGACAGACAAAATGGTAACATCTTTGCTAAGTGCAAATTTATGATAGAGAAATATTTTCTTGTTTATCACGTTTAATACTTCAAACGTAACCCAAGGTTTACGGGATTTATGGTCAACTTGATGCAATTGATAGGGAAAGCAACTATCATATATTATAGTATTTTTTTCTAAAAATCAGTTAAAAGGCTTCATCAGCCGACAAACTAGACACTAGGACTCCCCAGTCCTTAGAGTTCACTTGTTGGTCAAAGTTTTCAAGGTTTTTGCGCTTACGTTTCTAAAATAGACATCTTGTGAACTAATTTCCTTCCTCTTAAAGCCTATGTCAGCAAGCATATAGATTGGCAGATGGTTACTAATGGTCTCTCCAACTATGCCCGAAATTACATCGGACTTGCACACATTTGTTAACAACAGATCGAGCAATGCTTCATGATTAGGTGTAATACGAGTAGGCTGTACAATAACATTAAGCAAACCGTACGACTGAAATAAAGAAAGGAACTCTAGTTGACGTGGAGAGGACGTAAGCGTATCTATGTTTAAATTACCACCACAAAAAAACATAAACTAATTTTAACAAATAAGCCTCAAAAACACATAAATAAGTTCAAGTAAAGCGGTAATGTTCCTACTTGGCGGTCGATAAACAACAGAAAATACAGATTTATGGTGTTTTAACGTCAGCATCTTGTAGTCATTTGTGATAATCGTAAAATCATCAATCACGACACACTCGATCGCCCCGTTGATGAGGTACTATCTTAGCACTGCTGAAAATAAAGTTAGCGCTTGTTGGCAATGCACCTATTCATCTTCGTGATGGCGTCTGTTGAAAACTTTCAGCCTTTCCACTCTGGGGAAGAAGGAAGACCAGCGGAGCTGCACAATGGAAAGTAATGTCGGCAAGCCAGAGTGGAAAGGCTGCCGCCATCTATGAGCGGCGGCGGCAACCAGATACGTGGCTTGCCGCCGTCGCTCATAGATGGCGGTAGGTGTCCAGAGTTCGGTGTCGTCATTTCTTTGCGGGGGATACAATCCTGAGGAAACTAGCCCTTAACAGCTCCGCTGTAAAAAACTATCTTGAAGGGTATTAGTGTCGCCATGAACCTATATATGCGTCTGGAAACTGATATTATCGCTAAACGTTTTTGATGCTAGAACGTTTCACGTATGCAACAGAATCTCCTAGCAATTTGCCACAAATGTTTTAACTTCTAAACAAATTTTTGGCTACGTCATTCGCCGAGCTACCTCCTTATATTGTACTGACTGACTCTACCAAATGCTTTGCGGGGTAGCAGACTCACCGCATGTTTGTAGAGCGTAGAAGCAAATTATTACGAGATCAATCTGACATGTCTTGAGTGAACAGTCTGTTTAGTGTTCGCCCGGTGTGACGACTCCATAAAGGCGGCGCGATCAAAGAACTCAATTGTTTCGTGCAGTGACAATCCCATATTTGAGGGTTCTGGAGAGTTGTTTCTGCAAGCCCGATGCGATCGAGCCGCGGTTCGGTATGATAGCCAAACGATCGTGCGCGAGGCACGCCCTTGCTTCGATCACTGCGACTGCGTTAGCAGAAGAGAACGAAGAGCATTACAATATAAGTCAAACAGTGAATCGCGTCTGCTGGCACGTAAAGTACTGATGGCGAAATTGTTTTTAAGTATTAAAAAAAAAAATAATAAAAAAAGAAGAGAAGGCCTAGGCTTACGTCTGCTATGTCAAGTTATATAGAAGCAGAAGTATTCAGTTCGCGGTGAAAGTCTTTCGAACGGACGGAGTTACATGTTCTTCGTCGAAAAGCAACAATCTGTCTCGAGCAGAGTAAACCCGTCTACAAAAGAGGCAGGAAATTTAGTTTTTCTGTCTACATTCTCTGTTAAGCCCGTGTTTCTTCTAACCAACGCCCAGCTTGCCTGTCTTGGCTTAATTTCAACGTTAGTCGCAAAACCAGGCATTGTTGCTGTAAGAATTCTTTAGTTTTCACATGTGGCTTCTGTTTGCAGCTTCGCGTTATTTTTTCGGACATCCTTTTAACCTTGTTTATTGTCCCGCCTTGCGTAATGCCCTTGACGATCCCTTAATAACAATCAAATCAAAATTACCTAAAATGTATGCCTTTTGTATTCTTATTATTGTATTTTCAAGGGTATAGGTTCCCATGAAATCCACAGTTTCACGCCCATATTTTTTTACAGTATCGTTTGCACGTTAGTTTAAGGAAAAGAAATCAATAAACGCAATAAAGTCTCTCCCAAGAGAAGTGTCAAGGTCAATCAATCCGCACCCACCTTTTTTTTTTTTTTTCTTTTTCTTTGGTTTTTTTTTCTGAGTTTACCTTAAAGAAACCCATTGATCACCGAGAGAAATAAAAAAATCAATAAATTCAAATGTCGAGCTTTCCTGCCGAGCGTGCTATTTGTCAATCAGTCCGCTCGCTGAGAACTTCATCTGCGTGCTAAAATCTCACATCCTGTCATGGCAAGGCCGGTACTTTCACCGTGACCGCGAACTGTAACATAAACACGAACTCACAAATACAAATCTAAAACGCTTTTAGCCACCGGTACGACATAAATGCGCACCGCAAAAAAGTTTTTTCATTCGATGCGGTGGAGACCAACAGCATAGACCACCTAATCGAGACTTGAACAAGTGAATTAGATTCTCAAACGTATGAATGACCTTATCCTATTCTGAAGCACATAATCCCAGACTTCAGAAACGTCAATTAACATTCTCATTTCTGACGATATTTACCTCACTCACGTCGCCTGGCGCTCCGTGAACTTTGCACTCTTCTTGGCACTCGAACTTGTCTGCTTCGCGAAACTATCCACCCGACATAATCGAACCCACTCCAACTACTTCAACGATTGTCGAACCAAGTTTAGAAGACCCCGACGTTAGCGGCCATTACAAGATGAAGATGTACCGTGCTAAGCCCAGCAACCATCCATCGACCATGTCTTGGGCAAGGGCCCAGAAACAAGATACTGTCTCAGGTCGATTTCCTCGCACAGAAAGGTTCCTGTCAAGATGGTGCTCCAGGGACGCGTGGAAGGAGAAATGGATCTCTTGTCGCCACCTTTTTTCCACGTCGAATATTCCCGGCCTCCGCGTCATTTTTCAAACCAGGAACCTCTTTCGGCGTCTGCTGTGGCTCGCCGCGCTCGCGATTCTGGGAGAGAACCTGCTCTGGGACACCGGCAACGTCGTCAAAGAGTTTGTGGAATACAGCGACGTCGTCCAGATCGGAGCCATTGACGAGGGCAACCAAATCGCCCTTCCGGCAGTCACCGTCTGCAACCTCAACCCGCTGAGACGGAGCGCCTTCTGCGGCGAGAACTTCGTGTCAGACGTTGAGAAAACCGACTTCTGGTACGACAAGTATTGCACAGAGAACGTCACCAGGAACGAGGGAGTTCTTGTGAGTACATTGTCCGCTCTATAGGATATCTGCATTTCATTTTCCATTAGGTTGAGAGCAAAGTGGAAGCTCCTCCAATCCCTCTTCACTTTAGCAGAGCGAACGCTAGAGAGGAGGTCGCCTCCTCTTTTGCGTTTGCTCTGCTATAGTGGAAAGAGTTGGGAGGAGCTGTCACTTTACTCTTCACCTGTCACCGATTATATACTGCCGCAGCGGACGATAGAAAAGTCAATGCAATGGATCCTAGGAAAGTAGCACCAAGCTCTTCGTATGGTCGCCAGTTTTGCTCATGGAATGAGCAGTTTCTTCTTGACATCTCCATTGTTCGTGAGCCGATACAAGTTCCCGGTGACAGATTACTTCATAAAGACATTTCTTGAATACCGAGATTTTGTTATACACGCACCGGCGAAATACGCGCACATCTTCGAACCCTCACCACATGCGGCGTCGGTGCCTGGCGGTATTGAAAACAAATTTTCCCGTCTTGAAATACGCAAGAACAATACCCATAGTAAGTGATTTGTGGAGATAAACACGATTAATAAATTTATTGCATGCACAGCGCGAAGGACGTTTATATTGGCGACGAACGCTTTCAGTACGACGATGCTCCATAGCGATCTTGGTGCGATTGGTTAAGAACGACCCTTTCGAAGCTTCTAAGATTTTCAGGGAGCGAAATGGCGATGGCTATGGCAACTGAGACCGATCCGTCAACCACGTTCCGAGGTTGGGTCGTCTGTATGTTAGCATCGGTCTGTGTCCGGCTAGCAGGCAGGGAAGGCAACGGCGCTGCTTTCCCACATTCCAGTAACAATTTAGACGCATGTCGTGCGACTGTCACGTGACCTTCGGGATGGGCACAGCCACGCGCGTGCGCGCAGTCACGTGGCACGTTCAACTCGTTGGATTGGCTGGAATGGCTTGTAGCGTCCGCTGAGGTCTAGCGAAGTTGTCAGAAATTTTGACAAAGAAACGAGAAAGACTACGCCTTTTTTAATGAGTCGGCTTTCGTACACCCATGACAGGGAAAAGCTGACGGCGTCCGTCTGCGAGCAAAGCAGTAGAAGGGGAAGCGCGCTGCGTAGGGAGAGAGGAGAGTAGTAAAGGACAAAGGCGAGAGGAAGGTGACGTCACGGGGCGGAAGCCAATGCGCGCGCGGCACGGCGAGGCGAGAGGGAGGCGTCGTCCAGGGGCGACGCTGGGGTAAGTTTGAACTTGCAGGTGTGCGGAGCGCGTGTGTCTCGGTTTGTGCTACAAAGTAGAGTGTGAACCAAGCACTAGCGCTGGTCGAAGTAGGCGGCAAAAGAAGGCGGATTGTGAACGAAGGAGACGGGCTGCCGAAACCGGTGAACAAAGAAAGCAGTGTCAGGCAGCAGATGTCGCTGCTAAGCGTGCAAGGCGGGCGGACGAGACAGAGGGGCGGAAGCAGGGCCATAGCTCGGCTGGCCGAAATGCGGCGCGAGAAGCGGCAACCCGACGCCGGTTTGCAAAAGAGATTTCCAAAATAAACCCCCAAAGCCGCAAGCAATGAAAAGAAGATCCATTGGGGAATTATTAGGGAAAGGCGTTAGCGTGACCCTTGCGAAACGCTACACACGTTCCCTTTTGGGAAACGCTAACGATGACCCCGTAACGAAGCCAAAAAGAGGCAGCAAAATATAGAGGAAGCAAAAGAGAAAGCCAAAACGTAAAAAAGTGAAGTGGTCAGCGTTAGCGTCTTCCAAAGGGGGGCGTCTGTGGCGTCATGCGAACGCATTTCCTAAGGATCCGCCAATGGATCTTCATCTATTTTTGCTAAAGGGTATCCCATCCAAAGGCGAACCAAAGTAAATGACTGATATCCATTTAAGGAGACTAAATATGAGCACTGCCAAAACATCTGATCGGAAACCGCGATGCACTTTAGAACCGATATTAAAAATGCTACCACCAGCTTGTCAGCGTGCTGGCTCTTTGTCAAGCGAGCTTGTGCCCTGATAGTTCCCTGCTCGTACTACCACTTACTTCGTTTATTTTTTTTTTTCTTGCTCCGTGTTTAACCGCCCCAGCGGACGATTTCTGCTTGTTACGTTATGTTTCAGCGGCCGTAGTTTGGAAATGTTCTTCGGTGATCGCGCACGAAGCATATTGACTCCCTGCTCGCGGTAGCCGAAGATAGCATTCACTAGCGGCCAGAGTTTTAGTCCGTTCTTCCTCAGCGCGAGCTTACGATTAACTTGCAGAACGCTTCTGCAACGTGCATTGCACACCACCAAGCTCAGAATTAAGTGGGGGCTCGTTCTGAGCCCGTGCTCATCGTGAAAAACTCGCTTTTCGACAGGCAACTTTATGAATTATTTGCTACCTGTTTTACTGCTATGCAAAGCATAGCAGTAACGGCTGTTTTACTACTACGGCTGTTTTACTGCTATGCAAAGCATAGCAGTAAATCAGCCGTCTGACTGATTGGAACTGCTCTTGCGACTTGGCCAGTCGTTCGCTTTGTGGTACCGCAATATGAACTTTGCGTCACACGATCAGCGGATCACAAGGGCTGCCACCCTGCTCAAGCCAGTAGTTTCGGTATCGCCGCAGACCCCGATACAAAACTTTGGAATAAGATATCTACAAAACTACACAAGGCATAAAAAAAAATCGTTTTGTAACTTCGGCACGCTGAACAAGACCCAGGACATCTATTTTGCTGTAAGTAGAATGGTCAGTCTCTTCGTCTCTATCTCTCTCTCCTTTACAAAAAACAGTCGTATCCCTAAAGTACTCAAACAAAAATTTCCATTTAGGCCCGTGGGATTTCAAATCGAGTTAAGACCTTTATTGATCAACTATGCTTACACGGTTTGCAATGAAACAACTTTTAAGAAATGCGAGTCACTTCAGGGAGCCGAACAAAGGAAGATCATTATTTCCTTATTTATATTAATGCTACCTCAACAAACGATACCCTAACAAAAATTTTCGCGAAATTCAGAGGGTCATTCTGCTTGAATGCTGAATTATTGCGCCTTAATGTCATACGAACTTTAGACAAGCTATATCGACACAAGTATACCACGCCTACCTTTTTTGTGTTGTAATTTCAAAGACAAAGCTCGTGGTGTCGGCTGCGTCTGAACTTAAGGTGTAACGAAGTAGGGTAACACCGTCCAGCATTAACGCACTTCGAGTAACGTCATTCCAGTGTGGAACGCCGATTGGAAAGAAGCACTTAGTCATCAGTTACGAGATGCTTTCGCTCAGCTAATGCATCGCGGTTGTATGATGTCACATGAAAGAGCAGCGACAACACCTTCTAGATAAGGAAGACTAAGGGCTGAATTCTGAATTTGCCTGCGCCGCTAACGAAAGCCGCCGTAGGCCAAGGGTGAGACACGAACTACATCGTCAGCGTTCGGCTAGGAGTCGTTCCAATCAGAGAGAACACGGCTCCTAGCCGAATGGTGACGCCGCAGTCGTATCCAAGCTGCGGCCTATGGTGGCCTTCGTTAGTGACGCAGGAAAATGCAGCACTTGGGCTTTCATATTGAGAGGGTGTTGAAAGGGATATCAAGTGCCTGATGAAGGGGGAGAAAACCGGACGTGTTTTATCTGAGCCCGGTGTGGAACGTTATCCAATCTTTCGGTTCGTGTCTGCGTGAACCGAAACGCTGAAATATCTTCGAGTAAACGTAACCAACGTTTGATGATGTATCGAGCAGCACACCGTCACTTCTCTTGTTGTCTAATTCTACCAAAGAGAAATGACTTTAGACCGTGGGACATCCTTGAAGAAGTAGGACGCGCAGAAAAACTTTCGAATTCAAGTTACATCCACAATCCAAATCGCAATCGTTTTTTTTTTTTTTTTTTTTGTACTTTTCGTTTTTCAAACAGTCTCCTACGGGCTGGAAGAATTTCTCTTCGATTATATTACTTTCGATTTGCAAATACTTGCTTTTTTCTCCCCGCATACAAAGAAACCTTACACCTTTGAGGTGTACGAACGCTTTTCCAGGGACCTATACTGTTGCGGCTACACCCCTTCAGCACCCTTATTTCGACCCGATGCCCCCTTTTCGATCGTAAAATAAGATGACGTCGAATTTAACACACTTAATTTTGGAAAAGTGTAAACTGGGTGCGGAAAAGGCTGAAGTGAGGCGAACACCCTTTTTGAAGAGTGTTCACCGCAGCCTAATTCCACACGCAGCCGACACTACCAGGTTATGGGGCCAACCAAGCAGCGCCAATAGCTCAAGTCACTAGATATTTCCTGTTTATGATTGGTTCAGCGATCTTGACGCTATCTCTTTTGACGCCATCAGATTGGTCCATGCATTTATGAGCTCCGTCGAGGTTGTTTTAGCGAAGAACTCGAGTAATCATTTCCAGCACCATCATGCTTTTGACTTTGAGATTCATTCCTTGAGCGCTTATATTGTATGCATTGCGCTAAATATTGATGAGAACAAAACAACATGTATATGCAACTCGTAATTCATGAGGGCCCCGCGAATTTTGAATTGTCGAGTATATAAGGCGGTGGGTAGCGGACACCACTGTGTCAGGATTCTCCTCTCGTGCATGATTCGTTGCGTCTGTGTTTTCCCTGACTGCGCACATGAGAATCACACGTGGAGCTCGCTGCTGGTAATCTTGCTGCTTGTAAAAAAAAAAAAAAAAAAAAAAAAAAGGTTCCTAGGGTACTGAACTTTAGGGGGTCGCCACCGTTCTATATTTCGGAGGTTCGCGAGCGTCCTAAGGCCACGGTAACACAGCTAGTACAACGTACAGAAACAGTCTGCTGACAAGGCGCGTTTCTTCCTTGTATGACGGTCGGTCCTGCCACGTTGGTTATATAAAAAAAAATTGTCTGTAGACGTTTGAAGCGCGCATGCGTAGAATACGAACGTGCTCCAACGCACTTGAGGCGGGCCCATAGATAGTTATGTCACCGTGTCTACAGAAAACACCGTGTCTTTTTTGTAGCGTGAGCTACACTGGCCGAGGAAAGAGCCGTGCTGCGCAAGCACGAGGAGCAGTGACGTCACACGGCGCACAGCTGGCGCGCCGGAGCCGCCGCCGCCGCGCGCTCCGCCGCCGGCGCGCGCGCCTGGCCGGTCTGCACATTCCAGAGAAGAGACGTCATAGCCGCGGCAGACGCACTGGCGCTGCCGCGTGCCCAGCTGTGCGCCACCGTTGCGCAGTAGCCAAGTCTGACGCTGCACCGGAACCGCTTGATAGCGCCTCTCATTTTGTGCGCATAAGCTCACGCTACGTATATCCTGCAGGTATAGCCGAGCTAAGCCACCGCAATTTTTTTATGTATATAGACCTTTGCAAAAATCGCCTTCTGCACGCTGCCATCTTTGTCTGCTGGGCTGTGAAATGCCTTCTGAGTATGCGCTGTTGCTCTGTTGTGCGGTATATCAGACGCTGCGCATGCGCCCACAGCTCAGTGACTGAGCATTTTTAGCCCAGGTGATAAGCGATGGAAAGGTCTATACACGAGCAGTGTGGCTGCAGCTTAGAGGCGTTGTAACACCCTTAGGCTGTTGGTCCTGGGACAATCTGATTTATACCATTAAGGGTGTAAAGTATTTTAGTCTGTACGTCGCTCAACTATTTCTATCTGTGCACTTTTTTTTCTCATAGTTCGCTTCGGATACCGACGTCAAAGATATCACCAAATTTACAACCTGGCTGGGCCAGCTTCAGAAGACCAACGCCACAGACGCACTCCGCCTTGGTCATCAAGTAGAAGACATGATTCTCCTCTGCAACATAAAGGGCCAGTATAGCTGCAGCGATTTTGGGTAAGTCGCTCACTTGCGAATATCTATAGTTCTCGGTGCGAGTCTCTTTGTACCGGCGGTGTGCTCCGCGCTTGGCAATCATTTGGAGATACCGACCAACTTGGATTTAGTAGCGTCGGATACCCATAGTATACAGATGCCGCACCGCACGAATCCGGTAACCGCGTAATCCCAAAAACTATGCGGAACACAAGTTCGCTTGCTTCTTGCACATGGGTTGCGATGAGGTCAGAGCGACGCCAAGCTCTTATTGGCTGATTTAAAAAAAAAAAAAATATATATATATAGGGGGTAGACTTCGAGGCATCTTGCGTTGAGGTCTGCCCACTATCCTTCCAATCAAAGCCAATCGGAACACGGCGTCGTTCTGACGTCACAGCAACCCCTGCGCAAGAAGCAGACGACTTGCTCTCCACATAGACAGTACAGTCTCCGGCGATATGAAAGACCTACTGGGAGTGCGTGGCCGAGGCAGTGGCTGGCGGGGGCGCTATGAGCGCTCCGGGCAATTCCATTCTGCTTCGAGGGGAGGACGCTCACTCGGGGCTCAGCACAAACTGATAAACGCGCGCTTTAGCTGAGCCCCGAGTGAGCGTCCTCCCCTCGAAGCAGAACGGAACTGCCCGGAGCGCTCGCAGCGCCCCCGCCAGTCACCGCCTCGGCCACGCGCTCCCAGTGGGTCTTTCATATCGCCGGAGACTGTACGTTTCACACTCAATCTCGCCGCAGCCAACGCTACGATTCGACGGAGCCAATCAAGTAGCGTCCAATGTGCTTCGTCATGGCGCTCACGTCGTCTTTGTAACGTCTGCAGTCACTGTCTAGACCAATCACGCACAGAAAAAAAAAACATTACAGGATTGCGGCGCAGTCACTGCGCGTGATTGATTCAGCGAGTGATGGGAAACACACAAAGACGACAAGCGCCGTGACTATGCGCTTTTTGGCACTGCTTGATTTTTGGCCCCAGGATCTGTTGCGCTTGAAACGGGATTTAAGCTATAGGTGGCGCAAGCTGCAGCCTGATTCAAGAAGTATATCACTTACTATTTACCCCCTTACACATCTCTGTTCGTCATTCTCTGCCATTAACGACGCCTCAAAAATGCAATATTTTTTTTTTATTTTTGTTTTTTTGGAAGAGGGGGGGAGGGACAGTGAAGAAAGCTTTGGCGTCTGCCCACTTTTGAGAAGGAAAAAGAAAGTGACGCAAGGAATGTGTTCTTGCAATGACACTTCAAGAACGGTAGTGCAATAAAAGTCCGGCTTCTCATGGAACGTTGCTAATGTCACTCTTCGTGTGTCGAATTAAGATATTAGAAGGTGGATTGACTTTATGTTCATTTATGAAGACGTACACGTTTCGAGTGCCAAAAGCATTGATTCTACCTTCGACAAGCAAATCTTTCGAGAACTACTTTGCGAACCGTATAAATAACGCGCAACACTTTTTTTTTTGTTATTTCTTTTTTTATTCTTGACATGACAGCGAGTGGCTGGAAGCCCCAGCGTGGTCAGCATTTTCACATCCGTCCACAAAAACTCTTGCATATCGTACTTCTCACAAAATTCCGTGTTTATTTCGAATTTATCGTGTTGGATCTAACACATGGACCATATATGGCTCTAAGCCACTTTAAAGGGATGCTGAACCGAAATCTGGATTCCACAAAACACGGCGGCAAAAGCGTGCAACGGGATGCTACAAGCACCAAAACATCACTCATACACCGATATCTCGAACGAATGACCGTATAAAAAAAAAAAAAATGAAGGCGCATTTGACAGATATGTTTACGCCTTGTTTCTCCAAGAAGGAGAAGGAACGGCCTCGCGTCTTCTCAACACCTCCTAGAAGACAAGGCCGTAGCGCTCTCGTGACGTCGCAAAGGAAGGCCATCGGGGGCGCGCGTCGAAGCGAATGCAACGCGCGTAGATCGACCGTCGTAACGCGTTTTTAGTCACATACGCGTGTCATATTAGCTAAAATGAAAGCTGCAGATAGCAACGGGTCTAGAAAACATTTTATTATACGAGCAAAATATTACACCGCTAAATAATCGGTACAAAATGGCACGGGTATGCGTACAAGACGTCTATAGAAAAATGTGATTGTTTTAAGTCGAAAACATTGAGTCATGCAATTATTGTTGTAGGAATGCATATTTTATACAGAAATACTTCGACAAAATGGCGAGACACGCAGTGATTTGGAAACAGCAAAACAGAACAGTTAAAAATCAGGTAGACGTGGTCAACGCGGACAAGGCAAGACAAGTGTTTCTCACGATCATGTAAGCGACGTTATTGGGTGCAGTCCCGGCCACATGGCAAAATTAATGCAATTTCGATCGAATGACATTGTGGGGTCGACAAATCCGCTTGCGGCGCTCGTATAACCACTCAAGACCGCGAGCTGGTTAAATCCTATATCACTGAATGAAAATATATTAACTTTTCCGTGTGGCAGGGGTACTAAACTTACTACTTAGTCTACTAATTTACCTCTCCCTATGGGCTCGAGCTGTCTTAGAACAAAACATAACTTATTTTGTATATAATAATACTATTACCTTAATACAGTTAAGATTCTAGTCTAAACGCGGAAAAGGCAATAACATAGCTTTAGTATAAATAAACACAGAACCACGAACAACGCACTTTCAATAATCACACAAACTTGTTTTTCACCTTCCAGTGAAAACAAGATTAGCGCGCATATTTACAAATGTCAACGAAACTGCACGCGAATCATGACAAAGAACAAAATTGCAATCTATCATGCGATTAAAAAAAAACAAATAAACGATTGCAGCATCTTACTTGCGTCCTACATGACCAAGAAAGCCCGTAAATAAGTTGTTTCTCACCTGTCGATCGTATCCATACGTCCCACAATATCCGTGACGTACATATTTGAACACGAACTCCAAGAAGCCTCTCTCTGTCGAGAGAGGTCTATCGATTAATCGACCAGTCTTCGTTGGCTCGTTGTTGCACATGTCACTCAAACCGAAGCAGGACTTGTTTCACGAATCCACGTAAATGCCGTAGTATCAAGCGAACACACAAAAAAACTACCCGAGACTACGGTGATGACAGAAATACGACGGGAAACAAGTCTCAAAAGTACCACACACGAGAGCAGCGGCGACGAAAGGCTTGACGTTGTCGACCCATCTCTTGCTCGTGTGCGCTCCCTGCGACAATGACTGGATTTCTTTTCGGTTTCCTTCCCTTCTGAGATGTCTCAGCGTTCCTTTTCAGACAGTCAGCAGCTAACACACAACGTAAATTTACCAGAATCGGAGCCATGTGGCATCGGCAGCATCGCAGCCGGTCCTTTCGAAAAGTGTGGGGTGCTGCGGAACTGCAGGTAGTCCCGCGGTTACGGGGATACTCATAAATATAAATTTGGTACTCTCAACCTTGGTAACGCGTTGTATATTACGTTTATATTATATCTATAATAAATTGTACAAGACTGCGCCTTTAAAACGTATATTAATGCCGGATAAACGCGCGTGAACACCACCGCGCCGAGATACATTTTTTTCACGTCGATAGCGTATTCTCACGTAGTTGCGCCATGGACTTCCTTCTTCCGCCATTGTGACGTAACCTCTCAGAGCGCTCTGGCCTTCTTCTCTAGGAGGTGTTGGTCTTCTCCGCCTCGCCGCCTTGAGGGGGCAAAGCGAAGAGAGGAGGAATAGAGATATCTTGACGTCACGCGCCTCGTCGGCCTCGTTCAATTTCGACTTCTTTTTCCAAAACTACAGCCGTCCATTCGAGATATCGCCTTACGAGTAGTGTAGTAGGGATTGTAGCATCCCCATTACAGCTCCTGCATTGTTTTCTGAAATCCAAATTTCGGTTCAACATCCCTTTAAGTGAACAAAAATAGTTGGGCTTGTTGCGCGCTGAAATATACTACAAAAATGTGGCTAGGTGTTACTTTTTTTTTTTTTTTCAAGAGTTCAAAATTAAAAATATAAATATTTCAAATTTTTTGCTTTCGCTCATTATCTGCTTTTGTTAAATCAAACGGCCCAATATGGCCCTTTAAATGGTTTGACGCAGTTCTCACTTTGACACAAGAAATCTCAACTCGCCTGCGCACTTAGTATTTTCACTAATTTGTTTTTATGTCAGTTTTGATTGAGGCAAATTTTAGACTGTTGCCTTTTATACAATTTTTTTTTTTTTTAACGGGTTAGGTTTTTCACGTTTCGAATCGTCTGAGAGTTGTCTTATCTGCGCGATATTCTTTTTGGCCTCTCGTCCGTTGTAAGTTATAATTATAATATATCTACAGCAGCAAATAAGATGTCGAGCCAACCTCCTTGACAATAAAGGGATTCAATCAATTCACCAATCATAACGGCCGGTATTCTAGAAGAGAAGCATCAGATAAGGCACGAAAAAGTAGTAAAACGCACCATAACAAAACTTTTCGTCCAGGAATTTCACTCTACGCCTGAATCCAAGATACGGCAACTGCTTCTGCGTTGGCTGCGACAAAGAAGCCGACCAAAAGTTGCGAGTGGACGCCGTCGTTTCGCCCAGGGCAGGTAAGCTGGCCCTGGAGTCGCGTCTACCCGTAATATTCTGCAAAGCCCGCCCGCCCGCCCACGCCAGCCCTGCAGTGTATATACTCAAGCAGGCGACTCACGAAACCCGTTCACACACTTGCGTTTGCTCACGACCGAGTTCTTGTGATCTTTTACGACGACAGGAAACTACCAGAGAGCCCAGATTACGGAGAGTTTCCAACTGTCTCGCTCGGGGTCACGTGGTTTGTGGGCCACATTTGCAAATACGTGTTGCGAGGAGGTGTGACGAAAGCGTTGCCTTTCCGTCTGCTTTTCTCCTCGCCACGCGACAACGCAGAGCATGCGCACTTGCGACTAATCTCCGCAGACGCGTCCGCCATTAAATTGCAAACGCTTTCCATGGCTCTGAGATGGACCCTCTCTACCATCTAGGCTCTCTAGTGTACACACTGGATCGTGCATAATGACTGTCCGCGTTAAAAATATTTTTTTTTTTGTAATAAATATATGTGGAAGCCATGTTGTTTGGAGGAACATTCAACTATATGCGAACGCCGCGGCTATATTTTTTCCCCAGAGATTTAAAATCGAGAAGCTCGAGGCGTGGAGGTTGCCAAGATGTCGTTATGGTAATTCGCACAGTGAGAATAGTTCTGCTTCATAGTTAACTTCACAAGTTGTTCACAAAAATATGTAGGCAATTAGGTAGTAACTATAAGTGTCGGACGACACTTTATGGAGTAGGGCAAGAAATGCCGTGAAACGCAACGAAAAACACGAAAACAATTCATCCGCCAGGGCGCGGAGGGGAGAGCGGATGGAGTCGAAGCAACCTAATGGCGGCCGCATCACGTGATTGCAAGAACGCTGATGCAAACAAATAAAAAACAAACTGAAAAAAAAGAATTTTGACGTCATCGGCATCCGCATCGTCATCGTCACTGATGACGTCATCAGTGACGTCACTGATGACGTCATCAGCATTCTCATCGTCATCGTCACTGATGACGCTGACGTCATCAGTGGCGTCACTGATAACGTCATAGTCACGCGACCTCTAGGGGTCAAGTGACCCCGGTGACGTCACATGACCCCCGTGAGGTTACGTGACCCTCGCGAGGCGACGGCGACGCCACTCGGAGGGAGGAGTAGTAGCCAGGATGAGGACGTGAGGAGGAGGGAGGAGGGGTATACCTTCCCCTCAGTACCCTTCCCTCCTCCTCCTCCTCAAGAGCTGCGCTCTAATCCGGTGTTACAGAAAGTTGTAAACGGCTTTCATTTTTTTTTCCCTCGATATTGTGACAGATCCCTCATCTGGTCCCTTAGCCAAAAAGTTTGGAGACCCCTGGTCTATTACATTGTAAACAAATCCCCCCCCCCAAAAAAAAAAAAAAATATATATATATATATATATATATATATATAATGACGTGCGAAAGAAATAGGAAATATGCGGCAGTGCCAAGTGTCTTCCTCGGTTACCCGATGAACGGCTCCAGTGCGTTCTCTCGTCCCAAGAGATTTTGAGAGGTTTTAAAGGTACCCCGAGGAGCTTTCTGAGAGCGCCTACATGTGGCGATAACTCGCTCTGCTGGCCTAAGCTGAAAACCAAACACACCACTCTCGCAAAAAAAAAAAAAACGTGGTGCTTAGTTTTTTAGATTTATATTGCAGTACTTTGTTCACTCTCCAGGAAAACTTAACATTTTTCGACTACACTTATTCGCTTTTGCCATTTACAAAAGCATACGCATTTTATGCTAACAGCTTTCGCAATTTCAACGTCATTGGTTTTCATCTCCTCAGGTCGCCGCAGATGACCTCGGTGTGTTCGATCTTTGATTGCTTCTTTAATGGGGAAATCGGACGCGCATCGTTATGATCTATGGATCTCTAGAATGCTTAGAGCCGGCAGAGTTAGGCGAACGTACCCAGTCGTAAGTGCGTGAACAAGCCAGCAAGCATAGCCAGGTGTAGCCAAAGCCACTCAATGTTCACAGAGTACCGCGAAACTCCTAAGCCTTGAAGTTTCAGAACCGCGTCGTGGCGCTCCAATGGATGACTTAGAAAGGGTCACTCTTTTTTTTTTTTTTTTTTGTTCATTGTTATCGGGTTTCTTTAGTGCTTTTTATTAATTCTAGTTTGAACGCTCACATCAAATGCTCCGGAGCAACGTCGTACACCACGAATACTAGAAAGAGGCAAGCGTCGGAACATCCGCCACTTGCATGGCGTTATTCACGCTAAACAAAACATAACCTAAAAATACGGAAAAAAAATTTTTGGAGGTGTTATATATAATTTTACGGTTATTAATAGAATCATACGCGCGACTGGTTTAGATGCGCTCAGAACTGAGCAAGAAGCGTGTAAGAATCGTCAAGCATTTGTCTTAGAATATAACGTTTTGTAGCGCGAAAAACATGTGACAATAAAAGGAACATTAAACGATTGGTTAATGTACTATAGTATATTGACCGATCGTTTAATGTTCCGGTAGTAAAACCCCTTGATTATAAAACATTTTCTTTGAAAAGACGGTTTTGTAAATCTAGCACTTTATTTAAAAAGCGAAATGTTGTGTTAGCATTAGTTGTATGAGAGAAATAGTAATGTTTAATCGCAATAAAAATAATTACATTTTAAAAAAAGAATGGTTCAATTGGATGCAACGAGCTCCTTGGGATGTTACTGTATGTGATGGGTAAGGTAGAACTTTATTTTTAAACCAGCTACCGACGTATAAAATAGCAACACGCAGTATGGTACCGATAGAACGTGGCAGGAAGGTTCGGTGGCCGAGTGGGCTAGCGAACACCAGCTCGGAGCACGTGGAGTGAAAGCTCGCGCTGCAGAACCCAAAGATCCTGGGTTCAATCCCCACCCTGCCCGTTTCGATCTGGATGAGCATCGTATCGGCGTTCGTTCGTGTACCACTACTGCGTGGTGCACGTTAAAGACCCCAGGCCAGTGGTTGTACCGCACCGGCTAAATTGCTCATCTACAGCGAGTGACTCGTCGCAACTTTGAAATTGCTGACCAACTACACGCTGTATCCGGCGATGAAAGGAGCATGTTCCGGACCCCTGTTAGCAAATAGCGAGTGAAGCAAACAAGTGAAATTATTATTATTAGAACTTGGCAAACAACATTGGAGTAACCACTGGATAAATATCGCACCGCAGTACTTTCTACCCATCAATTATTTTTTGATTCTGAGAAGAAAAGCGCATTCGGTTTATGTCCCGCTGTGCAGGAGGCCTGCAACTGTTGCTGAACACCGAACTGAACGAGTACCTGGGAGTGATCCCTGAAGCAGGTTTCATTTTAATGGCCCACCACCCCAGGGTGCAACCCGACATCACGCAAGACGGAATCATGTTGCCTCTGCGCTCCACCACCTACATTAGTTTGCGGAAGGTAAAGCGCGCGATTTTCACGAAGCTCTTTAAACTGACGGGTTCAGACGAAGCTATTCGTCTGCCGGACCAACCTGGTCGAACTATCTGATATAGTAAGCACATATCTTTCATATCCTCTGCTTCAAGGAGAGGTGGACAAAATCAATCCTCATGCAGTCCTTCGCCGAAACGCAACAACAGCTTTCTTTTTCTTTTTTTTTCTTTTTTTTTTTACTTTTGGGGCGTAGTAGTTGTCTATCGACGTTTGCAACGCTAGCCTTTTCCTCTTTTGTTTTGGGCACAAGTTCGCCCCATTAGACGTTTAGTTTGCTTCAGTTTTCATCGCCTCATCAATTATCGTTCGTGACATTTTGGTGGAGGTGCGGAGTAACCTCTTGGCCACGCACGCGGAGGAGAGAGTTAGCGGGAGTCACGTGGCTGTGCAACGAATTTGCGGCTTTCAAGAAGCCACGAAAAATGGGTACCACGTTTATTATCTATTTCTAATATTGAGTGTGTGCCTTCGAATTCGATGACGGGCGACTTTTCATTATATTTGGTGCCGTGTCTAAACCACAGAATACGGCGCGAGACCACGGAGAAGAGAGTGAGCGCGTATCAAACCCAACAGTTCTTGATCGGCTGTTTTCGGGCGGAAATAAAACGAATCTCGAGCAGAAAATTGTATTCTGGGTATTTGGGCTCTCATATATATGCCATTTACAAATAAAAACCTTGGCGAACATAAATACCTCGTCAGTGTTCCTTTAACGGAAGACAGCAACCACGCACGCTCAGGAGGCGCCCGGCCCACAGCCCAGTGGACAAAAATGGCGGCACGCATGAGGCAGTTATTGAAATTATCCATACAAAGGTTACTATGTTTAGTGTTTACGGGGCACAAGTTCGCTTGCTTCTTGCGCGGGGGTTACGCTGACGTCAGGACGCAGAGTTATGATCGTCTCCGATTGGAATGGTATGTTGACGTGCATAAAGCCAGCCGCCTTGAGGTCTACCCTCTATCCTTCCAATCGGAGCCAATCAGAGCTCGACGTTCTGACGTCACTGCAACGCCTGAGCAAGGAGCAGACGAACTTGAGTTCCGCATTGCTCAGGCCCCCAAACAGCAGTCGCGATCGTCTGCAGTCACTGACAGCTAGGAGTGACAAGTCTTGAACATCTTATTATCGCTCCAAAGCCAATTAGATTATGGCATTAGACGATACGAACGTCTAAGAACGAATCACGGAGCAAGAAGCGTGACCTTAGAGGCTGGTTCAAACTTGACGCATTTACGACTGCTTACGACCGGAAAGGGCCGGTTCGCACACTTCTGTTTGGCTACGACCGACTGCGCTACAACCGGTTTAAAACAATCTTGTGACTGTTTAGGACCGACTGCGCAACAACACAGCCGGTCGTATATGCAGGGACGAGGGTCTTAAAAGCCGGTTGCACAGCACAACCGGTCGTAGTCAAGCGCAAGTGAGTGAAACTCCGGCTCTACGTTGTTATCGGTATCAGATAACGAATTCGAGTATTTGAAGCCGCAATTTGTGTCTAATTTATTGCATGATTACTCCAAGAACCGAAGTGCACTTTAGAGGTTTCAGTACTTCTTTTCTCGTGGTTCACTTTATAACCTTTTTTTTTTCTTTTTAGGAAACTGTCAGCAGGCTTCCGCCACCTTACAAAGATGCTTGCCAAGATGACTGGCCAGGAAAACTCCAAGAATTCGCTTTTAAAGGCAACCTTTATAATACTGAGGTAAGCCACCTCACGTCGATGTGGTTAAAATCCAATTTATGGGAGTTTCGTTACGGTGTAGATGTAGAAATGTCCGTGCTACATTCCGTCGGTACAAACTTGAAGAATTCACAATTCGCGGTATTCCCTATGTTCTGTTCTGACGCAGCCTCGAACCCAAATAGTCGACGTGCACCTCGGACCGGAGCTTCATACATTTTAAAGACCTCGTGAAGATGCAACAAACTGCAGCCTCTCCATCATGTTAAACGTATCGCTTTCTCAATGTTGCCGATAATGATTTGACTCCTTGTTTTAACAAACTAAAAGAAAGAAAAAAAAGTTTCCTGTCAGTACAAGGAGAGAGAGAGAAAGAAAAAAAAACAGTCAAGCAGACTGCACTCAATATACTAAACACTCTTAATTGCATTCCGCATATGACTCCCTTTTGAAGCAATCAGCCTGAGGTTTTTGTGATGTCTTTTGTTTTGTGATTCACTCCTTTTTGAAGCAAATCAGCCTGCGTGGCGAACCCTTGGTGAAGACAGCAACAACGGACGGTTTATTCTTTGACGTTTCGGCTGGAGTCTGGCCTTCGTCAGGAAGAAGTTTTACGGATGAACGCGGGTGGTATTTATACAATGCTACGGTCGAGTCCAACTTTCAAAAAGGGCGGGACAGGCTAAAAACCCAGGCGCGCGCTTCACCAACGAACGTAATGCTCCCACTCGGACCTTAAAAAAAAAAAAAAAAAAAAAAAAAAACAAGTGCGTTTTCAACTGCGCTACATGGCGACGTCGGACAAATCGGTTTGGGGTGCGAGTGGAAGGAGCGAAGCTCTCTGCTGCTGTTGATCACGCGGGATGGCGCCGTTAAAGCGGTGCAATGGCTATCGAGAAGATTTTCTATACCTCGTGTCGTCGAGGGTGACACGGTATAGGACACGACTGTAACTTGGACAGATGACGGGCTTCGTGTGTGACAGTGATACGACGAGACAATCATCGCTTGGGAGGACTCCTTTTTATTTCGGTACCTTATACCAACGCGTCGTCAAATCATTGCTTATATACCTGAATTTCCGTGCAGCTGTTTGCAACGACTAGACTCGGCGCCACGTTTCACGGGTGAACAATTACTGCTTTGAAAGGCGTAATCTCGGGGCATCCTTTATTTAATAAAGCCACCACCACGCGGGGGTGGCGCCACTCAATCATCTCACGCCGCATACCGCGGCGACCAAAGCATTTTTACGTTGCCTCACAAACTCCCCCGTAAAAAAAAAAAAAAGAGAGTATGGTCATGATTTAATATTTGGGCTCTAAGAATTCTACAATACCAAACATTACATTTATGCCTGGCCAACTTCTTCATTAAAAGTGGTATCAAAGATCGATTACATCGGAACTATCGCAGACAGCAGACGACGCCGTCGGACATGGAACAGCCCTTTTCGTCTGACGGCGCCCTCTGGTGTCTGTGAAAGCTACGAGGTGATCGTTCTTTGATACCGATTTTCATGGAGGAATCGGCCAGGCATAGATATAATGTTTTGTTTTTGTTAGAATGCCTAGAGCCCATAGATTGAGTTATGACCATAAATAGGCTATCGCAGAAAGTGGTTTAGTGCCCCTATACCTTGAGACAGGGGCAGGCAGTATTTCTTTTTTTTTTTTTTTGTGTGTGTGTGGGGGGGTGTACCATCTGGTGTACCCATGGTTCCAATCTTGAACCTCTTGTTTTTAATATATTTGTCAATGATATCCAGGACGTCATTTGACATTCGAGTCTCTTGCTGTTCGCAGATGATCTCAAGATCTATAAAAAATATTTGGACATTAAATGATTGGGCTTTGCTGCAGCAATGCAATCATCATCGCAGTGGTGTAAAGATAACGGGCTTGATATTTACACTTTAAAAAAAAAAGTAATATATTTTACGCGTAAAACTAATCCAATCTATTTTGTGTATCACTTAGAAGATTTGATGATTAGTGGCATTTACGATTCTGAAAAAGATCTTGGAGTGATGCTCCAAGATCTTTCTTGGAGCATCACTCCAAGATGTTGGAGTAGTGTAGGACTCGCTAGAGTCCTACATTACAAGCTTGTGTTTTCGTCTTCTCGGTTCAATGTCAAAACTTAGTAAGTGTTTTTTTTTTCGTTTGTGCTTTACCGATGTAGAGTTCTTCCAAAACACGACTTCTGCTCTGTAATCCAGAGTAGCCTTAGTACTAAAGCTTCCCAAAATGCGTAACGCGTACCAAAAAGATTTGCCGGAATTTATCATTTTAGATCTCCTTCAAATGACTGTTATGCCTACGACTAAGTACTTAGGCCATTGCAAATTATTAATCTTGCATCAAGACAACGTTCTCGCATCCTCGCATTCTTGTTTAAAGGCATGCATTCCTATTACGATATTAGCTCTCCGGTCTCGTCTATTAACTATCATATACCCGGCAAACATTTTCATCATAATCGCACATTGTCGGTCATACTGATCACGCTCGGGCCGACCGCAAAACCACTTTTAATCATCTGGAATCAGACGACATTGACATTTTCAACCCTAACTTTCCTTAATTTAAGAGGTGCATGCATCAGGTATTGAAGCAACACTTATGCTTTGTAACTATTCAATTCTTGTGCTGTTTCTTGTTTTGTTTTTCTTGTTGAAAGAAATGTGTGAGATGATGTAACCTTTCTTGTTTGCATTTATATGTAATCTGCGTTGCTACAAATAAGAGCACCAATGTGTATGCTTCGGCCGTTATTGGGCACCTAAAATCAACCAATGCAAACTGAGAGAGAGGGGGAGATGTGAGGGTGTGGTGACGTCAGAGCGTCCAGCTCTGATTGGACGAATTAGGGGGTCAACGGAAAGGCTAGCCGCCCAATGTCTCTACTCACTGCTCGAACGCGAGACGCTGCGCGAGGAGCAGGCGACGCTCCCGTTCGCCCTGATTGGAGGAGGGAGACAGCGGGTCAAGACAGCCTTTGCGCCTACCCACTAATCCGTCCAATCAAAGCTCGCCGTTGGGACATCCCCACGCGCTCTAATCTTCTCCTCTCTCTCGCTGTCTGGCCGTGTCGTTTGTTTTTGCATGATATGTGGAGCATGCGATGTTCCATGAGATATGGCATTTCTGCAAAAGGCTGCCTCGTCGGCGTATCGATGACTCGCGCCCGCGTTCATCCGACAGAGCTGCAGAGAAATCTGCAAACAGTACAGCGTGATAACAAGGTGCCACTGCCAGTCGCCGAGACACGCCATCATTGTCGCCGATAACGTAACGACTTCTCTGTGTGACGAAAATCACAAGGAACAGGGTGAGGACCGGCATATTAGGGTGTGCCAAAAGTGTCATAGACTTTGTGTGTGTATGTGTGTTTGTGCGTACGTGTGTGTTTGTGTGTGTGCGTGCCTGTGTATGTGTCTGTGTTGAAATTTCTTTAAATAAACTAAAAACCATTTCGTATCCATTTAGGTCGGCTGCCAGCCAGAGCTTAAATTTATGAATTTATCCATCCATTCAATGACTACAAATCGTCCGCAAGACTGTTCCATAATATATATATCCACCCACCGGACAGAAAACAGGAAAACTCGTAGACTTTTCAGTGGCCGTCTATCTGACACCGCAATATGCGTGTATTTTCCTTTCCAGTGGATTGTGTGCGAACAGCAGTTGAGCTTGTTAAGCAGCGTGTAATACCGTGTCCCTGCAGGAGACCTTGTTTGTAAGTACACCCTCAATAGGCTTACATCTGTTCATACGGCAATACTGCCAAGTTTCGAGCACTCTAAGTGCCCTCACATGTAGATACGAGGGTACCTGCTTTTTATCTAAGTTCCGATGAATTGAGCTAAAAAAAAAAAAGAAGTGATGACAAACTTTTTTTGAATACACACAAAATGCATAGGTGCACACTCTAGCTACTTCTTCGCACAAATATCGTACGTATTAAGGCAGTTATTACGACGCGGCAGAGGCTTTTGGAGGCCCTCCCGAAGGAGTGTGTTGCTGCTGCGGTTCTCAGGTGATTCCATCATATGCTCGTGCAAGACGCCACCCGCCACGATCGTGTGTGTGAAGAAAACAGCTTGAAGTGATGGAATGACAAGACCGAGGCGGCAGTTTTTTAAAGGGGGGAACCGATATCTTGGACCAGGTCACAATAACTGCCTCAATCTGTGTGGCGATTATGTAAAAGCTGAAGTGCAGGATGCGGCCATAGGGACTAACACATTTGGCACGCCTTGCAAAATTCGAATTTCAGGCGTACATATATACCTGAAGTTGGACATGCTAACGTATATTGGAAAAAAAGTTTCACGTCTATGAGCTTGCTCCTAGGTTGTCATTGTTCATGTATTTCGTTAAAAGTACTAATTAGCGCGATTATCTTGCTTGCGTCGCCAGCCTCTGCAATTAACCCTCTGCGTTTTTTGTTTTTTTTTGCGTTTAGCAAGCTATTCGGAAGCCAGCTCATACGCGGCCTCCAATTTTGATTTATTTTTAATATTTTACTACTTCCGAGTTGACATCTAAAACAAAATCTACATAAAACTTCTTGCGAAACTACGTTTGCGTGCCCAATTTCAGGTGTGTATACGTTTGGAATTCGATATTTTGCAAGGCGTGCCAAATGTGTTAGTCCTTACGGCCGCACCAATTTAAACATAAATATCATAACATAATATATTCATAAACAACACTTTACAGCTTTATTGTGACTTTCTTGGAAACGTCGATGTAACTATCCCTCAAATACAGCGAGGGCCAAAATCAGTTTCTCATGCCTTCCGGCACTCTGGTACAAAGGTGCGTCTGTTCGCAAGCTCGCTCTTTTCAATCGGCAAGTTTTTTTGTTGATTTTTCTAATTATTAAGAAGCACTCTTGCTTCAATCAAACGTTACAACTAAAAGTCCTAATTTTTCTACGTGCCTAGAAAGAAAAAGACATTGTTTGAGTATTTGGGACGTTCTGTTGGGAAAATCCTTCCGAACTTTGCTTGCGTTAGCTGCATGTTTTGTCGAATAAAACGATTCGACTCACGAAAACTCCGTTTCACTTTTAATCTAAAAAGGCTTAACTCCGTACTGAGCAGGGTGATTTTGTTTTTAGTGTTTGTAGCTTTTAATAGAGCTAATTTTTGTTTTCAATATTTCTTACAAAACAAACCCAACCTTACTCTCCCGGTAAATATCGGAGCTTGTACAAGTGATTTCTGAGATTTATTCAGAGTGGGTTACTGATTCAAGTTTGGCCCTGGTACACTCAATGTGCTCGGCTGAGCTACAGTTTGGTCCTAATATCCCACCAAAACAGGGAAACTCGATTTTTGCTACAGTAATTTCCAAACAAACGTCTTACAAAAAGAAATTTTAAATTAAGTTGTAATAATTTCCCACTAACATGCAGATACAATCTATAAGTCAAAAACAAAAATAAAAGAATAAGATGCATAGCACACAGTACTGCTAGAAACAGCGTCTGGTGGCTATAGACGTTTGCAAGAAGGGCTTCTGGGTGTGGCGGCCATTTTGCTGGGTGCACGATCGTCTGATAGTCAGGCCTTGCCAGCGCGTGCCCACTAAGGACATCTTATTGCCCCGTGGTTGCCCGGCTGACGCCAAACAAAGCTTTTTGCATCCACGGTTATCAGGCTTTGAACCGCGTCTGCTTGCAAACGTCTATACACGATCGTAAACAGGACATCGAGCCGCCGCCATGTCCGTGCGTGCTTGCCAGGGGTATACCTTCACGTGCATGTTGGATGTGCTGGTGCGCATTAGACACCATGCCTCGATAGCACACTTGCGACTAAACAGTTTTAGGACGTGCACCTAGGGTCCCTACGGTTCCTAGAGCGTCGCATTGAACATGCGCTGTGCCCCAAGCTGCACGGGGGACCCGTAATGCTGGGCCCTCTACTCCAAAACTCTTTATAATATAGAGAGAACTTCTGGCACACTTAGTTCGTTTGGCGCTTGCTTTGCTTGCTTTACCGTAAAGTGACAGGCACACGCTTACCGGACTGCAGGCATCTCACTGGAGGTACGCATTGAAAGAGTGTATAGGGTCCATAGGGTTCATTAAGGAAGAGACCCTTTTCAGAAGTTCGCCAGTCAACATTGGAGGTCGCCATTGGACAGTAGAAAATTGGGACTCCCTCCCGCGTGGATCCGGCACAAGGACTCGAGCCTGTTCCCCAGTAGGTGCGGTGCTGGGGTAATGCCGACATGGTTTGACTATAGAGAAAAATTGGCGACTCCCTCGACGGAAAGAAAAGACGTGTGATTTCTTTCTTCTTTTTTTTTTTTTTCTGAAAAGGGGGGGGGGGGTTGCTTAATCCACCAAAGGACATCCTGGTGATATCACACACTGCCTGGTGATAGTTAGGAGGAGGAAATTGGTTTAGCAGGACGGGAGGAGTCATATGTTTGTCTCTTAAGGCGTAAGCTAGGTGGCGCAAGCTACCGCTCGTTACGACGGGTACAGCCAGATACATCCATCCATCCATTGGACACGAAGCGCGTGATTGGATCCGAGTCCTCGCTGAATGCTGACGTAGCGCTCCTATCCAATACGAGCCGAGCCGAGTTCACGCCGAGAGCTGAAGCGACCCTCGTGTGCAATAGATGCTCAAAATACGTGATCAAACAATGGCGGACAAGTGCGGGCGAGGACTTTTGAAGAGAGTCTTTTCAATATAATCTACTCTGGCACTCGGCGCCGGAAATGCATCTCTTGGGAAGTATACTGTTTTGTCTACACTGTCACGTGTCATTATTGCAGCGAAACACAATTTCAAAAGTCCGCAGCGAGCCTTCGCTGGACCAATGATATCGTAAGTTATGCAACAAAGAGTCCCATACATATCGTACGATTTATAACCTTGCGCGGCGTAAGTACTCCTGTTTACCCATGAAGATACCTGTTCCAGGTTAAAAACAAGGCGGCTGAAGCCAACGACACTGACGATCGGTGAGTTTCGCTTGATCGGATAATCACAACCCCCCAACGACCGAATCATATATGATCGATATAAGCGCTTACCCATTTCGATGCTTGTACCCGCGAGAAAGAAAGCTTTTCGCGACATCTATCGCATCTCAATAGAAATGCCTTCATATTGAATCAAATTCCTTATAACCTTGCTCGTACATTTTATGCAGCCACAAGCGTATACTTATTATAGTAGAGTGCCAAGTCGGATCAATCTATATCTTCGGTCAACAACGTTTCTTATTCGCCTCGAGATCGAACCGTGTCGCCACCGTGCGGCCGAAATTGGAAACGCGCGAAAGCGGGGATACCGCCGTGCGTCACCTGCTACGGGCTCACGCTCAGAAGCATGGATCTCGACGACTCCAGCCCGTTTCAGGCTGAGCTTGACATTCCTATTAAATGTTTTATGTTTTTGTTGCCGTTTCTTCTATACTAAAGGTTGTGTTGTATCGTTTCCCATGCGTAGAAATTCAGCAAAGCGATTATGATTAAGCCGGAAGCTTCCATAATCTTACTGTGTTGGTTTGTATACAATCGCTGGTCCCACGTATTTTTGTTATCTCGCACAAACCATGGCTTTCATAATGCATTGAATGTTGAGTGGGTCTGTGGTCTGATTAGAAAATTAACCCGACTGATCGCTATCCCTTTAATAGACTAATCAATCAATAAATCCGTATGTTGATTTTTCGCCGTTCATATTGCGTGAAAGACTTTAAAACTATAGATTTTTTTACTAGCTTTAGTATGTCATAAATGGTATACTGCATTCCCATTCTAAACTTTACGTTGTGAGTCCTACATAAATATGAACACGGGAAGCCTTTTAAAATGAAGTATAATCAACCTCGGTGAAATGACAAGCACGCTGAAGTGGTTTACCGTGCAAGCCAGTGTCACAAAAGAAATAAAGACGTCAAAAATATTAAAGCAGGCATTTTTTACTCCTTGTTGACTTTCTCCAGCACAAGGCTCCAATTAACCGGCAAAAAAAAAATTGCAATTAAAGCATTACTTGAATAATCTGAAAGTTAATCGATGAACTGCCCAGTCCTGATATCCTGAGGGCGGAGGGTGATTGGAAAGTCTCGTGAAGCTCGCTAGCCCTCATCAGTAAAAGAGTATCACTGCGGCCGGTGCTGTCTGTGTCGTGGTGCGCGTCGTTTGTTGGGGTTGCAGAGTCTACTGTGTTTGAATCCAACATTATTTAGCCAGAAATTTATAGTATTAGCATCTTGACATCCGCGGCCCTCACCAAGAAAACTGAAGCGGGTGAACCCACACTACCGAGAAAAGCATTTAATAACAGGAACATTGCTGCGTTGCTCGGTTACACTCGTTTATTACAGTCACGGAAGGTATATCAGAACAGTTTGTTCCAATTGTTTCAGTTGTCCTGCCATCCGTGCAGTTTGCAGATTTTAACTAGTAGAGACACCCTGTCCCCATCGCAACGCAGTAGATTTGTTCAGACTCCAAAAAACTTACCCACACTATCGCACAGTAAAAGGGGAGAGGAACTCAATAGCATGGTAATTTCCAATACAGCGCTAACTTATCTTCATTCTATATATTTATATTACTGCAAAAGCTAAGTTAAAAAAAAAAAAGCATAGAAGCTGCGATTTCACAGCTTACAGTACCAGTATTATGTTATTTGGGTTGGAATTTATTGTTTTTTTTTTTAATTGCCACGTTGATGAACCGATACATCCATTTTAAAAGAAACAAATATTTAACATAAATATTCCAGTTCAGCCGGAGAGGCATCAGTCGTGGTGATCCATGCTTTCCAACGCCTGCCCAAAGCAGACGACGCGCCCACAGAAGCGATTATATAAATTTAGGCCTTACTCTGGCAACACGATTCGATCTTCACTGAAGCACCGAACAGTACCGCATCCTTTTCCGCTAGCATTGTTTTCCCACCGATAGTATGCGGCAAAATAAACGCAAGAATCTACGCCGTCTCGCGCGCGAACGTGGAGAGCCTATGGGGCGGCCGTTCTCCTATCCCCGCTTTGATGATGATGATAGTGCGACCGTAGCGCCACCTATAGGTCGATCTCGAGGCCAATAGTTCTTATGACATTGCAGCGTCCTGACCGAGGTGATCATCCACTACGAGACGGTCGACGTCATGATGCAAATCAAGTCGCCGAAGATCACGGTCAGTTTGACGCTTTTACAAATGTGAAGGGGCCTGCAACATTATTATAATTTGTTTTGCCCAAAGACTATCAACAACACGTACTAATCGTGCAGATAAATGGCGGCATGTGTGCGCGGTGTCTTGAGTTTTACATTGGTACGTATGATGTAAAAGCATGGCTCGGACAGGACGTAATACTCCGCGACGCTGTTAGCACGAACAAGCCATCGTCGGGTTTTTCTTAGTATTGAAGGACAGTCATCGAAACTACTTAATTATTCAATTTCTAAGTGAGAGTTAAAAATAAAGGAAATAAACTGTTTCTCTCGACCTGCACCACCTGACGGTACAACAGGTTTATCATTAAAACTATAGAAAGTGGTCAGTGGGGTACACATTTAAAGGGGTACCGGCGTCTTCTTCGTCCTCGATTTGCCTAAAAACTTGCTGAACACACCAACAAACATCGCTGAAATAGTAACCCAAATATTCGGCCCTAACTAACTTTTTTTCGCGAAGTTATAGAATTTACAATTTTGGTCCTCATCATGTTTTTCAAGGTGAAAAGCTCTATTGGCAACATTGAAAAAGTCACGTCATGGTTAGGCAGGGGTTCACTCTTTGGGCTGTGGACTTGGTTCCCAACTGATTACAAACAGTTTCATGGTGTCAAATGAATGCTTTGAAAGATCGCTCCAGCTCCCGCGTAGCAGCACGAAACCAATGCTCGGCATAGTCCATCTTCAGATAGCCCGCTCGAAACGCAGTCCTGCCATCCTGTGACGTCACGGCAACAAAAAGCGCGGGTATATTCGAATCCTGGTTTTGGCGTCATTTTCATTTGCCGACTTGACATTTATTTATTTATTTATTTAAAATACCCTCAAGGCCATCGGCATTACAGAGGGGAGTGGGGGTTAGAGGCAGAAGTACACTTTGCAGTTCAATCTGAGCAATATAGATTATTTATGGCAGTTCTAAATAAATGGTCAGGAACAACGGTTGCAATAGATGCGGGAAGGTGGTTCTAATCCACTGAAGTTTTCGGAATTAATGACTCTCAGAGTGCATCAGTGTTACATTTTAGAATGTCTACTTACATATGATCAATGCGTGACAAAATATAAGACGGATGATTCAGCAGTCTGTTGTAAAGTAATTGGTTAGTATGGTATATCTTATGAAAGGGACGTAAGCGAGCTATTTTGCGACGTAAAGTGAGGTTAGGCAGCGATAGGCTACTTTTCATGGAGGTTACGCTTGCGGTGCGATGAAAGTTGTTAGGAATAAAACGAGCAGAGCGATTCTGAACTGATTCCAGGGCGTTAGTTAGTTTGGAATGACCGGGGTTCCCAGATAGAAGAAGCATATTATAATTTAGAGCGGAAGAGCGTTTTGTACAGGGTTAGTTTCAGAGATGAAGGGGCAAGTAAAAAGTTTCGCTTTAGATAACCCAGCGTTCGATTAGCGTTATTAATAACATACTCAACATGCATTTGCCAGGAAATATCTGAGGTTATATAAACACCTAAATATTTATATGAAGAAACAGAAAGTAATGGAACATTTTCGAGAAAATAAGAAGAAGGAACAATACATTTACGTGATACTCTCATGGCCTTGCATTTAGTCGTGTTAAGTTCCATCCCCCATAATTCACACCATTTTAAACATGGTTAATTTCAGCTTGTAAATTCAGAACATCCGAGGCGTTAGTAACTTCTCTGTAAATACCACAATCATCAGCGAATAAACTAATTGAAGAAAATATCAAATTCGGCACATCGCTAATATAGATAAGGAACAATAGTGGACCTAATACAGAATCCTGTGGTACTCCAGAATTGACGGAGGCTAGTTGTGATGTTTCATCGTTAGCCGTTACAAACTGGGAACGATTAGTGAGAAAACAAGTTATTCAGGACAGAACATTTGCGTCAATGTTAAGACTGTTACGTTTTAATAGCAGCAGCTTGTGTGAAACTTTATCGAATGCTTTGAAAAAGTAAAAAAAAAAAAAAATGCAGTCTACCTGGGACCCTTGGTCAAGCGCTTGGTGCAAATCATGGGTGAATGACAAGAGTGGCGTTTCGAAAGAGAAGGGCTTACGAAAGCCATGCTGAGCGGTGCTGAAGAAAAGGTTAGATTAAAAAAATTGAACTAGTTGTGAGTAGATGATATATTCTGTATCTTGCATGGAATGCTAGTAAGCGAAATCGGTCGATAGTTATCTGGGCAATATTTATCACCTCCTTTGTGGAGTGGCACCACCTTCCCTATCTTCTAATCAGCAGGCAACTCTCTAAGTTAAAGCGACTGGGGAAAAAATTTGAGATAATATCAAAGAGCAATACATTTTTTGTGTTTTTGAGGAACTTTGAGTTAATGCTGTCGGTGCCAGCAGAGGAAGAAAGTTTTAAGTTATCGATTATTTTAACAATACCAATAGGATTGACAAAAACGGGCCCCATAGGCAAAAAATCACTCGCATCAAACCTACAAGTAGGCGTGTTAGTGACAGTTTGAAAGGACTTAATAAAAACATCATTCAAAACGCGAGCACATTCATCGCTAGAAATAATATCTCCGTTCGCGGCCTTGAGTGAAATTACGAATTTTTCTTTTTTACTAACAACATTCCAAAACTGCTTTGGGTTAGTGGCTAACATAGACGGTAGCTTAACGTTAAAATACTCGTATTTCGCATCTTGAATGGCATTTTTGTAAACTGCACTGGCGTCATGATAAGACTCCCACCGATTACCAGTACTGGAAGATTTAGCAGCACGAAACAATCTCTTTTTCTTGTTCGATAGCCTTTTCAGTGACGGGTTGTACCACGGTGATTGAGGGCGAGATGTTACAGATCGCAGTGGAATGTACTTGTCGGTGAGGACGGCGACTTGACCCTTAAACATATTCCAGTTCTGCTCAACGGAACGCTCGGAGAAGTTAACAAAATAGGGATTTACGAACTGATTGAGGGCATCGTTTATAGCGTGGAAATTAGCTTTTTGGTAGTCTCGAATAAGTTTTATCTTTTTTCTACTATTACACTTTGGAGTGCTTAGAGAGACAAGTAACGAGCAGTAATCACTTAGTCCTGGCAGGTGAGATATTAGGGATACAAGGTCAGGTGTGGAGGTTAGAACAAGGTCAAGAATATTTGCTTAAGTGGCTGCAATTCTCGTGGGTTCTGTAACTAGCTGCAATAAGTTAAAATCGGAACACATTTATTTATTTATTTATTTATTTATTGTACCCTCAGGGCCCGAAGGCATTACAGAGGGGGAGAGCGTAGGCAGGGAAAATATAACAATTCAGCAATACTAAAACAAATAAAAAGTGAACAAACAGGTCAGAAATCAGCGCAAAAATGGTTATTTATGGCACTTCGAAAAAGATTAGAGTCTGTTATGGCAGCAATTAAACCGGGAAGGTGGTTCCATTCTTGAGCTGTGCGTGGTAGAAAAGATGAATGAAATGTGTTGGTTAATATGTTCAAGAAATTTGTTCAAGAAATTCAAGAAATGAAATGTGTTGGTTAAAATGTTCAAGAAATCAAAACACTCCGACGAAAATGGATTAGGAAACGGGCTCTCGTGCGACCAACAGATGTTTGGGTAATTAAAATCACCTAGAAGAAATATTGGACTGTTTGGAAACCTTGTTACAACCATATTGAGAGCATCATGAAGTTCGTTTACAAAATTATGGGTACACTTCGGCGGACGATAACAAACACAAAGAATAACTATTTTGAATTTCGCGATAGTACATAGCATACTGGAATAAGTAAAAAATGGCGATTTCGAAAATGTTGTAAGGTGGGGTTTCTAAAAAAATCGCCGGAGTACCCCTTTAAGCGGTAAATGTTGATGCTCGAGTAGCTTTTTCAAGTGAAATATTAAAAGAAAGCGCCAAAGTCGTGTTCGCGCTAGCGGTGTCGCTCGGTGTATACAAGCATGCACCTCAATGTCCTCTTGAATGCCATAAATTATGTTCAGTTTAGGAACCGCGGCATGCCAAATAATCGTCCCACCATCTTTGAGACCTTAAAATGGGCACTGAAGACAGGTTAATATCTAGGACATTTTCAAATAAATGTTTAAAGGAGTGTTATTGTAGTAGTTGTTGTTGTTATTGTCCAAAGAGCACTCTCAGACACCCTCAAGCTGATGAGTTGTATCACTTCCTAAACATTGGAAAGCCAGCCGCACTGACAACACAGTCTAGAATTGTACGACTTCATTCGCGGACCGGTACTTTCACCCCGACGTGGGATTAGAGCTCTTACCAAAGACGTTGGCCCGTGCCTCGGTATTCGTGTTCAGTCTACGCTTAGACTGCGTGTCGTCGCAGCCAAAGCTGCCGTGACTCTGTCATCCCAGCAGCTTTCACCCACTGTTCATTGTTAGCGGTTCCATGTCACGTCATCCCCTAAACAGCTCACCTCGGACACTTCACGTCAAACACATTTCATTCCAATGCATTCCATCACAAGTCGTTTTGCCCTGGGGCATTGTATAAAATTTCGGGCCAGGATAGTTTATGCGGTATCAAGAGTCTGTGAAATGAAGTGTCTTCAAGTAAAATGAGTGGACTCCTTTCTATTTTATATGGTTCATCGGGTTTCTCTTTAAGATTTAGACTACCGTCCCAGGTGGCACCCTGCCCTATGCCTGCTTCTGATCTAACGTCTCTTCATGTGCTTGCTTCGCTGGAGACGCTGATCTGTGCAACAAAGATGTCTTATCACATTGACTACTTACTTTTAAATTTGCTTAAGCTTGTTATAACAAGCTTAAGCAAACAATTTTACGACGAACATTCCACACCACATGTCGATCATCTCTACCAATGAGAGCCGAGAAACGGAGCGTAGCTAGCTACTCGCTAATGGGCGGGGCCTAGAACAGACAGATTTGGCCAGTCATCGGCCAATGGCTGGCAATGGTCCTTGGCCAAGTGGCCAGACAGTGGCCAGAGACCGACCGGTGACTGGCCTTTATCTGGCCATTGGCCAATGGCCACTGGCCATCAGCCATCGGCCGAGCATTGACCAATGAATGGCCACTTTCTGGCCACTGGCCAAAAGACCATCACCAGGCATTGGCTATTGCTTGGCCAAAATCTGTGCTGCTTGGGGGGCTACCTCCAGCTAAATTGTTTCTAACGGCGTAAATATTGCGTTACACCTCTTCTTTCTTTTTTTTTCGGAATTTTGTGGGGGGGCTAGAACTTGTGTCTTACTTAGGCCCTTTAAACTATTTTTTTATTTCGTTTTTTTTTTATTAAGTTGTCAGTGACAACTGAATAAAAACTGAGGTGACTTGCTGTCACTCTAAGTGACAGCAAGTCACTTCGAGTAGTGACGTCATTTCCGTGCCTCACGCTCTTTCTTTCTTACAGCCTTCGGGACTGGTCAGCAACCTGGGCAGCATTCTGAGCATGTACGTCGGCTTCTCGTTCCTGCTTGTCTTCAACGTCGTCGACGTGATGGCGAGAAGCATGTGTGCCCGGGGACAGCAGCGAGGTCCGCCAGCGCGCAGCCAGTGACATCGATGTAAAGTCCGCGAAAATATACGGTCGCGCATAATGACGACTTGCCCAAGCGACCGATATCTCGCCGCAGGCAAACATGTCAAGTTATATGCCTCATGTGTGGCCGCGCCGCCGACACGCTCGTATTGGTCAGCAGCACTCGCTTACCGGATCGAACCGAAGAACCGGTGACTGACGACCCAACCAATGCACCGAAAATCTCGGGGAGAGGAGGAGACGACAGTACACGCCTCTCCTCCCCCTCTTCCTAGCTCTCAGAAAAAAAGGTGTATTATTACACCCCTTGTCCCATATAATACACCCCAAAACTTCAATTCGACGTACAGCGCCCCATAATCGAACAGGCGGCCCCAAAGTTTTCGAGGGGCTTGATAGCCGTGTGGTACAACTTATTAAGATAGCTGATGGACGTATTATGGACTACAAAAAAGATTATCGGAGTTTTCTTGGCCGTACTGCAAAAGCTCCGTGTTTTCTTTCTTTGGTCTTTGATACGTACTTTAGCAATTTAATAAGTTATATCGCACCGTTATCAAGCCCCTGGTAAAACTTGGTGCAGTCTGTTCGACTATAGGGCGCTGTACGTCGAAATGAAGTTTTGGGGTGTTTTATATGGGACAAAAGGGTGCATGGTGATACCTTTTTTTTTTTAGAGTCAGTTTCTCGCCGCATAGTCGGTGATAGAGCCACCAAATGAGCCAGTTTCGGCACTCTTTTGCCCGATATTGTTCTGGGCGCCGCCATCTTGGAGCTCAGTACAGAGCAGACGCAACTGCCGATCGCCATGATTCAGAAGGGCGACCTCCTCAACATTAGCTTCGGTGTTAGGAAGCTCGTGTAATATTTTCTTGCTCCGTCGCGAAATGTTTAAACACTTGTGGCGGACGAAAAAGCGTTTCCTGTGATTCCAAATAAAGCTTCAGTAAGCACCAAGATGGTCAAGTATTGTCATTGCACTGAAGCGTAGCTTTCTTTTTTAGTACTGACAAGGTGAAAACGAGAGGGCGTCCTTAACGCCCGGCGTCCCGGCACGCGCTCGTTGCCTTCCGCAGTGCTCCGGCCGCGCGTGCATACTCGTGGCCCACGAAACGGCGAAGCGTTGTCGAAGGCAGGAAGCTCGCGCAGGAGGCGGGACAACTGAAGCTCCCTTTGCCTCTCTCATTCTGCCAGTCACTACAGAAGTTCAGTAGTTAAACAGCGACCATTCTGTCGCTAAGGTATAACCGAGTCGTCTGCTATATACGTATATAAGCATTATGCATTCAACACCCGCGCGAAAAAAAATGCCGCGTCACTGGGCCGTCGGTGCATGTGCGACATCCGATATCCTACAATAGAGTTACTGCGCATGGCGAGAACGCATGGCCAGAAAGCTCAGCAGACAAAGATGGCCGAGCGCAGAAGGTGATTCTTGGTATGGACCATTCCCATATACGCCTGTGCGCTGCCGCCTTTGTGCACGAGGATGTGCTGACGCCTTCTGATCATGCTCAGCTGTGCTCTCTTCTGCCAGATATCAGACGCCACGCATACGCAGACAGCCTGGGTGACTCGGTATTTTTCGCCCGAGTGACGAGCGTTGGAAAGGTGTATTGTGCGACCGTGGGTCCTGTAAGAGACCAGCGTAGACTTCTACGTTTCGAAAGACTGCCCTCCGTTGGCAGCTGTACAATGCCTGCACAATGGCGGACCAAATTCGCAACGTCGCGGCACACTTTAGGCGTTTGGTTAAATGAAAAGGCGAAAGCACACCTAGAAAAGGAGGTGATGAGCGCAGTGATGTTGCACTTTCGACGCTGTTTGATTGGCTCGTTGTCTCTATAGTGCCGAAGTCCGCTATCTTATGGAATCACTTGCGCGTGTCAGTTGTTCCGCCATTATGCAGTGGTTACGAGCTTCCAATAATCAGCATGCCAAGTTTGAAAACACAGTGAATGAAGTGACCCTGGATCTTTTGTGGTAGATATTGTAGGAGGAAAAATATTGGTTTGGGGAGCAGTGACTGACGTTTTTTAGAACAGACCGCAGCATCTCTTAACCCGTCACTTGAACACGAAAAAATGTGATTGCATCGCTAAATGAATTCATATCTGATCATGACTGGGGGTCCCTTTTTGATACTGAAGAATATTACTTGTTATATTTTGTAGTAAAAATATAGCACGCAAGAAGAACACACAGCCTCCCTTAGGAATGAGACTCGGTTTATAGTAGGTACAATTTATACAATAGGTATTTAAGAAAGTGTCGAACAATTAAGCCCAGCGCAACACTCCAGTTAAGATAAATCATATCTTTCTCTCAGTTTTTACACTCGGTAATTAATTTAGCCTGTAAATCTAATGCCCGCAAAATTCCGGCAAAAATTAGCACAAACAATCACCTGCAAATATTGTCACGCGCGTCGCCGAGCGCGCGCGTGCATGGTCCAATGGTTATTGCGACTGGCTGTTGCGCAGCGGCTCCAGGTTCGATTCCAGGGAGCGGACTCTTCCTTTATTTATTCGTTCAACTTGGCGTTCTCGTAAGTTCAAGAACCTTGTCGTCTGATCGAGTTACGAATGTTCTACGCACCGAACGTTCTACACCGAATGTTCCAAAAACCGACGCGGGTACAAAAGGTGCTCCACGTGGCGAGCCGGAGTTAGTCTCGCCCCAGCGTTCGATCCCGCTGTTACGCTGCCATCGACTCCAGCTTTCTTCTATTTCGTCTCGTGCACAAGTTCGCTCCATTAAACGTTTAGTTTCCTTCAATCAATCGTCGCCTCATCGATTGTCGTTCGTGACAATATTATGAAAATCTACATTTGTCCCTTAAAAGTGACATTGCGCTCTAGCGACGTTCGAACCAGAGTTAAGTAAAAGTTCGTTGCCCTTACGATTGACAGCTGCTCGGGAACTATATCTGACCCACGCATTTAATCAAATTGAGATTCCCGCTTTTCTCTTCTTACTAGGCACAGCTTTTTAAAATTAGAGTTCAAACTACAATCAATACCAAAGAAGGTCGACCTGTAATAGTACTCAGCATAATTTCCGAGCCAATCGCGCTAACCCATGTTCTAACCCCAGGTTAGCCGCTGCTCCTAGCACACCGGTACAATGCGGTGAAGCTGGACCCGAGCACGCTGGTGGGAGGCCGTGAAGGGGGACGCGAGCGCGGACTTGTATGCTGTACCTATTATAAGTAATCAAATTACTTGTAATCGCTTACTTTCTTGAGTGATTTTGTAATCATTTAAAAATCCTTTATTAAAAAGTACAAAAGACCCGATTTAAAACAGGGAGAAAAGTCTGTCTTTTTGAAAGCCTGAAGTAATCGGAAAAGTGACGATTACTTTTTTCAGGTAGCGGCAAATTACTTTTCTTCTCAAGTAATCTAAATGAATATTTTAAGCGGTAGTAACTTCAATCGCAAATCATTACTTTTTTTCTTTTTCTAGTAACGTGCACAAGATTGCGCGAAGGGCGCAACTGCCACGGTAAACTGTAGCCATGGCATGGATGCGTCATAGAGTTATTATAATGTACGATAGAGGTTCAAGTGGCGCTAGTGTGCTGACGCCACTTGAATCTCTATCGCCGGTTTTTCAACCTATCGAGCTGTGAACTACTCAGAGGTGCAAGCAAGTGGTGGAAGTTTACAGCAAAAGAAATCAAGGAATAAACATACCTTCTTCAAAAGAGAGAGGGAAAAATTGAGAGCCCTTTCACTTTGCGAAGAGGGAAGTCCAGCGAAGCTGGCGCTCTGGTGGGATTTGCTATGTCGGGCTGGGAGCAGCGGCAACGGCGGTTTCACGTTGGCGACGTGCCCATTCTCGCTTCTGGGCGCGCCGACGCCCCTCGTACTCCCGCTGCTCCTCTTCAGAACGTACAATATGGGTGCGACCCATGTGAAGCCTGAAGTCCAACTAATAAGGACAGTGGCGCGATCTTCGGCAGGTGGCCGCCGAAGAGCGCGCGGCATTGCGCAATGTCATAGGGGGGAGAGACGCCGTGCGTGGGGAAGGCGTGCGCCGTCTGCGGCAGTAACTGTTTTAATGCAAAATCCTAAAATAAATGACACCTTGACCGCGCGTTCGTCAACGCTTTATTTTGGTTATTATTGCGAAGCCATTTTCTGTCCCATTGAGCGAGCCGACGTCATCAGCGCGCGAGGGCCGTGAGCTTCCCGGAAATTGCGTATTTCCTGACGTTTTTGCTGTTTCCGTGGCGCTTTCTGAGTCACTACCATGCGCGTTGGTTAGGACGATGCGGTATCAGGCGAGCGGATAGCACCTGCGCCAGACGGCGAAGAAACGCGGAACCGGATCTAGTGCCCTCCATCGATTGGCCGGGAGAGGAACGCATACGTCACAGCACATTTTCGTGCGCCTTCAGGAAAAGTTTAATTCATGCAACTTTCTTATGCGCGCCTGGAAGGCGCAAGGAATCAGCGCGACGTCACGAAATACGCCATTTCCGGTCAGAGCGGTGAGGAGAGCGCGCGATCTGCCGTCGACGCAAATACGCCGCAGACGAAATAAGGGAGCGAAAGAACGACATGCATGCTTTCGCATTCACAACTCATAAGAAGTGCTTAGGTGTACCTCGAGCCTTTTTACTTCGAATCTTTTATACGGGGAAGGCGCGCGCGCGCGGCGGCCATGAGTCTGCAGCATTAGCTGTACAAAAATGTTGGTCTATACGCTCGGTATGACCCCGGAGACGATCCGCCAGAACCTAGCCATAGACAGCTCCGCAGTAAAAAAAAAGAAGGCCGAGGCTACATCCACGCGCGGGGACGTAGCCAAGTCGGAAGGAGATAAGGCTCCATCCACGCAAAAGGTCACGTGACTTATAATTTAAGAACATAATTTGTTTTTATTTACATATTATGCTTTCTTACAAGTAAATATAGGATCTAAAAATAAAGAGGTTACATTTTATTGTTTTTTTAAAGTTAATATATAAAGTGACCTTACAAATTCTTGGACAATTTATCAATGTTTCACTGTTTTCTAACACTGATAGGAAATATCATGCGTCATAAAAATAGTATCCGTAGATGTCTTTATATTTATGTTGTCCAGGAGTCACACACACGTGTGGGCAGCGTGCGTGCCATCCGTGCGTGTGGGCGTGCAGCCTGCAGCCATGTGGTGTGGGCTTGGTTGGCTTGGCGCGGCTGCGACCTCTGGGGCCTTCGCGCATGTGCACATCGCTGCTGAGGCGAGGCGGCGAGGCTTCGCCGTGTATGTGATTGGCTTAATTCGTTTAAGGCGTTGTAGTGTGAGCTTATGTGCATCGAAGGGGACAAGTGCGAGCACACGCCTCGTATGTTCTTGACTTGCGCGCACGCTCGCTATCTCACAAAGATTGTGCGAGAAGGGAAAGCATGCACTAGGCTCAGTAATAACAAACCTATTGAGAGCATTCAATCGAGAAAACTGGGCAAAAAATTCCAGAAACAGTTTATTTCATGACAAATAAAACAGTAGTCGATGCACAGATGCCACTCGTCCACGAGATCACCGATGAACACGAAGCCCTTCTTGCGGCAGAACTCCTGCAGGAGCCAGTTCACTTCTCTGTGCCGATCATTCTACGCCTGGATCACTGCACTCTGCCTACGCTGACACTCCAACGAAAAGAACCTGTTCTCCCAACTCGGAAGAAAAAGCGATCTGCGTCGTCGGATTGCGTTCCAAGATCTGAGCGGCCAGCCGACGGTACTTGTCAACGTACGCGCAGGCACAAACGCTGGTGTTGTTTTTGCCAAAATCGAGCAGGGCGTCAGACACTTTGAGAAGCAAAGCCTTGATCCTAATGTTACTAAACACCCGCACTTCGACAGCCACCCGGTTATTCGATGTGAAATACTGGGACAAGTATTTCACCATCGAATCCCCGGCAACCAAAACTGGAGGCATATCAGAAGCGCGACCGTCTGAATACACAAAGTTTTCTTGACAAAGAAAATAAAACAAAACAAAACAAATAAAAACAACACTTCAGATAAACCCGCTTGGGGAAGACCAGGCAGGAACAGCAGTCCGCGCACGGCAGGAACGCAAGGAGCAGTGGCCACCGAGCACAAGGCAAAACAATGGGAGACAAGACCGTAGGTTGATTGCTGCGTGGACGGAGAGAAGACGGAAAAAGAACTGCTTCCGTCCACGCAAAAAAAGTGACGTGGGCGCCGGAAGTGACGTAGTGCGTGGATGGAGCCTTATCTCCTCCCGACATGGCTACATCCCCGCGCGTGGATGTAGACACTCCCAAAAAAAATGGAAGCTGCTTACAACTCCCTGTAACGCCGAATTAGAGCGCAGCTCTTGAGGAGGAGGAGGGAAGGGCACTGGGGGGGGGGGGGGGGTTCAACTAACCAGGGGGGTCACGTGACCTTGGGGGTCACGTGACCCCCAAATACCGATGGTGTCATCACTGACGTCGCTGATGACGTCATCAGTGACGATGACGATGCGGATACCGATGACGTCATTAGTGACGTCACTGATGACTTCACCAGTGATGATGACGATGCGAATGTCGGCTACGTCATCAGTGACGTCACTGATGACGTAATCAGTAATGATGACGATGCGGATGCCGGTGATGACATCAGTGACGTCACTGATGACGTCATCAGTGATGATGTCGATGACGATGCGGATGTCGGTAACGTCATCAGTGATGATTACGATGACGATGGGGATGCCGGTGACGTCATCAGTGATGATGACGATGACGATGCGGATGCCAGTGACGTCATCAGTGATGATGACGATGACGATGCGGATGCCGGTGACGTCATCAGTGATGATGACGATGACGATGTGAATGCCGGTGACGTCATCAGTGATGATGACGATGACGATGCGGATGCCGGTGACGTCATCAGTGATGATGACGATGACGATGCGGATGCCGGTGACGTCATCAGTGATGATGACGATTACGATGTGGATGCCGGTGACGTCATCAGTGATGATGACGGTGACGATGCGGATGCCGGTGACGTCATCAGTGATGATGACGATGACGATGCGGATGCCCGTGACGACATCAGTGACGTCACTGATGACGTCATCACTGATGATGACGATGACGATGCGGATGTCGGTAACGTCATCAGTGATGATGACGATGCGGATGCCGGTGACGTCATCAGTGATGATGACGATGCGGATGCCGGTGACGTCATCAGTGATGATGACGATGGCGATGTGGATGCCGGTGGCGTCATCAGTGATGATGACGATGACGATGTGGATGCCGGTGACGTCATCAGTGACGATGACGTCATCGGGGGTCACGCGACATCGGCGGGGGTCACGTGACCCCTCCCCGAGGTCACGTGACCTCGAGGAGGGGGTCACGTGACCTCAGGGGAGTCACGTGACCTCGGGGGGGGGTCACCTGTCCCCCCACGAGGTCACGTGACCCCGGTGGGGGGCTCGCGCGGTGCATTATGGGAAATTTCCCATGATGCACCGCGCGGTTACGCCGACGGCGACGGCGACGCCGACGGCGACGCCGACGCCGCTCAAGCCGGAAACGGGCCCCTAAGAGCTGCGCTCTAAAAGAAACCTGTTGTGGACAATCTACGCCTTCCCTTCGCAGACGATGCACGCGTAGCGCGAAGTGCTGCCGACAGATGGCGTACGCCGCTTCAAGGGCAACGTCAACGCCTCGGCGCGTGCACTAAAATTAGAATTTTAACTGAGCAAGAATAAACATCGCAATGTTTCTCGGGAATATTTAAGATCACATTCATAAAATACCGGTGAGTAGTAATTAAACGTTTGGGCGCGTATAGTTTTTATTCCACGGCTCCACTTTTTTTTTTTCATTGAATCTTTTGGGCTATGGTTCTTGTAAAAGATCGTAATGTTCCCGGGGACTGTGATTGTCTTGGTATCATAGAACACAAATCAATTAGATTTCTTTTTATATATTGCACGGAAAACTTTTTATTACACAGAACGTCCCAGAAAGTTGGCCACGAGATTGTAGAGACAGTTTATATCAAACCATGAGAAACGTTTGCAATTTATTGGCGAACGCCTCCTGTAAAGATCGGTCGCAAGTGCGCATGCTCAGTGCATTAGCGGGACGAGGAGGAAAGCAGGCGGGAAGGCGGAAACGTTTCCAGACGATCAACGATTTCGGTACCTCCTCGCAGCTCACATTGCCATAGCCGCCTCTATACGTACAAAGCCTGGCAGTTCGACGACAGAGCCATATTCCGCCCGGTCGCAAATTTAGAGCGCGAGAATCTCGTAGCACAGAACATTGCTCAAAGAATCTACTCCATTTCACGTTATGACGTACCGCAGGAAAGCCTACAAGCGCGAGCTCCTTGCTCAGGGACAGATCTCGGCGGCACAAGCTCTCGTGCAGTAAGGGTAGCTGCCAACGCTATGAGCTCGCGCTTGTAGCCTTCGCTGCGGTACAACATAAGGTGAAACGGAGTATAGTGAGCGCAAAGCTTTTAAGGCTGCGGTCCCATGGCAGCCATCTTGAACAAGGCGTTAGTTCAACCAATAGATGGCGACACGCACCCTTGGGGTGGCCGAAACATTGGTTCACAGTGGGATGGCTCGAGCACCGTCACGTTTCCTCGTGGCCTTGCTCGCGCCGCTGCCAGCTGTGCTCAGCTAGCTCAAGTAGCGTGGCCCAGCAAACGGACGTATGCGAGAATGTCAGGCTGGGTATAAATTGTTCTCTGATATAGGGAGATGCGGTTTGGCGGTTGTAACGGGCTTTCGCAATAAATCTTACCAAGAAGGAATCAAATGTTGATTGACGTGTTCATATTCTGTCAATGAAATTTTCTTCTGCAGGAATGCACGCTCAGTAGACTCAATGTTCCAAGACGCCAGTGGAAGCGGACGTCAAGTAAACTGCTTCGCGATTTACGCCACTTACCTCACCATTTTAATGACGACTAAAATAACGTCACGAAATATTGTGTTTCACGGGGTCCGGAAGATGTTGTAAAGGTTGTTACATTATAGTTCCCGGAAAACAAACGCCGTTGCAATATTTTCGGAAGTACCGACACACATAATGTTGTAAGTACAGCTTAGGAGGAATATAATTAAAACCATCAGAAGAAATAGGAAGACGTTTATTTGCAATGATGACGCTATGAAATGAACGGCGTTTAGCGACGGCAAGTTATGAGCGTTCGGGAATTTATAAGTTTACGTGATTGCTAACTATGGACATGCGTTTTTGTCCGGAGATGGTGTTGCGGTGATGACCTGATATCGGACGACTCGTGGCGGACGAACAAGCAAGTTTCTTCTCAGCGAATGGTAAGTGTCCAGTGTCAAGCACAACACGTGGCTACCGACGTTGTCGACGCTTCGAACACTTACCGCTTTCGACAAAAGTCCTGGCACCTGGACTAACTTTCGGGAAAGACTCGAAGTCTTCCTTGAGTCCAACGCCATCATGAACAGTAACTGAAAACGATCCACTATTCAATCGGTGGGTGGCGAAACGTATCCGCATCTGCGGAGTCATGGGCGATGCGTACTCTAAGTGACTGGAAGTTTACACGATGCCTGCCACGACGTCCAAACACGTCATTGACGTTCTACGGTCTCTTTTACCTACTTTTGCCCTACCGAAAATACTTTTCTCTGATAACGCGCCAAATCTTGCTTCAAACAAAATAAACAAGTTTTTGAAGAAAAAAAAAACAAAAAAAAAACGGCATCAGGCATCACATTAGTGCACCATACCATCCTGCAACTAACGGGCATGCAGAACAGATGGTGTGCGAAACAAAAAAAAAAAAGCCCTATTGAAGCTTACGGAAGAAGCAGTTCAGTGAAGAATCGCCAGGCTGTTGTTCCAGCAGCACGCGACGGTCTCATCTTACACAGTAAAAACACCCGCCGAAGCAATATTCGGCGGACGAAGAGCCACACTCCTCCATCTCATGATACTATGGCCTACGAACAAAGATCGATAGATTCCCAGATCGGCAGTAATTGCAGTTTATTCGGTCGGACAACTCGTCTACGTAAGGAATTTCAGCGGAAGTCGGTCCTTCCATGTAAAATTTGAGTAGAAAAGGCTCTATGTTGGTCGAGCAGGAGGAGCCATCTCTTTGAATACGTTCGATATCAATGCCCTTGAGTGTAAACATAACTAAATAACAAAACTCTCTTTGTGTATTGTGTAACTGCCCTTGTATTTGATAGTAGAAACTATGGTGGTGATTTGGACCTTTCACACCAGGCTCCTTTTTCTTATTTTTCGCCTCATACTCCTTTGCGGTTTAAGTATGCTTCAAGAATCTTTTGAAACGGGGACATTTTACGTCAACGAGGCCATTTGTTCCAAGTAGTCAATCAGGGAATACTGCTAGAAATCCGTCCCTCCTATTAACAAATAAGCCGCACTTCTGCACAGTGCAGTTTTCCTGTTCCACGTACATTTGTAAAGCAGCATCCTCATTGATCCTACCATATTCTGTTGCGGGTGAAGAAAGTCTCTGGGTACACGATACTTGAAACAAGTCTGGCACTGTACGTTGTGGTTCGACACCCACTAATGTCGTCGTCCTTATAGAGCCTCATCATTTAATCATTACCTCGTCACCTCATATTGCTCTTCATCAACAGTAAGTACAATAGGCTACCGCCATATTACAATCCAAGAATTGAAAAATTGAGTCGTTCAGTCGTTCAACAAGTTTATTATTTATATAATGTTATTACGTTACATTACCTCGAGACGATCGACGTCCATCGTCGATCTTCAAAGACTTATACCTGTATATAATTTAGACGCACAAAGGGGGGGGGGGGGGGGGGGGGGGGGGTCGGTAGCCGAGTGCATGGTCTAGCGCACACCAGCTTGGAGCACTTGGAGCGAAAGCTCCCGCTGCAGAAGGCACCCCGCCCCTGCCCGTTTCGATTTGGAAGAGCATCGTACCGGCGTGCGGTCGTGTATCACTACTGCGTGGTACACGTTAAAGACCCCAGGTTTGCGGTTGTACCGCACTGGATAAATTGCTCATCTACAGCTGAGAGTCAGACGCCCACTAAGGCGGACTAACTTCCGGCTGTATAAGGGGGATGTGGTGTATAAAACGGGAAAGGGGGTTTAATGGCCATGCGAAATGTTATTCTCCAGGCAGGGAAAAGACTCGCATAGCCAAAGGGGAGAGGGAGGGAAAGATGTGGATTGAGATGGGTTGAATAAAATATTTTAGCAGTTACTAGGGAAAAGCGCCAATCAAATCATTTGTAGGGTAGAGGGAAAGGGGGGGGGGGGAGGGGGCAAAGCGTTGCTAACACACGGCTAAAACATTGTTCAAAGTAAAGGTTCGATAAACATACACACAATTTGCAATTAGACGCATAATAACAAAGAGCACAGCGTGCAGCCTCTTTTCTTTGGATGCCTTTTTTTAAACCAGCGCAAGCTCGCGCGTTCTCTCTTTTGAGACAGTGAGAACGGTCGCACATAAAACCCGCTTTTCTCCTACCCGGCCGCTTCCTCCTCATTATGTGTAGTTGGTTATAACTAAATAAGCTATAATAATGGTGTATTATTCATATTTACTTTCAGTTTCAGTCAGGGAAAAGGAGTTTCGCCGGAACTAGAGCGAATAAATTAGCTGCGCTTAGAGTATCGGCACCCTCTTCCCCGACAGTGTTGTGAACGCCGCCATTTTGGTGCTTGTGCAGAGCAGGCGCAACTGCCGATCGTCATGATTCAAAAGTGCGACATCGTCAGCATTAGATTCGGTGTTAGGAAGCTCATGTAATGTTGCTTTGCTTTGTCGCAAACTGTTTAAAGTGGAGGACGGAAAAGCGTTTCTTGTGATTTCAGACAAAGCTTCAAATAACTGGCAACAATGATTTTAAGCCACAATATGGCTAAGTGTCGCTACTCTGACGCGTAGCTTATTTCATGACACTATTCATGCTCTTGTTCAAGAGGCTTGTAATACCTGGAGCGGCCATGACGTAAGCCCCGTGGATTCTACAAGCCACTACCTTTTGACACCTGCCTCTTCCTCATTGTTCCCGCTTGTGCCAGTAAATTAGCTACGGTTCAGAGTAACGACACTTAGCCATATTGTGGCTTAAAATCATGGTGGCCACGTATCTGAAGCCTTATCTAAAATCACAGGAAACGCTTTTCCGTCCCCCACAAATGTTTAAACAACCCGCGACAGAGCATTGCAATATTGCATCAGCTTCCTAGCACCGCATCTAATGCAGAGGAAGTCGTACTTTTGGATCATGACGATCGGCAGTTGCGTTTGCTCTGAACAAGACCCAAAATGGCGGCGCCCAAAACAATTTTGGGGAACGGAGTGCTGATACTTTAAAGCTCATTTAGTGACTCTAGGCATGAAGTGAAGTCGGGTGTATTATTTTCCTCTTCGTCTTTATTGTTTATTGATTTCAATCATATCGAATAATGAACACATTATATCACGCTACGCGCGTGTAATTATTTGTCTTAGATTTATTAACCTGACCCAGTACTTAAACCATTCATTTATCAATATTAAATCTTCCAATACATTTTTTTAAATGTGAAGGTAAAAAGAAACTGAGATTGATGATGATACAGACGCCAACGCCGCCCTCGGAAATTTTTGGAACACTAGAAATCAGCAGTTTGTCTGCCATCCGCCAGGTAGCGCAACAAACACCCAAACAGTTTTTAATTGTTTTTACAATTAGGTAAGCTCTACACCTATTAAGGAACCAAAGAAAGATTATTGTGGAACTTTAATATATCGTAATGCATCTATTCCAAACAATAAATGTTATTAGATGCCAATAAATCTGTTTGATGTCTAAAAAAGATATGCGTCAAAAACAGGTAAGTTTGAAGGGCTCTGGAGCGTTATGACTTTGAAAATGAAAAAAAGCCATCGTCCACCTCTTGGGCAACCATTGTAGCTCTAAATGTTATCAAAGATTTTATCATAGTTTAATTATTTTCTCAGCGGCATTTGAAGTACCATGACTCGAAGCACAAAAAGTGCTACGTTTGATATAAAATATCTAAACAAAAAAAAAATGTACACAACATTAAATTTTTTTTTTGCATATTACCAATTATAAGCACTACATCTGTAGCTAATTTCATTGCCCTAGCGCTTGTCAGTAAAAACATATTTGTGCTGAAAAATGTCAACTTTAGGTAATATTTGGAGGGATGAAAAAAACAAAGTAGTGCAAATACCAAAAAAGTGTATCGTTTCATTCTGCTCCGACATCATCTTAACAAAACTGCTATATTGGAACCGTGCTATCTTTAATGGATCGTTCATAAAACATGAACTAGCGGAGGAAGTGAGGGTCCGCGCCATCATATTCGCGACGCTACAAACGCGCATGAACAGTAAAAACCAACACATACATAATATCAAATGAAAGAGGACTGCATTGCCTTTCGAAAGACATCAATCCCACAAAACAGAATTTAAAAGGAGATGAGTAATGACCTGCCAAAAAGTACCTAAACTGCCACATTCAGTGGGACCGTGGCCTTAAGCGGCAAGGACCCTAAACGCACTGTTCGTTCGGGAGAAGCTGATGCACTGGCTACTGATGCCGAGGCTATGGCGATTGCGGCCGCCAAAGCTTATGGCGGAGGCTACGTCGTCAGCGTGCCCAGCCTCGTCGTCGCATTGTGCAGCTGCGCAGCAGAAGAACCCATAGGGAAGAACCGACTGTTTGTTCCGACGTCTATTTACGGCGTAGTTTCAGAGGCCTCTTTCCTAGGTGCCAACGTTTTCGTCTTCGCCATCTTCGAGACTTCTTCGTCGGGACGAAGACGTCTCGACCAGCTGAGGACGTCCCCAGGACCGTGTGCGTTGTCTGGACAGGCTCTATGGCGCATGAACCAACGAGAACTCCAAGCAGGGGATACTCACCTTTCGAGGCTGTTCCCGTGCACCAATAGCTGTAATTTGCAATCAATCAGCCCCGGCAGTTTGCCGCACAATTTTGAGCGCAGACGAAACAGACGAAACCGAAACGGAGGAACGGGGAAAGGGGGGTGGCGTTCCATTTACCCTTGCCAAGAGGAAAAAAAAAAAAAGTATAGCGCGTTTTGGCGTCTCGCCGCAGCGGGGCGTCGGTGCTGGAAATGCTGCGACGGCGCGAGTCTTCTCTGGGTCGGGGCGAACGCCTTCGTTACTAACCACGTGACCTAGGAACTTCAGTTCGTCATAGGCGAATCGACACTTTGACGGCTTCAGGGTGAGTCTGGCGGTCCGTATGGCTTGGAGAACTGCTCGTAGTCGTCGTAAGTGCTCGTCGAAGTCGCTGGAAAACACTACGACGTCGTCGAGGTAAACGAGACAGCTCTGCCACTTCAGTCCTGCCAGTACGGTGTCCATGACACGCTGGAAAGTTGCTGGCGCCGTGCACAGTCCGAAGGGCATCACTTTGAACTCGTACAGTCCATCCGGCGCGACGAAGGCTGTCTTCTCTCGGTCCCGTTCGTCGATCTCGATTTGCCAGTAGCCGCTCTTCAGGTCCATCGATGAAAAGTATCCAGAGTGGCGCAGCCGGTCTAGAGTGTCGTCGATGCGGGGGAGTGGGTAGACGTCTTTCTTCGTAACCGCGTTGAGCTGCCGGTAGTCCACGCAAAACCGAAGAGTTCCGTCCTTCTTCTTAACCAGCACGACTGGAGAGGCCCATGGACTGCTTGAAGGTTGGATTATGTCGTCATTCAGCATCTCTTGCACTTGCTGCTGGATCACCTCCCTTTCCTTAGCGGAGACTCTGTACGGCGATCGATGCATACACTCTAAAAACTATCACGCTGAACCTCACGCTAACCACGAGTTTCAAGCGTGGAACCGCCGTCGATACCACGGGAATGACGTTTTAAGCACCACGTGATCGAGAATAAGCGTTTGTTTTCTGTGTCCAAGCGTTAGAGCAGTCCGAGGAATCCCTCTCGGCCTTTTGTTTCGGACGTGATCAACAGCGTTAGCGTGACGACCGCAAAACACACGCTTAGATTTTCGAAAAAACGCGTGCGCCTTCATTCATCGTCACGCTAATATATATCCGAATGGATTGACCCTCCCGAAGAAGCACTTGCGCGTGGTTTTTTGTTGATTTTTAGTTGACGTGAGCTTCTCTTTTCTGGAAGCACAGAGAGCGCATGCGTCCTCTTTTTTGGCGGGAAAAGCGAGAAAGCCGTTGCGCTGTTTCCGTTGCGGGCTGTCTCTCTCAGTTAGTTCCCGACACGCTTTGTTTGTGGCTGGGGCTGGACCAGCTTGACTGACTGCGACTGGCGAGACTTAAACGGCGCATGAGTTCGGGCACAGTGTGCCATGTTTACCGCACTTGACGTGCGTGGAGTGCAGCGGGGTCGCTGCAAACACAGCGAGTGCGAGTGCCCCGAATTCCTGCGGGAGACGGAACTGAATGCCAGCCCAGGAAAGGGCTTCCCATTTGGCTGGTGCCTTTACTGCGGCCATTCGCCAGCTATTCAAGGAAGACTGCAATATTTGTGTAAGAACCCTGTTTTCGTTTGTCCCCCATTACTCTCTTGATACGCTGTTTTTTTCTTGTTTTGTTGCGAAAGCTATCAAGTTGCACAATCTCCACCGTATTGCTTTTCTCGAAGCGATGTGCTCTTAAGCATAACTGTCACATCTAGGAAACAATTTTTGCTGCTTGTGATTGAGCGCGGCATTGAGACAAATGTTGTTTATTCGGAAAGGTAAAGCGGTGAACCGTGGATGCTGGGGTGTAGTTGAGGTAGTCGGGCGAGTTTGTTCTCGGCTGTAGACACTGCAGTACATAGGTGAGCTTGTTATTCCAAGTGTTGCATTGCTGTCGCAAAAACTTCGAAAGCATATTTTGCCTGAAGTCCCGCCTCTGCGTCGGTCTCCCGTGTTAAACGTTTACGGTTTGGAATCGACGAACACCCAGAATATGGGTGAAGGAGAGAATGGGTACGTGACAATGTGGCAAGTGAAAAAGGGTGGTAACAGGAAAGAAGGGAAAGGGTACACAACGTTGCATTGTAGGAGGAAAAGGGTCGCAGCGGTGAAGGAGACGCAAAGAGTCACAGTAGCATCAGAGGCAGCCGCGTGAATCTTTGCATGTTCCGGTGCTTGCAGGCATGTTTCATTTTGGTTTTGATCGGCCTCAACCCAATCGTTTCTTTGAGATAAAGCTGTGCAGAAATATCGAGTTAGCTTGAGCGGCGTCGCCGTCGGCGTAACCGTAACGCGTCGGCGAAACGCTTTTTCGTGACGCTCGCAAAAAAAAAAAAAAGCACTGATTTCAGCGGCGAGTAGAGCACTTTCGCAATAAAGTAAATACTTTAAGCACGCTCAAAGCGCACTTTATGTTACACAGCTTCACGAATTAAGAACAGCCTGTTATGAGCGCTTCAGTTAGTGCAACGTGGACAATGTTAAAGTTCAAGTGTTTGTACTCATTTTTGTAATACTAAGTTTATTTAGGCCATAATATCTTAATCTTATTGTTAACAGGTTGCACCGACGGATATTCTTGGACCCTGCATTGTGTGGGGCGAAACGAGACGGCTAACCTGCGGCAACGAACCACGAAACGAAATCGACCTGCAACGAGACACGTCTCTCGAGAAAGCGCTGGTGCTATGCCTCTGTGTTTACTACTTCAAGAACGTAACATACCCAGCAGCATTTGGGCAGCTGCTTGGTTTTGTAGAGAGTGTAGTGAAACCAGCAAGCAGTTCTGAGGTAGCGTGGGCCCAGAAAGGGTTGTGTGATCTACTCTCAAAATTGCACTTTTTCGCACAAGGTTTTTTTTTTTTTTTTTTTTTTTTTTCATGCTCGTTTTTGAGGAATGGTTGGAGGGGAGTTATGTACATCAAAATATAATAGCTCTAGTCAATTGAACGAAAGTGCCCTTAATAATGAAGACTCAAAGGTATCTAGAAAAAAATGGCAATGCCACGTCGTCGAATGCGCCAAAACTAAATCTAGTCATTAAATAAACGCCAATTAAATTTTTGTTAGCAAGTGTTGACTTTCCTAAAGAACTTAACACTTTGCTCATTTGATATTTATGCCCGTTTCACCTTTGTTAGCAAAGTGTTGACGTTGTCCAAACTGTTTGTGTCTCGTTATGAACCAATCTTAGAAGGAAAGACCTCCATCATATTCTGTGGTTAATATCTTTTACAAAATCACAGACTTGCCACGAAGCACAATTTTTCTAATATACCAATTATTGTAGAAAATGAACCGTAAAGAAGTATGACACGACACAATTATCACCGCGTAGCTGCAAACCATATGGTAACGAATTGTATATTGATATTGTTACTAACATTTACTGAAAAAATATATCCTGATTCAAACCCGCTAAAAAGTCAAAATAATGACATTCGATCATAGTTGGTTCATGATACTCATAGTAGTTGCAGTTCTTAGTAGTTGGTGGGCTTTATACTTTTTAACGGCTTATTTGTACAAACAAAGCTAGATTTTCTAATAAAGAGTTTATCCCCGAAGCTGAAATTTGTTTGCCTCTTTCTATTTAGTTCCTTTTGGACTGTTCCTTCTTGTAACTGGAGCCTAACGAGATCTCTCTCTGTTTCTTTGGGTTTTTAGACGTCAAAGATAAATTTCCTAAAATCTTTATACAAGTTGCACAGCTGTGAACAGCTCGCAACTACCTAGCGCAATGTACCAGGCGTAACATGATTCACAACTTCCATTCGGATATGTGCGTAATTATACATAAAAGCAGCACGTCGATCTTTCTTGGACTACTCAATTCGCCTAAAGGAGTACTTAGAGAGATTTAGTAGGTCGTTTTTGAGCCCTTATAACGATATCCGATAACAATTAGGTGCATGGGGGCCGGTGTGTTCATACGCTTATTACGGCGCGCGTTTTCTCCACTCTTAAATAATGACGCCTTCTGGGCGCGTGGAATGTGCGTCGTGGTTGAAACCTCTGGCCATTGACATTGGGCTTTCTCGCATTTAGTATATCGTCCCAATAATCTTAGTTATTGGGACGATACACTAAATGCGGGAAAGCCCAATGCCCACGGCCAGAGGTCTACACCGCGACGCGCATTTCACACACGCCTAGGAGGCGCCATTATCTAAGCGTGGAGAAAACGCACGCCGTAATAAGCGTGTAAGCACAAGGGCCCCCTCACGCCTGCCAAGCGTTAAACCATAGCACAGTTCACGCTTAGGAAGCGTGAATTCGAAGCGTTGAAAAACAGCACGCTTAGAGCAAGCGTGTAAAAAATCGCTTTGCGTCACGCCTGCAAGCGTTAAACCTGTGCGCAGTTCACGCTTAGGGAGCGTGAACTCTAAGCGTTGAAAAACACCACGCTTAGAACAAGCGTGCAAAAAATCGCTTTGCGTCACGCTTGCTCTGCGTGACCATTTTTAGAGTGTAGGGCGCGCGTCGTCCTCGGTAACGATGCGGTGCTTCGCAACGGCGGTTTGACGTACCTTCGACGACGTCGCAAAGCAGTCACGGTATTCGGCGAGGAGGTTGAGCAGTACACTCTAAAAATGGTCACGCAGAGCAAGCGTGACGCAAAGCGATTTTTTGCACGCTTGTTCTCAGCGTGGTGTTTTTCAACGCTTAGAGTTCACGCTCCCTAAGCGTGAACTGCGCACAGGTTTAACGCTTGCAGGCGTGACGCAAAGCGATTTTTTACACGCTTGCTCTAAGCGTGCTGTTTTTCAACGCTTCGAATTCACGCTTCCTAAGCGTGAACTGTGCTATGGTTTAACGCTTGGCAGGCGTGAGGGGGCCCTTGTGCTTACACGCTTATTACGGCGTGCGTTTTCTCCACGCTTAGATAATGGCGCCTCCTAGGCGTGTGTGAAATGCGCGTCGCGGTGGAGACCTCTGGCCATGGGCATTGGGCTTTCCCGCATTTAGTATATCGTCCCAATAACTAAGATTATTGGGACAATATACTAAATGCGAGAAAGCCCAATGTCAATGGCCAGAGGTTTCAACCACGACGCACATTCCACGCGCCCAGAAGGCGTCATTATTTAAGAGTGGAGAAAACGCGCGCCGTAATTAGCGTATGAACACACGGGCCCCCATGCACCATATTGTTATCGGATATCGTTATAAGGGCTCAAAAACGACCTACTAAATCTCTCTAAGTACTCCTTTAGGCAAATTGAGTAGTGCAAGAAAGATCGACGTGCTGCTTTTATGTATAATTACGCACATATACGAATGGCAGTTGTGAATCATGTTACGCCTGGTACATTGCGCTAGGTAGTTGCAAGCTGTTCACAGCTGTGCAACTTGTATAAAGATTTTAGAAAATTTATCTTTGACGTCTAAAAACCCAAAGAGACAGAGAGAGATCTCGTTAGGCTCCAGTTACAAGAAGGAACAGTCCAAAAGGAACTAAATAGAAAGAGGTAAACAAATTTCAGCTTCGGGGATAAACTCTTTATTAGAAAATCTATTTTTGTTTGTACAAATAAGCCGTTAAAAAGTATAAAGCCCACCAACTGCTAAGAACTGCAACTACTATGAGTATCATGAACCAACTATGAGCGAATGTCATTATTTTGACTTTTTAGCGGGTTTGAATCAGGATATATTTTTTCAGTAAATGTTAGTAACAATATCAATATACAATTCGTTACCATATGGTTTGCAGCTACGCGGTGATAATTGTGTCGTGTCATACTTCTTTACGGTTCATTTTCTACAATAATTGTGCTTGGTGGCAAGTCTGTGATTTTGTAAAAGAAATTAACCACAGAATATGAAGGAGGTCTTTTTTTCTAAGATTGGTTCATAACGAGACACAAACAGTTTAGACTACGTCAACACTTTGCTAAAAAATGTCAAACGGGCATAAATATCAAATGATATTAAATGAGCAAAGTGTTAAGTTCGTTAGGAAAGTCAACACTTGCTAACAAAAATTGAATTGGCGTTTATTTAATGACTAGATTTAGTTTTGGCGCATTCGACGACGTGGCATTGCCATTTTTTTCTAGATACCTTAGATTTTTCATTATTAAGGGCACTTTTGTTCAATTGACTAGAGCTATTATATTTTGATGTACATAACTCCCCTCCAACCATTCCTCAAAAACGAGCATGAAAAAAAAACAAAAAACCTTGTGCGAGAAAGTGCAATTTTGAGAGCAGAGCAGTTCTGAGGTAGCGTGGGCCTTTCTAGGCCCACGCTACCTCAGAACTGCTTGCTGGTTTCACTACACTCTGTACAAAACCAAGCAGCTGCCCAAATGCTGCTGGGTATGTTACGTTCTTTAAGTAGTAAACACAGAGGCATAGCACCAGCGCTTTCTCGAGTTACGTGTCTGGTTGCAGGTCGATTTCGTTTCGTGGTTCGTTGCCGCAGATTAGCCGTCTCGTTTCGCCCCACACAATGCAGGGTCCAAGAATATCCGTCGGTGCAACCTGTTAACAATAAGATTAAGATATTATGGCCTAAATAAACTTGGTATTACAAAAATGAGTATAAACACTTGAACTTTAACATTGTCCACGTTGCACTAACTGAAGCGCTCATAACAGGCTGTTCTTAGTTCGTGAAGCTGTGTAACATAAAGTGCGCTTTGAGCGTGCTTAAAGTATTTACTTTATTGCGAAAGTGCTCTACTCGCCGCTGAAATCAGTGCCTTTTTTTTTTTGCGAGCGTCACGAAAAAGCGTTACGCCGACGCGTTACGGTTACGCCGACGGCGACGCCGCTCAAGCTAACTCGATATTTCTGCACAGCTTTATCTCAAAGAAACGATTGGGTTGAGGCCGATCAAAACCAAAATGAAACATGCCTGCAAGCACCGGAACATGCAAAGATTCACGCGGCTGCCTCTGATGCTACTGTGATTCTTTGCGTCTCCTTCACCGCTGCGACCCTTTTCCTCCTACAATACAACGTTGTGTACCCTTTCCCTTCTTTCCTGTTGCCACCCTTTTTCACTTGCCACATTGTCGCGTAACCATTCTCTCCTTCACCCATATTCTGGGTGTTCGCCGATTCCAAACCGTAAACGTTTAACACGGGAGACCGACGCAGAGGCGGGACTTCAGGCAAAATATGCTTTCGAAGTTTTTGCGACAGCAATGCAACACTTGGAATAACAAGCTGACCTATGTACTGCAGTGTCTACAGCCGAGAGCAAACTCGCCCGACTACCTCAACTACACCCCAGCATCCACGGTTCACCGCTTTACCTTCCCGAATAAACATTTGTCTCAATGCCGCGCTCAATCACAAGCAGCAAAAATTGTTTCCTAGATGTGACAGTTATGCTGAAGAGCACATCGCTTCGAGAAAAGCAATACGGTGGAGATTGTGCAACTTGATGCTTGCGCTTTCGCAACAAAACAAGAAAAAAACAGCGGATCAAGAGAGTAATGGGGGACAAACGAAAACAGGGTTCTTACACAAATATTGCAGTCTTCCTTGAATAGCTGGCGAATTGCCGCAGTAAAGGCACCAGCCAAATGAAAAGCCCTTTCCTTGGCTGGCATTCAGATCCGTCTCCCGCAGGAATTCGGGGCACTCGCACTCGCTGTGTTTGCAGCGACCCCGCTGCACTCCACGCACGTCAAGTGCGGTAAACATGGCACACTGTGCCCGAACTCATGCGCCGTTTAAGTCTCGCCAGTCGCGGTCAGTCAAGCTGGTCCAGCCCCAGCCACAAACAAAGCGTGTCGGGGACTGACTGAGAGAGACAGCCCGCAACGGAAACAGCGCAACGGCTTTCTTGCTTTTCCCGCCAAAAAAGAGGACGCATGCGCTCTCTGTGCTTCCAGAAAAGAGAAGCTCCGGTCAACTAAAAATCAACAAAAAACCACGCGCAAGTGCTTGTTCGGGAGGGTCAGTCCATTCGGATATATATTAGCGTGACGATGAATGAAGCCGCACGCGTTTTTTCGAAAATCTAAGCGTGTGTTTTGCGGTCGTCACGCTAACGCTGTTGATCACGTCCGAAACAAAAGGCCGAGAGGGATTCCTCGGACTGCTCTAACGCTTGGACACAGAAAACAAACGCTTATTCTCGATCACGTGGTGCTTAAAACGTCATTCCCGTGGTATCGACGGCGGTTCCACGCTTGAAACTCGCGGTTAGCGTGAGGTTCAGCGTGATAGTTTTTAGAGTGTAGACGCCGTTTAGGGTCCGGAAGCTTAGGGTCAATGTCGAGCTGCGCTGGCGACATACTGTCTTGCTGGGGCGGCGAGGATTCGTCAGTAATCGCGGTGATTTCGGCGGGGTTTCGGAGTTCCTCGACGTGGCCCACGGCTGCACCTTTCGTGAGGTGTTGCGTTTCGTTTCGGAAGTTCGTCACGAGGGCCACAGTCCGCCCATTCTGAAGTTCAGCTACTCCCCTTGCGATTCCTCTTTCCAGGAGCAATTGGAGGCTTCCCTCGAGAAGAACTTCGCCACAGGAAGCTTCATCGATCCCGACAAGTACGAAAACGCTCGACCGCGGTGGTAGGTTTACGTGGTTTGCGAGGACTCGGACCGTGGGTGACGACGCTTGGGGCTCCTCCGCTGGTGGAGCAGGTTTTCGTAGCGTCAGCCGGTTTGTTCCGAGGTCGATGACGGCGCCATACTCGCAGAGAAAGTCCATCCCGAGGATAACGTCCCTCGAACAGTCATGCAGAACGACGAACTTGACAGGGCACGTTTCACCGTGGATCTCGACGCGAGCAGTGCATCTCCCGACTGGCGTGATAAGATGTCCTCCGGCGGTTCGTATTTGGGGTCCGTCCCACGGCGTCATGACTTTTCGAAGGCGGCGGGAGAGCGTCCCACTCAAGACTGAGTAGTCTGCTCCGGTGTCCACGAGTGCCGATGCGTCGTGGCCGTCGATGACGACGTTTAGGTTGTTGGACACCGTTACAGGGGCGTCGTCGCGATGCGTGGCGTCGGTAGAGTGGGAGCGCCCCGGCGTTCTTGGAGGCTCTTTACTCGGGTCGTCTTCGGCAACGGCACCTCCAGGCGTTGCCGCACTTAGTTTTCCCGACGAGATAGAGGGGACAGGCTGTCACGGCGCGACCGACGGAATGGCGACGCGGAACGTCGGGGGGATGGAGAACGGGAACCTCGTGGTGCTGTGGGCGCTGGTGACGGAGGGCGACGGAGGTATTCCTCGATGTCCCTTGGTCGTTCTCCAACACGAGGTCGACGGTCGTTTGGAGCGAATCCTCGCAGGCCGAGCTGGCGGTAGGGGCACCTTCGGAAAACGTGGTCAGCCTCCCCGCAATGGAAGCACACCGGGCGTCCGCCATTCGTGCGCCACACTTCGGTCTTTCGAAGTCCACGGTGCTCTTGGCGCGGCGCGTACTGCGGCGAAGAGACTTCTCGTCGGGGTGCAGCTGGGTACTGCCGAGCAATAGGAGGCTGCGGGCGACGAACAACGGCGGCATAGGTCACAGCTGGTGGTTCCGGTGCGGCGTCGACGAGAGCGTCTGGCTGGAGCGCTTGCTGGACCTCTTCTTGAACAATCTCGGCGATCGAGAGTGAAGCTGGACGTTCGGCGGCAGGTATCAGCTTCTTCAGTTCTTCACGGACGATGTCCCGGACTATTTCTCGGATCCCCAGAATATTGGGGCTGAGGGCGCAGCTTGACGGCGTGGGTGCAGCGACGGCAGGAGCTCGATGGAAGTGAGCGGCTCGTGCTTGCAGGGCCCGTTCAATGTTGGCCGCCTCTGTTACAAACGTTTCGACGGTGGTCGGCGGGTTGCGGACGAGGCCTCCGAAGATGTCATCTCGTACGCCTCGCATCAGGATCCGCAACTTCTTTTCGTCGGTGGCTTGAGGGTCGGCGCGAGTGACCAGGCGCAGGACATCCTCGACGAAACTGGTGATGGTCTCGTTTGCGCCCTGGGTCCTCATTCGAAGAAGGTCCTCGGCCCTCTCCCGTCGATACTGGTTAGTGAAAGTTCGCCTCAGCTCATTCTTGCAGGCGGTCCACGAGATCAACGAAGTCTCCCGATTCTCGAACCAGTGCCTGGCCGTTCCTTCGAGCGCGAAGTAAAGGTTCTGCAGGCGCTGGTCGTCCGTCCATCGGTTGTGCTGGGCCACCCGCTCGTACTGTTGAAGCCAGTCCTCGACGTCTTCATGGGCGTCCCCGTGGAATGGCGTCGGAGTCCGGGGTGCGACGGGCAGGTAGATGAAGGCAGGAGCGGCCGGGGTCTGCGACTGGTTGGCCATCGTCGTCTTCTTCGGCTTGGGCTTGTCCAGTAGTGAACGGTATTCAGGATCCTCTCCCTTGATGCGCCGGCTGGTCCGAGTTTCGGGTTCCGCGGGGAGTGGTCTCCTTACTGGGCTTGGACCCGGACTTGCACTGCGGGCTCTTGGAGGGGAACGCTGCACGGGCATGCAGTACCCCGCACCTCCACCAGAATGTGACGGGTGGTGACCAGAATAACAATAAATAAACAGGAAGAAATAAACGTTTAATGCGGCGAACTTGTGCCAAAACAAAAGGCAATAGAAAATAATAACAAAGCGTCGCGAGCGTCGAAGTCGGCGAGACAGCAGAGCCGAGCGCTGGGACGAAAACTGACTGCAGATCAGAACGCGGAGTCCCTTATGTGCGCGCGTTGGGTTCTGGAACAATCGGCCTAGATTGTCCGGCGACTGCAACATTCGGAACTCGATCATACGAGAATGTTCTCGAACACACTAGAACGCAATGTTGAAAGAACAAATAAAAGAGCATTCCTCTGACTGGAATCGAACCCAGAGTTTCCACGCGAAAGTCAAGCACGGTAACCACTGGGCCACGCACGCGGTCGCTCGCCGACAAGCGTGGCAATATGACTCTCCTCTTATTCGTTGTTTTCCGCTCTATCTTTTCACTTGCGGCGGCCGCGTCACGTGACTATCTGTCAGGCTTTGTCAGTATAGACGCTTTACACACGCGCCAAATTACAGCCGCCATTGCTGACCTTCTCTTGTCTTACCGAGATGCCGAGCAACTGAAACGGTAGTTGACGATCCTCTACAAAGGCCGATGCTTTAGAAAAGGACACAGTTGAATCTAATGTGGCTATAACCTGGCCTGCTATGGTAATGATGAAGTAAAATAAACGAAATAAGAGGAAACAAAAACTGAAGGTCAGTTATGGCGGCGTCCATGCACAGCTGCTGCAAAGCGTCTATAGACCTTTTCCGCAAGGGCGCCACCATCTTGAATTGTCGTCACTTCCAGTATGGGCGAAAACATTACTTTGCCGTCACCACGCCAATAGAAGACATTTAGGATATAAGCCTAACCGTCACATATTTTCGTTTTGGCTCCCCTCAATTTTTTTACTAGTTACAGGTCGAAACGTTTTACTATTTTTTCGTCGCCCATACTGGAAGTGACGACAATTCAAGATGGCGGCGCTCCTGTGAAAAATGTCTATAGACCGTTTTACTGAAAGAGGGCGAGAGAGAAAAGGGGAAAGGGCTACCAGCGCTTTCCTCCTTTCTGATTGTGTAGAAAGAGTGATAGTCCCGGATGAGAGGCTTCGCCGGTGTTGGGTGTCTGCTGTGCCCGAACTTCGTTCGCGCTTTCTTTTCTGTTTTAAACTCGCAAACTTAATTAAAGCCCGGGGGTTCGATGGCAACAGTCGCCCGGTCACCGGGACACCATTGCTGGGTCATAGGGTGCACGAATAAAAACAGAAAGCATAGAATACTGTCCGATGACATATGTAGCTTGCAAGGAATCCAGCAAGGCGAGAGCGGCTGCAATGTCTTTGAACTCCATCGCTTTCCACATGACCCCTGTCTCCGGGGGCAGTGGATTGCTTGCATCCGTAAACCGAAAAGGCGTTTCCTTAACGCCATCCTCTCGACTTCGCTCGGAACATTTCGTGAATGGAGCGCGCACCGAACGCTGTACCGCCGATGAACATGGGGTACGCTCGCAATGTGCGTGCGAGTTTTCTCATGATAACTGCTGTTTCAGCTTGTAAAATTTCGTAACTGAATTTATCTTAATAGTGATAATGTGTAGTGGTGACTGAATCGATTTTATCATCTACAACACTTAGTTAAAGGCTTTTATTTCCGCCGCCGGGTGAGGCTGGAAATTGTTGAAAACGTAGTTCTATTGTTTTTTTGTTTTTTTTTTATTATTTTTTTTTTTTATTGCGATCTCCTGCGCGATACCAGAGAGCCGGCAAAAGCGCTCCTTGGAGTGCCGCTGGTGGGTTGTTTCCGTTGACTAAGGCGCTTTGAGGCGCTTGATAGTCGCTGCAGGGAACGACTCGTGTGTTGCGATCTGCGTTTTCGAGCCCAGTGTGCACGTTTCTCTGTTTGAGTCATGGCATCCGCCAGTGTGGCGACGGAGGGAACAGCGGCAGCGAACGTGCCAGCTATAGAAATTGGAGGTGGGTACTCAAAATATTGCATCAAATAGTAAAATAATTCTTGGCTGCTTCGAGGCTTTCTGCGGTTCGATAAAAGTACATCTAGAGCGTCTTCGTCGTTCATTCACAAGGAAATATAAGAACAGGGACACGAAGATAAAAACAGCACAGCAAGACGTTATATAGCAGCTCCGGGCGTTTACAAAGTTAATTGAGGTTGCCGTTTCGTGTATCGCTTGCTGATTACAACTAAAAGCGGCTACGTTTAAATAGGCCCATTGCTGGCAAAAATGTATAAATGGTTCATCATCTCCAGTCATGCGGAAAGCAATGGAGCTTAAAAACATTCCAGCCGTACTTGCCTTGCCGGATTCCATGCAAGCTACATAGGTCCTCGGACAGTATTCGACGCTTTCTGTCGTTATTTGTGCACCCTATCACGCATCAATGGTGTCCCGATGACCGGGGGACTGTCGCCATCAAAGACCATGGCTCTAATTAAGTTTGGGAGCTTGAAACGTAGAAGAAAGCGCGAACGAAGTTGGGGCACTGCAGACGCCCAACACCGGCCAAGCCTCTCATCCGGGACTTCCACTCTTTCTACACAATCAGAAAGGAGGAAAGCGCCGGTAGCCCTTTCCCTTTTCTCTCTCGCTCTCAAAATGGCGCTACCCACGATAAAACGGTCTATAGAGGAGGCTATGGTATTGCAAACGCGGCCCATAACCCACGTGACGCCAATCGAGCAGTTAGCAACACTCTCCGTAATACAGGCTCTCTCTAGTGCTCGTAATGTATTGTATGTATTGTATTGTATTTATGTGGCGATTCCCTTTGAATCGGGCGTCTACTAAATAGACACGCCAAAAAAATTAATAAAAAAGTAAAAAAAAAAGGTTAGAAAGAGGAGTGTATCCACTGGTTTCAACAATGTACTGCCCACCAGGCCTCGAGTCTCCGCTTCGAGCACTGCACATACGTGTTCTCCTCGGTAAACCCGAGGGCTTGCTTGATGCGAGCGCTGACGTCTGCTGCCGGTGCGAGTGCCGGACAGTCAAGTACCAAGTGGTGTATAGTTTCTTCCACTTCCCCACAAGCACTGCATAGGGTGTCGGTCACGTTACTGTCGTATTTTCGTCGGTAGAGGCGTGTACGCAAGGCGCCCCCTCGGGCCTCAGCGAGGAGCCTGCTGCCCAGCGTATTACCACACCAGAGGATTGGAGCAATGGTGTTCTTGAAAGACGCGTAAAGGTGCATGCTTGAGTGTTCTTGCATGTCTGCTCTCCACCGGTTCACCTCGACGGTCTTAATTTTCTCTCTCACCTTGGCAACCCACTCTTTCTTTGTCGGAGGCTCGTCGGACATTGAGAAAGCCCCGTATTTCGTGCCCAGTCGGATGGTACGGCGTCTCCATGTTGTGTGCGCGCCTCTTAGGTGAATGTACACGAAAATCCGCCGTGCCCAGCGATCTCCATTCATGTGTCGCAATCGGGCGTAGTATTCCAACTTGCTGCTGGCCTCCCGTGCCTCAAAGGAGGACCAGCCAAGGTCTCCTTGGACCAGTTCGTTTGCGACTCTTCCATGGCATCCTAGTGCCTGACGCCCGATTTCCCTTTGGCGCCGCTCAAGGTATTCTCGGATCTCGCTGGGGGCACATGTAACGGCATTGGCGAAAGTCAAGCCTGGCACAGCGACAGCTTTCCAAAGTTCGCGGGTTAATACATACCGATCGCAGCACCAAAGGCTCTTTCGACGTAGCACATTTCGCTTCCTCAGCGCTGACAGCCCTTGTCACGGCATGCGCCACCTGTCGGCAGCATTTCTCCCTACGTGTGCATCGTCTTCCCAGTGGCGGCGTAGATTACCCAGAACAGGTTTATGTTGTTATTGTTGCTTCTTCTCTTTTCAACGATGTATATTCTAAATAAAAGTTCATTCCTTGATTTTTTTCACTGTAAACTTCCACCACCTGCTTTCACCTCTAAATTGCAACGCGGTACTAAGGAACCGATTTCTTTGCGGGCCGTCTAAGCGTTAGTTTATATGTTGTAGACTCAACCAATATATCAATCTTTTTTTTTTTTTTTTTTGGTTGTTTAGGGCTTTTTGGTGCATGTGTGGCGGAATTCTTAGCAAAAATGGTACTTTGGCGCAAAATTTAGCAGACATCCATTCATGGCGCAATTTAACACGAATGGTGCAGCACTTCCATCACTGGTGAGGTCTGTAGACACGGGCTGATAGCCTTAAAAAGGCCGACGAACAGCCTGAAGGGCGCAAACTCTCCTTTCAGATTGTTCTCGGAAAAAAAAAAAACTCCCTTCCATTCGAGAAAGAGATCCCTCCTTTCCGTGGGGTGTAGCTCGGAGTTGCTCGAAGTCCCGCTCCCATGGGAAGAGGAGGAGAGAAGGGGTCGAGGGGAAGGGAGAGAAGGAAACTGGGAACCGCTTTTTTGCCTGGCAGAGGAGGATTGTCTAGGTCGGTCTTTAAGTGAAAGCAGCAATGCGACCGCGTCAGCAACGAGTCTAAAAGTGGCCAGTCTAAATATAAAGGTATCACAACTAAACAATGAAACGAAAAAAAACGCTTCCTCCTCCATGAGGGTTTGAAGTGTCACAGATAAGGAGGCACGCGTTCGGTGTACGATAATGGGAGCAATAGCGTCACTGACGCATCGGTGCTTCCCCGATGCGTCAGGGGGTTCTGGTCGCTGGAGCTTTGCCATCGGGATTAGAGGATTACGTCAGATATAATGTAGGCTTCGTTTATTGTCACGATGCATTCGAGGTACGATCTGAGCCAGCGGGTAGTGATGTATACACGCCTGTTGGTCGGATACCGATCTCGTTTACAGCTGAAATCATTTTGTTGTGTTGGTCTAGACAACGGGAAAGAGAAAAACACGCTTCGCGATATTTTCTGGTTACCGTGCAATGCCGTATGATGAGCCAAGTAGACTGCTTTGAATTAGTTCTCTTGAGAATGGTTTTTGGTTTCGCGAATGGTTTGCTACTCCTTCGTGACGCGACCCCAGCAAGCGACTGGTGTATTCGCAGTAGGTGAGAAATTTAGCCAGTGCAGTACAACACTCTGAGAGAAAAAAAAGGAGGAAAAAGGGAGCAACAGTGCGTTTTCCTCCCTTCTAATGACGCGCCCTCAAGCGGAAATAAGAAAGGAGAAGCGAGACGTTTTTCTCCTCGGGAGACGGCAGGAAAGTTCCGCCCTCTTGCCTCATTTTTCAGGTTCGGTTTTCGGGCACGTCGCACACGTTGTTTAGTAAACGATGGTGGGCTGATTCAGCGGCAGCGAAGGCCGTCTTTAATTCAGTCTCCCAGCCCAAACAGGCACAGCACCTTGATTGCATTGAGGTGTTTAGCGCCAACTTTGTATGAGCAAACGAAGCCGTTGGAAACAGCGAAGTTCCGGAGTAGCACGATACGGGTACACTGGGCTAAGATGACCGTCTTCGCAACTCTCAACCCAGCTCCGCATGTGACTTGACAACGGCAACGATAATATGGACACTTTAAGTTTCAGACGGGCAGGTAGCCTGCCTGTCTGGGTCGCGGAGACATACGGCAGAAAACGCTGCCTCAGGTTTTTCTGCCGTATTCCTCCGCGTTTTCAGTGCAACTATGTTCGGTTCTGTTTCCTGTTACTGAGCGCCAACCGACGATCGCCATGGTTTCGTATTATCGCGTGTCACCAACATCGCCATGGCAGTGTTGCGCCTTATTAACAAAGATAGGATCGTCGCCGACGTCATCATGTCTTTCCCGGTGTAACTGCAAGATGAAATGACGTATACTCTCGCAGGTTGGCATTCTGTTTTACGTAAAAGAGTTTAAGAAGGCCGCTATAGCGATTACGGTGCAATCGATCGACCTGCAGTAATCATGTTGGAACGCTGATCTGAGCCATAGCATCAACCGTACGGGCCAATGTAACTGTCATCTGCTATGTCGCGTTGTGCTGTCCCCTCCACGATACCGATTGCGCTCTCGGGGAAGGGCTGAGCACGCTTGAAGCATTAGCAGCAATAAAGGCCGCTATAGCGGCCTTTATTGGTGCTAATTAAGCCGGGTAGTTCTTAGCCGACAGCCGACTTGTGGCTGAGAAGCTTGGCTTCCGTCTCGCCACAGCGTAGCTACCCATACACAACACCTGCCGCAAATAACGGCTTTGACCGCAATCGGGTTGGACTAAAAGCTATTTCTGTGCCCGTGAAGCGTAGCTTCCAGCTGAGTGAAGACCCTGTTTTACAGAGTTTAATTCAAGACAACCATTGCAGCCGCACATGAATAGCAAAAACAAAAACAAATACTCCATAAAAAAAACGCGTCCCTCGCACCCTTCTATAACGTGCTTTGTGGGGAAGCTAACAACTGGCTGCTAGGAACCGCAGCTGAGTGGCTAATTGTATCAGCTGTCGCAAATAATTACGACATGAAATTTTACTTTTTACTAAGAGAGTCATCCCTTTTGCTGTTGCAAATACCTTGTGAAAAATGACGTTACTGGTAAAAATTCAACATACTGGAAACATTATTTATTTCTTAGGTGATCACCGAGGAAATCCGTAGTTTCAAAGACGGTGACTATAAAAGGCGGAAACGCAGAGCATCGTGATGCTGGAAGTCGATAGCGGACTCCGCCTGAGTCACTCCACATTTGGACTTCTCTCTTCTCAAGAACTCCCCCCCCCCCCCCCCAATAGTGAGGGTAATGCGCGCTGTTATCGATATTTGTATGTTCCGTATGATCTTAATATATATTATATGGTCAACTGGTGCAGTCATATGTTGTGCTGTGCGAAATGTGACCTGTGTGTGATGAATATGCTCGAAGTAGAATGGCTCCCAGAGCAAGCTAAACTATATTTGTGGCCTATGCATTCGCCGATTCCTAGCGCCACCTAGCCTAACTACTTGCAACTTGACCCTGCCATCTAGTGGCGAACTATTCAACCTTCTTTCATGTTTTGCAATATTTTCTGGCTACCGTGCAATGCCGTGCAATGAACCAAGTAGGCTGCTTTGAATTCGTTTTTTTTTCTTTTTTTTTTTTAGAACGGTTTTAGAGCACAGCTCCTAGGTGCCCGTTTCCGGCTTGAGCGGCGTCGCCGTCGGCGTAACTGCGAACGTTGCATAATGGGAATAATGCCACCGGGCGTAACCGCGCGTAGCATTATGAGCTAAATTTAGCGAGAAATTTTCCCGCTAAATTTAGCGGGGAAATTTTTCTGCTAAATTTAGCGGGAAACTTTTTTCGCTAAATTTAGGGCGGAAAATGTTTCATTAAATGTAGAGGAACATTTTTTTTTTCACTACAATTAGCAGGAATTTTTTCCGCTGAATTAAGCAGGAAAATGTTTTCACTAAGTTTAGCGCGATAACCTTTCCGCTAAATATAGCGGGGAAATTTTCCCGCTAAGTTCAGCAGAAAAAATTACCCGCTAAATTTAGCGGAAAAATTTTCCCACTCAATTTGGCGGAAAGTTTCGCGCTAAATGAGGGGGAAGCAGGAGAGGATGAGGGGAGGGTACGGAGGGGCATACCCTCCCCCTCCATACCCTTTTCTCCTCCTCAAGAGCTGCGCTCTAATTCGGCATTACAAAGAACTGTTGGCGTCTTTCTTTTTTTTTCTCTCTCTCTCTCTCTCTTTTCTTGCGAATGGTTTGTTACCTTTTTGTGACGTGTGGTGTTGACGAAGGATATGCTGCAGGAACAGCAAAAATATAAGACGAAATGCGCGGAGCGACCGGGTTTCGGATCATATTAATTTAACATCGCAGTGTTGACAGCGAGAGGACTGAGTATCTGCGTTCGAAACGCACGTTGCCTTACCTGTGCAGGAAGCTGGCTTCGGCAATAAATACGGTTCGTGAAAAACTCGTGATATGTTTTTGTTTCCTGCTCCTCTCGCCCCGAAAGCAGTGGCTTGCTCAGGTGGGTGCGAAGCCGCCGACTGCTTTGCTTCCGATAGCTGCTTGCAGGCACTGGGGGGCCTCCATGTAACCCGAGGTATTTGCCTATCCTAAAACGATGAGGTATTTTTGGTTGACGCGCGGCGGTGTTTTGTGTAAAGACCGACAATATACGTAGCGCCCTCGTTAAGCCTTATTAAGCTCGATTTGCTCGATTCGGGGCCGCCATAATGAGATGCAGACGAGGGAGGAACGTTGCTGCCCTGCTTTCAGGGCCGAAAATTTCTCCTACACATGTTACAAGATCGTTCCTCTCTTTGTAAATATATATATGAGAGAGAGGCTTTTTTCGAAGAATGCACTGCTAACCCGGGGTCATAAATGCGTCATTCAGCAGGGATGTGAAATGCAACCCCGATGGGAATCGCGGCTATATACAGTTGTATTGATATTTTATGAGTGGCGTCCGTCACGAGGGTCCCCAACATACATAACCGAGGCAACTGGAGACGCCAATGCCTCGTGACATCACGGGTTATTCTTTCGACGTCATTAACCTTTATAGATGAAATGGGATACATCTATAGCAGCACTAGAACTCATTCACCCTATTCAATTATTGACGCTAATACCTGAGCAACACATCATTTCTCAATAGATGTGCCCCACCCTTTTTACGCTTCAACTACATAAATTGTCTTGCCTCTTTATTACCATTCTACCAAAACAGTTCGAAGCCAGGATGCACGCGAAAAGACTTACAGGCAGCGAGTCCGTACGTAGCGAAGCGTGCAAAAAAGAATATTATCCGCACGAACCCAAAGTGAGGTCCGAAGTCAAGGTGTGAAAATACTCGCAATAAGATAACAACCGAAAAAAAAAAAAAAAAAAAAACATTGCCCTTTTGAAGGAATTCGGTAACAAACAAGAGGTGGTCATAATTCTAAATTGTCAGCAGTATCTGATATATTACAATCGGCGGAGCTCACTGTACGCAAGGCCTCTACAGTGGCGTAGAATATGCAAACTAAATGCCGTCTAGTGAGTACACGCGCGGTGCATCGATTTAATAATAAATGCCACGGAAAAACGAGAACGTTACACGCACGTGCCTTGATTATGTCCATAACGTTATCATTGTCAATTCGGCGATTAGCTCGACGATGTTACAGGTTCGTGGCACGTGCCGAGAGAGAGTTTACCCTATCGGAAAGCGGCCACGATAAAACCAACGCTAAATCAACACCCCGGAACATATATCAGTTTGTTCATCTTCCGCTTTGATTTCTGCGCCTCACGGGATTTCCTGGGACGAACTCTTGCGCGAAAAGACTTGCACGCAGGGAGTCGGTGCTTGCACTACGAAGCGTGAAATAAATGACGTCATCCGCACGAACCAATCGCGTTAGAGTTGGCGCGTAACTCATCGGGATATCGTGCATCAAACAGGGTATATTCATGGTGTTCGCGCCAACCAGTATTGGGATACTTTAAATAAATTGTACTTAAAGTACTACTTCGAGTTGGTTTATAAAACTTGCACTTTTAATGATGTTGCACATTCTCTGAGTATGCACTTGTACTTTACCTAAAATATTTTTCTCGATTATTCCGAGGGAAGAACAACTCCCGACTTCAAAGTATACATTCCTCAAATTTGGTCTCGGTGAAATTAAGCTCTTTCAAGAACCACGCGCTCGCGTCTTTGGCCTTCCCGGTACCATATACAGAACTTCTGAGGTCTACATATAGTATAAGAGTCTACCAACCTCTAACAAAAAAAAAAAAAGAAAAAAAAACAAACAAACAAGAAAATGGCGTATAGACATGTGAAAACGCACTACGTACTGTCTTTCGAGACGGCGTCCGCGGTCGATGTGCTACTCGCAGCTTCTTGTTAGCATTTGTACTACCAACCGCCAGGATCGCAACAGGCAACAGCATGACACTCCGGCTTCTGTGACGTCCTTTGGTGCCACTTCCTGACCACTTTTAATGTATGGGCGGGATAGGACGCTAAACACACCAGTCATTGAAGACGCGCTACAGGCACCGAGTACGGATTAAAGCCGCTTTGTCAAAGCAGGCTCTATGGCAGTTTCCCAACGGAGTTGTTCTAACGTTGGCTGAGACGCTGTTTCTAGCAAGCCGGCCCTGACTCAGACCGCTAGCGCTACCTTTGGGCGTAGAATGAGTGTTCGGCAATGCAGAATTTGTTTTTGCAGTGAAAAAGAATAAAAAGCTTCGTTTGGAGGAGACTTTGTATAATCATTTTGAACGTAGAAAAAAAAAAACTTTTCGTATATTTTAGTGTATTGCAATATACTATCTGAAGTATGCGTTTATATACCGGGTGTTTCACAAAAATAAAACCGTGTTGTTGTTGTTGTTTTTTACAAGAAAGAAACTACGCTTTTGCCGAAAGCACAAACTCCGCCCAAATATAGCGGTAGCTGTGGGGACAAATTACTCCAATGTTTGAGAACCGTTTATATCAGTCAAAATTTGTACGCGAGCTCTGGAAAATTGTAGTACGAAAATAGGGCTCGTTTCTGGTAGCAGAGATAGTTTATCTGCGCCATTTTCTCGTTGGAAATTCCTGAAAATCGTTTAAGACTTTTGAATGAGATAACGATAAGTTCTGAAGCTCTGGCATTAATTCCACAACGCTAGCGCTACATTGGGGTGGAGACTAAACGTTCGGTGATGTTCTTTTGTGTCTAAGCGATGTACGCCATCCCAGTGTTGAAAACAAAGCTATGCACCCTTAAAAGTATTTTCTTCGTATACTAACAGCAAACCAATCATGTATTTTAAACATGCTTTCGAAAGTGCTTTTTTTATATAGAAAATACAAAATAAGTTTATGTTTTTAATATCTTGCATTTTACGAACAGTTCGCTTATTCATGAGGTTTCCTCGGTTGACCTTCCAGCAACTTGTTGTGATCTTCGTACTGCATCTACACTTTCTGCTCTCCAATGTTCACTATATATAGACCAAGAAGAGAGCAATAATCACTTTCTCTCTGACAAGCGTTTTTCACCAATGTAAATACCACGAGCGTTGACAATATCGTTTCTTGCATTGACGACTTCAGGATTAGGTGGACGCCGGCTGATGGCGAAATTTCGTTTATCACTGATCTTTTAATCCAGGCAATGTCATCTTCTCAAACTTGTGCGTTCTACTTTTATCTACAACCGCTAGCCTCACATTCTCACTGGTTTTCTGCGATGCATGTAGTTCATTTACCTGGAACAAAAAAGGCGATGTAGTGCATAAAGGATTTTTTTTTACTGAATATAGATGTTGTAATTAAAAAAGAAAGTGACGAGAAAAGTAACGTTTATAACTTTTAGGGTTAGGTAATTCTTCAGAGGCTCGGTAACGGCAACCGAAGGTGCATTTGGTCAAGTATACATTCTAAGAAAATCCCGTGCGCCTCCTTTCCCGCACAACACTTGGAGAGCCAATCACCGCAACTGACGGAGGCAGCTCAGCGAATGTGCGATGCCGAAACACATGTTTAGACCAAAAAACGCAGCCTAAGTTGTGACATTAAGCAATGCAAAACGTCAGGCTTGCATTGCTGAATGTCACAACTTAGACTGCGTTTTTTGGTCTCAACATATGTTTCGGCGTCGTCATTCGCTGAGCTGCCTCCGTAAGTTGCGGGGATTGACTCTCCGAGTGTTGTACGGGAAAGTAGGCGCACAGGCTTTTTGTTTTTCTTTTTTTAGAGCGTCGCGATAAAGTAAAAGTGCTTTCTTTTTTTATGTTTTTCTTTATAACGTGTAGGTATCTGCATAGACGAATTATCACTTCCCAGTATGATCACCCGACATCTGCATGTTGTTTCTCGCTCCAAACGGCCGAGCGACAGTGCACTTTAAACAAGGACTTCGAGACAAGACGAGAGAGAGAGAGGAAGGAGGAGGGTAATCGATTGAGGCTTACAGAGTAAGAGTAGAGATAGATGAACACAAAAGGAACGAAAGTGAAAGAATGCCACATCAGGGAAGTAACCTCTTATCAGAAGGAACCGAAGACGACGTGGAAAGTCACTGCAGCTGTCTGCGATCTTTCAACGAAGACTTGGGGTTTCTTTCCCTGATATCGCAAAACATGCGATGTCAGCAAAAAAAAAAAAAAATTTATATCTCTTTTTTTTTTCTTCTTTCTTTTTACGGTATATCTATTTTGAGGAGAATTGACACCCCAGACCAAAGTAGAAAAACGCGACTATTGCCGACCCATCATGGGTGTATACTTACATAGCACATACGGTATCGAAATTTTAGAACTCCTTGTTTTCGAGTTTTTTTTGTTTTGTTTTTTTAAATTCGGCTGGGTTTTTTTTTTAATTCATTTTCCCGACGTATTCGGAGGGTTTTTTTTTGTGTGTGTTTATTTGCAGCGTCGGACTAATAATCGGGGTTTATCGGCGCATATCTTGAATCGCGGCAGTAGGATTCCCTGGAACATTATGGGCCCATGCGCACGCAACCCGAAAAAGAGGTGTGGTCCCCCGAAGGAAATCAGAATGGCGGAAAGTTCACTACGGGCCAGCTAAACAATATAAAGCTGTAGAATAAGATTTCATTCCATGAAACTTGGATTGTTCTTGCACAAGGACACCTCCAATTCTGGGGGTTTTATTCCCCCGATTTCGATAAAAATCGGCTACGTGGTTACTTTTCGGAATTTATCCGTATATAAACCAAAACACGCAACCCTAACCTAATAGGGCCAGCAGCTGAAGTTGCTTGTTAAACGTGTCGTAAAAAAGAAAGAAAAGAACGATAGATTGCAACACGTTTTTAAAACGCTGCTTTGGTAGCGTTCAAAGCTGACAGAAAATGATATCCTGGTTCATTCGCTGCAAGACACCCCTTCGCATGCTGCTTCGACATCTGTCACTCGCGATCCGAGAAACGTCGTGCTATACTTGGCAGATAACGCGACGAAACGCTGGGTGCAGGCGTCCTCAGCCGTTACCATCGAACCGAGCTTCACAATAGCCACAACATCAACAACGAGAGTACACAAAGATCCCACTATCTTCGCCATTGTCCCCCACAAGGACCGAGTACTTGCAGTGAAGCAGCGCCGGCCGACCCCGCTGAAACAACGGGCGGTACTCCTCTCTGTTTCGCCTAACGATGGGCCGCAGTTGACAATACGAGCCATCCCAGCCAATCCGACGCTGTGAACGTGTCACGTGACAACTGCGGGTCCGGCCGAAGGTCACTAGACACTCTCACGGCAATGGATTGGCTCCGACGGCTCGTAGGGCCCTCTTCGGTCCATTGTAGAAAGTGACGCGGTGCGTAGGCAATCGGGAACGAAAGCTTCCTCGAACTTTTCCGTTCGTCGACGCCGTTTACCCTAACCTGTACTGTCGACAACGACCGGTATTTAGCGTCCTATTCCACCCATACATCAAAAGTAGTCGCCAAGTGGCAACGAACGATGTCACAGAAGCCGAAGTGTCATACGTTGTCGGATGTCGCGATCCTGGCGGCTGGTGCTAGAAATCCCGGCAAAAAGGACGAGTAGGGTGCCTCGATGGCTAGCGTCACTTCCAGGGTGCAGACACCCATTGATCCCCGTAATTGGGTCAACCTGACGTGGCAGGGCAGCATCGGGTCTTACTTCTTTTTTTGTGTGTGGATGTAATCCATGGACGGAAAAGTTGTATTTTTGGCGTAATTTGTACTACATTGACTCAACACAGCGTCGAAGAGAGCAGCTGAAAGTTTGACCCAATATGGCGACTGTCCCCACCCTGGACGCGGCGCTGGTATATAGGCATCGTAAGCAGGCACATAGCCAGGATTTTGTTTCGGGAAAGGGGGGGGGGGGGGGGGAGGCATGCCCTCTCTTGGATACGTGCCTGACTATAAGGTCTCAACTCTTGGCCACTGAGGCTTCCCTGAACTGTCAAGCTGGAGATCGACTTGCAGCCGAACCGGGGTCTAACGCATACACCGCCGCCAGCTGTGACACCACTAGAATTTCGGCCGGCGACAACGTGACACTTCTACGACGTTATCAGACAGGAATTGGAGGGACCACTTTTGGGGAGTCAGTAAAACACACAGTCGGGGACAGGTTGTAGGCAACCTAATTAAAAAGTAGCATCAGTTGCCGTTTATATGGAGCATGCGTGTATTTCCACAAGGATTCCGTACCATTAAATATATGGTGCTCCACGGGGCTTCGCCTGACCGTATACGCACTCCCATCGGACGCACTGAGTGCAAAAATGAGCCAATCTATAATCAATAAAAACGCCACGATCTCTGCTGTCGCCTGCTAAAGGGTAGTACTCTGCCACGAGACAAAGGCGTTACCTTCTCTCTTTCGATTATCTGCATGCGCTGTCCTTGTTGGCCAAGCTTCCTGTCAACAGACAAAACCTGGACATGGTGCAATTGAGGCCGTCGTGACGTTTTTCTGACAGAGGCCGTCCGTCAGGTGCACCTCGAGGATCATTTATCTCTGACTTCTGTCAAATGACGCTTCCCCGTGCTTTTGACTGTACTGCGGATAATGTAGATTGCCCTATAGGGTCCCCCTGTTTGTGATTCTTTCTACTCACTATGACTTCACATTCTGGAAATATACGTATGGAAATGCACTGGCGGTGCTGCAGTGTGGCGGCGTGTACGTGGCTTGCACGGGACGTCATTTCACCATACTGGTGCTTATTCCTGCTTGTTCTTTCGGTGAAAAAGAAATTGGGTGGTGTGAAATGAATGCTGCAGATAATACGCGCTCAATAGCAAGGCCACCCCAATGGCTGCTGATGTGACGCCAACGTGGGCCATGTGAAGACCTTCGCAAATATCGCCTTCCGCGCGCTGCCGTCTTTGTCTGCTGGGCGGTGGAACGCCCTCTGAGCATGCGCTGTTGCTCTGCTGTGCGGTACATCAGACGCTGCGCATGCGTTCACAGCTCAGTGACTCAGCCTTTTTCGCCCGGGCGATAAGCGATGGAAAGGTCTATAGGTCTGAAAGTGCTCTTGGTGCAAGCGCACTTGCTCCAGTGTGGAGTCTTTCGAAGCTACGTGCACGCAGTCATATCTTTCTCTATAGGGAGTATTCACTGGCGGCCATCTCCGTGTGCGCTGCTGCTGAGCGCGTGCTGACGGCGAGCTTCCGCAGTCCTTTTGGAGCGTGCATTTAGCACCATCAAGTTGCCGGTCTTAGCAGGCTATGAATGTGAGCTCGTTGTGAGCATGCGCTCTAAACATCGCCCTCAAATATGGCGTCCAGTGAATACCTCCTATAGACCATTTGCTATATTACCCAAGCATCAAGGAGAATGCAGGGATTGGTGGTCCACGCGCCACACGCGCACGCCTTTCCGTATGAAAGATTCGAAGTAAATAACCAATATAAAGCGTTGACGAACGCGCGTGCAAGATACAACTTGTTTTAGGTTTTTGCTTTCGAAAATTTACTACTGCTGAGGCCAGCACGTGCGGCGCGTGGAACACCAATCCCTGCATTCTCCTTGTTGCCTTGGTAATATAGAAATAGGTCTATTTGGCAAGAGACATTGAAATATAAGGGCATGGCCGGAAAAGAGCATGTCACGTCCTTGTAGATATGGATGGGTTGCTCCCGGCTGGACTGAATTCATCCTGTCGATGACCGGGGCCTGACGTGTACAGCACTACATTTGATGGCCTTAAGATTGTTAGTCTGATGAGTGAGGTCACTACCAACAAAACCAAGGATCAGGAATATGTCAACAGTTTCATTGGTGACCACTTTCGCAATCGAAATCTACGAAACTTCTAGAAAAACACAGTACAAAGAAACATCAAGAATACTTTGTATTCATAAGTAGTACGAAATAAACAATTCGGAATGCCGTTGACAACAACAACAAAAATATCTTTCTCCCACTTTCAATACCGAAATTGTATTATAAAAGTGGCAAAGTCAGCCTTAAATTAATATATACGCATTAGAGAAAAGTTCAAGAGGCATTCAGAAGCTTGGAGAAAGCTATTTGTTCATCCGCGTGCGCCACCCTTGCCCTTTCTGATCTTGCCAAATTCATGCGTAAAAGGACTCGACGAATGGAGCGTACTGGTAAGTTACGTGAGTTAGATATGGAAAGCGACATAAAGTACGACGTCCAACTGTCTTCGTCCTTTATGTCGTTTTTCTTTTATTCCAACTTTTTACTCTTTTCCTCATTTCTAACTTTGTCCTCATTTGTAATACTGTGATTACCTACGCTAACTGTACCATTTTTAGACGCAGTAACCGTTCAGTCCAAAACAGGTGATGTTGGGCAGGTGCTCGACTGCTGGACACGGAAACTCTCCTCCATGGGAGTCTCAAGTGAGTGCAATCTTATCCAATGACCCATTTTGTCTCGACGAACAGACAAAACGAATGAGCAAAAACCCGTCTAGTCTTGTACGCAATCCTCTGAAAGATAAGAAACACGCCAATGATATATATACTCGGAACACGCCGTCAGAACACTTCCCAAGCGCTCAATCAATCGTCACTACTTGAAAGGTGTGTAACTTGTTGCGGAATGGTAGGTGGTCTCGTGGAAGGATTGCTGGTCTCGAGGAATGGTAGCATGATCTCCTGGAATTCTAGGAGGTCTCGTGGAATGGTAGACATTACGAACCGATGGAATCAATCAAACGACAAAGAGCGCCAAAAATGCAACGTCACGGCATGCATTTGCCATCTCGGTGTGCTTCCACTCAAAACAACAAAACCAATTGAGTGAAACGAACGCACCGTGATGTTGCGCTTCAAGTTAGTGTCCGTTTCTGTGTTTCAACGTCTTCTCGACTTTGACGGCGCTCTTACGCATAGTGAAACGAAGCATGCGAGTAAAATCAAACCGCGTTTGTATATGCCTTTCCAACCCTTATCACACACAGACGAAGACTGTCCAGTCACCAAGCTGAGGAAGAGAAGTACTGCTCATGCTCAGAACGCGTTCTCCAGTAGACAAAGATGGCGTCGTGCGGAAGGCGAATTACGAAATGATCTGTACAGGGTGTTTCTTTTTTAGGCTTTACATACTTAAAAAAAAAAAAAAGAGTCGTGAATTTTGCATTAACGCCGTCCATACTAGTGAGTTATACGGCCAGGAAAGACATAATATAGTGGGCTAGAGTTGCCACTCGTACAACGGGCGCAGTCCTGGCGGTACAAAAAAAAAAAAAAAAAAAAAAAAAAACGCGAACGATGAGAGAGAGACGGAAAAACCTTGCAGCCGCGTTTTTGTATCACTAGCTTTGCGCCTGCTGCACGAGTGATTACTTTAGCGTGGCACCGCGCGCTTACGACCCGCCCAAATCTTTCTAAAATGTACTCATTTATCGCTTCTTGATGACGTTGAGCAAGTTTCGGTTTGGAACCTAATATTTATCTCCAATAACTAAAAATTTAATTAACGAATTTCACTAAAGTAACCCGTTTGAAGCAACCCTAGACTGAGGAATACAAAATTTAACGACAAGAGAAGAGAAAGTGTTAACTTTCGTATTCTTGGGTTGTTTCTAAAATGTTCAGTATAGAGGGTATTCACTGGATGCCATTTTGAGGGCGATGTTTAGAGTGCATGCTCTAAACGAGCTCACATTCATAGGCTGCTAAGACCGGAAGCCTCGATGGTGTGGAATGCACGTTGCAAAATAACTGTGGAAGCCCGCCGTCAACAAGCGCTCAGCAGTCCAGCACGCAGCTATGGCCGCCACCGAATACTGCCTATAGGGAGTATTAACTGGACGCCATATTTGTGGGTGCTCTTTAGAGCGGATGCTCAGAACGAGCTCACATCAATAGGCTGCTGAGACCGGCACTCTTGATTGTGCGGAATACACCTTGCAAAAGAACTGTGGAAGCTCGCCGTCAACACGCGCTCAGCATTCGCGCACACAGCTATGGCCGCCAGTGAATACTCCCTATTAAGGGCGAGATGTTTTGGTGGCGCCCTCCTATGGTTTTCTCTCGTGACGTCATTACCTTGCGAACAACAAGTTCGACGGTGTTTGTAATGAGCATGGTGGAAGCTTAAAATCATGGAGCTCTGAAACCAACACTGCTAACACCAAAATATTTGAAGTTCATGCATTGCTCTTATTTCTGTGGATGAGATAGCCTTTGCTGACGTCATGGTCAGCATTCGGCCAATCGTGCAAGACTGACCGCAGCGACGCTTTCGATCGCGCACGTAGCTAATACACCTGCTCACTTAAGCCTGGTTCAGACAGTTGCGTTTGACTGCGTTTGAATGCGTTGCGGCAGCGAAAAACCAGGACATCCTTGCTGCTTATATCGCGTGCCATGATGATTCCTTGGATTGGAGTCCACGCTTCATACGAAGCACAGATGTGCCGGTGACTCGGTTTTGGTTCTCGACGCAACGCAGTCAAACGCACTCAAACGCAAGTGTCTGAACCGGCCTTTACGCCCTTGCGTTCTCTTCCTTAATTAATCAACTTATGCTGACAATCATTCCTCTGTTCACTGGTGTTTGTTTGCCAACAAGCTCACTACCGACCCGGCGGGCCCTTGCGCACTTCCGTTTTTTTTTTTTTTTTTTTTTTTTTTTTTTTTATACAAAATTATTACAATTATTGGTTCTGTTAAGAACAAGAATCTGGTCCGATCGCTGTGCGTAGCGGACGGACAAATAAACGTGCTACCGGAAGTCAGCTGGGGCACAGAATACTGTGGTGTCCTCGTGATATTAATTCCCTCCGAATTCGGTGAATATTAGGCCCCTCTAGCCGTGTATAACTCACTTCGAAAAAGCGAATTAGTGTAGCTTTCAAGATATATTTCTGACAAATCTGTAAAGCCCTAAAAAGGAACACCAGTAACTAAGGGGCGACTCAATAAACCCCTTTCGAAAGTGTGGCTGTGGAATCTCTGCATAATGCCGGACACGCTAACACATGCATGCAAATTAAAACCGTCACGGCACCCTTTTTGCGTTTGGTTAGACCTAAAAGGCAATAAATAACACACCCACGGAAAATTGATGAGGGCAGTGACGTTGCGTTTTCGGCGCTGTTTGATTGGCCTGTCGGCTCATGGCGTTGGTTACGCTCCCACCTATGTGCAATGACTTGCAAGTTTTGCGATGTCAGTTGTTTTGCCATTGTGCAGTTGGTCCGAACTTGTAATAATAATAATAATAATAGTTTATTTTAGACATACTTGTGTCCAGGGGGCTGTGGCAAAAGAAAACACGACCTTCTGACGTGGCCCCTTATAGCAGTCAGCAGGCAAAGAATGCAACATAAAAGCAAATATATCGACACTGTCATAAAAGACCACTGCATGGGGCAAAAAAGACTAAATTTCTTCTGGTATGATTATCAGTTTACCTACAACAAATTTGCGGGAAAAAAAATGAAAGACAAAAACACATCAACATCGAAAAGAGAAACGGAAAAAAAAATATATGCAACCTTAATATTAAGAAATTCAATATATTTAAACTGACAAATCGGCACGCGACTTTCGAAGGGGGTTCATTAGAGCTTTGCGACTCCCTGATCAAAATAAAAATCTAGTTGCGAACAAACAAACAAAACATGACTTCCAAGATACGGCACGCGATCATGCTTCCCGGAGCGATATCGCGCGATAAGATCGTTTGCACTCCCCACCACAACCCTCTCGATGACGAAAGACAGAAGTGTGCGCACAAAAAAAAAAAAAACGCTTTACGCAAAACCTCCAACAAACCGTGGGGGAAACGAGCGGAGGTTCTGGCAGGCGGCCCGCAAGGCCGTTGGAGTACATCGAGGTGCAGAAGGACTCCATTGTTGATGGTCCCGCTTCGAACCCTGGGCGGGAAAGGCAGGAGTTTCGCTGCGCAATCTGCGCAGCCGGACCCTGTAGACCGAGAGGAACGTACCTGATAGGTTGATACGAGGTCGCGAGCCCTTCCTTCTTTTCTTCTTTTTTTTTTCTTTAAAACAAAGACTGATACGACACCCGTTATATAAGGGGCCTTCCCTGACGCGTGAACGACTTTCGGACAGTGGGAACGCTGACGTGGAGGATCTTTGCGTTGACCAAGTGGACATATCCGCATTCGAAAGTGAACTGCAAATTATTTCGAGTTCGCGGGCTGATTTTCTTGACCACTTGCCTGATAAACTCGTGACCATCGGTGAGCTTGATGTTTCGATTTTTCTCCCACATTTTTGAGCTTGAACTATTTTATTTAATCTGGTTTTATACGTTGAAAATCTTAACGCACCTTTGCAACGTTACAATTCTAACAAGGCCCCCTGCTGCGTAATGCGATCCTACAGAAGCCTGCAATTAAACAAATACTGTTGCAGTTTTTTTGTTTTTTTTTAGAGGTTGTTAAGTTAATTGATGACGGGGAGTTTCGATGGGCTTTAAGACCAGACTTTTCTTCTGTTCCAGTTGAGGTAGTTGCCTTCATTTTATTGTTGATGTGTCATGGCGACTCGATCAGGCGCCCGTAACCTAAGCGCACTTGCAAGTAAAGCATTCATGCTCAAAGCAGAAAAACGAAAACCTGCCATTTCCCATTTTACTTCCATCAATTCTGAAGGATGGCTAAGATTGCCCCTACTACTTCAAATGCGCCTTCAAAGCTATATGAGAGAACCTAAAGTAAGCTAAACGGAATTACGGGATACCAGAAATTTGCACCCTTATGTCTCTATGGCAGAGGAGATACCGACAAAAGGTTTAGTTATAAATAGGGTTGGGAGTTTTCGGTTTAAACCGATAAAAACCGATAAAAGTACGCCGAATCCATTTTCGGAAGTTCGGTTTTAACCGAAAAAGGTCAGTTTTTAGGTTCGGCATTTTTTTATTAAAACCGATAAAAGTATGTCGAATCAATTTTCTAAAATTCAGTTTTAACCGGAAAATGTCACTTTGACCTTCCAGTCGTACCGCAGAGCCGTGGCGAAAACGTGGAACAACAGTGTCTTTCGAAACGTGTCCGAATGTATGGGATACACGGATGCCATCACGACGTTTTGGTTTAATGTGCGCATCATCGATCGAAACTTGAAGTCCGAAATGCCCCATAACTTTGCCATGTACGAGCGTGTTTTCAAACTCGTTTTAAGGAAGACTGACTTGATGCAAGCTCTGCATGCTGTGTTGAGCTTCACAAAGTCGCACCGTCTCTCTTTTGGCGGTCACAATTGGTTGATTAACCGAGTTTGGCTCAGGCAGCGCTTCCTCTCAGCCTGCCAGTGTCCAGTATTAGTGTTGAGAGGGCATTCTCGAAGCTCAGGGCCATAGCAGCAGGAAAGAAAGGCTGCGGATCAACGAGGAGAACCTGGGAACGTACATCTGGGTGTACTATTATAAGATAACGTAATCCTGATGTACAGAAGGTGAAGTTCTATGTTTTTCGGGCATAGGCTTTATATCTGACTTGTTCATGCTTCTCAGGTTTTTCCTTGTTTCTTTTAGAGCTGCACACATTTGCCAAATAAAGGGTCCATTTTCTTTTCAATGTACCTATGCCGTTATTCTTTGAGTGATCACAAGTATCAGAGCTACAAGGATCATCCGATCCGGTGTCCGTTGGTGTTTATTTTATATTCACCGAAAAAAGTCGATAAACTTTTGTGGGCATAAATATACGCCGAAAAACACCGAAAATTGAATTTTAAAATAAACACCGAAAAACGTACGCCGAATTTTGGAAAAATAGAAACCGAAAACGCAGAACCCTAGTTATAAATTATAACCTGTATGATATGCGCGCACAAATGCAGTCACATGTTTTGATTTTTTTTTTTTTTTTTTTTTACTCGTAATCCGCAGATATGAAGCCCGATTCATAAAACGCGATTTTACATGCGACTTCGCAGTTGAGGCCGTCGAGAACCACAATTTCCAACACAACTCCCACCGTAATTTTTTTTTTCCGCAAGAGCGACGTTGCATTTGCGAAATCTAACGTGAAATTGCATCATATGAATCAGACTTCAGCCGCACTTGTGGGGCAAGCTCTTACCGCTCATTCACACTGGAAGCGGATCCGCGTTCGCAAAGCGGTTGCGAACGCGGTTGTATAAAGATCCAGTACAATTGCACGCGCACTTGATGTCATCGAGTGCGCGTGCAATTGTACTGGATCCTTATACAACCGCGTTCGCAACCGCTTTGCGAACGCGGATCCGCCTCCAGTGTGAATGAGCGGTTACAGTAAGGCTCTCGAGCCGCACAAAATCACTTGAAAGCTCTCCTCACGATTGCACTTAACGTAAGTGTGTACGCGAAGAGCCTTGCTGTATGGTGCACTCTACGAGTACTTTTTCTTTTTCCTCCGGTAGTTTAACCAAACTATTCAAAACTTAAAAAAAAAAAAAAAAAAGGTTAAAACTTTTCTAGCACCGACACTCCCTAAGCACAATTCAACATCTCTTTCCTTGGGAGGTGTCCTCGTCGCGGAGGTATTTAACTGGATGATTCGTGTCGTGACATGTACTGGGGCAATTTTTATTATTTTTTTTTATTTTTTTGCTATTTCGATTATATCGCAGCACCGTGACAACTCGTCCAATGACCCCGCGTATCGTACGCAATTACCTAGTGTAACGCGCTCTATTTATATCCGCGTTAAAAAAAAAAAAAAAGAACGATTGTGCAGAACTTATAATCATCCCAGCCGGTGCAACAGAGACAGAAACCGTTATCCGAGGGGATGAACACAACCTAATAGATTCATGTCAATTTGGTTTCCGTAAACATCGCTCTACCGAACTTGCTCTGTTAGCCCAAAAAGAACATATACTTAAAACTTTTGAGGATTAAAAAACTTACTCTCGGTTTATACGTCGACTTCACTAAAACATTTGACTACGTGGATCATAATTTAATAATTAGGAAATTAAATGTGTATGGACTTCGTGGCCAAGTGTCACTTGTTTTAAATTCATATTTGTCTTCCCGCGGACAGTATGTAGATATAAATGATCAGTCATTTGAAATAAAACCGATTAAGTCCGGCGTTTACCAGAAGAGTATTTCGGGGCCTTTAATATTCAATATCTATATAAATGATATAGTAAACGTAAGTTCAACAACGATTTTCGTTTATCTACGCTCATGATGCTAGTTTATTTTTTACCGGAGAAAAAGTCGCAGAGCTTATACGTGACCCCAATGAAATATTTAAAAAACTCGATAGTTGGAGTATAAATGTAATGCTCTAAAAATAATTGCCAATAAGACAAGAGCAGTCTTATTTTGACCAAGCAATAAATATGTCTACACTTCCGAAGATATTTTTTTTTTTTTTAATTCTTCGAAAATTGAAATCGTACCCACATTTAAAACTTTAGGTATTTTTTTCAGCAAAAACATGTCATGGGACACAAACACACAAAACACAAACACATCGTTTGTGTTTTATATCATCATAAACACATCTTGCCTCTCAAAAAAAGTTATTATTATATAATACATTGTTTTACTCGCATATAAATTATGACCATCTTATATCGGGAACTACTACATATACCAATCTTCAAAAGATATTTATATTACAAAAAAAAAGATATTAAGAACCATGCATTTCTAATGTTACGCTGGATTATAAAATGAACATTGTTTTTAATCAACTTAGAGTAATGAATTTTTTTGATTTATACAAATATCAGTTATGTTCGAAATATATGGTAGAAAAAAATCAATCCCAACATTATCTCGAAGACTTAGCAAACCTTACAAAAAAAGGTATATGCATATCCAACGCGAACTGTAGAACAATGGGAAGTACCATTTCTTCAGAACTAATTATGAACAATACGTTACACCCTTCCGACTACACTGAATCAGTTCAGTAGAGAAAATATAGAACTTAACAATGTGTCGGTGAGCAGCCTTACGGGAATTAATCATACTCGTCGCAAACCAAACCTAATAGAAGCTAAGTGTTGGTGTACTTATGTTGAACCAAAATGAATAGAAGAAAAGTGTTAATTTTTGGCGGTTGAAGTTGTTTTTTTGCCACGTTTTGTCTGCTAATACTCTCATCTGTTCAAATTGAATCTGCATTACATAATGCCACTAGTCAAATTTTCTCTCGTGTAAAAGATATCTTCGCGTTTTTATTTATTTCCTAATCATATGTAATTAATTTTCGTGCCCGCGTCTCAACTGATATTTAGGTGCCTCGGGATTAGTCAAGCTGTGTTACATCTTTTTTTTTCCCCTTTTCACCTTCCACGTGTAAACTGTTGGCGAAATAAAGTCATTTATTATTAGTATAATCATACTTTTGATTTCTAGTCTAGGTGGCGCAAGCTGCCGCCCATTATAAAGAGTGTACAGCCCTTAGCATCCGTCCATCCATCCGAGGACCCCCTAATGAGACGTTCGTTACACGTGCTTACGTCATCGCGGGAAGGTAGAATTGAAGCGCCTGCGCATGCGCAGTGCCAACAGCAGCGCCACCGCAGTGCCGTGACGTCACAACGTTGTGTTGGTCTATAGTATAAATATAGTCAATGAAAGCTTGAGAAACGTCAGAACGCCAAGCTCTGATTGGTAGGATTAGGGGGTATAGACTGTAAGGCTAGATGTCTTTCTTGCCCACTGCACTCGTCGAATGGGTTAGAACGTCGGACGGCGGCGGTGACTCCTCGCTCTGAAACACGCCTTTTACGATCTCGTGGCTGCAGCCTTCGCTGCGTGTCCCGCCGGATTATCGAGGAAACACGGAACGTCGAGACTCACCGGTGCTTCAACCTCTCTTCACCAAAGACGAGGATGGATCCTACGAAGGTGATGTGGGAGTTGGTGGCGGCTTGCAGCATCGTCTTTGTGGTACGCTGGTTCGTGTAAGTGTAACCTTTTTTTCCTTCGTTTAAAAGAAAAAAAAGAAAAAAAAGAACATTGCTATATTTGGGGACAACTTTTCTTGGCAGTGAAGCCTAAGCTGTGGGCAGCCGTGCACTCGCGCGGTCTTCTCTTTGGCCTTTGGCGGGAAATTGACGTCCCGTCACGTCATTTTTTCCCGATAAATTTTGCGGGGAAATCATCGTGGCGCCACGTGACTTCGTAATGTCGCGTGACGTCGCAGTGTCGGGCGACGTAAACCCGTTGCTACGTGACGTCACAAGTTCCCCGCTACATTCGGCGGGGAAATTTACGTGACGTGATCCGACGTCGTGTGACGTCAGATCTCGTGACAGAGTGACGCCATGTCATGCACGTGATCACGTCGTGTGACCCCCAAGTCACGTGACACGGCGACTTGAAAACTGACTTTAATTTTCCCTCTAAATTTAGCGGGGAAATTCGTGTCACGTGAAAAACATGACGTGAAAACCGACACGAGCGCCCGTAGAGGGTTCCCGCGTGAAAGTAGCGCTTTAAAATGTCGAACATGGCCGAAACTCATGTCAGAACGGTACCCCGTATAACTTGTTTCATCCCAACAAAAATACGAGCACTTCTTTTTTCTACTAAGAGTCGTATGTTTATCTTTTTTGCGACGTCCAAACAGAAAGAGGAGGCAACACTTCAACTACTTCAAGAAGCTGGAGATTCCCGGACCGGAACCCAGCATATTTTTCGGCAACATGATGGAGTTATACAAAAAGGTGAGCGATATCGAAGTCCTCGGAGGTGGCTCTTTGCCGCAATCGTAAGCGGTATTTGAAAAGTCATTAAAAAAAAACTTCTGTGGAAAAAAAAAAGGGGGGGGGGGGGGGCGGGTTAATGCGAAACGGCGACCCGAACAGTAAAAAGCATGGGGCTCTCCTGACGCTAAATAAGCCTAGACAAAGAAAGCCGCTTAAACTGTGAAGCGTGGAAAAAAAAAAAAAAAAATACTATCCGGTGTACGGGCGAAAAACAAATTATAAAAAAACATTGTTAAAAAAAGGTTTACATACGCAAAAAATTGTCAGTCTTTTCGTAGAGTGTACGCAGGAACTGTGGGTTGCTAAAGGAAACTTGTGCCGTCACTTTGAGCACGGGCTGAGCACTCACCCACAAGGCTCACAATCTGCCATGGCGCGTGTACGATCTACGAAAAGTTCCCATTTACTGCACGTATACGCAAACCACACACTGGTTTAAAACACATTCGCGATTTTCGTACCGCAAATACCCTCGCGCGCGTGTATATAGTTCGTCTATCAAAAAAATGGAGTGGAATTTTTTTTTTTTTTTCAATGTCCCGATTTTCTTACTTGTGCTGCGGGTGTTTTACGAAAGGTGGACAAATTCGATATTAAAAAAACTACACACCGCGCAAAAAAAAAAAAAAAAAGGCTTGTGTCGTTTTGATTCTAGGCCAGGGTTGTATTTAAAAAAAGATATATATATATATATATATATTAAAGGTCGGGATAATTAAGTTGCTAATTATTTTCGCGTAATTAAATTCATACATATTGAGTTGAAGGACATGGTTTCAATTAGAATCTTGCTGAGCATCATCGAAAAACACTAAATCAACAAATTGCAGAACTATAGAGAAAGTCGTAAAATACCGCGCGTGCCTTCTATAGTTCTACAATTTGTTGATTTAGTGTTTTTCGATGATGCTCAGCAAGATTCTAATTGAAATCATGCCCTTAAACTCAATATTTAAAAAATTAATTTCGCGAAAATACTTAACAGGTCAATTATCTCGAACTCTATTAATTTTTCTAAATCGGCCCTTGGCCTAAAGCCAAGACAACAGAAGCCTTTTTTGTGTGTGTGTTTGTGTGTGATGCGTAGTTTTTGAAATATTGGATCTGTCCACCTTTCGTGAAACACTGTTATACAGCAGGTACTTCGTCTATAGCATCCACTAGAGTTGAGATCGAGAGCGCAGACACAGATTAGACACGAGTGTGCAAGCGATCAGCGTCGTTCAGCTGGGCCCCCGGGTCGCTCGGCATCGTTATGGTACGTGAAGGCCGTTCACGCGTGCGTCGCTTATTAGAGAGTTTTAGGGAACCGTTTTTGCACACCCGATACGGTATACGATGGACCCTCCGGCACGAACTGCGCATGCGCTATACCGTAGACGTCTCGCGCATGCGCAGTTCGTACGGGAGGGCCCATTGTATACCGTCTCGGACGTGCAAACACGGTTCCCTCAAACTCTCTATTTTCTACTCCGTTTCCCGCCGAGTTTAAGAGCAGACGATCGGATGGAAACAATCGAGCAGCGCCCAAAAAATGCATCGTCGCGGCGTTCGTCGTCTTTGTGTGCTGGAGCTATCACCCAAAAGCACACACCTTTTCCACCAGGGCGCAGCCATCTTGAATGTCGTCACTTCCGGTATGCGGTAAAACGTGTTTCTGATCTCTGCACGCCGCTGGAAGATGTTTACGAAAAATGCGGGATTGTCACACGTTCTTATTTTGACTCACCTATATTTTCTCGCATACTGCAGGTTGAAATGCTTTATAAATTTTTTGTCCCGCATACCAGAGACGGAACCCACGTGACTGAGAACGAAAGGAAAAAGAAAAATAGCCAATCGCGCACAGAAAGAATCGTGGGATCAGGGCGTGACCGTGATTGGTTCAGCCGGTGATAGAAGACACATAAAAACAGCGCTACTTGATTAACTACGTGGGATCACAGCATCGGCTGCGCTGTGTCAGACATGGTGTGAAACAGAGGTGGTGTTACTACAGGTTCGCTCGTGACTGCGTTAGTGCACAACAAACCTACAAAAAAAAAGAGCTCCTGATTTACGCCTTTCCGCTTTGAGAAAAGAATAATAATACAGATTCAAGTTAGAAATAGACGGACATTCGCAGAGATAATCAATAAACGTACAAACGAATAAAAACGAGAGATTTATACGATTATAAATACAAAAGAAACAGCGAATAGCGAGTGTTCTTTTCCTTTAAGATGACGAATCCGCGCTCTAATCTGCTCGGCAAGCAGCGCGATTTCTGCCCGGATCCGCAGAGCAGAAAGTCGACTGCCTGTTTTGCGGAGTGTTATGGTGACGTCAGAAGGCTCTGATTGAAGGACAGTGGGTAGACCTCAAGGCAGCCTGCTTTGAGGTCTACCCACTATCCTCCATGGTGACGTCACCGGAACACCCCCCCCCCCCCCCCCCCCCCCCCCTGTGCGAGAAGCAGACGACTTGCTCTCCGCAGTTCATATGCCGGTCGGTGCTCCGTTAGGCCAGATCCTAATACCGCCGCTCCTGTTTACATCATATCATATATGCATCATTCATTCGAGCTGTACCGTGTTGCCACAAGCGGCCAATAAAACTTGAGCGAGCGAGCGAGCGTCATTTACTTAAAAGAAAAAAACTTCAATGAAATCGTCAGAGTATTACCCAAACATAACGATTGCTTCATCAAATCATCCCTCCCTTTGCCAGATTGTGACATATGCGTCACCTCATTATTTCTCACATTCATGTGTTTCTTTTTTTTACTTATATAGCGGAGCGACAGATTGTAACCTTGTTCATAGAAAGACTGACGTTCAAAGTGAGACAAACCCTAGTAGCTAATAGGGTGAAAACGGCAGGGCGTCTCTTCGGTACACCCGACCTCCAGCACGTGGTCGTTGCCTTCCGTCATGCTTTGGCTGAGCGCGAGCACGCTCGAGGCTCACGAGACACCGAAGCATCATCGAAGGCAGGAAGCCTCGCGCTGGAAGTGGGACAACTGAAACTCCTTCCCGCCGTGCTCGCGCTGTCAGAGACTGCGGTCGCTTTAACAGCAGCAACTATCTACCGGGCGAAAAAAAAAAAAGAAAAAATAATGAGGGAAAGCTTTTCTTTCCCTCGCCCAGTCCATGCAATCTAACAGTGAGAAAACTAATTCTCACTCGCAGACACCAACAGTGGCTTACAGGGAATGGATTGACAAGTACGGAAAAGTCGTTGGGTGAGCAAGCGAGTTTCGCACCGATCACTCCGACATGGCGAAACTGCCGTGCACCTTGAATAACCGACACTTCGCGATCTGCAGGTACTTCAACGGCTACCGACCGGTGCTGCTCGTCGCCGATCTTGAGCTCCTCAAGAACGTGCAAGTGAAGGACTTCCAGGATTTCATTGACCGGAGTGTGAGTCACCATTTTGCCGGGTCCGCCTATGCTGGCCCTACACACTGAGAAATACCGTGTGTCTGCTCTCCTGCAAAGCACATGGAGGTGTCAACCCCTGCAATCTACGAAGGCAGGTCGGCGATTGACGGGGCTGATCAAATGTTCAGACTTAAGAAAACAAAAGCAGTCTGCGTTGTGGCACTGATCACTGTGGAACGTCCTGCCCATTTTAAAGTGTTTTTGTTTTGTTTTGTTTTGTTTTTATTATTAGGAGCGGGCATTGCGGCTAAACCAATTTGCGTTGCAGATGGTTTTATTTAGCGTAATAATTTCAATGTAACAAAATTACAGCCAAAGATACGTCCTTCACCTTTCTAAGCATAACCTACTTTTACAAGTGTTACGGAATCAAAATATTTACAGAATGATTAGAAATGCCCGCTTTAGTCTCACCAAACCTTTATTTGTGTAAATCGCATCTCCAATGCAAAGTGTGGACACACAAAGGTGCGCCGTAAATAATCAGCGTAAGTTTTTTGTTATTTTTTTATGTTTCGTTGTTTTATTCGCCCACAGCTCCTGTTTCAATCTAAACGACCTCCGAGTCCCCAAAACAAGAGCCTCATCCAGTTGACGGGAAAACGCTGGAAAGAAGTGCGAAGTGTCCTCACACCGTCCTTCACCTCCAACAAACTCAGAATGGTGACTGTATTTATGTTGATCCTGTTCACATGTAGTGAGTGTTACCGAAGCATCGAATATGTTTGAGTCACAACGCCGCATGGAATTATACCCGGGGAGCTGAGATCCGCGGTAGTGTCCGAACGAACTTAACAATGCTAAGCAAAACTTGGGCATTTCTTAAGTTGGTACCAAATTCGCATCTAAGCAGGAGGCGTAAAACGTAATCCAGTCGATAGTGTATTCCAAGTTTTAAAAACTGACGACGCTACGATTTGCCATTGGCCGTACCCACGATTCCCCATTGGCCGTACAAGGAAGCCGCAGAGCGGCAGCCCAAAACGTGGACCCGGAATAAGCTAAAGCTCCTATGGGGAGAGCAAGTCGTCTGCTTCCTGCACAGGAGTTACGGTGACGTCAGAAAGACGCTGAGCTCTGATTGGCTTTGATTGAAAGGATGGTGAGTAGACTTCAAATCTAGATTCCTTGAAGTCTACCCACAATTGTTTTTCAATCAGTCAATAAGAGGTCGGCGTTTTGACACTATCGGAACCGGCGTGCAAGAAGCAGACGAACTTGCACTCCGCCTAGCTTTAGCTTCATCGGAACCATTGTCACCAACAGATATACTCCTTAATCCTCACCAGATGTCAGCGGGAGTCATCGAAACCATCCAAGAGCTGATGACCAAGCTTGACCAGAAAGCCAAGACCGGAAGTGAGTTTGAGATCGGCGACATGTACCAGGCACTCACGCTCGACGTCATCTGCCGGAGCGCCATGGGCATCAACTACAACCTCCAGCAGCATCCGAGCCACAGCTTCCTGGTCAGCAGTCGAATGCTCTTCAGCAGCACGTTCTCCATCATCGCCGTTCTGCTGAGTAAGCGTATCAACGTTTGGTCCTTCAGCGCATTAACTGTATTGGGAGTGCCAAGAACGTGGACGAGATACGCTGGCGTCGAGCATAAAAATAATGCGAAACAACGTCAGAGGTTCAAACAACATATTTTTTTTTTTTTACATAAAGATAAAATGTTGATGGCTATTAAAGATCCCTTTAATCGGCATTGCAATGCGTCATACACGCTACAAACGCCGGTGCGTGTGCTTTGGAGCAGAGTGGTCGAACAGCTAATTACCGCAATCTACAGAGGGAGCTCGCCGAATCTGAATACGACACAGTGCATGGCGTTTCGGCGCCCCCATCGCAGACCTCCTCATAGTTCTGTTCTCGTCATTTGCTGAGTTCCTTCGTATATGACAGTGATTCAGTGCCCGAGAGCACTAGTAAACAGTATCTATACTTGCCAAATAGTGTATTACCAATTACTAAGGAAGCCGTTGAACGATCTAACACGTGCATAAAATATATCTGGTAAAAAGCTGAGTGCACCGTACGATAGTTATGAGAAAATCTGCAATTTAAAAAATAAAACAAAAAAGAAGCGATTGCGCTTATTCGGTGCTTGACTTCTTGAGCAAGGTAGTTGCCGTAACGCTCTAGTCGTTTACATAGCAGTATTTTCGTTTACAGCTGCTTTTCCGGAATTGGAATTCTTCTTGAGGTACCTCAACGACTTCAGGATGAAGAGCCTCAACAATGGAGTGCATCCCTTTCGCGAGGTCCAGGAAAAGTGCAAGAGCATAGTCATGCAGCGCCAAATGAACAACGTGGTAACTACGGAAAACAATCTTGTCAAACGATTGCCGATTGATCGTGACCGTTTCAAAGCAGGTGCACCAAAAAGACCTGCTGCAACAGATGATCGAAGCCAAGCAGTCCAGAGTAGATGTCGGGAGCGTCACGTCGGATCAACTGACTGCTGCTGATGACAACGACCCTGAACAAAAACCAGCATCTCGTGAGTGACTCGTCGGAAATACGTTGTATAGAGTGATATCAGGAAATGCTCTAGCCAGTGGCCAATCAAGCGATCAACTTGTTTCTCCCAGTTCATCTTCAAAACAACAATAGAACTGACGAAGAGAGAAAAAGGTCGCAGACAAAGCTAAATTGTATCGTATTGAATAGGGCCTTAGCATAACTTTTAACTGGCTGACAAACAATCTATACTTAGTTTCACCCTAAGTCCAGATGTAGCCGACGCTAAGAGCTTATGTGACCACTCAGACAGCCTCAGAGGCGCAGCATCGTGGTGTTCGTCATGTTTCTGTACGTGTTCTATGGTCGCTGAACAAATCATAAACAAAGAAAATCTGGGGACTTGCACCTTGACGCTGCATTATTAATCCCATTACCTTGTAACGTCGACTGCGTCTGACTTGAGCTGAAATGAAGTATAGTGTCCTGTCGGCCGCTCCTCTGGCCGTCTGCTTACGAAATGCAGGGATACATGCTGGAGCTAGAGTCACTAAATAAGCTTATTTAGTGGCACTAGCTGGAACCATATACGCCATGGACGATGCATCTCGAGAGCTCTCCCATAACCTTTGAGAGAAACTGTGCCCTCAAAAGTTCGCATTTTCATGACATGGGCTGCATTTCTCTGGAAGGCACGAAGGAACTTAGTGACAGATGTTCCGAACCCTTAGCTATGCAGGATTTAGCAGCCGATCGGAAACTAGGGTACGGTCAATCACGCAGACTGGCTTTAGTCTTGCGTGCCCTTCCGTAAGCCTTCGCAGTGGCAGGTTTCCGACTGTGCAAACAAAAGGCCAACTCTAGATATACGAATACAAAATCCTTTGGAACTAATATAGCGCGGCGTATTCCAAGCATCTTATAATCGCTCCGAATCCAATAAAAATGCCACACAGCGCCAAAAAACGAATAACAAAACAAGAAGCGGGAAGACAATAAGCAACGTCATACGTTTCATAAATTACCAGTGATTTTGGGAAAACAAAAAAAAAAAGAAGTGAAGTCTAAGCATCGATAATGTCAAACCGAGTAACCGTGTTTGTTTCTTTTCTTTTTTCCTCCCAGAGCTTGCCAACGGGTTTACCCACAGTTCAAAAGCTGTTTTGGATGATGACGATATTACACAGAACGCGTTTCTTGTACTCATTGCTGGGTAAGTGAGCTTTACGTCTATATAACTCGCTTTAGTCACCGACCACATAGGTCCTAACTTAAAAGACAGCATATATTCTAAATAATTGCAAATAACTCCGACACCGAGGGAAGAGAAGGACAGTACAAAGATGAAGTCTCAAACACAACTGAAATTTATAGTATACAAACACAAAATAAACAGGAGAACCACCATTTTTCCACAAATAAGCATCATTCTTTAATTAATGGAAAGACGGCGGTTCTAGTCAACATAATTTTCTGTGAGTGCTCTTGTTTTTTTTTGTGTTGGGTTACTATGTAAACAGTCTACCGTAGAATACATTTCTGGGTTCTTTGTAAATTTACACCAGCTTGTTTGCGCTCTTACTTTTTTGCTCAGATACCAGCTAGGGTGTTTTAGTAGGTGCTCTCGACGACTCCGATAACGATGCCCAATACTCCGTCGACGCCTTTGCGCATGCGTCGTATAGTTAACGGTTACCGGTATTGACAATATTGGAACGATCTACTAAAACCCTCTATTTTCGTTTTCTTGTGTGATTAACTATCACTAAAGCTCCGTGTTTTCGGATAAATCCGAAAAACTCCGAAAAACACCAGCTGGTAAAATTTTTGTCGATTCGGATTTGTCCGATAAACTCCGAATTGTTATGTGCCCATGCCTCCTCCCTTTTTCTACAACAAAACAATTTTTTTTTTTTTTTTTTTTTTTTTTACACTTTGAGCAGCGCAGAATTAATGCTCCTGGGAAAAAGACACCGTAATTATATTTCAAGCCTCGGACAGTTGTCAAAAGGGTATCTTACGGCTTGTCTCCTCAAGGTTGGCTCAGGGAAAGAGGTCATCGTACCATTCGTGTCACGACAAAAGCCACTCTTTTGTATTCCAGTTTGGGCCATGAGATTTGGGAATTAGGGAAAGGAGAGGGTATGTTTCTGGGGTTAACAGTGAAAGCTATAGACCATAGAGATTGTATAAAATAGAGAAGAGGGGCAGTTGAAACTTCTCTATTACATCCTTAACCATGCACTCCACCACGCGCGGCCGCGGGATAGATTGATGGGATGACTACGAGCTTCCTTGCGGCTATCTCCGGCAGTTTATTGATTTTAAGGTATCGACGTCTATCGAAGCCACACTTGTGTGCGACTTCTGTCGTGGGACAAATTAGTATTGCCAATAACACCAACACCAAATTCAACTGAAGAAATCTTAATTGATACAAGCGCGTTTTATTTTTTATCTGGCATACGTTTGCATCTGCTTAATATTTATTATTTTAATAAGAAACACTGCGAAAGTAATCTCTGAATTTCGGAAAATTTGGGATTTACAAAAAAATAAACTCCGATAAACACCGAATTTTCGGTAAAAAATAAACTCCGAAAAACACCCTCCGAATTTCACGAAAAATAAACTCCGAAAACACGGAGCCCTAACTATTACGCATGATATATGCATTGCTTGGTTTGCAGTTATGAGACAACGAGCAACACTCTGACGCTGGTCACGCACATGTTGGTCAACTATCCTGAAATCCAGGAGAAAGTCCGACGGGAGCTTCTTTCTGTCATCGAACAAGACGTACGCTATCTCTCTCTCTCTCTTTCTCTCTCTTTCTAGCATTTAGCTTCTACTTAGCTCTGTTCTCAAAGATAACCGAATACGTACTCTCTTTCAATTGTCTCTCGTGGCCACCGTTATCTGTTCACTCGACAGCTTCCGCCGCCCTTCACTTACCTTTTACTGAACTCCTTCCCACACTTCAAGTTTACATGCATTGCACGATTGGGTTGCCCGTTTATCGGACACAAAGGAAGTCTTAAGACGCAGACAGCATTGTAAACGATGCGCCCCGTTGTTATAGCTGCAGTCGAGGACGAAAACACTACATAGATTCTGATAAACCAAGCTTGAGGTCTTGAGCTACGTGTCTGAAACTCTTCGTCCTTAATATGCGTAAGGTGGACTAATATAGTGGATGAACGCAATAGTTCTTAACAATCCTTGCTTCGTGAATCGTTCTTTGGCGCTCTTAACGGCTAATGACGCTATCTTCCACCTCATACCCTTTGCAAAAGTCCATCAAACACTGACACAGCCCTCGTGTCCAATACATCCTCAGAGTATGTCATCAAACAATCTATTGCAACCACGTAGAATAGACTGTATGCACAATTTTGCGTGGCCACAAACATGAGGTACAAAGGTTTAGGGTGGAGGTCATGCTAATTGTTTTATCAAACGCAGGAGGAAATCACATACAGCACCGTCCAGAAGCTGCCCTACCTCAACTGCGTCGTGTCGGAGACCATGCGTCTCTATCCACCCATCTTCGCGTGAGTATATACCACGTGACTCACCCTACCTCCAGTCGCGAACCCTGTAGATGAGGGGCCCTATGCATGCATAGATACATCGCGGGACAAATCGAGACCGAGTAACCGTGACACCAGAGAGTTTTCGTATATCGTTTTTGCCGTCCCGCAACGGTTTCCGGAAACCCCTTACGATACCCGGAGGTCTACAGTCAAGGCCATCGGCGTGCAGGCGCAGTAGCGGCTTCTTCGGTGCTGAGGACTTAGCGGAGAGGGAAACGCGGTCTACGAAAAATCCCTAACGTCGTCTGCTGCGATCGGTCAGTGGCGTGGCGCTGACCAATCGCAGCAGACGACGTCCCTGTCCTTTGGTTCCGCTTGATCCCACCGTGTAGCTTAGGGCCCAGGGTTCTCGAAACATTTTGGCTAAGGGACCGTATTGGGCACCTGTTTCAGTCTGAAGGGCCGTAAATTAGATGAGACAATATAAACGAGAAATTACTAAATACATAGGAGTAGACAGGCCTTTAAGCACAGAAATTTAAACTAGAGCAAATTTTCAAAAAGAAATGTAAGGTTGACAAATACATATACTTGATTTTTAAGTGCACTATTTTACTATTCGTGACATTAAAAATTAATTGCGACCCCGAAAACTTGCCAGACAAAGATCAAAGCGCATAGGAACTTTGTCATATTCACACAGGGCAGAAGACTTATGAAAATGGTAGATCAGATTGGATCATGCACGATACACACTATAGCGCACAGGATTTTTTTTTTTTTTTCATAGTTACGCAGACATTAAGCAGGGAGCTACAAATAGTGATTTTGGTGACGACAAGGTATGAGAAATAATATGCCGAGAAAACCGATGTTTTGATGCAGTTTTCTAGGCGTGTGCGAATTGAGGTATTGAGTTCGACGCGAATTCGAAATGAATAGTAGTTTTGGTTGAATATTATTGAATCGAATATCGAATAGTATTTTAAAGTTTTCCACTACTGAACCATGACTAAACGAAAACCCATGTGAGCTCGTAAGATTGTTCAAAAGCTTCCACTTGTTCAAATGTAAGCTAAGTTATTTTTAATCTAACTATATGTACAAACTGTGACCTCAGAACGTTCATTGCCTACATTTAAATGGCAAGTAAAGGATGCATTTGACATAAAACGAACTACAGAGAGATGCCCAGCTATACCTGATTAAATCTTCTTGCTATAAGCGAATATTCTTTACCAAAACTAGAATTCAAGAAAATAAAAAGACAATCATGAATGACGAACGTATGTTTTCACGACATCTATGCCATACCCTTGCAAAATAGGCAAAGTTTAATTTTGAAAATTTGGCTGTAGTGCAGATTTCAACATTCACAAATGTTTCGTTTCTTTTCACAGACACCGCGCGCGCGCGTCCACAACCCCACTTTGAAAGTGGCCTTTCCTCTTGAGAAAGTGACTGCAATATTTGTACTTTTGAAAGTGTTGATCCCGGCGGGTAAAGGCCTGTTCACACATGCAGCGGAGCGCTACAAGCATAGCGCTAACCTCGCGCTTAGAGCGTGCTGACGGCAGCGTTCACCAGCTTTGTATCGCACCGTCAAAACTGTTTCTCATGGCAGACGATAAGTAGCTGACGACACGTGAGGAGCGCTACATCAGCGCTTCGCTGCATGTGAGAACCGGCCTTCGCGCTTCTATACTGAGTGCCGCTGCACTGAGGAGAAGCAACACCCGCGGCAGCGAGCTCCGCGGGTGTTGCTTCTCCGCAGTGCAGCGGTGCTCGGTGAGAAACCCGCTCAACGGGGCTGATCCGCTACGATCAACATATCGAAAAATACTAATATCTGAGTTCAAATCGAAGCGAATATCGAATAGCGTCACAACAGTTTTCTCATTCTTTCTGAAATCTTCGCTTGCGCTTTTGGTAAATATCTCGTCGCAATTTTTTTTTTTTTTTTTTTTAACGATCGTTTATTTTTTGCGTCGGTAGCAGTGGGCTGCAAGCCGGGCGCCAATGTAAAGACCACGGCCATCCGCGGGCCCGGGTTTGGAGACCCCTGCTGTAGACCAACTCATGCTTCTGCTCAGAAACAGAATATGCGCACAAACTACGCTCTCGAAGAAAAAAAAATGGTTCCTACTAAGCTTGCGCGCCGCATTTTGCAACGGCTTCGCGAATGCGGTTCAACCGCCAGTGTGAACGAGGCATAATGAAGGAGCGTCCGCAAGCTCCCTTTACTTCAAGATCGGAATTAACAAAAACAAATCTCCGTCCAAAACCATATACGTCTGGGCACATTGGGTAGATATTTGTCCTATGTGGGAAGCGGATTTTCACAGTTCTTACGTTGCAATCTGCATAACATAGAAGCGTCCCCTAGTGCCATGAGTACCAACTCAACGTACTGAGGTAAATTAGCGCCAACACAAGGATGGGAAGAAGAATGGGACAAGACTTATGCAGGTTTTTTTTTTAAGTTTTACAGATTTATTTTAGGAAAGCCGTGAAAGCTACATTTATGCGGTTTTAACAGGTCAGTTATATGGCCATGGGGACATAGTGTGGTGCCTAACCTTAATGATCAGTCGAATAATTAAGTAAAATTTGTTAATTAACCTCTTATAGCGAAAATAGGCATGCGGTTCCAATTAGAAGCTTGCTGAGCGTCATCGAAAACCACTAAATTAATCATTTTCAGATAATTTGAACGCGTTAGAAGCGTAGTACTGCACTAAAGTTACCACTCGTTGAGCAAGTACAAGGCTAGCGGTTGCGGTAAGGCACCCGCGCGATTTTTCCGTCTCATATCATAGCCGCAGCACTGTACCTGTTGCACGAGTAATGCCTTTAGCGCACCAATAAGCTTCCCACGTGCTCAAAGTATTTCTAAAAATTATTTGTTTAGCAGTTTTCGATGACGCTCAGCAATTAAGTTTCTAATTTGAACCGTAGGTCTATTTTCACGAATTTCGTTAAAATTTATTAATTAACAAATGTTACTTAATTAGCCGACTGATCGTTATGACTAACCCCATATACCATTCCCTCTGGCCGTTAAAATTACCTGCACAAACAGCATAAGTGTAGTTTTCACGGCTTCTTTTTTTTAACAAATTTCTAAAAAAATTTGAAAAAGAAACTGTATATAGTAATATCTTGAATTGCGAGTTCGCCCTTTGGCCTGTCCCGTTCTTCTTTTCATATTTATGTTTGGGCTATTTTACCTCAGCATGTTCAGTGTGAACCGACTATACACTCTAAAAAAAGCCCGTGCGTCTCCTTTCCCGCACAACACTCGGAGAGCCAATCAGCGCAACTTACGGAGGCAGTTCAGCGAATGACGATGCCGAAACATATGTTGAGACCAAAAAACGCAGTCTGAGTTGTGACATTCAGCAATGCAAGCCTGACGTTTTGCATTGCTTAATGTCACAACTCAGACTGCGTTTTTTTGGTCTAAACATATGTTTCGGCATTGTCATTCGCTGAGCTGCCTCCGTAAGTTGCGGTGATTGGCTCTCCAAGTGTTGTGCGAGAAAGCAGACGCAAAGGTGTTTTTTAGAGTGTAGCACCTTATTACAACACCAACTCAAGCCTCCGAGATCTCGTTTGCATTTGTCTCGAAGAAACTGAAGACAATACAAACAACTTGTCGAGACCCGTGACATTAAGAGAGACATTTTACTCCCGAGTTTCGCCGACAAATATAATACGTGTTTTCATTCGCTCCTCCGCAGGTTTGTCACGAGAGAGGCGGTGGTGGACAAGCAGTACGGCAAGCTCAAGATCCCCGCGGGGACGGCAGTGATGGCCGCCATCGAGTATATCCACCGTGACCCGGACAACTGGAAGGACCCGAACATATTCGACCCTGACAGGTGCAGTAGTCGGCGTCAGCAGTCACTCCTTTCAGTAGAAGTGCAATCAGATACGCGACTGCAGTAAGATGCGCCTTTTGGAGCACTTGGGATACTGATGGCAATATGCACCCTTCCAAAACCTCGTAAGGTCAATCCAAATACGATATAGCTTCGCCAATACTGGAAACTCCTCCGAAAACACATAGAAGCGGCGGCGAACGTGACAGTGGCGCCTCTAGCGGACTCGGAGTCTACGGAAGCAGTCGACGCAATGGAAAAGTATAGGCTCCGCGACGTCCTCGAGCATTACAAGCCCCGTTTCGTCACCCTAACAGAAGAAACAATTTATTACGGTCAGTCCGCTTGCAAAGGGGAATCCACTGATCGCAAATGCAACGACAATCGAATAACAACGCGCGCATAAACAAAGATAGAGCAGTTTATTTAGCGATCTCGAACGCCTCTCAGGAGGTCACACGCGTTTGAAACGCGTCTGGGAAGCGGAAAAAACGGCGTTTAGCTACTCGAACTACGTCGTAATCATTAAACATGCAAAAACGATATGTTAATATTACCAGAGCAAGCGCACGAGCTGCTGGAGCATAAAAACAAAACAAAAAGTAAGGATAAAAATGACCGTGCGAACACTTACCGAACTTTGCAGAAAAAATGGTGTCGCCATTCCCGACGAAAATAAAAAGAAACGGGAAAGAGAAGCGAACAACGGCGAATAAAACAAAGAAGCTAGCAGAAAACTATTTCAACGACGACGATCGTTGCGGCGCTTATAGAAAAAAAGAAAGAAAAATGGAAAGCAGCAAATGAGTAGCTGGTGGTCGCTACCGGTGTTGAGTTCACGACAAACAAAGCGGAAGCAACAGACGAAACTAATGAAAAAAGAAGAATGCGTCCCTTTTTTTTCAGCTGCTTGCTATACATTTCTTTATTTGCTTTCGCGGCGTAGGTACGAACTAAAAACAAAACAGGGGAAATAAATAACGTAGTGCAGCTCACACTGCCCGCTAAAAAAGAGTCGCAGAAATGTTTTGGTCGCAGGCAGCAATCTTCTATATGTGCTAGCAGTGAGTAACCTTTTTTTGCTTTCGAATTTCTTTTTCCAGTGACTTTGGCGGGTTGTTCGTTCGCTCGCTTGACGAAGCAGTTTAAAAGTGCATTCAAGTACTTGTTGACGTAGGTGTCCGTAGGTTGACGTAGGAAGCAGAAGAAAGATTTTCCACCACATCGCACAAGCTTGTTCTTGCGATGGTAGGCAGCACACAGCATGCCTGTCATCTCTAATTATGCTCTGGTGTATGCTCGAATGCGGCCGGTTGATCAACAAACGATGACCCGTAGCAGACGTGCCGGCCGGATGACACAAATAAAATTCGAATAAAAATGTATAACGAGCTTACATTTCCTAATATATTTAATAAAATAAAAAAGCACATATGACGATTTTGGATTAGAAACTCAATCTAAGGCGAAAATAGGAGGTCATCGCAGACGACAGTGGAAGAAAACAACAACAACAGCAAAGTTGCAGACAGCCCTCAAAATGCCCGGGCCTAGCACAGACGAACCAGGGGTAGTAGCGCCGAAGCGAAGGAAAGGGAGTAAAAGCTAAGCCAAACAAAGCAAGGATACACAATGGTTTACACGTCGGGCAAAAAAAAAAGCAGAAAGAAAACAAAAAATATACACAGCAACATATAAGCAGGAGGAAGAAATAACGCGGCAGAGTGGCGTCGCCTCAAAAATATAAAAGACTCAAAAATGGAAAAAGTGGAGACAGTTCAACGGGTGTCGGCCTTTGTCGTAGAAGAAGCAGCGAAGCAGAAGATGTTGGTCGTCCCCGCGCTAACAATCGGAATTTGTGCACTGAAAATAACGTAGCTGAAATCACCTTTTTCGCGGGGCTACGACGCTCTCCCCTTCTATCTTTCCAAGCGCGAGAAGTCTGCTTTTTTCGTAACTCCACTTTTGTTAATCTATAATCCCGTCAGATTTGCATATGCACAACGACTTCTTTCGGAGCCTACTGACATCGCCGTAACGTACGTGGTTCAAAATTGACTTCTGCTTCTTCATCCGAGACGATCTTAACGGGATTAGCCAGCTCGCCTGTTCGACGAAACGGTTATAAGCAAGACATTCATGAGAAATGGGAATTGCAACGACAAAACGAATTGACTGATAATAACAATAACGTTGAAACGAAGCTATGTTCTGAAATGTTTGTACATTTCCCTTTTTCACGAAAGAGCGTGAAGGCATACATCCGTGTTTTGCTTGGCTTACATAAGTTGTGACAGAATGTTTTCTTTGGGAGAACTCCGAAATCGCGCCCAGAAAGCTGTAACATCTTTCCCACGCGAAGAGAATGTCCTTCACTCATGAGCTGGCACCCATTTTTTTAACTTTCAAAGCTGCGAATGCCCATGACAAGTTTTTTTTTGTTGGTCACCTCGCACGGAGATAGACAAAACCAATGCATTTTGGAGAATTTGTCTGCTAGCGGAGTCTCCGAGCTCGCCAGGGGCGCTGCAGTCACTTTTCGCCTGTTTTCCGCGGGAGTTGCCAGTATTGGCTTCCACGGTATTTGGTCAATCTGCTTCCAAAACGTTATGTCACAAGACGTAGTTCAAAGAACTATACGACGTTCCTCGATAGAGACCGAGGCGAAAATGAACCGTCATGAAGCAACCAAAGTAGAAGAAACGGGAAAGTAACTGTCTTCCACTACCACTAATTTCTATGGCACCCGCGAAAATACGCTCAAGTGCAGGATGTAATCAAATTCGCTGTCGTGTCCGCCGACTTTGCAGTACTTTTAAATATTTTTTTCGCACTAACTTCGCTATCTTTTTTTTTTTTTTTTCGAATTATATTGTTGTTAATGTCGCGCTCGAGGCATATAAATCTGACCTTAAAATCTATCGATTTATTCGAGGTTTACTGTACTATCTAGAAGATCAATGTTGCTTGGATGCTGGTCCCTCAAGCCCGCTAGACACCATGGCAGCGGCGTAAAGGATAAGCCCTCATCGAGGTACAAACGGCGAGCTGCGTCTATAGAATTTCAGTCGGCTGTTGCGATTGTAGAAATAGTCCGAGTCGGGATGCAAACGGTGGTGAATTGTGCGTTGTCATCTGTTTCAAATGAACTTCTGTGTGAAAATCCCCCGACGCGTTTCACCAAACTAGAAACCCTCGCGTGGAACGCCATGAGTGACTCTTCTCCCAGCAGAAGTTTCGCGTGTAACGGAGGCTCCATCGGAGATATGACAACCGTCTATCAGCATAATCCAGAGTTGGGTAAAGTGCATCTAAAAAGTACTTAAAGTAAGGTACAACGTTATTGAGAGGTCATGTACTTCAAGTAGGAAATACACCGGTCGCAATATACTTGAAGCAAAGTACCATAAATGCAATGTAATTTCAATGTAAATTACACTAGTGCTTTTTAGCATAATCTCTCATCGTTCCCCTTTATTCCCCCATGCATTTTTTTTTCTTTCTTTCGTTGTTTTTTTTTTTTTTTTTTTTGTGTGTGTGTGTGTGTGTTGTGTGCGGCGAATGTTGGATGGGGGAGTCAGACCCGTAGCTTCCGCAAATAGTCCTCTTACGGCCCCCTCCTAAGTATTTGAATCTCCTCGCACGCGCTGACCTAGTGAGAAGTGAGAGTTCGAAATGCTGCGGGAAAGCCGCTCCCAGTACAAACGGAGCGATGCATCGTCTGCTCGCGTTTCTGGTGAGAGTAAAATATCCATTCCAGCATTTCTTCAGAGTTGACAAAGCATAATTTTGAGACACAAATTTGAACGAGACCAAATTTGGGCAATGTATACTTTAAAGGCCCCTGAACAAAGAAAAAAAAAAAGATTTTCTTGAACGGTGGGTTTTAAGCTTTTGGCAAAGACTGTACATACTAAAGAATGTACTTCAAGTAGAATACAAGTCTCCTAAAGCACAATGGACGTGAAGTACTGTCCAGCACGGGCATATCATAAACCCTAGACACGACTAAATAAAATAACGGCTAGGCACGACAATGCCGCGGACCAGGCGGCAGTTCCTGGCGACGTTATCGAATCGGTTCTCGCCCCTGCGTTCCCCTGCAGGTTCCTGCCGCAGAACAAGCACTTCGACCCGCTGGCGTGGCAGCCCTTCGGGGCGGGACCCCGAAACTGCATCGGCATGCGCTTCGCCCACATGGAGCTCAGGCTCACCCTAGCCAACGTTCTCCGCAAGTATCGACTCGAGGCCACCGAAAACAGCGACGTGGTAAGGCTCTCCCAACACCTCCTATAGATGATAAGGCCGGGAGCGGTAGGATTTCGACGTCACCAAGCGGAGACCAGTGCGGGGTACATGATTGTATAAGAGAGCTTCGTCTGCGTACCGATATGAGAGTCCTGCTCAACCAGTGAGAAGACAAGCACCAGGCAAAAGTTGTACCGATGTTGCTGTTGTCGTTGTTGTTTTTTAATAATGATTTTGTATTTTAGGTATTTGTGGACTGCTTCGATATAGCTGCTACGTGCTAAATCTGCCATGGAATTGACTTACCTTTTGTTTTTGTGCGCAGGATCCGCCCCAGATTGATATGAATCCGCTCGTGCTGAGGATCAAGAAAGGAGTGAACGTCAGGGCCGTCCGCCTCTAAAGAAGGAACCACACTCCCGTGTATATACGTGTACAGCCTACGGCAACTCTGTTCTTATTTAACCCTTGTACAAAGTCAGGCAACACTGATCATCATTGTGTGTCTTAAAATATAAACGTTTTTTTTGTGGAAAAACAATAAAACCGTGTTTGTTATTTCGTCTGTGTGCCATCTCTGTTGGGTCACAGATTTTGTTGTGCGCATTGTTGTATTGTTGTATTCTTATAAAAATTGTTGTGTTCTTATTTTTAATTCATGTCCTCACCCCCGGTTTAAAAAGATAAAACAAAATATATATATATATATATTTTTTTTTATTCTCGTATGTCTAAATGATGCCAGTGGAGAGTTGCGCCAAAACATCCAATGTCTTTTTCTTTATTCCTATTATGAACAAGCTCAAGTACAACAACATGTAGGGTCCAATAAAGACAGTATACATACAGAGAAAAAAAAAAAGAAGAGGACCCATACTTGGGCGCCAGCGGCGGCAATAGAGTCAAAGTTATAGGTGCCGCGAGCGCTCGCTCGTCTTGAGAGCCGATCGACCTAGTGCCACTAAATAACCTACGCTTCAGAGCAGTGGCGTAAATCGCTGGGGGATCAAGGAGGTCCCGACCCCTCTCTCCCCCCCCCCCCCCCCCCTGAGATTTTGCCTTCGAACAGCCTTTATTTTGACCTTATTTTGACCTGCTTCAAATTTAATGTCAACATGCCGTCACCATTCCGAAAGTCAACTTGAAGTTCCAACTCCTCGCAGACACAACGAAAACAATAGCATCCATTTGAGTGGTTCGAACGGATCACTAGAGCCACGAGGTTATGAAGAATGAGCGATAATGCAGGCGACTCAAAATGCCCTCGTCGCCTTCACTGTGTCTTTCAAAAAGGGAGGCGACGTATCTAGGACCAGTTTCTGGTCTGAGCGAGAGCCCCGCGAGCTTTGGGTGCCACTTGAGCTCTTTACCGGGCCGGCCCTCACTTTTTTGTCGGCTTTTCTCCCCAATTTTTTGTCCTCGTTTTTCAGTTTTCTGTCGTTCTCAGTCACGTGGCTGCCGTATCTATTAAGAAAAAAAAAAAACATTTCAGCTTGAATTATGCGAGAAAATATAGGTGAGGCAAAACAAAACAGATCTAGCGGCGTGGAGAGATCAAAACGATGTTTTACCGCATACCAAAAGTGACGACATTCAAGATGGCTGCGCCCTCTGGAAAAGATGTATAGATGTCCCATGCCGTAATTTAGCATTAATAGAGGTGCTGTCGCAACAAAGTGGTCAGTGGCGTCACTAGGGTCAGCGGCACCCAAAGCGGTGGACCGCAGCGACCCCCCCCCCCCCCCCCCCCCCATGGCTCGTCGCCCGCCGCAAGACCTCCTGGAACTCTGCACCCGGGTCGGTCCGCCCCCCCCCCCCCCCCCCCCCACCCCCCCCCCCCCTTTGTGACGCCACTGACTCTGGTATAGCAAAAGTGGAAAACGTCCCCGCTCGCTTGCACCTTTGCAGACCATTACAATGATCGCCATAATCCAAAACCAGCTGAGGCTAGGAGGAATGAAACAACAGACAACACAGTACAAAATCTCTAAAAAAAAAAACTTTATTCGCAAAAAAAAAATTACAAGTTTTTTTTTTTTTTTTTGGGGGGGGGGGGAAACGTGTTTGGGCTATTTATTAATAGCCTTGTAACCGTTTGGGGATCGGGCGGCTTTAGAAAAGAGGTGAAATGGGCTAAATTAATAATAATAATAATAATAATAATAATAATAATAAAATCTTTATAGTGGTACTGTGGGGTGTCTCGCAAGGTTAGGCAGGCAGGGGACTACCTCTGCAGGCTTTTTTTTTTTTAATTTTCATTTTGGGGGTTAATCGTAAAATGTAGTTGCCCAATTCACGTTCGATCTCATAATTATAGTTTAGCCGTGACGTGAATTGTTTATTAAAAAGTTCATAGCGAAAACTACGGGACGAGAGGCGTACGTCTCTCGTCCCGTTGTTTTCGTTGCCCTTGTATGCGGCTTCAAACAAAAAAAACCTAACCGCCGAAGAGCACCCATGACGTCTCTTTCTCCCTCAAGGCGCCGACTCCGCAAACCACGTGTCCATGCCGCATGTGACCTGAGTAGAGCCTGAGCAGAGCTTGACCAATATGACAGACACACAGAGTGTGCAAATCGCGCATACAATCTGTAGAAGAAAAAAAATGAAAGACGTAATGCAGATTAAGAGCGCAGCTCTTGAGAAGGAAAAGGGGAGGGGAGGGTATGCCCGTGTGACGTCACGAGGGTGATGTCACCCTCGTGATCTCGGTACCCTTGTAACGTCACTTGTGACCCTCGTAACGACATTGTGGGAAATGTCCCATAATGCAACGCGCGGTTACGCCTGACGGCGACGGCGACGACGACGACGCTCAACCCGGAAAGGGGCGCCTAAGAGCTGCGCGCTAAAAAGTCAAGTGGACCAAAACATTCATAATCTCCCCCATTTTCCGTGTTCTCACGTCCGTATTGAATTGTGCGCCCGAGAATGTCTTCATCAAATATTTCTAACTCTGTAGCTGTCAAAGTCGAAAACACCACTGCATGAGGCGTACCGTACAGGGGTTTCCAGAATAACTGAAATTAGGGGAGTGTCTAACTTTTTTAGGTGGGGAAGGGGGGGGGTGGGGGGGGGGGGGGGGGGGGGGGCATCGAGAATAGAGGAGTCGTCGCGAATTAAGGGGGTGCCTTCAAAAAAACAAGGGGGAGGGGGGGGGGGGGGGGGGAATCACCGATGAGGTAAGTGCGTGTTACAAAAAGTTGACTATACTTATGACAACCCCCCAGACTTTTTTTTTAATTTTTTGACAGGCCATTTTATGATGATGTCAGAAGACTACCTTTGCTACAGCATCACGTAATTGTTAATAAAGTAAAAAAAACGCAACTGCTCGAAACCGAAACCGGCTGCATCTGGACCCTAAGCTGAAACAACATAGCTTGCCTTTGGTAGCCGTGGTGGCCTCCTTAGCCAGCTTAGCACCCGTGGGCAAAACTCTGGCATCTCAACCATTGATTGTGATCTTTTAAAAGTCATTCCGTCAAATAGACCGATCTCACCAGTCAGTTTGATTAAAAAAGGCAATGACTCGTCAAAAATTTTTGTTTTATTATTATTATGCGGAACGATTGAAAACGATGCCTGGTCATTACTTTGAAAATTCGAACTGGGGAATTCAGTATTTGTGAGGTAAAAAAAAAAACAATTCTAAATGCCGAATTTGAAGTTTCCGCGCGACTCGCGCCAGTGGAGTGACGTCAAATATTGAGGGGTCCTGCGAGCCGAGTTTCTTTCGCGCCTCCGCTCCGAAACGTGTCGCCCGTGACCCGAAGCGAGGAGGTGAGGAGCGGGAGAGAAGGGCGCCGGCGTATACCGGGAAACCGGTTTCACTGCGTGCGTGCAGTGCTGCCGATCGTTCCGAGCAGACGACGGTTGCCCCGGCGGTGTCACAACCGAAACTACGACTACGATACACAGACACCAAACCAGTTGTTTGGACCGTTTGACGATTTCCTTTTCGAAGTCTGAAAGGTCGTCGGGCACCTAAAAAAGACCCCTTTGTCCGATTCCCCGAATCACCGATCACCCTCTGCTCCATGCGTCGAGCGCCGCCATATTTTCCGAGGGAGGAAAAAAATCCAGGAGGCGACATCACAACGGACTCCGATTTTTCGAATTTCAAAAAGAAGGGCCGTAGTGCGTTCGCAATTGCGTTAAAAAAAAAAAAAAAAAAAACATGTTTTACGATTGTCCTTATTAAATGTTATAAAAATGTCGCCTACACAGGTGCTGAATTTCATGAATTTTGACGTCAGAAATCAAAGGAAGCGAGGAGGTGAGGAGCGGAAGAGAAAAACGTCAAAAATAAAAAGGCACTCACGCGCGTGAAAAAAATTTTTTTTTCGCGATGTGTTGTTTTTTTTTTTTTTTTTTTTTGCTTGTCTATGACTACAATTTGCATCGTTTTAGACAATTAAAAAAACGATCTTTAAGGTGTCAGTGCCCCTTTAAGCCGCCGTTCGCAATGCATCCAGGGAACCTTAGTCTTTCTGCATCCCCTCTCCACGTGTGCGACCACCGGACGGCCATCTTGCATGTCGAAAAATCGCGTTTTTGGAGTGTTGTGGACAAGGAGGTTATAAATACTAGGAGGGGGCACGTTACAATACATGTGAAGCCTGGTCATGAAAAGTTTTAAACGATAGTGTGCCCAACGTGACCGCAGATCTCTCTGGTAATTGGTGCGCGTGACATGTCACGTGCGAGATGGATGGTTGATTGTAGAAGGATCCCTTGCAGGCTTGCGCGCGCTCCGTCCGGTAGGTTGTATGAGATCGAAGGCTAGGCGTGAAGCAAGCAAGAAACGGTTGAGATTATAATGCAATTAAATGCAAAGGTACAAGCGAGGTTGAGACGAATCACGAGCCGACGACACACCGCTGCTGGTACACGGGACGATCAGGGCAATCGCCGCAACGGAGAAAACGAAAGCCTGGCATCGCCGGGGCCACGGTGGCCGGGACGCTAATTTCATACGGGATGGGCACTTGCACCGTGGTCGGCTGGCCGCAATCGGACTGGCTTTTCTTCAGCGGGGGTTACCTTTCACCGGTAAGCCCTTGGCGTATTACACGCACTCGTAGTTTTACGATAACAGGAATTGATGAACAATTCTCTTAGATTTCCGACGGTCGCCGAACTGCGGAAATGATGGTCGCGGCGGTGGCTGGACCCCATCGAAGTAGAGCGTGGTGTGCTCCGTGCACTTCCAATTGTCAATAAAACATCTCTCGACCTCGAGTCAAGTTGAGTTGGTTCAATTTTTCACGACAGCAATAAAACGTCCCAGTGGACGACCTGCATAGCGGGCCGCAACGAAAAGAAAAAGCCAATACGTATTGTAGCGTGATATATAACATATGAGAGCGATGAGAGCGCAGCTTTCATTTGCAGGCGAGCGCGGAAAGCATCGTGGAAAAATGCGTAAGTATTGGTCCAATTTGTCGGGTTGACACAGTTACGCAATCAAGGGTGTATATAATTTATTCTTGCTTTGGCTACTGCAGAAATCAGTGGCCAGAACATAAAGAGAACACTCCCCGCAGATGCACGGTACATTACCCAAAACACGCCAACAGACTTCGTTACAGCGCTGACGTTCCACGTTGAATACTGTCGTTTTCAGGATGGTAACGGTCTGTAGAAAACAGAAGGCGTAACGAAGCGCAGCAGGTGTAGAGTCGGTCGGCTGGGCCAACGCTGGGCGCGGGCCACAGTTTGTGGCATATGATGACTGATGAATGAAAGCCACCAGCACCACGCTCCCCGCTACCTGCAACCATCAACCACGCGACGGTCACGTGCTAGGCCGGTAAGTGAGGAGGCTAAGGAGGAAAATGAGAAAGAAGCGAGGCGTCAAGGGAGCATGTCTTGTGGAAGCTACGCGGCTGACGGCATGCCCCCTCCTACCCTTCTAATCTCCTTGGTTGCGGAGGAAGGCGGCAGCATGCTGAAGACACGTTTTCTACTCGTTCGTCGTCATTCGCCGAAAACGTTCTTTGAAACCATGTGTAAGCCGTGAGACTTGCCATTAAGAACACGTGGAAATTTTTACGGAAGCGCAGTGCCGCAAGGAAAAGGCACAGCTTGTCGAAAGCAAGTCTCGCCGGTCTTGCGGCATGATCAAAGCTAAAGCTCCTTCATGTTTCACAAGTAGCGCAAGGTGCGTCGATGCGCGAGGCACGTGAAACGTGCAGCCCCCTTGGGGAGATCATGGCGGCGCAGCGGCAGCGCTGAGCAAGATTTCAGGCGCCATGTTCTTCCCAGAAGTGGCGCGCGGCACATTTCTCGAGCATTTGCACAACAATGAATGGCGCTACTTTTCCCAGGATAGAGGGGCTTTAATCAAAGCTTCCTTGGCACGCCGAAGCGATCCAGCTATTGTGATAGAGATCAGTATGCACGTGCGACAACCTGGCTGAATCAATGCGCATCCAGAGCATGAGGCGGCACGAGCAGTCTCGTGCACTGCTGCCTGTCAAAGTCAACTAAAGTCATGGCGGCGTCACGCATGTGCCGAGCGCTTGATGAGTTCGGTGTGCATGTTTATACAGCTGAAGTTAGTCTGCCTCAACGGGCGACTTGTCTCATTTAGCCAGTGCAGTACAACCGCTAGCCTGGGGTCTTTAACATGCACCACGCAGTAGTACTACTACTATTCCTATTATTTACCTTATTAGCGGGTACAGTGAGCCTCCATAGTATGGGCAGTGGGGTGAAGCTCTCGGCTACTTCCGTCCCGCCGCGTATACTTATGACGTTTGTCCGGTCCGGCGAACTGCTTCCGATTGCCGCGCTCCCAGCGGCTGTTGGCACTTGTTATTTCATTTTAAATAAAATTGATTCATATATCTAATGATGCGAAATAAAGGTGAAGTTGTTTTGAAGGTGTGAATGGCTTTGAAGCCTGTTATTGTAACTTTCTCTTTCACTCTTTCAACGTGTCTGGGCGCGCTTTCTCTCTCTCCGAACCCGCGCCTCTCGCCTCGAGATGCGCTGGCCGCTGGCGACGGGAAGTCGGTGGACCGTTAGAACGCGCGAGGGACGCGAGCCGGTGTGTTGTTTCGCTTCTGGGAGTGCGTCGCGGCGCGAGATTCGTCCCGCGTTCGTGCGCGCGCGGCTATCTTTTCTTTTTCGTGGGAACTTGTTGTTGGTGTAATGTGGTAATGTGGTCAAGCATGGATTTTCGTCATCAACACACCACCTGATATGCCAAGTGGGGAAACAATGACTGCCAATGGTTTCGAGTTCGAATGGACGTGCGGTACGCTCTTTTGGTCTTCTCTTGCTTAAGTTTCTGATTAGATGTTTGCAACAAAACCTAACTGTCGCAGTGGTAGTGAGTATTAATTGTTTGATTTTGGCAATAGCTACAATGGTTTCCAATCACAAAACCAAATCCTATCATTGTTCAGGATTGCTCTTCACTCGCCGCGAGAAATATGTCATTGTCAAATTACTGGAGACTTCTGTGTAGACTTTTTCATATCAAGATCGAGCACATGTGCTCACTTTAAAAGATGGCAAACTTTTTGCTGTGAGCTGTTTATTTGGCACTGTTGTCAGCGATTCACGCGTCTGTTCGCGAGGAGTGAAAATATTAGCCTAAATATTTTTCGATTAACCGAGGATGAGCGATAGAGCGATCCGCTCTGGTTTCCCGTTTCGTTTAGCAGTGACTCACTCCTAAATTTAAGTGATAATATTAAAAACGAATGGGCAGGTTCTCGATGAAGACTCAATACCAAAGAGCTCAGCTGTTTTTCTTGGTACTCATTGCTTAGTTTCCTTTAGTTGCAATTATGACACCGTCGTCGGTCTTTACTTATATGCTTACTTATATAATCGAATTTGCAAGAACGCATATCATCACCTTCGTCGCACGCAACCTTAACGTTTTATCCTGTTTTGTTGTTCATTTCTTTGTTTCTCGTGTGCAAAACAGTGAGAAATTTCGTCTGTATTTTCTACTGTCTGTTGAATAAAAATGAACGCTAAAGGACAAGCATTGCATATTTTTTGTGTATGTGTCACTTTCGTTGCTGTGTGCGTTTCAACGCACATTAACCAGCATTGAAATGCGAAAACCAGCCGCAAAGCAGCAGAAGCCTAGCAAAGCAACGCGCAAACCGGGCAAAAAAAAAAAAAAAAAAGCTACAATATATATATTTTTAACTCTAGGTGGCGCAAGCTACCGCCCATCCATCCAAACACAATGGCGCTGCCGCGCAGTTTCGGTTTTGGTTTCGCTGTGCCGCCATGTTGATTTTAGTACAGCCACCAGATACCAGGGGATTCAAATGGCGCTGCGGCCTCCCAGGGTTTTCCAATTTGCGTTCCATGGGCGGTATAGGAAGTTGCACTCCTCTGGTATGGGTGTGGGTATCGTTAGACGATTTACACAACACCGCGCACAACAGCTCCTCATCGCTGATCAGTGCTGGCTCTTTATCAACACTTAATTGCACTTGACGTTTGAGCGCGACTGGCCTAATTGTGATTGGTCGACAGATTGAACACGACCATATGGGCCGCGCTTCAAAGATTTTCATTCTCGCCGTCTTGTACTTTTGCCTTCAAAAACCCTCCTTGCTGCACAGCGTTGCTCTATTTGTGCTCCCCTGTGATCCATTAGAGTAGATCTGAAACATTATAGCCATAGTGCATAGGAGCAACCGTACAGACCTCCCCTTTATTGATACTCACCAGAATAGCTGGACGATCCAGAACTCCGTGGCCGATATGTGTATATGAGACATCTACGGCGCGACACACCTCGAAAACTTTGGCGCGACGTCGATTCTTGATCCGTATCCAAGCGTGCGAAGGAACAAAGATGCAGCACTTCGGCGTGCCAAGGTAGCTTTGATCACGACGCGAGACCGGCGACACTTGCTTTGGACGAGTTGTGCCTTTACATACGGCTTCACGCATATTGCACTCGCAAAACACATCCACACGGCGTCGATTCTCGATCGGTATCCAAGCTTGCGAAGGCACAGAGTCCCAGCACTTCGGCGTGCCATGAAAGCTTTGACCACGCCGCGAGACCCGCAAAACTTGCTTTCGACGAGTTGTGCCTGTTTCCTACGGCACTGCGCTTTCGTAAAAATTTCCACGTGTTCTCAACGGCAAGTCCCACGGCCTACATATGCTTTTAAAAACATTTTATGGAGAATCTCGACGAACGAACAGAAAACGTGCTGCTTTCACACGCTGCCGCCGGCCTCTGCAATGCTAGCGAAATGAAATATTTCTGCATGCAAGATGGCCATCCGGTGCCGCATCAGTGGTAGCCGCACTCGCGAAACAGGGATGCGTAATCCAGTAAATTGTCATAAAGGTCTGTGCAATGCACTAAGTACCAAAGAAAATGTTATAGTTACTAATAAAATGTTTTATACTTTTTAAATAACTCAAGTTACGGGACGTTTAACTTAGTTTTAGTCTCAGTTTTTATAATAGTGCCACGTTAGCAGCGCCACAAATGACGATACGCAATATGATATTAGTATACGTTCCCCGTGCCGCGCCTCTTGCGTTCATCCGGGCGTTCCAACTCGAGCAAGTACCGACCGAGCTGAGGAACAGCTGAACGTAGAATTCGTTCTAGTGGTAAAATTACTGCCTAACCACGGTCGGACAAACAATGTAAGTGAATCAGAATTCCAGTTAACCGTCGACTACTTTTGGGGGGCAGTTTGATGGCTCCGCGGCTTGAAAGCACGAAGCATTCACAGCGATGGTTATCAATCATGCACAATAGAACATCTCGCTAGGCCTAGTTTATACTACGCCTCGCAGCTTCCTGCTCCAGTCCAACATAATTTTGAGGAAAAAAAAAAAAAAATAGAGCGCTTTGAAACAAATAATTAAAATAAACGTGTAGATCTCGAATCGATCGTTTACAACGGCGCTGAAGTTCCTTTGAACGAGCGTTACTGGACATGCCAAAGCCATCGCTGCTTGCACACGGCAGATAGAAAATAAAAATAAATATATATATGTAGATAGATATATGTATCGATATCGGAAATTTTTGATTGCTATTTTAATGTTCGATTCTAGCATTCGAATGCGTCAACCGCCATCTCGCCGCGAATGGTAGGTGCTGACCACGTTCTTGCTACAATAAACCGCACCACGCATTAAAAGTCTCCGATCACAGTTTTAAATATCAGCTCCGTCCCACGTTAAGTTAAAGTACCGTCTGTGTGCCGTAGACTTCTTCGACCGTTTTACGTTCCGTCCCGTCTCAACGTCTCCCTCCAGTAGCGCATCTCGACTGTCCTCAACGTTTCCACTGGCGACGTCTTGAATGTTGAATGTCAAACCTGAGTCCGCGGTACTGAATCCACTGACATGTATTCTACGCCCCGTCTGCGCACCCCCCTCCCCTCCTCCAAACGTGTCTACAGGGAGTGGAGTCTCGACTGCAAGGTCTATGTGGGCAACCTGGGCAGTGGGGCGGCCAAACACGAGATCGAGGCTGCCTTCACCAAGTTCGGGCCCCTGCGCAATGTCTGGGTGGCCCGCAATCCGCCCGGTTTTGCTTTCGTCGAGTTTGAGGACTCGCGCGATGCTGAAGATGCCTGCCGCGCCCTAGATGGCAGGTGTGTGTGACGTCCTCCACGGCTTCTGAACGCTCCCGTCTGCCCTTCTGGCAGCTTGCGTCCAAGTGCATCTGTTGTCACTGACAGAGCCAGAACGGCGGGGGGAACGGTCTTTCCTCCGGTGCAAGCTTTAAACACTCGGCCGAGCATCTGAATGAGACGCCCTGCCGTTCTCAGTCTGTCAGCGACCAATATGGTGCAAGGTTAACTTATTTGACAAACCACCAGTATAGCAGGTAAAGCCACCTTCGTGCAAGTTGCCGGTACGGTTACGTGCCTTTGCACCGAGCCAAATCTCCTAAAATAACTGGTTGAATCATTAGTTCATGGAGTTGTATAAAAGATAATAATGAAAATTAAATGCAAAATGAAAGTGTTCAGAATATTGCCATCTCCACCACCGCTAACCTTTGCTAACCAGAAGAAGGCTCGTTAATGACAACCCTGTCATTTGCTTTCTGTTGGAGCTCTCGCTGTAATTACCTTCAAATTCAGAGTTTTTTTCTGTGGAGCTGGAGTTGGATTTTGAAATCGATGCACTATTGGACAGCCCCATGCTACATTCGATGTGGCGTACTAGAATGTTGCATTGGTCGTTACAGTCGCAGCTAGCATCTCATAGTAGCTTAACAAGCACTGTAATATGAACTTACTAAAAGTCCATTTTGCCAACTTCAATGCTCACCTTTGGTGTCTCGCTCAGATTTCCTGCAAAGCATATCTGTCGCCATTTTGTCGAACACTGTTGTGGTCGCCAACAATCGAACAGCAGAGAGTGCCTTTCGAGGGCATCCGCTGTTAGAACGCTGCCTAGGTGGCGCAAGCTGCCGCCCAATTTTAGATGTTCAGCCATATGCATCCGTCCATCTATTGCTCCAGCTAGAATTGAAGCTCGCTCAGCATCGAAGCGGCACTAGATTCGGAAGTGCTGAAATGCGCTTCCTATCGTTTCAATCGTGTTGGTAACCACCACTGTGACACGGGTAGCCTCGTTTCGTGGTTGCCCGTACTGTGACACTGCTGCCTCTCCCGGTCTAGCCGCCTTTGTGGGACGAGGGTGCGGGTGGAAATGTCCCACGGCCGGTCACGTAGGGGTGGTGCCAGCAGACGGCCAGCCCCAGCACCCCCACGGTAATTATGACACCCTTTCTACACTGCCCGTTTTTACCGTGATGTTCAGTGTTGGTGCCTATTGGCGAGGAGGTTGTACTATGCGGGGCGCTCTGTCCGGCATGTTTTCCGCGAAGCTCGGTGTCCACCTGACAAGGCCTGTGAAACTTGGCTGGGTCTCGTGCTCAAAGAACTCTTGCCAAATCACCCAGGCATCAAGGAGAATGCTGGGAGCGTAGGTTTACGCACTGCACAGCTATCTATATGAAAGATTGATATGCTTATCTATATGAGAGATTCAAAGTTAATAACCAAAAAAAGGCATTGATGAACAAGCGTGGAGTGTTTTATTTGTTTTGAGTTTTGCTTCTGAACAGTTGCTGCTTTACCGACATGTGCAGTGCATGTGACTGCACAAGCTTCTTGGCACTTGGGTAGTTTGGCATAGCTAGCATTGGTTGATTGAGCACCAGTTGGACACGAGCTCCAGCCAAATGCTGCTGTGGCATTCGGCTACGTCGGTTCACCCCTGCGTCGGAAACGCGGACAAATAATTTGTGTTCGTGATGTCCCTGTGTGTTTAGGTTTTGGCTTAGCTGCTAGGGGTGTGAGGGTTGGATTCCCTTCCCCATAAGGTGCCACGGGTTTCATGCTTTGCGCATTGGTGCAGGGACGTTGGTTTTTGTTGCAATTAATTAAATGTGAGCCCTTTAGTCCCAGTCGTGTCTGGAAAAGTCTATACCGTGTTGCAGGATGTTGCTCTTGTCTAAAGTCCCTAAACGCATCCAATTTGGAAGGTTGTAACGTGACAAAGCTCAACTTGGTGATGGTCTCTCGTGGCGAGCGTTGCGCGGTCCCTGCAGCATTGCACTAGGCTATTAATATGGAGTGCATAACTTCTACTGTGGGAAATAAATCCAGGGCTTGACGTTCCAAGCTGGTATGCATCAGCGGCACACTTTAAATCGGTGGAACTACACATTTATGAGAGAGAAGAAGAAAAAAACAGATGCCATAAGGTGAAGGGCTGGCTTGTCTGGTCATGCAGAAGCTAGCAAGTCTGATGCTGCCAAAGTTGGGAATGTTTTTTCTTTGTCTTCATCTCGAAATAGTCTCGTGCAGCATTCTGGGAGTCGGAACCAGGTGACTACACATGTTTGCAAGCATTCGCGCTTTAAAGGCCACTTTGGCCAATAGAATGGGTGAGAGATGGTTTGTTGGGCCACTAGTCTGGCAACTGTGAACACACCTTAACAATTATGGGAAAGGGGTAGGTGTTTCTACACCAGGTGGTACCACCCAATACTAAGGGTTTGGCCACTACCTTCCATTCATTTAGGCTCGACTATCAGGCAACCAACAGCAAGCGGGCAGTGCCCAGATAGTTGCAAACGTGTATAGCAAAACCTGTGTTATGCGAATGTTTGTAGGAACATTACTTGCTAGATCTAGGCACCTAGTTTCCTAGGTTGAACATTTACATGAATATTAAAAAAAAAACAAGGAAGTGACATATTGGCGTCCGATTGGTGGAGGAAATTGCCTCTACCAGTTGGATGCCAATACGTCACTTCCGTGACCTTTCAAAGCATACATGTAAATGTCCAACCTAGGTGCTCTGCGAGCTCACGTCCGGCTCCGATGGTGCTGTTCGCTATTCTCTAGGCGAATGGAATATTGTTAGGAGTTTCGGTGGTGGAAACAACGATAATCTCACTCCTGCCTTTCCATGGAGAGCATGTGCAACATTGGGGTCTTGTTGTGTTTTTTTTTTTTTTCTTTCTTCATTGTTTTTTCAGTTACGGTGGGTATGGAGCCAAGCGGTCAAGGTAGGTTTCAAGGTTGTTATCTGTGCCTGGCAAAACATTCCTTTTTTATGGCGCGTCACATTTTCTCGTTTCCTTCCCCGCACTCGAGCCGCTGCTCGGAACCTCTCTCGCAGCATCTGAGAAAGTGTTGTTGCATTTGAGGAGTTGGTGGAACAAGAGGTGATTGTTTGTGTGGGGGCAAGGCAGGTACAGAGAGACTGTGCTTCTCCTCTGCCTGACCTGGTTGTCAGCCGTTTCAGCCAAGTCCAGGCACCGGTGTCGCATGCCCGAAAGGGCCATTCGAGGGGCCCTTCGCTGCCCCCAGTGGTGCCTAGGCTTCGCTGTTTCTCACCTCCCCCCCCCCCCAAAAAAAAAAATTACCTTGGGTCCGGAGTTTTGGTAATGATACCCGTGACGGCGCACCTTTCAGGGCATGTCATCTCATCTCTAACTCAGCCCCACGAGGGACTAAAGTGACCCAACCAACCCACCACCTTTCTCATCCAACAACAACCACAACACTCCTATCTCGCTGCGCGGGAAGTGTTTGCCGCCGACGCGGCTGACCGACCCCCGTCCCCCCGAAAACGACGCCGCGGGGACCGAAGGCGCAAATGCGACCGCCGCACGAGGGGCGCAAAAAGAGGGGCGCACCACGCCAGCTGCGGCGGCTGCTGCCCGTCCAACCAACTCCCCACAACCAACAACTCGCTTCTACCGGGGGTTGCCAGCCAACGCAAACGGCGGCAGACGCCGTCCTTCCCTTCTCGTGCCCCCTCCGCTCTCCGCGACTCGCCTAGCTCGCCAGTCGGCGTATCAGCTCAGCCGTCGGCACAGGTTACCCGTTTCATGTCTTTTGCTAATACGGGGTTTTCTCCTATGCTCTGTTTCGAAGCTCCGCGTTAAAGCGGAGGAGGGTTTAATTTTTATTTTGTGTTCATTGTATTTTCTGGCTGGGGCTCTCGGAGGTTGCTGTGGAGGAGGCACCACATGTGGAAAGCCACGCCAGAGGGCTGCATGGCACATTGGATGCCAAGACTGAAAACTTAGTTCTGTTTTTGTTTTTTGTTTTCTTTTTCTGGGGTCATGTGTAATGGCAGGGAGGGGTGACCCTACGGCTATTTAGGTGCATTTTTTTGGGAAAGGCAAAGAAGTGATTAAGCTTTTGACCTATCTGGGGTTGGAACAACAGCTTGCGAGGTGTTGGTGGCACATGGTGTTGGGTGTGAGTTCACTGGTGTAAGGCTAAGCACCGTAAAGTGCACCCGACGCCCGCAGTCCGGCCGTAGCAGAGGCCAATGAGCAGTGCTGTATTGAGCTAGGCTTTCACTGCAAAGCTATTTTATAAAAAAGTGTGAGAAATGCAGCCTGTACGTACAGGAACGTTTGCTTACGTATTGCATTACGTTGGAGGTTGGATTCAGTGTTTTCTCTGTTCATTTTCCCCTAAAAATTTGGGTTTTATCACAGTTTACTTTCTGTTAGATTCCTTATTCTGCAAAATTAAAGCTTTAATTTTTTTTTTTATAAGAATAAATGTTGCTTGGACACTAAATTCATGACAAAAAAATCACCGGTATCGAAAGATATTTTTGTAGCTGCATTTGGCACTGGTACCCTTGCGATTGGCAGTACTAACTGTCCTACGACAAATCTTCAAAGCAAGTGTTACTCCGATAAACGTCGGTACTTTGAAATTTAAAATGTCCTAGATGAAAAATCCTTCAGCTGCCCTCCCCATTCTATGAAACAGTTTCACATCTTTCACTCTTAAGAAAACAGCTGCTCCTCCCACAAATAGTATAATCCAAATTGGAAGCCGGAACAGGAGCTTTTGTCGTGGTCCAGATGTACATTGGCCCATTGTACTGAACGTACCTTGTTGAGATAAACGGGAGACTTCCTTTTGTCAATAGTCCAAAGTAAGAAAAAATGGGAATTTGCCTCTTTTTTTTTTTTTTTAGCACCACTAGCCCTGTTCTCAGACAAATTTTATTTTTAAAATATATATATATATTTTCTGTTATTGTAATTTGAATTGTAAAAAAAAAAAAAAAGGTTTACCGAGAAGTTTTTTTTATTATTATTTATTTGAAAACACGCAACACTAGTTCTAAGCCACTGGAACATCAGTGCCTCGAATGTCGTGTGCAAGCCTACTCTTCAGACTGGTTACCACGCTCTTTACGAAGCACAGATGTCTAGGTGATTCTTTACGTAAGAGTGCTTAACGTAATGCAGTGTAAGCAAACGCTGCTGTGTGAACCAGACTTTGGACAGACCATTCTTTTGTTGCACTCATACTCCAGGTCTAGTGGCTATTGCATTTGAGGCTCGGGTTGCCCAGTACCTTGTGTACAAGTTGGGTTCTTTGGATTCTGAGGGGGCAACCTCTGGTAGGACATGCATGGGTTGTGGCACATCGCGCCTCGGCACTCAGACGTGGGAGTGACGCCCGGTTGTCCGTCGCAGGTCTCGCTCTCCGCGAAGACGCTACTCGAGAAGTCGTAGCCGCAGCCGCTCCCGCAGCCTGCGCCGATCCACGGGAAGCCGATCCCTCTCGCGTGAGAGACGCTAACAGGTTGTGGCATTTTTTTCTCTTTGATAGCAGGCTCGTTTTAAAGGAAGTGTGCATTTTGGAATGACGAAGGCTTGTCCGAGTGCGTAGTCCGGTGACACGCTGGTTGCCTTAACCCCTTAACTGGGTACTTTTCAGACTCAAATTATTTGCAAAATGGGGAGTTCTTTTTTTAAGTGTTCCTAGCTCTAGAAGCTATCTCAATAATCTCTGAACCTAGAACAAATTTATTTACATCAATTTACAGGGTTCAATGAACATTTAGTAGTTGGTCTTCGTATCATAGTTCATAAAGTTTGGAGCGACACGAAGAGCCACACTGCAGTCTTTGCAACAGTAGATTTCCTCTCTTCTTTGGTTGTGTGCAAGGCACACCACACACCTCTTGTGGAGGTATGGTGCTTGACCCTTTGTTGAAATCAGGGAAATGTCCCAAGAGGCGTGCTGGAGAAGCTTTCGATGGTAAATGGCCAATCTTTGCCACTGTAACATTTGAGAGTCCATTGCGAGAGATCTTGCGAAAGTGCAAGCACAACTTGGGACGGCTTGTCATGTTTTGATGCTTGAGCTCCGGGGATTTTGCATTCATACTTTGTCGTTCCCATGTAGACAATGATATTCCACACACATTCAGTTGCTGACTCGCACAGTCTGAAAGATTCCATTCCAAAATTAGCTCTTTTCATGGGGATGTTTAGCTTCCATCCAAGTTGTCCTTTCCAGAGGAGAAGGCTCTCGTCAATGCAGATGTCCCACTGAGGCGCGTAGTCCTGTTGGAATGTTTCGAAGAGATGGTTAAGGTCTTGGAGAGGTCTTAATTCAGCGTGTCTTCTGGCACTGCCGCCTTGTTTTCCGCGAAGTGCAGGTACTTTAGAAGTAGGCAGAACCTTTTTTCTGTGAAAATCTGATAAAATATTGGAGTCTCCAATAAAGGGTGTCGCGTGAAGTATGAATTCAGGGTGGGCTTCTGAACAATCTCCTGCAAAATCCAGACACTTAAAAGGAGCTTGGCCTCTTCCTTAGTTGTGGGTATCCAATCTTGTTCTCTACTTCTCGCCTTCATTTTGCCAGAGACACTATTTTTGAGGATTTTTTGTAATGCGTACATTTTCGTTTTGTCTGCTATCAGTCGACAGGTTTTGTCATCAAGAAAGTATTCAAAGATGTTGAGTGGGCTCTCATCATCAAGTTAAAGGTGAACTCCAGCACTTCCCACAAATCGAAATGGATCTCTCACCGTGCCATTGTCTTGCCAGGTTACAGCAGACCCCGAAGTTGATGGTGTTGCCATAAGCAGTTCCGCTGCCTCATTTTCAATATCCGTTTTGGATCCCGAGGAGCATTCATTTGAACTCGAGAAATCAACATCGCAGTCGGAGTCCTCGTCGGTACTTTGCAGCAGCTCTGCGATTTCTTCGTCAGTCAAAGGACGTCGGCGTTTCTGGACGCCATTTTCCAAACAGTCAGGCTTGTTACACAGAGGTATCCAATCTTTCCTTTTTGTGCTGCCATCTATCCATCGTTTTTTAAACTAAAAATGTTTCCGATGTACGAGGATAGATGGCGCATCCTCCCCGTGCAATAAAACAAGCAGGCTTCTAAAGACGAGCTTCCCAATAGCAAAGAAAGTATAACGCGTCTATAGACGCGTCCCCCAAGCTGCGGTCGAAATCGCTGCGTGTCGAAATATGCGCTCCCCAGTTAAGGGGTTAAAGCACACTTCGGCCGCGTGCGCACAACTGAAACTTGCGGGACACTGAAGCTTGCTGTGGAGGCGGGACAACTGAAGGATCTCTCCGCCCGTCTCATTCTGCCAGTGACTGTAGCAGACAATCTTTGTTCCATAACTTTGGAATTTCTGTCTGCTTCCTTTTAGTCCCCCAGTTCTAAGATAAGTAGCCTAGTCTTCCGATAGTCACACATTAGATATTGCAGGAAAATGGACCCATGTCCATCCTTAAAGGGCAACTTTGGTTTGTTTCACATAATTAGAAAACAAGGAAATTTTCTTCCGTATCACATTAAAGGCCCGAATATTTAGATCTAATTCTGTCTAAAAGTTGATGAAACTGGCAAGAAAAAGTTATGTGCATGAAGTTGCCAAGATCTGCTCATCCTAGCGGGCAAAGCGCTGCAAAGCCAAATGAAGATTGTGCAAGGAATATTATGCTTCTTGAAGAAATGACATAGAACCGTTTATTACCACCTCAAGTATAACCAACCATTAACTCGAATTTCTCGGAATTAACTGGAGTTGCCCTTTAATCAGATGCTAATGCAAGAGCCTTTGGGGTTTTCTGCTAGCTCCGCGAGTTTACCTACAAAGAGCCTTTGTTCTTCCACCAGTTTAACTTCAGAGCTATAATCGCCCAATTCATTGGCAGTTTGTGAGCACCACAGTATTTGTAAATCAGTGTCCCACTGACCTGGTGCATCACTGCAGATAGGGTAACAGCACTTTGGTTGTATTTAATTAATGGCTAATTATTGGCGTTATTTTGTACTCACCTCTCCAATGCCCACGTGGCCCTGAGGGTATTTGAGATAAATAATTCCTGGCTTTGGCTGTGCAGGGCGGCAGAGCACCACCCAAGCCGCACTCCTGGCGACTCCAGAAGACCGTCAGCAGACACAGCAGAGCAAAGCACTCTGTCTTTCCCCCCCATCTTGTTTGTGTGTGATTCCATTTTCATTTTGCAGAAAAGAAGCAAAAGTTGTGCGGCGCCGAGACTGAAACGTACCACCGCATGCTATGTTGACCCGTGCCGTGCGATTGGAACGCTAAATAAAGGCTACTTGCAATTCGTCCACCCTTTTAGCCCATGCAGGGAAACGTAGTACTCGAGCAGCTGGGACTCGCTTGAAACATGAGCTAATCTGCAGTTGCACTAGAGTTCTGTACAGCAGAACTGGGGCAGCCGCCAAAACGCCCCCAAATTATTTATATTGGCTTTGGAGTAAAAATAAGCACTCTTGCCATATTACTACTGTAATTCCCTAGAGCCAAGGTGAGATGGCAAGCCTGCGGAACAAGTGTATTTGCTTTTTCTTGAGTTGATATGTGCCCTACCACCAAAGTGGAAAGATCTCCCCCAATGCTTATCTGATCCTTTGATCTCGCTCGGGCCAAAGGCAACTTGAGGCGATACTGAAACCCGTCGTTTGTGCTTGCCACATCCTCTAGGGAATCTTCTCTGCGAGGTCACAAGTTGTAATCCTTACTAATTATTGTTCCTAAACAACGGGTTCAAAGATGTGCCTAAAAACTACAGTGCAAGCTCGGGAGTTTTGGTTCAAAGCAAAATTAATCCAAATAAAGGGTTTCTAGCGAATGTTGGCCAGTCGTGGAATCGACCACAGGGACACTTGGTCGCACATGTTGCCAATACCCTGTTGTAGATTGAGGGGAAAAAAAAGGGGGGGGGGGGGGGGGGGGGGAGTGGGCGGCAAGCTTTTTCTGTAGAGCCTACCAAACTAACCAATTAGCAAGCTGGATGCAGTAGAAGAATCTAGTATTTGGTCTCCGCGTGTCCTGCTTGAAGAGGGAACGACCATGTCCGGTAACCATTTTTAATTTTGATGAAAAATATTTTGCTGGCTTCATGCCAAGGATAAAAACAATCCTTGTTTTGGAAAAAAAATAAAAAAATTCTTTACGAAAAGAATTTATAAGCACACTGTCACGCACGCGTTTTGGGTATCGTGCAATGTTGGCACTTCGGGCGGTTTCCTTAAAACTTCCGGCTACGGGTCTAGAAATATTTACTGACAAATTAGGTATAGGAAGGACTAACAAAAAGTATTAATCGCAACTATTAGGGTAGTTATTTTGAGAAAGTCGCAAATACGGCACATTGCGCAATAATGCTCCGGATTAGATTTTTTTCCCCCTTTTATTAGTGTGCTCTGCATATGGTTCATCGTGCATGAAATGTCCTGGTTAACGGCAGACATTTTCAAGAATTGCTCACACGGGCATTTAACTAAGAATGCAGAACTTTGAAAATCATTCCCCTGCCCCCAAAGTACATTGGAAGACTACTTCACCGTTGGAGAGGCACTTTGACCTTCTATTTGTTTCACTTTTAAATAAAAACTAGAGCGAGCGTGCAAGAAAATATGGTTTTGTTCTTCATTCTGTAGGTGACAAAAATTCCCGCAGTTAATTGGCCAAAGTTTGAAAATCATTGCATCGCCCCTTTAAGACATGGTATGGGACAACAGAAGCAAACCCCCACTTGGAATTTGCAGGTGAAGTATTAAATACACCATCAAACTTCTGCAAGAACAAAATGTGCGAGTGTCGGTGAAGGAGCAATTTTTATTTTGATGACACCAAACAGGAAAGAATGAAAAGTGGCACTGAATACTTCCAGGACAATCCAATGGCAAGCCAATACACACTGTTGAAGACTTCAGTTGCACGGTCTTCGAAACAATCGCTTGGAGTGTCTCCACGCCAGTGTCTCGAGATACGCATGCATGCAGCACGTGACAGACGAAAAACACGGTGAATGAGAACGTCCCCCGTCCACCTTGGGGTTCCGGGTGGCGACGAGACGAGCTCAGTGACGAGAACAATGCAGGGAAGGGCAAGCTGATTACTGCAGGAATGGGAGGCGACACCGCGGGCGACGAACCGATGAATATGGTGGCACACGTGCGGGAGCTGTGTGCAACGGGGAAAAGGGGAGCGCTCAGTCCAGGTTTCCGTTACGGGAGTCCCGGCGGCTTGGAGACTTGGACCCACTTCGGCCCCTCTTGCCCACCGGAGACCTGTGCACAAGCGGGCGGTTAGAAAGCGGCGGAAAGCCTAGGCGTAAACGACGCAGCCATCGACAGGCAGTCTGAAAGGTTCTAACAGTGCCGCTTGAATGACGGCGGTCGGAGAACAAGATAGTCTAAAACGGGCACCCCAAACTTTGTGAATCTAAGCCCACAAAAAAGAACATGCATTCCCTGCTTTCTGCTGTACGGTTTCGAGAAGTTTGCTCTTCCTTGTGCGGAGAGGCTCTGCTGTGCTGCCACTGGAGCGTCAGATTTGGCTCTGGACAGGGTGGCCAGACTCACTTTTGAAAGGGCCAATTTGCTTACTCCAACCTACTGTGTTCGCACGATTCTAACGCTCTTCTCCCCGCAAAAGCCGGTGCCTAAAAATATGTGCACATAACAATTGAAACCGAAACTTAAAACAAAAACGCATTGCTTGATATAAGGTGACTGTTTGTTTATATTCACCATTTTGGTATCCGTATCACGCTCATTCTGTCGCGTCAACAGGCTCATGTCTGCAGTTTTATGATGAAAAAACAAAAGAAATTCCACTGGGAGGCTTCATCTGTACAAAAAGTCATCACGCCGGAGGAAAAGCTAGCAATAGAGCAGCCACTGCGTGGCCTCGCAATCCCAGTGACTGGACGAGCTACCAAAGCGTTGTTTGGAAGACCCTCCCAGAGGCGACGGTTGCACACTTATACAAGCGCAAAAAGCACGGCACACAAAATGTTTTAGACGAAAGCAAGGATTACAACTGTAGACGGCGAAGTACCATCGCCAGACTACGACTACTCACAGTATTTATTTTTGTGTTGGCATGCAATTCATAAGATCTGTCCTATGAGGTATGTGTTCACATGCCAGATAGTTGCTGATATAAACTATTTTTAACAGATTGTGAGCAGTAACAAAGTAAAGAATGTTTGAATGCATTTTTCTGAATTCCACTTTTTGCTGCAAATTTCATATGAAGGAATCTTGTTTGAAGGTAGAAGTATTCCGATACCACAATCAAAAACGGTGAGAGTGCAGGCGAGCTGGTGGTAGCTAATCATGTCGTATTACACCCGAGACTGCGGTGGAAGAAGTCGGAAGAACTTTCAGTAGAAGGAACACAGAGAACGTCTCAAAACGACTTCTTCCACCGCAGTCTCAGGTGTAATACGACATGATTAACCACAAGCAAAATGTTTCTGAACTGAAATTTACTGGGTATTTGGGCTATCTACTTTATTTTCTTGTAGGTTGAAGTCCTCATTGAGAAAGAGCTATGTGTTTTCAAAAATTGACATAGGACAGATATGCATCTCATATTTTGAGGTAATGACTCTTCCTGAAATATTTACACTTAAGTTATAAAAATTAGACAGCCCAAAGTCAAAATGGTATTTAATAGGTTCATTTGCACATCATAGATTTCCTAACAAAGTGACATATCTTATGCAGGTACGTAAAATTCTCCAGGAGAGCTGAAAGTTTGCACAATACACCTCCATCTGATGTTCAATCTCCCCTGCAAATTTCATTCCAATCACTTCAGTAGTTCAGAAGTTAAATCTCTAGCCAGTGCCCCCCTTAAGGTCTATTCACATGATGCATCTTGCTGGCGAGTCTTGTGAAACTAAGTTTCGGGAAACAGATACCCGTTGGAATGCCACCGAACAAGTAGCACGCCTCCAAAAAAGGTTGCACGCACTCCTTGCTTCTGCTGCGATTATTTTCAAACCTTACCGAGGCCTGTCAATCACCTGAAGGAGAAATGCGGAAGCTGCCAATGGCCGCTCGACATCGCTACGACAACCTTAAAGGTGGGGCAAGCTTTTGAAAAAGCCCGATGTTTGGCCTATCTCATATCCGAGCCAAAGTGGCCGAGGCCGAAAAGAGAAAACAAACATGGCGGCAAGTGACAGGCAGAGGCTGTGCGTACGGGCAGTACGAAATTGTTCAGTCAAGGTGCAGATTCCTCCAGTCGCGACGAGCGCAAGCATGCCATGTGAACATGATGGGTATAACCAATCTTTTAGCAGTGCAAGAATGTCCGAAATACTCCGAGATCATCTGCCCGTTCTTTGAAGTTAGCTGTCTTTCCCCATTTGGCAGGCCCTAGTAAACTGAGTGAGCCGAATCCAACCAAGATCATTGAGTGGTATTAATAAAGAAGACTCTTTCTTCACACTGTGCATATTTTGTTATATTTTTATGCGAAACTCTCAATATTATCGGTGCAGACGACAAGGTTTGGCAAAATTCTCGTGAGGCAATATGTTGCGGGTTTCGCATAGCGGACTACGCGTGAACAGGCCAATTTCGTAAAATTCCGATTTCGCTAAACCGTTGCACATTGAAAAGATGCATTGTGTGAATAAGCCTTTAGTGCAGCCTATGTAAGAAAGACAAACAGTCACAGGCCCCTCCACTCTGCAGGTTCACCAGTTCCTGGTGGCCTTCAGGTAAGGCAGCTCTTAGCTAAGACCATGCACTCTGCCATTCGTGCACAAGAGCATGCCTGCGAGCAGTACGAGCACAAACGGGTAAAAAAGAACTCTGGAGCACCACAACCCCTCAAGACATCTCAGCCAATACCACTGTAAATTGAAATTTAGACTTTTAAACTTAGGACTTTTGCCATAAAATCAAGACATCGACATAACGGGGCCCTCCTAAGTGTTCACACATGTTGTGTTCAAGCAGCCCAAGTGTTCGTGGCCATGTTGTGCAGCAGCTGCTTGCACCAAGCCCACTTTGGGAGATTACTAGGGTACTGTCTTTGAACATCAGAGGCTATAGAGTTTGACTTAAATCGCCCACAGGGTCCTCCCCCCCGTTTCAGATGAAACAAATTTCGGGGGTTTTGACGACGTGCCGAGAGACTTCAAACGACGCTGAAACTGAATTCGTCCCTTTAACCCCTTGCCTACTCATTTGTTCCTTCAAAAAACGTACAGCAAAACTTCATTTTAAACAAGCAATTTGCATCAAAATTAGACAAAAGCATATCCTTGATTTTCAGATGTGGTATCTTGCTCTAAATCGAAACTTCCGATCTTCTTCAGTAGTTTTTCGGTGTGGAAGCACTAAGAAAACATTCAGGAAGGTGGAGAGCCACCTTGATGGGAGTGATGAAAACGATTTATATCATCACTGTTCATCGAACCACCCGATTCCAGGTAATCAGAAAGGCTGCAAGATTTGTCGTCAGAGATGCCCGAGCATTCCCTTTCAAAACTAAGTTCTTGGATCTCTTCGGCGGCTATAGCAAACCTCCACGACAAAACAATGTATTGGCGCAAACGCTTACCCTGTGTGCGTTTTTTTTTTCTTCTTTTCTTGCTCAATGGAGTTTTGTCTTTGCCAAACAGCAACACAAATGAGCAAACAACCCAAGGTAAGTGGAGTAACAAGGGTGGTGCTGCCATCTGCCGAAGAGCACACTAAACAAGCGCCGGAACACACTCGTGGTCGGGCTTTATGGTCCGTAAAAGGTGGCAGGAGTAACTCACTAGTAGGCAAGGCATTAAGATAAGCACTGCCTCACAGAATACCTCACTACATAAAAGTGACCAATAGCCTAGTTATTATTTCTAAACAACCTAGCTACAAACAAAAATATAATTCAATAAGAGTGAGTTGAGAAGCCCTTTGAGGCCAATACACAAAGGTACACAAAGGCTAGACGAGAAACAAGTGCCTGTTGAAGCCCCGCTGTTTCAATGTAACTTCATACCCAGTCACCAGATGGCCTCACAACTGGCACTCACCAGAGTACTTTGTTGTAAACACAAGATGTTAACACTACGTTGACGAAACCCACGCGCTTCACCCAAGATCCCGCAGTGCATTCGGAGAGCCAATCACCGCCATCTACAGAAGGAACGACAAGGACGAAAATACGCCTGGTCTTAAACGCAAAGTCTCCGTTTCGACACCGGGCATGACGCGAGGACCTGAAACGTCCATCGCATCACAGACGTCGTATCCAGGCCCAAGCTCACTTCCAGACGTGCCTTTACCTAGACCGCACGCAATACGAGACCTAAGCTCAGGCTGGGGTGCCGGGGAGTGGTGCCATCTGGAGACCGAAGGTGCAACCCTGACGGGCGGGCAGGCAGTGTGCGAGAGGGTAGTAGCAGTTACCTGCCCTGGCACGGGAGGGGGCCTCCTTGTCCCACTCACCGGCTGCGTGAGCGGCTGCGGGATCCAGCAGGGGGGGACCGCCGGGGGGAGCGGCTCAGGGAGCGAGAGCGGCCACCGCCGCCTCCGCCGCCGCCGCGCCTTGGGCTGAACGAGCGGCTCCGGGACCGGGACCGCGATCGGCTGCGCGAACGACGCCCGCGGGAGCCCGACCGGGATCGGTCACTGCGGGCAGGTCGGATTGGCACCAACCCAAATACACCTGCCCTTCTCTGATACAGAGTTGGACAGCCAGTCCCAACTCTGTATCACCATAGCTTGGTAGATGACGAAAGCTACGGTACCAGCAAGCCAATCGGAACGTCCGAACGAGGCACTGAACACTGCGTCGTCGGAATGCAATCTTCCTGCGGAGAGCTCTGATACGCTTTCTTTCGATCGGCTCGAGGGGGCGTAGCATTCACTCTCTGCCAAATTATGTTGAAGTGAAGTAAGAGTCCGTTCGTTTTCTCTCCCTTTCTTTACGGGATGTCACCACACGACAGCACCAACCAAGTGACTGGGACCGAAAATAATGCGTCGACAGAACACGAGAATTAGTGATATGCCGACGCCACACTCGTGGCCAATCTGTGCGCGGATCTGGCGAGATGGTGCCAAAATTTGGGCGTGCAAAGTCGTTAGTCCAGGTGGTGTTGCCCTAACGAGGTTGACATCCAATGATACAAGCACCTAAATTTGCCTAAGTAAAATTTTGGGTGGTGTATGCGTGCCAATCCAACAAAGGGCATCTGACGCTTTGAAACAACCAATAAACTACAGAAAAAAAAGAGCAATTGCATTAATTTTTAAGACTTATATGCAATTGAGGTAATAAAGGCTGTAGTTTCCTTTTTAAACAGGCCAAATAAGTCAGAATCTTGTTGGACACCAGGTGACTTGCAGTGTGCCTCTTTTGTGATATAAAACATTTTGCTAAACCTAGTAAAATACCTAATCAAGGTGGACTGTACTGCAATTTGTAAAGGGCCAACAAGAGTACTGGAGAATGCAATCTTGGAACTGTTGTTAAACACCACAAAGTTATTCAGTTCAAGGAGCTTGGGCCCTACTTACTGGAAAGCAATACCCTCCCGCATTTACTAGAATCAAACCTAGAAAACACTAAAGTAACTATATTATTTAGGAAGTACCACCAAAACACTCGCACAGAACTTGCTTTGTGCAAAGCCCCTACCGACACACGTCATGGGAAAACAGTTCTTCACGAAAGACAGTTCTGCAAACAATTTGCCGTCACCCTTTGACCCTATAAAAATCGCTCCACACCAACAGTTACCACAAAGCAACCACTCACGCTTACAATCCCGTGCACGCAGTGCTTGTGCCCCAGTGCTCCCCATAATTCCAACTATGTTGCTTTCCTCACAGAGCAAACCAATTCCCCACACCCCAGGCTTAGCAAACTAAATGCAGGCACCTTGCAGAGGTCGCTCTTTCCCTGCGTTGGCCCATAACACAGTACCTTTCCACAATCACCATATGTAACATGCCCGGAGGGGCCACACATCATGCCTCCCCATCCACCAGTCCCCATTCGTACCACTGCCTCCCGCAACTCTCAGTATTTCTGCCACCTACGAGTCCACGGCAAATGCAAGGACACAAAACTGCAGCAGTTCCCAAATATTTAATAACTATACAACCCTTTACCAGACTAACCCTGAGTTGCCTCAACATTCCGTTTCCGATCTCGCCCTAAGACGGCACAGTGCTTGCTTCCACAAACCCTGAAGCCCCAATCACACCCTCTCCGTCTGTAACAAATGGCCACAGCAAAGCAGCCGCAAGATCCGAGTTCTGCACCATGCCTCGGCATTCACCTAACACTGAAGCTTCCTTGCTTCTGGACAAGACCAAGTGCTTCAACCCCCTCCCCGCCACCGAATTCCCATCAAATCGCCGCGAAAATGGTGCAGTGCTCGGGCCTCGCAGTGGAAGAACAGCCCCCCGCCCCTCCCTTTGAAGGCGCAGCACGACTTACCTCTGGCGGCCGCCGCAGACTGCAGTGCAGCCTCGAAGGCAGCAGTAACGCTCTGGCCGCTAGGGCAACTCTCTTCCCTTTCACCCTCTTTCAGTGTGTGTTCCCCGCAGTAGTAGTAGTAGTAGTAGAGGAAGCGTTCAATCTCTCTCTCTCTCTCCCTGCCCCTTCAACGCAGTGGAAGCACTCTAGCAGAGCGGCAGCAGAAGCAGAGCTGTTGTGTGGACTAGCAGAGCGGTAGAGTTGAGGGGACACAACGGGGCCTGCAGACCGTGCCCATCGCTCCTCTTTGCAGAGTGCCGCAAGTGCGTGAGGTGGTGGAAGAAGAGGGGTCGCTCTCTCTCGCTCATGATCATCTAGCTGCACGTTAGGAGCAGTGGCTGTCGTGCTGCCGACTCTCAACCCGCAGCCGCCGACTCAACCGAAGCCTCTCGGGCGCAGACATTTACGATCAACGGGGAGGCGAGGCTCTGGCCTACAAAACATGGTGCACCAGCATTACTTGCTACGTCCGGCCAAACAGACCGCGCGTAGTACACACACACATGCCCCCACCGGCAAACAGTCATCTACCCTCCTCCCCAACACATACAAATCCCATCATTAATTGGCCTCCTACGAACTGCTCACTGGTCTGCAGTGGTGTGGCAACTATACCCTGTTCACGCCCAAGCCGACGGCGAGGCGAGAGCTACACATTTGCTGGACCAATCAACCGCCTCCTTTACATCGCCCGACCTCGCTCTCTCCACGTGCAGCGCAACCACATTGCAAAAGACGTATACACAACTCGTCCAACGAACACGTAGCTTCCACTGCGCAGTCAGTTTAGGGGTGAACACAGTACAAATCAAACGCTGCCAGTGCCCCGTCAACTGAAGCTGTACACAGTAGCATACCCCCCCCCCCCCCCCCCCTACTCTCCAAAGCTCACTCCGACGCTAAAAGCCACCTTCACCCATAGACCTGTACCCCCTTTTCGGTGACTAGTATCCTCACTTGCCTAAACCTCGCTACAACCCAAATCACTCCATGCCTGATTCACTGACCCTCCTCTAAAAGCACGTTTAAGCCCCCACCCAAAAAATCAAAGACCACAAACGAGGAACAAGAGCCCCAAAGGGGAAACAACACGCACCGTGAGGAGTTCCTGCGGGAGTAGACTCTGCAGTCCCTGGCGTAGTGGCCCCTCTCGCCACAGTCGTAGCAGCGGTCGGTCGGTTGGAAGGGCCGAGAAGAGCCGCGGTACGAGTTGCGGGACTTGCCCGTCGACAACTCTACGCGCACCCTGCGGCCGCACAGCATCCTGGAAGCGGGGAGAAGGGGACGTGCGTCGGGTGAGTCTGTCGTCGACCGTGCAGGCCCCCTTCGAAGACTTCCAATCTCTAGAGAAGCGTGTCGGCAAACCAGACGCCACACATGTAGGCATGAACCAAAACGCTCGTTCTAAACGCCGCAACCGACGCCAACGATGCAAAGAGATGCGATGCCAACGATGCAACGATGCAACCCAGCGCACTGCAACCGGCACAGCATCCCACATGCGCTCGTTGCTTTCCAATGCGATTCGGCCGCACATGCGTGCCTGAGGATCACGAGACGCCAAAGCATCGTAGGAGCTAGGAAATTTGCGCCAAAGAAGGGGTAGCGGAACCCCCTTCTCTTCTCTTCTCTTCTCTTCCCCCCCCCCCCCCCCCCCCATTCACATCTCGTTGACTATTCACAACTACAAACCGCCGCCCGCCCTCTCTTGGACGAACGAAGAACCAGAGGAGCGGGGACGGTGGCAGGGACTGTCGGCCTCAGTGCTGATATCAATGCATGGCTATATTCGAAGTGTAAATGCATAAAACAGTGTAAACAAAAATGAAGAGAGCGTTAGAATATTAATTTTTGTGTACCGCCCCGCAGCAGCGTTGCACAAAGAGATTGAGATGTCTGGCTTCATTAGGGGCTTTTCGTGTGTAGCATAGGCTGCAGATTTCTGGTCTTGCAGTTGCCAGCTCAATCTGCACTCAAAGGGATGGCAAACACTCCCGTTAGTAGTGTAGAGCTCTAGCATGCGGCCTACAGAAAGTTAGCCCCGAGTAGAGGAAATCTGGTCACACAAAGGTATGTCGAGCAATAGATATCGAGAATGGGTTGGTGCTTTAAGGCTGTTACAAGGAAGATTGCAATTTGTTCCAAGCACTTTCAAAAGACAATACGCATACTCGCTTTTAGGTAATTACAAAGGCAAATAAAAAAATGCTATGAGAATTTTTAGCATGCCTGTGTTAGTGACGAGATTAGAACTATTGGCTTTGGCGAGGCGGGTCGCAATGTTGCAAATAACACGGTACACGAATGTATGCTGTACTAAAATATTTCTGATACAGCATGAAACAAAAACCCCAAACACGCCAATTATGTTAATAGGCAGTCTTAGCATAGTGTTATTGTAGGTTACCGCTAGCATAGCATTGTTCCTGGCGCAAGCTGAAAATTGTGGTTCCAAGGCGCAGTGTAAGCTTCCGGTTGCAATGCTACACCGTACGGCGGCCTGCAGTTAGGCTATCCTAAAACTTCCCATCCATAACCATAGTGCAGTTTCATCACGTGTTGCAATACACTGAAACTGTAGCTGTGAGCCTGTGACACAAAGATATCAATGCTGCGAATGCTGCTCTTCCGGAGCTTGACGGTCACCGTGAGCTGCTCGCTTTTTAGAGCACCAATGGCAATGCAAAGCACTAGCACCACGACACCTTCATCATCCTCAAAAATATTTTGCCACGGACAGTGACGTAGCCAGTGCCCAAACTGCGCTCGCCCTCCACAAAGCTTCGCAAGTCGAGGTTTCCACACCTCAAATATCAACATGCTCCTTTTTCTGACGCACATCAACATGTCCGTCACCTGTAATATGCTCCTGCCCTGACCGGCTTGCATTTCTAGACAAATTAGTTTTAGCACACTGACCAGCATGAGCAAGCAGGCGCACGGAAAAACCTGGAGAATCTATCCTAGTCTCTTCCGCCACCTTGGAAGAACTACCACCCCCGTCACCTATAGGGCGTTGGAGTTCAGAATAGCAGGGACAAATTTGGGATACTCACTTTCCGTCAAGGGCGCGCACGGCATCCCTCGCGTCCCGTGGGTCCTCAAACTCGACGAAGGCAAAGCCGGGCGGACTGCGCGCCACCCAGACGTTGCGCAGGGGGCCATAGTAGCCAAAGGACTCTTCCAGCTCGTGCTTGGTGCCGCTGTTGCCCAGTTCGCCGACGTAGACCTTGCAGTCCACGGGGCACGTGTCTCGGTAGCGAGCCATCTGGGCAGAAATTCCTCAAACAACACGCGTCCTCGTGCTTGGGCAATGCCCGGGGTGGCTCTTCTCGTCCCGTTTCCGGTGAATGGCTGCCGAGCCTTCGTCGATTACCATCTGCTATGTCCCATGGACCTACCGTAAAATACCAAGCGAGTGCACCCTCAAAATCAGGAGATAATCATGAACTGGGGGATAAGTGCTTGCTAGGTCCAAGAGCAAAAATTCAAAAGGAGCACACGGTTGTGAAAGGCCTTCGCTTGGTCCGCCCACCGAACTCGGAATGGCCGTTGTTTGCCTAGATAGCCGAGCGCGCCAGCGCATGAATTCAGAACCTCAGCTATCTTTTCGCAGACAAAAGAGCGCCCCACAACGCTCAAAGCAAGTTTTTGTATTGGTCGCACTCAGCGTGAAGCAGTCACAACCGTCCTTCGGCGTAACTACTTTCGCATTTCATTGTCCGAAAATGGACAACAGACAACAGCATGTTCGTTGACATCAATAAATCCGATGGATGGAACATTGCCAAGAGCCAGGCAATTCCTCAAACCCAATTTTGTTGGCTGCCTGCGACGCACAATTATACTGTTGACCGCTTCCGCAACTTCCCATATTCAGCCATAACTCGTGGGCGTGTGCTGACATGCTTGGGGATGTCAGCATGTGCCGACATCCCCAGCTATAACTCATGTGCATGTGCTGACATGCTTGGGGATGTCAGCAGGTCAGCGTGTGCCGACATGCTACAGTGCAAATGTTTATGCCACCTACGGCGGCATAAACATTTGCACACCAGTGGGTGCTACCGTCATTAATTACTGCTCAAATGTAGCTAAATTATCATAGCTGTTCTGATGTATACTGGACACCCTCGCGAAAGCTACGACGAGAGATTGAGACAGCCAACTGCCGAAAGGCAGGTCCCCACAGGAGTAGGGAGCACACTTTTTAGATGTTGGGAATGTATGCTTACTTCCATGGTGAGCCGCTCAAAAGTAGTGTCTGGAGATCAAGAGCTGCTGAAAACGGCGAAAAACCACGATCTCCGATGACGTTGCTCCCTGTATTCGTTGGAATCAGGGCAGCTACAAATTGTGTTTCAACTGACGTTCCACCTGCTGCACAGAAACAAAGAAAACAGAACCGCACCTGTAGCTTCAACCGCCAATGAACAAGTTGCAATGGGTCACATGCATCATATCCTTGAAACAAACACTTCATCCTTGACAATTATGAGGACCCAGTGAAAGTGTTCATTGTCATTTTCTCCACAATACGCAACTTAGAACATGCCAAAGAATTTGGATGACAAGCAAGCATGCAAATATGTTCAATATGGTAAAATTTCATGAAACTGAATTTTCGAAACCATACCAGTGGAAAATGTGGCTATCATGCGGGAGCCCAACACTTTGTTTGCATTGCGCCAGAATTTTAGTTGGGCGCTCAAAGACCCCAATTCAGACTTCCAAACGACTGAGGACGTCTAAAACACTCGCAACAAAAATTTACAATCCTTTTTGCACAAATTTCCTCCACTTTGTCTGGAAAATAAGGCATGCATTCCTATGAAAAAGCCAGTGCGGCTAATGAACTCCCCCGTCTGCAACAAAAAAGGAAGAAAACTGCAGCTGTCGGTCGCCCAACTGGCCTGTCGTTAACCTTGGAGCAAGCAGAAACCTTGTAGCTCAAGTTGCCCGTTTTGCGCACCGCGTCGCAAGGCTGCCTTTATTTATTTTTTTTAGTTGTTTTTCATTTCGTGAGCACTAAACAACCAGAGGCCGGCATTTAGATACTAGATTCAGTGCTACTAGAAAACCTTCTCTTAACTAAAATGATGATAGTGAACTAACTCCGATGCTGCGGTCAAGGAATGTCGACTACGCATCACGCGGTTTACAAAATCCGCAAAGTAGGGCGACGCCATTTTTCTTTCCCCGCGCACGAGCGAAAATTGCGAATGCCCACAAGTTAATGTTAACTAGCATGGTGGGCACCGTAACGGTGGGGACAGTACAACATGTAGTCATTAAATATAAAGCATATGAGATCAATTTTGGTCCAGTAAATCAATGTCAAAATCTGCCGGCGAGCCGAGCCCGTTAGGCCTGATGGGACGATCGATAAATCTCCCCTAAATGCCCTGCGGAAGTCCCTTTCCGCAACATTCCTAGTCTTTCGCCGGTTCACTGCTGTGGATTGCTCACAGTGAAAACAATTCGCAACATAATGCAACCACAAAGAGTTAAGACCCGATCCCTTACCTCCACTTTGAAGAACTTGTGGAACGAACACCGCAAAGAATGGAAGTGATGTCAGTGATGTCCCAGAATGCCTTGCGGTCTTGCGAATGACGTCAAAATTTTTTCAGCGTTGGCTCGGACTTGGATTATGTTATATTTAGTTTTGCCTTGCTGATCGGATTGCATTATGTTTCGTTTCCAGTTTCACAGCGCGATTTCCTCTTATTCGCCCGCCATCGATTCATGAAGTCTTTAGAGTCACTGAATGTTCCCTTGTAATGGTCGCAAAAGTATCGAACTAATCGAGCTTAGTGATCGTGTAGAGATAGTTATGTTGAAGTGAGGGGGGGGGGGGGGGGGGGGGGTTTAGAGTTTTAATGGCGCAATGACAAAGGAGGAGTTAAAAGCAAGGGTGCAGGTGAACTGGTTGAGTATAGCATAGTTTTCAGAACTAGCGAAACACCTTCGTGTACTATTTACGTAGTTGTGTGAGAGAACACTAAGGTCCTCCACAAAGAAAAAAGCTTCCAAACGTCTAGTGAAGGTATCATTGATGATAGATAAGCACAAAGATTGTTTGAGCAACATGTCAGTTTCACTGGAAAACCATGTTAAAACATTTCTAAACTAGTATGTATTTTTCTTTCTTTTTTTTTTTTTTTTTTTTTACAGCGGAGCTGTTAAGGGCTAGGTTGGCCAGGATTGTGTTCAGTATCAAACACGTGTCGACACAAACCTACCTGGACAGCTACCACCATAGGCGTAGACTTCGGGGGGGTGCATTGGGACTCGTGCCACCCCCGGGCCCGGGCCATGATTCTTACCAAGACGCTGTTTACGTGCCATGTAACGAGCTTCTATAGTAGTGGCATGTAAACAAAATAACACCCACGTTGCCTTTATTGACAAAATACATGAAAAATGGAATCCCAGCGTGCTTTCATTAGTTAGCTTCAATCTCCAGTTCTGGCGAGAACGTAACGCGCAGCAGCAGCAGCACCCCCCCCCCCCCCCCCCCCCCCCCCTTTCCGGAAAATAAAAAGTCTACGCCGCTGGCTACCGCCATCTATAAGCGACGGCGGCAAGCACACAACCAGTCTGGTTGCCGCCATTGCTCGTAGATGGCAGCAACCTTTCCAGCTATCATAGAAGCATGGATAGTTGTGCGCGTTGGTGGGAATTCATCGTAGGAAACAGCGTGAAAAACAGACGACGACGAAGGAGAAACACACATGACAGGCGCACTCGTCACATGTTTCTTCGTCCTCGTCTGTTTTATCTGAATTAGAAGATCAGCCCCGAGCTCGGCGTACCCTACTTCCATGATGATATAGACGAGTGAACATCTCCGCACAGAGACCGGCTTTTACAGTTTTGAACGACCTGTATTTTAGCGTTTTGCTAGTGAACCTGGACGTTTTGCTAGTTGACCTTGGCAAGTTCAGAGAACTGAATTTGTCATCCTTTCATTTATTGCAGACAGGGTCTTATCTTTGACCCCTAACGACCCCAATAACACTTAGATAAAAGTGCAACCTACAGTTCAACTCCTATCTATGTTTATTGTTGACAAGGTCCTGACACCCAAAAATCATCGATTAACTCCAGACATCCCACTCAACTCTTTTCTACAGTTCAACCTAGTTCGGCAAATGGGCACTTTCACTTAATTCTCCGTTCTGCGAATTGGCCCCCAGGGCAAATTGCCCTATTCGACGAATTGTCCTTCTTAGAGTTTTCCGTCAAACAACGGACTTTCGACGAATTGGCCGGATTCGAAAATAATGTCCGCTTATGTTGATGCCAAAATATTTACTTGGGAACACTAAACATGCTTAAGCAAAATCGTCGTTCTGCTCATATAAAATTAAGAAATTCAAGCCCACTTATGCATGTCTTTTCAGGCTTTTTTTTATACATATCCATGAAACTAAGCTAAGAGTCAGTTCTTCGCCAACAATTTACCCTGAAGCTATCATTACTTCAGTTGCAGTCCCTTGTCTAGGGCTCCATCGGAGCTTACAAGCTTTACTTCTGTTCCAGTTCCTCTAGAGCTTTATTGGAGCTTACAATTGCTTACAAGCTCAAATGTATGCACATATAAACTCGAAATACAAGGGCGTGCAGATTTTCATGCTCGAAAAATACTTCACAAGTAATATTCCTCACAGTCCGGCTGGTCTCGTGCCAATGCCTGGACATTACCCTCAAAATTCAAAGCTTGGGAATTCAGTATTTCTGAAGCAAAAAAAGCTATTTCCTGTGAGCAGATGACGCTTCACTTTAGAGTTTGAAGTTCTTTTAGGGCCTTTTCAGCGATCTCAAATCCTTTGAAACGCTATAATAGGGGTGGCCAAACCGCGGCTCACGAGCCGCATACGGCTCTTCCCTGGTCCAAGTGGGGCTCGCGGATTCCTTGTAAGGGAACCCCCCCCCCCTCCTTACCCTCTCCTTCCGCCCTTTCCGCGTTTCCCAAGGGTTTCAGAATAAAGAACAGCTTGCAGTTTGGCAGCCTTGTGCCCCCATACTTACAGTCGAACCGCTTTTCACTCGTATGTTTCCACAGATCCTGTTTCTTTCATAGTTCGAGGGAGTTTGCCGGACCCTAGGGGGAAAGGCATCAAGGACAGGGACTGTCAAACCATGCATGCACGTTGACTTGAGGGCGAGGAAATGTTCAGTCTCGTGGCCTTTGTCCCTCGCCGGTGATAGTTGTCCCCTTTGGACGAAGGGGACAGCTATCGTTTCTTGTTGAAGGTCGCGAAAGTCCGAGTTGACATCATTCATAGCCCCCCGCCCCCCCGCGGACCTTACAAGTTTCTTGGTTTTGTTTGCGGCTCATAGGCTGGGTCAGCCTGGCCACCCCTGCGCTATAAGGTCGAGGAGGAAGCGCACTGGACTTTTGTGAAAGACGTGAGGAGCCATGTTGGTACCGGTGCTGCATGAAAGACTGCCCTGCTGAGTCACAATCGCATCTATGGTTGCTTTGACCATTTGACGATTTCCTTATCGAAGTCTGAGAGGTCGTCGGCCACCGAGAAGAGAATTTCGTCAGATTCCCCGACCCCCCGGTCATCCTCAGTGCTATAAGTGCCGAGCACCGCCATGCTTTCCGAGGGTGGATAAAAAGCCAGGAGGCAACATCATTTCTGGACTCAGATTTTCTATATTTTAAAAGAAGGGGCATAGTGTGTTCGCAATTTGGAGCGCAAGTTCCTCTGCTTCTTTTGCAGGGATTGCGTTGTCAGAACACCAAGCTCCAATTTAAGGATAGTGGATATACCTCAAGGCAGCTTGCTTTGAGGTCTACCCACTATCCTTCAATAAGAGTCAATCAGAGCTCGACGTTCTGACGTCACCAAAACCCCTGCGAAAGAAGCAAAACAAACTTTTGCTCCACATTGCGATAAAGAATGTGGTTTACGAATGCCGTTATTAAATATTGTAGAAATGTCGTTTACAAGGCTTCTAAATTTCATAATCGATTAAGTCACAAATGAAATGAAGTGAGGAGGTAAAAGTAAAGGGCATTGCGAACGTGAGAAAGTTTTTTTTTTCTGCGTTGTGGTGTTTTTTTTTGCGTGCTTATGACTACAACTTGCGTTGTTTTAGACAACAAAAAAATACAACCTTTGGGGTGTCAGTGCCCCTTTAAGAAACTCTGGTCAGTGTCGAGCACCTAATTAACGCTCCACGGCCAATCAGATTGTGCCAATAGCCCACAAGAATGCCGAACAATGAGGCAATACGTGTGAAAACAATAGGTCACGCACTGCAGTTCTTAACCTGTCAACGACTATGGCCCATCTTGCTTATATCGAAGTGGTTTCCACAGAAACGGAGGTCATATTTGCAATTTTCTCGTTTGCTTTCAGGCGCTCGCAAAATTTGTCAAGAACAGAAGAAAATATAAGAGGAAAAACTCCGAAAGAGTTCCAAAATAGTTTCTGCATCTCATGGCATCTTCTGGAACCAAATTCTAGAGCTCACCTTTTGCTTAAGCATGAAGCGAGTTAAGGTAGGACTTCACTAATACCAATATTTCACAAGATAACAGAAGAAAACACATTTTAAACTGAATAAAACGATAACCAAAAACCACCTTATGGACGTCTTTGAAGCTTAAATGGAATGCCATTATAGGTTACTAAGAGCAGCACCACAACGGGAAGTACGCTCACTCATAGCGATTACTTAGGTCTGAATGCAGTACCGGGGCGCTTTGGTGAAGTAACAGCGGAGTTGGCCACCGTTCGTTTTAGTATCAGGTGGCCTTTCCGGCAACGCTTTTCTGGGGGGGTTTGGAGATTGTGTATGAGTGATGTGATGTCGACGCTACGAAATGTCTATTTAAAGGGGCCTGAATGCCCACCTCTCCTGATGACGGGATAGCCACCCAGGTCAAATGCAATGAACTTGATCGGTACAAAGTGAACACAACTACCATCATTGCTAAACAGAGACTGCTTGCACGGCTCTGCAAAGCGGCACGCATGTAAACAAAATCGCTGCGGAGTTTTTTGTGGCTTTGGGGATGAGGGAGGAAGCCTACGTCTGGGAAGATACGTTTGAACTAAAAGAGTGTCAGCAAGATCCATGTAAATGCCTGTTTGCACTGGGAGCAGAACTGCACAGGCACTGCATTCTTGGCAACAGCTTTGGGAACAATCTTTTACAACCGATTTTATGAATTGCTGGGCCACTAGACAATCGCAACTCGATGCCGACGTGACGCTTGGCAAAGGAAGATTGGACCGGCATTGAGTAGCTTCCAAAATCTGCCCCAACTAGACATCTGTTGGCATACCGTCATGTTGGAATAAAATGGACATACTAAAAGAGTGTATGTACCCATGTTACAAAGGCAATCCATATGGCATTTATTTGAGCTCTATAACACAAAAAAAAAAAAAGATAAAATCGAGGAGAGTGTCCCTTTTTGATGAAAGCGTTCACTGCCGCTTCATCTGGAAATAAGCTAGGGACGACCGAGAAGGAAGACTGACCTTGCTACTCCAAAACAGAGGTCAGGGTTCAAACTATTCATATGAGAAGGGTCCACAAAGGTTGCATGGGCATATTCCATTCAGCAAGACAGCCGGAATCGTGTGCAGATGGTCCTGTTCCAGGTCGTTGGAGCATTGTTGCGTCGGAGTACCTTGCTAATCTTAGCGTTCCTAGATAGCCCTTGGCGGTCGCTTGGTCGGTTAGATTGTTGGCGTAGCTTCTTCAGGTATCTGTGGTTCTAGCGCTTGTCTACACCAAAATGTTCGACTTCAAGTACATTTTTATCTTTTCTCTTGCTGCTTGAAGTAGGGATGCGCACGAAGAGCACATAAAAATGTACATTGGTCGTTGTCTTTTGTGAATATATGCTCCGTTACCTGTTGCAGACAACGAAGACAAGGCACACGGTCATACAAATACGACCCTAGGCTGCATCGCTTCTCGGCCATCGTGGCTACTGGTGATCTAGCATCATCTTTGTCCTCATTAATGTCATCATACCTACCGCTTTCGTCGCATTGGTCGGCCATCGCACACTCGAAGCAGCTCCACAGCTCCGCCACGTATATTACGGCCTTTGGGTACTTCGAATAAGCGGGATTGTAAGGCGTTGACACCTCCAAAAGGCAAAGCTTGTAACTACCGTACACTTGGCAATTTATGGCACGATGACGTCAAGGCTGCGCCGGATCTGGAAGACTTCCCAAGATGCATCGCGCTCTTCTATGGCAGATTTTGAAGTGCTCGCCAAAATCCCGTTATTTCGAACGAGAAATATAGCCATCCGCTTAAAATACAACCCTGCGATTGTCAGTTACAGGTTTGGCTGATCCTATTCGACTTATTTCTTGATGTTTTCTGTATATTTCAAGGTTCGATTCAGTATTTCTTTGATATATTTCCTATAGTCTCTTCCGATTTTAAGAAAAGCAGGACAGACCCTTCCCTCAAAGCTCTTTGCCTGCTGAGATTGGTGCTTTCCTCCGCTACACTTGTCTCTACCATTCCCTCTCCTAAAGTGGAAAGGGTGGAAGGCTTTGTGAAAGGTGCTTGTCCTGCTTTTCTAAACATGCAACAGACTATAGTTCTTCAATTTAATGTGTCTCTTAGTTCAAGAAAAGAAATAAAACATGCAGACAGACAAAGCAGTTTGAGGTTCCATGTCGTGGTAGATTAAATGGAATCTTTATTGTACTTGCAGTCATACAGAGCAATAAATTTTATGCGGTGGAAAAAAGAAAGAATGGTGACAGTGATCAATAATACATTAGTCTCCATGAGTGAGTACTACCGCTGTCAAAAGTTGAAAAATTGCCAACTAAAAAAAAAAAAGAAAACGAAAAAACAAACAATTGATCAACATGACTGACAAGACTTTCCGACACGCGAGAAAGATCCCTCACTGAAACAACTGTGGATATATTAGCAACATTTATGAATAACGAAAAAAAAAAAAAAAGGATGAAGTTACTCAAGCTCCTCTTTACAAATGAATGATGCAACGGCAAGACCGTAAAAACAAATGTAACGGACACACGTGCCAAAGTGTCACGATAATCAAGTGTCGCGGCGGTTGCTGCACGACCACGAACTCGAATGCACTTCAACGTCACCAACAACGACCTTTAAATGGAACTACAACATTATTGACATCAGCTGGCGGCTATGCTTTTTTGTGCTTCGCAAACTTGGTGCGCGAGACTTCCCGCCTTCCCCTTCGTAGCTTGAGCAAACGCCGCCTCAGCATTGAAAAATATGTGCACCATGAATGTCACGCAACATCTGTTGTACAAAATAGAGCAGGCTTTCCAATAAAGAAACAGCTTACTTTGCCACGGGGGTTTTTGTGTTGGCCCAAAAAGGCCTTTGTTCGTGCAGCCTCGGTAAACGATCGTCTCGACTTTATAAAACGCTCGGTTGGCAGGCGTTCCCCGAGCAAGTAATGGCAGAGTGTTACGGAGCAAACGCCAAACTTTAGAAAGGCTTCCAAAAAGGCAGCGCAAAGTCCCTTCCCAAGCAAGAGTCTGAAACTGCACAAACAACCGGCATCAACAACCAGCAATTTACGTTAATACATCGCTCTTTGTTTACGCATCACTTCGCTGCAAAGTGAATATCCTATCCTAGTTTTCGACGCTGAAAAAATAAGCGACAAGCATGGCTCGAAAGGCGTCGGTCACACCGCCACTACAAGGGACGTTCGCACAGGAGATAAGGACAAGTGTGCGTGTCTGTGTGGTGGATTTTGGTATGGTCATATGAAACATCACACTGCACATTGACTCAAAAAACAGAATACATACTGGCAGTCGACAAATGAAGGCAACACAATCTTTTTTTTACAACCCTTTCCCGGCATATTCCACTGGCAGTTCACAGTTGTGCTTCCTCAAAACTGTCCCCCCTAACTTGTGGCACCCTCCCTTTGGGTAAGCTATAGTGCCGCTGCGACCAAACATTCAGGCGCACTGTTGCGAGCTTTCGAAGCACTCCACGAGCAGTCATCACTTGGCACTCTAGACGCCATCTAGAAGAGTCAAGCGGCGTTCAAGCGCAGCCTTCTTCAGATCATGGCATACACTGCTCCGCACGTATTCAACTTTAAACAGTGCCATATGCACAGCACTGCGAACCAAGCGGTTTAGCCCGCACATAACAAGTACACGTCGGAAAATCGGCTTATGCGGAGCGCTAACTTGTCTGCTTCTTGAGCAGGGGTTGCAATGACACCCGGACACCAAGCCCTTATTGGTTGATTGAAAAAAGTTGTGGGTAGACCTCAAGGCATCTAACATTGAGGTCTACCCACTATCCTTCCCATCAAAACCAATCAGAACTCGGCACCGTTCCGGCAACACCGCGACCCCTGCGCACGAAGCAGACGACTTGCACTCCACACTGAGAACACACATTCCATACATAGGCTCCTTGACCCAAAACATATGTTGCGGTTACCTCCTAATATCCCCAGAGATTCGAACGAGATATTAATTCCGCATACTTTTCTCCGAAGCAAGGAACTAAAAATGAGTACTGTGTGCCTTCATCCCCAAAGCCTTTTCCTTGTTCACGAGCGTACCTACTTCGGAGACCCCACGTTCCTCATTCCAGGATTTCCCCATATCCCTTCATCCCAAATTTCACAAAAACCCTGAAGGTTCCCCTCCCCCCCCCCCCCCCACCCCAAACAGAAATCCCCTAAAATTCCCCAACTTTCCCTAGCTCTCCCCAGTTGAAAGAGACAGCCAACCTAGGGATGCCCGTACCACTGGAGATCTGACGGATACGGGCCAAAGCAGACAGAAAGGAAGGAGCGTGCAGTTGCTCAAGCCTTGAAACTGGCACCCCCATCACTTCGGACGGCGCAGCACAATACTATCGTGAAGATCAGTCCGAGGATCTGCAAAAAGAATGTGGCATCATGGCAGTTTGTCTCAGCACCTAAGACAAGCATGTGAATTATAAATATGTCATCTTGTAAACCCTGAGATGGGGAACGATAAAAAAAACGGACGAACACAACAAAATCACAACAAGATTTTGTTGTGTTCGTCCGTTTTTTTTATCGTTCCCCATCTCAGGGTTTACAAGATGACAATTGATTACCAGCTCGCCTGCACTCTCTCACTGCTTATAAATATGCTTAAAAAACAATTCCTGTGCCATCGAATGCATGGAACCTACATAAAAGTAACAACAAAATGAGAGTTTGGCAAAAAAAATAAATACTGTAAATGACTTATTTTTTGCGGGCTCAATATTTTGCGATTTAGGTAAAAGCTGAAGTTTTGAAATAATTCGCGGGTTCTAAATTTCGCGATGCGGTGGGATCTCAATATAGATTCCTATGTGTTTACAATTTACCGGAATTTTTCGCAGGACCTATTTTTCGCGAATTGTAGGCGATTCGCGAAAATTAGGCCCTTGCGAAAATTAAGTCGTTTACAGTATATAGAGCAGTTTATAAAAGTTTTCCCGCAATACTCAAGTATCCTCAATGAATCTCTAATGTAAAAAATATGTCGTCAGAATGTTGCAGTCTACCGTATACCATATTTACTTGCTTAATGAACGCATTCTCCACGGTACTCAACGTTTGTATGTTTCTTTTTTCCTCCTTAATAAATGCATTCCCAATTTAGGGTTCCGCAAGTCTCTAACTTAGTCCGTCTCAGCCAGCCAACGAGCGAATCTTTTTTGTCGCCAAGCGGCCAAGCCAAGCGATACCAAGCATGACAGTGTTAACGCCTCCCGTGTACTCTATGCCCGTCGGACGGACGAAAAACCGATGGGGGCCGCCAGCCGAAAGGTTGCACGCCGCCGTCGTCACTTCAGGGTGGCGGCGCAGAGACGCTCACAGCTCGTATTGCAAACGCGATCCACAAACCACGTGACCACTATTCAGCGTTGGAAAACTCTCTGCGATAGAGGCTCTTGAGAGTCTAACGCTGGGGCCTCGACGCGTCGTCTGCTTGTGCCCTACAGAGTCCGTGTTACGAAAAGTTCCGAACGCGGTTTATGAGCGGCATTTGTAATACGACCTGCGAAGAGGCGACGAAAGCGTCAATCGTCTGCAAACATCTCTGCCCTCCCTCCTGCTTTCCCCCTCGCCAGGCGAAAACGCAGCGCATGCGCACTCACGACCTATCCCCACAAGAGGCATCCATCATTAAACTGGAAACGCCTTCCGTGGTTTCAGATGGACCCTCTCTTCGATCGGCTTTCTATGCGAAAAGCAGGACGTCTGCTACTCGCGCAAGAGTTGCGGCAATGTCAGAACGACACCCAGCTCCGATTGGCTTTGACTGAAAGGATAGCGGGTGTAGACCTCAATGCCAAATGCCTCGAGGTCTACCCACTATCTTTTTCATTCAACCAATAAGAGCTTGGTGTTCTGACACCGTCGCAACCCCTGCACAAGAAGCGGACGAACTTGCGCTCCGCATAGCCACTCGACGTAGGAAGCGTCGTCTCGGAACGCACACAAGCGTTATTAGAGGTGGGGGAATGAGTAAGCACAACGGCCTTGGGAAGCGCTTCCGACAGGCACGGAGTATCCAGGACGTGTCGGCAGTACCCACGAGTGTAACCGCCGCGATTTGCTAAGTTGCAGCAGTGATCAACGGCGAAACCGAGCGGCACGCATGGCTAACAAAGCTGGAGTCGAGGAATCGCCCAACCTCCAGAGACGTTTCGTCCGTCGGAACCATTGACATCAACAAACACCCTGTCATCTGCGGTCCGCTTTCGGACGGTGAAATCGTGGATGCGGTTAGTAGTCCTAGGAACGGTTGCATCGCTACCCGTGACGTGCGAGCTTCGTGGGCGCACTTTCTTCCGCAAAAAGAATGCGGAAGGTGCCCTAAAATGGTCCTGTCGTTACTGCGGCATGCCCGCGACTGGCTGTGGGTACGCCTCCGTAGGCGGAGACGTGCCCTGCCGTGTCGAATCGGCACCTGAAATTATGTTTGCGTAAAGGTGGAAATGCACAAAAGTTTACCCCACAAAATAAATGCCCCCCCCCCCCCCCCCCCCCCTTCCCTAAATATGCATCAATATTTTTTCTAAAAAAAAAAAAAAGTGAGTTTATTGTGCGAGTAAACACGATATGCTATCCACAGTTATATTCGGAAACCGCACGTAAATTCTCGCTCTGGCGGAGCGCTTTTCTCTTAGCGCACGAGAGCGCTGTGGCGAAGCAGGAAACGCAAAATTGCAACGCTTACTGCAGGCTGTCGCTTCCCTGCAGTACACCACTGCACAGTGACGAGCATACTCAACGATGCCAACAATCTGGCCAGAGCAGACGAGTGCAAGAAATATTGTGAAACTCGCGAGTATCGTCAATATTTGATGCAAACATCAAATCGAGTAGAATGTTACTTGAGGCAGTAATCAAAAGTTTTAGAAATCCGCACGGGCCTACCGTAACGACCCAGCCGTGTAGCAGGGCTTGATTTATTATATCTTCGGTATTAATAAAATGACAATAAGTTCTGGCACAATGTTAGCACAAATTCTTCACATTTTGGCAAAATGTAGCAGGAGGTAGAAGGGTAAGCGCTTTGATGCATTAACAAATGCGTTGTCTGCTGTTCCCTACCAAGGCCAACGACGCTAAACATTAGAAAAAAAACTCCTCATGTTTGTAGACAACGAGCGAAAGCTCCGAAGCATTCCGAATTCGAGGTGTAAAATAAACTCCGGAAAACGCGTTATACTTTGCTCAAAAATAAACTCCGAAAACTCTAAACCCTAATTGTATCGTCACGTAATCACCATCGCTCTAGGCGCGGCACCGAGTGCCTACATGGTACGGGCTGTTGAGTTGCTGCGGTGTTGCGGCTCTCCTTAGCAAATAGGGATTATGATCATTGTTATCACTATTATTAAGAGACCAGAAGAAACCTGCCTGCAACACGGCGATGGCGAGACCAATGGCGCAGACGAGCACGAGGTTATTGTATAGGCCGTTCCACAGCGCTGTACCACAGCCCTGCAAAGAAACCATAACAAAAACACAAAGCAGTTATTTAATAAAAAATCAAAGCTGTGGTGCCAAAAAAAAATCCAAAAATGTGCATTTTTTTTTTTTATGATTGACAGTTATGAAATTTACTGCCATCTTTCTGATTATCTGCCAAGTTTATATGTTTAGCGGATCAATCCATTTAAATCTCTACGCAGAATGAATGTGTGTAGAAACTGACAGTAAAATGGCAGAGTCCCAAATTTGCGCTTTTTGGTCTTTGAATAGTCCGACCTGATTTCAACGTCCCGTCAGAGTTGAATTAATGAAAGTTTACCGTAACATAACGTGCGAAAAAGAAAACGATGCTCCTTTATACATGAAGGGGGATGTGCTCTGGTTTTCTCGACTAGACTCATCCGTGCAGTTCGCAACAACGAAAAACTCAAAGTCAAATTTGGGGTTTTACGTGCCAAACACGCAAGGCATCTGGCATGCCCCAGAGAAGGACCAAGGATTAACTCTGACCAGCCAGGAATCTTTTGTTGTGCAACCGAAATCTCGGTTAATCAACAGCTCTGCAATAAGCACCCGTTGGGTTGCAGGCACATCGGACGAGATTCGAACCCGCTTCTAAGGACCCATAGTTCCGTGCTTTGCCTTGAAGGCCACTGAGGCGGCAGAACAAAAGAGGAATGTGCGCTAAAATATTAAAATGGACTAGTAGTTGGTTCAACATACTAAATACATAAAGTGAAAAATAAAAGACGAGAAAACGGGAGAAAAACAAATAAGTAGTTAGTCATTTACACATGGGGATTTTCGTCTGCTAGACAATGGCGACGTGGTTCCCCACCGTAGATGAGCAATTTAGCCAGTGCAGTACTACTGCTAGCCTGGGGTCCTTAACGTGCACCACACAGTAGTGATATACGACTGCATGCTGGCAGAATGCTCATCCAGATCGAAATGGACAGGGGTGGAGATTGAACCCAGGACCCCTGGGTTTTGCAGCGAGAGCTTTCGCTCCACATGCTCCGAGCTAATGTACGCTAGCCCACTCGGCCACTAGTCCCACTGACAGGTTAGCACTATACTGACAACCACCATTTTTAATAAGAAATATAAGGAAGAGAAGAAAAAAAGGGGAGACGATATATACTAAAGGACAGAAAGTACAAAAACGGAAGAAATACTAGAATAAGTCAAATCAAAACCAAATGCACCAATTGAAGATCATAAAAAAATTAAAAACTGCATTAAACAATAACAATCTAAAAAAGATATACTTAAAAAAAGTAATTTAACTTCAGTAGTATAAAATCTCCAGTAAAGCTTCTCCCGCTTTTCTTTTTCTTTCCTTTTTAAATTAAAACGCCTACTGCGAGTTCTGCGCTGTCCTGTCGTTGTCGTGTCCTTGTCTGTCTCTCGTGCTTGATTTAGACCAGTGTCCGAAATTGTGGCCCCCAGCAATACAAATGGGAAATAATAATCTCAAACGCAGGCTCTCGTAAAGTGAGGGGCTGCGCATAAAGCAAAATTTTTGTTTTTTTACAGCTCTCTTGGCATTGGTGTTGCTCTTGAAGCTTCGCATCTAAGCATTTCTTACGTTCATGCACTACTATACGTGCAGACTTCTAAAAAAAAAAACGAGTCTTGCAAAAAGCGCAGCCCTCCTACTGTGTCATGGCGTCAGCATTAACAAACATAGCGGCGCCCATGGAACAAAGCAGGCACTGGTCTATAATTGAAGGAACGTGCCACAACAAGGAGGGAACATGCACCTGAGAATGAATGCCGTGGACGATGCTGGCAACGCCCTCAAAGTGCCGCACGGCCTCGCAGGTGCTCTCCTCCATTTCCACGCAACACGACTTGGGGACACTGTAGGCACCCAGCATCGTCCGGATGCCGATTTCCTGGATGCCTGGGATCGAGACGTCCGTCTTCTGGTTCATCTTGGCGTTGGCCCAGTCCTGGGGGCCGTCCACTCCGCAGCAGCGGAGCTGCGGCAAGGGAAAAAAGCGGCTCGTCACTAAACTTGCCGACAAGGTGAGAACAACGGGGAGAAGCTTCAGTTGCCCCGCCTCCAGCGCTTTGGAGTTTTGTGCACCTCGAGTGCGGACGAGCAGCCAAAGCACTTAATGTTGTGTGTACAGGCGTGGAACTCATGAAATGTACTTGGGAGCAGCCCCGGGAGCTGTTTTGGAGCAGGCTGGTAGCAGCTCAAATCAGTTTTCATTGCACTTCAGCTTGTGTCTTAGACGAGCACGAGAGCAATTTCAATTGTGCTTAGCAGCACAGATGAGCATCAGTGGTTAGGAAACTATGTAGATGAAATAACAGTGTAACAGGTGCAAAAACTTGGCCTTAGTGAGAGCCAAAAAAGCAAGTACCATATGTTTCTGAAGATAGTGTCCTTGATATTTTCTGAGTGGCTTTCAGCTGCTCAAAATGCAAATCAGCACTGTTTATAGCACGACCCACATGTGTTCAACATAGTAATTATACGTGCGAACCACGTGACGTGCTTAAGCAACGGACCTGCAGTTGTGCGGAGGAAGAGGGCAACAAATTTTGAGTTTATCCTATTGTACAACTCAATATCAAAGCATCAGACTATGATTAACGGAGTTATCCTATTCGAAGCGATGAGCCAGAGCAAGATTAAAGTACGCCGAGCAGATCTACCGCTCGCGTGAGAGCTGCTGGCCGGCAAGGATTCGGATCGGACAGCGTTTCAGTTCAATCAAATCACGATTTATCTTGCAGGAATGCGGTTCTAACTTCTAACGATGAAGCACTAACAGGAATCTTTCGCAAATGTGTACCCTCAGGCTATCTGACGCTTAACGACTCGACCTCACCTCGGCTGACTTGCTTAACCGCTTGTAGTTGAAGACTAACAATCCATTCGCAGGTGATGTAGCGCTTGGAATCTGACTCCCGAGTTTTTCCGCGTGCTTGCGACTCGGGATACACAGAAAAATAAACGGAACAAAAAATTGCAAGGCCGATCAAGCTTAACGCGCTCATTGTTGCCATTCGAGTCAATAAAAACCGAAACCAAGACAAAATATTATTATTTTGGCGCACATTGTGCGATCTGGAGCACAATGGTGCAAAGTATTGACTGTGGCGCAGTTTCCACTAAATGGCGCAGGATGGCGCAGACAAATGCGTCTGGCACAAATGGCGCAGCCGTTCCACGCCTGGTGTATGTTTATACAGCCAGAAGTTGATCAGCTCCATTGAACGTCTGGTTTCTCAGCTGTAGATGAGAAATTTAGCCGGCGCAGTACAACCACTAGCCTGCGGCCTTTAACGCGCATTGCGCAGTAGCGATACCCGACTGCATGCCGGTACGAGGCTCATCCGGATCAAAACGGGCAGGGGTAGAGATTGAACCCAGGATCCCTGGGTTCCGCAACACAAGATTTCGCTTCATGTGCTCCAAGCTGGTGCGCACCAGCCCACTCTGCCACCGATTTCCCATGGCCAAAGTGCAGTGGAAGGCAGAATCTTGTAACTTTCCCCGGTACAACAGATTAGCAACTGTAAACACAGAGAGCACGAATTTGGGGGTTTTACGTGCCGAACCGACGAAAGGAGTCTTAATTTTCACTCCCACCCAGCGAACGAGTAAGGACTGATTTGGATAACCTGGGGATTTTTTGACCTGCAGCAGAAAGATCGGTTACACGGCCGGGATTCGAACCCGCCACCTTGGGACCCGTAGGCCGGTGCTTGGCCTTAAGGGGAGACACTGCTCTTTGAGGCAAATGTTTACTAAAAAAACACATTTTTAAAAATGTGTTTTTTGAAGTTTGGCAAGGACTTATCATCTTGTCCTGAAGGATTTTAGTTAAATAAGTCCTTCTTATCTTGAAGTATTGTCTTGGAAACAAAGTAAAATGGGTCTGTGGATTTTTTAAAATATTATTTCTGAGTGAACTATTTACACCCTTTACTATTTTATGGAAGCCATATCTCCACTTGCACATTTCTCATTTTCATATCTTTTCCTTTCTCTGCTAGCTGTATGCGTGACATATGCAATAAGGGGTACAAATATATTAAATAGACTGTCAGGCTTTTTGTAGGTGCCTCTTAGGCATCCTGCAAAAAATGATTTTAAAACTGGAAAGTTCAAAAGTGTCATAAGAAGTTTATAAATCATACAAGGATCATGTGACGGGCTAGTTAGTTATACATTATAGGTTATACATTACATCATTATAGAGCTTTCATTTATACCTTATTGGATTGCACATACCTCTTAGTTCACTGATCTATGTTTATTTTCTTATCTCAGTGTTTCAATTTGAATTAATCCTTCCCATAATCTTTACAAATTAAATTTTCAATATTAATAAAACTAATTAGGTTATGTCAAAACAAAGTACATATTTGTAGTCAGATTGTAATGGCAAATAAGCCATGTAAATTCCATTTTAATTGAATCACAAGTTATATAAAAAAAGCTCTAGAAGCAGTGTTCCCCCTTAAGCCACCGAGGCGGCCAAACGCACAAAGGCGCCACTCACGTCGTGCTGCATGGCGTCGATCGTCTTGGTGATCACTTCCGAGGTAGAGTAATCCTTGTTGATCATGTGGTTGACTTGGTCCTTGACCGCCTTCTCAAACTGGGATTGACGAGAGCAGAAGACAAAAGATCACGCACCAAGAATCACTAGCCAAAACAATGCACGCGTAAGAAGGGGAATGTGAGGCTGTACCGTGTCGAGGTTACTCCAAGCCCAGATGCCCCCGGTGACTTCGGCGGCAATGATGACCACGAGGAACACGAAGAACTGAAAAGAAAAAGAGTTTTTAGAAAAGAATTGTCAGTGACCTTTATTTTGAAAGTCTTAAAGTGCTTGTAATGCAGCATCTAAAAAGTAACAATTAATTTTTTTTTAAGACATTATGCGGTTGTTTTGGAAAGTGAAAAAGAACATTTTGTTTTGTAACCGACGTCACGTCACCCGATGTCACCTAATCTGGTCATGTGAGTCGACGTCACGGTGTCAAGTTGTGGAACACAAGAATTTTTAACGAGGTCGGTCGAACTCGAGCGCAAAGGTTTGAGCCAGTCTTAAGGGGGCGCTAAAATGGATCCTGAGATCGTCTGTTTATAATGACGACTCAGCCTATGGGCTCCAAGCACCTTGAAAAACTTGAAATTACACTCAGGGGCGACCGATTTCCCTATTAAAAATCTAATTAAATATTGTGACATGCCCCTTTTTCTCTGCCTTGCGCAACTGACACCAGGATGGCGCTTTCAAAAAAATAATTTCTGTATTACGTCTCCCACACCCAAAGGTTTGAAGCTTTTGGCAAAATATAATGCACGGAGCGCCTAAATAGAGCAGCAATAAAACATTTGGATTTCACTGGTCAAATATTTTATAGAGATGCTGTAGACCCAGAGCTGCCCATGTACCGCCCCCCCCCCCCCCCCCCCCCCCCCTCCAAGAGAAAATAGGACCCTTGTATTCCTACTTCAGTGAGTTTACTAGGACGTCTTGCTATCTAGAACTGGTGATATTTATTGACTAAAGCCCAACAAACAATACGCCATCAAAAACAAGCTTGTACAAGAAAGCACTTGAGTGTCCCTTTAAGGGTGACATGCAGAGTGGCAAGTTCATTGCAAACAATGTATCCAGAGAGTTATGTCTTCATGCTCACAGTGCACAGCATGCAGGGGCTCTCCCTGAGGGCCCCACAGCAGCCGAGGAAGCCCACGATGGCCATGAAGGAGCCCGCCCCTAGCAGGATGTAGATGATGGAGTAGTACATCTGGCTATCCTCTCCCTCGTTGGCCAGGTACTTGCTGCTGTCCAGCAGCAGCATCACCGAGACCACCACCACTGCTATGCCCGCCAGCTGCACACAGAGGGCATACAGTCAGTTGCAGAAACAAGACACGGGAACAAAAAAAGCCTCCTCTGTCACCACTGCCGCACAGGGAAAGCTCTGTAAAGGGCTGTTCAAACAAAATGCAGTAATTGCTGTGCGCAACAAAAAGCACATACGCTTTGAAAAACGCTAACGTTGAGGTGTATGGGTGTTCGTTTTGAGTTTGGATGTCAACCAAACAAACAGCGTGGCTTTCCTCCTTGCCCCTTTCCCTTTCTTGTTTTCGGGAGACTGGGGACTGATAACAGCAGAGGCCTTGCCAACAACCAGTAAAACGTATGAGTGGCTGCCCAGATCAAGGTGACAGGCACGTTTCGAGACGTTTCAAGTCCCTGTCCAAAAACGCAAGCAAAGCAGAGCTTCTCCCCCCCCCCCCCAGCAAAAATAAAAACGTCCCAAACCAGACCAGAACCAGGGGAAAACCTCCACTACCAGTACAGCAAATGTTGTGCACAGCATTTGCTGTGTCCTGTGTGGACAGCCCTTTACTTGATGTGTTCTAACACTTCATCAATTCCATCTCACCACCACCATTAGAACCGAGCCATACAAAATAGTAACCACCCAGCACCCCATTGTTCGTTAGACGTCTCACACCCACCACCACATCTCAATGCTGCGAATTGGAGAGCAATTGACACTTTGGGCTATTTCCCAGGGACCAAACTGAAGTGGCACAAGCCTAGTGGGGCACGCCTTAATTGCTATGCCCGCAAGCTGTACACAAACACACAATCGGTCTCAGAAGTAATTAATAATAATAAATGATTGTGTTGTGTGTATGTTTAGACAGCCGGGAGTTAGTCAGCCCCAGTGGGTGTGTGGTGCCTCAGCTACAGATGAGAAATTTAGCCAGAGCAGTACCACTGCCAGCCTGGGGTCTTTAAGCTGCACCACGCAGTACTGATACACGACCGCACGCCGGTACGATGCTCATCCAGATCGAAACGGGCAGGGGTGGGGTAGAACCCAGGGTCCCTGGGTTCTGCAGCATGAGCTTTTGCTCTATGCACTCCGAGCTGCGGCGCGTTAATACACTCAGCCACCGATCCCCCCGCTCAGTAACTCAATGTTGTGAATTGGACGGCAATCAACATTTTGAATCGTTTCGCAGGGAAGACACTGAAGCAACTTGAATCGGTGAATGTATTCTTGAATATGATGAAAAGAAACTGGATAGATCACAATTTGAAATGAGTACAAAAGAATGGGGTCAGGTTTAAGCAAGATAATGAGCGTACGAAAGAATGCAAAGAGGTTAAAGGCAATGGCTCTATTCAAATGGATGCATAACATTATTTCCAGACCACAAGAAAACAAAATCTCATCAAGGAGCTACGCAACGATTTTAACAGTGAAAGAATTTGCATGTTCTACTTTTGACATTGTTTATCTTATCACAAAAGACAGAAAACACATCTCCTTCCTTCGAAATGTTGCGATTCCGCCGCAAAATCATGAGGCAAAAATTAAAATATTTTCCGACTTGCAAATGTGAGCGACGGCGATGAGAAATGCGCGGCGTGACGTCAATGGGGGACTTGTAAAACGATAGGACGTTGAGCAAATACCTGCTCGATAAGAGGTAATTCTTCTATAACTCTTGTCATTCCAACATAAATATAAATGCGTAAAAAACCTGGTATCATCGACAAAACTTTTATTATCCGGAGTTTCAGCGACGCCATCTATCCGACGTCAGCAAAACCGTCAGTTGTATCTGCTACCACAAACAGCCGGCAGAAGCCGGAGGGGGACGGGGGCAGAGCCGAACGGGGACAGCCGGACCTGGGCAAGACTTTCCTCCTTTCGCTATATTGATCGCGCTGTGAAAACACCGCTGTGCAAGCACGTGGTCACGTGGTCGCGAGCAATGAGTTCTCACTGCTCACTCATGGCTCTAGAGAGAGAGCTTCACAGCAACCTCGCGCGTCCCCCATTCACGTCACAGCGCACGAGACTCGGAAGATGGTGAAGGAGCTGAAAGGTGCCGAAAACCTCAATCTTAGTCATTTTTTAAAATAAAAACGAAAACATGCAGGCAAAAGCTTTTTTTTTTCTTTTTTTGTTCTTTACTTCAGAAAGGTTGAGACACCAACTACCAAATTATTTGAGTAAGGCACTGAAATTGTGGCACAGCTCCTTTAAAATTGATTTTACCAGGAGAGTGGCATCTTCCTTCACAATCCTCTGCCTACTAGTGTTGCGGAGGCAGGAGTGCCAAGGTCAGGAAAATGGCTGGGGTTAGTCAATGACCATCCAATCCCAAAAACATTTCAAGACCTCGGAGTTCACATATTTTCAAACACTAAATACTTGTTATAACATGCAGGGTGCTTCAAGTAGTAAAAGAAAGATAAATTATCCTCCATGTTCAATCCAAATTTTACAAGCGGGGGTGGACAGATAAAAACTGATGGAGACCTCAAAAAGACTCAAGACGTATACTGCAAAGCAAGAGCTGTGGGCATTAAAATGCAACTCAACCAAGTATGAGTAATTATTAATGTGATTTCAAACCATAACCACTCACAGAAGTGACAGACTTTCTTAACTGACAACCTTTTCCATGCATGTATGTTACCAAAAGGAAATCAAGAAACCTTGGCAAAGATCCAGGCTGGCACTTCTGCTTCCTCCTAGGGCTATCATTTACGAAAGTCCAAGGCCACCTCCTTCACCACGTAAACAAAAGTTATTTTCGAAGGTCACCTCCTTCACTACGTAAACAAGAGTTATTTCGAGAGCACAACAGCTACCTAGAGCCGGTATTTTAAAGATGATCCAGATTGTCTTTTGGCTTTTATGCAAATGAGATTTATTTCTGCATGTAAGAAATCCTTCAAGAGGATCACTTCATCCTAGGCAATGAACCATGCCATTCAAACCGACTCCATTGCAATCCTACGACGAATGATTATGCTAGTTTAGAAACTGAAAAGTAGAGGGGACTACATGGCAACAATCTATCAGAGGTTGGTACTGAAAAGAGCTGCTGTTTTCTGAACAAGCTTGCATCTTTTCCCAGGAAACAAAAAGTGGCAGCAGCACTGTAATATTCTGCTTAAATTTTTACACTCATCATTTGAGGGCAGCTTGTTAGTCTCATGTGAGAAGGACAAGCAAAACTAGTAATAATGTTTGCACTGATAGATATTTTGCTTAATTACCCAACTACCAAGGAGCATGCCATGAGTGTATTACACATGCCGCACATGCTGGTGTCTGCAGCAGTAATTGTTCTAAACCAAACTCGAAAAAGAAATGGCACTTTGCATGTGCATTCGTCAATGCCTTACTTTGATCATTTACTTAAAATTTTTTATACTGACAAGGCAAGCACATTTATTTACATTCCCAGCATCGTCCGTGGTGCTCAGATAATTTGGAAAAATGTCTATTGTCCATGTATTGGCACAATACAAACTTCACTCCATAAAAAAAACCTATCAAAATTAAGTAAAGTGTACATAAAAACAAAATGCTGGCATTGTTTAACAGCGCATGCACTGCAAAAGCGACAGACCCGGATTTTGACTGGCAACGTAACAAAAAAAAGCCTTTTGGCAATCTCAAGTCGTCTTCCACAATACCAAATTGATACAAACGTGTCGTGGCCAGTCGGCGACCCTTCAAACTATTATTGCCCGCAATAGGGCGTTTTCAGCGCCGTGATTCCGTCCACCATTTTAGCGTTATGAGTATTCTGGCACAGGCAGAAAGTGAGCATTCCGAGGATCGACATTGTACCCTCAAATCAATAGCGCACAAAAAAAAGCTTACGAGTTTCACCATGCTGACGTCTAAGGACAAAATGGCAGATTGATGTCGCGCAAAAACACCCTACGCAGTGTTTTTGCGTGGCATCAAGTTTGTCAGACGGCAAGTTTGTCCGCTTCTTGCACAGGGGTTGCGAGGATGTCAGAACGCCGAGCTTTTATTGGCCGACTGCAAAGAAATAGTGTGTAGGCCTCGAGGCAAAAGCTAATCAGAGTGTGGCGTCATTCTGGTGTTGCCGCAACTCCTACGCTTAAGAAGCAGACGACTTGCTCCTCGTATTGCAAACAATACGAGTGTGGAGAGTCCGCCGCGCTTCTCAGCCGTACCTGCCAGACTCAAAGCTCTGGTCCGGGCTGGCACAGAAAAGCGAAGTTTATAGGGAGCGCAAATTGTCTGCTCCTTGCGGAGGAGGTGCGGCGACGTCAGAACGACGCCGAGCTTTTGTTGGCTGGTTGAAATAAGTAGTGGGTACCCTTTCCATCAAAGCCAATCAGAGCTCGACGTTGTTCTGACGTCACCGCAACTCCTGAGAAAGAATCAGACGACTTGCTCTCCGTATAAGTCCCTGTCACAGGGCCCTTGACAGATTGAAAGATGTGTTATGTCCCCAAAAGTTTACGTCTGCGAAAGCGCCCTGCAAGAACGCTCCAGTCGTCGAAACTAGCTCATTTCTGTCGCAGTGTAGTCGCCGGCAGAATGAGAACGGCGGGGCGTCTTTCTTGGAATGCCTGGCCTCCAGCACGCGCTCGTTCGCCTTCCGCCGTGCTTCGGCTGCGCGTGCACGCTCGATGCTCACGAGACGCCGCAGCGCTATCGAAGGTCGGAAGCTCGCGCCGGGGGCGGGACAAGTGAGACTCCTCACTGCCCTTCTCATCCTGTCAGTGACTACAGTCGGACAGGGGCCACAACGGAAGTATTCCGGAGGGCTCGCAGTAAACAATCGAGCGTTTGACTGTTATACCCGCGGAGATAACGGACGTCTCGACGCCGAGGCACGGCAACGCCGAGGAAGAGCTGTTTACGGCCCTATAAAAGCGTCTGCTCAACGACGTTGTAAAATAGCCTAGACTCTTCGCAGCGTAGCGAGCTCATAAAAATGACCCCTTGCCCTTTTAACTACTATACTACAAAGATATGGGTCGAAATTTTCGAGCATGGAAATCGAGCATCGTCTTTGAGGATGCATGCAAAAATCAATGACTGCACCTTCCCTATTTTTTTTTTTTCATCCACGATACGTTTTATTGATCTACAACATAATCAATTAAACTTGATGCACTCAGAGGGAAAAAAAAATCGGTAAAGGAGAATTCATACACGAGTAATTAATGCTTCAGAAAGGATATGATCAATATGCGAGATTTGAGATTTTACGACGCAAGTAGAGCTCAAACCGCGTACAATACGGAATAAACTAAAAACTAATAAAAACAAACTGAAACGTGAGTCACGCGATGGAGGAACACACAACGATCCGTTACTCACGACGAATGCAGTTGCGAAGAAAATGCAGTGCGCCAGCGTGCCAGCCAGCGCCCACTGCTTCCATTTCGTCCGGACACACTCGCACGGCCTAAACCCCATAATTTAATCCACAGACCCCCTCAGCGCCTAAATCGGCGGAGCCATGAAGACCAGCGCGCGAGGAAATATCGCCGCCAGCGCACGCACTGCCTGCCCTGCCGCTCGCTTCGCAGCGCTCGTGGAAGCAACACTTCGATGTTCCTCGCTCGCGGGGCAAACACTCACTCGCTCATCCTGCGAAAACTACCACACCCGCACAGGGCTACATGAAAGCAGCACGCATTCAAAGACGAAATCAGCGGCTAGCAGAAGATAATCCACGCGTTCGACAGACTTCCTAACGGTACCCGTAGAAGAGACCTACACACATCGACCGACCATCTGCGACTGTTATGGTAGCCCGTCACGTGACTCGGCGGCGCACCTCCGACAGCTGGCTCCATCTCTCGGCTCGTCTGGAAAACTAAATCCCGCATCATCGCGTGTGCTGTGTGGGCAAGCGCACGCAGCGAGAAATGTGAAGTTCGACGATGGGAAAAGGTCACACACGACTGTGCCGCCGCGTTTTTAATTGCGAACTGTCCCCGTATTTTTGTGCCCTACGCTGTGGTGCGAGGAGTCCGCCTGACACGCTAACCCCTTAATTTTAACGACCCAAAAAAAGAAAAAAAGAAGCTAGGAGGAGGTTTAAAAAAAAAAAAAGAAAGAAAAATTACTACTGGAAGGGAGGGGAACGGCGGGACGACGTGACCAGGAAAACATATCAGTGGCGGCGTCTTTAACCTCCGATGGCTCGGAGCGTTGGGCGGAAAGGTAGCAGAACAATGAACCTAAGCGAGAAAAAAAAAAAATAACATACAAATAGGGTGGATGGATTGAGAGAGCATTAGCGTAGTTGGTCGGCCCCCGCCGCCGCTCGTGCAATTAGAATGCCGTCTTCATCACTGCTAATGCGACGAACGAAAATTAGCGATGCGGACAACGCAGTCCTGTTGCCGTGCAGCCATTGCGAGTGATTAGTGTCTACTTTTTAACGAAAGCTTTGTTGCCTCTACTAGCAGTAAATTTTTGTTTTTGTTTTACGTTGTTTTGTTACGAAGTTAAAACTCAATTCGAAAGGCTACACAAAATTTGAGTAAGAGGCTCGCATACTACCTACCTCCTCCTGTTACAAACTAAACTGAAAATATTCCACGCTAGGAACTTAAAGGAGAAATGCAAGAACATACCAATGTGCTTTTTTACGTGGTGCGCAAACCTGTATGTTCCTTTTAGAAACCATTCCTTCTCATAAAATAATGATTCTAAACATAGGTGATCTACACATCAGATGATAACAACAACACATCTAGCATCAACAAGCCAATCACCAGTTGTTGTCGTTGCTACAAGCCTATGTTCAAAACAACTAGTATAGTAGAATGTTCTTAAGCGGAAATCTAACCTCGTGACAAATTTAAAAGTTTTATACTAACTTGCCTCTCTAAAAACTAAAAAAAAAAAAAAAAAAAAAAAAACCCGCTGACGCCGTATTTGCGCAGTGCACAACAAGAACACTTATTTGATGCACCAGACAAGAACTACAGTATGTTCTATAGTAGACGAAATATGGCCAGACACTACGCGCTCAAATGTGCAGGACATATGACCCTACTTTGAACTCTGGCCAAGGAGAAAAAACAGAGAAGCTAGGGCCAATTTCACGATGGTCATAAATTGCAACACAACGGCCTCGCCGAAAGTCACGTCGAAAGGGATGGAGTCCGCTAGATCGTATAATATTGATGGCAAGAATAAGCGAGACGTTCGTCATCCGAACAACAGGGCCCACGGGAGCCATTAGGAACGGGACCTGCCGGCAAGTAATGGCGCAGTGGGCCGTTCGGCGCTCCCTGTGAGTCGGCTCCACGCAACGCTCCGAAGCACCGCAGTGATGCCGATACACCGCTATCGCTTTAGACAGGGACGATCGTTGTCGGCGCGTGCAGTCGTGTAATCTCTATTCTGTTATGCACGTTAAATAACCCAGCTTAGCCGCCGTGCTTCCATGGCCAAATCGCCCATCTATACAGCTCGGACCAAACACCGCCAGCATATGTTATAATATGCATATCTTCCTCCCTGTGTACACTTACTCGCAATATTTGACGCGACTTTTGATTGGGCTAACAGTTGGTTCACACTTGACGTTACTAAAACAGCTCAAACTGAACAAGGACGAAGAGGCACACATACGACAGGACTGGCGCTGACTTCCAACTAAGGTTTATCGCAACATCAAACCGAGCAATATATACCATCGCCTGCGGGAAAAAGCACACACAAATAGAACAAATACAAAAATTATACGATAAAACACTTATCTACCCCGCGCTAATCGAACCAGATAAAAACATTGAAGAAAATATACTTCCTTTGTCAAAAGGCATGCTGACTCACTTGTCTCCAGCCTTCCCAATAAGGAAAAAAAAAAATCCCCTATTTTTCTTTGTTTTGTCTTTTGTAGTCCTTCAGCAACTAGGTCATTTTTCAAAAGCGGTGACCACCTAGTAGATTGCTTAGTATCGATAGACGATGCTCGCAAACTCCGTTATTGAAACACCGACCTGTTCGTCCAATCTAAATGCGGCCACAGCTAAAAGGAATTTCATATATAGCCCCAGTTGTGCAGTCAATACAGAAAAACCTGCTGTGTTTGTTTTAGAGCGCAGCTCTTAGGGGCCCGTTCCCGGCTTGAGTGGCGTCGGCGTCGCCGTCGGCGTCGGCGTAACCAAGGTCACCTCAAGGTCACCCCAAGGTCACGTGACCCCCCAGGGTCACGTGACCCGACCCGCCGAGGTCACGTGACCTCCCCAATGACGTCATCGTCACTGTTGACGTCACCGGAATCCGCATCGTCATCATCATCATCACTGATGACGTCACCAGTGACGTCACTGATGACGTCACCGGCATCCGCATCGTCATCATCACTGATGACGTCCCCGGCATCCGCATCGTCATCATCACTGATGACGTCATCAGTGACGTCACTGATGACGTCACCGGCATCCGCATCGTCATCATCACGGATGACGTCATCAGTGACGTCACTGACATCCGTATCGTCATCGTCATCATCGCTGATGACGCCATCAGTGACGTCACTGATGACGTCATCGGAATCCGCATCGTCATCGTCACTGGTGACGTCATCAGTGACGTCACTGATGGCATCATTGCATCGTCATGTGACCCCCCAAGGTCACGTGACCCCCCCCCCCCCCCAGTACCCTTCCCTCCTCCTCCTCAAGAGCTGCGCTCTAATTCGGTGTTACAGGGAGTTGTAAACGGCTTCCACTTTTTTTTCTTGCTTTTTCTTGCGCATTGATTTTTTTTTTTTAGTAAGCATTGAACATATTTTGCCAAGCTTGCAAGGAGCAGAAGAAAAAAGACAATTAACACCGTACCTAGCCAGTCACTAAGCAAGCAAGAGCCAGCAATTGCTTACATGCAGCCCCTACAAAACGTTGAGAGCATAAAACGTCAACCTGCTTCGACCTCCAGTTCAAGAAGTTAAAATATGTGGGGTACCTTACCATGTTACTATCAGGTCTTTGCGAGAGCCTTTTACAACAAAATTAGTGTTACATTAAAAAAAAAGGTACTCGCGAACATATTAACAAAAAATCAGTGCAAATCGTGCCTCGTATGCATAAAATTTCACACAAAAACACATAAAATAAACGTGTTCAATGCGATGTTTTAATGACAGAGCTCGCGAACATAGCCTATAGGTACGAAACCATCTAGGGGTCATCTTGCTGGGCACTAAGCGCTGAGGGGGGTGAACCGCTTTTGAAAATGACTAAGTTCTTAAAGAGAGCAAAGGACGAAACGGAGAGAGAAATATTAGAGGCGTTCTTTTTCTTATCAGGAAGGCTGTAGACAAGTGAGTCAGCATGTCTTCGGTGTGTCTCACTGACAGAGAAGTCTCTTTCCTTTGTGGCCTTATCCGATTCGATTGGCGCGAAGCAGGTAAGTATTTTATTATACAATTTTTGTATTATTTGTACTTTTTTCATGGGCAATGGTACACATTGTGTGTTTTTTTTTTTTAAATAAACTTAGTTGGAAGTCAGCGACAGTCCTGGCGTATGTGTGTGCCTCTTCGTCCTTGTTCAGTTTGTTGTTCACAATGTCACAATGTTCAATATGTTTCGCCAGGGTTTTAAAACCACACGTCTTTAATTTAGTCTCGTTTATTCTTTTTTTTTTTTTTTATTGATACTTCAAGCGACGCACAATGTAACTCCTTAGTCGTTTCCGGGACGGGTTTGATTCATATGCATTTCTAGCGCTAACCCTCTCAAACGATCGAAGGGCTGCTCCGCAAAACATCGGTGTTTTAGGCAAAAACAACTTTCCAGGCAGACGGCTTCTAACGAAGGCCACCGAACTTTGGCCGCATAAGGTGGTAACGTTGTCTTTTTTTTTGGGGGGGTCGGGTTTTATAAGTATGTTTTTTTTTTTTTAATTGTTTTAATGAGAGCGATCGGAAGACGTCATTTCTTTCCAACAGAAAACGCGTGCCGGAGGCAAAGAGGAGCCAACGTGCCTGCAAGGACAGACATGCACTGCATTAGTCAAATTGCTTGCCCCACTACAGTGGAGATAGAAGTCTATTCCAATGCAGAATACCTTTCCATTGTGTAAACATCCATGCAACTCATTTTCACGTGTAACAACGACGACACGTCACGCAAGACCGACACACAGGTCAAGGTCTCGTGTAAACTTGACGTCATGATCCCACAAGACGTCATGGCGACACCATGGCGTTGCACAACGTCCTGAGGTCACGTGACGTCACACAGTAGCTTCTTGAAGTCAAGTGACGTCACACAGTAGGTTCGTTCGATTTGCCTGCACCAATGCAGAAAAGCGTAGGACAGTGTACTTCCGATCCGTGTATTGAGACCACGACCGGAAGTACGCAGGAGGTGCGGGTACATCGAACGAAGCTAGAATGTGACCGGCTTCATTCGCGACCCATTCTGGGAGCTTCCGAGTTTATCAGAACACGAAGCAGACGTGCCAAAAGCTTCCCTTTTCTTAGAAGGCGGCGTCATCGGGAGCTACCTGCCCAGCAGACACTCGTGGAGCAGACGAGAAAACCGTCGACCCTGCGTTATAAAGAGCGGCGCCTGCTCCCGTCCGTCTGCTCGTCGGGCGGAACTGGGCGGCACAAGAACACGGCGCGCTAGCTCAGGTGCCGCGAGGAAGGGAGGCGCCTTTCCTGACGCCTATTTCGGCCCGGAAGTTCGAGCACTTGGAGAAGCCGTTTCCTCCTCTCCTCGCCTCCACCCCCCCCCCCTTTTCTTTTTATTTTTCTTTGTCTCTCTGTCGTCCGTCTGCCTGCACACTACCTCAGTCGTTCGCGCGTTTGTACGTTGTGCACAGACAGCGACATTCCGAACTTCTAGCGAGGCTTCCATTGACAACAGGGAAACAGGGCCAGGCGTGCAAGACTCGCGTAACATGTGCAATGTTCACATAACGAGTGCAGGAATCGCACAACGTTCACATGACTCGTCTCAAAGGACTGCACCGAAACCCGCGTGCTCTCGCTTTTCCGCGTGCGCGCATTTTTTTTTTTTTCGATAGGAAGTGACTTTTTTTTTTTTTTTTAGCTGTTTCCGGTCGCTTTAAAATAATTATAGAAGACCCGCTAAGCAGCTAAGGTGGACTTCGTTACAGCGTATAAAGCCGTCTGCAAATGCGACCGCAGACTTTTACGAAATCTCGAACGTTAAAAAGTGTTTCAGAGAGATCGGAAGACCTTCCCAAAAAAACGTTGTCCCTACAGAAAACCGGAAGAACCGCATCCTTATTCAATCACCCATCATACTTCAGCGATTGCACACAACAAACAAATTACGTAAGGGACCAAAAGACGACGCTGGAGGGAAGGGTAGTGGAAAACAAAGAGGTACACCAACAAACGCGTCGACCCAATTAAAACGTCAGGACTCAAGCGCCCCTTCCCTCGTATCATTTCATTGCGTTCCTCTCTATCTCCCACCCAGTCGTTGTCGTCGCAACTTCGACAAGGTTCGACTTCCTCGAACTTCCGACGCAAAGTTCGACCAGAGTTCTGCGAAAGTTCGACCGAAGCGCGACTTAAGTGCGCTTGCCCAAAAATTTACCGCGAGCTGACACCAGCGTCGTGGGAAAAGCGCGATATTTATTGGGCGTAATGTTTCGTCGTTTGACATTAAACTAGCTGAAGCATTTAAATAACGCATGTTTGTTTCTTGTACCGTGTAAGCGTTGCGAATAATTTAATAAAAAAATAAATTAAACTACCGCATAAACTATTTAGTTTCCGTGCAGAAGTCGGGCGACACGGTCACCGAGTAGAAATCGGAGGGGTGAGCGATTAAACTTGATACGGAATAACGGAATTCAAATCGAAATTTAAAGGGAGAGGTCGTAGATGTTTCTAGGCTCGGTGGTGCAAGCTACCGCCCGATGCAATCCATCCACCCATCCTTCTTCTAAGTTTGCTAAAAGTGCTAAAAGTTCGAAGGTTCGCCGAATCCAGTCGAACATCGAGGTTCGCCGAAAGTTCGCGACAAACCCTCGTCGTCGTCTTGTAAACGAGCCCCGTTCGAGATGACTTTGGGGGGGAGTCGTCCCGTCCGCCCAACTCGGTCCGCCCCGAGCCACCCGCGATCGTTAACTGGCGACCCGGATGCGATGGGCCATTCACCACGTCGTCGTTCCGGCGACAGGCGACGTCTCGACCCTGTAACCCCCCCTTCCCCCCCCCCCCCCCTTTGTTATGATTGAGTGGACCCCCCAAATGGCATAATAAATCAAGCAAAAAAATATAAAAGAAATTGTAAATGCGCCTCAGTCGTAGGGGGTTTTCGTGTCGGCGGGTGTAGCTTCGATGACGTCAGTGTAATAATGTCACGACACGTGACGTCAAGTGATACTATGAGGTCACATTGGATCACGGTGTAACGTGAGGTGGCCTGGCGTTATGGTGTTGCGTGGCGTAAGGTGACAACATGAAGTCAAATCGTGAGGTCGCGTCACGTGAACGCACCGTGACGTCAGATTACACCACGATACGCAGCGCCACCCTTTCCCCTAGTGAGGCGCACCAACACTATAATACTCTCGGCATGGCCATGCTTCATTTCCTCTTGTGCTGAACCGCAGCGGAAGACCAGGGGCCTCCACAGCCAATCAAGCGCTAGCTGAAGAAATGACGTCACCTGGCTCCTGGGGCGTGTATCGGTGGTTGGAAGTCTGGCGTAAACAAAATGCAAATAAACTTTTTTTGTGTGTGTGTGTGTGTGTGTGTGTGTGTGTGTGTGTGTGTGTGTGTGTGTGTGTGTGTGTGTGTGTGTGTGTGTGTGTGTGTGTGTGTGTGTGTGTGTGTGTGTGTGTGTGTGTGTGTGTGTGTGTGTGTGTGTGTGTGTGTGTGTGTGTGTGTGTGTGTGTGTGTGTGTGTGTGTGTGTGTGTGTGTGTGTGTGTGTGTGTGTGTGTGTGTGTGTGTGTGTGTGTGTGTGTGTGTGTGTGTGTGTGTGTGTGTGTGTGTGTGTGTGTGTGTGTGTGTGTGTGTGTGTGTGTGTGTGTGTGTGTGTGTGTGTGTGTGTGTGTGTGTGTGTGTGTGTGTGTGTGTGTGTGTGTGTGTGTGTGTGTGTGTGTGTGTGTGTGTGTGTGTGTGTGTGTGTGTGTGTGTGTGTGTGTGTGTGTGTGTGTGTGTGTGTGTGTGTGTGTGTGTGTGTGTGTGTGTGTGTGTGTGTGTGTGTGTGTGTGTGTGTGTGTGTGTGTGTGTGTGTGTGTGTGTGTGTGTGTGTGTGTGTGTGTGTGTGTGTGTGTGTGTGTGGTTAAACAAATTTGGAGTTTCTGTACTTTGCTCGATTTACTACCCAAGTTCAAGTATCTTCGGTGATATTATCGGGAACTTCTTGGCGTACCGAGGTTGACACGCAGCTTTGCAGTCTCCATTTTGTGAGTGGGATCGGTGGGACGGTATGCTACCACAGGGGCCTTGCACGTCGAGCGGGGCCGTGGAAGCTGTTCGCATCACTCCTTGCGTCGGACAGAAAATTAGAGAGAGACTTTTCCGTCAAGCAAAGGATCACGTAGGCCTGGACGATGAAACGTCGACACCGACCTATAACACCTTCGCGAAATGTCTCGGCTGCGCGGACACGCAGGCCAGGGCTCGTGTGTCGGATCTCAAAGGGCCGATGCCGACTCCAGAGGGCTGTTGGCAAGTGGCTGGGGGGGACGCTCGATTCGCCTAAAACGTCTCCAGCTAGTAGGCTGCTCCATATTTCGAACAAACGTCATAATCGACCTGTCAAGAAAAAAAGAAGATAATTGAAGATTGCCAAGAGACGCCACTCAACGTCGTGTAAAGGGACACCAAATAATGAGGGCAAAAATAATTGACACAAGCCGAACGAGAAACCAGAGCGTACAAGCAATCTTACCAGCCTCCCTACATTTTTTTTCTTTTTTTGTAGTGGAATTTTTAAGGCAAGTTAAAATGTTCTGGGGGTACCACTGATATCTCATTGATCGTACGAATCCTCTCCACACTTCCGTTTATTAAATCCGAATACGAGAAACACAAATGCAACAGACGTGTCGTACCCACGCGAACAATACAAATAGCAACTCCCAACCCGCCTTTTTCTTTTTTTTTCCCTTGTGTTTACAATTTTTAGTTTTTTCATATACCTCTCGATTTGTCATTAGCCCAAAGAATTGAACCTTTGAGTTTCATTGAACAGTCTGGACATAAAGGGGCACTCGAGTGCTTTCTGTAGAAGCTTGTTTTTGATGACATATTGTTTGCTGGGTTTTGGTCAGTAAAAATTACCAGTCCTAGACGGCAAACTCGCAACAATAGATATAGACGGCCACTATATCTTCTTGGGGGGGGGGGGGGGGGGGGATTTTCGGGTCCCCGCCACTTTCATAAAATTTGGCCAATTAAAATAGCTAATAGCGTGAAATTCCGAACATGAGCTTTCTTCTTTTTAAGGCGCGTTGTGCGTTATATTTCGATAAAAACGTACAACCTTTGGGTGCAATAGAAAGGCAACGATTATCCTTTCAAAACCCCGTCCGACGACGCCCAGTGGTGGTGTCTGTTCCAAGGCGCAGTAAGAGGGGCGTGCCACAATCTTTGATCAGATTTTGAAAATGAAAATCGGTCCCCCATTAGTGTAATTTCGGATCTTTTACGGTCTTTTTTTTTTTTTTTTTTTTTTGGGGGGGGGGGGGGGGGGGGGGGGGCATTTTACCGTGCAGCTGGTCGTAATCGTCGCCGATTTCGGTCAGGCTCGGCGGCGGAACAGTATATCATTGCACAAGGAGTATTCCCAGCGCCTACGGCCCGTACCCACTGACCCTAGGTTCCTGAGAAAAAAAGAAAGAAGAGACTAGTGCGTAGATGTATAATAAAAAGGCAGGTTCACAACCCGATTAAAACCCTGCTGAATCGCGAAAAACATACGAAGTAGCAAGTTCACTGCTTACTGTCTAATTTTCGCGGACACCAATGTTTAGTGAACTTTGGCGACTGTAAATGTCTCCACTAATGACGCAAATATTCTAAAAATGATAAGCGATATTTTCTCGGGCTCCTTTCTTCAAAGAAATTGAGTACTCGAGAGATATTTGGATTGTCGATGTTATTAGAACCTCTAACGCATTTAGTGTAATATCGTGAACCAACAAATCGCCTGATATGAACGTTGTCATTACCCCGAGCATGAGATAAAATGCAAGTTAGACGTTCCTTACCAATCTTGTATATCATATATAATCAAAACAACTACTCTGAATTTCTTACGAAGGCAAAGCACGATGCATTCGGGAAACAGATTCATAAGCTAAGTATTTCTGTCACAGTTCTTAAGATCCTAGATGAGCGATTATAAATATAAATCGCGCTTTACTTAGAATATTCCGCCACTATCCTTGAGCAAACTTTTGTTGTCATAAATAATCGGGCTCAGTGTGCGCCAGGTAAAAATGTACCTCCTCCCCTCTCACACGTATCCGGTATACGCCGACGGTGAAAATAGTTAAAATCGGTCACAAATTAACTGCGGATGTCGCCATGCACATAATGACGGAAGGCAATTCAGTGGAAAATGTAAGCATCGGGCGCGGAGGCGGGAGCGGCGAGTTGAAGCCACCTCATGGCGGCCGCGTCACGTGATTCCAAGATGGCAGCGCCCATGCGACGGAGGCTGAAAAGGTCTATCTATAAATGAATGAAAAACTGTTGCAGCTCATATCTGGTCCGCAATAATACACAACATGCATCTTCTCTCTCTTCCTTTTTTTTTTTTTTTCAGCACATTTTTGGCGATTTTTACAACGTGTCGCTGTGAATATTTGATTCGCTCGAGAAGGCATGGCGAGCGAACCTGCCGCAACAGCTTTCTGTACTAGCCCCTAGGTACCGTAGACTTTTTCTTGAGTCCCCAATAATCTGCTAAAACATTCCCACAGAAAAAAAAAAAAAAAAAAAAATTACGCTTACACAAAAAAAAAAAAAAGCAGTAGCGTTTTGGGTTAGGTTTAGCTTTGATTGTGGACACGTATCTTGAAGAAAAAAAAGCGGGCCCCTGCGCGACGTCATTAGATCAGCTCAGTTACGGAACTACTCATAGACGCTACTTGCGCGAGCAGTACCCCCCCCCCCCCCCCTCCCCCCCCACTCACCACGACGCGCCTCCCGTTGTTTGAAGCGCCGGACGGCTTCTATGGTAACTGCAGTGTATTCTATGGAATACCTACGTTTCGAAACACAGCGTCTAGATAGCGTTCAAGGTCTGCTCTATATGTAGAACACGCAGTTATGAAACGAAAATCTAGATGGCGCTTTAAACGACGGGAGGCGGACTGAAGTGAGTGAAGGGGGGTGCCCCCCTTCCGGCGGGAGTTCCACAACCTATGAGGTAATGTAGTAACGTCGCCCTTGCCTACACGATCCAATTAATTTTTATCTGAATTGGCTTTAAATCGGGTGTGCCCTCGAGGTGGTACCGATTGAGGCATTTTTATTTTTCAATCTTTTTGGCAAAGCCTCGCCTTAGCAAATGCCCGTCCCAGTGCGGGACGTCACTTCCTGGTTCACACAGTTCCGTTTGAGTGGCACCATCTACCAAGTAGACCTGTGAATATTTACGATCTGCGTATTACTACACTGAAGGTTTCTTGCGGCATTTGAGGGATAAAATCTACGCACCATCAATGAGAAGAAATGGTCGCTTATAACATTGCCAGAATTATTTCGAGCCTGCGGTAAAAGAATACGCAGATCCGCAAAGTGGCGTCAGTGTGAGGTCACAAGCGGTCGCATCACAGCCGGTCACACTCAAATTCAAATGTGTGAACCTGCCTTCACCGACAATGGACCTATATCCAGTAAACTTCTGCGCATGCGTACACCCTTCTCTCTGGCCTTGCTTCCCGATGTCCCCATTTTTGGAGGGCAACGTATCGAACGACCAACACCGTACACACCAATCTTTCCGTGTTGTTGTTTTTTTTTTTATTTTTTTAGTGTTTGGGGGGGGGGGGGGGGGGGCGGGCGAGCATTTGAAATTTTGAATAGTAGTGTTCAATACCCAACATTTGCGTTTAGATTAACTGCGATATTCGTATTTTTCGAATGTATTGTCGCGGCGGGTTAGCCCAGTTGAGTGCGCTTCTAACCGAGCACGGGTGCATTGTGGAGAAGAGACAGACGTCAAAGCGAGCTCAGCGGGTGTTTCTTCTCCGCAATGCACCGGTGCTCGGTAAGAAGCGCACTCAACGGGACAACATGCCGCGATCAAAGCTTGCAAAATAACGAATACTGCTATTGACTGCTTGGGAAGAAAATCCCACTTTCAAAGTGGGACGGCGCACGGATTCGCCGGGTGCATTAAAAAAGCAACGTAAACTTTGTGAACGTTCGTATCTCCATTGCAGTAAAATTTGTATATTAAAATGTGGCTGTTATGCAAGAGTATGTTAGGCAAAGATGTCCTAGCAACCTGCGTTCATCTATTTTTTTTTTTTAATAGAGGACCATTTTATATGTTTAATTTTATGTCAAATCCGTCATTCACTTGCCATTCCAAGGCACTGGACTTTCTGAGGTCACCGTCCATAAATATAGCTAGATTAAAATTAGCTTAGAAATGGACAGGTGGAAGCTTGGGAACAACATTTTCGAGTTCAGCCGAGTTTTCGTTTGAGCGTGGTGGCACAGTAGTGAAAGGCTCGGAGAAACTATTCGATATTCGATTCAAAAATATACAGCCAAACCCACTATTCGCTTCGAACTCAAAATCCACTATTCACACATGACTATAGTAAGTTACAACTCAAGAAGGTAGGGCGAGGGAAAGGAAGGTTGGGGAGGAACAAGCAGACTGAACGCTGGGGAGGAGGGGAGGAAACTTCCTCCTCTCTCCACTATTCTGTCTGCTTCCCCCTCCCCGGTCTTCCTTCCCCTCGCCCTACCATTTTGAGTTGCAACATCTCTTTTTTTTTTTTGTATTGGTATTATGGGACAAAAAAAAGCAATGAAATACGAAACAACGGCACGATGCCAATGTGTTTTGACGGTCGGAGGCACGCTCGGCTGCCCTTCATTTGTAGCCCGCAGACAACTCCCCAGACGGCGCTCGTTACTCGAAAAAAATGGCTACGTGGCGTAAGCTACCGCCCGATCCAAAGGGCTCAGCCAGGTTCATCCATCCATCCATCCAGATAAAGCCACTCCACTCTATCCTAGGGGGCTTTAGAAAAAGAAACACACACAAAAAAAAAAAAAAGAAGAAAAAGGTCGATTTGGACACGTAGCTTCTTCTACGGTTCTTATGTTGACCCAGTCTCCACGTTGTCGAAACAAACGCGACCCGGTGGGCGTCAAAGGTGAACACAAGCCTTTTATTCAAAGTTGGCGCCATTATCCTCCCCGACAATCCCTATCGTAAATGCCTCGCGTCCATTCTGCACAAAAAGCCAAGGCCGACGCTTCCTGGCCGCACAAAGGAACCGAAAGCACCGGATGTGCCCAGCGGTCCGCGCGCGCCGCCAATACGTCGCCAACGACATCAGTCATCGAACGACATCCAATCACATTTCTCCTACCAGTATCGTCGCGTCTTGACGGTGTTTTTTTTTTTTTTAATTCATAAACAGATTGCTTTAGAAGTCGTTTGATTTCCCTCGAGTTACTGTTTTTAAGCCTTTTGACAAAAATGAAGTGAAACGCTCCAAATCAGCAGGCACATTGTAGGGTACGACACCACATAATAGGACACCAGAGTATAACACCTAAGAGTGAAACTCCTAAAAGTGAGACAGCTAAGTATGACATCTAAAAGTGAGACACCTAAAAGAGACACCTAAAATTGCGACACCTAAAAGTGCGACACCCAAAAGTGCGACACCCAAAACTGCGACACCCAAAATTGCGACACCTAAAATTGCGACATCTAAAATTGCGACACCTAAAATTGCGACACCTAAAATTGCGACACCTAAAATTGCGACACCTGAAATTGCGACATCTAAAAGTGAGACACCTAAAAGAGACACGTAGAAGTGCGACACCTAAAAGTGCGACACCGCAATGTACGACACCAGGAGGCACGGCGGTTCAGTGAGCACACTTACGTTGTACCACGACGAACCCCTGTAACTCAGATAGCAAAACAACAACACCACACCGACCTCCAGACGAATGAAAAAAAAAAAAAGCACTAAATTAGAAGTCCGCGCCTCTGACCTTGCACCCATTTCGCACAAACATCCGGTGATTTTACTTCCGAGTTGTTTCTTGTATTTTTACGTGCCGACACCGGCGTCTCCAACACAAACTCTTGGCATCGGTCACTACATTGCTGGCATTTTGGCTGTCGAGCTCAGGGGTGCACTCCAGCCGTCGGAAGACGCTCCTGCCTTTGCGACGGGAGCAGAAAGCCCATATTTCAGTGGAATACTTCGATTTTAGAAAACCTCGCGAAGAAGGAAAAGCTTCTGAAGTCAAGCCACTCACGGCCTCCGTTAGACTACAGATGTCGGGAACTTTTGCGCGAACCTTGAAGTTCGACTGGGTCGGCGAACCTGCAGACGTCGTTTATCAAAGCTCGACAATGGATAAATGAATGGATGCTGAAGGCTGTACTCCTTATAACGGGCGGTGGCTTGAGCCACCTAGCCTCCCTCCCCCTCCCCCCAGAAAACATTGTTTTAAGACAGTTAATTTTTTTTTTTTTTTTTTGCATTTTTGTAACTATTACCAGGCAGTGAGGGATATCGCCAGGATGGGGATCGGGCAAGAAAAAGCTCAACATATGGAGGCATTGTGTCCCCACTTCTACGCAAATATTTGAAATTTCGGAAAACATTTTTTTATGGAGTTTATTTTACGTCTATAAAACGATCACCTAAGTCCACGCAATCTTAAAGCCAACACGCGTGCTTTAAATGTCTTTTGTTAGTTGCTTAAAAGCGAAACAATATATTGCACTTTTCTGTCACCAAGTAATGTCAACTCGTTTTTTTTTCTCCCATTTTCGCGTTTGCGCACAAACGTTGAACCTTAGTCGAACGTTTTGTCCAACTTTGCGCTAGAAGTTCAAATAACTCGAACCTAGTCGAAGTCGAACTTTAGCGAGTTCGCGAGACACCCTACCCACAATGCTAGCTTCTACTTCCCCTCAAAGCACTTCTACCTGTTTTCACCTCAAGAAACAAGAACGATTTGAGCATTGTTCATACGCGGCGCGAAGTAGTACTTACGAGATTTGGTTGTCGGAGGATAAAGCGATGCTTTTGGTGGTTGGAACGTGTACGTCTTGATAAGATAACACATATCTAATCTAAAATTGACCTACATGTATCCTAATTCTCCACGTAGTGGTGCTCCGCGAAGAGCCGGACTTTTTTTACTGCTGTTCTTGAGGTGAAAACGGGTATAGGAGGTATTCACTGGACGCCATGTTTGAGGGCGATGTTTAGAGCGCATGCTCAGAACGAGCTCGTATTAATAGCCTGCTAAGACCGGCAACCTTGATGGTGCTAAATGCGCGCTCCAAAAGGACTGCGGAAGCTCGCCGTCAGCACGCGCTCAGCAGCGGCACACACGGATATGGCCGCCAGTGAATGCTCCCTATAGGACAGCCAATCGCTGAAATCTACAGAGGGAGGTCCGCGTATGACAAGGCTAAAAATATGATTAGTATGAAACTATGATGAGAGAAGACACGCAGAGAAGAAAGAAAAAAGGACAATAGAAACGAACAAAACAAAAAAGAATTGAAAAGAAAAAGGCGAGCCAGTCAAAATGGGGAAAGGAGGAACGTAAGCGGGAAGGAAGGGGAAAAAAGGATGGCGGAGAAGAAGATGGCGGAGCGTCAGGATTACCGAAGGAAAAAAAAAAACACAAATTGAGTTGGCGAATAAATAAACGTATGGAGCGACGGAATAGAAAGGAATGCCATTAAATACACAAAATGAAGCACAGTGACAAAGAAAGAGGATGCAAAAGACGACGGAAGCTGCAGCTGGGTCCGCGCGGCGGGCGCCAGCCAGATTGGCGGCCGCGGGGTGCAGATGGGCGAGGGACAAGGACACAACCTCCCTTCTCGAAAACACATCACACACAGCGCCGCAAAAAAAGAAACACGGGCAAAAAAGAAAAGAGGGAGGAGACAAGAGAGCGCGGGACGCAAACTCCGGCTCGCGCGCGACACTCTATTCTGTTCGACCGACGACGATGATGGCGGGCGACGCCAACGTTCGACGGCAACAATGGCGTCGGACGACCGTTGGCTTTGCAGACGAGAATTCATTCGAGGCGACCGCCGCTGCCGACTCGTCGTCGCAGTGTCCGTGGTAGACCGAGCGTGCGCTGTCGATACTAATTCGATGGAAGATGGTGGCTTCCGACGTCATCGGAGAGCCAACTAGGCGGTATTGTCCGTATCGGATTCTCGCTGGTCCGACATTCGCTTCGGTGATGGATGTCGAGTTACTTCGAAGGGTTCGATGCTCGAGGCCGTGAAACTGTTTATATGTTGTTTGGAAGTATTAAAGCCAACGGAGTTCCTCAATAAAGCGGCCATTGTTCGTGGGGATATGTTGTTTTCCTACAAGGTTCCCAACCCTGTTATCGATCCTCATGTGTTTATACTTCGTTTCACCCTTAGTATGAGCGCTCTAACACATCCAAACACGGACACACATACTAAAAGCGCCAGTCATCGGGCATTCACAGCGCTAGATTTCTCCCGACAGAACACGTAGAAAAGGATTACTAACACCATGATGTTGCGCTTCAGCGACGATGTTTGATTAGGGGTTTGGCCTTCTATATTTCCCAAGAACAAAATAAATCTACGTGTTTTTTGTTTTTGTTTTTTTGTGTTTTTTTCGAGGACGCCGCGGGGTGACTGAAGGGGTGACCTATCTAAGGGTCTCCTGACCACCCCTTCAGTCACCCCGTCTGAGGGGTGACTGAAGGGGTGACCCATGAAGGGCCTCCTGACCGGTTGCTATACTGAACAAAAGGTTAAACAGCGCGAACAAACGGGGACAATAAAGAAACACGGACGACACCGGTTGCTATACATATTTGGGCAAATAAGGATTGTTTACTACTTGTTTCCTTTTTTAGGTTTATGACTTGGAATATGCCCTCCTTTTTTCATTCATATACAAGGTGTCACAAAAAAAAATTAATTTTTTTTCGCAAAAATAAACTAGGCATCGCCGAACGCTCATTCTCCGCCCAAAGGTAGCGTTATAGGTTGCAACCAGATGGCAAAGTTGCCCGATCCGATACCATATTCAGAAGTTATAAGTGATTCTGTGAAAACTTCAATGGGAAAATGGCGGCCGACGGAGTTTTTCAAATACATGGGGCTCTATGACACCAGAAACCGAAAACGGGCAAAAATGGGCTCCATTTTTCCATTGAACTTTTCAGAAAATCACTTATAACTTTTGAATAAGGCATCGGATCGGGCTGAAACTTTGGCATCTAGTTATGACCTCTAGCTCTATCTTTGGACAGAGAATGAGCGTTCGGTGATGACTAGTTTATATTTGCAGTAAAAAAAAAAAAAAAAAAAAAAAAAACCTGTAAATATTTTTTGTGACACCCTGTACAACTCATACTGTGCGATTTTTTTTTTCTTTTTATAAACTTTTTTTAGAACAGCCGTGACAGATACACAATGCAGTCCGTGCGGGCAAGTTGTACGGCCAGGGGGATATAATATAGGGGAGCGAATCATCGGGATAAGTAAAACCGGGATGAATAAAACAGCTAACTAAAAAAATTAAGAACTTCTGATTAATTAGTGAAAAAAAAATTCTAATCAGACGCCCACCACCTCCAAGTCCCTGCAACTAACAGAGAGTTGCAATGCCCACGAATACTGTTTTGTTGCCTGTTCACCCGGTAGGACGAGACTTGCAACCAACACGATCCCTTTTATATTTATTTACTTTTCTCCAACGAGAAGAGACGACACTCGTCTAGCCGATCAGCCGTGATCGCCATTCAAAAGGCGGCCGAGCCACTTCTGCTTAGAAACGAACAAGCTATCTATAGCAGCCTCGTTCGATTTTTACTCAGGAACGCGGCAACCGCGCAATCATAGTTAGACTTTTTTTTTTTTTCAAAAACACGGGCGCGTTGCACATGCTAAGCAGTAAGCATCTAATTCCAGGGAGTACCGATAGGCCTGTTGAGTTAGGACCACATTTTTGAAAGTCTAGCTTAGTTATATGATATTTGTAGGATCACCGATAAATGGATGCCCTTCCTAAATCAGCCCGCCCATTTCAATGATACATTCGAAAACTACCCTTTGATGGATCTCGCGGCTTTTCGCGTCGTTGTAACTCCCCCTTTTTTATGATCAACAAACTGATACGTCGATGTGCGAATAAGGAAAAAAAAAAAGCCAAGCGGAATTTTATTATACTGAAGATATTCGCTTAGTTATATTAACACAAAAAAATGCTTTTGTTATTTGCACTACAAAGTTTTATCCGAACTAAAAGATGCTAGCATACGACGGTACAGTGTGAATAAGTTGTTCTCAAAAAAGGGTAACATAAATTAATTTTTTTAAAGTACTTATACCCGCTTCTTTTTATCTCCTACTTCCTTTTTTTTTTTTTTTTTTTCGAGATTGCCGAGAGCTTAAATTTTCACTTCTACCTTGTTTTCATACATAGCTTCTTCTCTCAAAGCCTCGGACGCTGAGCTGGAAATAAACGTCGGCGGAACAGACGTTTATTTATTACGCTACAAGTTAGCTCATGTTTAGACGTAAACACACTGTTCTCTGCTACGAGTACCACGCGCTCATATTACCGACTTGGTAACTTTCTAAGATCGTAAGCAATTTACGAAAGAAAAAAAAAAGGAGCTTGGATTAACATTTTTATACTGCTACATCAGGAGCACGGGTCTGGAATCGCCGCGCTCGTGGTATTAACGTCGTCTACATATTTCCTGTGGCAATATATCTTGCAATATCTTTGCGCAACTGTATTTGTCGCCCCCCACCCCCCCCCCCCCAAAAAAAAAAAAAAAAAACACTAAATATGCATTTAATTCTTATGCATATTATTTATATAGGTTCTTCGTCAAGCATTGCTGTCACCTGAAGTCACGTTGTCAGGTGACGGTGCGTCATATGACGTCCGTTCACGTGCTATGATGGCTCACAAGTGACGTCACACAGTCCCGTGATGTCCCGGTGCACCGTGACATCATCGGCGCTACATCCCAAAGTGCGGAAACGAAAAAACAAAAAAACATCGTTTCACTGTGCCCTGGAACGTTGTTACTTGGCCCCTCGTCTGGCGAGTTCTCTAGGCCCGGGGCTCTCCCCTCATCGGCCCAGAATAGAGCAAAAATTAACGAGGACGCGAACAGCAAAGAACGTGGCCAGCAGACAGACGAGGAGGAGGATGGGGGAGGCGCTCCCGGCGTGCCCTCGTTTCAAGGTCACCCGAGTCTATTTTTTTGCTATCTAGTGCCTCGTCTGCTATTTATTTCCGCTCGCTCCTTGCGTCTGTCTGTTCCACCCCCTCGCCTACGGAACAAAAGACAACGCGCGGCCAGCAAAGTAATTAGCGAGTTTTAGTAGACCGTATTTCCCGCTCCGCTAAGCCCCTCCGCTACCCGGAACTCTACAGCCAAAGCCATCGGCGCGCAGGCGCAGTGGCGGTTTCTTCGTAGCGGAGGGCTAGCGGAGCGGGAAACACGGTCTACTAAAACTCCCTAATATCGGAAGTCTAAATAGATCGTTACGATACCTCCGATAACGCTACCCGATAACGACGCGATTACACGACACGGCATGCGCAAAGGCGCTGGCGATGTATCGCTACTGGAGTCGTCGGAACGGTCTACTAAAAGTCCTATCATCACGTCAAACGTTCTTTGTTTTGTACGGTGGAAAACAGTTCATCCAACCACGGCAAAAGTTCCAGTACAGTTCACTGTACGTAGCTCCTGTGAGAGCAGTGAAGTCAGTAATCCAGTGTTTCCCCAAACAGCGGGTTTGCCGCAGTAAAATCGTTCTTCGTTGCTCCACTCCTGCATCCATGCGGGCTCCATTCCCATGCACCCAGTTCTGAACGGCCCTAAAATCGGATCTTCCTACTAAGTCAACCTACGCGTTTTCGCCCGTCGTTTGGTGATCGTATCGATCGTGCCCGTACCCGATCGGAGACGCAAAACGATTCCATAAAACTCTCCTGTATCACTTTCGAATCGTAATTACGACCTGCACAAAGCGCCAAAATGGCGGCGCCCTCGGGGCCCTGGTGCCGGTACTCCAAGATGGCTAGGTCGGACATATACATGGACATTTTAAAAGGTCGCGGGAGTGACGTAATGACGTCTGGTAGGTGGAGGTAATTACTCCACCCATCAGACGACATTACATCAATTCCGTGACCCTTTAAAACGTACGTGTAAATGTCCAACCTAGCCATCTAAGCGTCGGCCGAGCCTTCGCGATTCAACTCACCCGCGCGTGGGCGTGCAGCTTTAAATGTCGACGCCTTAAATAGATATGCCGACCGTTCAGACGAATCACATCTGGGAATCAACAGTGGATGTGTCACACGTGTTACTGCGGGCTGGCGCAATTCCATTCGCCGCGAGGGAGCGGCACCGCGCGCCGAAGAAGCTAGACCCTATTTAAGTTGGTCCATGAGCTAGACAAACCGCTAGAAGCGGTGACGTTGACGCTGTTTAAGATGACGTCGATTGGTCCAGGATTCATTCCTCTCACTCCCAAATCGTCTCCACACGATGTATCGGGCAAGCTCTTGGGATTTTCATGTGCGTGGCACGTAGCCTCCATGGTAACTTCATGCGGACGACGTCACGCTGACAACGTCACGGCGTTCACAACATTTGGTGTCTGGCCGGGGTGCTGGAACGGCGAGTTATAGCTTATAAAAAGAAAAACTTTCAGGTCAGTTTTTTTCCTTTGTTTTTTGCGTGACATTGTGACGGGCACTATGACCTAACTTACAATATGACGTCAGATGACATCGTGTCGTCGCGATGACCTATAAATACCATGTAAATAAAACTCCTTGAGAATATTAAAAAAAATTTCCACGTTTTTCTTTGTTTTTTTTTGTTTTTTTGTTTTTTTTGCATTTATTACAGAGGTTTAGGCGGCCTTCGACCTTACCATGAGCAAAGAATCAGACAAACAATCCCAGGTGTAACGTGACGCTCGAGCTTTCCTCTATGCTCTCCGAGCCAATCTTCGCTCGGTCAAACAAGCGAAGGGCGACAAAACAAGCAAATAACAACTCGTTAATTGTAAAAAAAAACTCAATTAAAAAAAAAAAAAAAAAGAAGAAAAGAGGTCGGGTAGAGATTTAGAGACGAGACGAGAGGAATCTTGATTGCTGACAGGGCCGAGTCCGAAAGCGCGCGCGCGCCGATCGATCAGAGCAGGCTAACCCCGGGCTTGCAACACGATATGGCCGAGGGTTACGTCACGCCCAGACAATGATGAACCCCGTGCACAAAATCCAAAACGCAAAAAAAAAAAAAACGTATTTATACACTTGGCGAGGACGATCACTACCCCTACCAGCAACAGATCCCGTATGTCTGCCGCCTCAGGCCCTTCATATATCGCGAAGCTTTTATCTGTTGCACAATAAGAACTCCCGAAGGGACTGCGCCGAATGCCCAATGCCCAATGCACCAAGGCGCGTTGGGCATTTCGTTTTCTTTGGGCGCCGATCTCGGAAGTAAAAGAAAAGGGGGCAAGTGGTGGGTGGGGCACTGACAGATGTTACTGGACGGGCAATGTGCCACAGCTCGAATTCCCCGCAGTCGTCAGCGGCCTTCGAAGAGACGCCGCCGCCAGTCAGCGAAGTCGGTGATTCCAAGAAAGATCTCACCGCCGTGCCACGTTTCAAGCGGGCCGAGCGTGGCCCAGCGAGGATATAAAACATTCTGAAAGCCGCTGACTCATCCGATGCATGCCGAACAGAGACGGAAGTAAGGCGTTAGGAGTAAAAATTACTTGTAATCCCTTACCTTTAAACGCAGGCTACCGGGTACTTCAAAACCTCACAACAAGGGAGAACTCGACCGGGTCCTGTCCAGTTCTCCCTTCGTTTTTGTCCTTGTTGTTTTGGCGTACTCAGTGATGGAAGTGCCATTTGACCTTTTGGAGCAGGCCTTGTAGCAAGCAAAATGTTGTTTTGGAGCAGGTAGTGGCCCTTCTGGAGCAGGGTCCGGCATATGTTGGCATATCACTTGAAAATGAAATAATGCCGCATTGCTATATAAAGCCCATCTCTATTATCGGAACACAGCGCCTGTCGCCTTTTTAAGACAGGATATAGAAAATTCAACAAAGTAAACACAAAAAACTTTTTTTAAAAATAAAGTTTATCTGCTCGTCAGATAAAAAAATACAATTAAATATGTCGCACTGAGTTCTGATGGTACAGGATATTTTAGTTTTATCAGCCTGCACTTTTTTTGAAGTATCTGCAGCAGCATCTAACGACCCTCACTGTTGTGGAATGTTTTAGTTCAGATTAGAGTTGTCTTTCGGGCAGCAGCTTCAAATATTGTGGTATCTGATATTCGCTTCAAAAATTCCGATTCATTTTCGACGTGCTGGCGAAGTCACGATCAAATCACGGCGAGTTAACCCGTTGAGTGCGCTTCTTGGCATGCACCGACGCGCTGCAGAGAACCGACACCCGCGGAGCAGACACTGCAGTCGCGCGAGTCGCGCAGTGCTTTGTGTTTCGAAAAGGACGGTGAGGCTTTACCAGCACTACATCCAGAGTATTGGCGACGTGCGCGACCGAAAGCGTTGCTGTGGTCGGCCTTCCACGATTGGCCTAAAAGCTGACTATGACGTCGGAAAGGGTATGCCATCGACGGAAATAAGAGGAATGAAAGAACTTTAGTTTCGACGGTGTTGGCAGTGTTGCTTTGAGAGCGCAATGATTTCAGGCTTCCACCATGCTATTTACAAACACCATCGAACTTGTTGTTCGCAAGGTAATGACGTCACAAAGGGGAACCATAGGAGGGCGCCACCAAAACATCTCGCCGCTAATACTTCGCTTTACCTTTGGTGCGAGCGCAGCCGAAGCTACAAGCGCGCGCAAAGAGCCCGTAACGGTGCCCACACTGCACGAGCCCACGCGCGAGTAAGGAATGCACAGAGCATTGGGCTTGCGCTAGCTTTGACTTCGCTGGTAGCTAGCGCACGGGAACAGGGCGAGCCAACATTGAAAACATCCACGAGCTCAGCCTTTTTTTTTTTTTTTTTAAGTAGGCTGCTCAGTGGGATGGTTCTTCGCTTAGCCTCTGCGGCTTTGGTCTCAGATGTTGCTAACGCTGTTCCTTTCAACGATGATGACGATAATGCGCCCTCGCAGTTTCGGTTTGCGTAAAAGTTGCGGCGCGGAAAATACCGCGGTAACGCCACGCGCTCTGATAAGACTTCAATTTTTATTTTTTTATTGATACATCTCATCTCGGCGCAGGCATGGCGCAATTCTTCGGTAAAATGACAATTTGGCGCTACATGTAGCAGTATTGCGTCCTTGGCGCAATTTGGCGCAATTGGCGCAGCACTTCCATCACTGCGTACTACACGAAGAGAACAAACGGAGAGAGAGAGAGAAAAAAAAAAGGAACACAACGACGTTTTAATTTAAAATGTCGTTGTGTTGTTCCTTTTTTTTTTCTTTGTTTCTTGTTTTGAGGTTTATAAGTATGATCGTTCACCAGCTAGCCTATGCCTAGCCTACGCCATTACCCTTATTTCGGTAGAGCACGTTATTTATATACTTGAAGTACTGCAGACCTTGCAGTGTGCGTGGGAGAACACAAAACATACATCACAAATATTCATCGTGCACTCTAAACAATCTAACTAAAAATCATTCTAAGTTCGAGGAAAAAAACACTTCAGTCGTCTCCATTTAACCTCCAGAATCACAAATGCCTTTTTTTTTTTTTTTTTCCGGTACACAGGCGTCGCAGAAATTAATTTTCAAAGTACCGTCGAAGTCCCCTCCTTCCCGGGGCGTGACGTCATATCAAGAGTTTTCGGAGTCCCCGCTCTCGCGCATCTACAGCGTCCAACAAAAAGCTATGCACGCGCAGTCTCGACATCTTCAAAAAGGCCAAAAAGACACGTCACGTCTGGTGTCAGTGCGGGTGAATACACTTGGCAAGCTTGCAAATGCACGCGCTGCCCACACGAGCGACACGCGCTTGGCGGCCAAACTATCCTAGTATCACGTCACGACTGGGCCGAGGTTTTTCGCATTTAGTTACATTTTCATGCGGCCCCCGGCATGACCCCAGAAAAGGACCCCCCCCCCCCCCCCCCCCCTGCAGCTTCCTCACGCAGATCCAAGAACCACGCGGCAGTTAGACCCTCGTATGGTGATGGCAGGAACAAGAAGCACTCCCAATTGTCATCCGGCATCCCCATACCTAAACAGAGAACGTCTTCACTTCTTTTTTGCCTTTTCTTTCGGACACGAGCGTGTCTGCTTGGGACATGTCCGCGGACAGTTGTTGTATGGCCAGTGTGACGGGACGGGAGAGAAGGGACAAACACGCCTCAAACATTGTCTTCAGACTGTCGTATTACGCATACTATATATAGCAGCGTGACCGTTTGAAGGGCTGCGTGTGTATACAGTGTTATTACACGCACAAGACGCATCGTACGCTGCTTCCTGTGGGCCAAAGTTATGGCGGCGTCACGCATGCGCAGAACAGCTCGGCGCGATTGGGTCGATATTCACGGAAAGGCACGACGGCCTGAAGAGTCTCAGCTTGTGGTACATTGTGCGGACGGGGGCAGGAGGGTTCGACGATTGCCCCGGAACTTGAAAGCGAAAACCCGCCACCCCAACTCAGAGAGCGCACCGACTTCCTGTTTTTTCGAGGGCAGAGTCGCGAGAATCCGGATGAATAACGGCCCATAAAACCGTCGCGTTGGGCTCGTCACGCCGTTTGCCGGGGGCAGTAAAAGAAAATTCGGCAAATGCCCGCCACCCGTAACTATTGTTATTTTCTTTTAATCGTCACTCGAGTTTAGAAGCGTTAAACAACCCGCAATTGTTATAATAATAATAATAATTTTTGGGCGTTTGCTTTGGTTCACGCGTGTCTAAAGGTAACCGCTGGCCGCATCAAGGAGCAAAGAGTGCACCACGTGACTGCGCACCGGCGGCCGCGCGTACAAGACAACTTCGGTCACGTGGTGCGATGTTGGCAGTTTAGTGGAAAAGCAAAAACGCGTCACACGCTCGGCTGTCCGTTTAATTAAACGGGGATCGGAGGCCTAACCCCGTGAGGACCGTTAACTTCGACAGAGGCGGTGAGCTGATCCAGGAGACTTCTGGCGAAACAATATAAAACTTTCTGCCGCCTGAAAAAAAAAAAAAAAAAAGAATGTTGAGGGCTCTTGGCCGACGCCTAGGATCATCAACTTCTCAATAAAGTTATTTCTCTCTTTCTCTCTGAAGGAACTTCGAGCGGATGGATGAATAGGTCTGAACACCTTCCATGGCGCCATCTTTGGCGCCGTTTGAACCAGTGCGAACAGCCCAGGTAAAGGAAATCGCCTTGTTTAGCGATCGAGAGATTTCAAATGGGGATCATTTAAAAGTGTACTGCCCTTGCCACGCGAAATTATCTCAACCCTTGGGGGTAATGCGTGTTCATGTGGTTCGATACACCGCCTCAGTCGGACTCGGCACAATAAATCTATTACTTCGAAAGTCGGTTCTCTCGTTAAGAATTTTAGATATCGGCATTCGCAAAATTCTCAAGGTGGAAATAAAAGAACGGTTTCTCGGTGGTCACTTCATTTGCGTTATATTTTTGATCCGGCAATTATCACCCGGGCAAAGACATCGCATATGCCACTTGCGTGCGCGTACCTGTATGAAGTGACACAAATGTAATTCATTCATATAACGAGGTAATTAATTACTCTTTTTTTTTACGGCGCATTATAGATGCACTGTAACTAAATTTCCCAGAGAGAAGACGCGACAAGTTTTATGGCATCAAATCAATGCCAGCGGCAGAAGAAATGCCAAGAAAAGTTGTCCCCCCTCTCCCGATGCAAACGACCATCTACTTACTCGTAACTCAAGAACCGAAAAAAAAAAATAAAAAAAATTTCGGTTTTCCTCGGAGCGTTTCCAATGCCCCCCATTTACGTGGTGAATTGAGATAATTGTTTATTCTTTATTGCACTAAAAAACATGCACATATTAAACGCAAAAAGAGTGAGAGCTTGTGTCGACTTGTCCTTTATTTTATTTACTCTTGACTCAGCGTTTAGGTTATTAAAGAGAGTTATCTTTTCGTGAGGCTAGCAAATTTTGAAAGAACGGCAGTTCTTACTGCTTCGCGCAGCGTGTCAACACTTTTTTTTTTTCTACAGTTTTTTAAATTTTTTTTTAAGCTTAACAGAATTAAAAAGAAACAGAAAAAACATGAAAGCTAGATTAATGCGGTCTGCGCAGGTGAGTTATACGGCCAGGGGGACATAGTATAAGGGGCTAATTAAAGGCCTGTACACACATACAGCGGAGCGCTAAGTTAGCGCTACGTTAAGGAGCGCTCATGTGGCGCTTCCTAGCGCGTGACTTAGTTCTAAAATAGCGCGCGATTAGCGCTTTTGTAGCGCTTTGTTGGCGCTTCAGTACGGCCTTGTAAGCGCTTCTTGTACGGCGGTTATTAGCGATGTGCGCGGCCAAAAGCGTCGCTGTGGTCAGCTTTCCACGATTGGCCAAACCACTAGCATATGAGCACTGTCAGATTGTCAACTTTGACGGTGTTAGTTTCGGACTGCGATGGCTCCTAGCTTCTACTGTGCTTTTTAAACACACCATCGAACTCGTCGTCGCACCCGATGGTAAGTAGCCAGGATAACAACTGGTGACGTCAGGGCGAGGCAAATCTCAGTCGTGACGTCACGTATGAAAACCATAAGAGGACGCCACCGAAACATCTCGGCGCTAAATTGCGGTTCCGGTGCCTCTGGTTGGGTGTGCATCAACAGTACCGTGGCGGACATGTGGGACGCTGAAATAGAAACGCGACAAATGCTCCTACACAGGCATTTAGTGCATACGTCTGTGGACGACGAACCTTATTCCCAGGCTGAGGGACCGAGACACAAAGCTCTTTCGAAGGTGATTTTGTTTTGTTTTGTTTTTTTAACCGCGGTGTCTTTGAAACCAGGGTTAAGCGCGATCCAAACCAACGCTTCTTTTTGCGCCTGTAGGTCGTGCGGCTGCGGATGTGACATATTTTCGTGACGTCGCGCCGCTTCTTCGCTCCTTCCGGGCGCGCACAAGAAAGTTGGTTGATTTCAACTTCTTTCTCAACGCGCACAAAAACGCCCGGTGACGTATAGGGCGCTCCTGTGTCCCGGCCAATCGGTGGAGGGCAAACTAGTTCCGGCTCCGCGTTTCTCGCCGTCTGGCTGCCCTCTTCTTCTTCTCCCCCCCCCCCCCCCCCTTTTATTCTCTTCCAACATGACAACGCGATCTCTCTCTCTCTCTTTCTCTCGCCGTCTGGCCGGCCAGTCTGTCGCAGTTGCACTTTGCTTGTGCGCTCGTGCCTGCGTGCGCGCTCGCCCGAAGTTTCGCCCGTCCAAACCAAAGCGCACGGTTCTGACTCAGAAAGCGCGCCCGGAAACAGCAAAAACGCCACGAAATGCGTCACATCCGCAGCCGCACGACCTACAGGCGCAAAAAGAAGCGTTGGTTTGGATCGCGCTTTACGCACAGCGAATAGAAAGCGATGAGGTCGTACTCCATGACTCTGGATCGTCTGCCCGACCCTTTCCTTGGAGAGCGGCTCTTTTACTTCCTCTTCTTTCAATACCAAAGGAAAACAACGGAATCGCCGTGCACGCGCTGTTCCACAGCAGCAAGCACAACACAAGGGGCGTGAGAGCGCTTACACTGCGCTGCTAAAGCGCTAACCGAGCGCCTACTGAAGCGCTTCTGAAGCGCTAACCGAGCGCCCGGTGGAGCGCTACGTCACGCGCAAGTCGGTGCCACATTGAGCGCTACTTCCAGTGCTCATGAGGCGCCAACTGAGCGCTCCGCTGTATGTATGAACCGGTCTCAATCGTAACGATCAGTCAAATAATTAGTTAAAATCCGTTAATTAACTTTTTAATTAATAAAAACAGACAGAGTTCCAATTAGAAACTTGCTCAGCGTTTTTGAAAACCCCTCAATCAGCCATTTTCAGAAAGACTGAGCGCGTGAGAAACGTAGTAGCGCACTAAAGTCACCACTCGATGAGCAGGTACAAGGCTAGCGGTTGCGGTAAGGCGCCCGCGCAATTTTTCCGTCTCTCTTATCTAGCCCCAGCCTTGTACCTGCTCCACGAGTGGTAACTTTAGTGCGCTACTACTCTTCTCACGCGCTCAAAGTCTTTCTGGACTTTACTGACTTAGGGCCGGTTGCACCAACGTCGCTTAGCGCAAAGCGGAGCTTAGCCGGGAACTTAAGCTTAGTTTCGGTTTCGTTCGGTTGCACCAAACTCGCTTATCGCTAAACCTAGCACTAAACTACGCTTAACTTAAGCGCCCAACATTGGGCGCTTTGCTTCTGGTTGTTTCTTAATCCTGGATTAAAAACATGGCGGCTGGTTTGTCACGGTCGACGCGGTGGACGAAATTGGTTGTGCAAAGTGTTTTAGGCTACATCAGCGTGAAAGTCTCGACAAAATGACTTTCGATTGTGACAAGGATGCAAAATATTGTCGCGTGAAGTGTTTATCGACCCCTGTTTTCAAGTTGGCTCTCCACTTTCAGGGCGTGTTAGCCCTAACCGAGAAACGTACGGAGCTGTGGGGCTCACGTCTGTATTCCCGTTGGTTCTTCTGTCAACGAGCTTATTCGTATGTACATACTTATTAATTTTCGCATAGCTGTAACGTATTGTTATTTACCACCTTGTTTATTTACACTTGCAGCGCGTATCCTTCAATCTGATCAGCGCGTTGAATAGTGGCAGTACATGATCTCAGCGATCAGCTGATTGTCGACACCTCTGCCGTTTGCATTAGATTGCGGCGCTTTTAAGTAATAAAACAGCGAAAATTCAATTTCTTTCGTTTCCTAAGTTTTGAGATAATCTTCAGTGAATTTTCCTTATCTCGCGAGTAGAATCTTGGCTTCAGAAAACTGTATCGTTCCATAACTGTAACTTTTTTGCTGATCGCATTTTTTTTATATACTTTGCTTTATATCTTTCATTCGTTTCCCGAGAACGGGATACTGTTGTTTCCGAGTTGTGCTCTGTGATGGTGTTTTCCCTTTACTTTTGTCGTTTGTTGTCATTGTGACGATGGTTGAGACTGTATACCGGAACACGTTTTCAATAAAATTCAGTTCAAAGTTGCGCCTTGTTGTGTCCTCCGTAACCTTTTTGGTGATCGCGAATTTTTAGGAATATTTTGCTTTATATCTTTCATTCGTGGCGACGACAAATCGTAACGACTACTATGTTAGATTCGTTCATTGCTGTATCGGGGCAGGCTGGGGCAGGTGATGCGAAGAGACGACCGTTCTTATCGGCGCGATGTGATGTACTAGTGGGAGTTTTTTTTTTTTTTTTTTTTTTTTCTGAACTCGACAGTGTGAAACTGATGTCCGTTTGAGGCTGCAGCGGATGTTCAACGACGGTACAGTGCAGTTCTGTCACCTTGCTGATAGCAACGAGCACCGTCGATGCAAGGTCTCGTGACCTGACCTCTCGACGACTTTTATTCGACGATTTCCGGGCATTTTCGCAGCTGCCGTGGCGAGTTCGTCACTGTTTTGAACTTCATCGGTCTCAGGCTTGACTTGGTTTTAGTAGTCATCTTACCTGCCTACTTATATCCATGATGTTTTGTCTTCAGCGATGTAGTGAGTAGAGTGTCCTTCTCGCGTTCGGTGAGTTTTGGGGCCCCCGATGGCTCCTTCGCCTCAAAATGTGAGCACGAAAACTACTACCACTGTCAAAATATCCTGTTATCAACCGATATTAAACACACAATCACAGATGTAAAGAGCATTCGTGTTTATTTGAAGCTTTCACTTCTGTTATTGAAAGTTAAACGAAAAAATGATTGAATTTGGAGACCTTTAATTTGTTACTCACCGAAGAAATACAGCGAAAAGCAGACGCCGACGACGACTACTACCGCAGTTTTTCTTTTTTTTTTTTTGTTTTTTGTTTTTTTTGTTTATATCACGTGATTCCTCTCCGCCAATCGTATTCGTCGCTCTGAGCGTTCCCTAGTTTGCTCTGTTTGTCCCTAGATTCCCTACGCAAATCCAGCGTTTAGCTAGGGGCGCGTCTGTAAAGCCGGCTTAACGTTGGTGCAACCGGAATTTAAACCCGTGCTTACCTAAGCTCGGTTTAGGGCGCTAAGCCGGCTTAGGAAAGCGCCGCTTTGGGTTAAGATAAGCGACGTTGGTGCAACCGGCCCTTAGTGGTTTTCGATGACGCCGAGCAAGTTTCTTATTGGAACTCTAAGTCTAGTTTCATTTATTAAAAAGTTAATTAAAAAATTTCAACTAATTAGTCGACTGAACGTTACGATTAGCCCCCTATACTATGTCCCCCTGGCCGTATAACTGACCTGCGCAGACCGCATTAATCTAGCTTTCATGTTTTTTTTTGTTTTTTTTTTTTAATCTTGTTAAGCTTAAAAAACACACACACATACATATATACATATATATATATATATATCATGATCACTTCGTAATCTGCTCCACGGCTCCCCGATCACTTTCGCTGGAAGGAGGCATCAGACGAGCGGGGCATGAAGGCGCGATTACCCACAAATTTTTTGACACAGTCGCAACCCCGCTTTCCCTCCCAGACTCGATTCGTTTATCGGAGAAAGGCAAGCTTCACGCACCGGCGCTCAACGGACTTCTCGTGGTTCAATCTACTTAGCACCCAAACGACGAGTGCTCAGGCCATCTGAATTGCCGAGTGAACGGCCTCCAAGTCGACTTGCCGCCGCGATATGCAATGCCACCAGTATCGTTTCGTGGCCCCCATAAAGAGGAAAAGGAACGAGGAGTCGCACATTTACCCAATGCGAACACGTCCTTTTTTTGTTTGTTTATTCTTTCTGTAACGAGATATTGAAAACCAACGCGCTCACTTCCAACCCAACGCTCGTTCAACTCCCGCTATCAGATGCTCGATGTCGACGCAGCCAGATCGAGCGACCAGCGAATGCGCCCTCCTGGTTCCCGGCGGCCAATTAACAAACAACGATACGCACCCAGCCTGCTAACACCCTTTAGGTTGAAAACATCCACACCATATGGCTGTGCGCTCGGCGTCATCCCTCTAGTTTCTTCCCTCCCCCCTTAGCACTTTAGCAGAGCGAACGCTGGAGAGGAGGCCAGTGGAGAGGAGCCTTCATGTGCGCTTTGCAGGGTGATGCCACCCTTTGTAATACCACGCGCCGACAAACCAGCAGCCATTTTGTTCCTCGGCGATAATCCGTGGGGCTTACAACCCTCCCGGAAACAAGCACCTTATCTCACAAGTTCGGAGCAGCGTTGTGGAACCCACGGAGGGAGGATTAGCATTTTCCCCCTCGGATGGGATTACCGATGGACACAAAGGCCACTTTCCGGCGCACGGGGAAGCAATGAGAGAAACAAAATGGCGGTGGGAGAGGGTGTGGGAAAGAGAAACAGGCAGTTGGCATCACTCTATGCGAAGCGCACATGAAGGCACTCTAGGCCAGAGGAGAGGAGGACACCAGCAATCATGGCGAGCATTAGCGCTTTGGCGTATGGCTCCCTTGTACGGTTCCCATCTGTGACATCACAGCCAGGATTATCGATTGCAAGCAACAGTTTCGGTTGTGTGTAATGAAAACGGTGGAAGCTTGCAGTCATTGTTTTTTTGGTATACAAGCTTGTTTTTGATGACATATTGTTCGTTGGACTTTATTCAATAAAAAGGACCAGTTCTATATACAGAGGGAAAGAAGTCGTAGTAAACTCTGATCATGATGTAGAATACCCGAGATTGTAAAACCTGGGAAACTTGGTCGAAGAAAAAAGACGGGAGAAAAGAACTCTGAATTAAAACGAAAGAAACACACAAGAGGACGAAACAGACGACACAGCTTTTTAGAATTTTTACACGCTCAAGTCTAAATTCGAAAGCTGTGTCGTCTGTTTCGTCCTCTTGTGTGTTTCTTTCGTTTTAATTCAATGTACATTACCAACACGCTCAAGTCTAAAATAATTAAAAGAACTCGCAGAAAAATAAATAAACTGGCACTATTTTCTCTCGAGGGGGCCATATCCACGGGTCTCCTCCCACTCCATAAAATTTGACCAATGGAAATAGTGATTTTCGTGCAGATTCTGAGCGTTAATATTATTGCTCCTTTTAGGCGCGTTGCGCATTATATTTGGACAAAAACGTCAAATAGTTGAACGTAAAAAAACTTATAACTTTAACGCCGTTTAACGGCGTTTTTTGGTGTCTGCTCCCACAGAAAGAGGGGCGCGTCACGACCTTTGATTATATTTTTAATCGTAAAATCTGCCGCGTTATTTATGTTTTTTTTATTTCTAAGTATGCTTAGAGCTTGCAGATTGAGTTATCAGCATAAACAGACGAGCTCAGAATCCACTTGAGCGCCCCTTTAAACCAACACCGCCAAGGTTGACATTCTCTGCCAGTACTCCTCTCATTTCTATTTAGCAAAATAAGAATTCATCACACTCAAAACCTGATACTGAGAATTTGGTCAACAGTACAGGAAGTCGATCACAGCGACGCTTTCGGTCGCGCACACGAGAATCGCCGATGGCGACCGTAGCTTTCCTTCGTGCTGTGAATGAAGGATGCGAAAGACGCTTGGCTATTCCGAGTCGGACCACACCATTCGCACGCCCCTACTTTGTTTTACACCCAAATGGGTGTAAAAACTGAACCTTAGGAAGGTTAACGACGAAATAGGGTGCTAACGCTAAGGGTAACGACCTACTGAAACCCTATAAGGTTCAATAAAAAAGTTGACCTTAAAGCCGCGCTCACAGTGCTAGTACTACTGTCAAGACCGGTTATAACGAAGTCAGTTATAACGAAATAGCAGCTACAGCGAAGCGATGACGATTTCCCATTCAATTTTGAACTTCGTTATAACCGAAGTCGGTTATATCGAAATAGCGGATATAGCGAAGTGACTTCCGATTCCCGTTGACTTCGTTATAACGGGTCTCGACAGTACATCATACAATGAACAATCTGCAGATATATTCCAAACGTATATGAAGATAACATGCTTCGAAGATGCTTGAGGATACGTCCGCAAATAATTATGTCGTTGTGGCTTCAGCGAACAGCGTCTGGATGGATAGATAGATATTGACTGTTCCCTTCATACCGGGCGGTAGCTTGCGCCACCTAGCCTCGAACTAATTAATTAAAACAATCGCATGATGTATAAGCTTAGTGACTGCGGCTTAAACGTCTAAAAAAAGTCTAAAACTTAACCTTAACTTCCAAAAAAAAACATTTCGGGTGATAGCCCTGGAAGTGGGACAAATCGCAAAGCACACCACTGGAAAGGCGTACGAACGTTTAGTCACACGAGGTGTACACCGGGAAGTTCACGCTGCCGTCAACGAACCAGCGATCCCCGAGGAACACGTGTGTTCTTCCCGCGTGGCGCCGTCCTTGAAGAAGAGTGACCCCCAAGTTGGGCTGGCTGAGTGCCGACCCGACCGTAGACGACCAGCAGCCGTCGGCGGCCAACCGGTCATGGGGTGCGCACGGACGGGATTAGCACACAAAGATGCTCCCCGTACGTCGCTTACGTAAGCCGCCAGACTCCACCCGGGGGAGGGGAGGGAGGGGGGGGGGGGGGCAGAAGGAGAAAATTGTGGCCTTCCAGGAAGTGCGTGCGCAGCACCCCTCCCAATCGTGACGCGCCCTTCTCCGCTGCCCGCCTTCCCCCACCCACTCTTCAGATTCGTTTACATACGGGTGTAGCGAACTTTCTGTTGGATTCTCAAGTTCGATTGGTTCGACGAACCTTCGACCCCATGGACCAGAGGGGAGTAGGTCACGATGAATCGGAAGAGAAAATTCAAAGAACGCAAAATATTTACCCGCGCATAAAACGCTAAACTATCGATATTCATAAAGGCAGTTTGAAAGCCGACGCCGTCAGGGAGCGTTACCACAGACGCTGGAAGAGTGTTCCACGAAAGCGTGGTTCGAGGTATGAATGAACTGTGAAAAGTTGCAGTTTTACACGAGTATGCCACCATTGTATTGGGGATCGAGACACATATTTGGACATACTAGAACTCTAACGCTATGTTATGTAGAAAGGAACATCAGTGTTGCCCGACTTATACACACAAACACAAATTTCACCTTTTGAGGAAACAAAAAAAAAATACTATATACCGCAGTTTGTTTCCAATTTGAGAGAATGATTACCATCAGGAAAGTACACACAAACCTTTAACAACTTGGTCAGTCCGTAAACGGCAATTAGCACACCCGATAAATAGTGCACCCTTTCACCGCCAAACGGCACCCAACTCTTTTTTTTTTTTTTAACACATTGTTTGAACGTTTGACAAAGCTTCACAATAAAAGTTCGAAGAAGTCGAACCTCAACAGGTTCGCGAGTTTCGTCCGACGCGGCCGCTGACAACGTCGCCCAAAGCCCCGAGGCAAACCGGAAATCGTCCGCCGCGATTTGGTATGTATGTAAGCTTCAGACAACGCGCGTGCCAAGCGAGACAACAACTCTCGCCGGTTCGTGCAGTCACGTGGATTATTCGTAATGCGTGAGGAACGCTTAAAAGCGTTTCCGGCATTGGCAGGGCCCCAAGGGCCTGTTTTACACATTTGCGTCCGACTGCAATCACCTGCATCGTACGGACGAAAGAAAACACTGGCGCCATCTGCAATGCCCGTGTTGCAAAAATTAACCAATAGATGGCGCCAGTATACGTCCTCTCGTGCCAAAATTGCTACGCGATATTTGTCATCAAATGACCCTTCGACGTCGGAAATCGCACACGCCGCTGCGGGTAGCACCGTACGGATTTTATCGGTGGACTATCTAGTCAGAATGTTCATCGTATAGATAATCCGACGGAATTATCGATGGCTAATTCGAAGAGGATTCCCAATCGTTGGATAACGCGGGCAGATAAACAATCTTTGAATAACCCGAGCGCGATTAGTCACCGTTGGATGACAGGAAGCGGATCATCTATCGTTGGTTAGTAGGGGGAGGATTATCTATCATCTTGGTGACGACTAATCCGCACACAGTCAGACTTGCTGGAGGGGAAACAAAAAAACACACACACAAAAAAAAACACGTTGCCATCGGACAAAACAAAATGCAATCATTACCATAGTAATTTCCGACAGCGGGCGCATTATTGGGAGGTCGTAATGATTTCACGAGCAGGGCAATCAAGTTTCACAGCACTTCCGTTCCGCATTAAAAAAAATAATAAAAAAAAAATAAAAAAACTGGGATCAAGATCTCGAAAATCACAACGTTCTCTCCGGTGACTTCACGAAAGTGGGCCAGGCCGGGCGGGACCACGGACAAAATTTGACAAGCTTAACGGGAGGCATCTACCGTCGGAGTTTGACTGGCAGGTATGGCCCCAAAATGTAAGAAGCACGAAATCACTTTGGCTTCAGCATACCTGCAGGCCTCGCGGAGGAGCACTAAAAACTAAAAGAAAAATTACGGAAAAAAAAAATAAATAACGCGAGTATTGCGTTCACCTTAAAAACCGTAATAAAAAAAAAAAGACCGGCTTTTTGCGAAGTATTACTAATTTCCCCGTTTTACGTAGACAATTAAGATTTATGTAGGTGCCTTTTATATTACGTACGCGTTATCTTATCAAGAAGCGCACCTTTAAAACGCCCAAAAACCACAGCTTCCTCCTCTGACAACCAAATCTTGCAAGACCTACTTCGCTCGCCGTTAAAACAATGCGCAAAACTTTTTTTTTTTTTTAATGAGGTGAAAACGACTATTGTCGTTCCGTCTGGCTCTCGATGTAAGCAGACGTAAGCTCCCGCAAGGTAAGCTAACAATACTGTGTGAGCGGGCATTCATTCTGAACGTTCGGACAAAACAAAATCAAACATCTACACTACACCTGCTTAGTTCATTTGTCAAAGTGGTGCACCGCTCCTCGCACGCGCCTAAGAGTGGAACTCGTATCGAACTCTCGTCGAACTTTGAGTACGAAGCAGTCGAACCTGGTCGATTTCGAATTTCGACAGGTTCGCGACAACCCCTAGGCCCGCCCCCAATAGACGCCCCGCGGAGGTTCCGCAGAAACGAACCGCGACAACCCGTTGGTCGCCAGCCACACAGCCTCACCGGGGGGAAGGGATCGTTCACCCCGACCGGCGACGGCGGCCTGCCCGAGGCGCAAGACCCGCGAGAGCCATGCTCGGATGACCGCTCCATCCGTTCGGGTGAAGAGAAAAGACAACAGCAGCCAGGGACATCGTGAGCCCAGCTGTCTGTGACGTCACGTCCAGGAGGTCCGCGCATGCGCAAAGGCTCGGATCCTTAGAGAGAAACCGGTTGTCGCGCAAGCGCAACGAACAACGCGGCTCCCGTGGGCAAAGGACGCGCAGATGCTTATGCACCCTATATTTTCTAACTATATTTTCTGACTCCCAGGCCTTTACCCTTTCTGGAATGCTATTTAATATCGTGAAATTCATGATAGTTATTGCGAAATCGGCAAATGAAAATGATGCAAAAACAGACATTCAAATATACCCGCCCTTTTCAGGGCCGTGACGTCAGTGGAAGTTCAGCTTGCCAGTCGGGCGAGCAGTCTAAAAAATAGAATATGCCAATTATTTGTTCCGTGCTGGAGCGCGGGGACTGGAGCGAGCTTCCAAGGCATTCATTTGACACCATGAAACTGCTTCGAATCAGTTGGGAACAAATTCTACAGTCCAAAGAGTGAACCCCTGCACTTCCAATGACGTCACTTTTTCATTGTTGCCAGTAGAGACTTTCAGTTTGAAAAACACGGTGAGGACCAAAATTGTAAATTCAATAACTTCGTGAAAAAAAAATATTTTGACCTAATATTTGGGATACTATTTTGGCGATGTTGTTTGGCGAGTTTAGCAAAATTTCAAGCAAATCGGGGACCATGAAGAAATCGGCGGAGTACCCCTTTAATGTCCCAGAAATATGTCCGTCTCCACTGTCGACCCGTCCGCGCATTTCCCCGCTAGCTTTAGCGGGAGTTTCGAATGTGTGCGCAATTGTGCACCAATAAGGGACACGTCACACGTTACTGGTCACGCGGGAACGTTTTCCCGCTTCATTTAGCAGAAGGGAAAAGAAATTTGAACTGGTGCATACGCGCGCCACTTCCAGAAATCGCCGATTCAGAAGGTTCTGGTATGAAAGTATCTGAGCACGTGCTCAACAGAGCGCGGGCAGTCTCTCAACAAAAGAAACTGGAAGATTCTGCTGGCTGCAGTGACCTCCCCAAGGTACATTTTGTGCCCATCGCGGCTTACCTTTTTCTTCTTTTTTTTTTCTTCCCCTAGTTTGTTTAAGTCCCGTATTTTTTCGTCAGGTGGCGCCGATCATTTGGTCAATGGGCGGAGCTTGTTGTCCGCTAGAATCAGCGGGTTTGGCGATAACGCGAGTCGGCGTTACGTCTCTGTGTTGTTTATTATTGTGAAATCGCATAGAATTGCTATGAGTTAGAGCCACAAAATAGCGCACAGAAGTAGTCATCCCCCGGTTGTCAGACTGCGCTGCTGTGGTTGCCAGACTGTCAAAATCTCCTTAAAGGGCTACTTCACCGATTTTTTCATTGTCTCCGATTCGCTTGAAATTTTGCTAAACTAACCAACAAACATCGCGAAAATAGTATCCCAAATATTAGGTCAAAATATTGTTTTTTCGCGAAGTTATTGAATTTACAGTTTTGGTCCTCACCGTGTTTTTCAAGCTCGAAGTCACTACTGGCAACAATGAAAAAGTGACGTCAGTGGAAAGCAGGGGTTCACTCTTTGGGCTGTAGATTTTGTTTTAAACTGATTCGAAGCAGTTTCATGGTGCCAAATGAATGCTTGGGAAGCTCGCTGCAGTACCCGCGCTCCAGCACGGAACAAATGATTGGCATATTCTATTTTCTGGCTGCTTGCTCGACTGGCAAGCCTGCCTGCCACTGACGTCACGGCCCTGAAAAGCGCGCGTATATTTGAATGTTGGTTTTTGCATCATTTTCATTTGCCGATTTCGCAATAACTATTATGAATTTCGCGATTCTAAATAGCATACCGGAGAGAGTAAAGGCCGGGGAGTCAGAAAATATAGTTATTTGAGGTAGCTCAAAAAATCGGTGGAGTACCCCTTTAAGAAGGCTGCTTCAATAAATGATTTAACGCTGGTGCAGTTGAAAGAAATGCGGCGGGTCAAGGTAATTCCAGGGGTCCGTCACTCGACACTGCTGTTCCACCGAAAGAACAAACTATACACCTCGGCGTGCCAAGGACTCTCGAGCCGTCAACGCGTCTGACAAAGTGCAAAGGAAGGTAAGGCCACAGGAAACGCGAAAGGAAACATTAAACGAGCAAAAAGCAACCACTCGAAGACAGGGCAAGCGTGGATTCTCAACTGCGTCCGTTTCGCCTACACAGCCTTGGCCAAACACTCGTCGCCGCGAACCCGAGACACTCTTAAAAAAACCGTAAAAACCGGGACACGTCAGAGGTTGCTCAACTTCCTCGAAACCAAACGACACGAGTGCGTGTACTGCCACCGGGTTGTCCGCACCCTCGCGAATACAAGTGTGCCTCAAAGAAAAAAAAAAAAGAAAAAAAAATTGAGCGGCCATGAAACGCCTTTTGTGTTTGTTTTTCCTGTGGTAGCCAGTGCTCAGGAAACATTCTTCTGTGTTCGCGCACTCGAGAGACAAATAACATGCTACAACAGTGCCATTTTTGAGGTGAACTGCAGCCTTTGAGCTGTTCACCTCAAGGGCCGCCAAAAGAAAGGGTATGGCTCCTCGCGGTGAAAACTTGCATGTGACATCAGTTATTTTACCAAAATGTACCCGTTTCGAACGCAAAGATTATATGCATAGGCGAATGCGCTGCTCTACAATATCATTTGCAAGAGCATTCCAGCAAGAAAAGAACTCTTCCTAAGCCATACCGCCCACACACGTATCTTCAACCAACCAGCAAAAAAATGAAATAAATTGCTTGTTTCGGTTTTTTAGTCAACTCGACACAGGCATGTTATGCGTCGGAAAACACAGCACTCCCCAAACCGACGAAACAAACAAACAAAAAAGAAAAAAAGGTTATGGGAGTTTGCCAAGACAGCTTCTGAAATACGGGCCAAAGACTCAACCGTGCCGGAAACACTCAGAAAACCATTAAAGAAAAAACGCGGCAAGAAAACGAGAAGGTGGAAGCAGGGAGTTCCCCAGGCCGAAGTCATCTTTCAGAGCCCGTGTCGCCGACGCGCGCGGGAGATATCCTTCGAGCGCTTCAATCCCTGCAGCGCTCGGTCGGTAGTCGCTGACAAAAAGTCGGTAGCCCCCCCCCCCCCCCCCCCCCCCCCCCCCCCACACACACACACACACACGAGCGCGTAAAATGGTAAAATCGCTCCATCCCTCGCTAATACTTCCGGCGTCCCCACCCCAAAAACCCAAATCGTCCGCGTTTTTTTTTTTTTTTTTTTTTTTTATTCTTCCAATTTTTGATATATTTTACACACTTTCCGGCACATAAAACGAGCACTTTGCGACAGTTCCCTATATATATATATATATATATATATATAGGGAAAGATAGGCGTAGGACTGGTTCAACGAGCACGTTGCCTGCACCGCGCGGTGAGCTTAGGTTGTCAGCAAAGCGCGTCTCGCGTGAAGCAACACCGCTGCTCAGCTCGGAGCACATGGAGCGAAAGCTCGCCGGGTAGTACGAGGAACAAAATGGCCAAGTTCGTACTACATGTGAGCGTGCGCGCAACCGTCAGAATAGGGAGTTGTAGTAGATCGTTTTTCTCCTCCGCTGCGTCATCCCCGAAGAAAACGCCGCAGCTGCGCATGCGCGCCGCCAGCCTTGTCTGCATAGTTCAAGGTCTTGAGGCGGATTACGGAGCGCTATCCGGGTGCTTAGCGGGCTGCGAAAACGGTCTACTACAATTCCCTACTAGGGAATTGTAGTAGACCGTTTTACGACGGTTCTACGTTCCCCGGCCCTCTCCGTTTCGATGCGGACGAGCGCCAACCACACAGTGGCAGTGTTGCCAGATTGGGCTATATATAGCCAAATTGGGCTACATTTTTTTCTAGTTGGCGTCAAAATTTCGCCTTTGGCTATGTGGCTATTTTTGGGCTATTTCTAAGGGCGCAGCGAACTCTTGTCGAACCTCAGGTTCGACGTCGAACTTTGAGGTTCGACTAGTTAATTTTCGACCTTCTAGTCAGTTTCGAAAAAAAAATTTTTCTTTTTTGGCTATTCGAGAGGAGAGAAAGGAAGGAGAATGGCTTCAAACTTGTACAAACTTCGGGGTTTTCACAATGCGCAGAGAAGCAGTGCTAGCAGAGTTCAAGCGGTCTCCCCACAGCGCAGTGAAGCAAATCAAACAAACAAATTGCACTGTTTTTAAAGGTCCGGTAGCGCGTCTTCTACCCGGACGTAAACTGGACTCTCCAAACGCAGCTTTGGTGCCCTTTGCGAAAATTCTTAGGCATCGCCAACTTTAAGAAAAGAAACACAATCAAAAATAGCTTTAACCGGAACGGGGGACGCTCACATTCTACGAAAAGAAAAATAGACGGGTGGGTTATTGGTAAGAACCTTAGATATAAGGGGTGCTAGTTTAAAGCTCCCAGTTCTGAGTGTTCTGCTTCTACATTCTGTTCTTTTACTGTATGATTATATCTCCCGGCCCCGGGCTTCACAATACAGCTGTCCATGTATGTTTTCTATTTCTGAAAACCTACGAAGGATGGGTAATTGTTTCACAAATTTTCATCCTTCTTAAAGGGGCCCTGCAATGACTTTTTTACTGATTTTTAATTTGCACCGAACCTGAGCGCACTGAACGTAGTAACTTAGTGAAACTTTTCTTTTCTCGAAATTCCCTTTATTTTAAAAGTTATAGGCAAATTAAAATTACAAAAACAAGCAAAAAATAACCTCCCTCATGACGTCCTTGGTTGTTTGAGAGTGGCCGTGAACTAGAGGAGAAGTAGTGAGCTCATCGAGCGCTCACGGCTGCCGCACTCCGAGTCGACGGCGCGAGAGGGCGCCATTGAAGCGTGTTCTGGATAGGCTGTATGCAGCGGGCAGCCAGAGCGGCTCTCATTGCATTTGCCGCGCGATTAAATACTGATTCGGCATGATACTTCATTGGCCACAAACGAAAGCAAACACGGGGTAAAGATCAGTTCAAAACGGGAGCCACTTAGCGCTGCCATTGCGCCAATGGGCTAAATCGCCAGCCAAGCCCGCGCCGAGAGCCTTGGGAACGCTTGGAACCGGTCGGATCCTCGAGCCGGTATACGACCGCAGCGCCGCCGCGTACATCCGGGACCTTTCCGTGTCGGCGCCTGATCCCACTATTCCTTTCTATAGTCAGTTACAGGTTAAGAAGGTAGCGGCAAATGCCCCTCAAAGGGAATCAGATATCCCTCGGCCACCTTTGCATCCAATAGCGTCCCACCGTTTTCGTGACGTCGCGGACAACGCGCGAGGAGGGTCTTGCCTTTCTGTAGATATTTGCTTTATCTTTCGACTTTGAATTAGCATTGTGGAAGCCACGAGAGGGAGATTAGAGTTCTCCCCCACCGACGGAAACAAATACAACTTTCGGGGATTAGCTTCCCCCCCGATGGATACAAAGGCTGCTTTCAGGGGCTCGGTTCCCTCTCCGATGAATACAAAGGTCGCTTTCTTAAAAAGCGGGATCGGAGACAAGTGGGAATCCATTGAAGCGGAACAAGGAGCGTTTCCAGTGAACTCTTCTTTCGACTGCGGAGAGATTTGAAACGGGCGCATCACACTTGTGGGAGGAGCTTCTCCTACCTTCTTGACTTGTAACCGACTCCTTTATTGAGGTATTGCCTGTAGCTACAGGCGAAACTTCAACGAGCATTTTAAGCATGGCTGACAGGCCAGGCAACGCATGAACCACAGCTGGTATGTGAAAATAAAGAAATATGGCCACAATTGCAGGGGCATCACTACAGATTTACATCTCGCACAATAAACGCTGCTGATGGTCCGAATGAATTGGCAGGTTATGTATACTATTTTTTTTTTTTTTTGTATCTCTGTCTTTAAACAAGATCGCCGAAGCAGAAAACCTGCATGCTGATCGAGCAACGTGCTAAATACAGTCTCGGCCATGGGGAGAGAATCACAAGTAAGACAGCCCAAGTGCAGGGGCAAAGTAAAAAAACACACAAGGAACATTTATTATATACATTGCTCGCACTTGACCTTTGCTGGATTCGGATAGTATTTCAATGAACTACACGGATGGTATCTGTGGACTTGTTTATATCAATTTTCAAGTAATATATAACAAACATAAGTTAGGGTGTCTAGCTCGTTATTAGTCCATTAAGCCCTAAAATTTAGATTTTACTTAAATCCAATTGTCCTGAAGCTAAAGTACCAGAAGCTTTTCTCACGCAGACTGTCGCCCTTCACAGGTTCCACATTTTCTGCTACTAGTGCTGCATCTACCACTGGACAGACGTTCGAATGCTTGCTTTTACTCCTGTTTTCCTCTGTTGTCAGAGAGTCCAGTTGCAGGGAGTTTGGAGGCTGAGGAAGCTTTTGGGGACCTGCGGCAGTGACTCTTAAATGGAAATGACAATTCAGACTAAACGGTGCATTTTCCGAATACCAAAGGCTGGAATAAAGAATGTCAGGAAAAAGTATAAACATCCCAAATTACGGCACTATTGCTGTGCATATTTTGGGCAGTTTACTGCATATCATAGAGCCAACTGGGGGAAATTCGGCCGTTTTTGCTGCTACCATACAAACTAATTTCCAGTAATTGTGAATCCTCTAAGAAATATGCCTGCATAAGCGTATAAACTATATAATTAATTCAGGAAGAAGCTACATTTATGTAAAACAACCCTGTTTCATGAGCACTTCAAAGATCATCAGACGCAGGGCCTTTAAAACATCTGCAAACCAGCGCATGCAGAGTGGAAGCGCAGAGTCGGGGTCGCGAGCTAATTTGCCGACCACCGAAAGGCTCATGATATAAAGGCCGCTTCAGATGCCTTGAAAGCGGGATGTAATATCGTCCAAAATCATGAACATGCAAGGAACAGAATTCCAGCGTCTGAAACACTTGCGTCACCGCTTCACCGACCCCTCTCAAGATTGCCTTGCGTCGTGTGGACGGACGGGGAGGTTCATCGGCGTAATTGACCTTTTTCATAGTTCGGCCACGATCGTGGCGCGCCCTCGCGGGTATCGCTCGAAACACTTTTGGTGGCTCTTGCACCGTCTCTCCGTCGTCCGCACCAGGCCTGGCGTGCCTCCCGGTCCATGTGTTTACGTGTCTTCTCTGGTGGCGTTGTTCCGTCTTTCCCCATTCTGAACGTGTATTTCTGTCTTAGTTTGGCGTGCATATTTTCTTCGAAATTGCTGAGGACGACCTGGAGGATTAACAAAAGCTACTGTCTACGATACAGAGGACCTCGTTCGTTTTTATACCTTCAAGGGTGCATAGACATCCGACGCTGCGTCAGTTTCTACCATCGACTCGGAGCCACTTAATCGTCACTTCGGTATCGCGTCTTGCAATTGGCTGCTAAAAGAGGGGTCCGCTCTCAAGGCAGAGTCGCAGATTGTTATGTAAGGAAAGTATTGGTAACCAGTTTCGATACCGACCCAACCATCTACCCTGTGCGGAGCTCGTGAGCCCCGTTTATAACGCCCGGCCACTACAAACAGTTGATTTTTCTCCCCTTGATCGCTTAAGTTATTCTAGCTTATTGCGTCCGTCACTTAGCCGTCCTGTGTACCGCGCGAACGCACGAGCATCACCGTATTCGGGAATTTAGGGCGGTGTGAAATACGGGCGGTCTTGATATCGCGAAGGCTCGCCTGCACCAACAAAAAGTAAGGAAAGGTACGTTAGAAACAATCTCTCTTTAAATTCAGAACGTTTACGAACCTTCGACAAAGTGAGCCCAGCAAACAAAGGAGTTCACGGTTGGTTGCCAAGGCATTCCATCAGAGTTCTGTCTCCGTGAAGCTTAAATTCATTTCGCACGCTTTAAATGTTTTGCCAGCGACTGATATTTTTATCTGTTTTTTCTTCTCTTTTCACATGCATGGCAAGACGCACGCCTGAAGGACGGAAAGCTTTAGCGTGTTATTCTTTACTTGAGTACCGTGTATGGCGTGATTTCGTCACACAACCTCGCGTGCACATTTACTATTAACGGGAAAATAATCGAGAGTGTAGGCGAGCTGGTGTAAGTTGAACATGGTGGTAAACTTGATATACGAATATGCATTGAGGACAGGGACGGAAACAGGACTTCTTTTAAGAAGTCCTGTGTCCTTGATCTTTTATCCTTTCATGTATTCGTATCTATTCACCAACAAGCTCAATTTTAAGCATTAAACCTGAGACTGGTGTAGGAAAAGGACAACGCAAAAAGAGAACAGGCATCGTCTCAAAAGGCGTTACCTGTTCTTTTTCTGTCTCCTTTTGCGTTTTCGTTTTCCTACCCCTTTCCGGCTTACCATCATGTTCCGATTTACTGTATTTTAGTTAAAATCAGAATGAAGCGCCGTCACATTGATGATCCAGCCGGCTGACACGGGCGATTGGCGTCCTAGGCTTTTGAAACCAGGGCAAAATGGCGGGGTGATTGACATCGAGTCTTTTTGTGCACCACCCGCAAAGGCTGCTGAAACTCCATAAAGGCTTCCATTTAAACCATTTTTGCTTTTATTTGTGCAACCTACAGCTGCGCGGTGGTGACGCGCGACGACTATGAAGCCAAGCCGCGAGAATAGCGGAGGAGTCAAGCCGAACCAGCACTGTCTGTACGACCGAGCGGACGAGAGAGCCACCAAAAATGGCGCCTTTCCCTTTCCTCCCTCTCTCTCAGGGTCGGCGCATGCGCCCAGCGATCTCTGAAAAAGGTCAATTGCCTCCGCCGATAGTTTTCGGGATTTGTAACCCAATTTTAAAGGTAAAAGGGACAAGCAGGCTTATAAGATGTACGGAAGCACGTTAATATCGGCCTAACTCAACGTCTTGTACACCGGGTAAACGAAGTCCGGCTCCTCGAAGAGCTTGCGGCACACAACGCCAAACCAGGAAACCGGCGCTGGGAAGCGACCCGATGCGAGATCGCGGAGCGGGGTACTCGCCCTGACGTCACGGTACACCTCACCCAATCAGGGCGCGGCGACCGCAGTGACGCTTGTGTTCGCTCTCGGGGCTAATAGTATGCGCCGCTTTTTCCACCGCTTGGTGGCGGGTATATCGGCGGGTCATTTCTTGTTTCCGTACTTTATGAACATGCATTCGTTTCTTTTTTGATCTAAGATACTGAACAAAAACTACTTTTCTAAAAAATTGAAACGGTTCGCGCCACTTATATTTTGTATTTCGACTAAAAAGAAGCTTTGAGCGGCTCTGACCAGTAGTAAGCCCAGGACCAAAGACGTCACATTTTGCGCGCTTTCGGCGAGGCGGGTCGCCCTCCGCGTCGTCCGGTTAAAATATGACGCACTGATATTTAGTTACTCTCTCCGTGCCCGCTGGCTTGCCCGAACCCCAGGAGACGTGGAAACCTCAAAAAAGGTGGACGCTTAAATATGATTGCAGGGCCCCTTTAAGCTTTTTTTTTTTTTTATATATATATCAGGGGACCTAATGTACACAAAAAGTGGCGCATCTGAGGGTTGAAAAAGAGAATTTAACGTGTTGTTTTTTGCGCGTATGAAAAATTGTCAATAAAAGGCACAAAAATCGTGGTTTTTAGTTTTGGCTATTTTGGGCTATATTTATTTTATGGCTTTGGCTATATTTGGGCTATTAGCCCCGAGAAGTTCGCCTGGCGCCCCCTTACGGCGAACCGGGGTGACGTCACGGCGAGGAGAGAATTTTTCCCCGACTCGGTCCGCTCGCCCTGTGGACGCTGTGACGACGCTAACTGTCGGCGCGCTCGTTTCTATTTAATTTTTTTTGGCCTGCTTTTCGTAGGAAGTGTAAATTTTTATATACGCCTTTATTGAGGTATGGCCTGTAGCTACAGGCGAAAGTTCAACGAACATTTTAAGCATGGCTGACAGGCCAGGCAACGCATGAACCACAGCTGGTATGTGAAAATAAAGAAATATGGCCACAATTGCAGGGGCATCACTACAGATTTACATCTCGCACAATAAACGCTGCTGATGGTCCGAATGAATTGGCAGGTTACGTATACTATTTTTTTTTTTTTTGTATCTCTGTCTTTAAACAAGATCGCCGAAGCAGAAAAGCTGCATGCTGCTCGAGCAACGTGCTAAATACAGTCTCGGCCATGGGGAGAGAATCACAAGTAAGACAGCCCAAGTGCAGGGGCAAAGTAAAAAAAAAAAAAAAAAGGAACATTTATTATATACATTGCTCGCACTTGACCTTCGCTGGATTCGGATAGTATTTCAATGGACTACACGGGTGGTATCTGTGGACTTGTTTATATCAATCCTCAAGTAATATATAACAAACGTAAGTTAAGGTGTCTAGCTCGTTATTAGTCCATTAAGCCCTAAAATTTAGATTTTACTTAAATCCAATTGTCCTGAAGCTAAAGTACCAGAAGCTTTTCTCACGCAGACTGTCGCCTTTCACAGGTTCCAAATTTTCTGCTACCAGTGCTGCATCTATGACTGGACAGACGTTCGAATGCTTGCTTTTACTCCTGTTTTCCTCTGTTGTCAGAGAGTCCAGTTGCAGGGAGTTTGGAGGCTGAGGAAGCTTTTGGGGACCTGCGGCAGTGACTCTTAAATGGAAATGACAATTCAGACTTAACGGTGTATTTTCCGAATACCAAAGGCTGGAATAAAGAATGTCAGGAAAAAGTATAAACATTCCAAATTACGGCACTATTGCTGTGCATATTTTGGGCAGTTTACTGCATATCATAGAGGCAACTGGGGAAATTCGGCCGTTTTTGCTGCTACCATACAAACTAATTTCCAGTAATTGTGAATCCTCTAAGAAATATGCCTGCATAAGCGTATAAACTATATAATTAATTCAGGAAGAAGCTACATTTATGTAAAACAACCCTGTTTCATGAGCACTTCAAAGATCATCAGACGCAGGGCCTTTAAAACATCTGCAAACCAGCGCATGCAGAGTGGCAGCGCAGAGTCGGGGTCGCGGGCTAATTTGCCGACCACCGAAAGGCCCATGATATAAAGGGCGCTTCAGATGCCTTGAAAGCGGGATGTAATATCGTCCTAAATCATGAACATGCAAGGAACAGAATTCCAGCGTCTGAAACACTTGCGTCACCGCTTCACCGACCCCTCTCAAGATTGCCTTGCGTCGGGTGGACGGACGGGGAGGTTCATCGGCGTAAGTGCCTCCGCCGATAGTTTTCGGGATTTGTAACCCAATTTTAAAGGTAAAAGGGACAAGCAGGCTTATAAAATGTACGGAAGCACGTTAATATCGGCCTAACTCAACGTCTTGTACACCGGATAAACGAAGTCCGGCTCCTCGAAGAACTTGCGGCACACAACGCCAAACCAGGAAACTGGTGCTGGGAAGCGACCCGATCCGAGATCGCGGAGCGGGGTACTCGGCCTGACGTCACGGTACACCTCACCCAATCAGGGCGCGGCGACCGCAGCGACGCTTGTGTTCGCTCTCGGGGCTAATACCTCCCAGCCGTTTGGCGGTTTTTTGTTGGGACCATCTGGCAACACTGCACAGTGGTGTAGTCACCGCTGCGTGATGTACGTTCAAGATTCCAGATTAGCAGTCGCAAAGCATTGACGGATTTTCGAAATACCTTGCGCCCACTTGGCGCAAAAACGAGATTCGAGGATTCCCAGTAAGAAACAATCTGCGCATTAGGAATGGGGGCCAAAAAAAGATGACCCACGAAGAAAAAGGCATTTTGGGGGAGCCCAATCTAGGTCACTGCAGCTCAATGGAGCCAGCTTCCTCGGTCGAGGGAGTACCCGCGCTCGTTTGAGCACGTGCTCATACATTTTCAACCGAGAACCTCCTGAACCGGATAAGCTCCGTACGACAAATCCACCATAACCCAATTTCTGTGTGGGCGTGGCACGAGCGAGCGCGAAGACTTTCCTTGGAGGAACAAAGCTAGATCCTGTTGGGTCCACTGAAACCACGGTGACCTAAATAAGCTCCCCAAAACGTCGTTTTGGTGCAGTGCAGCTTATCTTCCCTTCCAACCAACCTCCTCCCCTTCCCCCCCCCCCCCTTTCCCACAAGTTCGTACGTAGAAGTGTCGGCCCCTCCTAACGGTGTCCTTTGTTTCCCCGAGTTTCCTTCCAGAAATTCCCGAATTAGGACCTACTTGAATAGGGCGCCTGAAACCAAGTCTCCGCCACAAAAGCGGGAATCGGTGGCCGAATGGGGCTAACTATAGTCAGTTACAGGTTAAGAAGGTAGCGGCAAATGCCCCTCAAAGGGAATCAGATATCCCTCCGCCACCTCCGCCACCTCCGCATCCAATAGCGTCCCACCGTTTCCGTGACGTCGCGGCCAACGCGCGAGGAGGGTCTTGCCTTTCTTTACATATTTGCTTTATCTTTCGACTTTGACTTAGCATTGTGGAAGCCACGAGAGGGAGATTAAGAGTTTTACCCCACCGACGGAAACAAATACGACTTTCGGGGATTAGCTTCCCCCCTCCGATGGATACAAAGGCTGCTTTCAGGGGCTCGGTTCCCCCTTCAATGAATACAAAGGTCGCTTTCTAGAAAAGTGGGATCGGAGACAAGTTGGAATCCACTGAAGCGGAACAAGGAGCGTTTCCAGTGAACTCTTCTTTCGACTGCGGAGAGATTTGGAACGGGCGCATCACCGCTTATGGGAGGAGCTTCTCCTACCTTTATGTGCGCTTTGAAGGCTCCCTAGGGCTAACGCGTCTCAGCTCAGAGGACGTGGAGCGAAAGTCTGCGCTGCACAACCTCCTCCTAGGTTCGGTCCCTGCCCGTTTAAATCTGGACGAGTTTCGTACCGGCACGCGTTCGTGTAATCACTACTGCGTGGTGCACGTTAAAGACACCAGGTTAGTGGTTGTACCGCACTGCCCAAATTTCTCATCTACAACTAAGAGACAGGTCACCCATTGAGGCGTACCCAAGGAAGCCACTTTTTGTTTCATCTCCGAAACACAACAACATGGGCAAAACAAAACCCAAAGCCTGAGGCATCGACGGATGAGCGACGCCACATCCTACACGCTGCAGCGAAGATAACGACGAAGCGACCCAAGGTTTTGATGCGACGTTCGGCTCCATGGTACGCGGAAGAAGGCGGCTACCAGGAGAGATCGGGGGCAGCCGTCGCTTGTCGAGACGTCAACGGACAACACCAATCATCGGGAAACTCTGCCAACAAGAACGCGACACGGGGCAAAACCCGTTCCGGGGTGCACCCGAGTGACAGATTGGTTCTGGAGAGAAGAAAGGAAAATGAGAAGAAAAGCAGCGCTGAAGCTACCGTCGAAGAAGGCGGGGAACGGAAGCGTAGCGTCGAGACGGCGGAGCGATCAATTTAGCCAGGAATGCCGGACGACGACGCAACGACCCAACTCGTTTAGCAACTATCGTAAGGAAGAAAATTAAAATACAGATTAAAAAAAGATACGCGGAATGCTCAGCTGGGCGTGAAGCTTTGCATGCAAAGTACGTGTTCGCAGTATACATTTAAAAAAAAAAAGTTTATAACAGAAGCACATACATTCAATAACTAGTAGTAAGAAAAAATATTAACAGCGCAATGTTTCTTTCTTGCCCCCCCCCCCCCCCCCCCAAAAAAAAAAAGATAAATAAAATTAAAAAGTGAATACAGTATAGTTTAACATTGTAAAACCCGAGACTTAGGACAAAAAAAGAACAAAAAAGGAAACGTATGCTAAGGAGCGGTAATAAGCCTCTTCTAGTGTCCCAAAACTTTTATTCGGTTTTCTTTGTATATCGTGTAGAATATCTAAACAACATTTAACAAAAACAAAAACAAAACAAAAAATCACCTAGCACGCAAATGTTGTGTTCAATTGAGGGGTTTGTGACACCGATTAAATGATAAAAATGTCAATAAACTTTAAAGTCGGTCCCATGTTCCAATCTGTGTTATTCTTCACAGCCACGTGGGGAAAAAAAAGTAACGTATTTACGACGAACAATATTAGCAATCCTAGCTATTCCATGCAACGACGTGCGGTTGAACATATCCTGGTTTAGAGCTCAATGAATACGCGCGCCGTGTAGACAGTTTCTTTCGCGTCTGACCATTGACAGAACCTGTTGTAGAACCAGATTGGAGCATCTCAACTGAACAACTGTTTATTAAAGGTACACACTGAAAGTTACACTGCTATAAAGACAATTTCGAGCAGAAGACGCCGTAATTCTTATTTATTTATTTTTATTCCCTACCCCTCTCCGTGACAATCTCTCCGTGTGTTTCGGACCGTCTCTGTGTCTTCACTTTTGTGTATTACGGAAATGAAAGGCCATTCCCTGGTGATCTGTGCGATGTGCGGTGAACAAACCATAGCGTTTAATTTCGGAATGAATTGTATATAATATATCGATGATGAGCTGACTTTCCATGTCTTAGTAACATGACAGCTAATAGCTAGCCATGCTAGTTTACAGTGAAAGTTTTATAAATCGAAACAATACAACGTCTGTGCCTCTTTGATATTGAAGGTCTGTTAGGCCTGCCGATTTGATTAGATATGCTGCTCGTGGTTTCCCGCTCTTATCAAAACATAAATAACAATTCAATACCACAAATTGCGTTTATAATTGATTACAAACCTCATACAAAAATTCAAGAAAACTTTTTTCAGAATTCATTGAGACGCACGGGCCGCTATATATCTGACTTGGGTCTTGCAAAACGAGGACGTCTTTTTTTTCGATATTGAGGCTTAAATATAGAACATACAAAGAAAATGCACACTTTCTCGACTTGCGCTTCGACTATCATATCTACATTGTAACAAGAAATAAAAAATATAAAAAATGGTATTTTTTTAGAAAATCGACCTCAAAATCGGCCCTTTTTGGTTTCAGCGTAACATCAACGTAAACGTACCCCGAAGAGAATTTCATACAGCTGAGTGATTTTATAATATATATATATACAGAGCCTGTTTCGGGCTTTCCATAGACATAAAAAAGAGTATTGACGTAACCCAAGTAGATCGCCCGTATTTAATTGTCAAAGTTCATCAACCATTCACCGAGGGGACGGCGGGTTTCCAAACTCCGTCGCCCCCTCGCCGCGGCTCAAGTGATTCGTGGTATAATACGAGCCAGTAGACCGAGGTGGCGCGCGTGAAACTATCCGCAACAGAACCTCCGTGGTTTGATGACGACAGCAGAGTGGAAGGAAAGTCCCAGAGTCACCTGGGCCACTTCGAATTGTTCGGTGCTTGTGCGTTCAAAACTATATCGAATCTGTTGTACATGAGGGCCAGTAGTCAGTCTGTATACTTCAAATTAACTGACTCGGCGTTCTGTAACGTGCATCGTGCAGTATTACTGATATCAGGGTCAGTGCGCGGGCAACCTGGTGAACGATCAGAGTGGAAAAGAAACCTCGAGACAAGGGACAAAAATTGGGGCAACACCGTCCGAAAGTTTGAGACGTCGCGTGTTGCGTTGCTTCGGCGCCTTGGGAGCTTCGAGGGTGCAGCACAAGCACGGTGAAAGGCGACGAGTGCGCGCTCGTTAGCAATCGAACGCTGATATGACGATCCAGAAACCAAAAACGGGCAGAGAGGCACGATCGTGGGTATGTTGAATCGAGCCAGAGGCGGTGCATGGTGAATGCAAAATGACAAACTACGAATCGGCAACGACTTATTTGCTCGGGATGAATCTACAAATGCACGAGTAAAGGTTGCCATTACCAAAGAAACTCCTGTTGATGAATGACGAGAACCATTATCTGTTTCTAACCAATTTTGTCTCCTGAACATGAATGCACGAAGTATAGTTAATAAAGCAGAGTGGTTTGAACCCATTCTTCTTAATTATGACCCCCGTGTCACTGGGATTACTCAAACATGGCGTACTGACTCTGTGTCTGGTGCTGAAATCTTTCCGGAATCCCATCAAGTGTTTCGCAGGGACCGTCCCTCTCGAGGGGGCGGTGTAGCGGTTGTACTAAATACTAAAGCCGTCTATTCTTGTTATAGTATTAGATCAAGTTAGTGATCAAGAAAGTCTAACATTTCGTCTTAATGTTCGGGGTCATAAAATTATACTCTGCGCTGTATATAGGTCCCCTTCCGCAAGTCCAGACTACTTAAATCGGCTATACGATGACCTGTTAAAATACAGAGGCGAACAAAATATTCTTGTTGGCGATTTTAATCTCCCCCTTATTGACTGGCTGCGATTATCCAGCTCTCCTGGTGATGACATTGTCTTCGACATGATGCTCGCATGTGGTCTAACCCAAGTTATTCAAGATTTTACACGGGAGAGTGGTTCCAGTCGCTCAATTTTGGACCTTATCTTTGTCAGTCGCGCTTTTGTTGATTATACCATAAATCTCGAGGAGAGTGAGTCGGATCACAAATCAGTGCTTTTTCTTATTGTCATCTGAGCCGGTACTCGCAAAGGAAAAGGGTTACTTTAACTGTGAAGGATTTTTCAAGGTCCAATGACGAAAGTGTATTGGATTATCTTGATTTTTGTTTCAGCGACTTTATTGAATGAAGACAATGTGACTAAATGCTGAGGGAGAAATTTGTTTATATGTGTAAGTAACTATTGTTTAGAAAGCTTCATACCGGATCGGCGTAAATGCACGGGACGTAAGAAGCCTTGGATAAACCGAGAAATAGTTCACCTTTCCTGTCGGATCAAAAGAGCTTTTTGGATGGATGGATGTTAATGGCTATACCCTTTGTAACGGGCGGTAGCTTGCGCCACCTAGCCTAAGTCTAAAAAGACTGGAAACGTAGAAGGTTTACAGGATGAAATGACTAGGCAGGTCAAGGAAGCTACAGATAAATATTGTTCGTGCACTCCTTAACTTCTTGCTTGAAACATGATCCTGCAAAATGTTTGGAATTATCTTTCAGAGAATACAAAGTCTGTCGACCAGATAAAGGTTAACGACGTGGCCATCACTGATAAAAGAACAAATTGCCTGAAGAGTTCAATTTATATTTCCAATTTATGTTTCCTGATTTCGATACGTACAGCCCCGTTGCTACTAATACCCCACTGAACCCCCAGTTTATCTCGTTTCGCGGTGTGTTTGGTACGATACTAAAACTTGAAAACTAAGTCTAGTTGGGGGCTTGATAAGATCCCAAACACCTTCCTGCGTAGATATGCAGAATCGCTTGCACGTTTTCTTACTGCTATTTTTTCGCGCTGCCTTTAGTTCTTGTGTGTTACCTAGCGACTGGCGAACCGCACCTGTCGTTCCCATTCATAAAAAGAGTGATCGTTCAGAAGTCAGTAATTATCGTCCTATTTCTATTACGAGTACTTCGTGCAAACTTACGGAGCGTATTGTGAGTAATTATGCCCGAGATTTTTTTAGAAGAGAGAAGCTTGTTTACACCATGTCAGCACGGGTTCTGAAGGGGTTTATCTACCATTACGCAACTTGTCATCAGACTTCACGATTTTGCTGCTACTTTAGACAAACCTAATCAGGTCGATATTTTTTTTTTTTTTTTTTTACTTTAGCAAGGCCTTAGATAAAGTTCCACACGGCAAACTTATTTATAAATTAGAGTGTCTTGGAATACCGTCCGAGATTGTCAATTGGATAGGTTCGTACTTGTATGATCGCAGTCAGTTTGTCGACATTGGTGGGCATGCTTCCGGTATCCTGGGTGTTTCCTCGGGTGTTCCTCAGGGCAGTGTGCTCGGCCAGTCGTTGTTTTTAACGTATATAAATGACATCGTCTCAGTTGTTAGCCCAGATGGAAATATTCGTTTATTCGCCGATGATTGTATTTTGTTCAAAAGGATATCCATCGTTGGCCACCAAATATCACCGAATTCTTCTCTCGCCTCTATCTGCAGTCGGTGCTGCGCATGGAAAATACCAGCAGAATTTTACGAAGACACTTCATTTACGTGTAACAAAAAAAGTAAAGCCACCGAAGTTCACTTATCAATTAAACAATGATGTAATATCTGATGTGACTGAATACAAATATCTCGGCGTAACCATATCCCACGATCTCCGTTGGTCACAACACATTCAAAACATATGCTCCTCCGCATCTCGTAAATTGGACTTGTTACGTCGGAAACTTAGAAGCGCTGCCCCTTCCGTTCAATTACAAGCATGTAACTCCTTGTTCCGACCGAAGTTAGAATATGCTGGCACAGTATGGGACCCGAATACCAAAAAGGACGCGTCACAGCTTGAGATGGTTATTCGCTTCATTTATGGAAAGTATAATCGGCTAGATTCCCCATCTTCATTAATGATGGCAAACAATACATCATCCCTCCAGAATCGTCGAAAAATTGCGAAACTAAAATTTTTGTCTTTGCTTTATCATAACAAACTCCGCATTGAATCAAGTCTATATTTATCCCCATCATCATCTAGGGAAACTAGGTACCATCATCAGTATTCCGTGGTACCAATAATCGCTCGAACTGACATTTTTAAGTATTCCTTTTTAGCACGCACTATTACGGATTAAAACGCCCACCGTCGTGACTTCTTTTTTTTTTCCTTGACTTTTACGTGACTGTGTAACGCAATGCTGCAACATGACAGCTTGATTATGGAATCGGCTTCAATGTCGAATCGTGCACGAACGCCCAGAGGTCAGAAAGACGTGACATCCCCAACATAATAAAAAAAAAAAAAAAAAAAACGTAATGAATGGGTAACCGTGACACGAATTCGAGATTACCTCACGTACGATTCCTAAAACAACAAGATTTTACGCGTACTTAAGACGCTTTTACACATCGCATCTAAATTTACTCTTTTTCCGGTTCTCGTTTGATTTATGCAGCACACTGCGCTCTGCTAACATAATTTTAGACCTCAGCGAAGGTACGAAGCCAGCACCGATTTTAGAGAAGTACAGACAGGTAAACGTGGGTACGCGCCGACCAGGAACGGATCGAGAACTTCGTTTTGGGGGGGGGGGGGGGATTTGTAAGGTTCTCCCATTCTTTCGTGTGCACCGGGGGGTCCACCCATGTCAAATTTCCCTTCAAGAAGAGGGGGGGGGGGGGGGGGGGGGTCGACTTTGTCTTTTGTCTGGGGGTAGGTGGGGGGGGGGGGGGGGGGGGCCGCCCTTGTCGCCCTTCCCCCCCCCCTGGATCCGCCACTGGCGCCGACAGATCCGGCTGAGCAAAATAACGGCGCTTAGTCAGGTGCCATGACTTCACAGCGATCGTGAGCCATCCCATAAATGACGCAAGATCAATGACTTGAGCAGACAAGAATGTGTCCTTGGCACTCCTTCCGTCACGCCGTCAGAGATAGGCTAGTAAAAAAAAAAAACCGTAAAAAGCAGAGGAATTTTTACTGCCACACGACTGAATGCGCCATGAAGAATATCCAACAAATAACGGATTTCCGAAACGTGGAGTTTGCGTCAAAGAGCCACCACCTCTGCGCATCCGACAGATAACGGAGCTCGGTACTTGGGATCTTGAAAACAACAGAGCTACGCACTTTACAAATGCCAAACTCAGAAAAAAAAAAAGTCTCGCCCCTTACTTTTAGGCATGGCCCATCGGATAATGCGACCGGAAGGCTCTAACGACACCAACAAAGGGCAAGACAGCGTGGTTGCTTGGTTGAAAGCCCTCCCGACCAAAAACAGGTTTGCATCGAACGTCACTTCAACGAGAGAGCGGTCCTTAGCTTTTCTGCCGCTGCAGCGAAAGAAAGCATCCTTCGTGGAATGTTCGTCATGCTTGATCATATAGAAAAAAAAAAAAAAAGAATTTGGAAAAAATAAGTTTGCAGAGCAATCGCCGCTGCGAGGCATATAAACATCGCCGACGAACGTTTTGGGGGCGGTGAACGGAACAAGGCGATCTCGGCGGACTGCTATTTCGGGCATCCATCGTCCGTCGGAGGCCGGAGAAAGTTTAGGGCGAGAGAATCCGCCAGCGAAACGCCCGACCTACCCCCAAAGGAACACAAAAAAAGCTCGCGCCAAATATCGAAGACACTATACCGAAACTATGAACATACATTTGCTACCACGTTAAGTAGTTCACAAAAATTAAGAAGTTTGTAACTACGATGCTACATCAGACGTGTGCGGATGCCCCATTCATGTCACGCAGTTCGAGCGCGCAAACTCTCGTTAATTTTTGTCTCGCTGCCTTCCGACCTCGCAAAAGTGAGATCTGTGCGTCAGATCCGAGATTCTAGCAAGGCTCGGGGTGGTGCGATACAGTCCAGGCTCTCGTTGCGACAAGCGCAGCGCGTGCTGAATCGGAAAGTTTGGTGACAGCGTCGCAATCGACGCACTCCGACAGATCGGAGGCCCGTAACGAACGGGAGCAACAGCACCCTGCGGCTACGGCGACTGTTCACGCTGCGTGAAAGATATGAAGACGAGAGTCAAGAAAGTTCACTCCAAAAAAGAAAGTATGGAAGAGAGGACCCGTGATTATATGACAGCTTTCCAACGCATGTTTGTCGGAAGGACCAACTTGGTGACCCGTGTGACAAACGCCTAAAAAAAAAGAAAGAGGGGGGCGGCGGCAAGATTGACTCGAAAACCGTGGCGGTGGGGGTCAAACTCACCCAAAACAGGAGGTTCAAAATGACGACCGTGTACTTGAGGCAAGCGTAGCATCCTTTGAGTGCCATTTTTGTCGCCTTGTTAGTCCAGGTTGGTCAGATCTTCGACGGTGAAAGTTGTTTCTCGTCGTCGTATTTCCCGTCGAACGAACGTTATATCGTACCCGCTTCGAACCTCGCCAAGTTTCCTGAGCAGCAAGAAAAAGCGTCACTTCTCGCCTCCCGCCCGCCGATCAATAACGGGTTTCGCGCATGCGCAAAGACCTCCGCTGCCTCCGCGAGACGCGCTGTGGCGGTGGCGCTGCGCTGCCAGCTGGATGCTGGATAGATGTTAATAAATATACTCTTGTAATGGGCGGTAGCTTGCGCCACCTGGCCTAGGTCTTAAAAGACAAATATATGATTACTTCTGCCCTTCTAAGCTAATTTTCTCCCCCAACTATCGCCAGGCAGTCTGGCATCTTCACTGGATGACATTTGGAGAATCGGGCAAAAAAACTAAAAGCATCACCCCCGCTTTTTTTTTTCCCAGCGAGGGAGTCGCCAATTTTCCTCTGGTCAAACCTTGTCGGCGTTACCCCAGCACTGGACCCCCTGGGGGACACTTTTGAGACCTGTGTTTGAGACTTTGGGCCGGAGCCACGCAAAAGGAAGTCCCAATTTTCCTCTGACCCGCCTGTCCCCAGCTGTGCTAGTTAGTTGTCCACCATTCAATTTTCCTTAGATAATTTCCTCTAATTTGCTAATCCCCTCTTTGTGATTATATAATCCTTTTCTCTTCCGTCCTTCCATCGTCGCCAGCAAAACCCGGGGCCCCGGCCAAATATGTTACCTTTCTAGGGAGGGCAGGGCGAAGCCTTGTGCCCAATTCAAAACCAAGAGCTCTAGTGTCTCGCTCTCATCATGGCAGGTAGCACATAATGTCTGTTTTGTGAAATTTAGCCCTACACGCCCTCGTCCTCAGAACTCCCGTTCCCGCCTTCAAACAGTGAAGAACTCCCCAGTGACTTGTCAAACACATTTTCCTTTCTTATGTCCAGTTTTTTGTGACCTGCACATTGTTAGAGATGATTTTTCCTGCATCCTTACCTCCCACATTTTTCTGTCTGCCCCTTTTTACTACCTTTTCCACTGAAGTAGTTTGCTCAGGATCATCACCAGTGTGTATATAAAATGTAAGCTTTCGGGTTCGGTTTGACCATCTTGTGTTTAAACTTTTCATGTATAAATACTTGAATACCTTTTGTGCCCACCGCATATCATCCATTTCGGTCAACCTTTGTTCAAATTTGAACTTACTAATTGCCTCCCTGCTCTCAAAAGATGACCAGCCCATGTCCCCCCATACTCCCTCATTTGGTGTCTTTCCATGCTCCCCACTGCCAATCTGCCTCCGCTTCTTTGTCGAATCTCTAATCCTGATTGAACCTCTGATTTCATGCACAGTACCCCATTGCCCAAAGAGATGGTACCATATATCACTCCTTTACAATATACCCCTGATGTGACTTCATATTTATTGTTCCATAATGCCTTGAGCTTTATAATAGATTAATTTCCTTTTCCTTTTCTAATTACATTCTCCTCATGTTGCTCTAGATATTTCCTTCCCTCATGGAGCCACACTCGCAGATATTTGTATTATTGTTGGATCCGAGATTGCCAACTGAGCATTGCGCAGAACGTCGGTGGGACGTTTGAAGGGCACCCATCGCGACAAAAAGTTCCTCTGTGAAGAATGACGCAGCGACTATTTGAGCGTTGATTTCTTTATTGTCACTGCGAAATGGATTTGGAGCGTTTATTTGGCAACTGGACCTGTCCTCTTGCCAACATATGGTGTCTGGAATGCAGTTGTGACTAGAAACACACACAGACACAGACACACACACACACACACACACACACGCACGTATGTGTGTGTGTGAGCTCTGTCGTTCTGTCAGTGACTAGATATCAGCGCCCTGGTTATCACTTAGAATTTTCAGAAACATTTGGTTAAAGAGACCTTGATGTGAATTGGTCTGTGTCATTTTGGAGCAGCTCTTGGTGCAGTCAAAAGTCAATTTTGGAGCAGCAAAAGGAACTTTTGTAGCATGAGCGCACATTCATTTTTATTCATACCAATGCAAACATTATGTCAAGAATAATGGAGGAGGAAATGCCTGTTCAGAGGTGCCTATGAAGACGTGGCGGACGCGGTCAGCCTCGGACATGTCTTTGCCAAAAACGGCAGCAAAGCGAAGGGACGTCTTCAATATAGGAAGTGTATCGGTCTCGCTGGAGGATTCAATACTGGCTGCCAATTAACTTCCATCCTGCTTCAGCTTCGCGGTTGGTTCGTTTGCCGAAGATTTCGGCTACCTAAGTTGGACGCCCCGGACGCCCCTACCACCTCGGTTTCGGAGTCAATCTTGCCGCCCCCCCCCCCCCCCCCTTTTTTTTTTTTTTTTTTTTTTTTTTTAGGCGTTTTTTACAGCAGGTAAAGCGGCATTCAGACGGCGGAGAAATCTCGGGAGATTGCTACCCGGAACGCGAATTACGCGGCAAAAACGTTGTAGGGGTTTGCAACGCGGGCGCTATGACGTCAGCTCCAGCTACTGCCGAGGAAGGGATGGATGCTCGGGCGGTACAAACAATCTCGGTTTTCTGACGGGTCAGTTCGTTTTCAACTATATTTTGTCATTAAACGCTTTGGTGTTGGGTGTAGACCGCTAAATTCGTCTGCGGTGGTGTCGAGTGGAAACGGCTGAAATGTGCTGCAAACGCCGGAATCCCCCCCCGCCGATCTGCGGGTCTCGCTTCTCCGGTGTACATCGGGGCGCGCAGAGAAGTGCACTCAACGGAGCAAGCTCACCCGCCCGACCACGGGCAAAAAGAAATATCGCAGACACTGTCAATGTTCGATACGGAGATCAAATCGAATAGTACGTTATTCGAAGGTATACAAAGTTTTAAAATTTTGCACAGCCTACCGTGACATTATTGAAAGTGATCACTGAATGTTTTGAAATGTTGCGCAAGCCTACCATAACATCATTCGATGTAAACATTGCAAGCTTTTAAAACGTGCCCAAGCCTAAATAGGGTGACCACATTCCTCATAGTCAAATGCGGGACACGCTGACCGGGGGGGTGGGGGTGGGGGGGGGGGGGGGGTTCACAATGGCGGCATCTAAGAAAGATACATTGGAGGAAATGTATTACGACCACGCACACCACTAAACGTGTCTGAAAGCATATTATACACCTGCACACTGTATTGAGGCCATTAAGCTCAAATAACTTTCACGCCCAGTGATGTACATATATATATATATATATATATATATATGTATACATTTTAATTTTAATGACAAGTAAGCTATCAAGTGTGTCTAAGTTTAAAACATCAAAATTGATTGCAACAAAGCTCAATGCATCAAAGGTAAAGAAGAAAGAGTAAACCTTTTTTTCGCTTATTGTTTTCTGTCGATATACTTTTACCAACATACTCTTACTCAATTTTAGAACCTTATGTTTTTATTAAAACTTGGGTTTGGGCTAGTTGGCTCACACTGAATTAAAAGGATAAAAGTGCGAACAAAACGAGGACGGTAATAAGGTGGAGAACTGGGCCAGTTGGTTGACGTTATACATGTCCTGTCGTGTTTGTTCCTCTTCGTAGCCCGTGTTTTCTGAACTGTTTTCCCCATAATGTAAAACGAGGACAATAAAGACACAAAGACGACAGGACAGGCGCTACCTTTTCACTAAAAAATTGTTCACATCAGCCTGTTCGTTTAATTTGAAAATAATTGCAATAATTTATATTTCACATTTTGGGTAGCAATTTTCCCTTGCAGTGCTTTTCCACAAGGGGGAGGGGCACCACAGCACATGCGCGTCGATCTCCCGTAAGAACGACGGCAACGACGGTCGCTTCCCGCAATGCTAGGATAGTAATTAGCGCACCATCGGCATTTACACGATTGCCAGAGGCCTCCACGCTTCCCCGCGCCCCTGTGTTCGGCAGCGCCATGAGATAAATTGTGAATTTTACGACAGCGTGAAATGCGGGACATTTTGAACATTTTTGGATTATCTTGCGGGACGCGGGACACAAGCCCTCAATGCGGGAAAGTCCCGCGAGTCGCGGGACGGGTGGTCACCCTAAGCCTAAAGGAGGGGGGAGGCGCCACGGCTGGAGTTCGCCTAGGGCGCTTGATGGTGTAGGGCCGGCCCCGATCTAACAGAGCTATTAGTTTCATCACTGAGAAAGTGAAATGTTTGGGCATATTGTTGGCACAAATTTCTCCCGTTCTGACGAAATATAGAATCAGCAGGGTAAGCACTTTCTCTCAAATTCCAGAGTAACTTACCATATCACTACTATCGAACAATAAAGTTCCCTCCAGTTTTGTCAAACAATCTCAGGACTGCAATTTTTATACAAATTAAAAACAAAAACAAAAAAAAATCTATTTTTTTTTTTTTTTTTACTTTGATGAAGAAGGAAGTGCAGCGGAGCTGTAGCTTCTGTTCTCGGCGGTAATTTTCCAGGCGAGGGATCTGCTCTTCTTTCACAAGGGAAACTGAAGCACTCGACGCAGTGGAACTTTAGGCGATAGCAGCCTCGCGGCGGTTGCGGAACCATTCGCGCTGCTGCGCACATCGCCGCTCGTTCCGCTCCCGTTCTTCTTCCTCCGAAGAAACATTGCCACCATCTATGAGCGACAGCAGCAACCAGTTGTCTGGTTGCCGAGGCTGAAACGGTTGCGGGGATCTATGAGCGACGGCGGCAAGCAGACAACCGGCAGACACAACTCTGGACAGCTACTGCCATCTACCAGCGGCGGCGGCAACCAGAGCGTTGTGTTGACCACGGGTGTCGACATTTGTTCGGTACCGGACACGATCCAGGGAAAACTAGTCCGTAAACAAACCTCTGTAAAAAAAAAAAAAAAAAAAAAAAAAAAAAGAGGAAGGTGTATGGCAACACCCACAGTACAAGCCAAACATATCTCGGTGTGACAACCATTTGTTCGATAAATTCAAAACTGAGCTTAGTGGACAGTGATTTCAAACTGGCAAACTGATTGCAGTCCCGAATTGGACACAAAACTAGAGAAGACTTTTCCAATACAAGTACAGACATTCCAGCAAGTGCTTCGTCCTTCAGAAACTGTCGAAAAAAAAGGAAAGGGTGTTTTTTTGAACGAACATGCATGGACATGAGTGTGCCTTTATTTTTGTGCATCATTCAGAAGTGTTAACTTACTTTCACAGCATAGAATGCTTTGAACAGAAGTACCTAATCCCAGGATTTGGTCACTTAGCAGGAAATTGGCATAACGCAACCATGTGCATGACACCTCAACACCCCGCTAAATTTAGCGGGGAGATGCCAGGTCGAGAGACGTCTACTCCAATTAAGTGCGGGAAGTAATAAACATTATCCACCCCTCAAAATGAGTTTAATATCCTCTGTACAAATTTGAACAATTCTTCCTTATACTATAGCTTGGATCTTTCCTTTTCTGGTTTTATTTTTGTTAACTATTTTAACATCAGCCAAGTTTTACCTTGTTCTGATGGTTGTGTCCCCATCATCCTCGTTTGGGTTGCTTTTCCTCTTTTCTGTCCCCCAGTTTAGGGGTTCAAAGCTCCCAAAGTCTTCAATGGGTTTTGCCCATTTTCCTGTGGGGACCATCCAGCTTAACCTTGATTTTCTTTCGTGTGCTTTTCAGCTTAGGCCGTAGTCCGAAACAATTGGAAGAAAATAAAAATGTTTTTTTGGTAGACGTCAAAATGAATTTCCCCGTTCAGGAAATGTCATAGATGTGAAAAAAGAATAAAACCAGAAACGAAGAACCCCAACTACAGTCCATTCAATGCATAGAAGGTAGAGGTCATAGCTTAATTTTCTTAATATGCCCTCGCACAAGCATTTCCAACCCAGGCACGCGACCATGACGAATCTTGGCAGTAAGAGCCCACCAAAGAACAGCCAGCATTGGCCACACTGAGCCAGAAGATCGATAAAAAATGTTTTTGATGGGAAGGTGAAAGTGCTTACGGTTCTTTGCAGACGCCATCTACCACCAGAAGAGCCAATACCAAAAGCACTTCCATGACTGCTCATTTGGCTGCCAAGTCAAGGAGAAAAGTAGACTCAAATGTCCAATGTTTTTTTTTGTAAAAGTTAGTACGTTGAATTGAAAATAGGTTCTCCTTATAGGTTCCAGGAATGCACGGGATACATTGACGGCACTCCTTAGCGAGTCAAAAAGTTGTTTCACAATTTCTTGGAAATCCGAGGGCTTACAGAACAAGCATATGACAGTTCACGAGATATTTATTCAAAAACGTAGACAGGCACAGAAAAAAAAAAATATAACAATTTTTTTTTTTTTTTTTGTAATACAACATGGCTTGCACAAAAGGAATGAAATCTGAACTGCCTTAGAGAAACTCTCGCCATTGGCCCTTTACAAAAAAAAAAAAAAAGATGCGAAGGGTTTGAAATAATTTTGCAGTCGTGACTGGGAGAAAAGAGAGCATCACGAAACAAAGAAAAATTTTGGTTGGAACGGTAGAGGGGGGGGGGGGGGTGGGGGGAGGGGGGGATCTAAGCAGACGTTGGGACGGATTCCGGCGGTACTTCGGCTTCGGCTGTTTTTGACTCTTCCGGAGAAGATGGTTCCTGGTTGTTCTCTTCGGATGACTTGTTCCACACGCCCGGCTCCAGGGGTTCCTCGGAGCTCGGTGGCTTGATCACCGCCGGGGACGTTTTCTGCGATTAAGACGTGGCATGATGCAAGTTGAGGGCGCAACAAATTGGCATATAATATAAGTGCGCCGACTGTACACTGTGAAATTGGAAACAATCAACTTCCTATTTTCCCTTGAGGGTCCATATAGACAAAAAGGAAAAATATTTGCAAATTTAACTTCTGAATGTCTCTACATTTACTTCTAAATGTCCGCGGAACACCAAAAATAATTTTCTACGATTGCTCTGCCCCTACATAAAGTGTCGAAGGCACCTTCTCTCCTCTTGTTCGTGAAAAGAGCAAGCAACTCAACGTACAACAATAACTGCTGCCTTCCACTCCTCCAACGCACAAAGAAAAACAGCCTGTAAACAGAGCACAACAGCATCACCGGTCTCTCGACAAAGGATCTAGAACGATGGCGGCTCCCTCAAGCTGTCAATTTGCGAATGAGTGGAGGAATGTTGGCTTCAAGCCTGGCATCGTAGTACGGCCAAGACGGTTCCCAACTTTTGGAGGCAGACCAACGCAGAGCCGAGAAGGTACTCACGGGCGCGTCCTTGGCCGCCATGCGCTCGAACATGTTCTTGTACATCTGACGCTCCCTCTGGAGCTGCTCTTTCTGCTTGGCCGCACACACGGTCAGCTGGTTCTTGGCCGCCTTGTTGTTCGCGTCAATCTGCAGGACCTGCTCGAAGTCACTCCGTGCCTCGTCAAAGTCCTTGTTGGTCATGTGGGCCTGCGGAGGGAAGGACGAATGATCGTTTTAAATTCCTCAGTTTCCACCCATTTCAGTGTACGTTCTTCACTGTAAAGGCCTGTTCAGCACTAATTCAGCAATGTGATGCATGTGTGAACGAGCCCTAAATTCCATAAAGGAGTTTTGTCAATCCCTAGATAACCGACACTAATATATACCCTCAATGCTGATGTCTCAGAAACAAGGTAATAAAGGCCAATGAAAAAAAAAAAAAAAAAAGTTATTCATATTTTAATACAGTACAACACAAATTAATTTGAGGAGACGGCAAAAGCTCTCTTACCGGTTCTTGTCAAAAAGAGTGCATAATTTTCATCTCTGAAATACTAAAAAACCTTTGGCATAGTTGTATGCAGGCAGATTGGAAGTGTTGCAGGTCTACCTAACATACGGTGCCAATGCGTTTGAAGTTCCCCAATAAAATTTGTACTTCACAATTCTGACGAGTACTGACAACCGCCGTTGCGCGATTGTGCAAGACACGCGTCTCAAGCGAGGGCCGCATGGGGCACGGGCATGGGACTCGTTCATTGGAGCACTTCATGCTACTTGTAAAATGAACACAAACACGTCGAGGGATATGGAGTGTTTTCTCTTGTTGCAAGCGGTCAGAAGCCTTCACAACGCAGCCAATCACAAACTTGCGAAACAGCCCTAGATAAAACGAGCCCACAGCATCTCTAGTTTCCCCAAGACCCATCTCTAGTTTCCTTGAGACCTCCGCGGGGACCTCGCCCGGACCAAATTGACGCTTCCTCACCTGTCCCCTGCGGAAGAGGGCCTTCTCGCTGCGGGGGTCCAACTCGAGCGCCTTGTTGCACGCCTTGATGACCTCCATGGTGTCCTTGAGCCGCAGGTGGCACAGGGAGACGTTGAGGTAGTTGGCTAGCATCACTGCGTCCCTCCTGGCCTTCTTCTCCCCCTCCAGGGTGTCCTCGTGCTCCAGCAGGTCCACCGCACGCTTGTACTTGTCCAGGGCCAACTGGTACTTCTCCGCCTAAAAGCCGCGGCCAAATTCCGCGAGTCAGCCAGCGAGCCGACGGCATCCGCAGCACAGAAGCGAGTTTTTGTATCGTCCTTATAGGACACAAACTCAATCTATGTGCCCTAGCAAAAGATTATAATCAGGCGTTCCCTTTTTCAAATAAAACCGTGACAAAACCTTGCAACACCCACTTTTTCTGATACACAAGGCCCCCCCCCCCCCCCCCCCCCCCTCTCTCTAAAACATTTATGAGCTATTTTTCATTAAAAAAATAAAAGATGCGTCACAAAACAAATGCTCATCCTCCGCTCAAGAGTAGCAGCGCCAGCGATCTGAACCAAACACCAAAGTTTCAGAACTAACCGCCATCTTATTTAAAAGTTGTAAGTAGGGTTCCGTGTTTTCAGACTACACCCCAGTAAATTTTCCGTCAATCTGGATTAATAAAAAAAAAAAAAATGAAAAAAAAAAAAAAAGACTGTGTGTTACTAATGTACTTTATAAGAGCACAAGGTCAGTGGTCTTGAGGAGATGCCACTTCAGTTTCTTTTAAAATCTGGAGGTACTGACAAAAGGGGTTTGCCTTTTAGCTAGTCAAGGTTCCTTCAGGACAACGGGTCATTGTACCCAAACTTTATTTATTTATTTTGTTTCTTATTTTTTAAAAATTGGGAACACCGTAAAACAAACTCCAAATTTCGCAGAAATGGGAATTTAACAAAAATAAACTCCGTTACAGCCCAAATTTTCAGCAAAAGTTAAAGTCCGTAAAACGTCCTCCAAATTTTAAGAAAATCACTCACAACTTTTGAACAAGATAAGGGTTTGTTCCGAAACTTTGGCACCTCGCTCGAACCACTAGTGCTACGTTTGAATGAAGACACGGCGTTCAGCGATATTGCTGCGTGCACGGAGAGGAAATGCATCTCCATACTTCTAGAAGCTTCGTGTCTACTCTTACCCCGAGTGTGACAGATAAGGAGGCTCCTTATCTAGTACCCTCGGTATCTTGAACATTGAACCTAGAATGTTCCCGTCTCAAATACTCAAGAAATGGACTCGGCAAGGTCACGCTGGCCTCATCTATTACGCTCTGGGTAAAAGTAAATATGAATCTTCTAGAACAGCGGTTCTCAAATGGGGTCCTCGAAGGCACCCTAGGGGTTTGCGAAGCCCTGCCTCATCAGTCAAGCCCGGCAATAAAGGTTGTTTTTTTAGATTGAGAAAAAACATTTTAAATTTCAATTGAGTTTTCTCGTGTGTGTCTATGGAAAACTTTCAGCCTTTCCAATCTGGTGAAGAAGGAAGACCAGCGAAGCTGTACTATGATGGAACGACCTCAAGTACGCCGCCCAGAGGACGACTTCTAGGATGACCTGGAGGACAACGCCTAGGACGACCTCTAGGACGACGTCTAGGATGACCTCAGCGATGATTTCTGGGATGACCTCGAGGATGACGCCTAAAGAAATTTAGCACTTCCACTGTGGTGAAAACCAGAGTGGAAAGGCTGGAAAGGTTGCCGCAGTCTATGAACCCAGCCCTTAACAGCTCCGCTGTAAAAGTCTAGCCTTTAGTTACACTACAGAACTTGAAAGTATAAAACGGAGAGGACGAGGACGGAAACTTTGAAAGATGTCCTGTTCCCGTCCTCGTCCTCTCTGTTTTATACTTTCCAGTTTTGTATCTATTAACCAACACGCTCATTTTCAATTGTAGTTATACTAATTTAGTAAATCATTATGATAATGAACCTACACTCTTTCCTTTCCCTCACCACAAACGGGGACCCCCATCATCTTCGGCAATTCACAAGGGGTCCGCAAAACAACAATGGTTGAGAACCAGTGTTCTATAAGTAAGAAGAAGGGTTTCCTTTTGGCTATGCAAGCGGCAATGTGCCGTTTATTTCTGCAATTAAGGAAAACAACATTCTTTTGGGGGTGTAGGTGGGGGGGGCACATAGTAAATTAAGAGAAGAGTAGTACCGGGCTCACACGAATGTAAGTCGACCCATATTTCAAGGTTTGAAAAAAATGGGTCGACTTATAACTGAACTAAAGCATTCCACCATTGACAAAAACGAAACAATCGCGATAACGAAACAACACGGCGGTGTACAGTGCACCGCGTGCCTGACTCCCGGGGGTGGTGGCACTTGATGCAAGAGCCACTCCGGAATGGCCGCTGGAACAGCCTCACCGCCTCACTCCCCACTGTTTCTTTTTGCACGATTCACGGTTGAACGTTGGTTGATCAAGTGCCGAGATCATGCTGGAGTGAAAACTACATATCTCTGCAATGACACACGTGATCTATGCAGGTTAGGTGTTTAGCGCTTGTTCATGCCATTCTTCATTCACAAGCAACGAACAACAGCGCTGCTGGATGCAAGTTCAACCTGTCGGAGTGGGTGGTGCACCAGTGGTGTTTGCAAAGGCGCAGAACCTTAAGCTGTGACGGAAAACGAAGAGCAGGATGCCTTCTCGAGTTAGAGGTGAGGCTTGCAACGTACGCCACAGAAGTGCGCGATCGGTTGCTACCCGTGACGTGCGACGGGATCACCGAGCAAGGCCGGAAGATGCGGTTGATGCTGTCATTTGCGAAGTGCGAGATATTGTTGGACGACGCCGACACAGTGCTGAGAACGTAGCAGTGATGACGACGAGAACGACAGCACCAGTGCAGACAAATCGTATTCTCTAGTCGCAGCAAGGAGCAGCTTCAGTTGTCACACCCCCAGCGTGAGCTTCTTTGCTTCGATAATGCTCGTGCATCACGCGTGCCTCATGCGTGCATGCACAGCCAAACCACACCAGAAGGCATCGTGCGCACGCTGGAGGCCGGGCTCTTGAAAGAGACGACCTGTCGCTCCCCCGTGTTTGCCTTAATATGCGCTCCTGAAGTTGTTTTTTTTTTTTTTTTTTGTGCAATTGGGGGGGGGGGGGGGTTGTCTTAAAATCGTGTAAATATGGTAGTTCTAGCTACGGTTGCACTTTTAAAAGGAAAAAGGACAATCTTAAAACCCACTTCAGTGTCCCTTTGAGTAGTGGGCGAATGACATTTTAATTTTATTTTATGAATATTTGGGCTTTACTCTTCCCAGCATGCTTTCTAGTATCTTTAAGTTCAGAATAGCTACTGAGAAAACAGCAAATGAAGGCAATGCCAAAATCGACATTCAAATTCTTTCGTGCTTTCCGGACGTCTGACATCACTTACAAGCATGAGCAGGCTGTCTAGAAAAAGAGAATCTAGCAAAATATTTGTGTGCTGCTGAACAAGGGAGGGGTTCAACGGCGTTCGTTTTACGCCCTCAAATGTCTTGTAATCACTTAAGAACAAGTTCTATTGCCCAAATGGTGATCCTGTGCCTGCTGCCCGACGAACAACAGAGAGCATTCGACAACATGAAGTCAAGGCTTCAAACTCGTTCCATCCTTGGCGGTCATCTCAACCAACGCGCTGGACATGAAATTTGCACGGACTCAAGTCATAAAGGACTTGGAGCTGTACTACTGGCTCAAAGGCAAGAAAAAGCACAAATTCAGGGATTGCCTGTGCATGCATGGCAATGGTAGATGTAGATCCATGCTCCAAATGGGGCGGGGGAAAGAGAGATTGGTGGGTGGCCATGCTAGTGTGCAGCTTTCAGTGGATGGAATCAAAGCTCGCACCGCAGAACGACCCTGATCCTGTCAATATGACAGTTTGGAAATCGACAGTCACTGTACTAGCGTAATGTCTTTAACTAAATCGTCAAGCACGGTAGAAACCATGGGATAGCAGTTGTACCGTACTGGCTATATCGCTGCTCTTATATTGTCAAGTCCTCGCTGCATAAACATACAATTTCTTTCGCTTTGGGAGGCTCGCTCTATGCCGTGTTTACCAACACAAGTGAAAGACACTGAGCAATGACTACAGCCGCCGTGATCGGACTCGCCTTGAGGAATAGCGTGCCCTTGTTCTTGGCAAGGTCCGCCTGCTCAATCTTCTCGTCTGTGTCCATCTCCCAGGATTCTTTGGCCTGGAGAAAGAGGAAGGGCCTATAAGTACTACTACTTGCAACTGCCAATAAAGCCAAGCAACTGAAACAAACATACAACAGTACCTCTTTACAGTAAACAATGATATAGCAAAGATATGATTTCCCGCCAAATTTAGCGGAGAAATTCCCCCACTAAATTTAGCAGAAAAAATTCCCTGCTAAATTTAGTGGAAAAAATTCCCCGCTAAATTTAGAGGAAAAAATTCCCGCTAAGTCTAGTGGAAAGAATTCCCTGCTAAATCTATCATAAAAAATTCCGCACTAAATTTAGCGGAAACATTTTTTAGCTGAAAAAATTCCTGGTTAAACTTAGCGGAAAATTTAGAGAAAATTTCCTGCTTAATGGGAGGGAAGAGGAAGAGGGGGAGGAGGGGCATATCCTCCCCCCTCTCCCCCTCAAGAGCTGCGCTCTAATTCGGCATAACAGAGAATTGTAAGAGTCTTTCATGTTTTTTTACTGCCAGTTGTACTATTTTGTATTTGAATTTGGTTGTATTTTGTATATTTGTATGTAAAAGCAACCTCGACTGGGAGTACGGAAACCAGGAAGGACATCTAACCTCTGCCATCTTGGGGCATAGAATTTTGGACACGCTCTGAGTTAGGAATGCCAGGCATGCAGCGACCCATCATTGTAATAAGGGTGTTTCTTGTTAAAGTTAAATGTCTTTGGTGCTGTACATGGAATCAACAGCTCAAGCTTGCTTATCTGCTACAATCTCTGAAAATTATATTATCTTAAATTCATTCCACTTGTGAGTGAAGTTTTAATACTTTGAGTACTATATCCCGAAAGTGACCACCGCCAAAATTCAGTCTTGCAACGGGCGCCAATTAGGAGAAGCACTGCGACCATGTGCGCTCAAATTTTAGATTTCATTTTGTTTGAGAAGCCATCATTGTGTTTAAAACTAAATGAAAAAAAAAAAGCTTATATGTAAGCTCTGTTTTTAGAGATCAATCAACGACGACCGGTGCTTGGATACAGTCACCAATTACAGGTAACACAATGCCAGAGTACAGGAAATCGTGTTTATAAAACAACTAACCGTAAACTTGAACTAGCGCACACAGGGTGGAGTGGTCCAAAAGCGAAAGCCTCCATCCCGTGGCACCACAAAGTCTGTCTGCTTGTTCGAGTGGGTGACAGGCTCTGCCCGTCGGCCAAACTCTCTCCGTATAGGGAGTATTCACAGGAGGCCATAGCTGTATGCGCGACTGATGAGCGCATGTTGACAGCAAGCTTTCAGTCCTTTTGCAATGTGCATTCCACACCATCAAGGTTGCCGGTCTTAGCAGCCTACTAGTGCGAGCTCATTCTGAGCATGTGCTCTAAACATTGCCCTCAAATATGACGTCCAGTGAGTACCCCCTATAAAAGTCTCTGCCCATACCCACCGACACCCAACCGTCGATCTCGAGCAGCGACGCCGGTTCGCGCGGCTCGAGACACCGGCAAACCCGGGTTCCGTCGAACTCACGTTTTCAAAGCTCTTGAGAGTCACTTCGTACTCGACGTTTGCGTTGGGGGGCACACCCAACTGGCTGCTGCCTTCCGCGCCGAAGGCAAAGCTTGGTGCGATGCGGAGCAGGGACTTCTCGCCTTTCTTGAACTTCTGCAGCCCGGTCTCCACGCCCCGCACAACGCCGTGCTCGGAGCCCTCACCAATGACGAAGCTCAGCTCACGGTCCTCGAAGACTCGCCCCTCGTGCCTTCCCAGGAGGTGCACTGCATGGGATCGCCCGACAGTGAGGGGCGTCGTCATCACGCTCAATTGCACCGAATTCCATGAGTCACTGCTGCGCCTCCAGCGACTAACTTCGGAGCTACACCCGCGGAGAAGGCGACAACAATGACGCGACACACCACTCACGTAGCCCGATGCCACATCGGCTTTCGGCTGGAGCTTGTAGCCACTGCGGCCAGTGTAAGAAATGCTATATATACTTCATTAAAGCATGCTACAGTTTTTCTGCGTGGAATCAAAATCTGTGTTTGACATAAAGAAAAAACACCTGGTACTCGAAGGGTTAGGGGCACTAAAGTTGTTTCTGAGATTGCCTATGGTCATAACTCAAACTACAAGCTTTAAAAATTAAAAACGAAACAAAAAAGAAACTTAACATTAGATTGGTATGCATCCAATTTCCTCATTTAAAACGAAATCAATGATCGCAACCATTTTTCTCCGATTCAGTACAGAAACAAGAGGGTGCCATCAGACTTGCTACACTATCCAGAGCCCACTTTTGGCCATGCAAACAACACCCCATGAACATTAACCCCTTCAAAGTGGTGCATTCTGTAGGTTCCTGTACGTATGTGCAGTTCGCATGCGCATTTCGTTCCTGCTCAAAGCGGTAGGATTGTGCTGCTTAGACTGATTCGAAAGCATGATTTCTGCCCACAAAGACACGACACTGTGCTATAAAGAGGTATATTACAAATAGCATTTGAGCAGCAGCAGGAACGCAAGTGCTCCGAAAACTCTCGACATATGAATGGTGACTGAGAGTGGCCAGCCTCATCGCCCGCGTGTAGTTTGAAAACGCCGCCACTAGATGGCACAAAATTTGCAGAAGGGTCTATTACAGACCGTACCTCAGCAAATTCATTCATGAACTCGCTCATTCACCTTCATTCACGTTCACGGCGTGAATCTGAATGGCTCTGAATGAATTCTTGAAATTGAAAAAAAAATCATGATGTGATGGTGAATGACTGTGAATTTGAATGAATTCGTGAATTTGAATGAATTTGTGATGTGATGGTGAATGACTTCGTGAATTATAATGAATTTGTGATGTGATTGTGAATGACTTCGTGAATTCGAATAAACTCATGATGTGTTGTGATTGACTTCGTGAAGTGAAGAATTCATTGTGATGTGAATGACTCAATGTATTCGTGACGTGATGGTAAATGGCTCGTGAACTTGATAAGTTTGTGATGGGAAGTAATACCATGAACTTAATTCTCGACGTGATAGTGAGCACGGTTATGAATTCAGAATGGGCAGAAAACATGTTATGCAGGTGCTTGCTTGCTTGCTGGTTGTTTTCATACTTCACCACAAATGACAGGAACCCATTTGACTTTAGCGGTTTGGCCATTAGCTTCGCTGCATAGCCGTGTGCGCCTCAGCGCAGTGTTGAGTCAGGTCCTGGTTTCAGGTGATTGACACAAAAAGGCGCTACAGTCCTATTCCGCAAGAACAGCGAACTCGTGAAGGGCTACCAGCCATGAAGTCGAATTTAGTCAGCATGAACCTGAATGACTTCATGAATTACGCGGATGTCATGATGTGATGGTGAATTCGTGTTGACCGTGATGGTGAATTCGGATGAATTCAGGATGTGATGGTGAATTCAAATGAGTTCATGATGTGATGGTGAATTCGGATGACTTCGTGAAGTGATGGTGAATTCAGATGAATTTGTGAAGTGATAGTGAATTCGGATGAATTCATGATGTGATGTGAATACCGACGAATACACGATGGTGAATTCTGATGAATTCGTGGTCATGGTGAATGACTTTGTGAATTGGTGATGTGATGGTGAATGACTCCGTGAACTCGGAGGCGGCGGTGATGTGATGGCCCTGATGGGGATGAATTCTTGGCGCGGTTGAATGCCGTGATGTGAAGAGGATGAATTCTCGGCGGAGTTTGAAAGCTGCGATGTGAAGGGGATGAAGTTTTGGCGCGGTTGAACACCGGGATGTGAAGGGCCGTGACTTTGGGAGGTCGGAGTACCTTGTGCTGTGAGTGCGAATGAATTTGGAGACATGATTTTGTTTGTGATGTGATGGTGAATAAAGGGGCTCTAAAGTGCCGACCTATGTTACAGACACATGCGCGGTTGCGAAACGGCGCAGCCCCGCACCTTTGACCTCGGCGTGCGTCTTGGGGGTGGTGTACAGCTCTCCCGCTGTGATGATCTTGCGCTGAATGCTGCCGTCGCTGTCCGGGCTGATGTCCTCCAGCTTCCAGTCGAACAGCTCCACCTCGAATATCAGTGTCGCGTCAGCAGGGATCTTGGGAGGGCTACCCCGCTTGCCGTAGGCGTACTCGGAGCTGCACGTCAGGATGGCCACCTCTCCTTTCTTCATCGTTGCCACGCCAATGTCCCATGCTTTGATTACATTTCCTGGAACAAAGAGCAAAAGCAATGAAGCTAATGTTCGGCTTTCGTTGCTATCAGAACATCCAGACATGCTGGTTACTAGTCATGAGTGCACAAAGGACAATCACACATGCATCTAAGCACTGAGACAATGTAAAGTTAGCACTGCATCAGCAATAAGCTAGCACTGCATTGTGTGTGTAAGCAAACACTGGCAGCAATTTTTACCTTTAATGTCCTATGCAGTATTTCAAGGGGTGGTGCAACAATATTGAAATGGAATGTTTTTCTCTTTACACAAGCTTACTGGCACTAGTGGGACTTAAAGGGGCACTGAAGTTGATTTCGAGATCGGCCTTTTGTGGTGACAACTCAACCTGGACGCTCTAAGCATCCCAACAAACCCGAAACCACAACCATGTGTAGCTTATTTCCTCGTTAAAAGAGTGTTAAAAAATCACGTCATCTCCTAAGTGAAGTGGTCAACAAAGGGCGCTTGTCGGCGAGTTGCAAGCGATGGCATAGCTCGCGGAGGAAAAGAGGAGTCTTATCCGAATGTGCATGTATAAGACTCTCTTCAAAACGAGTTATAGTCAAATCATTCGGAATCTGCGCTTATTGTAGGGCTTTCATTGGTCCACAGAATGTAGTCTGAGGGAAAAAAAGAGTCCACATATTTTTCTATTCCCCAGAGATGAAAAGGCGGTTTTGTAATATAGTACTTGGTATATGTGGGCACTAACACAATTTAAACAATATAAGATCAAACACGACCTTTTTGAAAAATGACTTCAGTGCCCCTTTAAGGGCACTCGCTTGCAACGCTACTGGCCAAGAAACTTCTTTGTTGCGGTGAATTTCAAGGACAAAAGTGAGCATTTTTATTCAATCTCTCCTTTTCAAAACTTGATGACGTAGCTGGACGGTTGCAGTACCGCCCAGTGACAATATTTGAATGTGGATCATAGATTGGACCCGAGCATTGTGTGGGCACTTGATTTGGGTAGGTGATAATCAATAGCTCTAGAAGCATTCGGGTTGTGGCCCATGTCCAATCGCTGCAATGATGACAATAGCCAAACTATAACAATGTCTGACACCGAGCACGTTTCCTGTGACTTGCTGACCCCAGCACGTGGCTGTGATCAACATAGGTGGCACATAATCGGCTCCAGATCACATGGCCATGCTGATTGTTTTTCTTTAATTTTGTGTGCGACCTTGCGTGTGGTGAAAAACAAACGGGTATTTCACAAACCATTAACGTCGGGGATCTGTTCCAAGCCATATTTGTGCGAAGTACAAAAACTGTTGCATCTTCCCTTTAAGAAGCAATAATTTAAATTTGTATACAAGACATTAAGCAGTCGCTTCAAAGAGTGAAGAACCTGTATTTTTATCAACTTCCCCTCTAAATTTAGCAGGGAAACTAAGTTTACCCCAGCATCAAAAATAATCCTGGGAACGTAGGTACATGCGCTGCATGCACTCGCATTCCCTGTACAAGAAAATCAAAGTAAATAAAAAAAAAAAAATTGTTTGTGAAACACGCGTGCGAAGTGCCATTTGTTTTACACTTCTGCTTTCGAACAGTTACAGCTGCAGATGACAACAGGCGCAGCGTATGTACCTACGTTCAAGTGCCGTCCGACGGCACTGGAACGTAGGTCGTGCCTTCAAGTTCCCTTTCCGAAAATGTTAAGCAAAATTCACGCTTATTTTGACGTGTTCCATCAACAGTGCGCCGACAGTTTGTTTTAACATAAAGCCCGAGTGAGACAAACACTGCAGAAGCGAGCAGCATGTTTTCTTATGTATGTTTCTGTCTGCGTTGTGCAGACAAACAATCTCTTCAAGTTTGACGAAGTTGCACTCTCTCGAAGGTTGCGATTGTGATTTTAAATAAATGTGAGTTCTTCTCGAGTGATGGTAGCAACGTTCCCAAGCAGCAACAATGTTCCACCCCCCCCCCCCCCCCCCCCCCAAAAAAAAGAAGAAACTGAATGTTTGTGAGACCTGTTACTATTTGTTATGAAGAAAGTTTTATGGAATCTGAGCAGTCATAACTAGCAAATGTAATACAAAACAAAAAGTACAGCTAAAGTGCATGGTCATAATAATTTTGATGATAATGCAATTAAATGCAAAGGTGCAAGCGAGCTGGACAAGAATGACGAAAAAAAACCCTGGAGAAGTGAGGGACAAAGGACAAATCTCCAAACACAGCTAGGTGACTGGCGCACAAATGAAAAAATCTGCCTGGTCCTGGTATCAAATTAGGGACACCTCCATTTCCAGGGGAGCGCTCCATGGAGAGGTCCTGCCTTGTTACCAGGACCAGACGGATTTTTTCGGTTGCGCACCAGTCACCTAGCTGTGCTTGGAGATAGGTGTATGTTCCCCTTTTCCAGGGATTCACTTCGTCATTGTTGTCCAGCTGGCTTGCACCTTTGCATTTAATTGCATTATCATCATAACCTTAAAAAATCAAGCCGTTAACCCTCGTTGGTGTTGGCAGCTAATAAAACCCGTTTGCTCTACTAACATCTATTAGCTCGGTTAATAGAGCGCTCCACTGGAAATGGAGAGGTCCCAGGTTCGGTACCAGGACCAGGCGGAATTTTTCAGTCGCGCACCAGACAACTAGTTGTGTTCGTCCTTTGTTCCCCTTTTCCAGGGATTATTTTAGACATACTAATATCGGCCACAAAGTGCCAAAAGCAAGACATCCTTTGCTAAAGGACGGCCTTTGTTCGGTAGAGGCATCGTAGTACGGCAATGAATGCTGGCGCAAAGTGCCGTAGGTCGGCACCTTAGACACTGCGATAAAGGCTAATGTTTAGTCAAGGAAAAAGAAAAAATGACAGCTGGAGTCACAGGTTCAACATGAAGCGAACGTGTACACGTGAAAGACGAAATACTAGCAGTGCCATTATTGCGCAACTACAGATTCACGCTCCGTCCCGCCGAAAGCATATCATGTGAACAACGTGCCGACTGAATCGTAGAACCTTCGCGAACAATGCCGCGCCGCATTCTAAATAATCGGTTCCAAAAATATCACGTTTAAAACATTTTTTTTTTTAATCGCTTGACTAAAGATTTGAAGAATGGTTGAACCTTCCGATCAGAAAACGCAAGCTCGAAACGATTTCAAGCGTTCAACAAGCATGGTTGAAATCAATGTTCAACGCTCGAAACGATTTCAATTTGATTAATTTTCGTTCAAATCCGGTGCCCCCAAAAGAGCGTTTTTAGCACGCCGTCCTTCCACGGCCGTGACCGTGATCACAACAACGGTGCGCGACGGATTGTCGCGAAAACGTTGAGGTAGCCGCACAAAGCAGCCCACAAACACGCTTACCTTTGCCGAGGACAAACTCGAATTTCTCGCCCCTTGTGCGGCTGGAATCAAATACGGTGCCGTCGAGTAGCTTCCCGGTGTAGTGAACATAGACGGTGTTTGACTCCTGTGGAGTATCTTCGCCGACTCCCGGCTTGATGATCTCTTTGAGCACGCCGCCGTCCTGCTTGGGCGAAATATCAACGGCGTTCGGATTTGCGGCGGGGGTCTGGTCACCCGTGGGGGCTGTTGGTTTCTGCTCGTCGCCCTCCGTCATCCTGGAAAAAAGCTCGACGTTTCTCTCTTCAAACGCGAAACAAGAGAAGCACGACGCGCAAGAACGATCAGTGAATGGCGATCGAAGAGCACCACAAAATCCGGCGTGCCGGCGTGTTCAGCGTCGATTCTAGAATTTTCCCACGAGAAGCGCCAGCAGATGGCAGCAGGCTCGCACAGGGCTAAGGTGCGTTCAATTACTCGTCACTTGCAGCCAACGGCTCGAGAAATCGTGACGTCACAATTTATCTCTGGCCGATTTCCGCGACTTCCGGTCTATCTAGACGGCTATCTTTCCGTTTCAGCTGGGCAGCACGGACAGTATTGGGCAGTATCTCGGATTCTGTACGCCTTGGCCCAAGTTCACGAAGAGGAGATGCTCGATCGGAATCGTAACAGATTTCGGTCGGATTTGCTCCGTTCACGGCTTTCAATTAGGCGACCGGAGTCCGGCGTGTAATCCCAGGTTCTTCTCGCGTAATGCGATCGGCGGACTAGCGCTGTCAAGTCGCACTCGAAGGTGGGTGCGCCTCTCTGATCGATTCGTGGAGATCTCCGTCAAACGCGAGCGATCGTGCACCTGCCAGCGGTACGCAGCGCAGTCTGTAAATAACGAATAACGGCTTTCGTCCCTCATCTCAACAAACAGTACGCTCATTGTCTCAAAACCACCTCGTGATCCAATCCAAAGGTCCTCGATTTTATTGCTTAGCGTTCCCGTGGCTTACACGTTGTCATATTTAACAAGAATCGTATTCGTTCTATGCAGCGTGTTTTAGTCACACTTTAGCTGAAATTTGGTCAGTTCTGCACAAATGCTATTCCGAGATTTTTTAGTGAACATTCCAAATCCACGATTTCTAAGACACGCCGATAAAAATCGAAACCGGCTGGGATGGTTTAAAAGGAAATCATCTCTATAAAGACCTCGACGAGACCAAAAGTCTCAGACATATATAATTTCGCTGGGACACTGAACCTGGGGAAAATCACGCTCACCATCAAAGTACAGGGGGAATTGGTGCCCCAGAATACGCCACACATACAGACGTTCAGATCTGTCAAAAGATGTATTTGGGACATGAGTGCTTATATGAGACTATCGTACTGACTCTATGCGCGTGCAAGCAACACCCTAATAAATCCATGCTTAAATAAGTCGTGACGCGTGATGCTTTAATTTCGCATAGACGTGACAGCCAAAGTCGCCAATAAAAATGCGAAGTGTGGCGATTCCCGAGCATATCATTATCGTTTCGCAGCCAATCAGATTGCACCATTCACCGATAAGGACGCCGGATAACAAATCACGAAGCAAGGAGTGTGAACATGATGACCTGTACCCTGTTTGAGTTGTCACGTGACTACAGTGTCTAGCCAGCTCGTACGTAGCACGTGGAGGAGGAGGTGCCGTTCACAGACGGTGCTTCGTGTTTCAGTTGGCCATGGACGTGTTCAACCGGCTAAGGACCACGGTGTCCAACCTTAGCACGGTCCTGCCAGGCAATCCTGTTACGCGAGAGTATGAAATCATCAAGCACGTCGGCAGTGCTGGACCCGGCCTCCTCTGGAAGGTGTACCAAGCCACCAAACGAAGCACCAAGGAGGTACACAAAGCTCTTAATTTCTTCCACGTCTATTCGTCAATGTTTTAGTGAAGGTGTTATGCAAATTGAAGTTTCGGTTGTATGTCTGACACTTCAATCTCTTCTAAGCTGTCAGTGCAATGGAAGCTAAGTGAGCTCGTTGGTCCAGTCATACGTCTATCTTTCGCCATACGATCATGCTCTTTCCGAAACCCACACGCAGAGAGCAGCGTCGGGTGATGAAAGGTAGGCGGTTGATTTGTCTGGCCAGTGCGTAGCTTCCACCGCATTGTCACGCTTAGGAATGAATGGAGTGCACATGGTCTAAATTGATTTTAAGTTCTTTGCTGGAACATGCCAGATGTTCTCTATTGGTTTGGTACATAAAGCTGAAACTATAACTTTTTGTTTTTTGTGGGAGCAAAATTGGTGTTCTCTTCCAAGCTTTATGAGCTTAATAGGTGTATCCATAATACTATTTTAACTAAAAAAGAAACATTGTTTCATGGTTTTTGTTAAATATGTTTTTTTTTGCAGGTGATTATTAGTGATAACAGAGGGGAAAAAAAAGTGTTCTTCATTTTTCAGGAGGCGGCTGTGTTTGTGCTGGAGAAGAAGCAGCTGGAACGTTACTCCAAAAGGGACAGGGAGCTCGTAATGGACATCCTGAAGCAAGGCATTGCACAGCTTACTCGGCTTCGGCATCCCAGCATCCTCACCGTCCAGCATCCTTTGGAAGAATCCAGGTTAGGCTTTGTGCATGAAAAAAAAAAGTTCTGCTCTGCCGTCAGTGCAGGTTGCAAGTCCTAAAAAGAAAGCCCCTGAACCAGGCTTATCTTTAGTAATCGTTAAACATTTTTACCGTCTGCTAAATGTGTTAAAAATAGAGGCAAAATATCGGACTACCTAAATGTTGGCCGCACAAAACGTTTTAAAAAGAACCTTGAGCATCTGTTACACTGAACCTTTGAGGCTCAGATAAGCGCAGTGATGGAAGTGCTGCGCCATTTGCACCAAATTGCACAATGAAGGAAAGTATGCTACATCTTGCGCCAAAGTGCCATATTGGCTAAGAACTGCGCCACACCTTAAAGGGCAACTCCGCTCAATTACGAAAAATTTAGGCTTAAATGTGATTCCATTTCACAAAGCACTACTAAACAGTTCTACACCTTCAGATTCGCGAAATGTGGAATATTATTTGTGTTATCCTAATTTAAACATCAGCTGATACCGAAACCGAAACTTCGGTTGCGTCAGGCAACATTGGTCTCGCGTCGTCAGAGTCATGGCCACGTCACGTCGAACCACGTGGTCTTGTGACGTTTGGGGGGGCGAGGGACAGGACACGCGACGCGGGCAGGTTGCTTCGCATGGCGTGGACGGTGATGGCTAGAGAAGACAAAAGAGGACAAGGGGAACGGAGAGGCGTGCAGGGCAGCGCAAACTAGCGCATCCACGTTATGGTGATCACGTGGACGCCGTTCAGCCAAAACTGGGAGGAGAAACTCATGACGTCATTGTTCAATTTCGCTTTGAGAAGTAAAAACAAACAAAACGTGAGAATGAAGTAGTCATGCCTCTGACGTAGTGGCTCAACGTTGGCCGCTCCAACTCCGTCGCATTGACTGCGCTGACGATTGCGCCTCACGTCGCACACTAGAGTTGGCAGATTTTGGCGACTTGGCTCACTTGAAGGTTTGCTGGCCAGTTTATTAAATATATAAACGGAATTAGATCGTAATATTTAACATGGGGTCTTCCTATATGATACTGAAGAGGGCTACATAGTTTTCTAAATATCAAAAATGAAGCGGAGTTGCCCTTTGAATAAAGCAAAAAATTAAAATATTTTATTACTGGTTTGATCTTCATTTTCTAAGTAGAAGAGAATGAAAATGGTACAAATATGTATTTCACGGCGTCTCTACACACCATATAGCTTGTTTCACCTTAGATCAGAGCACGGTCAAAAGCTCAAACACATATCCTAAAAGTGCAAGTGCATCCGCTGCAATTGGTTTAGCCAGTGAAAGAGCACATAGAGATAGACGACGAGTGCCATGATGCTGTGCTTTTGACGCTGCCTGATTGATCCGATTGTCTCGTTGCATCACCTGCGCTCCGACTTCACTCGGTAGATGCAACAAAGTGTTAGAAATTGCTTGTCAACCGCGCTGGCCCCGTCATTGTCTGAAATTTCAGACAATGTCTGGAGCTAGGAGTCGTGAGAAAAATTTGCACAATAGTGGGGTGGCAGTTAGTGTAACAAGACAGAACCGGGGTCTTTTACGCCTGACAGTATCACTTGATTATTATGTCTGCCACATGCCTCTATGTCATGGCTACAGTGTCTCGTGGCACATGCGCTGCTTGCGTCAACCTTTATAGCCTCGCACCAGCTCGCACACGTTGAGCTTCACCGCTTTGCCCCGGAGTGCAAGGAGCGGCTAATGTGGGGAGCGTATGGATTAGCGCAGTTGGCTCGGAAATTATGCTCACTACTTTTACTCTTTGGTCTTGACTGTGGGTTGACCTCTGATTTTAAAAAGCTGTGCTTTTTAAAATTAGAGGTCTTGACTCAAACCGCTCTGCCCCCCCTCCGTTCACCTCCCGACCAGCAGCATCAATACCACATTTATAGACATTTTAGCAGATATGCTGATTTCTGCCGGAATTTTACAGGAATTACATTTACTGACAAAATTAAATACCGAGTTTAATAGAGGGAGGGAGAGAGGCATTTACTGAACTCAAGTGTAATGCTATGTTTCATTTTTCAACCACTTTTTTTTTTTTAAATATCCATTGTAAATGAAACCTACTCCCTAAGCCTTATTCCTAAAGAAAAAAAGAAGGCTGTGTCCTTTTTGCATCTAGTTCTAGTCTATTCTTACTTAAAAAAAGATTAAGTAATATGCGCTTCGATATCGAAAATTTTCGAGTAATGTTGTAACAAATGCTGGTATTTGCTCCAAAAGCGTCAGTGGCTGCTCCAAACTTATATTTCGCCTACTGTAAAAAGAGTCTTACATCACTGTAAGTGACATACAGGGAAATCCATTTCTCATTTCTCTCCATTTGTTTCTTATACCCTGAATAATCTTGCTGGATGGCTTGTCAAGTAGTGTAACACAGGGAAGTAACACAATATCGACACAGGGCGTTACTGAAATCACATACTGTTCATGTTCCTGGTCATATATTTTGATTAAGATCCCTTTTCATTTTTGTAGTGCAATCGCTGATTTATTCTAACGACCCTCTCGGCGTAACCAGGATCTTTGGCTCTAACTATGAGGATTGTAGCAGTACTTTTAATCTTGTCGAATGAAATGTGGATTGGGCTGTCCTCCTGACAATATATAACGCGCTGTCCTCTTGACAAGAGTTGTTCTCTTGCTTGAGCATACATTTTGCTCAAAATAATGTATGAATGGGTTAGGGAGAGTGGCATTTTCATCAACATCGCTTTCCGTCTGCTTACAGGGAAAGCCTAGCATTTGCGACCGAGCCAGCTTTCTGCAGCCTGGCCAACATCCTGGGGCAGGGCGAGAACATGCCTGTGCCGCCGCCTCCAGAGCTCAAGGACTACCAGCTGTTTGACGTCGAGATTAAGTATGGCTTCTTGCAGGTATGCTCGCATAGACTCCTTTCTGCTTGTCAAATATGAGGGGTATTTATATTTTCTGTGGTACCATGCTACGTTTCCCTTCCAAATTAGTGTTTGGAGTAAAATAGGTCTGGTGTCTTTACTCAAAACAACTGGCCAGTTGGCAAAAAAAAGAAAAGTAGTTTAAGCTGAAATTTTGTGTGCAGGTAGCTCTTTTTTTAGCTGCATGCTCCAAAAGATAGGTACGTGACCACAAACGAGTTGATTATGTTTTTTTTTTTATAACATGCTGTTGTGATGAACCATTTGCTAAATTACCCAACTACCAAGGAGCATGTTGGGAGTGTAGTTGCACGTGCTGGTGTCTGGAGCAGTAATAGTAGTTCTAAAGCAAATGGCACTGTGCATGTTGTTCCTCACTGCCCTATTTTGATTATTTACTTAGAATCTTTTATACAAATAAGGCAAGGACGTGCAGCGTGTGTTCTCGCCATTTTCCTTGGTGCGTGGGTGATTTGGTCAAAGGTCTACGAGAACTGTCGCAAACTACACAGTTTTGCGCTCTGTTCGAATTCGCAAACTTGTGACCACACAGGAGGCCAGAGAACCTTAAAAAAAGACTTTGCTGCAGTGAAGAAACATCTTAATAAATTAATACAAATTGTAGGAGTGCAAACAGGGAGCCTACTTGGAAGTGGAACGATGGCAGAAAAATATTGTTCAAGGACAAGTGACGGAATTTTTCAGGTGTCAGAGGGCTTGGCCTTTCTGCACAACGACGTCAAGCGCCTTCACCGTAACCTCAGCCCGGAGTCTATCATCGTCAACAAGAAGGGGGCGTGGAAAATTGCAGGCTTTGACTTCAGCGTTGCGTCGACTAACCCGCAGGATCCGCAAGTAGGTTTCGTCCGGCTGCTTTTGTTGCTTTTGTGACACAATACCGGTCAGTTGCAGTGTCTGCAGGGTTCTCCTTAGAAATTTTCGAGATGGGGACATCCAACAATTTCAAGTGTGTTGGGATGAGGAGGAGGGGGTGATTGCTGCAACTTTTGGTGTTCTCGGAACTCTCCCTGCTTCAAAGCAGCGATTTTGTTCTCGTGGACTATGCCACACGGGTCTGCCAAAAACAATCTGGGGTGTCGCACATTTTTGAAAATCAGCATCGTTTCATTCAGCACAGGCAAAATATAGAAATGGGCTGGACGTAGTGGAGATGGGATATCAGCCAGACTGTTGGGCGGCAAAACCACTGCTGTCCACTGTGGGGAGAACCCTGGGTGTTTGTTAGACACACATTTGCACAGAGACTCGGAAAAATAGTCACAATATGACGTCGAGTTAATCATGGGGCACTAATATTGCAAAGTTATTCTCTGGCAAAGATTTCACTTACGGTGTGTTGCAGAATAACATCTGCAGTAGAATCTACTCCTCCAGTGTAAGCTTTCTACCTTTGATAGCCCTTCAGCACATGTGCAGGCAACACACGTCCGTAAACAATGTGTGCGTTCTGGAGACCGAGCTTCTGCGGGCCGATCTTACGTTGGAACAGAATATAACTTGTTTTCCGACACACCCCACAAGCCTCCAGTCGACTGATGAATTGATTGACTGACCTTATCGGTTTTTCAACATATGCCACAAAAGCTCAATCAGTCGAGCAATTGAGTGAGGCTTTTCATTTTTCAGCAAAAAAAGTTGGTTTTGAAAAATGCAATATTTACATCCACCAACACCTAGAGAGTATACCAGAAAGTTTCCTTTGTTTACATCGCATAGTTATTTTCTAGCAAATTATTTTGGCTCCACCAATGCTAAAGAAAAAGTAGAGGTTCGAACACTTTGAATGTGTTTTTCTCTGTTCCACTTTTCAGCATCAATTTCACTTTAGGAAAACTATCGTTTGTCAACGGGACAAAAAAAAAGGCTCACTCATTGTTTTTCCTAACTGGAATTTAATGGGCAATGTCACTGTGGCATTGTTTTTTTACTCCGTGGATGTCTTTCATAAAAGGTGTTAAGATTTTGTCGAGAACATAAAAAAGCAAAAAATATATTTGATTTTTCAGCGCGATGTTAGTATAAAATAAGTTACTTTTTGGAAATTTTCTTTTTCACAGTTGCACTCTCCAGGCATTCTCCTGCATATATAGTGAAGACAAATATTGGGTATTACTTTAGTTTTCTAGTGATAGTTTTCCTAAACAATGTCAGTGTGTTCCTCATAAAAACAACTGCAGTTTATTTCACAATTTGTACATGCAGATGAAACTTTGCATTGTATTCTGCCTCGCAACTGCCAGTACTATAGACATTTTCCACAGGGGCGCCGCCATCTTGAATTGTCGTCACTTCCAGTATGGGCGACGACAAAATAGTAAAACGTTTCAACCTGTAACCAGTAAAAAAATAGAGGGGAGCCAAAACGAGAATGTGTGACGGTTAGGCTTATATCCTAAATGTCTTCTATTGGCGTGGCAACAGCAAAGTAATGTTTTCGCCCATACTGGAAGTGACGAATATTCAAGATGGCGGCGCCCTTGTGGAAAAGGTCTATATCTGTAAATTTCCTTCATATTAGGCAAAAAGTTCGAAAGTTGACCCTTATGGGTAGTATCCTCCCTTAATCCACCGATTGGGTTCTTTTGCTTCTCGACACACACTACAAAGTCCCGATCAACCGACGACGCTTTTGCTCTTCCGAATTTCAGCCAAATTACCCGAGCCTGAACCTCGAACCAGATCTGTTGCCGGTGGCGCAGCCAAACCTCGATTATGTGGCACCCGAGTGCGTGCTGGCGGATTCGAGCGACGCAGCCAGCGACATGTTCAGCCTGGGCGTCCTCGTGTACACCGTCTACAGCAAGGGGGCGCCGCTCTACGACACCCACGGCAGTCTGTCCACTCTGCGCCAGTGCATCAACAAGGTAGCGGCGAGGGCAGCACTGCTCTCAGCATTCGCAAACTCTCCTCTCTTACCGAAATTTACGCACAGCTTGAGAAACGTCGGGCGTTGCGACCATTAAGCGTCCTATGGTCGCTTTGCAGCCAATGAGATAGTGGCGTCGGAGGGTAGAAAACACGAAAGGACCAATCACTGAACAAGAGGAGTAAACATGATAAGCCACACCCCAAGTTTCTTAGAATGTGAGTTACTAATGTAATCTGCAGAAGTTCGATAATCCGTGTTAAAAGATCACTCTAGTGAACGAGTGAAAGTTGGGAGAAGTTTTGATTGTCAACCAGCAATTCCAATGTGTTTATACTACAAAAAGGGACCACTTCGTAAAACGAATGCACCTATAGCCGACCGGTCATTGCGCTGAATGAAAATTTTAGGCACGCACGGATGAAGGTAATTCATTGTCTTTTTTTGGACGTGGCACTTTGTAACACTTTTGTCAATTTGTGTGTTCTACGAAATACTGAATCCGTTCTTGCAAGAGGTGTATTGTGTATACTCTTAAACCACACATAAAATTATAAATAAAAAAAAGCGACAGCATATAGCTATGTGTTATCACATTGTACATTCTGGAAAAGAAATTGGCAGTAACTTTGTTTTCAATAATATATATTTTAAATTTGTCCCTACTTTTAGTAATTTTTTTACTACTAAAAGGCTCAGTTCCAGGATGTCCACGGGGGCTATTATGGTAGTGACCAAGTAAGAACTTTTATGTGCACTAAGAAAACCAAGGGAAGGCAAGCATACTTTCGTCTGCAGTGGCCGTTTACACAATCCGAGAAAAGATTTCTCGAGTGTTCATAACCACAAATTTACAGTGGTTTGAATGTTGCTTCTGTTGTCATCCCAACAGCACTTGAAGCACCTTTCTGCAAGCAAGCTGAACTGCCTACCCGATGAAGCGCGGGAGCACGTGCGGATGCTGCTCAGCATCACTCCAGATATCAGGCCAGACGCACATCAGTTCTCAAAGGTTGCTGACCTCTGGCTGTCGTTCTTCGATATTGTTTAAGCATGTGCCCTTCTGTAACAGGACAGCATGTGTAATAGTATACTGTGGAAGCTTCAAAAAACCTCAGCTTTTTTATCTGGCCTTTGTCACTACTGGTTGCTCGTGTGACCTGTGGACCGTCCCGGTCCACTCTCAACCTGCATTTTTTCTCGACTTAGGTTCTGATCCTTGAGCCACCAAAACCCAAATATAGATTAGGGTGATGTTTAAAAAAAAGAACTTTGTTCAAAAGGTGAAAGAATACTACTTTCGATTCTTCAAACTTTGTTTGAAACTTAACTGGTTGGAATATGTATCATTTTCCTAGCTTTGTCCATGCATTCGGCATGCCAAAACAGCACCGTGGTGTGCCTACTAAGCACCAATGTGACCTGCTTCACTGCAGCTCAAGTTTCTGGAGGATGTTGGAGTGAAGACATTGCAGTACCTGGACTCCCTCTACCAGTGGGACAACCTGCAGAAGTCGCACGTCTACAAGGGCCTCCCACAAGTGCTGGCTCAGATGCCAAAGGTGTGTTGGCAACACTGTGTGAGATCTGTAGTCATACCATGAACAGTGGTTCCAGTTCAAGTTAAAAGAATTTGTTTTGCTCTGTATATCTTTTTTAGCCTACTGTATATTAGGTAGTGTTAACATCTTGCAACAGGTCATATCCACGGACGGCAAGTAGCTCGTTATAGTTGCTGCCCAGTGTTTCATGGAAGTCTGTGGTTTGGGATGCAAGTGCTGGTCTACAAATAGTAGCTTCTTAAAAGGGGATTTTGACCACGTCAGTGTATACCGGAGAAGCACAAGCCAAGATAATCAAAGTACCAGTTCAGACACACGCGTCCTTGGGATACAGCTCATATTCTGTGAGGCTGTAATACTGCGGCAGAATGTACGTATGATGGCTGCTGCATCGGTGACTGTAGGGAATTGCATTGAATTATGGAAAGGCAGAGCCCACGAAAAATGTTGAGCATGCTACGTCCAGAGTTAACGGCATTTGGGACGTGTGGCAACCGAACATGTCCGCTTCCGTTGCAGCGTGTGGCGCTTCACCGAGTGCTCCCCTGCCTGGCCAAGGAGTACGCCAGCCCCGAGATGGTGCCCTTTGTGCTGCCCAGCGTCCTCCTCATTGCGGAGCAGGCCACCAAGGAGGAGTTTTGCGCCACCATCCTGCCCGACCTGATACGCATCTTCAGGCTACGCGAGCCCGTGCAGGTAGCTGCCTCACTCATCTATTGGCATCTCCACCATGCTCTCCTCTCTTGTTGAGAAAAACCCAAGGTTGCTGCGTTTTGTGTATCTTCGTTACACTGAGCTTGGAGCTGTGGCCCCTGGAGCTGGTGGACAACTGGTTGCAACCTCGTGAGTGAAATGGGGCCCTCAGGATGGCGTTTAGTGCACCCTCCTTTATCTTCATACTCCATCCCTTTCTCTAGAAGCTCGTGAGCCAGTGGAAATCTTACTCTGTCTTCCAGGATTAAAAGCATATTGTCAGTCAATCAACAGACTCATTTGTGCACTCTTGTCTTCGTCGATTTCTCCGATTCCTTAGCAAAAGACAAGTGGTATACTACTTTCACTGTGCTCACAGGACCATTTACCAGCATTAGAGCCATCATTTTGCTTTGATTTTAAGAGAACATTCTGCAAAAATGCCATTAGCGCCTGGAGGCAGACAGTCAGAGTTAACTTTCCTTTCCATCAATTCAGACCATGAGCTGCCTTACCCCATCTAAGTCATGAGTAAAAAAATGTTTTAGCACAATCGATCGGATGTTCCATCCACCTGTATGAACCGCAGTGATGACTGTTAGGTATTCCATCGTAACCTGACATCAGGGCTGCTGATCAACCTCATCCTTGCTTATATTCCAGATCCTTCTCATTTTTATGCAAAAGATGGAGCTGCTCCTTACCAAGTGTCCTCCAGACGACATAAAAAATCACGTCCTTCCCATGATCTACGGCTCGCTCGAATCGGACGCGCAGCAAATTCAGGTATAGTACCCCTCACTTCTCCAAGACCTGCTGGCCCTAAAGTATATGTGCCAATGTGTCTGCAACATTCTGCATCAAACTTTAACCCTCTTCATTACCCGTGCTCACACCTGAGAACTTCAGAGAAATTATATCTTTACGTTTTAAAAACCTCTGACACCCCCCAAAACTAACTTATGTTTGGCACGAAGCACTAGATTCACGTGTTATCTCTGAGATCATATACAAAGTTGTATTGAAACCAGAGGACCTGCCCCCAAGAATGTGACACCATAGACTCCGGGAATCACCCTCCCCGACTACATGTTGAAAGTTTCTTTAAAAATCGACGCATTTTCAGTGATTCGGTAGTCATCAAAATCATGTTTCGTTGGCCCTGTTACTTTCATCGGCAAAGGTGTGCCCCAGACGGCTTTCTACTTTACAATTATTGCGTTAACTAGTGTCAGTGCACACAACTGGGGGAACCCTAAGAGTCCAGTTCTTGGCCGTCGATTTCTGTGCAAGAATTTATTTTTCATATAACGTGTATCCAAAATAAAACTCGCAAATAATTTGAATTTTCATGACCAGCTTTTTTCATTAGCCAAGTGGTTAGAGATGGAATAGAATGCCCACCGTGTCGCTCATCTCGTTTTTTTGTTGTTTTTTTTTCTTCCAAAGGAACTCTGCCTGAACATCATCCCAGACTTTGCCCACCTGATCGATTATCCGTCAATGAAGAATGCCCTGCTGCCCAGAATAAAAAAGCTCTGCCTTCAGACCAACTATCTCTCGGTGAGCACTGGTTCTACCATCCATCTCCTTAGGCGCACTCAGCCTCCGAGCAGTCCTCCAACTCCCCGAGACCCCAAAATATATTGTACCTGTGTAAATCCAGGACCATTGGTAACATGACGTGCTATCGCTCTAAACATTTTTGTTTGGTGCAACATTCCCTTTGGTGACCCACAGGATGAGATCAGCGTGCGAGGAGTTTCAGCATAAGCTTCCCACCTTCATTCGGCGTCTTGTGAGCTTCGTGCATGCACGTGTAGCCGAAGCATGGTGGAAGGCGACGAGTGCATGCTGGAGCCTGGGTGTCCGAAAGAGACGCACTACGCATCTCGTCCTGTCTGCGACCATAACAGTTATCCAAGAGTGGAACTTGCTGCCAGACAACGTCATTTCCTCAACCCTGGTAGAATGGGTTTCGTCAGCTTTAACCCGGACACAACCAACCTAGTATAAATGTTGTTGCACGAGTAAGTTTCATTTGGTGTTCTAAAAAGTGGCCAACTTTTCAGGTTCGTGTCAACTGCTTGGTCTGCCTGGGGAAACTGCTGGAGCACCTCGACAAATGGCTCGTGCTCGATGAAATTCTGCCCGTGTTGCCAGAGATACGCTCCAAGGAGCCCGCTGTGCTTATGGGGATCTTGGGTGAGGCCCCCATTGGCTGCAGCTTCAATTTGTGCTCGCATCTGCGAGGTAGCTTGAAACCTCTCGGAAGCTTTTTCGGTCGTCACTGCGCCCAATGAATAAGTTTTAGAGCTTGACCAATGAGCCAACATTGGTCTTGCCATTCAATTGTTGCACTTTCTGCAGCCTTTGTGAGGGAAGGGTAGGAAGTATTCACTGTCCGCCACAGCTGTGAGCATCTGTGTTGAGCGCGTGTTAACCACGAGCTTTCACTAGACTCATTTTGTATCATTAAAGCAAAGCTGTTGTTTCGTCATATAAAAGCAGTGTTCCGTGTCCTATCCAAGTAGATTCGAGTGACTCCCACAGGTCATATCACGTGACAATGTAAATAGAGCAACGCTGAACGCGAGTAGATTTTCGAACGATTGAAGGTACACACTTTTTACTCTGGAATGCGACTGGGTATACTTTGGAACGTGACCAATGAGTTACCTTACCCACAGCTCATGCTGATGATGACATAAGCCTCCTTATTGTGTCAAAGATAGCACTTTTATTTCTTGATTGTATGTGAATTTGTTATTCTTTGATGGGGGGAAAGTGATAGAGATTGAAAGGGTACCTCGCATCTGCAGGCATCTACAAGCTCGCCATGACGCACAAGAAGCTGGGGCTGACCAAGGACGTGATGGCCTGCAAGGTGATCCCGTTCCTGATGCCGCTCACCATAGAGAACGGCCTGACGCTCAACCAGTTCAACGCCATTATGAGTGTGGTGAAGGAGATGATCGGAGCCGTGGAGCTTGAGCACAGGGCAAAGCTGGAGCAGCTCAACTCCATCAAAAAGGAACAGAGGCAAGATGTCGTCCCTTGCATTGGTTTCCGAGTTAGGCCTACACACTATATTCCGAGGTTGATTGTTTTATTTCTGACTGTCAAGAAATGGTGACATTACATACTGAGGCAAAATTCAGAGTTGTGTAAGGAAAGCTTTTGCAAGTCAAGTCACAGCAGCCAGACAAGACCTCCTTATGTGCACAGCAACTATTGTTGATTTCATAGTTAGGTACTCTCTGAAAAGGTGAGTTGGGTGAACCATTTTTTTTTTTTGTATGACCTGTACACCTTGAAAAAGTCACAGGGTCTCTTATCCCTAAGACGACGTGAAGGCGAAAGCCCAAGCGCCGATGTAAACGTGATAGCGAACCTCCAAAGACGGCGCGCTCTCTGACGATGCACTTTTGGCACCGTTTCATTGGCTCACTCGGATCGTGGTGTCGGCTGTGGTCCCGGGGATAGCGAACCTCCAAAGACACCACGCGCTCTCTTACGGCATACTTTTGACACAGACAGGCGCCCGGGGCCGGGAAAATGCCATCTGAGCATTCGGACTCCGACCAAGCAAAGCGGAGTTCGAGCGGCACATTCGATTCTTAATCTTTTTGCATGATCGTAATCGAAATATCACGGGCACTATATCTTCAACCGTAAAGGGTTACTCCATTTAACTCTTACCAACTTATTAAAGGTGTTTCTTGCCATCATTGCTAGGGCATTATTTTCGTCTTCTGTTTGGACAAAAGAGCGCTGCACGTCATGCCTTCTATCTGCGTTTCGTGCACGCCCTGGCTCTGCCCGCTCCTCCCATTGACCAAACTCTCTAAGTACGGCTCCGGGGCTAAGCTGCCGCGATCGTGCAAAAGTATGTTCGACAGCGATGTCTCGACGCCTGCATTCACCACTCGTGCTTTTTTTTTTTTTTTGCTGTTGTCGAATTTGAAATGGAAGAAAGTATATGCATATATCAAACAGATTCATAAATCACCTCAATTAGGATACCTGCAAAAAATTTGTCGTTTACGTTAACAGCTAATATGGTTAAATTTAAATTAACCGAGCTTAACTCATGAAGGTTAGATACAACCTTCACGAGTTCAGTTGAATTTTCGCTTAAGCTTTAAGCATGGTGCACGGTAGGGAAAGTTGGAGAAACTATTTGATGTTCGATTCGAAAATATTCGGCCAAAACCAATTTTTGCCTCAAACTCAAAATTCACTACTTGCACATGCCTGTTCAGAAATTTTAAAACACGAGTCTCTTAAAAATGACGAGCCTTGCCAAAATTTTCTATTTTGGCTGCACGTAAACAAACACATTGCACTTATTTGGCAAGTTTCCAGTCCAACAGCATTCAGCTTGTGCTTGTACAGAAAAAAACATAACAAGACCGACCACCACATTTGGAAAATGCTTCCAATGTTAGACTGGTCCCATGTCGGGGCATGGACATAAAGCTTCTTACATTTGCTATGCAGCACTGCCATGGACATGACCAACCCCAATGAAATTGTTCCCGGTCTAGGGCCCGTCGGCAAGCCAACCTCCATCGTAAGTTGCTCTGCCGACATCTTGCGGCGCAAAGCGGAACTGATCCAAAGGCGAGATTGTTTCTTTGTCGTTAAACCTGCCATCCCGATTCACACTTTCAGAGCAGCAGCGTCTACGACGACCTGGGCATTTCAAACTTCTCGTCGGCGTCTCCGACCACAAGTGCCACGAGGTCTCCCGTCCAGAAAGCAAAGGTATGAGTACCAGGGCTACAACACTTTTACCCCGAAAAAAAAGAAGCTTCACTGCAGAAGTGTAATGAACTTAAGTGGCGTTGTGGGAGAGTTGGTTCACGACTAATGTTCACGAAACAGCACACAGAAGCATGAAAGGAGTACACACTGCTTGTTCTGTGTACAATAGGCTCACGATAGTAATTCAAACTCTGACATTTTATACTTTTGGTCAATTCAAACAAATTTCAAAATTTTGGTTGTCCCGCTGTGTTTTTAATGTATTCATAAGCCGCTTAATTCGAACGGCGTTTTCGTGTAATTCATACTCTTTGTTCTTGCGGCCCCGTTGAGTGCGGGGCCGCACGAGTGCGAGGCCACAAAGAACACCCTATATTGACTGTGCATAGATTTGATCTTGTAGATCAGGGGTTCTCAAACTTTTTAGCCTCACGGAACCCCAGGAAGGCTCAAAAACTGCCGCGGAACCCCCCCCCCCCCCCCCCCCCCCTTCCATATTTGCCGACCGAGAAGCAACAGATGCAAAATTGTAGGCAATATTGCTTGTGTTGCTTCCCATATATCCCCACCATATCAATCACAATGTCAGTACAAAGTGAGATGAAGGTGCTTTGCATGGTCCTGCCGCACAGCCTGTGGCATGGGGGGTGAGGGGGGGGGGGGGGGGGGGGAAGGAGGGGGTGCAATTTTGGGTGTTCGCGGAACCCATGAGACCAGCTCATGGAACCCCAGTGTTCCCCGGAACCCAGTTTGAGAACTCCTGTTGTAGATAATGCAAAACCTTAATTCTATAATTAGATGCAGTTTGGAAATGTTCCAAAGCTATCCGATAGATGGTGACCAGCTTTTAGAGTCGAACTTTAAAAGTGGCCAGAAGTTTGCTTACGAATGTACCAATCACCAACTACGAAATCCACCGATTCGTTAGCACTAAGCAACAGGTATCACCTATGAAAGCATGCCTCGTTTAAATCTGTCCTTTTTTTTTTTCAGCAGTCTCTCACCCTGGAAGAAAAGCAGCGCCTGTCCCGAGAACAAGAACTCCAGCAACGCGTACAGTCGCAGCCAGCCCTGATCCCGAAGAAACCGCCGACGGCACAAGCTCCGCCCGAAGCCAAAGACCTGACGTCGACACTCATCAACTCCAACCTGGCTTCCCTCAACATCCGCAGTCCAACGGCGCCGAACCCCTTTGCATCTTCACCAGGCGGCGACTTCGCATCGATGCAGTCTAATGTCAATCCAATGGCAGCGGCGCCGCCGTGGGGCTACGCTGCAGCACAGATGCCGCAGCAACGGTTCGCGGCGATGCCGCAGATGCAGCAACCGCCCGTCGTCAACTTGGCGCCGTTGGACAGCTTGCTTCCGCGAATGGGTGGGGGCGGAGCTCCGGGCATGTCTCCACGTCCGCGGATGAACCAGATGGTGCCGCCCCAGCCCGCAAACTACGGGATGAACTTCGCAAGCGCCATGCCATCGCAGCAACCGGCCCTGTTGTCATCTGCGTCGCCGGCGAAACCGCTGTCGAAAAGCGAACTGGACGACTTCCTTAGCTGAGTGCCCGGCCGGTTTGTGGAGTGCGACGGTATGAAAGAACGAAGTGGCTCACCGGAAAAAGCTCATGGGGTTACAGTGAGGGTTCCGAAGGGGCGAAACGGCCGTCGTCTTGCGCGTGCGCCAGCAATAAAGGTTTTTTCCGGCGGTGCTAGCGTGACCGACGTTTACGCCGGCTGGCCGTGAGCGTTTGTAAACTATGAGAGTTCTATATTATTTAATAAACGGTTCTGAAATTTATGGCTCGAATGCCTTGCTTCACCTCTGGGCACTTCGTGATCAAGCAGACAACACAACCATTCACTGCATCGTTTTATTTTAAATTCTGCTCTCTGACCAACCAAAAGTAAGAAGACTTAAAAAGTGTCCTATAAAAGGTCGACACTAAAATAAGTGGCAGTAGCCTTCGCGAGTGAGCTTCATAGAACTGAAGCCCGGATCAACAAGGGTGTAAGGTAGTCGCAATTACGAGAAAGACTTTATACAACGCATCAACTGTCCTGCAGGTAAGCCCGCCAACGCTCACCGTCCAACATCACTCGTTCTATAAACATTGCTATCTAAACTATTTGAAATATGTGATAATGTACACAGTCTCACAGACAGTTCAGACGCGCGGTGGAGTCTGCTCTGCACTAGACGAGGCACTTCCTTGTCCCTTCTCTTGAGCCTTCTTGCTTGGTTGCCTCTTTCCCGAAAACGTAAGGTTCTCCTTGTTGAACTCGAGGGGCACGACTCCGATGTCGCCATCAAATCGGTTCTTCGTTACCTACGAAAGAAAACCGAAATGAAGCTTTCAGTTGGACCTAAAGTTTGAACACTGCAAATGGATTGGCGTCGCTTCGCTGCAAACATCACCCATCTTGGACACTCCGTCAGAATGATACGCAATGCGACACGTGGCGAAGGAATTGCGAATGTCTAGGGGACTTCTTCATCCGTGCACCTCTTCATGGGGGCATTGCATCATTTTCTCTGAAATGCCACGGTGCGCACGATCTGGCTGTGAAGTGCCTCCAGGCCTACTTGATTACTCTAAAATATGCCGGTCCTACGCTACTACGCAGCCCCCTCTTCTACGCAGTAGGGGAGAGAGTGGAGTGTAAGGTCGCCGATTACCATCCTCCTACCCCCCTCCCTTTCCTCACGGCACTACGCCACTAGTCACGCAGGCTTTGACGCCAAACCAAAAGCTGCGCTTTGTTGCCGACGCACTCCCCCACGACCTCAATACAGTGCGGCCAACGCCAACACAAGCGAGCTCCCCACATAAGGCTATGGCTTTAATACAATATATTCCTTCAACTCGAGAGACAAAAGCAACAAAGACGTAGAAGCTCCCACCTGAAGGTGCTTACGGCCTCGAGATGAGCTCAGGCGTCCGTCTTGCAGGATCAGCACGTTGTCCGCTTCCTGACTGGCCTTGGCTCCCCCAAAGATGGAGTGGTTGCTCAGTTCTTCGGAATCCCGTTCCTGCAACGACGCGGGCCAAGGACGGGAATCGAGCGTTACAAGGCTGCCGTGAAACTCGATCCTGACCTTGATAAAAAGTATAGCGAACCCCCAGCCTTGAGAGTACTTGATGCCCGATCGATTATGTGCTACGATAGTCACGGACAGGATTAGAATGGCAGAAAGGTCCTTCAGTGAGCCTCAGGCGTGCGTGTGCAACCAAAACACTGTGGAAGGCAACGATCGCACGCTGGAGGCCGGGCAACTAAGAAAGGTGCCCTGCCGTTCCCATTCTGTCAGTGACAATAGTGCATAGCTGCGGCCGGGTTGGTATAGAAGTATTCATTTTGGTGCACGGGAACGTACCGTCGGCACCAACACGCAATTTTTAAGGGCGAATTTTGAGCACCAGAGCTGCCCTTCTGCTCAAGTTCAAGGCTCGCACATTCACGTTTTGACACACTGGCATTTGTAATGGCGACCTTCTGTTCGCGCAAAAACAATGGAGAAAAAATAAAACAAAAACATTTTGAATTGTTTCGCATGTTGCGCAGACAAATACACTCGAGAGTGATTACTAAAACGGGTTTCGCACAAACTCGCAAATTTTTTTTACCTCTTAAAGTCTGAATACGTTGCTTTATTGTCTAGCAGTTCAAAGGAACGCTCCAAAGTTGAAATGTCGATGCCTGTGAGCTAAAGGGAAACTGCACTCCCAAAAAAGGCACTTTATAAACTGCCCGCCAACAATGGTGTTACCCCCGTGACGTCACACCTTGGTTCCTGTGATCGCCATGCGCAGCTGAAGATCAAGTAATAATACAGTATAATGCGAAAGCATTAACTGTCTCATGGAGCGAGCTGACGTCAAGCGCAAAACTGGCAGATAGTTTCCTTCGGCTCCATTGGCTGGCACTCGTCGACAGGGCTTCCATTAGCCGCTGCGCTCGTCAGTTTCCACGACCGCTCACCCCATGGCACTGCGTGCCTATCAGCGCGGAGCATCCTAGGTCACCAGGGGAGTGCCGACCGGCGCCGAAAAGTATGCAGCAGACAAAAAAGGGAGCGGACGAGCGGCTTGCATGCTTTCGCGTTCACAACTTATAAGGAATCCTTAAGTGTACCTCAAACTTTTTCTTCTTTCGCGATTATGCAGCACAATCGCAGTACTTTGGGAGAGGGTGGCATATTTTCTTTCCTTCGCGAAGATAAACATAAAAAAAAAAAAAAACTGCTGAAATCGCTGCTATCCGCATGCAAACGAGGTGGCAAACGACGGTGGCGCTCCAGTCACCTTGCGTGGGTGCATGACGAGAGTGACGTGGCAGTTGTGCTGGGTGGCGAAGCGGCGGAAGGCCCCCACCAGGAGGTCCTGCTTCCAGAAGCGATCCACCCGAGAGCTGTCTTCCCCGACGCCCATCATGAACTGGACATTGTCCACCACCACGTGCTGGATGTCGTGCACGTACACCGCGTGCGACATTGCCTGCAACGGGACAACGCGCAGTCGGTCAGTCTGAAGGCCAGTTCACGCACTCGTCTCAGTGTTGACATGACGCAGTCAGTGCTGCGTTGCTGCTAGTGTCGGCACTCAGGTAGCGCTGCATTGTGTGTATAGCCAAGGAAAGGAGGGGTCACGTGCGTTGGAGCACCGATACGACACTGACATGCCACAAAGTCAGTGCTTTGTCCATAGTGCTTAGTTAGGCACTGCGGTGTATGTGTGAACAGGCCTTAAGGGCCCACTCGCATGGCAGCAATCGACTATGTTACATCGAGATATGACTGCAAGTTATCAGATTGCTGGACTTATAGCTTTTATGGCTACGGGTTCAACCGCTGATTGTGTTGGTGAAATTAGAGCAAAGACAAGGGAGGAAAAATGTAGAGACAGGATAGAGCACTAACTTACAACTGGCATTTAATACTGTGAGGGTGCTCTATCCTGTCTCTACTTTCTTCCTCCCTTGTCTTCGCGCCAATTTTACCAAGATGTATAGCCAACTATCCCACCAGATGATTTTAACACCGAATGTGTGACTGTTATGAGATATAACAAAATGAAATAAAGTGAATGAATGAATGGAACGTCCATGCTTTGTATACGTGTGGGCGTTGTAAGCTTTCGAAAGATGTGGTGGGGAGGACAGGAGGGGGAAGATTGCTTTCTAGAAACACCCAAAACGTCTACGTATGGAGAGGCTTATAAGTCCTAATGGCCAGTCTTCCTACTGTGTTCTATGACAGTCGTACACTTACACACAGGACTACAACATGGCCAACTGGCAAGCCACTGCTTACACGGCATGCAGAGAAACATTAATATATTTAAGAATATGTAGGAGTGACAAGAATGCAACATTTATTTTAAACCCATACAAACACATTGGCTTTACACCGAATTTCACTGTTGGAGTAAATTGTCTTGAAACCTGCAAAGAACTGGCAAACAAATCTAAGCTGTACTTTAGCGTCCAAACCGCACACTAAACAGCAAATTATGTTTGGCTGGCTTGCCGATTTTATTTCTCCGAAGTTCGAGTTATCGTGGGCGTGTTAGATGAAGGTACACTGCACTGCAACAGGTGCGAAATGTATAGTTCTGGTGCACTGTAGGATACTTTTAGTACATCCTTTGAGATGGGCACCACATGCAAATCGAATAAAGCCAGAGGCTTCACCCTAGTGTAGGGACACCAATAAATCAGACGCATCTCGTGTCAATCAACAAAGCCAATCGAAAGACCTAGGCACAACGGCTGGATCAGGTGCAGCCCTAAAAATGTTGAGATTATTTGTATTAAATAGAGGTGCACTGTTCTGTGAAGTGGCATGGACTCAAAAAGAAATGTAAGATGCCGGACCTTTGTGCGTATGAAGAGATTGGGGGTCCACTCACGTCCAAGACGTTCCGAATCGACTGTTCACCGTGGAACGTCATGAAGTAGAGCGGCAGCAGTTCAAACTTGTCAGCCCAGAAGTCAAACTCGTCTAGGTGCTTCTCCAGCGAAATGCTGCAAACGGGACAGGAGATGAAGCCATGATCCCAAAACACGTAATCCCTCCCCCCTCCCTCTCCCCCTCCCCCTCCCCCCCTCCCCCCCCAAAAAAAACACAAAACTTACAGCGAGAACTGGGTGAGCATGATCTTGGCCAAGCGCTCGTTCTGTATCTCAAAACTTCCCCAGAGCGTGTTCACCTGAAAACAATGGTTTGTATGTATTGAAAATGAAAAAAGTTGTTCACAATTTCCATTAACTTTGCCTGTTCAGAAGCTATACGTAATGCAGTAAAACCTACATCCCACAAAAACCTACAAACCTAAAGCAGGAAATTTTAGGAAAGTTTGATATTCCGGTACAGTAAATAAAAAGGAGAAAACAATAAACAAAAAACTAGGGCTAAAAATAATTTTAGTAGCTGTGTTTCAGACGTCTTTTGTTTGTCCCCTCTTTGTAGCCTCTGTCTTGGGTTTTAGAAAGTGTTTAACTTTAACCAGCTTGCCTGTCTTATTACGTTATCTTCAAACTAGGGAAGTTTAGGGAGACCTGATACTCAGGCATGCAAGTAGAAAGGAATGGAAGCAGCAGCCAGAAAACTAGGGAAGTGGAGAGAAACTGGATATTTCAGCGCTGCGACTTACCCCCTGCACACACAGATCTAGGGAGTACTCGCACATGAAGGTAGTCTTTCCCGACCCCGTGGGCCCGGTGAAGACGGTCAGCTCGCCCCTCCGAAACCCCTTCAGGAGTCGCCCTAGACTGGGAAACCTGCAAATGTGCACAGCCAAGAACCTCAGCCCTGGAATCTTGGGTCAGAACACACGAGCCACCGTGGGTGACCAGAAATCGGAGAAATCTCCCAGCTTCCACTCGTGAGGACATAATAGCGGCATTCTCTTAAAACCAATCTTAAACATTGATGCACTACCTTGGTTTTCTGCAAGACAGACAATCCTTTCGGCACTTTCCTTTCCCAAACTGTGAGGGTAGCATGAATGGAGAGGACGAAAAGGTCTGGCTTAACACCTCACCAGTAACGAAGTCACAGTGTTGAATTTTCTACGTTGCCTGTCAGATGACAGCATGGGGCACAGGTTGGAAAGAGTGCTGCGTCAACGTCCGGCTCAAACTCGTGTTCTCACCGAATGAGCATTGGTCCCAGTTGAACATTGACGCAGCACTCGTGGACAATCTCCGCGCCGAGCTGGCGTTCGGTACAAGACGTAGAAAACGAAGCACTATGGTCTTGCCACCAAGGAAGTGCTCAGCCCGTTCAGAGGGAAGGGGGCAACATTCTTGGGAGAGGAAGGGTGAGGGGGGGAAGGGGGGAGAGGAGGAAACTCCACTTCCTGTCTTAGCTGATGCTGTAGGATCTGGTAGTACCGACATGTCTCGTCAATGTGGAGACCTCCGTTCCCCCAATAATTGTCCGAAATGTATTCCGTGCATTAAGCCTTACGAAGCAGAAATGCACATAGCACCCTCTGCAGCAGCCAAAAGTTCATTATGGAGCAGCAAGAAGTACTTTTGGAGCACAAGCACACACTTCATTTTACAACGAAAGCCTTACTTGTCCCATTATGCGAAAAAGCGGCGGCGTTGTCCCCGAAAGATGGTCACACCGAAACGTCGTCAAGCACAAGCCTCAGAAATAAAACACAAAGAAAAGCACAGCAACGTAGATGCCTTGTCACGGAAGCCTGTGGGGGGCACTCAGGGTCAAAGCGGACACGCCTCACAAATATAACAGAAAGAAAAGCACAGCAATGCGGATGCTTCGTCACGGGAACCGTCGTGAAACCGGCGGGGTTCACCACGCCTGCGCAGTGTGGGAGAGCGATGTCGCCGCCGGAGCGCCGTGTGAAAAAGGAAGACGTGGTGCGCCACTTGTAGGAATGCGCTGTGAGCATTCATACACGTAAGCAGTTTTTTTTTTTCATATTTTTTTAAATTCATATTACAGTATATACTGTATGTTAAGATTCGTGTGTTGGCCTATCCAACTAAAAACGTGCATGCTTTGCCTTCACATTTTAGTGCAACAGCAGGTTTCATTTCCTCAAACACAGAACTAGCCGTTTAGTCCCGCATAAAAGCACTAGGCATGGCAACAATACAGTACGCTGATTGATGAAGGACAGTACAGACTGCTCTGAATGCTCATTTTAGGTATGAAATAAGATGTAAACCAAACAGCATATAAAACTAAAAAGAAAAGAAGAAGCCTTTTAATTTAAATAATAAAAAAACTTTTGTAATTAAATTATGAAAATCAATGACATTTTGTATGTAGAACCTCATAATAACAAAGATTGGCATGTGAACGATAAGTATGCCTTCTTAAAAAAATCCAGCCAAAGTCGGTAAGGTTATTCCCAAACGTCCTTCAGCTAAATTAGTTTTAATTTATTAAATTGACCATACCTCAAATGGATAAAAGATACATAGAGGTAACAATTAAACGATGGAGTTCAAATAAGTATAAACCTATAGAGCAGTTCATATAAATTTTCTCGCGAGTACCTTCGCTAAATCCTGAATTTGAAAAAGATATTGCCAGAATACCGCAGTCTATCAAAAATAATAGCCACAGTTTAGTTCAGAAATCTTCACTGCAACAGAGAGCTGTTACATGAACACTCACAAAGTTCCTTTTTTTAATATACCCGATGCTTGAGTGTTTAACGTCCTGCTCTGGGGGGATGCTTTTCCTTTAGCACTCGGATGCACTGCGGCGAAGCAAGATAAGCAAAATTGCAATGCTTACTTTCCGGTCGCCGCTCCACTGCAATGCACAAAAGCGCGTTGAGAAGCGCACTCAACAAAGCCAACTTACACGCCAGAGCAAACTAGGAACCTCAGAGATATTGCGAAAATTCAGAGCACTGTCAGTGTTTGACACTGACAGAGATAATAAATAGGATAGTACATTATTAGCGGCTAAAATCTAAAGTTCTGAAAATTCGCACAAGCCTACCACAATGATCCAGACATGTAGTGTGCACAATTTTGGAGCAAGTTCCTCACATTTGGTCTAAATGTAGCAGGATGTAGCAGGGTAATCCCTTTGGCACAGTTCGGTGAAAATGGTGCAGCAATCACATCACTGGTGGGTAGATGTGAAGCTAGATGCCTTTGCCTCCACTGCACTCTTCGAATGCAGCGTTCGCGTTTGAACGCGTCCGAACAGTGAGTAGAAACAGAAACGGCTAGCTTTGCATCTATACACTAATTGTTCCAAACAGAGCTTAGCACTCTGACATTCCTTGCCGCATGCTCTCATCTCCTCTCTCTTAATTTCTACCCGTAACAGCAGAGAGGTGTACCCACATTTACAAGACGTGACCGTACTAGTGCTATAGTTCAATTTCTTCAGCAGACGGCCGGGGGTAGTTTCCGTCAACGAGTTCTACGCACCTGGTCCACCGAACACCTGCCGAGGCCTCCACGTTGTGGAGCATGTCGGCCACTCCGGCCCTCAGGCTGTGGAAGGTCGTTATGGCCTTGTGGCTGACCGGCTGAGCCGCCCTGACTATGGACAGCAGCGATGTCTTCGACGTCTGGAGCGTCGCCAGGGGATAGCCGTCCTTGGGCCTGCAATCGAGCCGCCGGCGTTGAGTCGCCTCAACTACGGCACTTGGAACGCGTCCTCGACAGTCGTGTTTACCGCCCTGTCCCGCCTGCGCATCGGAAGTGGTTCCGAAGGGGTAACGGAGGATTGCGTCGTACGGGTCGGCGCAGCAAACTGTCGAATGGGGAGGTCTTGGCGGTTGGTTGTAGAAATGCGGACAGAAAAGGAGAGCGGACTCAAGGGTTGCTGCCGTTATGGCGTCCTAACTCGCATCTGCTTTGGTTTCCATCGACCACCTGGCTGCAGAGTGAGCCACTGAAGAACAGGCGTCTGTTGCACCCGCCTCCACTGCTGCAACGCCGCCAGGACCACGCCCGGCGACAGCGCAATACTTCTACGATGTTGTTGGGCGGGAAACGAGGGATCACTTTTGAGGACGCAGTAAACGCACCGGTCAGAGACGTGCTCCATGTACCCTGCTGTCGAGGGGAATGAAAGCGACGGTCGCTTTGGGAGGTTACCTGATGTAGTGACATCTCTTTTCACCCAGCTTGCGCGAAAACATCTTCACCGACTCCCAGTCGTGGAGTTTGTTGCCGAACCAGACGGTGATCTTGTGGAACTGCTCGAACAGTGGCAAGACCTGCGGAAAGGTGACGGCAGAGAGTGTGACTGGAATGAGTGACGGTGGTGGGTAAACCAACGGTGTTGCCGCGATAGAAATATGATTACTGCAGAGTCCCGCACAAGCGCCCGCCCCCCGAGAGATCGCCCATCCCACGTTTTGGGCCGAACGTCCGTGACAAAAAATTCAGAAGCGTCGCTTACCTCCCAATTTCCGCTGGATGTCGATACCGCGATGTGCGACAGGAATCGCACCAACTGCGTGATCAGCGATTTCGGTACTTGTAACGAGCATGTCCGCTGTGTGTTCCCTCGTGTTTATCGCGCTGTGACATGCGAATTTGCTGTGTCTGCAATTTGCAGTCTCCGTTTCCATGACGTGAAAGTTTGTAACTCGTTCCCGTGTTTCTTTTTTGTCCACGATTTGTGTGCGTGATATTGATTCCCGTGATACATTAGTTTGTAGCGGTCTTCCGTGTTTATCGCACAGTAAAAAGCGAATCAACGGTATCTGTTCTCGTGACGCACGAGTTCGTAGCGGGTTCCCACGCTTCTGTTCGCGATTTGCACACAATATCAGTTCCCGTGACACCCCAGTCTGTAGTGGGTTTTCGTGCGTTTATCGCGCTGTGAAGTGCGGATGTGCTGAGTCTGTGTTCTGCGGTATTCGTCCCCGTGACAGGGAAGCTCGTAGCGAATTCCTGCGTACTTATCGTACCGTGGAACGCAAATTTTCTGTGTTCGCGATCTGTGGTATCAGTTCCCATTTCACGTAACTGTAATAACGGCTCCCCTGCTATTACAACGCTTATTATTGATTTTTGATACAATCTTGCTTAGCATCCCCAAACATTGCCCACCCCATATTTTTCACCATTTATCTTTTCGTTTTTAATGGGAGTTATTCACAACATTACGGTAGACATAATAAGTTTGGATGAATGACATTCTTCTTTTTTTACATGAGGTGAGATTGGGATTTTGTCATATTGGACATGCCCCAAAAAATGTTGTAAATGCTCGCCTCTAAAAAAACGAAAAACACTTTAATAGTACGATTGACGACATATCATGTTACAAACATGATAAGCTGCTCGTAGTGGAAAGATAGAAACAGTAATTTCGTTTGGAGATTTAAAAGTGAACTCTCAGTTTGAAGCCCACAAAACAGTGCCACAAACACGTGATTCAGACCTTTGTCACATGGAAGGAGCCTGCAATAATACAGCCCTGCTGATTGAACCAGCATTGCATGCCTCCAGAACTACTTTTTTTTTTTGTAGTTTTTTTTTTTTTTTGGTATGCTATTTTGTTTTGTAGAAGCATTGGATATACATACAACAAGTAGTGGGGAATTCAAGCTACTTTAAAATTACCACGTGAACATAGGAAATAAATTCCAAATCTTCCAAGTTCCAGATCGGTGCCGGCGAGGATTGCTGAAAATCCATATTTCTAGCCAAGACTGAAACTCCGGCTGGAAATTTTAATTTTTATAATGAAGATGAGAACCGACCTCCAGTGGCAGGTGGGATGTCCCAGAAAGCAGGGACAGGGCGGGCAGGTTGGTCTCCTGGAACACGGCCAGCGCGTCTCCTTCCGAGCCCGTCAGTACAACCTCCTGGTGGTGCTTCTTCACCTTCTGCCAGCCAAAAAGGCCCACAACATTCGGCCTAGAATGGAAAGCAAAGGGTAATAAGCCCCACAACCCCCCAAAAAATGTATCTCCACAACACTGTCCTGGTCAAGTTTCGAATTCGCCTGACAAAAAAAAAAACAATATATGTACAAATATTTCACTCGTCTGTTTAAAATGTGGATTAAAAAAAGCTAACGCAATATCTTTCAACTGTTTTCCTGCATGCTCAAAGAACACCTTGTTACATATGTATTTCTGCTTCAAACAAAGTGAAAAACCAAAACCTGGTTCTTTTAGATGTAAAACAGAATGGTACTCGCACCCCCCTTCCCATATGAAAAGGTAGTTTCCCGAATTCCAAACAAGTACCTAATACTATTTCTTTACCCGATTTGATGAGTTCTACATTCAATCCCCAGAAAGATTCAGACAGGAGAGATCACATCAAAACACTAACATAAAATAACCAATACGCCATGACTACTCGAAGGTATAGTACTACAAATGAAATCTTCTGTTGAAGCAGAACTATGTGCCTCCATTTGAAGTTGCGGCATTAAATGCACTCCTAAGTAACTCCCTGACAATGTCTTTGAAAGCTTTAGCCTGAAAACTGTGTTCCTACATGTATATACCTAAAAGAAAAATCTTTTGAAATACGTTACCTCGGTAAAACATTGGAATCGAGCCGACCTTCGGTTACTGCAAGACACTTTAAGGCAACCAGCTTCTTAGCTGGACCGTGGATGGGAAAGAGGATCTTGGACCTGTCTTTTGCCAACCGCACGTCCATCAGCTTCATCGTCAGAGGTTCGATTTTCTGGCAAGAAAAGACACGCATTGGAAACCCCCATTCGTCGAGCTGAGGTAAGGAGCTGCAAGCAGGACACGAAATGACTCCTTCCTACAAATGAACATTTCAGTCCATATGTGCATCTGCATAAATAATGTACATAACATGGCTATCTAACTGGTGAAATTTAGTGCCCGTCGATTCCCTTTTAAAGGGAAGCTGAAGAGGTTCTTGATTTCGAACAAACAGTAAAAGATGTAATGCAGTTTTATTTCGAACCTATTAGTAGGAGCGTTGTAATAGTCAATTAACATTTTGACATAGAACTGCCCGTTGCGGCGTGCCGACGGTAGGAAAGTGTGAGAGGGGAGAGAAAAAAAAGCCAAAGAGACGTCATCAGCAAGGTCAGATGACCCTTGCTCGCTACTAAGCTGGCTCAGATATGCTGTCAATGACGTCGCGACACTCTGGACAGGTAACAGGCGGCGGGGAGGATAGCCGCATGCCCGGCAGCAATTGCTGCACGTATCTTTCAAAATAAATGTGGTTTACATTTACTTCTGCCCAAGATATAAGTGCGATAACTAAATTCACGGGACAGAAAGCTCTAGAAGTCCGCTCCTAACTCAGATTTCTTGAAAAGTGCTTCGGCTTCAAAGAGAAAACCCTGGCATCACAAAATAAAAATATACATATTTTTTTGTCTATAAGTAGGGTTCTGCGTTTTCGGTTTCTATTTTTTCAAAATTCGGCGTACTTTTTTCGGTGTTTATTTTAAAATTCAATTTTCGGTTTTTTTCGGCGTATATTTATGCCTGCAAAAATTTATCGGCTTTTTTCGGTGAATATAAAATAAACACCAACGGACTCCGGATCAGATGATCCTTGTACGTAGCTCTGATATTTGTGATCACTCAAAGAATAACGGCACAGACACATTGAAAAATAAATGGACATGTCATTTGGCAAATGTGTGCAACTGTAAAAGAAACAAGAAAAAAAACGCAGAAGTACAAACAAGTCAGATATGAAGCTTATGTCCCAAAAACATGGTACCTCACCTTCTGTACATCAGGAATACGTGATCTCATTATAGTACACACAAACATGTACTTTCCCAGGTTCTCTTTCTTGATCCACACTATTTCTTTCCTGTTAATATATGACCCTGAGCTTCGAGAACGCCGTGTCAGCGCTAACATTGGAAGCTGGCAGGCTGAGGAGATGACGCGCTGCCTGAGCCAAAATCGCCGACGTTTTGAAGCACAACACAACATGCAGAGCTTGCATCCAGTCAGTCTTCCTCACAACGAGTTTGAAAACACGCTCCCCACGGCTCTGCCGTACGACTGGACGGTCAAAGTGACCTTTTCTGGTTAAAACTGAATTTTAAAAAATGGATTCGACGAAATTTTATCGGTTTTTATCGGTTTAAATCGAAACTGCCGAACCTAAAAACTGACCTTTTCCGGTTAAAACCGAATTTCCGAAAATGGATTCGGCGTACTTTTATCGGTTTTTATCGGTTTAAACCGAAAACTCCGAACCCTATCTATAAGTAACGAACAAAATAACGAACGAACAAGTACTATACCCAGGAAGTATATATTTTTATAGTAGGGTACATCGATACAAAGTTTCACGTGCAGACTGTTTGCAAACACATTTCGAAAAGCTTTTCATGTTTTCTCAGAATTATATATTTTCATCACAACACAAACTTTTGCCCACGGTATCTTTTGTTCTAAAATTTTGATCCGAATACGTTTTTCAGGGTTTAATATATTTTATAAACCAGAGAGTGCAACCAGACTAACTTGTTTGGAAAATGTCAACTGAAAAATTTTCTAACTGGCAGACTATGACTAATTTCTAATTATCAGTGAAAAATTTGCAATTTATGATAACTTCTTTTAGAATGATGGTAAAATTAAAAGAATGATTTCGTTGCACTTCCTGTGTTTGTGGAACATGCTGATACACTTTTTGCCATATTTTCTTATGGGGACATTTTAAAAAAAAGGGCAAGCAGAAACATTTGTGATAAAGTTGAGGTTTTTAAAAACCCTATAATAGAAAAAAAAAGATGAACGTATGTTTGCACTTAGCACAAAAACTTAGAGCAGAGGTGAAAATGTAAAACAGATTGGATCAGAAATCAAAAAAAAAAAAGGTATGTTAGACCAGAGTCTCCCCTCAAATAAAATGCGAAAAAGCGCCAATGTCGTGTTTGCGTTAACCAGTGTCACACAGTACACTTAAAAAATGCACAAAAGTGGAACGCTCAGGAAACTGCAAACTTCAGGTATGATTGCAAAGTCGTATCTCGCACCCTTAGCAAGTTGTTCTGATGTCCACAGAAATTATGCCAATTTGAGGAGAAGACAAAACGTTGCCAAGCTAAAACACGCTTTAGCTAAAAGTTCTTTTCCACTGGACACGGTGTTCGTGAAAGTAAACCTCTTATTTTGGCGTTGAGAATCAAACAGGTATTTTTTCGAAGTGTAGAAATATTACGTTCGATAAAAATAAACCTGCTATAATTGCTTTTATAAGAAATTAGTAAAGAAAAACCAATCATGACTGCGATTTCCCAAACCCTTAAAAACAATTTTTGAACAAATTTTGTGTGTTCCCTTGAACAGTGGGCTCGAATAAGGCCAGACAAAACATAAAAGTAAGTAGGAAGCAAAAAAGGATTTCGCATTGAGAAGAGATAAACGCGCTCACTTACCCGCAAACCGAACCTGTGAACGAGTTGCTCGAACTCTGGCCGCTCGACGTCGACAAGGGCAGTGGAAGACGCATAGTGAGCCTGGAGATCCTCAGCTTCCTGGGGGGTCAAAAAGACGCCCGATCCTGAAGCTAGGCTGTCCCTGAAAGGCGCAGAAAAAAAACACATGTAATCGACACACCTGCACGAGCCGTTTCATCGTCAAGGTTCCATTCTTGCCCAAGCAACAGGGAAAAAGCCGGCTATAGCTTTCTAGGGGTATGCTGCCAAATTATAGTGGATTGTGCTAACGCTCTGATCTGATCTGAACTCACCTGTTTTTTGCGGTACCCTCGACAGAGAGGTAGTCCTGCAAGGTCTGCCAGCTCGTGACTACTTGGCAGCCATAGCAGGTAAACAAACCTGTAAAAAAAAGGAGAAAAAAAGAGAACAAAAAAATTTGCCACTGAGGTGTAGTCATAGAACATTCAGACAGCTTTGTGCCACTTTTGAATCCGTAATACCTAGATCCAATATTCATAATGCAGCTAAAAAATTTTGCAGGAAAAAGAGATGCAGAAGGCAGCTTGAGTACCGCAAGTTTTATTTGACTAAAATACACAGTGTGGCTAGATTTATTCCAAGTGAGTACAGGCAAGAAGCCTCGAAGCAAAAAAAAAACAAAAAACAGATTGAATATCTTGGCATCGGGTTTGGACGACGGTGGTAGTTCCAAAGTATTCCGAACACTGTGAAGACTCTGGTAAGGAGCTGCACACACACACCGTCGTCGGGCCCCGACGTTGAGGAAAGACAGTACCCAGCACTAGTTCCGGCACATGTAACTTTATCTAAACTCTGCTTGAGTTCGCGACACAGACAACTGCTACGACTTTCTCCGTCCGAAAGCTTGCGATGGCTAACCACCCTTTTTTGCTGTCCCTCTTCTTGGTTCTCTTTTCTTCCCCTGGCCGCGAGGCGAGGATTCTTCGTAATCTGGCGCGAATGCCACGGTGGGACACACACACACGTGCCCGCACGCACAGCACCGAATGAGTCGGTAATATACTCCGTCACACTTGCCCACACAAAAAAGGAGTTTTCTCTTACACAAAATTCACCTGACAAAACTTAACGGGATGTTCATGTTCAGGTTCATAAAAACACTTAGTTTTCTGACCGTAATGAACTCACTATGGGATACCTATCGAAACACTGGGTAAAGTGCACAGAATACACCATCACGTGGTCGCTAAGAACAGTGAACAGACTGGGACAATACATTGAACCCAGAACAATAAGGAGCACACTAAGAAAGTTCCCGCAGACTACAGACCACCCGGTGGGCCCCGCAGGTTTCTCGTACGTGTGTCCATTAAGGTCGATCAACTGGTCCGTATTTTCTCAAAGCATAGCGTTGTTCCCCCACGGGGTTAACTAAGTATGAATTACATTGTGTCAGTTATTGGCTCAACAAAACAACTTGCAATATAAATATACTGTAATAAGGTGGTGAACAGAGCCAGTTGGTTGACCTGTAACATGATGGGGAAAACAGCTCAGAAAACGTGAACTATGAAGAAGGACACCGTGCTCTATGTAGTCCGCGTTTTCTGAGCTGTTTTCCCCATCATGTATATAAATAAACATTCTGCGAACACCGCATTCCACGGTAAGAACTTCCCACCTCTTGCTAGCACAGCGGCTCTCCTGAACCCTTCAAGTGCCTCGTCTCTTCTAGAAGCCTTCATTCAAATCCAAACATTAAAAAAAAAAAAAAAAGCCATATTTTTTTATTTTTACATTTTACATATGTATAATACAAAACTCAGAAATAAGGAAGCCTCTGGCGGGTGATGCACACAACTTTCTTTTACGCTGGTTTAATACCAGTTGTCCAAAAGGGATACAAATTACTTTTACATTGCATCTGTACCTCTAATAACATTGTTTACCTACCTGTAACAATGTTGTTTTCCTATCTGCAACATTGTTTACATACTTGTAACATTATTTTCGTACCTATAACATTGTTTTCATACCTATAACATTACTGTTCTCATACCTGTAACAATGTTGCTTTTGTACCTGCAACATTGTATTTATACTAAGAACGATACTGTTTTCATAACTGTAACAATGTTGCTTTCGTACCTGCAACATTGTATTTATGCCAGTAATGACACTGTTTTCATACCTGTAACAATGTTGCTTTCGTACCTTCAACATTGTATTTATGCCAGTAATGACACTGTTTTCATACCTGTAACAATGTTGCTTTTGTACCTGCAACATTGTATTTATGCCAGTAATGACACTGTTTTCATACCTGTAACAATGTTGCTTTCGTACCTTCAACATTGTATTTATGCCAGTAATGACACTGTTTTCATACCTGTAACAATGTTGCTTTCATACCTTCAACATTGTATTTATGCCAGTAATGACACTGTTTTCATACCTGTAACAATGTTGCTTTTGTACCTGCAACATTGTATTTATGCCAGTAATGACACTGTTCTCATACCTGTAACAATGTTACTTTTGTACCTGCAACATTGCATTTATACTAGTAACGACACTGTTTTCATACCTGTAACAATGTTGCTTTCGTACCTGCAACATTGTATTTAATTATTTTATTCTATTTATCAATACTGTCAGCCTTCTCTCGAAGGCTATTACAGGAGAGGGAGAAATAAAAGGGAAAAACATACAATCTTAACGTTTAACAGCAATAAGGACACACAAAATACTATTACATATTCAAATAACAACAATCAACCACAATTTCTTTTAATTTGAAAACAGCTCTTCCAAGGAAGACTCAAAATGAGATGCGCCTGTTAAATTTATGACACACTCCGGGAGACTATTCCATGCTTCAATTGTTTGCGCGAAAAAAGAGTATTTAAAGATGTCTATTCTACTACAATAAGGTTGGACCATTTACGTATGATTTAGTCTTCTTGATCGTTTATGCACTTCTTTCAAATACAATGCTGGGTCAATTTTTAATTCTTCGTTTTAGAGGGAAAAAAACAACTTTAACCTTGCAATCTTCCGTCTAGTTTCTAGTGGCTGCAAGCCGCACTCATGCAACATTCTAGTTACAGAGTCTGTAACTACTAGTAACGACACTGTTTTCATACCTGTAACAATGTTGCTTTCGTACCTGCAACATTGTATTTGTACTAGTAATGACACTGTTTACATACCTATAACAATGTTGCTTTTGTACCTGCAACATTGTATTTATACTAGTAATGACACTGTTTTCATACCTGCAACATTGTATTTATACTAGTAGCGACATTGTTTTCATACCTGTAACAATGTTGCTTTTGTACCTGCAACATTGTATTTATACTAGTAATGACACTGTTTACATATCTGTAATAATGTTGCTTTCGTACCTGCAACATCGTATTTATACTAGTAACGACATGTTTTCATACCTGTACCAATGTTGCTTTCGTACCTGCAACATTGTATTAATACTAGTAACGACATTGTTTTCATACCTGTAACAATGTTGCTTTTGTACCTGCAACATTGTATTTATACTAGAAATGCCACTGTTTACATACCTGTAACAATGTTGCTTTCGTACCTGCAACATTGTATTTATACTAGTAACGACACTGTTTTCAGACCTGTAACAATGTTGCTTTCGTACCTGCAACATTGTATTTATACTAGTAATGACACTGTTTTCATACCTGTAACAACGTTGATGAAGGCCATCTCCATCCCTGAATAAGTTCCACCTGGCACGTCTGAGCCCTGGCACTTGGGTTGGCACACTGGACATGGGATCTTGAGGCATGTGTAGCCTTCCTCGAACCCAATTGAGCTTTCCTTAAGGAACCTTTTGATTTTGGATACCGTGACTAAGGGTGCAGTGTCTGGGATACTGAGTGAGGTTGCCAGCCACCTCCTTTGCGAAACCCCTTTCATAGGTTCTGGAGCACATTCCTGGGCCCCTGCAAAAAAAAAAAGGTATAGACAGACAAATGATGTTATAGTCGGCTAACAATTGTAGAGTCTTATAGGTGAACGTGGCTTCAAAGAATGCCACTAATAACCAATTCCAATCCAAGGATGAACAGGAATTTCTAGAGCAGACCTAGCTATGGTCGGCGACGGGTTAAGAACAAAGCGGGAGCTTTGTCTTCACCATGAGTGCTTGTCGCTCTCCATCGTGCCTTAGCTGCACGCACTCACATGACACCAAATCGTTATTGAAGGTGGGAAGTTCGCACTGAAAACAGCTTCTAGTGCGTTCTCATCCTGGCCTCTCTGCATACGAGTTCCCATACTGTGCAACATTACAAGAACTCTTCGCACATAGTAATATATGTCTACCGACACGAGTAAACTATATTAACCATCATCTGCACGTGACAAGAAATGAAAAGCAAACAAATTTGTCTTTTGGGGGGATGGTGGTTCTCAAGTTGTCGTCCTGCCACATAGTTGTTTGCTGCTTACGTTTTGAGATTGTATTCTAGGTGGGTGCTTGCTGCCAGGGAAGCTCACTGTCAGAGTGGACCGGCAGTGGACAATGAGTAACGGTGGCAACAGAAGAGGCAACAGAATAAACCCCATAAGCCAGTGAAACATTTAGTCGGTGATAACGATCCTGGAGGCTGGTCACAAAAGTGTTGACAAAGAAGGCGAGCAGACGCAGGGACCGTTGTTGTCACTGCATACAAACTTTTGGCTGACTTGTTTTTCGTCAAATGGTCGGCTGCAGAGCAACCTCCAGCAGGATTGGCATCTGCCCTATTTACTTCCCCTGCTGCGCCGCCGCCGATTGTGACCTGCGACTAAATGTGTCGGTGGTGACGTCTGCAAGGCAGAAACCCAGAGACCAAAAAATAAGATGCATTCCAGGCACCAAACCTCCAATATACATCCAGCAAGCGAAGCAAAGTCATTAGTCCACTCCACAAACAAATTAAATAGATAGAAAACGTCATAGGAGCGTAAGTTCTTTTGCAAGATTGTCTCCTACCAACTCGAATCGGCTGGCGCTCCCTCGACGCGGCGTATGCCATCTGTTGGCAGAACCTTTCTCTACGCGTGCATCGTGTGCAAAGAGAGGCGACATGATTGCCCAGAACAGTTTTTTTTTCTTCCTTTTTAAACGAGGTAAGTTTATTTCTTGATTTTTTCACTGTAAACTTTCACAAAACACCTGCTTGCACCTCTGTAGTAAATCGCAGCGAGATATGTCGAGAAACCGATTTTTGCAATGTGCCTCGTTAGTTTGCATGCTGTAAAGCAATTCCTTAGCAACCATTCCTTTTTTTTTGCAGTTCTTTTTGCCAGGTTTTTTCTTTCTCCTTCGTTGAAATTCAGTTTCAAGAAGAGTAAAGCTATAAGCACCAGCTCGTGCAACTCAACCAAAAAGGGGTATACGCACGACGCGAAACTTATATAAAATGAATTTTTACAACGAATTTCTGAAGCGGCAGCGTAGCTTAGCGGAAAGGTGTCTGCTGCATACGCAGCGGACCCCAATTCAATCCACAACATAAGCTTACTTTTTTTTGTTGTTGTTGTTGTTGCGTATTTGGCAATATTTACGACATTTCTTTTTTTTTTTTTACAATTAACACTGAAAAAAAATTGATGTTGTCGACAAAACTTCGCTGAACTAAATGCTATATGGGACTCCCTTCCGGAGGTGCAATGGTAAACAGCGGGGCTTGGTTTGCTGGCTGGAAGCCGCGAAGCAGTATGTATGGGGGGCATACCTCGGCAAATTCATTCATGAACTCGCTCATTCACCTTCAATCACATTCACGGCATGAATCTGAATGGCTCTGAATGAATTCTTGAATTTGAAAAAAATCATGATGTGATGGTGAATGACTTCATGAATTTGAAAGAATTCGTGATGTGAGGGTGAATGACTTCGTGAATTTGAATGAATTCGTGATATGATGGCGAATGAATTCGTGAATTTGAATGAATTTGTGATGTGATGGTGAATGAAGTCGTGAAGTCGTGATGTGATGGTGAATGACTTCGTGAATTTGAATGAATTCATGATGTGATGGTGAATGAAGTCGTGATGTGATGGTGAATGACTTTGTGAATTTGAATGAATTCGTGATGTGATGTTGAATGAAGTCGTGATGTGATGGTGAATGACTTCGTGAATTTGAATGAATTCGTGATGAGATGTTGAATGAAGTCATGATCTGATGGTGAATGACTTTGTGAATTTGAATGAATTCGTGATATGATGGTGAATGAATTCGTGATGTGATGGTGAATGACTTCGTGAATTTGAATAAACTCATGATGTGTTGTGATTGTGAACGACTTCGTGAAGTGAATAGAATTCATTGTGATGTGAATGACTCAATGAATTCGTGATGTGATGGTGAATGGCTCGTGAACACGATGAATTTGTGATGTGCGTGGCTCGTGAACTTGATAAGTTCGTAATGGGAATTAATACCGTGAACCTAATTCTCGACGTGATAGTGAATACGGTTATGAGTTCAGAATAGGCGGAAAACATGCTACGCAGGTGCTTGCTTGCTTGCTTCACCTTCACCGCAAACCACAGGAACCCATTTGACCTTAGCAGTTTGGGCACCAGTCTCGCTGCGTAGCCGTGCGCGCCTCAGCGCGGTGGCCCTTTGTCGAGCAGTTTCGTAGTAACAGCTGTTTATAAGGGAAGTGCGGTGGCAGTGGCAATGAAGGGCAGGGGACGGGGGAGGGCAGTCGTTTTCTTTGGCACTTCATATTTAATTTTGCCGTTGTTCTGAGCGGTTCCTCGTGAATCAATTAAGCTCCTTGCCGACCTTGTCCTTCCGCGTCTCAGGGCATATGGTCCGGAATCCCTGAAGGCTCTCGCTGTGCCGTTTCGCTCGTGAGTCGTGCGTGGTACAGCCGCGCTGTCCGCGGGCACTAGTAGCAGCAGGCGCCGCTTCGTCTACGCGGCGCAGCCATATATCATTTCAAAAGAGACGAAGCCAAAGCCGACGTCACGAGCAGGCACATCAATCCGGCGCCGAGACCATATCACGTGACCTGCCGGTTCCGCGCGGTGGCGCACGGAGCACATTCACGTGACATGATCGCAGCGTGGCATTGGCTGGGTTGGCGCTCTATCAATGTGCTTTGCGTTTCGCGCACGCACTCGAAATACCCCACTTGCCCGGCAGAGTCAGGTCCTGGTTTCAACTGGCTGACACAAAAAGGCGCCACAGTCCTATTCCGCAAGAATTGCGAACTCGTGAAGGGCCACCAGCCGTGAAGTCGAATTTAGTCAGAATGAACCTGAATGACTTCGTGAATTATGCGGAATTCATGATGTGATGGTGAATTCCGGTGATTTCGTGTTGACCGTGATGATGAATAACTTCATGAAGTGATGGTGAATTCGGATGAATTCATGATGTGATGGTGAATTCCGATGAATTCGTGATGTGATGGTGAATTCCGATGAATTCATGATGTGATGGTGAATTCGAATGACTTCGTGAAGTGATGGTGAATTCGGATGAATTCATGAAGTAATGGTGAATTCCGATGAATTCGTGATGTGATGGTGAATTCAAATGAATTCATGATGTGATGGTGAATTCGAATGACTTCGTGAAGTGATGGTGAATTCGGATGAATTCATGAAGTGATGGTGAATCCGGATGAATTCTTGATGTGATGGTGAATCCCGATGAAATCACGATGGTGAATTCCGATGAATTCATGGTGATGGTGAATGACTTCGGGAATTGGTGACGTGATGGTGAATGACTCCGTGAATTCGGAGGAGGCGGTGATGTGATGGAGATGAATTCTTGGCGCGGTTGAACGCCGTGGTGTGAAAGGGATGAATTCTCGGCGGAGTTTGAAAGCCGTGATGTGAAGGGGATGAAGTTTTGGCGCGGCTGAACGCTGGGATGTGAAGGGCCGTGACTTTGGGAGGTCGGAGTACCTTGTGACGTGAATGCGAATGAATTGGGATACGTGATTTTGTTCGTGATGTGATGGTGAATGAAGGCGCTCTGAAATGCCGACCTATGATGGGGGGCCAAGTGGGTTAACAGTTTTGTGATGAGCAGCCGTAGACTGCTGCCGCAAAGCGGCATGAACACAGGTGGGTTAACATGCCCCCAGTGACACACGCGCCGTCCGAAAAGGGTGACCCAAATGGCAGGAGCTCTCCGCATCGTGCGTATAGTCATTTTCGGACAACGTGCACAAGCTTGTGCGTATAGCTTTACTCTTTTGAGTATGCTAACAGCTAGCTTCCTTTCCAATTTGTGTTTTCTGGGCACGAATAAAGCGTTCTAGCAGCCTTAGAGATCAAACTCTCAGCCTTTCTATTTCTCCAGCTGACCAGCACGAGCTCCCACAAGCAATGCGGTCATTGAGCACATCGTGCAAACCAACATGGTGTTTATTGAACTCACCTCGGATTTGTGTCATGAAATGATGGTATCGCATGTAAGACAGGCCGCTCCAGCCAGACGAAAATGAGGTGCCGTCCACCACTCCATTTTCAGGATACTTGGTCAGAAGGTAGGCGTACCTGAGGAACTTCGAGGCCATCGCTCGAAGAGTCCATGAAACTTGGTCTTGACCGTCAATACCTCCAAAAGCAAAATACACAAAGGTTCCGTTTACCACCCGCAAACGATCTGCCGCACTCTAAAGTGAGCTGACCGATTCACAACCCAAGATGCTGTTGCATACAAGGCATCAACGAAGTTGTAAACAAAAACAGAACTTTCCAAAACATAGTTTATAACCTATGCAAGCAAAACCAGCCAACCGATACATTTAACCGAAATTTACCGTTTTGATAGTATATCTAACTAACAATAATACTTTATTTGTACTCAGAGGAAGGGAGGGGAAGGGGGGGGGGGGGGGGGGGGTTACCCAGGCGTACAGGGCCGCAAAAGGCAATGCTGCCCATACCAGATAGGCGCTGCACAAAACCTGGGGCCCGTAAATATTCATATGCATCAACTAAATGGGGGGGAAAAAAAAAAAGACGGTGGGGGGGGGGGGGGGGGGATAGGAAGAGTCAGGCTAAACATCATCTCTCCCCTGACGGAAGGCGACCAAGGCCCCGGCCAGCCCGGACCAGCTTTGAGCCCGCCAGAGACAGTACTGTGTCCGGCCTCAACGTGCTGTCGAAGCAGGACACCACACAATTCCCAGCCGGCCTACCACCGAACACAACACCCACCAGCCCGAGACGCAGTCCGACAGGGGCGACAAGGGGCATAGGTAACCTCAAAGACTACCGCAAGCGCTGCGCAGCCTTCATGATCAGTTCATGATATTCAGGAGGAAATGTCACTGCGAGTTCGGAGGGCAGCTAACGCCATAAAGCGACAGCTCACGGCAGCCATAAAGACCCGTGCCTCTGTGTTCGGGTAAGGAGGGGCTAAAGGCAGCCACTGCGACTGTTTAAACGTTGAGCGCCCATTAGGATCTGATGCTCAGGTGCTTGGAGTTGGCATGGCAGGTGGATCGAGGCAGCCTGCAGCACCCTTGATGTAACCTAACGCGAGTCGAACAATGCCTCTCGCGTGCAGGGATGTTTACTCACCATCTCAAGTTTCTCGAAAGTATGCTCATCCTTTAATGTGCGTCGTCAAATGAATTCAGGCGTTTCATTTAGGTGCAAATCACACGTGCAAACCGTCTGTAAATAAAAATAGCGCGCGATGAAGCACGGGCAACCAGCAGCCATGTGCTTCCCAACGTTGCGAACATAAAATCCTGTTTTCCGCTAAAAATGATCAAAAACAAAGTTGCCCAGTTGGTTAAATAATAAACAACACAACTCGATGTTAGAAAATGTTGCCATGCTCAGTATAATTCAACGGTTATAAAATTTTACACGATTAAATAACTGAAGTAATTGCGAAGTTGCGATTTAGTAACTGGAGCAACGTCATGCATCGTTGGTAACGTCCACTGACCAGTGGTAACGACCTATTCTTTCGTTAGCATTCTGTATTCTGTTTCTTTGTTTCTCCCGTCGTGCGACAGCACAAATTTCAAAACACAAAATATGCACCGAGCGAGCAGAAATCAAAATGTGCAAATCGAAACAAAAAGCAGTGCACCTTCCCCCTCCTCCAGATCGGACCGGCGGCGAAGAGAAGCAGCCCCCCTCCGCCGCCACTGCCAAAACCGAAGGTCACCAAGGGGGCCCTCAAATATAAGATCGTCGTGCGATGTCTTCGCGAATTTCTCGGCGATTTTACCGGCTCGAAGGCACAGAGGACCTCCTGCTCGACCGTGGGGCCACCGCGGAGGCCGAGAACCGATGGGTCTTCGAAATATCCTGGGAAGTCTGCAACAAAGGTGATTTTCTCGCTTGCCCAACCCCTCGCCGGCCCGTCTTGACGCATACCACCCGATGCACCATGTAATGCCGGTTTTGCGAAGCCACGCAGACCGGCCCAACTGGCTCGTTTTGCCCGAGTGCTGAATATTGTGAAGCGTAATTTGGGAACATGGACCGTCTCGCGCTCATCAAAAACTGCGTCAAAGTTGCACCTGTTTTCGGTCCAGGTTAATAACCACCGCGAACCTAGCGAGACGTGATGCGAGCTTACTTGTAGTACTCGCATCTTGATGAATGGCGTTACGGCGGCAATTTTTGTATACTTTTTTTTCTTTTCTTTTTTTTTTTTTTTTTTTTGCGAGCGTTTGGCTTTGAACGACGAAAGTTGATAGTTAAGATTGTCGCGTGGGTTTTGTGAACGCCGATTTAGAGGTTTCGCCCTTTTCTAAAGCTCTGGTTAGCTGAGCTCACGATTCAGATGCCTGCTGACACGCCCCCCTCCTCTTGGTGCCTCACTGGCGGTAGCTCCTGTGATCAGGGTCGTTCGGTGGCAGCTCAAGGTCACGGGGACCGTATGTCCTCGCGACAGTGGTCACAAAGTGGATGACATACCGTTCTCGATTTCTGGAAAAAGCCAGTCTTCTTAACCTGGTGCCCTAATTAATTATTATGTGATTTATAGTAAACCAAACCTGTCACAGGGTTATAAAAAAATAAAGGATCGTTCGGCAGTGAGATGGCCGGGTCGTCGTGGAGTAGATGAAATTAATAAAATAGTGCAGCCCCCAGATTAACAAAATTTATTTCATGAAATAGAATAACTGGCAGGCGATAGGGACACACAAGGTGTAAAGTCAGGTAAGCATCTGATAACACAAAGGGCTAGAAACAAAAACAACAAAATTTAAGAAGGGAAACATCTGTCATACAGAGAAACCATACTTACTCTGCAAGGGGAACGCTGCTACGCTTATGCAAATAAAGTATTATTATTATTATTAACAAAAAAAATGGCTAAGTTGCAAAGATACATACTGGAATTGTATGATGATAATACAAGGTGCAAGCGAGTTGGACAAGAATAACTATAATAATCCTTGGAGAAGGGGAACGGGAGGGACAAAGGACAAACGAACACAAATCTTACAGAGCTAGGTGAATGGTGCACCACCGAAAAAATTAGCCTAGTCCTGGTATCGAACCAGGGTCCTCTCCATTTCCATGGGAGCTATACATGATGATTGAAAACCTGAGACTGTGGTTTGAAAAACAGAAAATTGTGAAGTAGAAAGAAAAAGAGACGGACAACGTCTCAAACTCAGCTAAAACCTTTATTGCCTCTACGTCTTATATACACCTCCCCCGGACGTCGAACGTCGCCACCACCACAATGGTTGATCACTGAACTACAAACAATACACCGGAATGACAATACACCAAACCACAGCTAATACATAAAAAAAAAAAAAAAAGTTTTATACAAACAGAAACACAAGGTCGTCACCACCGCACCCGGAAGGACTTCAACGCGGACAATGTAACACCAGCACTTGGGAACACAAAAAGACCGTCTCTAACTTACCCCCCTTCCCCCTGAACTGCACCATGAATCACACACAGTCGCCAACAATGCCCCCCATTACGATCCCGAACCCAACAATGCAAACAACTGCGAAGCAGCCTCCTCCCCTTTTACGTTCACCCCACACTAGGTCTTTACAGTCGAAGAAACTTTCTTGGCTCACTTTTAATTTGCAGTGACGCTTGGCTAATGCAATTTCCCGGTGTTTTTATACGAACAGTTTCTCGCACAACATGTCTCATCTCCTCGCGCTCTTTGTGTACGATTTCTGTCTCTGACCAGTTCGCTGTACATGCATTACACTCCTGGAGATGCCTCGCTAGTTCATATTTTGAAGCGTTAATCCTAAAAAAAGGAAACTTAGGAAAGTTAAGGAGAGACATTTGTACCATACTAAAAGATGAGGAAAAGGAAAGTGTAGTGAAGAGCATCATGTCCCAATCCAAGACGACTCTATGTTTGAAATTCTTTTTAAAAGACCACAAAGTTGGCATGCCTCTCCGAGTTGTTATAAATGAAATTTGCACTTGGCAGAACATTGTCTCTTCTTTTCTCCAACGTAGGTTAGGGCTAATCTCCTTGAAACATTCTCTATCCTTAAGAAATTCAGGAGAGCTTATTGATGTCATGAATAGCAATCACGGTAGGAAGTGTTCAGTTTTCTCAATGGACATAAAGGATCTATATTATTCTCTTGAAAAGAAAAGACTGATGTCGGCGGTAAAGGAACTGTTAGAGCTAAATCTAGTGAAATTTCAGTCAGAGTAGGGAGTGTCGGTAGATGGTTTCCTCATAGTTCTGGACCGATACCTGCAGTCAACAATTATGGGGTATGATGAACGGATGTACGTACAGTCCGTATAGGATCGTCGGTTGCGCCGCGTTTGGCCGAGTTTTATCTCAACACCCTAGACAGAGTTGTGGTTGAGAAGATGAGAGATATGCCCCCAGATGTAGGTTTTGTCTGAAGATACATAGACGATATAATTGTGTGCACTTTTCGAGATAACCTTTCGGATACTCTACAAAATGTAATAAGTCCAGCGGCCCCGGAGCTGCGTTTCACTGGGGAAAAGCCGGAGGAAAATGTCATTTAATTTTTGGATTTACTCATTCATGTGGACAGTGGGCTGTGTTGGGAATATGGGAAGCAGGCACCAAAACCCGTCCTATCGAAGCAGAGTTGTCATTCTAAAATTGTAAAGGCAGGGGTAGTGAAGTCTCTGACCCAGAACACTCTACGAAGGTCATGCATTCATTACATGGAGCAGTCTTTGAAAAGACAATGGGGAAGACTGGAGAGGGCCGGCTATCAAGAATCCTTCATGAAATGGCAGCTTGCTCTACAGATCGAAGATAAGCAAGATAAGCGAAGTGTCAAGAACTTTTGAGGCAGGACAGAAAGAATGTAAAAAAATTCATCGCGACAGATCTGTTCCATGTGTCAGTGGAGTACAGGGCAATTCAAGGAGAGGCTAGGCTCTTTAAATCGACCGCAAAATTTGGTTTCTTAACCTATCGCGCTACGACTTTGTTCGGCGTTGCCCACAAATGGTGCATTTTTTTTTTTCGTAAAATTTGTAAAGAGCGAACTTACCTGAGGAAAAAGTAAAGAAAGAAAAAAGCTTCGCTCCTATGTAAACGCAGTGAAGCCACCGGTCTTCAAACAACACGGCACCGTTTCGCACGGGAGACAAGAGATGGCGCAAGCGGTCGCGACGCCAACTGCCGCCAACGAACGAGCATACGACACCGAGAGCCGGCGTCTTTAGTAGACAAGGAACTGCAGTTCCTTGCTGTTGCCGTGCCTGTTTGTGTTTCTGCGACTGTCGCCGCCTGCGGAACGCGCACCGCTTTTGAGTCGAAAAGATTGTCTGCTAAGACGCCGGCTCTCGGCGCCGTATGCTCGTTCATTGCGCCATCTCTTGCCTGCCGTGCGAAACGGCGCCGTGTTGTTTGAAGACCGGTGGCGTCGCTGAGTTTCCATAGAAGCTAAGCCTTTTTCTTTCTTTACTTTTTCCTCAGGTAAGTTCGCTCTTTGCAAATTTTACCAAAAAAATGCACCATCTGTGGGCAACGCTGCAAAAAGTCGTAGTGCGATAGGTTAAGAAACCGAATTTTGCGGTCGATTTAAAGAGCCTGGCCTCTCCTTGAATCACCCTGTAGTGTATGAAATTCCTTTGGAATGCGGCTTTAAATATGTTGGTCAGACTGCAAGATGCATTAACGATAGGTTGACAGAACATAAACGGAATGTGCGGATTAACGCTTCAAACTCTGAACTAGCGAGGCATCTCCAGGATCAATGCATGTACAGCGAACTGGTCAGAGACAGAAATCATACACAAAGAGCGTGAGGAGACGAGACGTGTTGTGCGAGAAACTGTTCGCATAAAAACACCGGGAAATTGCTTTAGCCAAGCGTCACTGCAAATTGGAAGCGAGTCAAGAGTTTCTTCGACTGTAAAGACCTAGTGTGGGGTGAACGTAAAAGGGGAGGAGGCTGCTTCGCAGTTTTTTGCATTGTTGTGTTCGGGATCGTAATAGGGGGCATTGTTGGCGATTGTGTGCGATTCATGGTTCAGTTCAGGGGGAAGGGGGGTAAGTTGGAGACGGTCTTGTTGTGTTTCCAAGTGCTGGTCTTACATTGTCTGCGTCGAAGTCCTTCCGGGTGCGGTGGTGACAACCTTGTGTTTCTGTTTGTATAACATTTTTTTATGCATTGGTGGCAGTTTGGTGTATTGTCATTCCGGTGTATTGTTTGTAGTTCAGTGATCAACCGTTGTGGTGGTGGCGACGTCCGGGGGAGGTGTATATAAGACGTTGAGGCAATAAAGCTTTTAGCCGAGTTTGAGATGTTGTCTGTCCCTTTTTCTTTCTACTTCACAATTTTCTGTTTTTCAAACCACAGTCTAAGGTTTTTAATCATCATGTATAACTTACATCAGCTCACCTGCACTTTAACCATTTTTCCAGTGGAGCGCTATACCAACTAAGCTAACCAGGAGTTTGACGTCAGTAGAGCAAACGGGTTTTATCGGCTGCCCTTAGTCTAACTTCAACAAGGGTGAACGACCTGCATTTTAAGATTATGATGATAATGCAATTTTTGCAAAGGTGTAAGTGAGCTGGGCAAGAATAACGATTTGTGTTTGACCTCTGCCCCCCCCCCCCTCCCCCCGTTCCCCTTTCCGGGGATTATTATCGTTATAATGAAATTAATTGTTTCCACAGCTGACTAGCCAAAGAAAAACCTCAATACGAAACAGAAAAAACCATTTTGCTTGCAAAAATTTGTCCGAACCGTTTCTGTGAAATGCCGGAGCAAACCACCAGAAGAAAAAACGCCTTAGCTTTAAGATGTGAGGTTCAGTCCGATGTAACTGAAGTTTCCAAAGGTTGATTGGCAGTCAGGATCTGAAGTTGAAGACACGGTTGTCTTCGTCACTGTCAGTCACAGCGTCTTGATCAGTTGGAGGAAATGACACCACACTGCACACAGGCACTCATACCGATAAAAGCCACAAGCTAATGAAGGCAAGCCAAAACAACAAACTAACAGACAATAAAAAAAAAAAAAAAGTGAGCAGAGCTTTGGGTGTTTCCATTGCCATCCTCCGGGAAAAATGGTGCTTATCTAGCGAATTGTGACAAGAACTACAAGCTTAAACTCAATCTGCCCCAAACCTTCTTCAAAAACCTCAGCAGACTAAAAAAAAAGTTTGCCTTCACCAGCACCCAAAGACCTGTGATTGACAGACCAAACAGTCTGCACTGCTTCAACTCGGCTGCCATGAGAGTGAAAAATACAAAGATGTGCACAACAAGAAAGACAGATTACTCATTGCTTGCCCAGCAGACCAAGCTTTAACACTAAATGGTAAAAGACAAACATAGGCTGGCCATAAAAACTAGCTAGGAAACACAAATAAAAACCAGGCCACTGAAGTTCATGAAAAATAATGCATGACACTTCTGCAGATAAAATTAAAAAAAAGAAAAAGAATATTGTACGGTTGAGACCGGTTATAACGAAGTCGGTTATAACGAAATAGCGGCTACAGCAAAGCGATCTCCATTTCCCATTCCCTTTTGCACTTCGTTATAATTGAAGTTGGTTGTAACAAAATAGCGGATATAGCGAAGTGATTTCCGATTCTCGTTGACTTCGTTAATAACCGGTCTCAACTGTACTACTTTTGTAGATAACTCTGCAAGAATGACTCGGCTCTTTTGAAACCTTACAAGAGTTAATCAGCTTGTTCAAAACCTCAGAAATAGACGGCTAATTGGGATAATCTGTAATGATTACAGATGCATTAAGTAAAATAGAAAGACCAGTATTTCCTGAAGCTCTTGTGAAGGGGAGGCAGCCCTTTACAAAAATACTTTATTCGTAAATGTCCATCCCTGTCTGACTATTGTCCAGATGGCAATGTCTTCCAGTTCTGACACACTGTTCATAAAATAATCCGATCCGACACTGTCTAGCTGTCCTGGCCCTTGGTACCTTCTTACGTAGTATTTTGCTACACTGTTAAGGTATTCACATGCTAGGCAAACACCATAAAACAAGGAGTACTATGGTGTGTTATAGCCCTCAGCTTAAAGTTGGAGTAAATGTGACCGCAAAATCGTGACCACGTTTGGTGCGGCAACATGGCCGAGAACTGTCTTGCACGCATCCCATGTCCAGCTGGAGGTATCTACACAATTGTCAGGTCCAAGGCTGTCCTGGACAGTGTCATTGGTACTTTCTTAGATAGCATCTTGAAACATTGCTCAGATATTCACACATTATGAAACAAGTAGTTTTATGGTGTGTCGTGACACTCAACTTCAGAATGGAGTAAACATGTCTGCAAAATCTTGACCACTGTTTGGTATGGCAATATGGCTGACAACTGTCTGGCATGCATGTCCTGTGTCCAGTTGGAGGCATCTACACAGTCATCAGGTCCAAGGCAGAGGTGACAGTGGAGGAGTTGGGTGACCAGTTCTGTCTCATAGGGCCTTACAATGAAAACCTGGTGCGCACCGAAGTGGAGGTCCTGGAGCCGCCTTACAGTATCTTCTGGAACAGCGTCAAGGCCCTGAAGGAACAAGGCATCAAGGTGAACTCTTGGTACTTTGGAAGCGACGACAGCAAAAGGTTTTTTTCGGAATGCTCTCTACAAGGTGTCTCCGAGAGAGTATGCAAGCATGCAGTAATTTGCCGACATGGGTAGCGCGACAAAATGACGAGTAACAGTGCCAAATAATTAAGATGTCACTCGTAAATTCTTTTTCACGTTGCTGGCGAAATTAATTAAAGGTTAAATGGTAGACAAGGACCAGTACATAAAAATTGGCATTGGCAACGTCGCCCGTAGAAGCCAGCCACAGATGATGATAATGCTAGACTTCTTCGCTCTGCCACTAACTGCTATGCTACTGTGAGTATGATCTTAGTTGCGTAAATATTTTACAGTTGATGACCCTCCCAGACAGGAATTACGTTAATGTAGCGCTACCTGTTCACTTTTCCAGGTGGTGTATGGGCGGTGGCTAATTGACGGCTACCCGCAAGTGCTGCTGTTCGACATTGGGTCGGCGGCGTGGAAACTGGACGAGTGGAAGAGGGATCTCTGGAATACATGCAACATTGGGGTTCCCTGGCACGACCGGGAGTCTAACGACGCCATCATATTTGGCTACCTAGTCGCATGGTTCCTCTCCGACGTAAGTAAACTCGCAATCCAAAATTCATTCTTGACCAGTGTACCAAAATGCAAGGAGGGGCAAGCCGATCAGCGGCTGTCGAGGCAGCAAAGTGCGCGTCATCATTGGTGGGAACTGGGGGTTAACAAAAGCACGCAGGCGCATTTTGTGGGCAAACAAACGCACAAGGTGCAAAAGAAGAGAAGACGAACTTGCACGCCATATCTGGAAGAGGTCTCTCGGTTCTGGCCCGGCTTTGAGTTGAACCGCAGCCCGAGCTTGAACATCAAATTTATTGACTAACTGCATCATTCAGACTTTATGATTGATTTGAGATTGCACAACGTTGTGTCAGGGTAACAGGGTCTCCGATGAAGTATTTACGCGTGCCTCAATTTCTACTGGGGTCCGACTATCGGAACATTTGTGGCTCAAAATAGGGTTCCATCACATGCAACGACGATGATGAACTTGAGATATTTGAGAGGCAACAAGTTGTCCGAGGCACATCTTGTCTATAGAAGTAATTGAATTCATTGAACATAAATTATGATTACCGAAAATATGCTTCCTTACAAATCCTTGAATGCATTGTTACAAGGAACAAGGAGTCAAACCTCCTAAATGTACCTTCTGGTGTCTCTGATGCTGCATTCTTTTGTGCTCTTCAGTGGTTTGGGTTCGACTTTGTTAGTTTTTCTCAGGAAATATATGTGGCTTTAGGATGAAAAGTTATATTTGGTTGCTGCCTATCATCATAATTTAGCGCTTCCCCTCGAATGGGATGCATTGAGATGTGCCCGCAAGGTAGTACTAGTATATGCTACCTGCCAGTACGATTGGGCGGACGTCTTGCAAACCAAGCGCCACGTTGTTCTTTCAGTTCATGAAGGCAGTGACAGCGGAGAAGGGCCCGCCATTTGTGGTTGCTCAGTTCCACGAATGGCTAGCCGGCATTGGGCTGATGCTCTGCCGCACCAGGCACCTGGACGTTGCGACAGTCTTCATCACGCATGCCACGCTCCTCGGAAGGTACCTCTGCGCTGGCAACGTGGATTTTTACAACAACCTCGACAAGGTAAGGGCGTTGCGCACGGTGCAGTTGTGAGGCGTAATTTCAGAGAAATTTTGCTTTGACTAGATCACGGGAAAGGTAAAAGCGTGAAGGGATGGAGGCATTTTTCGTGACGTTGGGAATGCACAAAACATGTGTCGGTGAGCCTTCGATTTTCCTCACCAAAAAAGGAAATGGAACTACCTGAAAGAATGCCGCAGAGACATAACAATGCAGGTTTGAGTACTTTTGATAGCGGAAATCGCAAAAAAAAAGTTTTTCTATTCTTTATGTTTTTTTACTTCTCTCCCCTTTTTTCTTCTTCCTTCTTTTCTCCGCTTCCGTGTGGAAGGAAAGATAAACAGTTGCTAGTTTGCGCACATTTCTGTTTGTTGCATTGCCTTTCTCGTCTCGGTGTCGTTGATTGTAATCCCTTGCAGCGCAGTTTAATCGAGGAAGGTGAGGAAGCGTACAATGCTGTCGAAGCTACTGGTGTGAATGTGTGGATTCTTCATGGGAGTATGTGCAAATGATGCACTACATAAAGCCTCATGGCTGTGTTGGCAGCATTTTAGCAAATATATCTTTGAAATGAAGTACTGCTATTGGCAACGAAATGTTTTGGTGGCGCTGGTAGGTTGCGAGCAGACGATGCGCAATGTCAAAGCACGAAGTGGCAATGTTAGTTTTCATCTGTGCGGATTAAATACAGTTTATTTTTCAAAGAAACATGTATAACACTTCTGTGAGTGATCTTTCTAATGAATAACAGTGCCTCAAAGTTGCTTATTATATTAAAAAAACTTTCAAATGTTTAGAAACCAAGCCTGGAACTTCATATTACAGCTTGCGCAGCGTGCAGCCTCCCTGATTCTTTTTTTTTCGGATCTGTGGAGGCTGCTGTACAAGAAGGTTTTGCATTCACCAGAGCAAATTTCGTGCTGTCTTCTTAAAGGGATACTTCTACGAAATTTGAAATATACCCATTGTGTTCAGAAATGGGCTGAATATAATCCACAATATCCATAAAGGATAATTGCACGTTTGTATTTTGAGTCTGATGGCTGTATTTATCGTTATAAACAGCCCACTCTGGCAAGCGCTCGGAGAGCAGCCAGCGCGTCACATTCGGCAAAATCGTGACATAGTCTGCTTAGGATGAGCAAAGCTGTGGCAAGGCTGACGTTATCGGGATGTTTTAGCCGTTCCAGCCACCGAAGGGGTCGAAGCACGGCAGCGATCGGGCCGTCGCAACTAACCCCAAATCTGCTTTTGTATGAATTTTGATTGACAGGTTAATCTTCTATAATTTTGTAAAGGGAGAATAGCGACGTCTGGGACGCACAAAAGAGAGTTTCGTTGAGAGGGGAGTTCCTCCCTCCCCTCTTTTCTTGTGCTGGCCGTAGAGCTGTCAGGATGACGTCACAATCAAAGCATGTATAGTACATGGCGAGACAGTTATCATCACTACCTGTCAAGGTTCCTAGACGGTCATTACAATTGAGGCTTTAGTGCCATCCACCAGGTGCTCTTTGCTAATCGTTTAATCTGTTTTAAAATTCCCTTTTAACAAGATATTGGTGTGTCTGATGTGATACTGCTCCTTTGAACACTTGTAAACCCAAAAAATAAGCTCCGAAATTTCGTTGTAGTATCCCTTTAAGGCTTATTCAAATGATGCATATTTTCAACGCGCCATAGTTTAGTGAAACCAAGATTTAGCGAAATCGGCCTGTTCACACGTGGAGTTTGATGCGTGAAACCTGTGACTTACGAGAATCTCGCCAAACCTTGTCATCTGCACCGGGAATGTCGAGCGTTTTCCATCAAAATGATATGAAGTATGCACAGCGTGAAGAAACAGTTTGCTTTATTAATACCACTCCATAAACTTCATTAGATCTGGCTCACTGGGCTTTCTAAGCCCGTCAAACCCGGAAAAGACTGCGAACGTCAAAGAACAGGTGGATATCTGGAAGCATTTCGGACATTTTTGCACCGCTAAAAGAAAGCTATCCCGTCATCATGTTTATATGCGGTGATTGCACTCATTGCGATTGTTGATGCACTGCACCACCAACCCGTACTGCTAACATACATTGCTCATATGCACTGCTCCTCCGCTTGTCGCTCGCCGCCATGTTGGCTTTTCTTTTCGGCTTTGGCTCGGATATATCGGCCAAAAATCGGACTCCTCCAAAAGCTCGCTCCGCCTCGAAAGTCGGACGTCGTAGCGAAGTCGAGCCGCCATTGGCAGCGTCCGCATTTCTCCTTCAGGTGATTGACAGGCCTTCGTGAAGTTTCAGTAAAAGATTGCTCCAGAAGCAAGGAAATGCGCCACTTTTTCGGTCGCAAACAACAGGGGAAATCTGTTTCCCGAAACCTAGTTTCGCGACACAAGATTCGCCAACAAGATGCATGGTGTGAATAGGCCTTTAGCTGTGCATGCATGCACAGTTGTGTTGAAAAGCGCCGCACACTTGTTTTAGCTACATTGAGCTTGCCTATACGGACGCTTCTATCCAAATGTACCTAACTCGACAGTTGCTGACGTGCAAATGTTTGTCAGCAACTGAGGCTTAGCTCCTCCCGTATCGAATACATGGCAAAGAAGTTTGTCACATCGCGACTTCTGCTTAAAAGAAAAGCAGAAATTTTTATAAATTCTTAAATTGTCGGACACGGCCCGGCAAATTCAGGCGACTGATTAATTTGTTCTATTCAGCCTCTACAAAGAATTGTTTACAAATTCAAAGTTGCTCGCTAAGAAGGGCATCACGTATTAGGGTCTGCAAAATTAAACATACAAACGGTAGTAATTCATAGCAGGTGTATACCTCATTCTTTGGGACGCTGAAGTGTCACCGAATTACTAGATTTAAGACTTCAATTGCGAGGGGTTCTCGCAGGTCGACCGAGTGAATAAGCAGGGATTCAATTGAAAGGACTCCAGAAGCCAGCCACTGTTTCTTCCTGCCAGTTATTTTGAGGAAATGTTTGTTTACTGGTTTACAAAATTCAAAGAAGAATTAACTTGGAATTAATAAGAGACCAGCACTCGCAGAACAGACTAGAACCAAGATGATACAGAGTCTCTCTCACTGAAGTGTTTGCCACACACGTGAGAAGTTCTCGAGTTTTGCTTCCCTATTTTCAATCTGATGAGACATTCCTGTCTCAGTTTTACTTTGTTTGAATCATAATAAAAAAAGAACACACCCGTCTGCCATGGTAGATGTTGTGGGGTAAAGTGCTGGATATTGTATCTTCATCATCCAGCTTTTTGTACTGGGGTAGAGAGCAGCCCACCACCGTCCCAGCGCTTCGACACCTTAGCGCCAAAAAGTGTTTGATAGCACGACGGTTTGGTAAAATGTCCTATTACAAATATCACTTCACCGAATAAACACAATGCATTAAACAGGCTTTGCCGCGCGTCGCCCAAACGGCGCATGAAGCGAGCTGACGAGTCAAGTGGTCCAAGACCTGCGCGGTCTGTCCCAGTCTGTCCTACCCGTAACGTCACAAATGACGATGATGATAGGTAGAGAAGCGCCCCTGGAGTTCGTGCACGCCGCCAGTATGCGCCAGAGAGGGTTTTAGTGCCCATTCTTGTCCACTGAACAATCGATAATAAGGGAGCTGCAGCTTACTGTGATCATCAACACGACTACCATGACTTGTGCTGCGAGAACCAGGACGGTTGCCACAACTTTTATATCAATCACCAATTTGCTTTCACCCCAAAACTTCTCTTTAATTAACGCACACATCTCAAATATAGCAATTGCGGTCACTGTAGCCAAATCAATTAAGTGTGCAGCGGCCTAGGCGAGCAGTTTTGGCTGTAAGCAACATGGACACCATAGGATTAAGTTAACTATCTTAGGAGCACATAATTGTAACAATCGGTGAAAAAAATGAAAGACGTTTACAACTCCCTGTAATGCCGAATTAGAACGCAGCTCTTGAGGAGGAGTGGAGGGTACGGAGAGGGGGGTTCGCCCCTCCTCCATACCCTCTCCTCCCCCTCCTTCATCCTCCTCTCATTTTCGCCTCCGCATCCCTCCCTCATAACTCTTGTGAAGGTCGTGACCTTCACGAGTGAAGGTCACGTGAAGTTTGTGACCTTCACGTGACCAGTGAAGGTCACATGACTCACTGGTCATGACCTTCACGAGTGACTTTTGTGACGTCATTATGGGAAACGTCCCATAATGCAACGCGCGGTTATGCCGACGGCGACGCTGCTCAAGCTGGAAACGGGTGTCTAAGAGTTGCGCTTTAAAAAGACCTAGTGCATGGGCTAGTTGGTGATATGCAAACTTACTGAAATCTCTGACCAAGGAAGCTGAGATGAGTCATAGAAAGTAAGGAGGTACATGCGGTGGCATCACTACGGTCAGCGGCACCCGGAGCAGTGGCCCACCACAATTCCCCTTTCCCCCCCTCCCCCTCCCCTCACTGCCCAGCTGCACCCGGGGCGGTCTGCCTCCCCCCCCCCCCCCCCCCCCTTGTTACGCCACTGGGTACATGCAGTATGTGCACACGTTCTCTTTTCTTTAACACTCAGTTCGGGAATTTTAATGCATTCAATATTTCTTTGGTACTTGATTGCAGTTCAGTCTCGACAAGGAAGCGGGAGACCGAGGCATCTATCACCGCTACTGCATGGAGCGAGCGGCTTGCCACAGCGCGCACGTCTTTGCCACCGTCTCCGAAGTGACTGCCATGGAAGCTGAGCACTTGCTGAAACGAAAGCCAGGTGCCTGATCTCAAGCTTTCATCCCTAATCAGTGCTGTCACTTAGCAAGTTGTTCTTCCTACTTGTAAAGTGCAAAGGTCCATTTTCGCCAGTGTTGCAACGGGGGTCTCCTTACAGATGCTATCACGCCAAACGGCCTCAACGTCAAAAAGTTCAGTGCCTTGCACGAGTTCCAAAATATGCACGCCATTGCCAAAGAAAAGATCCACGACTTCGTACGGGGCCACTTTTACGGGTAAGCCTTCGCTCTTGAATCTAAAACGATCCCGAACAATACTTGCTCTCCAACCCGGGCAAACAGTAATCAGAGTGGCAAAATCAAAAGGGCCATGCATAGACATTTTGTGATGCCATTTCTGGGGGCGCAGCTAGGGTCCCGGTAGCTTTGACTTTATTTTCTTGTAACGTCGAATCTATTCGGCACCTCTCAGGCACTATGACTTTGACCTGGACAAGACTCTGTACTGCTTCATTGCGGGTCGCTACGAGTTCTCCAACAAGGGGGCCGACCTGTTCATTGAGTCCCTGGCTCGCCTCAACCATTATCTCAAGGTAATGACGACGTCTGCCTGCTGTGCTGCGTACAAACTGATTGTGTCACTTCCTTTTGATTCTTCTCTCGATGCAGTCTTCGGGAAGTGAAGTCACGGTCATAGCCTTCCTCATCTTCCCTGCCAAAACCAACAACTTCAACGTTGAGTCGTTGCGTGGACAAGCCATCTCTAAGCAGCTGCGCGACACCGTGCAGCAAATGCAGTCAACGATCGGCAAGCGGATGTTTGAAATCTGCCTGTCGTAAGTTTTCAGAAACTGGTTTAGCTCATTTTAATGTAGCAGTATTTTTAACATTGGCCATCTACATTGTTTTTTGTGTGCCTGTGTCTCGAGGTACAAAAGGGCAGGTATAAAAAAACATGCTGTGTAAAACTGGGTGTCGGGCCGAATTTGGGAGAAGTAAGACTGCTTGAAATTGTCTCTTGAACCGAAATGTGAATGTTACGGTAGTGTTTGAAGAACTCGGTAAAGATGCTTTTGTGTCTACCAAATGTCTCTCACAAAAAAATGCAACCTCGCTACACTGGTGGAGCATTCATTGTATAAAGGCGCAATGGGTGCTTGCAAAATGACGAGAATCCATGCACTTCTGTAAATCGACGTCGGATAAAGGCAATTTGGCCTGGACAGTACACGACCAAGCTCCCCGTGTCGACCGGGTTTACATCACAGAGACTGGGTAACTGCGCATATGGATTCGAAACTTCTCTCGGCGATTTCTTCTTTGCCGACAATTGAACTGTAATGTTAAGTTGGGCTAGTTGGTTAAGCATATTAATAGATAACACGAAGGGCAGACAAGGACACAAAGAAAGACAAGACTATTGATACCCTTCTAATTGCATTAAGGTGCTAGTTGTGAGCAGGCTGTTCACAATGGTTATATGTTAATTGTAGCAGTGTCATGGGTTCTGCTTTATGAAAATCGGAAGCATAAAACATTGAATGTGATCTGCAAGGAATTCTAGAAACTCGTAAGTAAATGCAACTATAAGTATACAGATGAATCAATTATTCCATTCACGACCTTGTGCAGAAACTTCAAATTGTCTTATTCTTCAGTTATGCAATAAATCTATTTTCATCAATCTGCATATTCTATCATAACTGTGGTAATAATCTAAATAAAAGTAGCGATCAGAAAGTATGCAAGTGAATTTTGTTTGAAAAAGCTCGATGATACATGAATTTGTAACTCCAATACAGTTCCACACCACCCAGGGTGTATTCAATACGACTATGCACGAGTGAGCAAAACGAACATAAAAAACAAAGTGAATTCGAAAAATTGCGTGATAAACGTGCAATGGCTCCCAAAACTTTGCAAGATGCATTCGTTATAGCAATGACATGGTGATTGAAATTAAATACAGGATCCATATACACTCCCACATCTCCAATCACAGAAACCCGAGCAATAGCGTTGTCGTCTAATATACGAGAAAGGCTCACAGTATCGCGCGTTCCCGAAAATGACAATTTTTGTCTTTGTCTCATTCAAAACAAGGGCATTCAGAGAACACCACGCCGAAATTGAATTTACATCACGCTGTAGATGCTCGCAGTCCTTTACCGCATTAACCACACTAAACAACCTAATGTCGTCAGCAAATATAGTCTAAACTCGTTACAACAGACCCGGTTACAACAGACGTTTGGATATAACATACCGATTTGTGAAGTTCGTTTGGTTTTCCTCTATGTACCATTGACTGAACTTCATACCTGCATTCAACATACTCCTTTTACAACTGACCGAAATCTTGGTCAAAATCAAGGTCTGTTATAACGAGATTCGACTGTACCAGCAATTGCGCTCACTTTTGCGGAGGGAACGCCGGAGAGGAGGAAAGCACCAATTGGGTGGCGAGCAGAGAGCCTTGTGGGAGGGACTTGTCCTGCTTTTCTTAACCTGCAAGACTATAGGTCTTTACATCCTCGTCTGTCCTTTGCACAATTAATGTTTAATATATTACTTGTGATTGGCCGCAGGGGCAAGATCCCGAAGGGGGAGGAGCTTATCTACTCTGAGGACCTAGTTCGGCTCAAGCGCTGCATCTACGCTTCTCAGCGCACGACGTTGCCGCCCGTCTGCACGCACAACATGCTCGATGACTCGTCGGACCCCGTGCTTTGCCACATCCGGCGCTGCCAGCTCTTTAACCGGAGAGAAGACAGGGTCAAGGTGAGGTGGCGGGTCGTTGGCACTGCGACGCCTTTCTTCTCGAAATTGGTTTCTAAACCGTGAAGCAAAGTTGCGAGCTCTTATGGTTCATTCTGTGTATCTGCATGTTTTTCCTTACTAGACAGCCTTTTTCTTTATGGATTCTTTCCTGCTAGCTTACCTGTCGTGCAACTGATGTGGAATACTGTAAACGACTTATTTTTCGCTGGCTCATTATTTCGCGATTTAGGTAAAAGCTGAAGTTCTGGGATAATTCGCGGGTTCTAATTTTCGCGACGCGGTGGGATCTCAATATAGATTCAAATGTGTTTACATTTTACCAGAATTGTTCGCGGGACTTATGTTTCGCGAATTGTGGGCAATTCGTGAAATTCGCGAAAATTAGGTCCTTGCGAAAATTAAGTCGTTTACGGTATTGAGATTTCAACTTTTTACAAATCCTGCATTTATATATAATGATATTTGTTGGTCCTCGCCCTTTCTATAAGCGCAACACAATGAAAACAAAAATCGTTGCTGGATCACGGAAGCTTAGCAAAAGAAAATGTACTACGAGAACCCCAGACATGTCAGCCGGTGGCAATGTGCTAAAGGCCAAGTGAGGCCGTGGTACCGAAGGACGGAAGGCCTGCAGTAAAACTACTAAACAGTGGAAGGACGAGCCATGACCAGGACTTGGTGTTCATGCGAACTGCTGATGACCATAATGAGCAAGGTCGCCCTTGCTGCGGTCATGACTCGGCTTGCCACTGTCAGGTAGCACAGCAGAGCTCGGGCACTGCAGTCTAGCTGGTCTTTTATCGCATTTCTGCCGACTTGATTGAAGACTTGCTTGCTCCATACTTTGGACAAGAAGGTTCTTCCAAGAAGCCATCTCCTTGCACCAGGTCATCTTCCACCCGGAATTCCTGTCTTCAACGAATCCACTGTTCAGCATGGACTACGAGGAGTTTGTGAGAGGCTGCCATCTAGGGATCTTTCCCTCTTACTATGAGCCTTGGGGATACACCCCTGGTAAGTAAGCTCCCCAGAAGACCCGCCACAAACGATACCGACCTGCTCACCCTGTCCTTTGCAGCCGAGTGCACCGTCATGGGCATACCCAGCGTCACAACCAACCTCTCTGGCTTCGGCTGCTTCATAGCAGAGCATGTAGCCGACCCAATGTCGTACGGAATCTACATAGTCGACAGGAGGTTCAAGAGTGCGGAGGAGTCCGTGCAGCAGCTGGCACAGGTATGGAAGAAAACTTTCTGCCCTAGGACCACAAACATTTTACCGCTGCGGTCAATATTCGCCTATGCCATTCCCCTAGTTGCAATATGAAGTCTGCTAGTTTGAGGCCAATATACTTGGGTCTGGCAAAGAGATGTTATTTAGCACTTTCCTGCTTCGTTTATATTCTCCAACTAATTCTTGGTTTTATCTTTTATTATATTTATATACAAGGTATTTGATTGAGGAGCCTACCATGTTTTTCACACTGCATGAATAAGCTAAACATTGCAGGCAGGTCAGACTTTTGCCCAAATGCAACATAAGTTAGGATTAGTAGATGGCAAAGTTACTCAACATCTGTAGATTCAAAACGTGAAAACAATCTTCAGAAATCTGCTGCGAGAAATCGGTGGGTGTCATTTGCAGGAGACTCAATCAATCTCCATTCTTCATTTCATTTCATTTATATATCCTTAAGAGCCCGATAGAGCATTACATAAGGTAGGGATGTGAGCAAATATAATATAAATAATTTGAAACACAAAAAACAAAGTAAAACAAAAGTAGAAACAATAGTAACAAAAAGCGCATACAATGACACTCTGGGTAGGACTGACTGGCAGAAAATGGACGGATCTGAAATAAGTACTATATCCTCGGGGAGGGAGTTCCAGATAGTTATAGCCTGTGGAAAAAATGACGTATTAAAGGCTAGTGTTTGGCCTGGTATACATTTGATGCAGTGACTGTGGTTGAGGCGAGATTATATCCTATCTGGAGGTAAAAGAAGGGTGTCATTTGGACTTGTGTTTTTGTGGTAAAATTTATGTATTCGGAAAGTTAGTCTGCAGTCAGATAGTAATGGAAGTTATAGGGCTTGTTCAAGTTGTGTTACACTGACGTCGTAGGAATATGTAGATGTAATAAATCAAGCTGCACGGTTTTGGATTGCTTCAAGGTTATCAGCGAGGTAGGGTTGTGATATGTGCCAGATGGACGATGCATATTCTAGTTTTGGATGGACAAATGTTATGTAGGCCAGTTTTCTCAGGTGAGAGCGTGCTGTTTTCAGATGGCGCTTTAAGTATTTAAGGGTGAGTGATGCTTCAGCTGTAACGGTGTCAATATGCTGAATCCATGAGAGGGAGAGTACCAAATGAACACCAAGGTACTTATATAGCAATTATGCAATGCCAGTTACAACGCCACTTAGAGAGTATGGATAAATAATAGATTTGTTCCATGTGAATGATATAAGTTTGCTTTTCTCGTGGTTAAAAGGCATAAGCCATTTATCGCACCAAGCATCAATTTGTGTTCGGTCATTTTGTAGAGTGAGATGACCTGAGAGATTTGAGACTGGATGGTAAATAACTCAGTCGTTGGTGAAAAGTCTGATTTTTTAATTGGTGTGACAGCGCTTGCAAACAGCAATGTTCCGTCTTGTTCCAGTACATGTTTGACTTTTCGTGCCTGTCTCGGCGCCAGAGGATCATCCAGAGGAATCGGACGGAACGTCTAAGTGACCTCCTCGATTGGAAGAACCTTGGAATAGTAAGTGCATTCATTGAGGTTCTCACTTTCGGTGAGGTTTACTCCCCGTGATAGCACAGTGCGAGGATATGAACTTTTTATTATTTGTTGCTTGTTCACAGAAATGTACAACAGAAACCGTTAGTAATTCTACTATCTCAGAAGGAAGAGTGCATTTAATTGGCTCAACATTTTCAAATGTTTGAAACCTCATTATGAAAAAAAAAAAGTTGTAACAAGCTTTAACGAGGCATTAACCACAACTAATCACCGTGACCTCTTTGGATGCCATATTAGGTTGCACCCCTTCATTGTTGTCGATTAACTTTTTTTTTTATGGAGAAAAAAAAAAACACGACTGTAGGAAACATTTTTTAAGGGAATCTTGACACATCATTTAAACACCTTGCAAGGTAAAAAAAAAGAATTTGCGTGTGTGTGTGTGTGTGTCAGTTCTTTCTATTTTTTTATTGAAGACCTGAAGACCCAAACATTGTGTTTGAGCCTCGAATGTCTTGCTTCCACAGTACTACCGGAAGGCACGGCAGATGGCGCTGCACAAAACACACCCTGAACTGCTTGAGAGCGACCTGGGGGTGAGTGTCACGAAACTTCCCACCCAAGGGCTTTTATAATATATCTGGCAAACATACAAACATTTATTTATTTTCTCCATTCTTCAGTTTTTTGTTTCCACTGGAAAAAAATTGCTTTCCTTCCTTCATGAAAGTATACCAAAAAGTGGCATGTCTGGTGGCACAAAACTGGTTCCCCCATCTGGTGATCTGGTGGCACCAGAGGGCTCAGTGTTTCTCTCGCCTGCCTACGACAGCTTATATTATCTCGTACCAGCCTGGTGCTGCATACATAAGTGGTATGATCAAGAGCGTGCGGCACAACCTAAGACACACTGTGGGTTGTCGGACAAGCCTTCGAAGGTCTTTTTTAAATGCACGGCATTCTTAGCGTGAGCTCTTATTGTTTTTGTGCTTGCGAGATGTAGCCCGAACGGTGACACGGTGACAATGCGTCAATGTGTTTTTTTTTTTTTTTTGCCGACAGCAGAAATGGTCACATCTGAGAACTGGCTCTTCTCCTTTGCACCCCCTTCCCCTCCGAATGTTTCAGTCCTCCAAGCTGCAGCTCCGCTACCCCAGGCCCATGTCCGAGCCGCCATCCCCCAGCGCCTCGCGAACGTCCACCCCGGCCCCGTCGGAGCACGGGAGCGATGAGGAAGAGGATAGTGATGAGGGGGAAGAGCTCAAGCACACATGAGCTCTCCAGTCCCCACCTCCGCCCCCTTCTCCCACTCCATTCCCCACCCCCCTCCCATTGTTGTTGGATATTCTGGTGGGTTTTTCTTGTCCATCTTTCTATTCCTCATCCGACGGCATTCAGAAATGAACTCGGTGAGTGTGGGTGCGGTGGCTGAAACTTCTTGCCCTGTGGCTAGTGCACTGGCCTCTCTCCCTTTCCTTCTCTTAGTTTAGTGTTGCTGGCACCGGCTTCTTCTCCTGGTGAACTGGAATGAACTGGCGTGATAGTGGGTTTGATTGCTGAGAAATCTGGTTATCGTCGCAGATGCAGTTAACAGGTGTTCCTTGGACAGGTGGTGGAACGGTCCCTAACTGAAACAAAATCGAAGAGCCTCTCTTGCCTGGCAAGGGAGCTTAGGAAAGAGTTTCTGCATCCCAGTACGCAGTCAAGACTCGGCGTTTGTCGTGGCTCTTCGTCTGTTGTCGTGGACACTTAAAAGACGCAGTACGTGACGGATGAACAGAGAAGTAGAGAAGCGTCGCATTTCGGAGTTATTTTTTTTGTGCGAAGGCACGAAAGACATACTTCGTTAAAAATCTTGCCGCTGGCCCATGTTGTTTTGTATAAAAGTTGCCAAGCACTTTTATACAAAAATGTTTCAATTGCTTTCGGAGAGGCTGAATAATGTTTGTGCTCGCAGACTGTTACAAATTTTATGGGAACGGGCTGCTGAATTGTCGATAGATTGTGGAACATTTGATTTGGGACTTTTGTTTAATCTGAGCATCCCTCGTTCATTTGAGATTTTAACCTTCGATGCCGGGTCTCTATTTGTTTCAACAACAACAAGCTGGCACGATCGTATTTTTTTTTTTTTTCTCTTTGGTATGGGTTTTGAGCTGGATGTTTGATTCTCAAGTCTTTTGGCTTGTGCAGCCTTTATACTAATATTTGTTTTATACATTCTAACAACTTTGTGCCATACGTTTTTGACTGTCGAATTAGGTTTAGAACTATTACTATATATACAAACAAATACAAGTGGATCTGTATTTTTTGTGCGGCTTTGGGAATGCCTGTCGAACTCCAGTGTGCAAGTGTTGTCCCGCGAAGGGATGTGTACTGCTAGTATGTATTTACAACAAAAGTGGAAGCTAAGCTATTCTCGTACATGGGTTCCAGGTGAAGAGATTTGTCCATTTCTATCTTAAAGTGACCTAGGGTGACAATAAATTTTCTAAGTATGTCCGTGTGGTTTCTTCTCAAAAGGTCAAAGCATGTTGGCCTATGCACAAAGGGTCTGTACGCATTCCTGTACAAGGGCTGTTCTGTCTGAATCAAAGATGCCAATCTGCTTGTCAGTTTACAATAATTTCGTTGCTGCTTATAAAATACAGTAATTGTCACCAATTTTTCGCTAGGTAAAAGCAGTTTGCAGCATATACATAGAGAACTAATGATCTGTCTAGTTTCAATTTTGTCTAATAAAAACGGAAGACAAGGATCTTTAATCCAATAGTTTGAAGTAATAATGCTTTCTGTGTTCATGAATTTTGGCTTCGACAACAAACAATTTTAAATTCCGTTATCGGTCAAAAGTTGCTGCCATTTTTATTGTGTTAAGTGGGATGTAACCAGCAGACTCCTTTAAAAAGTTGCATGATTAAGATTACTGTACAAAATAGTGAAGTCAGCTAAAACGCGGCATCTTTGCAGCTTTTTCTGCAGCACAACATACAAAAGTTCAAACGCTCTATTACTGCACGTTTTGACAGGTGACCTGAGGAAACTTCATCGTTTTAGATTGAGGTTGTGCTTTTGTAGGCAGCAAGCATGTTAACATTGCCTTAAGGCAAAAGTTTGCAAAGCAGGGGGGGGGGGTGTTGCAAGAAGTTCAAGGGCTGCAACATCCTGAAGTACTAAGGTCGCAACAAACATTTAGACTATGGGAAATGGACAAAGAATGTTCACCACTCTGATGCTCCTCGATTAAAATGCATCTGATGTCTAGGTTCATACAAAAATGTACAATTTCCGAAAAATCAAGTAAAAAAGAAATTGTAAAATATTGTAACATTGGCACTTATCGACAATATCTTTTTCAGCATAGTTATTTTCCCAATAGTGTGATGTGTATGTGCAGCCAAAGTGTGGCAAAAGGCAACAAATGTTTGCTGGAGGCCAGGCATCAGAAACAAGAAAAAGACACTTGAGACTGCTTACAAATAGAAATGCGAAAACGTTATACTCCCGCGGGTGAAATAATTTTGAGTAATGTTTCTACGTGTATTAAAGTTTATTTCTGCCGGTATTGTATTCAGTCTACCACCGCAGATGTAGATGCTGCTGCCAATGTTGAGACCATAAATGTAGACGTAGTTCATCGCACGAAGCACGCAACGAGGGCAGATGAAGTCCGAAGCGCAACTGACGTGTCGGAGGCATCGCGCCACGTCTTCCTTTTGCACACGGCACTCCGGCAGTGGCATTCCCCCACTGCGCAGGCATGGCGCTTCCGCCGGCTCCACGGCTTCCCTGACAAAGCATCTGCGTTGCTGCGCTTTTCTTTGCGTTTTATTTCTGAGGCGCGTCCACTTTGACCTTTAGCGGCGCGTGCTTGATGGTAGAAGGGCCCGTCGTACGTGTTTTCTTGCTTTGTCCTCGTCTTTTGTGTGCTTTCAAATCGGGATGACATGTTTTTATAGTCATCTTTCGGGCACAACGCCGACTTTTACCGTAATGAGAAGTATAAGGCCTTCGCCTTTAAACGTTCTGCTGTTCTAATCTTTGGGGGATCAGAACCGCAGTTTGCAGGTGCTGCATTTGTTTTTTTAAAAAATTACTGCACCTAAGTTCTGCACCGCAGCGATTCGTTCCCAGTTGGATAGCCCAAGCGTGCGCCGAGAGTGCCAGGGTCAGGGAAGTCTAACCATAGATCGAATGGGAAGTTAATCATTCTGTTCCAGAGGGCAGAACGTTGCAAGCAAACATGGAAACTTCCAAAACAAAAAAAAGCGCTTGTTCCTATTACAGACAGCAACCACACGTGTACAGACGTCCAAGGAAGCGCTCAAGTGAAGACGGCTTCAACGACACAACTCTTCAATTTCAATAAAATGCACATTAGCATCATTTTAATGGAAAAAAGAGAATGTCTCGTTTCGTGTTGAGGAAAACATACAGCTTAATATGATGTTGAAAAAAAAAAACAAAGCAAACAAATCCTCTTTCCTTGCAGGCCTCTTAAGGCTGAACGTCACATTTGCATTTGAGTGTGATCTACTGCATTGCAACTGCTCATGGTCACTCGCCACGAGAGAACACTAAGGCGTCGTTTGTCGGGTAGTCCTAGAACAATTCCGATCTGCGTATATCTCGCTGCGCCGTGCGCTTAAAATAACTCTGACAATGTTATAAGCAACCATTACTTGCTGACGGTGCGGAGACTTGATTTCGCACACGCTGGGAAACCTTTGGTCTATTACTTCGTTTCACCCTAAGTCCAGACACAGCCGACGCTTGGAGCTGACAGGACCAATCACACGGCAACAAAAGGGCACCATCGTGGTGTTCGTCGGTGATTCATTGACACTGAACCAGAACAGACCCAGTGACTTGCGCTTTTGACGCTGCTCAATTGGTCCAATTAGCCCGTAGCGTCAACTGCGTCTGGACTCGAGCTGAAAGGAATTATAGATGTACGCAGATCGAATGGGTGATGCAAGTGTGTTCTCTTGTAATCGGTTAAGGCCCATACAGACAATTGCATTTGGGAGCGTTTGACTGCGACGCGACTGCGCGAGTAACCGGGACATCCGTGCCGAGCTGCTACTCCAAATAATTGCCGTGCTCCTTACGAGGCACGGACGACCCGTTCCTCTCGGCAGTTTTTCGACGCAACGCGCTCAAATGCAACCGTGCGTACGGGCCTTAACGAGCGATTGCAACGTGCTCGGTCGCACCTAAACATAAATGTCTGAACCGGCCCTTGGAACGCCTACTCCGATAATTTAGCACCCGTGGCACGGCTCGCCGAGCCTTTTGTTCCCGAAGCGTTTTACCTGTCCATCTCTGGGGCCTCGTGGGAACGGTCATTGAAACAAGTCGCGAGGATCAGCGCGCAGTGGTCCCTCTCTTCGCGACACTCTTCCCTGCCGCTCGCCGAGCCGACGCACTCTCGGAGGGTGGCCTCGAGCTGCAGCTCTGGACGACGGCACTCATCCCGCGCGCTCGCGCACTCCGTGACGAGGGTGGCCAGCGTTCCCAGCAGGTGCTCCCTGTGGGGGCCCTGCTCGTGACGGAGCAGAGCAGCCAGCTGCTCCACGAACCCCATCTGGAGCAAGGTTTCTGCGAGGGAAGATGAGAAGGGTACACTCGTCATCTGCAATGTGTCGGAGATTATAAGACCGTGAGGTCTGGTAAACTTGTGGCGTCGCGGCAAGCGTGCCACAAGATGCGGCGTGCTCTCCTGCTGCGGGGTTCGAAGATCGGCAGGAGAAACGCCGGCAGACTGGGCCAGTGATCGGACATACTCAAAAGCATCGCTAAGTACATCTTCTTTTGTAAATATGCCAATGCGGTATGTTATGGATATGTCGACGTCTCCATCCCCCATAAACTCTCCTTCTCTTTCTATACAATATAGTGGTAAAACGGTTTGCAATCTTAGGAACTTTGTTAACACACGGTGGGAAGGAAAATTGGATAGTTTGGCTCGAAAAGTATATTATGCGTGGCTCAAGTAAATAGTTTAAATTCAGTCTGAGCTAGAAAAAATGAAATGCTCGGGGAAGCCCTAGGGATTACACCAACAGACTCTTCGGTCCCTTGGAACCCAGTTTCAGAACACACCGTGGAGAGTTGGGTCAACTTAGGCCCACATTAAGTTGACTTCCAAACTTTCAAATGCAGCAGCCCCTTTCTTGAGATCCGAGCAACGAGAGCTCTAGATGGATCTCTAGGTGGTCGGAGGCATGCAATAGCAGATGCCCAAAGCAACTTGATTTTTCCAATAACGGAGCACTTGGGGAAAAAAATGTGTATATCTCTCAAGCAGTTGCTCTGCAGAAACTGACATGCAGCCATCGTTCGAACATGCCACAGTATTTCCTCCGGCGCAGTTGCGAAAACGACTCCTCCGGTCCTGAACCGCGTTCCCTCCAAAAGTCCAGGAGCCCCTCGATGTAACCGCGGAACGGTCCTCGAATGCGTCTTCGACCGGTGCGTTTGGCGTCACCATGCTGCCCGTGCATCTAAGGTGGTGCCCGGGTGGCAACAAACTTTATATCACAGGAACGGCTTATCTTTTTAAACTTAGGCAAGGTGGCACTAGCTACCGCCCATTACAAAAAGTATAACCGTTAACATCCATCCATCCAACGATGTGTCATGCTGTCGGGTGACGCGAAGCTGGCAGCTGGCCGTAGCAGTTCCGGCAAAAAAAGACCGGCAAATGTGAGTGTCGCCGTCATTGGGAGTATTCCAACTTCCGGCCGACGAGCCTTCCGCGGACTGTCATTCCGGAGAGCGACCTGTAGTAGAACGGGCGTCTGCTGCATCCGCCTTCCCTGGTGCGACACCGCCAAGATCATGGCAGGCAACGGCATGACACGAGCGCGACGTCGAGGACCCCGAATGAGGACGCAGCAAACACACCGGTCGAAGACACGTTCCAAACACCGTACCCGCCGGGCACTATGATGTTGGAAGCAAACCTAGCGCAATTAAGATCTGCTCCATGTGCTTAAAGTATCGGCACTTCATTCCTCGATTTTCCTCCGTGCGCCGGCGGTGCAGTCGTTAGCGTCCATCCATCCATCCAACGGCTGAAGTGTCGTCACCTTGAACCCAGAGTTAATATAAAATGTTACAGGAGTACACTTACGACTGCTTACGTGTAGGAAGACGAAAGCATTATAGTCCCATGAGAGAAATGTTTTCGAGTAATGTTTCTACACGTATTAAAGTTCAGGATGATGTACAGGATGACATCGAGAATGACGTCCTAGAGATCGATGCCAAGTACGGCATCTAGAACGACCTCTAGGATGACGTTAAGGATGGTGTCTAGGACGACGCCGAGGACGACCTCTCGGAAGACCTGTTGGACGACATCTAGGAAGACCTTAAGAACGACGCCTAGGACGACGTCCTAGAGATCGATGCCAAGTACGGCATCTAGAACGACCTCTAGGACGACGTTAAGGATGGTGTCTAGGACGACGCCGAGGACGAGCTCTCGGAAGACCTCTTGGATGACATCTAGGAAGCCCTTAAGAACGACGCCTAGGACGACTTCTAAGATGACGTATAGGACGACGTTTGGGACGACCTCAAGGATGACGCAAAGGACGGCGTCGTCCTTGAGCATACGACTCAGCGGCACATGCTTGATTACCACACCACCTTTTTGTGCAATGGGACAAATAAGGCTCTTGCCTTTATAATCTAGAGGGAAAGCTCCCACGCATTTGGGCTGCTTCGGAACCGTTGGCGGTCCCGGTTGGTGGTCCCGATGGACCCGTATCGCCGGCGACGCCTTAATATACACAAAGAAGCAGCAAGACACAGCCCGTAAGATCTGTACCTCATTCTTTTCTAGCTTACTTTGCAGGGAAGACACCGGAATTGCGCGTTGTATGAAACTGAATAAAGTCGACGAGCGCTTGAGCAACTCGACCCGTTGCAGCAAAATGAATGCGCCTAACCTTTTGTTTGCTTTCTTTCCCCGCTGCTCTGTCGTTCTCCCGGCGCCCAGGATTCGCCACACTATGCTCCCATCTTTATCCCCTTGCCTGAAGCGTAGCCTATTTAGTGACTATAGCGCAAGCTTTCAGGCCACGAGCAGCCGACTAACTAGCCGGCTATATGCCTCCGTCTATGCGTGGAACAGTCACCTCTGCTTTCCGTCTGCTGTGAGCACAGGGACGACAGCAGGAAGCAGGCCTTGGCCTTGAGGCGAAGCACGTTGCTCTGCAGGGTCCGCATCAGCACTGCCAGGCCGTTCTGCTTCTCGAACTCCAAGTATCCCGGTAAGTTGTGCCGCACCATGCCTGGACGAGAAAAGACAATTCTTCACAGTCGGGCCATCCAGAATTTGGGGATTGGTAACCAAGTGTGCCAGTGCACCACGGCTTAGAGCCAAAGCTTGCGCTGCAGGACCCAAGGTTCTGGGCAATCCCCTACCTCTCTGCCCGTTTCGATCTGTATATGCACCGTATTGGCGTGCGGTCGTGTATTGCTACTGCGTGGTGCACATTAAAGACCCTAGGCTAGCAGTGGTACCACGCTTGCTAAATTTCTCGTCTAGAGCAGACACCAGCCGACCATTAACTGGCTGGCTGACTAAATTCCCGCTGTCTAAACACACACACTACACAATTACCTTAGTTATTTAGAAATCATAACACACTATCTCGCAAGTTATCTTTAGAGCTGGCAGAGGTACGGCTCTCTGTGCTCTCTGTGCACGAGCAAACGCGCATAGAAAGCACTTTCAAAAACCACGTGCTGGTGCCCCTTGCCCCTGCCAGTGCTGAAGATAACTTGTGAGACAGAGGAAACTCAAGCTGTGAACTTACATTTTTTTAAGCTACCAATATTTTTTTAAACCAGTATGTAATATATTTTGGCCTTGAAAGTTTGAAAACCTGTGAGTGCAGCACCTACTGAATCCTGTAATTTCTTGTTTGTGCGATGAATTTCTCAATACTGGACGGACAGAAGATAGATTATTTCCTTAGCATCAAATGACCTACCTTCCAAACACGAGCACATGACATTACATATGCAACACAAGTGCAGATAACCTAAACAATGTGAACATCTCGCCACAATATCACCTCATACCTCGCTGCAACATCCTCCACCACCGTACTTCACTGAGAACGACAGCAATGGCTTCCCCACACAGCATGCATGATGGCTTCCCCACACAGCATGCATGATTAAAAAAAGTTAACCAAAGATTAAGGTACCTTCTCCCGGTAAAACTCTTAGGATAATTCTAGACAATCCAATGCTGTCTCCTTTAGGGCAGCAACAGAATCAAGCCTCCTAATCAGATGAAGTCTGTTTATTTTGTGACAGTGTTGGGAAGTACTTAAAGGGAAGGCTACGGAGCTTCTTGAGAAAAATGAGTTAGAAGTGAATTCTAGTGTATTTTTACCCCGTGAATCCGAATACCCAAACCATTTGCTGCGCAAGTATAGTTAAAGGCGAGAAAAACGCAAAAGACAGTCGCTGTACGTGACGTCATCGACGGATCGTTTGGCTGCCCAAGGCTAGGGAGGCGGGGCTTCAGCCCTATTTTGAAATAGCTCGTATGGCTCTCCGGTGCGTCGCATTGAAATATAATTGTGATATCTGTTATTCTGAATGCCAAATGAACGCAATTCAAGCGTTTTTCCTCAAATGTAGAAGTGCCCCATCTTCCCTTTAAGTACATTGGTCTTAAAGTACCACTTCAAGCACTAGGTTAAGAAAACTTGTACTTTAGTCAAGGTAAATTCTCTGAGTATGTACTTGTACAACACTTAAAGTATTCTTTCCAGTGTTTTGCGAGGAAAATACAGTTCCAGACTTCAAAGTTCATTCCCCAAATTTGGTCTTGTTAGTTTTGTATTACAAAATGACTCTTTATCGACAGATAAGTCATTTATGAGTTGAGTGCATTAAATAGTTTGCCAGTGAGTGTAAAACTACTACTCTGTGGCCACTTGACTTTATCCAATATACATTGTCATTTCCCGAAAATAACTGATGCATCCCCGATTACCCCTAAGACAATGCATACCAGTTTAAAAAAACAAACAAAAAAACATGCATACCAGTTTAAAAAAACAAACAAAAAAACGTTCAGCCTTTCCACTTATGTGTAGAAGGAAGACCAGCGGAGCTGTACTCGATACACTCTGTGCTTCTTCTTCGTCATCGTCAGTTTTTCGCACTCTTTCCTACGATGAATTCTCACCAACGCGCCCAACTATCCATTCTTCTATTATAGCTGGAAAGGTTGCCGCCATCTACGAGCGACGGCGGAAACCATACTGGTTGTGTGCTTGCCGCCGTCGCTTATTCGCGACTCCAACTAACTATAAGTGGCGCCACTCATTTTCCAAAATGGCGGGTTTAGTGAGGGTCGGAGATGCGCGCCGCTGTTCAGCCTGTCTGGTGTGCTGGCTTCACTGAGCGACACAAATTATTTCTGGTAATACGAGGAAGCTAGGGTGTTATGCACGCAGGTCACCTCTTTACCCTGAAAACAAGAACGGTGTTTAGTGTTAATATTTACGCAAGGATATGCGTTTTAATTCTGGAGCGAAACCGAAACTAATCTCTATTTTGGATTTAATTTCTCGATATAGGTCTTAGTTTCGGATTCTTTCGTAACTCAAGATGTGTCTCACATCGTAATTATTTAGTTAAAGAGGTAGTTCGCAGAAACTTTATATTGTGATATATATGTTCGATCCAGGCTGATATTTGTAGTAGTGGTTGTCGAAAAAATCATTGCTGATATTTGTGCGTTCTCGCTACCTTTTCTCGCTCAGATAATTGTCATGGGAAATAATGAACTGCGGGCCTTTTAATGGGTTTTGGGGTATTTAGATGATTAATTTGTTTAGCATTATTTCCAGCACAAAAATAAGAGAATAATTCCAATTTTTACAATATGACCACAAAACGTATAAATTAATAAACATTGTTCTCACTGAAACAACCCAAAGGCGGAATCCGAGTCAGACAGCTGAAGTGTGTGTGTGTGTTTTATAGCAACGCGTGACGCATATTACATCCAGTGTTTGACTGTTCGTCTACCTTGACAATGACGTCAGAGTTTTTATATGATAAAAATAAAATAGAATTATGCCTTTCTGGGAAGACTATTATGGCTAAATGGCATATTTTAGTGATCTTGGCATTAATTGGGGGCATACATTGCCGCGACTTGAATTAATAATAATAATATTAAAATTACGATATCTTAATACATAACTTTTCAAGCTCCAATACAATTTGTTGCTTATGATCTAATTTCAAACGCGCGAACAAATATGACAACGGAAAGAGTTCTAATTATCATCACTGGTGCCAATTGCAGCATTTTTAATTACCAAGTAATAAAATAAAAATAGTCTAAAATCAATTAAAACATTCTAGCTAATGTGAGAAATCCATGTAAAATTATGTTAATTGTGAGTAAAATATATTTTGATATCAAAGTCGAGACTTTTGACAATCGGCAAAACGTCCAATATCGCCGCCAACATCCTTCCAAACCAAGTACCCAAAAGTAAAAAAAATCTAATTAGATTACCACTTTTTTTATAACATTAAGTTACTTTCATTTTTACGCTCCGTCGTTTTGCCAATCTCAGCCTTTCCATTTCGAAGGAAAGCCTACTTGCTTGCACATCTGCTCACTGCCGCACGTTTCATTGGCGTTGGAAGTCGATGAAACAGTTGTAAGCTTTAATATTGCGTATACGAGCGAACGCAAGCGCTGTGTTTGCGTTAGCTCTGCGTGTTCCACACTGCGTGTTCCACACTGTGTGTGCGCGGAGCCCAAAATTACGGTCTTGGATGGCGCACGGCGATGAGGCACACGCACAACGTAGGGCTTGCAACTCTAACGCAAATGCACACCGCTTGCGTTTGCTTCTATGCACAATACTAAAACTCTCCAGTAAGGTACAATCCCATACCAGCTGCAGCACTACGTTGGGACAGTGAAGAGTGTTGTTTGGGTTCGGAAATGACATTTCGCGAGCCATGATCGCGCGCAGTTCCGCCGTGCCCGCTGAGCAGGAGAATCGGGGGACCCTCACTAGACCGCTTCCTGTTTCAACCGCGGGAGGGCGAGCGTCGAGCTGGAGAGGCGAATAGATGGCGGTAGCTGTCCGGGCAGGTTTGTGTCGACATACACGGACACGGTCCTGGGGAACCTAGCCCTCAACAGCTCCGCTGTAAAAAACACTGTATAGGTGAATGAAAAGGCATCATGAAAGATTGTGTTAAAAACTACTTTGCTTTGAAAGTGCATTGTACTCATAGTACTTTACTTCAAATACAATGTGCCCGGCATACTTACTACTTTACTTGAAGTACATAACCTCTCACTTACTTTGTACTTTACTTCAATAACTTTTTAGATGTACTTTGCCCAACACTGCTTCTAGCCAGTATTTGTGCCTTTGTACACTATACCAGGGCCTCAGGTAAGACATTCGAAGCTGCAAGAGTTTGTTCCAAACACTTGAGCCAATCCACGTACGGCGCAAAAACTTGAGAGAGCTTACAGGATACCGCATAGAGGGCCTTGATGCGGACATTCTCGTCCTCGGCAGTGTCAATCAGCTTGAGAAGTGTCTTGAGGTGCCCGGCTGCCTCCCGCTGACAGTAGGGGTTGTTCTGGACGAGCTCTGCGATCAGAGCCGACGTTCTGGAGCACACCACCGCATCGGGGAAGTGGAGCAGCGGGTCCAGCACTTCGAATCCACCAATCTTGTGGAAATCTACAACACATGGAAAAATAAAAAATTGCAAAAATATATATATAAAAAAAAAAGACATCACAATTTAGTTCGGTTAGTACATTAGTATTGTGTGAACTGCAATATTCATAGGTTTCTGATCGCGGCAGGTTAGCCGCATTGAGTGCACTTCTTACCGAGCACCGGTGCACTGCGGAAAAGCAACACCCGCGGAGCTCTCTTCCGCGTGTGGTGCTTCTCCGCAGTGCATCGATGCTCAGTAAGAAGCGCACTCAACGGAGCTAAAGCGCCACAATCAACACTTTGAGAGGTACAAAATTACTGCAGCCACATGCTTCGGAGGAAAGCACACTTTTAAAACAGGATAATGCATGTGCACGCCTGGTGTACTTAAAAAAAAAAAAAGAAGAAAACTTTGTGGATGTTGATATCTAAATTGCAATAAAATATTCAAAATTAAACTGGCTATATGCGTAAGTATATGCTGGGCAAAAATGCCCTGACAACCTGCATTAATCACTCCTAACTGAAGAAAAAAAAATATTTACATGAAGCCAGAATATCTATATATCCCCTCAATTAGGCATAGATGGGCAACTCTTTAGGTTTAATTGTATGTCAAATATGTCATTTACTTGTCATCCCAATGTAGGCACAGGACTTTTTGAGACTGCAGTCGATAAATATACCGTAAAATCCCGAGAGATGCCCCACCCCCGAAAAATAGCCCACCCCTATTTTTGGCTTGATTTGCTATATTTTTTTTAAACACCGAAAGATAGCCCACTCCTAATGTAACAGTAGTGTTGGGTTCAATGAAGACCTCGGCATAAATGCGGCTAGTTCGCTATGGTGGGATATAAGCAAACATTGCTAACTGGGAAGTACACTCATCTTTGCTTCGTTGCCCCTCGCCATCATAACAAGCTTGGAAGAGACACAACCCAAAAGTAGCAATTTTTTAAAACTTTTCTTGATTGTACACCGTAAGTTAGCCCACTCCATATTTTCAGCTGATTTACCTTGATGTTAGATGGGCTATCTCTCAGGATTTTATGGTAGTTAAATTATAACTGACTTAGTTTCAAAACGGACAAATGGGAGCTTGCAAATAACCTTCACGAGTACAGCTGGTTTTTGTTTTAATTAAGCATGGTGTAGTAGCGAAAGGCTTAGAGAAACTATTCAATATTCAATTAAAAAATACTTGGCCGAAACCGCTTTACGCATTGAATTAATTTCAAACTCAAAATCCACTATTCGCACATGCCTAGTTAATTAGTATGCATGATTACCGGTTGCAAGCTCCAAACTGCCTTTCATTGCCGAATATTTGGCATACTGTAAAACACCAAGCACGCGCCCATGTCACAGTGAGTTCCCACTCTGCTACTTTTAAAACGATTGAAAACTAGGCAAAGGACATATCGACCGCCCAACCAAAACTTCTGAGCCCACCTCACTAAATGAGATGCTCCTCCTCATCAGCCTCTTCTCCTGAGCACTCTAGCGCAAAGAGAAAAGCCTACCCGTCATGTGCCCGTTGTACACATCGCGACACTGTTAGCGCGAACACGACATCGGTGCATTCTCTAGCGAGCACAAAATTTTATCGCTTACACTATAAAACTAAATGAGCTCTTTCCCTAGCAATAATAACTGGAGCGACACCCCTTGGTTTCAAAGAGAAATACTGAAAAAAGTGGCGATCGCTTGTTCGCGCTAACAGTGTCGCGCTCTGTACATCTTTGCTTTTGGGCTCAGATGTCAAAACAGGCTCGGATGTAGGACAAGATGTTCCCAGACAAAATGGTCTTAGACAAAACAGTTCCAAGTGATTTGTTGACATTTTGGGTGCTCTGTGAAATTTGGGTGGCCTGCTACATTAAAGCTTTATTTAGCACATGTGTAATGTGTATTTTAATCTTTTTGTGATATATCTTAAAAAAAAACTGAAGCCCCAAAGTTAATTTAAAGTCTATTATTGCTCATTTGGCACTGAAGATCCTATTTGCATAAGCCAGAGCACGGTACAAAGCTGGGGCTTGGAAGTCACTAAACAAATACACACGTACACACTGCACAAGGTCACAATGTGCTCTGCACTTGATTGGACTAGTGGGTAATAACACGCACAAAAAGGTCAACGAACGTAACTAGTACGTTTTGTTTTTAGCACTGCTCGATTGGCCCTATCAGCTCGTATCATTGGCTGCACTGTGACTTTAGTAAAACGTAGTATAGGTGCAAATGTGCTACAAGAAAACACATGCACATGATGAATTGGGCATTATCATGCACATACTATGTATTTGTAATGGCGTGCGTGCAGTCCTGTATCGCTACTGCGTGGTGCACTTTATAGACCCCAGGCTAGCAGTGGTACTGGAAAAATTTCTCAGCGTAAACCAGGGTCGCCACTCCTCAAAGGCAGACCGATCCTTACTAGGGATGCCGCAAACTTTTTTCTAACCGAAGTTTCGATGATCGAATTGAGCGGTTCGAAAGATTTCGATTTTTCGAATTGTCTATATCGTAAAATTCAAGGGAAGTTGAATTTTCGAACTTGTTAAGCTAAGAAGTTCGACGCTTTTCGAACCGTCCAACTTATCACGCTAAAAAATTCTATCCTTTTCGAACTTATTGCGCTGCAAAGTTCGATACTTGTCGAACTTCCGAACTTTACTGACCAAAACATTCGATGATTTTTGAACTTATTTATCAAGAGAATTCGAAAAGTTTCGAACTTTCGAATCCTGAAAAGTCAGAAGTTTGACGAACTTCAAACTTTTAGGGTAAAAGTTCGACGTTCGTCGAACTGCGAAAGATCGGCGGACGGTTTCATTTGAATTGAAGTAGTGAGGTACACTTGTGATTTTTTTTTCTCAAACTTTTACACGTGGTGCTGCGTTCCTTACGAAAGACAATGCCGTTTATTTCAATGTTCTGGCATGTTTAGTTTTAAAGAAATAAATTCTCGAAGGGGCGAGGAAGGACGACGGGTTTTTGACGATTATCGTTTGTGCCAGATTTGAAGGGCGCTGTAGCCGAAGCTATTTATGGTAGAGATGTTAAACTTTTTTAAGAATGATCAATGTATAGCCTAGGTAAGTGTCGTCTTAAGATGTGATTATTCAAGGTGAGTTTCAAAGAAATGGCCAAACATGTATCTACAGGGTGTCACAAAGAAAATTTACACGGACTTTTTAACCGCAAAAATGAACTAGGCGTCGCCGAACGCGTATTCTCCGCCTAGAGGTAGAGGTCACAACCAGATGCCAAAGTTTCAGCCCGATTTGATAACTTAATCAAAAGTTATAAGTAATTTTCTGAAATTTTCAATGGGAAATGGGGTCACTCTGCACTGGCAAATATTCCAGCACATCCGGGACACTCGTCGTCTGATTAATTGCCTGACCACCTTTGCAGAGCCTAGATATCACACCCTAACTTTTCTAAACTAGATTTCGTAAAAACCAGTGAGTCGTGAAAACATTATTTGAAACTGAAACTGTGGAGGAACTTGAAAACCGGACTTCGAATTTTGAAAACTTGGACTTGAAAGAAATTCAAAATCTTCGAAGCTGTTCTTTTTTTCGAATTTAGCAAAAAAGAGAATCGAAACCTTCAAACTTTTCGCAAAAAGAAATTCGAAATCTTTGAATTGTTCGAACTTCATGTCTACAAAAATTCGAAGCGTTCGAAGTTTTCGAATTTTATTTCCAAAGAATTTCTAAATCTTTGAATTTATTGAACCTCAAGTAAAAAAAATATTTGAAATATTCTAATCCGAAATTGTAGAAACCGTGAAAGCGTCAAACTTTTCGAATTCGAAACTCTACTGTGATCGAAAGTTGCGAATTTTTCGAAATCGAACCTCGGTCGGTACGAAAATATCGAATTTGAGTTCGCTTCGCAAATATCGAAACCTTTCGAAATCGAACCTAGGGTGATTTGCGACATCCCTAATCCTTACACTGTAAAAACACTGACATCAATATTTTTTTTTTTATGTGAAAGCATTAATTGTCATAGAGCGAAGCCAGCACTGTTGGTAGCAGCAAAAACGGCACCTGAATTCCCATTGGCCAAAAGAACAGCAACACAGATGCTTCATCACAGAAGCCCGCGGGTCGTTCAAGGTCAAAGAAAAGGTGCCTTAGAAATAAAACACAAAGAAAAGCATAGCAATGCAGATGCATCGTCAAGGAAGCCATGGAACCGGCGGAGTGCCACGCCTGCGCAGTAGAGGAGCGTGATTTCACCGCCGAAGAACGTGTGAAAAAGGAAGACGTGGCGTGCTGCTTGTAAGAATGCGCTGTATGTAGGAATGCATTTGCATTCCCACAAGTATGCAGTCTAAGTGTCTTTGTTTCATTTTGTCTTTTTTCTGATGGCATGTTATGGAACGTTTTTCGCCTCGTACTGAATATGCCAAATATTATAGACACATTATTTGATATGTGTACTTGTAGTATTATTTCTATAGCATACTTTTCCTTCTCCTTGGCTGAGCTACTAACATGCAGTGTCTTGAATTGAATATGTAAACTTGAAAAAAGTTAGCATTTCATAACTTATGGCGAATTCCACTGGTCGTTTTGGATCACTAGCTTAAATCCGCTACGGAGCATGAAATCTATGCGGAGCCACCACACCTCCGACTCCACCAGCGGAAGATGACAAGCCTCCGGGAGTGGCCGACTGTCTACAATGGGGAATGCCCAGCACAATGGGCATTCCCCATTGTACTGGGCTCTCGGCTATTCCGGAAAGTGCCTGCATGCTCCGAGCCGCTGTCGGCCCCGTGCCATTTCCGCCGCGCTCGGCGAGGCAGGAAGTTATGTGCCCCCAGAGATTGGGTTCTGCTCGGCTCTGGGAAATTTGGCTGATCGAGATCTGGGTGCTTTGAACCGAGATCCGGAGTCGGCGCTGCTCCAAAACGACACGCAAAAGACATTCGCGTTGACCCCAAATGACCAGTGGCGGATGTGTTCTGGTGCACTGAATTCCACGTTTTGGTGCAATGCTCGTTGACAGGGTCATTTGGTCCACCGTGTTAGTGGACTGTACAGCTAATATCTTAGACCATTATTTTACGATATTTGTTTCAAGAAGTAAACACAAAAAGCATGGTCAAAGTTCAACTAAAATAGTAAGGTGGGCTGGTTAGTTAAGCATATCAAACATAAACAGTGCTAGTCTCGTGTTTGTGCTCTTGTCTATCCTTTACACTATTTATGTTTAATATCAAAGTTTGTCTTTGAAGATTTCCACATACACCATCCTTCGTTCTCACTGAATAAGACAACGTACCGTTTGCACAGTCGATGGAGCACACATATTCCACAATGTTTTCGAGCGCCGACTGAAGTGTGCTGCAGGCCTCCTCACTCGGCGGTGACGCAGACTCGTTCACTTGGTCCAACGTGTCACGAATCATCTTGAGGTTTTTCTGCATCTCCTCCACCGGCGAGATGGTCATTTCCAAAAGAGCATCGTCTAGCCATTTCCTTCTCTGAAATATAAAAACAAACACAAGTGCCCAATTACGCAAAGCGAAGAGTGGAAAGTTACGGTTCGGGCAAGCTGCAGATATCATTCCAATAGACCACAGCCAGGTGTACTCAGCAACGCATGACGGCATATGCAAAAGAAGCTGTCAAGCTGACAAGCCCACATGCCCTTTCTAAGCAACTGTATATATGGTTAGAAATGTATGTTTTAGGGTGTTTGCCATTCTGCCATTTTGCAGTACTTCTCGAGCTTTGAGAATATAAACACCATACCTTTTTTTAAAGGGGTCTCTAATGTATTTAACAACAAAAAGTGTATTTTTCCAAACAACAAGTGATTTTCTTTTTTTTTTTTTTTTTTGAAGCATGTATTAACAAGAAGTTGACACCTGTTTTATAAACGTGAAGATTTTATTCTGAGCACCTCTAGCAAACGTGAGATGTCGCACACTAATCAACGGTCTTCAGTCGGAGGTCCCTTCAAATCTTTGACTACACCCTTTTAATAATAGTAATAATAATAAATTTATCTGCACCTCCAAGGGCGCCGGTGGTGGTGTGCGAGGCTGAACAGATAGGTGAGAACCCTAACGCGGAGCGCCTGTCAGCCCACCACCACCTGCGGGAACAAAACAATAACTTATAACAGACTGAATAATAACTAAACCTTTGGACCTCTTTGGTCACCTGACCCCGCGTGGGCATCGACGGGAGCGTGAGCACGTGGCGCGGGATACATGTATGACTGATCCAACAAGCACATAGTTTCCACCTCGCTGTCAGCTTAGGGGTGAATGGAGGAATTGGCTGCTCCATTGCGCGAACGAGTTTTGCGGCTCTTTGTGCTCATGACACCAGCGCTGAGTTCGATTATTGCCATGCTTATTGATATGTGTAAAATATTTTTGTGCTATTCGCGTCAAAGACGCCGATCAAACGATGAAGAAAATAGAAATCGTTCTCCAAACCTCGGGGTCCATTTCTCCGGTCGGCGCGCTTGGTGCATCTTCGGTTGCCGTGTTCCGAACGCAGAAATTGAGCAGGGCCGGAAGGTTGCCCAGATTTCTCGGAGCCTCACCACTCATCCTGGAAATTGGCAGGTTTCTATGAGAAAAATTCGAAAATTTTCCTTACACAATAACGGTAGAAGAACGAAGACTCCTCGTGAGAAACACAAGCTCGTAGTTGTTTCTCTCGTCGATTTGGATTGTGTTGGATTGGATGGATTTGAAACACACTGACGGTGCTGCCTTCTCCAACAACAAACTCGATGAACGAAAAACACATATCAACAGGCAGTAACTTCACCATAATTCGTATTTAATTAGTCTTAGTTTTGTATTATAACAAGCCTACTTTGGTTTGTTTTCTTGTTATAAGAATCATGAATTTTTGTTTTGTTACTCGCCCGACACCAGAGTGACCAAAGGTCACAAAACATGCCGGCTGCTCGCGAAATGTGGAGGTAGCTACACATGCTGCGTTGAATTTCGTCGTACTCAGCGCTTCATAACCTCCCGGTTATGGTTATATCAACTCGCAAGGTATTAGAGAGGTCGAGGATTTCCCTGACGAAGAAACTGCCGTAGCACTGACTAAACAGAAGCCATGGGAACGGTCCATGCAAAGGTAAACTCGCCAACTCGTCTATGCTCTTTATTGAGTGTAGGTGTGGTTAAATTTTTATTCGCTTTTATTGTACGATTTATCAGTGTGCACAGGTCACCACGGGCTCCGTGCGACATAATAGATGTCGGATAATACGCGCTCTTACGGATATGAAGCCACACAGACGCCGGTTAGGTTACGAAGCTCGAGGAAACCCATCCCCGTCGCTGCAGAACTCCAAACTTGCAGCTTCATAGCACCTCCTGAGATTGCCTTTATTGTTGAGATGCTATGCCATTTTCGAGGCACATATATTTTCCCACCTCTGCCCGTTTCGGTCTGGAAGAGCATCGTATGGGCGCACGGCGGTCGTGTACCACTGCGTGACAGACGTCAAAGAACTCCAGGCTGGCAGTGGTCTGCACTGGATAAATTTCTTGTATACAGGGAACTTCCTTCTGTGTAAGCATATATACATTTTTATTTAATTTTCTTTCAGTCGGCCGAAAGGCGCGGGGGCCAGGAAATGCAGGTACCATTAGATCAGATTCAGGTAAGGACTCGAATCTTAAGTCGCAATCCCTGCGGTTAAATTCGTGCGATTAAGTCCGCTTTTGTGTGCACAGGCTCGTGTGGACAAGGTGTTCGTAGACGGAGTCATCCGCACAAAAGACGACATCCTCAAGAAGGCTGTGAACGACTTGTTCCTTGCTAGAGATTTTCAAGAGGTGGGTAGGCTACAATTCACGCGTCCACTGTCAGCACACAACACTATCTCACTGCACGAATTCTCTTGAAGGTGATTTTGAAAACCCGCTATGTGAGGAAACAGTTGGAGACTTTGGGTGCCTTTAAACAAATCTCTGTCGTCATCGACACAAGCACTGGTAAGTGTTGCCTGTTTTTGGCTCATTTATTTAAATTTGTCATGGTAGGGCTAGACTGAGGAGGTGCGCTTTCTTACTGCGTTTACATGGGGGTAGTCGAGGCGGCAGAGAGATGACGCAGGAGATGACCTTTCCGTGTTGTCCTCTTTGCGCCGGGACCAAGCAGAAAAAATTTCCAGACAGATTAGCCCACAGGGTCATGAGACCGCCCGTCTTCTTGATAAACGCGTTTTTTATAATTAAGCATTTATTTATAGTACGCCAAAATATTTCTCATTCAGCGATCCACAGTTACTTTAGACGAGCGTATTGGCATAGAATTTTGATCACGGTGGTAGGGATAGTTGTTCGGGCTGGCCTGGGCAGTGCGAGCTAAGAAGGGTAGCGTGTTCACCCCCAGCCGGTTAGAAAAAAACCCATTACTCCTAGGCGAGAGCAAAGGCCATAAGGAAAAGTAGCTTTCTTGCATGCTACTCTATACATACTGGCATTTATTTTAATTCCTTCTTTTTATTTTTTAATCTAGGTCCACAGTCGAGCCCAAATGGTTTGGACGTGACCTTTAAAGTTCAAGAAGTAAAACGCATGGTGGGCGGGGTCAACACCCTTGTTGGTAACAACGAAGGAAGCATGGTGAGTGTAGCTCGCAACACTAAACACTTTGGTACTTCTAAACAACTCACTACGTGTAAGCGTTAGATCAGTAGAACACCGGCATTGAATATGTGCGGCGTTTCGCCATTGCAGGTCATCGGTCTCAAATTCCCAAACACCTGGGGCAGGGGTGAATTTGTGCAAACTGAGTACCATTATGGGACCAAGCACTCAAGTGGTTTCAACGTCACAGTCAGCAAGCCTTTCCTTGGGTGGTTGAATCCACGGTAGGTATAAGTTGAAACAATAATCTGCTCGGGTATATTATTGCTATTGCAAACATACAGTCGGCAGCAAAAGCTTGTGGGGCGCGGAAGTGCCAGCTGAAAAGACTGGCTGCGCCTTCCGACGACGCATTGACACCCTTAAGACTCGCACTTAGCACATGCGCTTCCTTTCATATTCACAGACATGTTTTCTGCTCGCTTTCCCTTCGACGCCCATGAGATGACAGGGACTGGCGCAAGGTGCCGCAAAATGTTATCTGTAGCATGCAAGCTCCGTTACCCAAGGCAGACGTGCAACACAATGGCTGACAGAGCCTCACCGTGGCCGGTCCCGGTTATCTCGGGCATGTTGGATGCAAGCAAGCAAGAAATGCACGACTGAGAGCAAGAAAGGAAGTGCATTCTCGAAGCATGAATCTTGAGAGCGATTTCGGCCAGTCCTTCAGCTCCCTGCAAACTTTTGCTGCCGACTGTAAAATGTAGAAGCCTTGCATACCAACTTTCTTTCAGTACAATGCGAGCACATTGTTTAAAGAGAAGTTTATACATGTTTTGCATTGCTGACGATAGTGTGAAGTGTTTCGTGAATTGGCATGCACCTTTGGAAACTTAGACAGGAGTGCATGTCGCAGTTGAATAAATTTCAAGCTTTCGGTGACTCGGGCTCTTTTCATGGAAATAAGATCTTTCTTGTTTGCTACAGACATAGCTTATTTACCACTGGCAGAAGTCCTTTCATGTCATCTAAGAATTGGACTCAAGGATTGTGCTTTATTGTGCCTTTTGAGGAAAAGATTTAACTGTGCTCCAGATCTTCACTCTTTGTATAGGTCTTCCAGAGCAACACCATACTTATTGTCTTGAGTTCTTTAAATACCATGTCCTGATCCACCTTGCACTGTAGCTAGGCATATGATATTCCATCATTCCATTCAAACATCTCTTACCCTTTCTTTAAAAAGTAAGAAATCGGCCCTTTTCACAAAGCGAAACACTCGTTTTTAACCAGAGTCGACTTGTAGTAGACTTCTTCTTTACGCTTAACTATACCCTCTTCATCTTACAATGGACCGCCGATGACACTACGAGCCACCTAAGCCAACCCAATGACGCGCGAGTGTCACATGACCTTCGGGAGGGGAGCAGCAATGTGCGGAGCCCGTAGTCACGCGACGTATTCACAGCGCTGCATTGGCTCGGTTGTCTTATAGCATTTGCTCCAGTTCATCGTAAGGTGAAACAGAATATGGTCTGCCACAGCATGGCTGTTCTTGTGCCATGAAGCTCGCACACAATACATTTCATCTGTACTCGGCACACATTGTGCACCCTTTCTTTCTACAGGATCACCGGAGCTGTGTTTCAGCAGGCCGCCGATTTCACGTGGAGCGGCTTCCGCCAGGTGGACCGTGGCCTGTTGACAGAGCTCCTGGTAACATTCCCTCACAGCTGACTTTATCCGTAGTTATGCGTTGTGGCAAAGTCCTCATTTGTTTGGAAACTTCCATGGCACGCAGCAGGACGGCTTTACCTGGGCGCAAACTAAGGCTCAAACTAAACCAGACTCCTGTTGAGCCAAACTCGCTTGACTAGGATTCTTGGACATGGTGAACAAATTAACAGAGTTACGTCACTTTCCCATGGATTCAAGGCAAAAGATGTTTGCTTAGGAATAACAACCTCACATGCACGTTTTGGTCGGTTTGAACTTCTGCAGCGTCTCAGCATCTTTTCGGCTGAACAGCTGATGAGGCGAACAAAATTTTGAGGTCTTTTCGTGTTCATTTTAATGGGAGTTAAAATTAACTCTTGCATATTTTTTAATCTACCCTATTAGAAGCACATTCTTGGCGCTAGTGCAGAATCAGTCTGATCGGGCGAGGAGTTTATTAGAAAAATTACTAGGAGGGTTGCACGAATATTTGAAATTTCGAATAGTAGTTTCGAATAATACACTATTCGATATTCGCTTCGAGCAGAACTGTACTATTTTCGTTTTTCTAAGTGTTGATTGTGGCGGGTTAGCCCCATTGAACGCGCTTCTTATCGAGCTCTGGTGCACTGCGAAGAAGCGATGCGATACCCGCGAAAGCGAGCACTGCGGGTGTTGCTTCTCTGCATTGCATCGGTGTTCGGAAAGAAGCGCACTCAACAGGGTAGCCCGCCGCAATAAACACTTGGAAAAGTATGAATATTGCAATTGCATGCTTGGAAGAAAAGCATACATTCAAATCGGGATAGTGCACACGTGCCGGCTCTATTTGAAAATAAATGGAAACTTTGTGATTGTGTATATCTACATTGAAGTTTCAAAATTAAACTGACTGTTATGTAAGATTGTATGTTAGGCAGAGATGCTCTTACAACTTGCATTCATCATGCGCAATTCTTCTTTTTAACTCGAGATTAAAGAAAGAATATTTTATATAGCGAGATTTGTAAATTCACTTATAATTAGGTATAATTGGTCATCTCTATAGTATTCATTTTATGTCAAATCCGTCGTTTACTTGCCATCCCAAGACATCAGACCTTCTGAGGTCACAGTTCATAAATATAGATTAAACCTAGCTTATAAATAAATAAGGGGAACAGCCTTCATAAGTTTAGCTGGGTTTTCATCTAAGCATGACGCAATGGTAGTGAAAGGAGTGTAAAAACTATTCAATATTTGAATGTAAAATATTCGGCCAAAACCACTATTCGCTTCGAATTCGCTTCGAACTCAAAGTGCACTATTCGCACAGGACTGAAAACTAGGTGTCCGTACTTGCCTGAGGAAGTTAGCGAATATTCAAAAAGGACTTTGCAGCTTTCCCGGTCTTTGAAAAGCAGCACCAACAGCTGGCACCAGCATTGTTACAAACAGGTATGAGGTGGCACTGCTGGATGTTGCAGCACGAAGAAGGCGAGGTCTAATGATCTGGGAAAGCAGCGGCCGAGTGTGAGAAGCCGCGAGACCGGAGGACCGGCAGTGTCATCTATTGCAGTAACTTGTAGCTATTGATAATATCAAAAAGCTATCTGTCCAGCTTCACAAGGAGTATGTGCTCATACTATTATTAATGCGAAAGCATTAACTGTCCTATGGAGTGAGCTGACGTCATCAGTTTGAAATGCGAAAACGGCACCTAGTTTCTTTGATCCCAGTAGGAGCGAAGTAAAGCTGATGAATTTCGCCTTCAATTCCATTGGCTGGTGCACGTCGACGGGGCTCCCATTGATCGCTGCGCTTGTTAGTTTCCACGACTGCTCACCCCATGGTGCTGCGTGTCCATCAGCTCGCCGTTAGCACAAAGCGTCACAGGTCAGCATGCCATGGGGACCACTCGCGCTGACCGGCGACGAAAAGCAGACGAAAAAGGGAGCGAACGAGCAGCTTGCATGTTTTCGAGTTCACAACTCCTAAGAAGTGCTTAGATGTACCTCGAGCTTTTTATAAATGAATCTCTAAAAAAGTTGTGCAGCTCGTTTTTTTAAATTTTAATTTTTCAAAAGTGTTCTTTTTTTTTTTTTTCGGAATTTCACAACATTTGTAGAAGACAAAGGTTACCATAGTTTGTTTCATTTTGTGTACGAGCGATGCTACAAGTGCGAGCGTGATGGCCCAAATGATGCTTGCGCTACATGAGCATGTGTGCTCGCCAGGGATTACGGAAGCCCAAAGCTCACTCTTGTAGCTCGTGCTATGCTCGCATTTTTAAAGTGAAATAAAGTGTCAGGCGGAAATCGGCAGAGCTTGCATAGCTTCGACGTTCAGGGACTGCGGTACGCTCATTTGCAGTTTGAATCCACGCCGGGCGTCCACCACAGCCTGCGATGGGAGGCCCTCTGGAGAGAACTGTCCGGTCTCACGCCCACCATCCCCTTCGTGGTCCGGGAAGAGATGGGACACTCCCTCAAGTCTTCGCTCAAGGTTGGCTACCAACGAGCAGTCGAGTGTCCTTGGACACTCTAGTGTGTGTTTGTTTGTTTGTTGATAGCCACCAACAGCTACCTACATGCCTTTCCAGTGGTATGCCACAACACGGACAAGAAAAGCACATCTAACATTTCAGCACTATACTATAGTACATAAAAATACTGGAAAAGTAAAATATCCAATTATATTATGATGGTTTGGACGTCGCCAAGTTTTTAAAGATATTCAAAGGCATAAACATATCAATTGCAGATGACACAAAACTATTACAAAATAAGTCTTTGATTTGTGTGAGAGGTAAGAGCTTGGAGTGTTTACCAACATAGAACAGTCTAGTTGAGATCAAGACAGCACACAAAAACTTGTGGTGGATTGGGTGCAGAACACTTTGTTACTTAAAAGTTTGAAATTAAAGAAAAATAAAAGTGCAACTTTTGGGGGTTTGAGTGTAACTCAACTCAGTCTGTTTGCAAGACATGCCTGGAACGTCCCTGATCGAAATCAGTTTGGCTTGTTGTGCGTCATGCTCCAGTCTGCATGTGTGTGATCTATAATGGATGAAATGCCTAGCAAGCTTGCAATGCAACAGTGACATTGGAGTGCATAATACCAACACACCTGGAAAACTAACTTTTGTGGTGCGATGTTGTTTTTGACTATTGTACCCATCTCAGTGCTTGAACTATGGTCTGTTGCAGGTTAAGAATAGCGGGCTAAGCTCCTCGCACAAGGTCCTGCACTCTTTCCACTTTGGGAGTGCAAATGCTGGAGAGTAGAAAGCTACTAATCACGACAAGAAGAGAGCTTTGTGGGAGGGGCTTGTCCTACTATACTTAACTTGCAACAGACTATAGTATGTCAATTCCCAATCAACTGGCCTGTGTCCTTTCTCTACCATACTTGCAGTTCTCTTGCTTTACATGGCTAAGTTGCCTTTGTGGCAGAAGCAGACAAATTATGATTCATTGAGGAAATACTGATCCTAGAGACCCCTACTAGTTTCTTTGAACTGTATTAATACATAATATCCCAGGCAGCACACCAATGTTGGACCTACATTGGGCCAACAATGGCAAACACTGGCTCCGGAGGTTGGTCCAACATTGGTATTCTATCCAAGCGCAACTTCTTCCAATGTTGGCCCAGCCATTGGCACCAACGTTGGGCCATCGTTCAACCAATGTTCCAGCCATCATTGGCACCAACGTTGGGCCATCGTTCAACCAACCTTCCAGCCGTCATTGGCGCCAACGTTGGGCCATCGTTCAACCAATGATCCAGCCATCATTGGCACCTTTTTTAGGCCATCGTTAAACCAATATTTCAGCCATCGTTGGCATCCACACTATATCATTGGCTATGCCAATTTTGGCTTTCACACTAATTCAATGGCTATGCCATCATTGGTATACAAGTTCAATCATTGTATAGGCCGTTATCGGCAGTCAAGCTGATTCATTGGCATGTCCCAGTGTTAATGCCATATCTTTAATGCTGGCTATGCAATGATGGCAATGTGTTTAAATCCTGGTTATTCCAACATTGGGTTTTAAGAACCCCTGGCCTGTTTCTTATTAGCAGCCCACTGCAAGAAAAACATTCTGGGCACAAATGGCAAGGTCCTCCTATGCTTTGTCTGTGCACTATTTTATCTGGCGAGCAAATGACTAATTCAAGATCAATTAATACTTTTTTCGGAACTTTTATTGAAAGGGGCTAGGGAGGGAGCTCAGCGGGGAGCCTATGCCTGGTCTTGGGGAAGGTCCTGGGGCAAGTCCTGGGGCTGGGGAGCCATTACGGCTTCCGAACGCCACTTCCTGCAGCCTCCCCTGTCGCAAGACCCTGGCAGCCACTTCAGCACCATTTTTAAGCTGCCGATTCTTCAATTGTTAGCTTCGCACTGATGGCATCTATGAAAAGATCCAAAGGTCAAAGATCAACGCTTTCAAATTCACATTGGTCTTAGTAAAGCACACTCCCAAGCAGCACTTCAACAAATGTTAAGGTTTGAGTGTCCCCTAAAAAGTCCCTCGCTCACGACTTTTCAGTCCTTGCGGCGTAGCACCCGTGGTAGCCGATAATCAGGGGTCTACGACGTCAGGGCCGAGGTCCGGACGTAGTGACGAGGCAGTTGACCGATGGCAGAAGGCTTGAATCAGGCCCCGTACGCCGGTGGCAGCCTATGACCAGGTGTCCGCCAAGGTCTGGGCCGAAGGGCGTAGCGACGAGGCAGTTGGGCGTTGGCCGAAGGCTTGAGTCAGGCCCAGAACGTCTGTGGCACGGAGTGGCAGCGGGTGTTCAACTGCGCCACGCATGCAGTCTTGTCTACCTCCGGAAGGTTGGCGCCCGGACTGCGTGAGAAGTGGGTTGTGGGTCGGGCCTCTTGACGTCTGGTCACGCCGACGGAGGTCCGGCCTGGTCGCGTCTGCACCGTCCTTTGTCAACCGCCCGAATCCCCTCTCGCGCTCCTCGCATGCCCCCACCTCGTCTTCTTCTTTCTCGTTCTCTTCGGCTGGTCGCGGGATCGCTCATCACATTAGACTAAGCCAATCAATTACCAACGTTGGTAGGCCACTGGCTAAGACAGGCAATTGGTGGCCAGCTTAAACCAATCGATTGCCAACTTTAGTAACCCGTTGGCTCTATTACAGCTTATATTTCTGAGGGCGTTGTCACTACCGTAGTCAGTACTGCAGTTGCCGTATTTTGTACGCACTTTGAAGTCAGTTTTGGACAAGCAGGCATAATGCTCACGCAACATATAACAGCTGTTATATGTTGCGTGATAACCTTTCTTTGCAGATTGAAATGCGCATCAGCTTTATGTCACCTCCTACCTCAAACATAGGGTGTTCGAGATGTTAATTCAACGCAATTTTTTATTCGTGAAGACATGTACCAGTCGCTGGATATTTGTTTAAGGTTTTATTTTTTTGCTAAAATTATTAGTGCTTTTTATTTATTTTTTAATTTTGTCCGGTTCAGTCTGAATTATAGGCTGCGTTTTGCGGCTCAGCAAAGCGGGTTGCCTTGAGATTTTCAAGATCACATACAGCTGACAATACACCCCGTGTCCTAGGTTGGGGAGGCGGGTGGAAATTTCGGGGTTGAACCCTGCCTCCCCCCCCCCCCCCCCCCCTCTTTGGAAAGGTTTCCCGGCTGCGTCGCTAAATGGGCATAAGAGAAGAGGCACTATGCTTTTTGCCGTATAAACATATACACAAATCGAAGGAAGCGTGCATTTTGTATTTCGTGTGGAATTTACTAAGCATAACTATCAGTTTTGGGAAGACGCGTGTTAGTTATAGTCGGTGACAGGTGGTAGAAGCTCCTCCCATCTCTTTCCATATTTGTAGATCGAAAGATCAGGAGGAGTCGACCTCCTCCCCAGCGTTTATTTTTAACCTGTCACCGAACACGGTTTTTTTCTGTGTGGACGTTCAAACTTGCTACAGCTCGCAATGCATACAGCGTTCTAATTCAGTTGCTAACTTGCTCTGCGTGTGAAAACAGAAGAATCGTTCCCCCCGGAGGCATAGCTAGAGATTGTTCTCAGCGTGCGCGATCAGCACATTAAAAGAACTAAGCCAATTATATATAACATTGGTAAGCCACTGGCTAAGGCAGGCCAATGTTGCCCAGCCTAAGTCAATCGATTACCAATGTCGGTAATTGATTGGCTTAAGCTGGCCAACATTGGCCTGTCTTAGCCAATCGATTACCAATGATGGCAACTCATTGGCTAGCATAGACCAATGTTGGCCAGCCTAAGCCAATTGATTACCAATGTTTGTAATCAATTGGCGAAGACAGGCCAATGTTGGCCAGCCTAAGCCAATCGACTACCAATGTTGCTCACCCATTGGCTAAGACAGGCCAATGTTGGCCAGCCTAAGCCAATCGATTACCAACGTTGGTAACCCATTGGCTAAGACAGGCCAATGTTGGCCAGCCTAAGCCAATCGATTACCAACGTTGGTAACCTATCGGCTAAGGCAGGCCAATGTTGGTCAGCTTAAGCCAATGGACTGTCAACGTTGGTAAGCCATTGGCTAAGACAGGCCAATGTTGGCCAGCCTAAGCCAATCGATTACCAACGTTGGCAACCCATTGGCTAAGGCAGGCCAATGTTGGCCAGCTTAAGCCAATGGACTGCCAACGTTGGTAAGCCATTGGCTAAGACAGGCCAATGTTGGCCAGCCTAAGCCAGTTGATTACCAACGTTGGTAACCCATTGGCTAAGGCAGGCCAATGTTGGCCACCTTAAGCCAATGGACTGCCAACGTTGGTAAGCCATTGGCTAAGACAGGCCGATGTTGGCCAGCCTAAGCCAATCGATTACCAACGTTGGTAACCCATTGGCTAAGGCAGGCTAATGTTGGCCAGCTTAAGCCAGTGAATCCCCAACATTGGTACTACAATGGCTGTAATGTCCCAACCCTGGTCCATCGTTTGCCAATTGAATTCCAATGTTGGCCCGACGTTGTGTGCTGCCTGGGTATCCTTAACGAAAAAATAGTCAAGAGTGCAGGCGAGCTGGTGTAACAGACTCAGGTTTACCATCATGTCCATAATATCTTTGTTCTGTTGTAAATCGTTTCTTTACATCATTTAAAGTACATTCGGAGAAAATTTTACTGGAGCTGTGTAGGTGACTTGTGTGCTGTCATGTTTGATTTGATTATTTGATTAACTGTTATGGAAATGGATACATCTGGTTCGGAAGTATAGTATGTATAGTTATTGGCCAACAACATGTGGGTTAATAGCAAGAAAGGGGCAAGACTATGTTTTCCTTCCAAAACAAGCCACGGAATTTTCTGTCTCCCACAGCACGTGGTGACTGTGGATCGGCGAGACAATTCCGTTCTGCCAACCGAAGGTGGCTACTTCAGGTTACACCAGGTGAGACATCACAGTCTTGATCAGAGCGGTTTATTTCACAAATATTGCTATTGCCTTTACTGCCTAAAAGTTCCCATTATTTTTACTGTGCTTGTGAAATAGTTTACATCTTTGTATAAGATATCTATTCTAGGTTTACTTCCTCTTATTGTGACAAGAAAAAAAAAAATGAAACTCTCTTCATTTTAGGAATTGGCAGGCCTTGGTGGTGACATTGGGTTTCTGAAGCACGAAGTGGAATGCCAAGTCAATGTGCCTATCAGCCGCGACTTTGTGAGTGCATCTGCATGCCACACAAACATTAAATTTGAAGAGCACGGTTGAGCAACCAGAGAATACAAGAACTTTGAGAGAAACAGAAGGCTGCAAGCATCCTTTGTGAAGTAGCATTAGCAAACACTGCATTCTGCACATTACCACTATTTGCAACAAGATTTTGTGTAATGAATCTGCTGTGGCAGAGCTGAAAGGGACCATGAAATTACATTTTTACTTTGGCTAATTGGTACTCAGAACAAACTCTTTACTTTTGGAAAGCATAAAACACCTGTCAGTTTGTGTTTACTCAGACAGAAGTTTGATCAAAACAAAGCATTGATGAGACCCGAATTTGTCTTCATTCCTCAACACTTTTTTCTCCCACAACTAAACAGTCGTGTAAATGCAATGTTCCCTTTGTGTGCTTCCATTTCATTGTCTAAATAGGAAAGTAACCGAGCTCGCCTACCCATATAAAGCGTAAAAGTTCTCTAAAATCTCTGGGGTTTCACAATGCCCATTGGCCACAGGTGCTCCAGGCCAGCTGCATGGCCGGGCACGTCATGGGGTTTGGCCAGAACAAGACCTTCAGCATCTGCGACCGCTTCTTCCTCGGCGGACCGCTCAACCTCAGGGGCTTCCACCAACGCGGCGTTGGACCCCACGCCGAAGGTGTCATTCACTAACAGTTACATTGTTAGCAAATGCACAGGCCTCAACTCTAGTAGCTCCCAGCACTGTTGCTGCTAGGGTTAAAAGGGTTAGAGAAACAAAATGGCATGGCCGCGAGCTCTCTACCTCTTGCTTCAAAATGGGCCAGCGACGAGCGCAATGCGTATCGCACTCGTAATGTCAATGGCTCCTGCACAGCCAAGGCTACTGTAGTTGCGAGCATTGCCGCTTGGTGGCGTCGACGCGTGACAATCTCGCCTAGTAGTAATATGTGGAGACTGTACGCCCTATGGCCTATACAGTAACATCATTCGCGGCCATGCCGATATTTTATGGGCCGCGAGCATTTGGTTTACTGTGTTAGTTTTGCACTCAAGGGAACCAGTAACTAGAAAGAATCGTCAGTACCCAGCAATGGCGACACCTGCAAGCTATGTATACGTATAAGGTATTCACTGGGTGCCACATTGGAGCGCGTTGTTCAGAGCGCATCTTTGGGGGGTGGGACCGTTAGGTTGGGCTGGCAGAGGTCATCTTTATTTTACACCACCAGGATCGCCATTCTTTGCAGAGGGCAGACGTCTGCAAAGAACGGCGATCTTGGTTGTGTAAATGCATGTTGCAGAATCACCGTGGAAGTTAACATAAACAACATAGTAGACTCATTAGCGTTCTCCGCCAAGTCAGATTCAGGACTAAGTTACTCCATGTAAGAGCCATACTGCCGCGAACTGGCACTGCTTCTTAAAGGCTTTTTAGGAGCTTCACAGACCACCACCAGGCGCGATCTTGAAATCTGTTCATTCGTTTTAAAATTAGTTTTCTTTCTGTCGGCAGCCCAGAAACAATAGTCTAGACTAGTGTTTCTGGGCTGCTGCCACAACATAGTTCATATTTAAACAAAGAAATAAGAGCAAAAGTTTCGTTTCCCTAACCCTTTAAGGATAATGTTACTTTCCCAAAAGACATACCTTTGGATAAAGTCGGGAGCCGCAGGACGCGCGGCGTGTGTTGTGCTCCACCCACGGCAACACGAGTACATACATGCCAACTATTACTGCGCCGTCACCAAGCCAATCCGCTCACGCAAGGGACAGTTTATCGGACTACCGAGTTATGGTCATTGGCTCGATTCCCTCCGGGCAGCCATATTTTGTATAGACAACCAGTCGGGTTATCGCATTCTTTTATAACAACATTTTGTGGCGCTATATAGGCTTGCAAGTTACCCTGCGATGCATTCAGTGTTAATACTGTCATCGGAATTCGATTTTGGAGTGCCCACGACACGAGGTAGAGTCAGTAAAACTGTGTCCTGTTGACCACACCAGATGGCCTCGAATGCTGTGCACATTGCATTTGTCGTTTTCTCGCACTCAGGTCACTCCCTGGGCGGAGAGGCGTACTGGGCCAGCGGCCTGCACCTATACACTCCCCTGCCTTTCCGGCCGGGGGAAGGGGGCCTGGGGGACTACTTCCGCACGCACTTCTTTGCCACGGCCGGAAACGTAGACGACTTCAAGTTCAGTGAGTGTGGAACGACTCTCTCTCTCTCTCTATTCACCAGCAGGATTAGAACGACAGGGAGCTCCATCAGTTGTCCCGCCTTCCGTCAACCTTCGAGCGTGCACGCACAGCCAAAGCAAAGCGGAAGGTAGATAGTTTGTGTGCTGGAGACAGAGCATCAGAAAGAGATTCCATTCCCATTCTGTCAGCAGCTATAGCTGCTACTACGTCTTTGTGCGCAGAGTACGCCAGAGACAATGGAAGCTGCCCAAAGTCTGCCACACATGAGGATACTTTGTGTGGCAACGTGCTGGGTAGATGGATGGATGGATAGATGGGTGGATGTTGCTGGGTGTACCCTTTGTAGCGGGGCAGTAGTTTGCGCCACCTAGCCTAAGTCTAAGAAAGACTAACATTTGATTCCTCCCGCACACTTCTAAGCCAATTTTCTCCCCCTAACTATCACCAGGTAGTGTGGGATAACACGAGGATGACCTTTGGAGGATCGGGCAAAAAACTACAAACATAACCCCCTGCCTCTTCCACCCGGCGAGGGAGTCGCCAATTTTTCTCTGGTCAAACCTTATCGGCGTTACCCCTGCACCGGACCCACCGGGGGACAGGGTTGAGACTTTGGGCCGGAGCCACGTGGGAGGAAGTCCCCATTTTTCTCTGCCCCACCTGTCCCCAGCTCTGCTAGTTAGTTGTGCATCATTCAATTTTCCCTAGATAATTTCTTCCCATCTTCTAATCGCCTCTTTGTGACTATAATCCCTTTCTCTTCCGTGCTTCCACCGTCGCCAGCAAAACCCAGGGCCCCAGCCAGATCTGTTACCCCTTCAGGGAGGGCAGGGTGCACTTCAAAACCAAGTGCTCTAGTGTCTCACTCTCATTATGGCGGGCAGCACATAATGTGTCTGTCTCCTGAAATCTAGCCCTATACGCCCTCGTCCTCAAAACTCCCTTTCTCGCCCCAAACAGTAAAGAAGTTCCCAATGAATTGTCAAACACATTTTCCTTTCTTATATCCTGTTTTTGTTACTTGTACATTGTCAGAGCTGATTCTTCCTGCATTCTTACCTCCCACATTTTTCTCTCTGCCTCTTTCACTCCCTTTTCCACTGAAATAGTCTGCTCAGCCCCATCACTAGTGTGTAGGTATTTAAATAGAAGCTTTCGAGTTCAGCTTGTCCATTTTGTGTTTTAACTTTTCACGTGTAAATACTTGAACACCTTCCGTGCCCGCCGCGTATCATCCATTTCGGTCAACCTTTGTTCAAATTTCAACTTACTAATTGCCTCCCTGCTTTCAAAAGACGACCAGCCCATGTCCTCCTGTACTCCCTCATTTGGTGTCTTTCCATGTGCTCCCAGTGCCAATCTGCCTACGCTTCTTTGTCGAATTTGTAATCTTGATTGAACTTGATTCCATGGACAGTGCCCTACTGCCAAAAGAGTCCTGGTACCATCACTCTTTTCCATATATCCCTGACCACCTCATATCTATTATAGTTTCATAGTGCCTCGAGCTTCATAATAGATGAATTTCTTTTCCCTTTCCTAATTATATTCTCCTCATGTTCCTCTATTTCATTCCCTCACCGAGCCAGACTCCCAGATATTTTTAGTTTCCTACATGGTCTATTACAATGTCTTGTATCCTCAGGGGTTCCCTGTTCGTCAATAAACGCCATTACTCTAGACATATTACTACTAAAACTCATGCCCAAGGTGTCCCCTTCCTCTCCACATATTCCAGCTAGTTCCTGTAACATATCCTGGTTATCTGCCATAAGTATTATGTAGTCTACATACATCAGTTCTGGACCATATTACCTGTACTACATTTCTCCCTCCTTCCATATAACTCACATCGACACCTAAGTTGCTAATTTCTTTTCCATTTCACTGAGATATATCATGAAAAGTAGAGGCAACAATGGACAGCCCTGCCTGAGCCCTGTTTTTATTGCTGCGGATTGTGTAGTTTCTTCTTTCCATGTTATAACTACCTTATTGTCTGTGTACACCTGCTGAAGAAACCTAACCAAATTAGCATCTAAGTTATATTCCCTAGCTGACTCCAGAGCTTTTCCTGGCTCACATCGTATGCTCCGTTGATGTCCAGATAAGCTAACCATAAAGGAGTCTGGTTCTTCATTGATATTTCTACACATTGTCTGGTGACGAATAAGTTGTCTTCCAGTCTTCTATCTCTTCGTAATCCGTTTTGGAGCTTACCCAGTGTCTGCATATCTTCTGCTTAATCCTCCATTCTCCACTTTACTACCTGCATAGTTAATCTGTATAGAACTGAAGTTACCGTTATTGGGCGATACGACTTAATGTTGTCTTTGTTTCCTTGGCCTTTATATATTAGTCTCATTTTACTTAGTTTCCAATCATCGGGCGCCTCTCCTCCCATAATTATTTGATTTATCACATGTCGTAACTTCGATTTGCTTGTTTTTCCTAGTGTCCTAATGAATTCCATGGCTATATCGTCTGGGCCTGTCGCTGTACCTGCTGGAACCTTGCTTTCTGCCTTATCCCATTCTCTTGTGCTCGCGTCCATTGTTACATAACTCTGTTCCTCCCAGTCTTGGGTAGTAAGTAGTAACGCGTTACTGTAATTTTTGTTACTTTTTTGGTAACTTGTAACTGTAGTTCTATTACTTTTTTCTGAGGTAACGATGAAAGTAACAACGTTACTTTTTTCGTTACTTTCCAGTGTTTTATGAATAATATATCACTGATCGAATACAATTTAGATCTTCCTTGCACTTCTCAAATCGTCCATTCCGACATTTCGAGTGTCAAGTTGGCCTTGCACAAACTTGTGAATACATTCTTTTTCACGAGTCACGACCCGAATATAGCCACGTGTAGATTTCATGAAAAAAAATCTAGTTATCATTACGCACGCGCTTGTACTTTGTAACTGAACACTTAAGGTTCGTTCACAGACCCATTTTCTTACATTACGTTACAAAAAGTCACCGGGAAATGTGTGCTTCGTATTAAGCGTGGCAACCAATTCAAGGAGATAGCCTGGCATGCGACATTTGAGACACGAATGTTTCGGTAACTTAGAACTAACGTAAGTTGAACCGAGCTCAACTCATTACATTACGACGAGCCTTGTGTCCTTCAGGTAACTCACCTTCCTAGCTCGTCGTCACCGAAACATTTGTATCTCGAATGTCGGGTGCCAGGCTATCTCCTTGAATTGGGTGCCAGGCTTAATACGAAGCACATATTTCCCGGTGACTTTTCGTAACGTAAGAAAACGGGTCTGTGTGAACGAGCCTTTACATCTTAGTGTCTTTAAGCACTATCTACGTTGTGGTTTTTCCTTTTTCTGTGAAAGCGCTTTTTAATCTGGTGAATCAACCGCGAAACAACAATACATGCGGAGGGCACTGTGCATGTTTCGTATTTTGATTAGCACCAGTACTCCGCACTGCGTATGTTTCATATTTTTATTTGCGCCACTACTCTGGCGTGGAAATTTTCAAACACTAATTTCAAGAAGCAACTTCTGCTAAGTTACAATATGAAGTAAAAAGCATACTTTTTAATTTTATGCAATAAAACTTGGTGAAGGACATTTTTTCTATTCTTTTTTTTTTGTGTTATAGAAAAGTAACTGAAAAGTAACGTCGTTACTTTTTAAAAGTAACTAACTGTAATGAGTTACTCTTTTGTTGCGGTAACTGTAACTTCGCTACTTTTTTTCTGAAAGTAACTGTAACGAATTATTTTTAAAAGTAACTTACCCAAGACTGGTTCTTCCTCTACACTGCTGCTGCCAGTGCTATCCACTGTCCCCCTCTGCTTGCTGGATGGGTTGGCAGGGTTGCTTAACTACGGAATTAGTATGATGCACTTCCCCAGATAGCGTTTTTCTCTCAAATTATACTAGTCATATTCTAGAGAGGCACGTAGTTCTAGAGTGAAAACTATTATTGATGGCAAAGCTACGTCGACGAGATATCACACTCGCAATTGACGCCGTTGCTACCGTTGCGAGATAATTTCAATTCAGTAAGTTCTATAAGCTTCTGCCTACACTAAGGAAGTTTAACGAGTGAATTTAGCTTGAGATGACATAGTACTTCGCACACGATGCAGATATAACTCTTCTGTGCAGTAGTGGTGGCTAGTGGGAATGTGGGCCTAACAGAGTATCTCGTCCTCAGCTGAAGATATGCAACACAACCTGGAGCTGGCGATGAGGAACTTCCGGTGGTCGCTGGGCATGGGCATTGCACTCTCCATCGGGCACATAGCTCGCTTTGAGCTCAACTACTGCGTCCCAATGAAGGCAAAGTCCGGAGACAGGCAAGTCCCTATGAAAAGACTGTGCAGGTTACCTAAGAGTGGACCCTTGCCCAGCACAAATGTTTCTCAGCTTCTAACCCTTGCATATAAAGTGCAGACAACAAGGTGCTTGTATTCTCATACCCACTGGCGAGCTATCTCAAAGTTTAACACCGAAAGAATGTGTATTAGTAGGGCATGCAAGTCTGCCAACTCTACAGTTCCACAATAGTTGAAGCACACTTTATAGACCGACACGCTGTTTACAAACAAGCCCGCGTTTGCCCACACCAGGTGTGGGCACTGCGCATGCGCAGAAACGGAATTGGAGTGAACTGGAGCGTCTGCGCTTGCGCAGTGCCGTCGACAGCGCCACCGCAGCTGCGTGACGTCAGGGACGCGTGTTGGTCTATAGTGTCAAGTTCTTAAACGACTTGCAATTTCTGGGAATTTCACAACTTAAAACTATTGCAGAAAAGTTGATCCCACTCTATGGCGAAATCTTGTGCCCTCGAGATACGCATTTCCGAACCGCACGCATTGCAAAATTCGCGGAAATAGTCTCTTATAGTATTCGGATAACAGATGTGCACATAATCATGCACAAGTTTGCGATTTCTTCCAGGTTAAACCACGGCTTACAGTTTGGCATCGGAGTGTCGTTTCTGTAGCACTGCCAATCTCTAGCCAAGTTTTTAGGTGAGTTATCAGACGATGAGTGCCAAGACATCACAATGATTCAACCCCAACTTTTTTTTTCAGGTTCAAAGCAGCATGTTTGTCCAGTTTACTGCCCCATTTCTTTGTTGACATTAGCATAGTCGAAGTAAGGGTACTTACGCTGTAAAGTTCAAGCATTATTTTTCTCTGTCGAGTTTCAACCGATTAAAGGATGCAATGTCAACATCCCTGTGTCTGCTTTTCGTACCAAGTCTGCCACAAAGCCCAACCTTTCTACGAGACAAAAATAAACTTTCGCTTCCCAGTGTCCTTTTTCCGGACGCTGGCTCGGCATATCTGGGGTTTTAAGAAAGGAAAACATGCTTTGCACCAATGGAGGGTTTAATTTTGTAACAGATGATATACAATGACAATGTGAAAGCATACAAATCTCCTAAAACTTGAATTCCTTGTACTTCTTGGCCACCTTGCCACTGTCTTGCTGTTGTTTCTTCCGTTTGTTCTATGGGGAAACAACAAGACATGAATAGTGAGAAATTTGACAATGGCACAGCAAACACCTCCTCCAAGGGTAAAGTTAACCAAGAGGGTCACATTTTTTGCAGACACTAACACTGACTATACCTTTAAACTAAATTCAGTGAGGCTTTTGCAAAGATGATCTCTAACCATGCCTTTAAAATAACAGACTACTCAAGAACTCTGAAAAAAATGGAGGAAAATAATTTCAGTTTGTTTCCTGGAATGTGGATTGTTGCACTTATGATACAAATAAATTTGGTCTTTGACTGAAAACTAAAACAGCTCCAAGACAAGCACAACGTGCTTGTCTTGGGAATGTTGTAGTCCTTATTCAAAGTCAAGCACCAAGCTCCCCTCTTTAATTTAAATTTCATACTGATAATGTTACACTCGAAAATTCAGATGCACCGATATAAAGCCCAGCACGGGCAAGCGGCTCTTAGACTTTGCTCACACTAACGCTTCTGCAAAAAAAAAAAAAAAACACTTCGTACAGTTGTATATTCATGCTCGTGCTCTTGACAGCACTGCATACAGCTTGCAAGATGGAATAATGGTAGACACTGGCAATTTCAGCAAACTTTCGATATAACTTCACAGCTCCATCTTCTTTTGCTGAAGTCTGCAATCTTTAGTCTACTGCAAATTACTTAATTTTCGCGACTTGGAAAATATTTTAAAAAATTGATCATGTGAACATGTCACCGCGTGGTTCCGGTTTCGTACCTTATCACTAAATCGCAAAATGCTGATGAAATACGCACTTCACAAAACATTGAGTCCGCGAAAATAAAGCAATTTACAGTATATCAACCACTCCAACTGTCAGAGGCCACTGCCCGACGCAATGGCATTCGTTCGGCTTGGTTTTCAGCCAGTTTGGCTTCTGCAAGCAACCTCACCTTCTGCCTGGCCGCATGCTCGGCAACCATGTCGCTGAGATCTTCCTTGGCGAGGTGTGACTGCTGTTCCCGCAGCGTCTGCTCGTAGCGGGCAGCCATGGCTGCCGAGTCCATCTCCAACTCGCTGGGGTCCAGGGCGATCTCCACGCCTCCAGGCCGGTCCGACCCGCCCGCGGTAGGGGGCAGTTTCGCACCCTTGGCCATTGCCTGCAAACAGATTGATCGATCCATTGCTTTTAATGGCCGAAAAGTTGCCAAGGTCAAAGAGTGCCACGAATGTTACCCATCGAAGGAAAAGAAGTATACCGGGAAACGGAGGACATCTCGATTTGTGTTTGCCCTCCCTTAGCTTCTTACCTAAATAAAGTTTCGGGACAATACACTTTTCCAATGTGCTGTCGCCTGGACAAAGATTGATTGATTGCCTGCTTGCTTGCTTGTTTTTAGTTACAGAAAAAAAAGTATGCCTGAAAATCAAAGACATCTCGGTTTTGGTTGTTTTACTAAGTTGCTGGGCTGTGGATTCAAGCACGGTACCTCGCTGTTTCGAAGAAGAGAGCTACTGCACGTGCCTAGAACGCGTTCCTACACCCATTAGACGGACACCAGCGTGCAGAAGGCGATTATAGGAAGAGCTTTCAGGGCAGTTTCCAATCCACCTAATACAGAACCAATGTTAACATCCCCCCATCACGAATGGGCCTGAGCAGCATTGAACCCGGTTGAAACGACTCAGGAAGACGCATCAAGTTGCTACACACTACATCCTAGTACAGCACAGGTGTTGCTGCAGGCACGCAACAAGCCTCCCACAAGCAAGTATATTCTCAGCCCAGCCCGTACGCCCAAATGTATTTTAAGTCTGCATACGGCTCGGCATGCGAGACTTGTAACAAACTCTACGGTCACCGAAGGGACGAGAAGGGCAGGGAGTTCTCATTCTGTTGGCGACTCTAGGCTATTATCCAGAGCGGCGAAGGAGCAGGACTTACGGCACTCATGTCATAGACGTGGGTGGATCCCATCATGGCGGCGCCCACTCTGTCGGCCTTCTTCTCCGGCAAGATGGTGTACAGCGCCGGGGTATCCCCACTGCAACGAGGAAAAGACGGTGACAAGGTCGCCTTGCAAGTAGAAAATGCGACAACCTGGTACAGGCTACCAAAGACCGGTTGACTCTTAAAAACAATAAAACTATGCCGACAAAGAATGAGCATGTACAAGGGGCGTCCTAAAGGTTTTCAGCGCTACGCAGAAGGATTGCGAGCATAGACGCGACACTTTATTTTAGCACATAGGCACTTGAGATTTGCGACACCAAAAATGGCGTATGCGCCAATACGATTTTCTTGTGGCCAACAGGTGGCAATCCGCGCAATCGAGCTAAAACCAAGGAAGTGAAGACACATTCGGTGATTGAATATTTGTCTCGGGCCCAATTCCCACAAGCATCCAGAAAGACACGGTGGCGACGTAGGCACAGGATGCCCCATCCCACAGCACGACGAAGAAGCGGGCCACGAAATTAATTGAGGATGGAAGAGTCACAAAGACGGCCCTTGGCAGGCCCGCGGAAGTGACCGCGCAAGAAAACATGGTCCGTGTGCATAATAAGGTAATGGCCGATCGCAGAGTAAAACTCTGGACCATTGCACAGGTCACAGGCCTTTCCAAAACCAGAGCTTAGTGCACCTTGATCCAACATCTTGATATGCACAAGGTCTCCGCCAGATGGGTTCCAAGATTACTCTCCTGCGACCAAACGCGCCCCCGCCGCACCACATCCAGGGACAATCTCTAGCTGCTCAGATCAGATCCTGCAAGCTTCCGTGCCCGATTTGAGACCGTGGACGTAACTTGGCTCCACCACTTTCAACCCGACAGCAAAGCCCAGTCTAAATGGTGGAAACACTCCTCCTCTCCACCACCGAAGAAGGCTCCGTCTGTTTTCATCAGTAGGCAAGGTGATGGCCTCGGCTTTTGGCATTCAGAAGGCGTGCTGCTCAACGATTACCTTCAGAAAGGGCAGAGCATCACCGTATTACGCAACCCCGATTCATCGCCTGCGGGATGCCATCAAGGCCAAACGTCGCGATATGCGCACCCACACCGCGCTGCTGTGGTGATGGCTGCCATCCACTCCTGCGACTTTTCTGTTGTCAACCATCCACCGTACTTGCCAGATCTCACCTCATCAGACTTCCATCTCTTCCCCTCAGCTAAAAAAAAAAAAAAACTTTCTAGTGTTAAATTTTTTTTTTTTTGCGATGATGAGGTTATTGATGCTGTGACCCGCTTTTTCGGAGGACCAAACTTCCGATTTCTTTTTCCCCCAAGGGGATCCAGGCATTGGAGCACCGTTGGACAACGTGTGTGGACCTCCAAAAGGGACTATCTCAAAAATCACCTAACACAAGTTCATTCACCTCTATTGCCCCCTTCTGGGCCAGGCCAAAAATTTTTGGAACGCCCCTCGTAGTTGGGTGGCATCTGAACAAGTTATCGTAAAGGCGCTCGGAAAGGAACTAAAGCAAAGATTTCTGTTAATAACCAAGGAAGGTTTTAACCTTGCACCTAGCGATAACTGTGCTGAAATTAAACCTCGGTTCTACGGAGGTGGTCAAACAATGAGATACAATAACGACGCTTGTTCAGTCCAATGCAGCGACAAAACCCTCCGTTATATACTCCGCTTCGCCTTATGTCAGATTACAGCGGACTCCATGAGCCACCTGAACCAATCCGGCCCTGTGAAAATAGCACATGGCACACTCTCCGCCCGTCACTGCGGCCCTTCTCCAAGGTAACGTGACATTCCTGTGGCCTTGGATTGGCTCCGACGGCTCGTAGCATCCGCTGCATCTGGAGTATACACATTTCCAAGTCCGGCTTCAGGGCGCTGCCATCTTGCTCGCTGGGGTGCGCTTGGACGCGTCCTAATCCGATTACGAAGCCTTGCTAAGGCGTCATAATCGGATTATGGTCGCGCCCAAGCGCACCCCACTGGGCAAGATGGCGGCGCCTTGAGAGTGGACTTGCAAACGTGTATAGACGGACCGTCGGGACACGCTGGCCCGCCTACACTATTGTTTATCCTGCAGGCACTCTAGAGAAGAGACGCAGAAATAAAAAGATCAAACGGCACGCACCCTTCCATCTCAGACTCGATCTTGCGCTTGCGGAGCTCGATCATGTCCGGCGTCTCCACCCCGGCGGGAATGGAGCTGAATCCGCTGGGAGTCACCAGGCCCTCTGCTGGAGTTACCAGGCCGGTCTCGTCCTCCAGGGCCTCCTCCTCTTCCTCATCCTCGTCTTCCTCCTCCTCCGAGGACTCGCTCTCCAGCTCTCCCCACAGCGTGCGGTCCACTTCTTCCTCCACCATGTCCTTCTGCGTCGGCAAGTGTCGCAAAGGCTCTCGTCTGAGCCTCAAACCAAACCCTATATCTACTTATTTGGAGTACCCTCGAGGTAGTACATTGAAGAGGTGACTGAGCTACAGTAAAACCTCGTTATAACAAAACGGGATATAACAAACTAATGGATATAACAAAGCAATCATAATTCCCCTTGCTTGCTAATAGTGGGAAGAAATGGACATCGGCTATAACAAACTAATGGTTATAACAAAATAATTACGACCGCTCCTTCAACTTTGTTATAACGAGGTTTTACTGTATTAGTAAGGAGCATTGTTAAACAAAATAATATTGGCAATGGTAGCGATCGGAAAGGGACGGCAGTTCCAATCGTTCAATGATTTGGGGGGGTATAAAAGAATAGTGAAAAGATAAAAAGATGATTCTTCAGTGTTTTTATTGATTGATGCATTCTTGTCGGCCAATGGCGCAATCTCGTTGGCTGTTGAACAACAATAAGATGCGCGCGACTCGCCACGCCCCGCATTTTTGGGACGCAGCAAAAATAAAATGTGAGGTAACTATATCGAAAGAACCACGTGACACGGGGGCTGATACCGCAGATTGTGGACATGGCGAGTCCACGTTTCACAAAGCGATAAACAAGCGTGAATTCGCTACGAACTCCTATATCACAGGAAAGGAAACCGCAGACTGCAGATGTAAGATTTGTGTTTCAGACTGATAAACAAGCGGAAATTGGCTACAACCTTGAATGCCACGGGAGCCAATATCACGCGCGCTGATGGCAGACAAAAAAACATGGGAACTCGCTACAAACTCGCATGTCATGGGAACTGATATTGCACGCGCAGATCGCAAACAAAAACGGGGAAATTCACTGCGAACTTGCTTGTCACACGTACAGGAACAAACCGCAGATCGTGCGGCTGATGTGATTCCCGTCTGACGTCGCGCAATGTCCGACAGGAATCGGGGGGTGGACAATGCTTTGAAATTTTAAGCTACGGATACTAAGCCAGACAAACGGGACGGACAATCCTCTCGGGGGAGGGCGCCCTTACGAGATTTGAATGTATGCTACATTTTTTTTGTAAACGACGTGCTAGTTTCATGAATAAATTTGATTTAATCGCGGGACTCTCAGGCCCGCTCGTCCGGAAAGGCTGCCACGATTCGAAGGGTCGTTGACGTACGTCATTCGCCGTCTCTAGCAGCTCATCACCGTAGCCGGTGCAACTCGACTGTCAACGCGCTAGGAAGAGTAACTGTTGTGTCTGCTACTAAAAAAGGGCCTACCATGGCGTCAGAAGACTGTGTCCCAAAGACGTCGCCGTAGAGGGGCCGCCCCATTTCGTCGACGGGAGGCTTGCCCCATCCGCCGGCGTGGTATCCAAAGGAACAGCCCTGTGGAGAACAAGGCGCAATTACGCACCCATCGCAGTCTTACACGTAACCTACATTCCAGTTCTAAAAGTTTGCATTTCGCATACTCTTCTTTTTTTCTATACTCTGTTTCACCTTGTGTTGTACCGCAGAAAAGGCTACAAGCGCGAGCTTCCTGCTCTAGGCACATCTCGGCGGCACAAGCTCGCGTGCACCAAGGGCAGCTGCCAATGCTATGAGCTCGCGCTTCGAGCCTTTGCTGTGGTACAACATAACGTGAAAGGGAGTAGTATAGAGGGAGCGAAATCTGGAATCCAAGACTCTGTTACATAAACTGGCTCCCATTTCAGTTTTACTGGCACAACGTCCTTCCTTCAGCAAGACACGAATTCTCGAGCACTTCTCCAGCTTTTTATCTTCAAACTAAAAGAAACAAACCCCAACTCTGCTGGCAAATGTCATTTACCGCAACTCCAGTTATTAATCTAGAAGTGCCGTGCCCACTTTGTGACAAATTTGCACCTTATTATTTTTATAACATTCCCGTGGGGGCATAAAAATAAAACCGAATGAGAAATGCAAGACGTATGACTAGAGGGACAACGTGAGAGGTTATGCCACAAAACGATGCAAAGGAATGCGATTCAAACTCACGTCAGGAATGGGCGCATTGAGTCCGGGAATCTTCAGGCTCGGGTAAGAAGGAGGGGGCCCATACCGCTGCATGGCGATGAGCCAGGGCGGTGGGCACCGGTGCGAGTTCTGGGGGAAAAAAAAGGACGGTGGTTATTGCGGCAGAACACAAGTGGATGCCAACACCAAACTTTTCAAAATAATATCCACGTTAAAACTCACTTTATACAATGTCGTCATACAACCTCAAAGGGTAAATAAATTGAACGAGGCACAAACAGACTTGTTCGGGTTTTAATGCAGACACATTCCGATACTAAGCATGTGCACGTTGCAACAAGTAGCATCAAGTTCATTAACAATTTCGTCGACTTATTTACAGACGAAATATTTTGGTTCGGGTTAAAACTCCACCAGTTTTGCCCGAGACACCCCCTTTGTCATGTTCAACAATCGTGAAACGAAACTCCTTTACTTACGGGTCCGGTGGGCATGCCAAGGGCTATCCGGAGGTCGTCCGTGAGGTCGCCGGGCTTCTTCTCCTTGAGGCGGGTCTCGAACTCCTTGCCCTCGTAGTAGAGGTCCCCGTGCATGCTCATGCGGGGCTTGGTCTGCCACTTGAAGAAGGCGTCGTGCAGCTTCTGGTAGTCGATGTCGATCTTGCCCAGCTTTGGCCGCACCTTCTCGCGCATCTTCGCCTTCATCGTCTTCTGGTCCTCCTGAGGTGCAGAAGACAAACGGGTGGATGAATGGATGTTGGCAACCCAGCGAGACGAAAAACGTCAATGTCACAAAAAGGCCCAAAAGAGGAGTACGTGCAGTGCCACTGCCACTCTAATGCCTGCCGAAACCGCCGAATGTCATGAAAGTAGCCAAACATTGAAGCTTTGTTTGATGACAGCATAGCAGCACTGCAACCAATGTCCTCAAAATGGCTACCCGGGGCTTTCAACGTTGAAATCAGGATATGCTATCAAATTTTAAATCGGTAAGCAAAGCTGGCAGAGCCTGCTGTCCAGTGAGGTAATCGAGTCAGCATTCATATATTATGGACTAAATGACGGGCCAATTGATGCAGCAAGTTATGGCGCAAACCAGCATGCCTACCACCTCCTGACCAGTTGTAATCCACCAGTTATCCAGAGTTCCCAGATGAGCATTATATGTGCATTTACAGCTTTATTTCTCTCTTGGCTTCGAGAGGGTCCACATCATGCGATCACGAAGCTCAGCCGAGTAGATTCTCCAGTTCGAGCAGACATTATGGAGCATGATACTCTAGAAGCACCCGGTGGCTCTAGTAGTTTCGACAAAGAAACCATTAGACGGTGAATGAATTGTTTTCAGAATTTCAGCAAGCAAAACTGCCCCACAAAAGAAAGCAACAAGTATAAATTCTTATCCTCTTATGGACGACAGCTCCGAGTTGGAAAAACAGCACTGCATGGTGCCGTGCAAACCATCTTGACAGAATGTCAAAAGAGTGACAAAGCCAAGCTGATCAGTTTCCTTAAACCCCGAAATTTTGTCAAGACAAACTCGTCTAAGCTAAACGACGCTTGGCTTTTGTCTTGACCAAAACAAACCTAAAAAAATCGTCACCCGCCAAGAAACAAGAGCAACAATATTATAGAGTTCACTACAACCTCAAGACTCGCCGCTCGGTTGTTGCACCTTCACACAAAGTGCCGATCCTCGCAGAATGGTGACCCACCTTGTCTTGCAGAGCCTGCCGCATTTCCATGATGCCCGTCTTCTTGATGAAGCCCGGAAGGTCGAAGGGAGGCTTCTCAATGCCTCTCTTACCCTGAAGGTACTTGCGCTTGAAGCACCAGTGCCGTGGCACCGGCACGGTGTTTCTCGACGACTGCAGCCCAAAGGACGCACCCGAAAACCACTCGTCAGAATCTACACCAGCTCTCTATTGTGCGTGGTTCCAACAAACACGGTGCACTAACCTTTAGGTGGAGCAGAAGCACGGGGTCCCTGGCGGTCACGTCGTGCATTTCAACCAGCTCGGGACGGTTTACTTTCTGCGAAAAATGGCAGCAGTGGGACTCAAAGCTAGGATGTGAAGTGTCGGGGGCGACGTGAAATGGACGTACCGATTTTTAACGAAAACATTTGCTTTGATGTCACCCATGTGATGACTAAAAATACTATCAACTTCGTTCACTTGAAAGTTGTTTTGAGGACGTACGCATTGTCTTTATATATTTTTTCTCACGTGAAACCCTATGTGGAGAGCAAATCGTCTGCTTCTTGCGACGGATTTGCGATGACGTCGGAACGACACTGAGTTCTGATTGGCTTTGAATGGAAGTATAGTGGTAGACCTCGATGCTAGATGCCTTGAGGTCTACCCACTATTTGTTTTCAATCAGGCAATAAGAGCATGGTGTTCTGACATCACGCAACCCCTGTGCAAGAAGCAGACGAACTTGCGCTCCGCATTCCAGACACAGTGATGGAAGCGGCTTTCAACCTCTTGTAGCAGGTTCTGTAGCAGGCAAAATATTGGTTTGGAGCAGCCACTGACAGTTTTGGAGCAGATGCCACCATCTGTTACCACATCACTGGAAAATGAAAGAGTGATCGCATTGCAAAATGAGTTCATTTTGATGATGACTGAGCGTTCCTCTTTGATACAGGAGCATATTACTTATTACCTTTTGTAATAAGAACAGACAGGGTGCAAAAGGAACTAGAGACTTCTTTTTAGAAATAATGCTCTGGTTAGAGTAGGTTCGATACTACAAACAATTGTTGAGAAATGATTCATGGTGCAATACTTCAGTTGGGATAAAGCCTTTCTTCCCTCCCATTTTTACACCCAGTTTAATTTGTGTAGCCTGTAGACATAATTTTAGTAAAATGCCAGCAAAAACCAGCATATCCACTAACACATCTGTCAATAAAAATATGTGCCCCAAGTTTTACGAACCCATCAGACTCGAGACTGTAGTATCACACCCTGCAAAAACAGCCACCCACAAATATTACGAAAACCTACACTTGCACTTTAAAAGTGACACTACTCTTTAGCAGCGTTGGAAACAGAGTGCACTCAAAGTTTGCTGCTCTTGCGACCGACAGCTGCACTGCAACTACCCTGACTACCCCCATATTTATTCAAATATAGACCCACATTCTTTTTTGTTCTTTTCTCAGTGCATCTTTTTTAAAATAGAGAGATCGACCTACAATCAAGACTAACGAAGATAGATCTGTAATGGTACAGAGCCTAATTTCCGAGCCTATCGCTCTAACCCAGGCACTCTCACTCACGTCAGCCGCTCCTCCTGGCACTCAGTGCAATGCGGTGAAGCTTGAGACACGTGCACTGAAGAGCGGCGGTGAGATGCGGCGCAGAAGCATGCGGCAGACGTGATAACCGAGTGATCTCATCGGGAGTACAAGACCCTGGTCCTGTCTTATCGCAGTAGCTGCCTTCCTACTATTTCGCAATGTTTTCTCGCGACTTTTAGCTCCCGACATGGCCGAAATCGTCTGGAAATTTAGACGACGTCAGCGATCAACCCGCCAGTATATCCACCGGCCAGCACTGTTGACGTGGAATCTGTATACTCTGCTTCACCTTAATAATTTAAAAAGCGGCCGGTACTTTGAGCCAATGGGACCAACCAAACAGCATCAAAATGCGACATCATGGGGTTCGTCCATCTTTCTGTACATGTTCATCACCTGAGCCAATAAAGATTCTTCTTCCTCTTCTTATTATTATTATTATTAAACCAATCAAGTGCAGCCAACGATCCGTGACTTTTGCTTTTAGAATGTGTGTTCTTGGTTGTATGTGGTCGAGCTCTCGACTTTGCTCTGACCTGAGATGAAACAAACTATACAGTGAGTAGAGACGCTGTGAAATACATATTTGCACCATTTTGTTGTCCTCCTACTTCTCTAAATATTACAATCAACCAACAATAAAAAATAAACTTTTTTTTCCCTTTGTTTAAAAGTTTATTTAGGCGCAGTGTGGTGCAATTCTTAACAAAATTTGCACTTTGGCACAAGATACAGACACTTGTTTACGGCGGAATTTGGCACAAATGGCGCAGCACTTCCATCACTGCAGAAAAGACTTTGCCAGCCATGCAACAGTAGTACTAGCAAATATTACAAGAATAAATACAGGACAGTAAACATTACACTTAGCTGTAACAAAAATTGAAGGCTCACTGAAGAGGGTTGCAGTGAGTAACTACAAGATACAGCTTGTGAAAATTTATTAGAGGCCCCAATTCCATGAGGAAGGAGTACACATTTCTATGTCTTATCTCTACTCCACCGTGGCCAATTCTATGTCAGTCTAAGCCCTTTGAATATACTGAACCTAGGAACTTATCCCAAACTACTTGCAGGAAATTTCCAACATGAGAGAAAACACAACTTGCACATAACAATCTGGCTTTTTTTGTGTCTTTTGGGACATCATGTCCTACCAATCAAACAGAGAAAGAGAGTCAGCAGGCATACATACCTGCTTCAGCTCTGCAATGCTCATTCGACTGAGTTTCTTCATCTTGCGCTTGGACAGCTTGGGTTTCTCGTCTGCCTTCATCTGAAACGATGTGGGTCAAATAATTACAACTGTGAGGAAAACAAAATTCTCACTTCGGAAATTTAACGGAGGTGCAAAAGCTATCCTCGAAAACTGTAATTTAGTTACTTAAATTGAAGCAGATAGACTTACAGGTACATGCTTATATGTGCACCTAGCTATAGTTACAGTTATGCAAAAAAAAGAAGCCGGTCCGCGACCACCATGCAACGCGCGCGACCAGTTCTCCTCGACCTGTGGTTGGTCTGTCGTTGCGGTTGTTTCCAACGCAGCGGGGGAAAGTTGGGCTCGCTCCCACTCCTTGCGTCGTGAACAACACGTGTGTGCATCCCTCCGTCGCTATGGCAACTGACGGTTGCAGACCCTTGCAACGGTCGTTTCGGTTGTTCCAGTCGTTGCGGCTGCTACGGACGCATGCGTGTGAACGGGCCGCCCTCTCTTTGCTTCTCCTCGCTTCTTCGAGCAACCTCCTTGCCATCCTTGCCCCCGCGAGTCAACGCGAGTGCCGCTTCCGGCTAGTGCCGTTAGCGCCATTATCTAGTGTCGCACAGGGAAGCGTGCTAGCTGCACCGGTCGGTCGGCGGGCTGTTCCAGAAACCGCACTATAACCGGTATTTCCCTTTGCACGCCTGCATTTTAAGTGGTATGTAATTACATGAAGTTGTGTGGGAGGCGAACCGGTGGTTGAACAAATCCGCGTTATACCCGGTCCTGCGCTATAAGCGGTTACGTTGTAAATGGTCTATACTGTAGCAGGTACAAACTGCTCTAAAGCAGGTAAAAGACTGGGCAGTCAGGACGGTGCGAACTCTGTGTTTCGCAAGGTGACTGGGGAAGTGCTTTTGCGAGGTATGCGGAATATGCAAACGATTTCGTTATGCCCGTCGTTTGCGTCTCTCCGGCAAGACGAATAAGATGATCTACAAAGGCATAATCACAAGCCAAGATTTACGATAACAGTACACATTCAATTCAAACAACTTTACGTAAGGTGGCGGACGTTCGGTTCACCCAGTGTGAATCTCGAAGACCTCCAGAGCGAAATGACGAGAACATACCTGGACATGTTTGTCGCTACGCGAACGCCCGATCGCCTCCAGCCAGATAGCAATCAGATTGTCGTTTTTCGGGGTGACATGGCTGCTGGAAGACTCGCTGTCGCGATTTGGCAGCTCTTTACAGAGCAACGGCGCCGCTTTACAAAAACTGACATCTCCAAAAAGTTAACATTTGCATGCGCAAGCAAAAAGAAAAAAAGCATCCTAAGAAAGCAAAGAGGAAAACGAAAATAACAAACCGCGCTATGAAAGCCAAAGCCCCGCATCGTTTCCTATCACTAACACCTGCAACAGCTGCTAAACACACAATACTTCACTTCAGGCAGTCTCACTCAAGCACCTGGGTCAACGCAAAACACTGATCACTTCGGCGAAACTAGTCGAGGTAGGCGAGACAGACGGGAGACTTCGGCAGCCATGAAAGGACGGCAAAGCTTTTGTTTGTTATGGTATGAATCCAAACAGAAGTGCCCGTCTTGTGAACCTTTTGTAAAAAAATTATAACTTTCATTATACGGGTTATTCTTTAAACGAAAAAATATGCCGCTCAAAAGGAAATTACAACATATAACAAAGGTTTAACAACCAAGATCTAAGCTGTCAATCACTCTTAGCCAATGAGAAGTATAGCAGCCAATCGGCGCTAAGTGTCACTGAACACCAACTTTGTGGCGCGCGATTGAAAACGGACGAAATAGCCGCAAACTAAGATCAGTTTCGCGCAATAAATATTGCTGTAAATGTTTTTTTCCCTCCGCGAATTTTTTTTTTTTTTTATACTTGTCTAAATTAGTTTGTTTAAAAAAAAACTTTATTTTCTTTGCAGTTACCCTTTAAAGATGAAAAACATTTTTGGCGAAATTGCTAGGCAATTGTGTTGTATACGTTAAAGGTTCTAGCATCACAAACGTTTAGCGATGCTCTGAACTTACAGACGCCAGATGTTCACGGCGCTCTTCATCAGATACCAACTATCAAGCGTACCATGTGTACACTTGATAGTTGTTCCTAGAATTAAGCGATACTACCGCTAATCGGACTGATAAACCTGGCAATCTTGCAGAGCCTCCCATACTTGCGATCTCCTCTCCCTCAGTGCGCACAGGTGGTTGAGCTCCTCCTCGCCTACACCACTGGTCACACGACCGCACCATTAACCAAACCGTGTCAAGCACGTTATTCCTCCTCTCCCACCCGTCAACCAATCAGTGTCGAGCCTCGCGGCCACACTTTTATCAGGGCTTCACGAAATGCCGAACACCTAGCCAAAGAACGTCTCACGTTAAAACGTTTCCTGCAACTTCGGACAAAGCTCCAGACAAACGGCAGCCATAATTTGCGGAACCAAAATGGCGGAGGTGCCGACAGCATCGCGACATCCGACGGCATGGCGCTCCGGCGTTCGCGACATCGTTTGTTGCTGCTTCGGGACCGCTTTTGACGTGCAGGCGGAATACGACGCTAAACGCAATGATTGAAAACACTATACACGCGACATAAATTCAGACTTGAGAGGAGGTCCTTGGGGAGGACAGGCCACTCACGTCATCGTCGTCTTTGTCGTCGTCCAGATCGGCGGGCTTCTTGCGCTCCAGCAGGCGCTGGGCGATGGCGGCGGCGTCCTGCGCCGGGGTGGAGCCTTCCGCCCCCGGCACCTTGGGCTTCTCTGGCTCCTGCAGCTTGAACTTCTCAAAGATGAGCAGGAACTGGTAGTAGTAGGGGTCCTTAGTGTCTATCGTCTCCTGCACATAGCTGGCACAAGCAGACGGCGGTCCACAATGAGCGGGGCAGGAAACGACCGCTGTATTTTCCAGACTGTGGTCCACCGACTACGGAGGTTTGGAAGCCAATATTTTACACTGTGCAAACTAAACAAGGGTCTGTTCATTAAAGTTGCTCGTTATCAGTGCAGTTGTCGCCCAGTGCAGTTCTTGAAATCATGCCATTTCTCAGTGGGCATTATTTGGCAAAAAAAAAAAAAAGTCGAGAGTGCCAAATGAACGCTGTTACATCTGTGGCGCACACTTTGTAATGGGTACCTCTATTTCATAGGCTACCGACGAGATTGCCATGCGTCGTGAAGCCTCGTTTTAGAGCGGTTTTCCAGGCTCGCACTCAAAAAGTCTAAGTCTTATTATTATTATTACTATTAAAATGCCAAAGCTTGGCACTGTACGACAGATGGGGGCCGACTAGCTTACACGGCTGACTAGACGACGTTCACAAGGTACATTCACAGATGTAGCTTACCCGGGTTACAATGGTGCGCAACTCAACAGAACTCACTCAATGTCCACGTCCACCTCCTCCTTGATCTCCACATCCTTGCCGGCTTTCTTGGCCGCATCCTCTTGCTGCTGCTGCTGCTTGCGCTGTGCCCTCCTCTTCTTCTTTTTCTTCTTCTTCTTGCTCTTCGACTGGAGCAGCAAGAGGGAGACAACATTAGGCAAGGTATATCCTATGCAGACAACGACTTCGTATATTGGAACGTCCCGCTAACGCCGTCTGCCCGTCTGTGCCTGCTGTGTGATCTTCGACACAGCAGCACGGACTGCAAGATCAGATACACTGTGCTACACGGGTAGCTTGAACGCAACAGCGACATTTCGTTGCAATCCATTCACATAGTTTTAGCACGCCAAATTTTACCACAGAAATTAGAGTGGTCCAGAAGCAAAGTTCACTACACTGGCAGCGACAATAACCAGTTTTCAGTTGTGCAAGAAAAATTGGGGAGATTAGAAGTCGCCTGTTGAGACCAACCGTGCTCCGATTCCTTAAAGTGCCTATCATCTCGTACCATCCCCAATAATGTAAAGCTTTTCCAATCCAGGCAGTTGTAGTACACCCCTGACCTGTCCAAGCAAAAAAGACGAGCAGTGTCGAGCATGTTCTCGACAATAAACCTTTTCTGCTCTGCCAGTCCAGCTTGCCTGCAGTAAGAGGAAGTCTGAACCAACCGGCAAGTTGTGTTTTTGTTTAAATTTTCGTCATCTCAATAATGAAAGCTGCGCTTCTCAAACACGCTCACTGACTGACAGCCAATTTGAAGAACACATTACGAAATGCTAAATGGTAGCACTTGAAAAAGAGTAAAGCATCCAACCTCAGGTGGTGCTTTCACAGCCTCTGCCTCCTCATCTTCTTCGTCGTCCCCTTCGTCCACGGCGACGAGCCTCGGCGGTTTTGTGGGCACCTGTTTTTTCTCAATTGCTGCGCAGACAGGATTCAAGGCACAAAATCAAAACCATCCAATCTCGATATCGTAAGGGCTGTGCACCGATCGCCGCTTTTGTAAAGACAAAAAAGTGATAGGACAGAAACGAATGATTAGAGCTAGTACAAACTGCACTAAACTACGGGAAACATACATTAGGCGATCAATACTGGCAGAGCGCATTAGTATTTTAAAACAGAACCACCCAACCTACTTTGAATAGGAAACCTTCACTGAATTGTTGATGGAAATAAGGCTCGACTTCCTGCCCTCCAGATCAATCAAAAACCATTATTTTCAGCTTACCATCACCCAAAAATGCACTGTTTCCCTTTTTAGCAAACACTCTGACGGAGTTTGCCAAACTTGTGGTCGAAATGGGTCACACGGGAGTCACTTCTACTGAAGTATTTAGGAGCTGCATTTCACAGTCCACACACAAAGATACGTGCCCTTCTGCACCCCTCAACATTATGTCCACAGGCAGCAGTATTATTCCAAAATGGGTGCCCTCTTTCTGTAAAGGGGTCACACACAGCTGTTCTTCAGAAAAGCATCTCAGGAAAAAAAGCCCAGGTCTTTAAATATCCACGTCAAACTTTAGTCAACCCCGCAAACTAAGCTTCTTCGGAAGCGATTATTTGCTCGAGATGCGCAATTCTGAGATCCAGCGTCGTGCAACTAGGGAGATTCGTGTCTAGAACCAACCTGGTTTCTCAGCAGGAGCCTCTACGGGCGCCAGGGCGAGCTCTTGGGCACGTTCAGACGTGTTGGCAAAGATCTCTTCGATGACTTGTGGAATCTCCACCTCCTCAACCTGTTCTGCTGGAGGCATTGTCTGAAGAGAGAAGCATATTTCTGCACTGTAACATTCAGGTTGCCGCTGCCTTCGCTCAAAACTCGACTGTGATCGGGTGACGGTCCATGAACCGTAAAATACGGAGCAAGCGCCCCTCAAAATTGGGAGATAATCGTGGAAATCTGGGGGAGGAGTGCTTGCTAGGTCCAAGAACGATGCAGAGAGCGCACGCGCTTGGCTGGGCCCTCGCTCGGTCCGACCACCGAACTCGGAATGGCCGTCGTTTGCCTAGACGGCAGAGAACGCTAGCACGTAGAAATGGAACCTCGACGTCCTTCTCGCCTGCGAAAAAGCGTCCTATGACGCTTCACGCAGTTTTCACATCGGTGGCTCTCGGCACGATTCCACTGTTTGAAAACGGACCACGGGCCACAGCAGGTTCGTTGACATCAATATATCCAATGACGAAGCATGTCTGATGGCCAGGCAATTCCCCGAACCCAATTTTGATGGTCGTGCGCGCCATGCGGTTAAGCCGTTTCTTGCTTACGCAAATTCCCACCTGCGGCCGAAACTCGCGCGCGTGTGCTGCCGTGCTTCGTTTGGCTTAGTTTGGCCCGGCCGCTCGATGGCTTAATTGACTCGGCGGACGTGCAGGAAAAAAAAGGAATCAATACCGACAATCACGGCGCGGGGTGCATTCATTACGAGAGTCAACACGGCTTACTGAGCAAAATTAAAAAGCGATCAGCTACGCAGCATGTACCGTAGAATACCGCGCATTCGCCCATTCCATACTAAGCGCCCATTCCCAAATTTGCAAGATCTGAGAAAATATGAACAGTACAATTATATGTAAAATTGATGACTGGACAGTGCCCATCCCCCATTTTTTTGCAATTCCACTAGAGCCCGGTTATATCACACTCAGGTATTTCGAATTATTTGTTTATATCAAAAAGTCCAAGCATCCCCTTGAAAATCACATGTAATACTATAGGAGCGTTGTCTTTTTGTATTTAACTCGCATGGCGGGGACGTTCGATATAAGCGAACAAAGCCCGGCTGCCCGTTGCTTTTTCGCGATCCGATTATGCCGGTGGTGAGAACATTGCTTGCGTTGCTGCCAAGCCAGCATACATGCGGTAAGATACGCAGCAAAAAAGCAGTTGTGGAAAAAGAAAAGAATGATAAAAAAAAAAGTGGAGGATAGCAAAAGCAAGGTGAAGAGAAAGGGCACACGCGCGCGTGCGTAGGGAAAGCAGGGAGTGCCCGCTGTCGGAACGGTAGACTGTGCCCTTTCCCCGAACACTGCTGATGATGCGCGACTCCCTAACCCCAAAATAAAACGAGCAAAAAAAAAAAAAAAATCCTTTGGCAAGTTGAGTGTGTCGACAACAACAGTTGTACAATCGCACTTCCAACACCTTATCTTTGTTTACCGTTTTCTTTTGCCCTTATTGCTTTGCCCGTCTTTTTTTTTTTTGCCTTTCTTTTTTTTGTTGTCTGAATTTAGTGAGCTTTCTTTTTTGTTGCTTGCTTAACTTTTTTTAATGATACTGCCAGGTGCGCGTGTAAGCACGGTGGTGTTCGCGGTCTCCGCCAACTATCCTCTACTGTATTTAGCGGCTCTTGAATGCTTTATTCGAAAAGCTCCAGTTTGTCGCAACCTTCGGTATTAGCAGAGATGCCAGGAAAATTCAACTCAATCTTAATTTCACATATTTTTGTATATCAAATTATTGATATATCAAACTACTTTACGATCCCCTTTGAATTCGATATATCCGGTTTCGACTGTATCTCCAAAGTCTGAGTGGGCACTTGCCCGGTATTTTACGGTAGTCCTTGTCACTTAAAGGCCGACGACCAGACTCGAGATTCTGCAAGGCAGAAGATCCTCCTCACCCTGGAGGAGGAGAAAACAGGCCACGGTGGACGGGGTAGAAGGGGGAGAGGAGGAAGCGGGAGAAAAGTGGAAAGTGCGAACTGGTCGTCGGTCTTTAAGCCGCTCCCACCCGTGCTGTGCATTGGCCACGCACACGCTGCCCGCCGGTTGTGGAGATGATGGCAGCCCACGGCAACTGGGTGCTTGATGTGTCTTGCACATATCCTTGAACTTGTTTAAAATGGGGGGTGGGCGCTCGATACGTCCTTCGACGATTTCTTAGACGTCTCAAGAGTGGGAGTGGGCACTCATTGCGACACGGGCACGTGCTCGGTATTTTACGGCGAGCACTTTTCCTTGCCGAATGGGATGTAACACAGACGCGAGCAAGCTAAACCACGCTAGTCATAGCTCCGGCATGCTAACAGGTACCACGATCAATGCTGCCTCCTGCCAATAAAAACTGCTGAAAGGAACCATGAACGAGACTGTTCCTGTGATGGATGTGTTTATAGCCACTGAAAGAACGAGAAGGACAGGGTGGAATTTCAGTTAATGGGCGCGTGCTGGATGCTGGGCGTCCAAAAGAGACGCCCTGCCATTCTCGTCCTTTTGGCAACCGTAGCACTCCATAACATTTCCAGAAATTACTATAGTGGTACCACTGTATGTCTCTGTTAATACATAGTCTGATTTAAATGAACAAGGTAGACACTGACATAAAGACTGCCAACAGAACGAATGTAATAAGATTTAACTAAACTTCAAAAAAAAATTTTATTAATTTTTTTTTTAATTTTGAGGTTTTCAGTTTTAGAAACTAATTATACACACGCTAAATTTGATAACCATATGCCAAATAGTTATGTTGACATCAAATATTTCCAACATATTGTGAGGCAGTAACGAAGTAAGGGAGTTCAACGTTTGAAAGCATTTTTCTCAGTTCCACTTTTTGCTGCAAATTTCATAGGAAGGAATCTTTTGTTTGAAAGTAGAAGTATTCTGATACCACAATCAAGATTTTCCTGAACTGAAATTTTCTGGGGAATCGGCCTATCTACTTTATTTTGTTTTGTTTTTTTAAGTTGAAGTTCTCATTGAAAAAAAACTATGTTTTCAAAAATGGACAGAGGACAGATATGCATCTCATATTTTGAGATAATAACTCTTCCTGAAATATTTATTTTAGTTATAAAAACTAAATAGCCCGAAGTCCCACATCCCCCGCTTTGTATTCAAACAGTCATTTGCTTTGTTTGCATATCTTAGATTTCTTAATGAAGAGTGAGACACCTTCTTATGCAGGTATGTAAAGTTGTCCTAGAGAGCTGAAAGTTTGCAAAGTACACCTACATCTGACGCTAAATCTCCCCTGCAAATTTCATTCCGATCACTTCGGTAGTTTAGAAGCTGAATCTCTAGCCCGTGTCCCCCCTTAAAAGGCAACTAAAGTAATTCTGTATTTGAGAAAAAAACAACAGCAATACTTAAATCCATTTTTGTTTGGCCTCCGGGATTACAAATATCAAAATTATATTTCAGATTAATGCGCCAGTGATCATTAACAGCACTTTCAAGGTGGCGCCTTCCCGTCGCGTTCGGAGCAAGGAGGGAATCAAGACGTATTATAAAGAGATCTCAACATCTCCGCGCCTTCCACAAGCCTTACGAGAGCAGTCAAAAATGCTGCATGCACTCCCTCGTAAGCAGCATGCGCAAGGCAGCTGAAACTTCCGGGTATGATGTCACACCCAGCACTAGGCTTTTCGGTTTTTCTCGCATCTATTGATAAGTTCGGGTCAAATGCTTGCTAAATTCGTAGTCCCACTACAAAAGATACACTAGAATTCACCTCCGACCCATTTTTCTTTCTTCAAAAGCCTTTTGGCTTCTTTTTAAAGGGACACTGACAGGGTATTTATGCTCGCCGAGGTTTTTAGTTGTCCGTGACATATGAGAGCTCAACTACCCAGAACAAAATTTGCGGCTCGAAATTCGGTTTCTTTCCGCCCAAAAACCGCCGATCAAGAATTGGCCGGTTCGAGTCTCGCTCACTCTCTTTTTCGCGGTCACGGGCCGTTTTCTAAGGTATCGATGCGACCACCAAATTTAATCAAAGTCGTAGGTCACTGAAGGCACACACTCAATATTAAAAATAGAAAAAAATATGAAACCAATTTTTTGTGGCTTCTAAAAAGCTGCAAATACGTTGATTGAAAAAAAAGTTCCACAGACAACCGGAAGCATTCTGTGCGTTCGTCGTTTCGCGTATCGTGGGACTCACGGGGACGGCGATGGCAGCGGACGACGGGCGTGGGGCCTCTATTTCAGAACTGTCGTTCGCGGTACCGGCGAATTCTGTCTACCGTTAAAAGAGAAATTTGGGACTGATCAAAAGAATTGGTATTCATCCCGTACGACACGCCCGGCCACCAAGCCGATTAGAACGAAGACGTCGCCGAGCCGTCGCTCCCTTCTCGTGGCTGAAGACAACGCTCGCGCAAACGTCAAGCACGACGTGTCTACTTCGAGTTGAATATGCACGCGTACGATTTCTTTACTAGGTGCGAATGTCCCCAAAGTGTGGTGCTTCCCGACTTCGACCCGGGAGTGCTTTTGCTAGAGAAAAATCGAGAGCAAACTTTCCAACTTACAGTTTACCGGCTGAATTATTACTAAGGAAAGAGATCCACCAGATACGAGATGCCCCAGTAGCTCAGTGGGAAAGACGTCTGTTCCACACGCGGTAGAACCGGGTTCGATCCCCTGTGAATTTTTTTTTTTTTTTTTCAAACATTTTTTGATGTTTACATATCTTTTTCTTTTTTTTTACAATCATCACTGAAGAAACAAACAAATGTTGTGGACGATACTTCGCTGAATTAAACGGTATGGGATTTCCGTTTTGACACCTGCGAACTCAATGTAATCACTTTCCACAAAATGCAAGGAGCATATAAATCAGGTAGTGTTTGCTTTCCGAGGTGCCCGTAAATGTTCTACAGGAATTGCAGCCAGCCATTGGTCCCGATCCCGTTGGTCTTTCGGAAACTCTGTCGCACAATGCCACTTTTTTTCGGATGCAGGACATGTGAGCCAGGTCTTCACGCAACATCTTGGGTTTATTCTTTTCGGAGCCGATCATGGAGATTCACTACGGGCACTCACTACTCATCTCCAACTCCTCAATGTACAAAACAACTCATCTCGGAGTACAGAACAACGAGCGGAACAAACATAACTGCAAAAGCGCACGGCAAGCAGTTCCCGCACGCCGCATCGCACGCCGCATGTCGTGTCGTCTGCTACCGGAGAAGCGAAAAAAAAACGCACGGTCGGGTGTAGCCACGTGACTTCCGCCAGTCACTCTCTTCTCTCCACTTCTCCGACCTCCGTCGGGTTTCGGTTTCGGTTTCGAGCAGTTGTGTCTTTTGGCTTTATTAAAGAAATACGCTACTCTGTTGTAAAATATTAATTGGGTAGTCCTCCGACACCATAATGAAGCGCCTGGCAAAAAATTAAAATTTTTTTTTTGGGGGGTGTCAGTGTCTCTTTAATGACCAGCTATCTACCGAAAGTTGCGTCACAACAAAACTCTCCCGTACTGCAACATTAGCAGACCAAAAGACAACTCAGACGCCACACCAAAGAGAAAAGGCAAAACCCAGACAAGCGGCACCTGAGCAACGTCCAGAGGCATCGCGGGCGGCTGCGGCACCCCCGGTGGCGGTGGCACCATGTGCTGGGAGGGCGGCGGTCCGATTCCGGGCGGTGGCACGCCGCGTGGCACCATGCCGGAAAGAGGCATTCCGGGTGGCACCATGCCTGGAGGCCCGATTCCTTGGGGCGGCATTCTGTGGGGCATTACGCCCGGCGGCGCCACCCCGTGTGGTGCCATGCCGGGTGGCGCCACTCCGGGTGGTGCCAGGCCGTGGGGCATCAGGCCCGGGGGTGCCACGCCCATTGGGGGCCGCGGGGGAGTGGGGGGAGGCTGCTGCGGCAGTACCGCCACGGCCGGTGCAAGAGCCGCCACAGGTGTGGTCGTCACCAGGCTTACCTGTGTGGATGGTCAACATTGTCGAGGTACTTGTATACAGAATGAAAAGTGCTTTACTTCGAGCTCACAAAGTACTCTTAAATGCGACAGCTCAAAGCCTTACAAGACAAGATGCATGCATCAAAGTTTTATTAACCTATTTAAGGGGGACATGGGTCTTTGGAGCCAAAATCTTTTTAAAATGTCAATCTCAATTTTCATACCTACAGCTGTTGTTCTTATGACCAGGCCTCTCATTTTGTGGTTTAATATTTGAGCTATAAATAAATGTACAATATTCATCCAGGCTGAGTGTGCATTGAAGTTATCTCTAAAACACCATTTTCACAGAATACATGTTCTGAATTTACAATTTTGCAGGAGCAATATCTCAGCATATAAAAAATAAAAATATAGTTTTCTTTTTCTTGGTTTTTTTTTTTCATCACGTAGCCTAATGTTTGAGGCATACAATTTTGAGCCAATTTTTCCATATATGTCTAGAAAATATTTCTACTGACCTTTTGTTTTATTGCTTGGTAGCCACACATTGAGCACTCTGCACATATCGCACATCAAAAATCAATATTTCTTCACTCCAGCTTTCACACCTTTGCCAATACCCAGAATCACCTCCGATGGGCTTGCGCCACGGAATAATCGTCTCAACTACCTTTTAACAACTCTGTTCATATCCGTCTTGTATTAGCCCCAGAGATGTCATCAAATCAGTCTAGGCAAAAAGAAAAGGGTTTTCCCCCTTTTCGTGAGGCTGTATCTATAAGGTCAAAGTGTCATTAGACAGAGAGAGGCTGACGAGCGCCATCTTAGACTAAAGGGTCAAGGTTGTAGGTCGGCCACAGTTGTACCAGCGACAAGTCATGACGCGGTACTCACAGGTGTCAAAATTGTGGTCTGCTGGGAGATGACCGAGGTCACGGTGCCTCCAGGAGCCGTCGCCGAGGCCGGAGTCAAGACAAGCGTGGCGGTGGGAGTCGCGGCGGTTGGCACAGCCACCTGGGTGGTCGCTGCGGCGACCAGGACCGCAGGTGCCAGTGGTGTCACCATCACCTGCTCTGTCACGGCCAAGATCTGAAAAGAATGACAAGATTTGAAACCGTCCCCCGTCCGGAAGACCTCGCAAGGTTACGCGCCCCGCCCCCCCAACCGACCTGCTAAACTACGGCCCCTGCGTATTAAAATGACCACTCAGAAAAAATTTAATTCAAGTACCACATCTTTCAGACTATAGTATGAGGACTGCGCATGTTTAGAAGGGAAATGAAAAGCGGTACAGAGTATCAACAGGCAGAGTGTGCACCAGCGGGTGTGTACAATCCAAGGAGAAACATTTTTTTCAGCCGAAAGCTTCCCCTGCGAACTATACGCAAGGTGTGGACTACGGTGCGGAAAATATACTAGTATGTACTATACCCTTTTGCTACAACCATGACTACCCTGTCCAAGAGAACCCTAATTGATCCGTCATTTCCAAAAATGTAAGCATCCAAGCAAAGGAAATGATGTGTTATCACCATTACCCTAATTTGATGCCGGTTTCTAAATTTTTGCACACACCAAATGTAATTCTTTTGCATGTGTTTATACATTGTGAAGTTAGTCAGCCCCAATGGGGTTCTGGTGTCTCAGCTATAAATGAGCAACTTGAATTATCAGAAATTCATCTAGATACAATGTGAGGCAAAGTAGTGATTTGCTATGGGAATAGCTACACACATACCAAGCAGATTTTTTACACTTTCCTTTGCACAGGTCTATTTATAAGCAGGCACACACATAAAACATTGGCAAAGTTCGAAGCGAATAGTGGTTTTGGCCGAGTATTTTCTAATCGAATATCGAACAGTTTCTCCGAGCCTTTTACTACCATTGTACCATGCTTGAACGAAAATTCAGCTGAACTTGTGAAGTTTGTTCCCAGCCTTGCACTTGTCCACTTCTAAGCTCGGTTAGTCTTAATATAACTATATCTACAACCTGTGGCCTCAGAAACTCCAATGCCAACATTGGGGTGCCACGCAAATGACAGATTTTACATAAAATAAAAAATTAAAGAGACACCCAGCTATCCTAATCGAGGGAAAATGTATATCTGCTTGCTACATGCAAATATTCTTTCTTTAATCTCGAATTTAACACCCTCAGAAAAATTAAAAAGACAAGCACGAATAATGAAAGCAGATTGTCGGGTCAGTACTGCTTGCATAATCGCAGTGGGTTAGTCCGATCGAGTGCGCTTCTTACCGAGCACCAGTGTACAGCGGAAAAGCAATGCCTGCGAGCTTTGCGGGTGCACTTTCCCGCAGTATACAGGTGATCGATGAGAAGCGCACTCAACGGGGCTAACCCGCCGCTATGAATAAATACTAACCCGCCGCTATGAATAAATAGTATGAATTAAGCAAAAATGCTGTTTGAATGAAAGGGCATCTCCAGTCGAAAACGAAACCAAAATGAATGACTGGTATCGCTTTAGTGGCACGAAATATGATCACAGCCGAAATATTATATCGAAGTGAAGCCGCACACTCCACTAAAACCTATTTTAAAGATGCGACCAGCTGCTCTTAAGCGGGCGGCGAACGGGTTAGCTTTTAGTCAAGGAACACTGGCACAGCACCCTCGTGATGTCACGTCGCGGTGGGGATGGATGGATGGATGGATGGATATTGGCTGTTCCCTTTATATCGGGCGGTAGCTTGCGCCACCTAGCCTTAAAATTTTTAATTAAGAAATTTGTTCTTCCTTTTTTTTTCTTCTATTATTTTTCCCTTTACCTCTCTGCAACTATCACCGGGCGGGTAGAGTACTTCCCAGGAAGACCTTTGGGGGATTGGGCAAAAAAAAAAAATTAAACACCGCCCCCCGCCTCCTCCCCCGGGCGAGGGAGTCGCCAATTTTCCTCTGGTCAACCTCGTCGGTGTTCCTCCTTAAACCACACCCACTGGGGGACAGGTGTGAGACTTTGGGCCGGAGCCATGCGGGAGGGAGTCCCAATATTCCTCTGTCCCTCCTGACCCCCAGCTGTGCTAATTGTTCGTCCTTTTTTCATTTTCCCTAGACTGTATCCACCAGTTTTCCAATCTCCTTTTTGTGATGGTAACCCTTTTTTTCTCCATTCCTCCATCCTCGTCCGCAAAACCGAGCGCCCCCGCCAAATCCACCGACCCCTCCAGGAGAGCAGGACGAAGCCTCGTACATTCTAAAACAAGATGTTCCATTGTTTCGTTCTCATTTTGGAAAATGGCACATAATGTATCCATTTTTTCGAATTTAGCCCTATACGTTTTGGTTCTTAAAACCCCCGTTCTAGCCTCAAATAGTAGGGAACTACCCCGTGAATTATCAAAAACCTGTTCTTTTCTTATTTCCTGCTTATGAGACCTGTAAATTGCTAAAGCTGATTTTCCTTGCATCCTACCACTCCACATTTTCCTTTCGGCTTCTTTTACGCCCTTTTTTATCGTTGTGTTCCGCTCAGTCTCCTCCCTAGATGACAGATATTTAAATTTTAGTTTTCTCGTTCGGTTCGTCCATTTTGTATTCAAACTCTTCATGTATAAATACTTGTACACCTTCCTTGCCCATCGTACGTCCTCCATTTTTGTTAATCTTTGATCAAATTTCAATTTGCTGATTGCCTCTCTACTCTCAAAAGACGACCATCCCATGTCCCCTTGTACCCCTTCATTTTTGTTAATCTTTGATCAAATTTCAATTTGCTGATTGCCTCTCTACTCTCAAAAGACGACCATCCCATGTCCCCTTGTACCCCTTCATTTGGCGTGTTCCCATGCGCCCCCAGTGCCAACCTGCCTACACTTCTCTGTCTGACCTCCAATCCTGTCTGAACCTCTGATCGCATGCACAACACTGCATTACCAAACGACAAACCTGGCACCATGACTCCTTTCCAAATGCCTCGAACTACTTCATATCTATTATAATTCCACAGTGCTCTATGCTTCATAATAGCCGAATTTCTTTTCCCCTTTTTTATTACATTTTCCTCATGTTCCTCTAAATATTTCTTTCTCTGTTTCACCCAGACCCCCAGATATTTGTACTTATCTACATAGTCTATTTCAAAGTTCTGAATTTTCAGCGGCTCCCCCTTTTCTTCATTAAAAACCATCACTCCAGATTTTTCTCTACTGAAATTCAGACCAAGCTTGTCACCCTCTCCTCCACATATCCCAATTAGTTTGTCCAATATTTCCCGGCTATCTGCTATAAGTACAATGTCGTCTGCATACATCAGTCCAGGTATGACTTGGTTTACTTTGCTCCCTCCCTCCATATACGTCAGATTGAATCCCAAGTTGCTCTGCTCTAACCTGTTTTCCAATTCGCTTAGGTATACCATGAAGAGCAGTGGTGACAGGGGACAACCCTGTCTAAGCCCTCTTTTTATTGCTGCTGGTCTTGTAGTTTCTGCCTCCCACTTTATAACCACCTCATTATTTGTATACACTTCTTGCAAGAATCTAATCAAATGTGCATCTAGCTCATACCTCCTCAGCAGTTCCCAGAGTTTTTCCTGACTCACATTGTCGTATGCCCCTTTGATATCTAAAAATGCTGCCCATAATGGTCTATGGTTTGTCGCTGCAATTTCTATGCACTGGGTGGCTATAAATAAATTATCTTCAAGCCTTCTATCCCTTCGGAAACCATTTTGGAGCTCACCCAGAATCTGCGTGCTTTCTGCCCACTCTTCCATTCTTCTCTTCACTATCTGCATAGCTAGCCTGTATATGACCGAAGTTACTGTTATTGGGCGATATGATTTAATACTATCTTTATTACCTTGGCCTTTATATATTAGTCTCATCTTGCTTAGTTTCCAATCATTGGGTACGTCCCCCCCTTTAATTATTTGGTCTATCACCTGTTTTAGCTTTAATTTGCTTGCTTTACCTAGGGCCTTTATTAGTCTGATTGGAATGTCATCTGGACCTGTTGCTGTTCCTGCTGGAATCTTACTTTCCGCTCTGTCCCATTCTCCTATAGTAGTTCCCATTGTTTTGGCTCCCTCTTCCTCCTGCACGTTACTGTGATTGGTGTTCTCCAGTTTTCCATTTGGTTCCAACTCCGAAAAAGCTTCTTCAATTGTCCTCCTGATGTATTCTCGAGCCTCTTTACCTTCAACCTTTATCCCCTCCTGCGTGGTGAGTGAGTGCTGGCACGACTCCGTCTTTTTTCCCTGTGCCTTAATGTGCTCCCAAAATCTTTTTGCTGCATTTCTGTCGTTCTGATTTATCTCCATCATCCACTGAACCCCTGCGCTGCCAATTTTGGTCTGTATGAGAGCTGATGCCTCCCTTTTTCTATTCAGAAAATTTTCCCATTTCGCTGCTACTTCGTCCGGGGTTGCTCCCCTTTTCTTTGCCCACCTATGTTCTCGAGATGCCTCTTGACGTTGTGATATGGCTGCCTTAACCGCTTTATCCCACCAGATTTTAGGTTTGTGCTTTTTCCCTCTCTTTCCTCCTCGCTTACCTCGGTACTTTTCCAACTCAGTCTTAAAAATGCCCACTAAATCCTCATATGACCACTGCGGTTGATGATCAATGTTGCCATCCCTCTAGGAGATAGTTTCCTTTTTGCCATAAACGCTCAAAACCAAACTTTTAACCGCAATATTTATAAAACTAGACACAATATCGAGAAAAAAAAAATATATGTCGTAATTTACGGACATTGCTTTAGCTAAAAACACTCGCAACCCTAAGTTGAAGAATATTGGCTGGAGCTGCCCTTTAAGCAGCCTATAAATGCATTGAAACCATAGCGGGGATACTAAAATTTTTCTGATTTGTTTGAATTAACCAGAAGTATGAAATATCAGAGTCTGAATTACCACGAGTCTTCTATACAACTACAGTTGAATCTCGTTAATTCAAGCTCGAGGGGCACCGAAAATTTGTTTGAATAAAGCAAAGTTTAAATTCCCGGGAGTTTCCTTCCATAAAGACGCATAGGATGCGACCTGCATGCTAGTTTGAACTATCCACAAGTTTCAATTAAAAGAGTTTGAATTAATGAGAGTCGACTGTACCAGCCTGCGGTCTAACGTTGCTAATGCAGTAGTGATACACGACCACACGCCGGAACGACGCTCATCCAGATCGACGAGCATTGTACCGGCATGTGGCCACGTAGCTGTGGGACGTGCATGCTGCATGTCCCACAGCTTTGTCAGGCTTTTGCTTTCCAAAGTAAAGATGTAGAAGTATGCACATACCATTTCCATTCATGTCTATGTTTTGCTGGCATTTACTGGAACCCTTCCTTACACTAAAGTTTTAATACCAATCAGACCTTATTGTTTGTACACCGTAAGACCCCGTTAGCGCAAACAGGCGATTCTTAATTTTTCTTCTAAAATGAAAGAGCTGTCATCAATACTGTGAGGATGGAAAGTGCTTCCTTAGAGCACTAACCTAAGCGGTAGAATTCAATGCCTTTTCGAAACAAAATTGAAAAAAATCGCCGATGTCATGTTAGCACCAACAGAGTAGTGCGGTGTACAATTTTAACCGTGAACCTTTAGGCACAGTCCCAATGTGACAAAGAACTGCTTACAGGCACTTGCTGTTGCAACTGCTGCTGCCTCTCCTCTTGGAGGATTCGTGTCTGCTCCAGTATCTAGTGGACATACACAGAAACACAAATTTAGTGTACCTCAACAATGGTAGTTGTTTTGCAGCACTATTACTCACGATAAGAAGGGCAATAGCAGCATAAAACAATTCTCAGGAAAGGAGAGGAAAGGAATAAAGCACCATTCGACACAAATAAAACAGAAAATAAACTCTATCCTTGTTTTTTCTACATTCAATAGAAAAGCGTAGTATTCTTCTTTCAAATCAAAGGAAGCAAGCTCCATGAATTTCAATTACAAAGCTGTACACCATTAGGCCATTTGATATGGTGCTGTAAATGCATGACTTCATTCGCATAGTGCATCAACACAGAAACTTCATTTGCATAGTGCTTGAACACAGAAATTAGGTACTGTCGTGACCGGTTATAATGAACTCAACGGGAATCGGAAAACACTTCGCTATATCCGCTATTTCGTTATACCAGACTTCGGTTCACAAAGTGCAAAAGGGAATGGGAAATCATGATCGCTACGCTGTAACTGCTATTTCGTTATAACCGGTCTCGACCGTAAAGCCGAACGAGGCACAAGCCTATTCTGGAAAATGCCCAGATTGTCGGGAGCATGAACACAGTCAAGACACCAGTGACCCTGGAGTGCACATGCCCTAAAAAATGTTAAATGTCAGAGCATAGATCTACTTTCTGCAATTCTCTTTAGAAATTCCTATCAACCAATTTTTAAGCATAGATAGTCGACAAACAGCACAGGTGCACAATTGGAGAACCATCTAGCCATACATTTTAGCCCCTAAACCTACAACAGGTGGGGTAAACTCATTAGGTGACTGTCTGACCGCAAGTGTGCGGCACATCAGATTTAACGCGTTGTTAATTTGTGCGGTGGCTAGGAGATGCATTACAATGTGCAATACTAACTAGCACACAAAAAATGTATGTTTCCCATTCCAATCTTGTCATCTCAATCAGGGTGTCGAACCGGAACCGAACCGAACCGAAAACCGGAGCAGAACCGTTATTTTTAGCCGAACCGGATCTGAACCGAACCGAAATCTTCGACGCCATCTTGGAACTGAACCGGAACTGAACCGGAAAAAAATATAACGGTAACCGGTTCAAAACGGTTCGCGGTATTTTTTTTTTGTTAGTAATACAGATTTATTATTTGGGAATAAAAAAAACTGGCAGCTGTATTTCTATATTGATCAAATCGTCATATACAGAGTTGCAATGTATAATAAATCCTGGTTTTCTGCGGCGCTTTCTTATTGGCACTGTGATTAGCCATGTGTCACATCGTCACGTGACGTCATGATGTCAAGACATACTGTCAAGTAGTGTCACATCACGTGACGCCGTGACGTCACGTGACTCACCGCGTAGATTCAAATTAAGGACGTCGCTAGATCTATTAACGTTGTTGATCCCGTGACGTCACATGACATCACAACTTCGCACTGAGAGTCACGTGACACCATAATGTACCCGATTGTCATGATCCCGAGTTGAATGCTCTGGTTCATGACAACCAGCATCGCCAAACATTCAAGTGACGGCTCGTGTTCAACTCAAAGATTATGATGGGCCCGAGTCCCAGTAGAACTAGAAACAGAAACAAACGACAGCGACAAGCCTCAGACACATGCAGCATGTTCGCGATGATACCTTTATACGGCTTTGAGTTGTTCGGTGCTCGCGAAGTTAGCACGAGCGTTTACAAGCCTGCAAATGGTACCATCGTGTGCATGATACACGTGTTTGAGCATAGCCTTCTTTATTCTACGAAGCCTGTCAAATCGCGAAATACTCTGGTTTAAGGCTAGCCGCTGTCGCTGGTTTCTGTTTGTCGCTTTAGTGGGGCTCGGGCATTGTAGCCCAACTAAAACTGGATCTGAAGATCAGCCCATGCTCTCTGCTTTGCCAACCCTGCGTATGACTATGATAAACACTGACGGTGTGTATATTAGGATCAGATCACGTGGCTGATAGTTCCAATTGCGAGTTGAGGAGGGGAAAGCAATTTCCTTTCTTTCTTTCGACTGTCTGCCATTTCGCGGAGGGGCAAACTAATGGATGATTTTGTAAGTTATCAACGTCAGGGATTACATCTTAGCGGTATTTATTGAACTTAAGGTAAAAAAAAAAAAAGCTACACGACCCATTTTACATGTATGCACACCCTTGAGGCTCCCAAACATGTTTGCGTTATTGCTGAACTGCCTCAAAAAGTTGTCCCGAGAATAGAAGTGTTAAAAGGTCTAAATGTGACGTATTAGTCCGACGTTACATGGAACTATTAGTGTGTACAGGAGGGATACCTGAAAAGAAAGATCCTAGTGGCCTCAGGGGGATAGCAGCCGCTCTAAGTCTCACAGGAGTGTCGTTCTCAAGCTCTCCGAGTTTCGACCGCCCTGTATTTTGTTTAAACTTCACAGTGTGGTGCAAAGTAAAAGCAAGAAAGAGTTACTGTTAACAAGTGACACAAATATAATTGCCGAGTGAACACCACTCAATACGGAGCAGGCAATCCCTGAGGAACAAAAAGTATCTTGAGGAGCAACTAAAAAAAAAAAAAAATGGAGTGGGGAGGGGGGTAGTTTTAAAGCATACTGTGTCGTAAAGATCCCTCTGCCCCGCAATTTCGGCTCAGACTACAAAGCGTGGCTTGGAAACGGTAGTGACAGATGGGTAGTTGGTAAAACTTTTATTTGTTAAAACACTCTTGCCAGAAAGCACGTTTTCGTCGTGCGAGTTACTCGCGCCGTGCCTAACGACGATGCACCAAGAAGAAAAATGTGTGTACTAAGGTTGAAAGCTGGGCTAGTTGGTGATCGTTGTACATAATGGAATAAAACAGCGCGAAGATAGAAATAGGAAGAGACACACCAGACAGGACAGAGCGCTGACTCGCAACTACGGCTTCTTTACTCAACGAAAAAGAGAAAGACAAAGAGAAGGAAAAAAGATAAAAATATGCAGGAAAAGAAGAAGAAAAAGAATGAAGAAAAAAAGAAGAAAAAGACATTACTGTACGCAATCACACGCGCACCTTTCACCCATGGTAGCTGACTACGGCACGTGCTGGACCCTCATTGTCAACTTCAGGAACTCCAGCTCCTTGCCTGACAACGCCACTGATGCTGCGCTGATACACTTTTTTCCTTCTCTTTGTCTTTCTCTTTTTCGTTGAGTAAAGAAGCCGTAGTTGCGAGTCAGCGCTCTGTCCTGTCTGGTGTGTCTCTTCCTATTTCTATCTTCGCGCTGCTTTATTCCATTATGTACAAAAATGTGTGCCTCTCAAATACACAGCTTGCACTGAGTGCGAAACTTTTGCAGCGTGAATTTTGCCCCACCGGATTTGATATTCTCAGCAAGAACAACTCGCAATGACAACCACTATCTAGTGCAATTACGTCACGTGCAAACCATGTTAAATACTTCAGCTTTCTGGTGAAGTGCGACGTTCGCAACACCAGCAGTAGACGTCCAAGGTGTAAAGTTATGTAGTATCTATAGCAGTCTCGCGATGATATACGGCAGCCTAATGAGATGTTGGAGCACATGACTGATAAAGAACAGAGTCGTGAAGTAAGGTCCCAAAACAAGTGCACGTAAAACCTAAGATAACATTAGCCTCCCGAGGTAGTATCTCGCGACGTTTCGAGCTGAGGTAAGCTGATGCCCAAAAGTGATTTATATTAGGATTTTTAAAATCTTTGTTTGCCCTGCGCGGAATCTATGTTTAATTCGGAATATCATTTTATGCATTTCTATGCATCTCTTTTTGCAGTGAAGCGTTGTGTAAGGGATTATTTAGAAAAAAATTGCGTGTCATCACCTTATTTCTGCCCATTTCGTGTATTTGCCTTCCGATATATCATGTGACCACAGTGTTTTTTGGCATACCCTGCAACCCAGTATTTTACACTGCAAAACAGCTAACAAAAGCACGTGGCCGAAGACTCAACAGCTGGCGTATTTTCGAGTATCGTCCTTCCGTGTCGGTCTCAGGCGGTTATGTGAACTTCATAAAGTCAAATTTATTGATGATAATAAAAATATACTTATTTCCTGTCTGAATATTTGGCAGCATAAATAGAAGATCCTCACCTCAAAGATATATAAGTAAATGCACCTTTAAATTATCTGAAAGATGTCCTGCAAATCTTTTTCGGCGCTTTTATCCTCTATAGACACGTTATAGCTGATTTGAAAAAGCTTTAAATATTTTTTTTTTATTTTGAAGCTAACTTAAATACTTATATGTTCCTCACGCATATATAACTTCTCAAATATATAGAAGTTTATTATCGCCTTTTTTGTGTTTTTATTATCGCGTTTTTTTACTGGAACGAATGGTGGAACTATGACGATTGCATACTTAAACTCTCAGAAAGTGTCCGATTAAGTAGCTTCCGAATTGAGTAGAGCACGAAATACCACTTTGTTCTATTTAACAAAAATCATCAATTAGCGAGGGTGATGCTCATTTGCAAATTAAATTGACCGGCATTTTGTCAAGAGCAAACCTCAACATCCAGGCTATGCCAGTTTATCCAATATAAGAAAATGTACACATGGGTAAGCACTGTTTTAGGTCAGATTCGATCTCAGTACGAAGGTGCTCATAGATTAGAGTGAACAATTTCAGCCACTCCTTTTCGCATGATTCGTCGCCCGCATCAAGGTGCTGAGAGCAAACAATGCTAGTTAGAAAAACAAGCATTGCGATTGTCGCTCAGTGTTTCTATAAAATATAGACAGGAAGGACTTGTCCCGTTACTTTCGTGACATTTTGAAAATTATATTACCTTAAGCTCAGTCGTCTCGTCATCATATATATATATTGTGAAACGTATTCCGTAAAACACATTTTATGGTATATATGGCAACGAGGTGCCCATTTCATGATTTTATTCACTGTAATTAATTCCTTAGTTCAAGGGCAAAACCACGATTCAACATCTGATACTGCGATACAAAGTTGTACCAATCACGGGTATTTTAGGCAACCTACTTCACTTCTCGAAAACATTTCGATTCAGGTACAATGTGTGTGACTCTGGTAAACGAAGGGATGTTAAGTCGTATAAACTCGACGTTTTGTATGCTAATGTAGATTTTCTTTTCTTGTTGTTTAGGAATAAATAACAGAATTTTATAATTTTGGTACCTGAAAATAAAACTGGATTGAACAAACGATAAAAAAAAAGAAAACTGTATACTGTAAACGACTTATTTTTTGTGGGCTCAATATTTCGCGATTTAGGTCAAAGCTGAAGTTTTGGAATAATTCGCGGGTTGTAATTTTCTCGACCGCGGTGGAATCTCAATATAAATTTCAATGTGTTTACATTTTACCGAAATTGTTCGCGGGACCCATTTTCTCAAGAATAGGTCCTCGCAAAAATCAGATCGTTTACAGCAGTTAGTTTCACGGCATAAATAGTGCCTATTGACAGAACAACGCGAAAAATGTATTCTCAACTTAGCGGTTGAAACCGGTTCGAACCGATTCGAACCGGTTTGAACCGTTATTTTTTGCGCCCCGGAACTGAACCGGAACTGAACCGAAAGCCGTGAACCCGAACCCGAACCGAACCGATAAAAATATCGGTTCGACACTCTGATCTCAATGTTTCAAGGGACCATCCTGGATAAATGTGCAAACTGCAAACATGTTAACAGTCATTTTGAGAGCGTTCAAAATCTCACCTTTTGATGTTTTTCCTCCTCGAGCATGATTTGCTGCTGCTGCGCTTTTCCAAGGAGCTCTTTCTCTTGCTCTAAAAGCCGCACTTGCTCAATGCCCAGTGCTTCCTTCTGGGTCTCCAGAAGCTGCTAGAAAACAAAACGGACACCAGACAACTCTCAATGAAGGTGGCTTTTATGGCTACAAATACAAAGAAAGTAGAAAAGTATTTACTGCTTATAATGACCATGATGACCAAAAAGGCTTGGCCCTATGCAGCCATTTTATGGCTGCATGCCTGACAACTAATCAGAACTTAAGAGGAATGCTGATCAAAGCAGCCTTGCGAGCAACTAGTCCTCAAAAACGCTTTGTGGGATGAGCACGATTGGTATTAGGCACTCGCACACATGGTATGTGCATGCCTTCCACAATGCTGAACAGGGGAGACAGAGGCAAGTGCATGACCAAGTTACCCGTTGAGCTCGATGACTAAGTTCTTCATCAATGCTGCACATAGCTAGTACCTTCGTGCATGCAACGACCATTAGAGACTAGAATGCAATTGTAACCTAGACTGTAGCTATAATCAGGCGGCTATAAATGGAGTGTAGAAAGCACAAAAGTTTTGGCAAGTCACCTCTAGTCGAAGGGTTATTTGACACGTCCCTACGACATACCAAAAATTGGAAAGATAGTTAGCAGTGAATAAAAGATAAAAAGATGTGACGTTTTTGTACAAAAAAGCATTGCTGGACCTCCCGACAATTATGCAACATTGGAACCACAGCGCCCAATAACGATAAAAGGTGAATTATTGCCGTCATCACCAGGTTCACCAAATATAGCGTGACTGAAGCCCCATTTTTTTACAGAAAGGGAGCTACGCTTTGTAGTTTTACAAGAAAAAATGGACCTGTGAAATACACTTTTGACGAAAAGCTCAAATATCCTCGTGCAGGCGTCTATTTTTACGGTCCACTTTAGATCGAGCCTGGCGACTTCAGGCACCCTATAAAACGTTGCATTTGTGTTATCCATTTTAAGTCATCCATTTTAGTACTACTATGTTGTCAAGGTCAGTCAGATGCATTTCGAGTAGATTACACACCCCCTCATTGTGACGTCACCCATCTATCTGACAACCGGTAAATGTGAAAGCACCTTTTGCTGTTGAGGCTCCTGAGGAGGTGGACCTCGTTCAGCATGCTGAGGCGGACCAGGAGGACTCTGCAAACAATATGAATATTTTACATCATAATCGAAATTATAAACACGGACGACGCGCGACGTGTAAGAGATTAAAACAGAACGCACATGAGAGTCCTCCTCTGTGTCCATGTCGTCGTCTTGCGGCTTGTTCACGTCCTGAAACGTAGCACGCAAATGTTCACTCACGTTGCATGTCGGGCGTCAACCAACGCGCATCAGAGCAACGAGCGCGAATGCCGGTGGAAGCCATGTTTGAGAAAACACTCACATGTTCTTCATCCAACGCTGTCTGCAACCTTTTGACCAGGTCCGCTTTCAGGCCTGGTGAATGAGATTTGAACGAACATGAGAAAAAAAATGAATTAAAGCCGTAATCACGTAAACAGAACGCTGCCGCGCCGGCCAAGCGCATTTCCATCACCAGCTTGACAAGAGCATCGGAAACCTCCAACGCGTGTGTGTCGTCGCGTAGACTAGTTACAACGAACATGCATTGAACAATCCGTTTTTAATAAATCCGGAGTTATTTGTGACGGCTCTGAACTATTTCGAGAAAATAATGACTTTTTGGTGCGCATAGCGGTAGCGGTCTCGTTCATAGAGTCAGTAGCACCGAAGAAGAGGCATTTAGCCCCACAAGATAATCCGGCAGTGCGGGAAAAGTATTCCTTAGATAACCAGACTTACCGGAGGTGGATAATCCGCGTTCTGATAAGTGTTCTTTTAAATCAACAACGCGAAGCTTGGACAAATCGGCTCCCGTGAGCGTCGCCATTTTGTCCACTATGGAACCTACACGCTTTGCGGCTGCGGCACAATGCATTGAAGAGATTAAAGAGGGCGCCACAAATTAAATTGAAGTTTAAAATAAAAAGTAAATTTAGTGGCATACTACTTATGTGTCTTCTAAATAAATTTTAAATTCATCTATTTTTTATTATTTACAGGTAATATAAACTTTGCTTAGCATTGCAAGTCGCCTGGTTTTAATTGGGTCATAGCGAAACCGAAATCAAACAAGGTGCGTGTAGTTGCCGCGCTCAGAAACTGGCTCTGCAACAGCACGCTGTTGGTTAATTCTGCTTTTAATTTTTAGTTCATTGTCTGTGTTTACCGTCTCAAAGCTCAGCAAATTCGAAGAGGTGATAAGAAGTTAGTCATGTACACAAAAACTCGCTAATCAACCGGGTGCTTTTTTTTGGAAAATTGTCAAAGAGCGAATTTACCTGAGGGAAAAGTAAAGAAAGAAGGGGGCTTAACTCCTATGAAAACGCAGCGAAGCCACCGGTCTTCAAACAACACGGCGCCCTATGGTTGGAAGACCGGTGGCCTCGCTGCGTTCACATAGGAGTTAAGCCTTTTTTCTTTCTTGACATTTTCCTCGGGTAAATTCGCGCTCCACAAATTTTACAAAACAAAACAAAACAAAACAAAAAAAAAAATCATCATCTGTGGGTAACGCCGCACAAAATCGTAGCGAGAAAGGTTGAGAAACCAAAGTTTGCGGTCGATTTAAAAAGTCTGACCGGTAGGTTTTTTGAAGAATTCCTCCAGGCAGCGGCGTAAAATCTGGGGGGGGGGGGGGGGGGGTCCGGTCCTTCCCCCTGTTTTACAAAGGGGGGACCGGACCCCCCGCCCCCCCGGCCCGCAATTTAGGTCACAGTTGTTCGCGGAGGCATGTTTGGGGATTTTTACAAAGATTGGAGCGACGAATAATAAATAGTAGTTATAATGTCGTTTCACCTACTTGCATATATATCACACTAAAAAAATATAGGAGCTTTCTTTTTAATACTTTGAGATTGAAAGTGATTCAAAACGACAATCGTCAAAACCTTGTCGTTCTATCCCGCTTCTTTGAGATTTTTTGTCTCAGAAACTAAGCATGTCGGGACATTAAAATAAAAAAAAAAGATTGTTCTTCCTTGAACATGCGCCACAAAATATAAAAATTTGAAGCGAAATAAAATATACGACTGCACCTCGTTGCCTAAATCCAAATGAAACCGCCCATATATATATTTATTTCTCTGAAAACAACCATGCTGTACTTCTCTTTTTGTTCATTTTATCTTTGCACGTTGTTTAACGTCGCTTTTCGGTCCTAAGCACAAGGTTTGATACGACAAAAGTGCAGTTCTCGTGTCATCCTTCTTTTCATAGTTTGTTATTGTTATAAACTTCGTGATATTTGTAGGTACTGATTCAACAGGTAGGTGGTTTTCTAGTAACCGTCTAGTTTTTGGCAAATGTTGCACGAACAATCACATTCCGTTATGTAGCTGGCACTTTGTGATGTAACTTGCTATGCCAAGAAACAATAAAGTCTAAAAAAAAAAAACGGTTTATTTATAAATTCTAAACTTGTTTCAACCTGGTTTCTTCGTTATTCCAACTTTCAACCTGGTTTATATACAGATTCCAAACCTTATAGGGGTAGGGAAACAAAATTTCAGCGCTCATTTTTTAGCTTTAATGTGTTGCATGTTGCACCTTAACCTCAAAAACACCGGTCTTCCGTTGAAAAGCACAAGAAAACTAATTTTAAAGCTAAATAAACGATCTTTCAATGTGCACCTGGTGGATGCATGCATAGCCTATTTGGGAGGTGGTCTAGCAACGTTGTGGAATCTGTACGTAGTTGTGACGTAGCACATTTCTTTGGAGCAGCGCCGCCTTTTGGAATTTCAACATTTTCCTTTTTAGCTTTCCTCCTAGCTCAACTCACAAACCGCGCATTGTACCAAACGGTCCAAGAAAACGGAAAGGAAGGACTCTCCTGTTTCTCGGACCCTCGTTCGTGCAACCGGAAACAGCCATTCTCCCCCTAGATTAGCCCGTCCCTCAAAACTTGAACAAAAGTTGCTTTCCCCACCCCGTTCAGCCCCAGGGATGGGCAAAATACATGCAAATATGTATCGAAGTACAAATACAAAATACTCCGTCAAAAATGTATTTAATTACAAATCTAATTACATTTCCAAAAAAGTATTTAAATACACGATACAAATACAACCAAATGTATTTGGTCTCCTCCAAATACTTTTCCAAATACTTTCCTCAAAATTTGCGTCAGCGACTTCAGGGCACCTGCAACGGGTTTCTGGGTATCTCATTTTTATTTTGCATTGCACACTCGGGAGTTAGTGTGCGAGGATCTAGTGACTTAATAGAAATATAATCACACAAAAAAATGTAATCAGCTTGGACGTAATAGGTGAAAAAAGTACAGAGCTTCAAGCAGCTTTTATTGTCGATTACATTTTGGTATAGAACAACAAAGAACCAGGACGACCAAGATGCGCAGCACTAGCTAGAGAATTTTTTATTGTTGCAAATCTCACCAGTTACAAAAATCTGGACGACCCGTGCATTTAGAATGTTCCAGGCAAAAATGTGGAAGGAAACCAGGCTAGAAAGCATCACAAGTTGCCACAGGCACTTATTTAGCCAGTCTGCCTGTGAACGTCGATTTCGTCACTATTCTTGCCCTGGACTAGCACCGTAATCACAAAGTCACTAAACGCTTGTGCTTGATTGAGAGACATTGCATTCGGTGCAGAACGTAGTTGTCTTCCTGCTCTGGACAGTGACAATAAATTCGAGGGATGTATTTTCGCCCACAAAATTGTATTTAATTACAATTGTATTTGAAATACTCACGTTTTAGTATTTAAATACACACGTCAAATAGATTACCCAATTTGTAATTAAATACAAATGCAAAATACACAAAGTATTTAAAATACTGCCCATCCCTGTTCAGCCCTAAGCTGACAGTGTTGTGGAAGCTACGTGCTCCTTGGGCCAGCCACACGCTCGTCACCCCACGGGTACTTCGAAGTTCGAACGGCTCGGTAGTAACGCACATCGCTGACAACGCCACCAAGGGCAAAGCTCATAAGCACGCCTGCCTTGCTACTCCACGAACGCGGGAAATCTTTTCTTTCTGTTTTTGTTTGCGCCGGACATCCCATGACGCATCGCGCTCTCCGCTCGCTCCTCTTCGAGCGCTTGCTCGAGTGCACCGTTTGGAACGAAAACGTTCAAAATACAAACGTGCGATTATCATTTACGGTTATTATCCGTCATGCTTGACTCATTTCCGAACGAAATTCGAATATTTCAATTTTTGTTTCCGTACCCCTTTAAATGCTGTGAGCATCTTTTTCTTCTTCTTTTTTTTTTTTTTTGCTGATATTATTATTTGGGTTAATGTGCAGGTTGTCGCGATTTCAGACCCAGGCTGTTCCATCTGGGTCTGAAATCGTGACGATCTCTCGCTTGTAACGGCTAAGGGCATCGCGCGAAATACTTTTGTAGAGTCCAGTGGTGAGCGCAGCGGGAATTCCGGCGGCGCACCGCCTGGGTATCGGTTTCTATCTCGGTTGGTACCGCGCGGTACCAATGGCTCTGCAGAACCACTGGAACCAGACGGTTCCGCCTGGATCTGAAATAGGGGCACCGGTTTGTATCCCGTCTGGAACTGCGCGGTTCGAGGCGAGATACAAACTGGTGTCACAAGTTTAGATCCAGGCGGAACCAGCATTTTTTATTCCGGTCAGCCTCGGACATTTTCGTACGGCACCTGAAATGCCGAGACTCGATCCAAAATGGGCCGTATAAATCGGCGCCTGCGGGTAAAGAAGTCTAAACTTTTTGTCTAAGGTCGGTTTTATCTTGCAAAATTACGAAGCGTAGCTCCCTCCTCGTCAAGTTCAATTAGACTCATCGAGATATGTTGATATAATCTTGAGAAACTCGCGGGAATCTAAGCTGTAGAAATAAAAAAAAAAAAAGAGGCTGCAGCATTCGACTGTAGTTGGGACCATACCTCGGCAAACCTCACTCATGAGGGCCCTCACTCACCCTCACTCACCCTCATCTTCACAGGTGAGGTGAGGGTGAGTGAGTTTCTGAACCAGGAAAATTCATGAGTGTGAGGGTGAGTGAGGGCCGTGAGGGCTGTGAGGGCGGTGAGGGCGGTGAGGGCCGTGAGGGCCATGAGTGCGTGAGGGGCGTGAGGGCGGTGAGTGGCGTGAGGGCCATGAGTGCGTGAGTGGTGTGAGCCTGTGAGGGCGGTGAGTGCGTGAGGGGTGTGAGGGCCATGAGTGCGTGAGGGCAGTGAGTGGCATGAGAGGCGTGAGGGCCGTGAGGGCGGTGAGTGCATGAGGTGTGTGAGGGCCATGAGTGCGTGAGTGCGGTGAGTGCGTGAAGCTCCCTTCAGATCGAGCATCTCTCTCAGCAATTTTGGTGTTAATGGCGGGTTGTTCTCTAGCTTTCCCTAGATCGACACGAATTGCTGAGATCGGGTCCGGCTCGAAATAAGCAAGCAACTCAGAGCAATTCGAATACGTTTGAAGCGGCTTGCATCCAATCAGGGACGCAAAATTTTCACGTGATGCCTCGTGCCGGTGATGATATGACACCGAAATACTTGGTTCTGGTTTGAAATTACGTTTTTTTGGAAATAAACTGTTTCAGAAAGGTGCATTAGTATTCTTAACGAGATTTAAATGCATAAAAACTCGTTTATAACGCGTAATTGTGTCTAAATAGGGCAAGAAAAATAAAATTTTATGATGACGATGGCAAATTGCCGTGAGGGCGGTGAGGGCCGTGAGGGCAGTGAGGGCGGTGAGTGAGTGAGGGGCGTAAGGGCCGTGAGGGCGGTGAGAGCCGTGAGGGTGGTGAGGGCCATGAGGGCGGTGAGGGCCGTGAGGGCGGTGAGTGGCGTGAGGGCCGTGAGGGCGGTGGGGGCCGTGAGGGCGGTGAGTGGCGTGAGGGCGGTGAGTGGCGTGAGGGCGGTGAGTGGCGTGAGGGCCATGAGTGAGTGAGGGGCGTGAGGGCCGTGAGGGCGGTGAGGGGCGTGAGGGCCGTGAGGGCGGTGAGTGCGTGAGGGCCGTGAGGTTCAGTGAGGGTGAGTGAAGGGCTGAAGGTGAGTGTGACTGTGAGGGTGAGGGTGAGTGAGGGGCTGAAGGTGAGTGTAGCTGTGAGGGTGAGGGTGAGTGAGGGGCTTAGGTGAGTGTGGCTGTGAGGGTGAGGGTGAGTGAGGGCGACCTAAAATGCCGACCTCTGGTTGGGACTTCCCATCGGTCTTGAAAAGTACCCATGAACGCTAGCTTCCATTCAGGCTGATTCATTCGCCCGCTGCTTGCCAATAGGAAACATATTCACTGGCGACCATTGCTGTGTGCGCGACTGCTGAGCGCGTGCTGGCGGCGAGCTTCCACAGTTCTGTAACGAGCCTTTCCTGCCATTAAGATTGCCGGCCTTAGTAGCATATTAATGTGACCTCGTATATGGCGTCCGGTGAACGCCCCCTAGATCGAGATCACGCTATACCAAAGTGTCCTTCTTTCAGCAGTCATCTGGAATTTGTCATTTTGATTGTGGCAGGCCCGAGCGTTGACCACGTTTGGGTACTCGCATTGCCCTTGTTGCCCCAATATGCGTGCCTAGGAACAACCTTTCCACGATATCAGCTGGCTTCTTTACCACGCCCCAAGAACCAGCGAAGGTGGTGAGCTTGCTGAGGACCTTGTACTATAATTTTGCACATATCTTATTTAAAAGAGACCAGTGCGAGGCAAGCAAGACGCGCGCACTTTTGTGCATCATTTCGTACGCAGGCGATCAAAAAGCTTACCGACACCAATTCAAGTAATGACCACTCGACGACAGATGAGGACTCCGAAAACGTGCAAGGGATCATGTGAACACGAGCGCATTACTGCTTTTCAGCATTAATGCTGAGTGCTTCCAAGAAAAGCTAAGCGAGGTCAGTTCGCTCACCATCTTGAAAAAGAATATGACAATATTGTGCTTTGACATTCAATAACACGGTGTTCAAAAGAAATTATGTACCCCTATTTTCAGGCAACAGATACCAACCAACCGTTTCTCCGAGCGCTAATGATTTCATTTAAAGGGATACTTCAACGAAATTTGAAATATTCCCGTCGTGTTCAAAAATAGGTTGAATATGATCCACAATATCCGTAAATGACAATCGCACGTTTGCATTTTGATCCTGGTGGCTGTATTTTTCGTTATAAACGGCCCACTCTGGCAAGCGCTCGGAGAAGGCCCAGCTTAGAGCACGTGACATCCAACGCAATCGTGACGTAGGTCGTCTCAAGACGAGCAAAGCTACGGCGAGGCTGACGTCGAGAGGATGGCCTAGTCGTTCCAGCCACCGAAGCGGCTGCTTTTGTACGAATTTTGAGTGACGGGTTAATCTTCTATAATCTTCTAGGGGGACAATAGCGACTTCTGCGACACACAAAAGGGATTCTCGGGAAGAGGGGAGTTCCTCCTTCCCCCTTCTCTCGTCGTGGCCGGAGACGAGACAACCCCCGTCACTAGCTGTCAAGGTTCCTAGACGAGCATTACAAACGAGGCGTTAGCGACATCCACCAGGTGCTCTTTGCTAATCGTTTAATTCGTTTTAAAACTCCTTTTCAAGACTTTTTTAACAAGATATTGGTATGTTCCATGTGATACTGCTTTTTTGAACACATATAGACCAAAAAATGAGCGCCGAAATTTCGTTGTAGTATCCCTTTAAAGGGGGACACCGACCTAACGTAAGCTTGAAACTTGACAGATCTTCTTAATCTGCGCCCACTCCCCCTCCTGACTTGTAAAATACACTTGAGGGTTAAAATACTGTTCGTCCGCCTAGTCAGTCTGCTTATTTACTCAGCTATACAAAATATTTTTCCAACCCTTCATCTCCCATTCCCTTTTTCTTTTCTTTTTTTTTTTAAGGGGGCGGTTTTAAGCTAGAACGTCACGGGATGCGAGTATCCCTGGGCGACAGGCCGTTTTAGCAATTCAGGTCAAGAGTTCAGAGGACGCTCCTCCCACCTCTTTCCGCTTTAGCAGAGCGGAGGCTGGAAAGGAAATCGCCTGCTCTAAACAACAGTAACCGAACCGCTATTATTTTCGATTTGGGTCCCTAGTAGGGTGGGGTCACCACGTAGTGAATTAGAACTCCCGCTGAGCCTCCACAACTGAACTGATCAAGTCACCTTGGATGAACCGGCACATACTTGTGACGTCACGTCAACCTATGACATCACGCGACGTCATGGCGTCACGCGACTCTGACGTTTCGGTAACACGTGACGTCACAGTCACGTGACCTCGTGACATCACGAGACGTCGTAATGCCACGCGAAAACATGACGTCACGGTGTTATGTGGCGTCAGTGACGCGTGAGTGTGACGTCACGTGAGACTTCACGCTGTCACGTGACATCACGACCTCACAGTCCTTCATAGTGTTTCTGTTAAAAAAGAAAAGAAAGAGTTGACGCCGAGCACAGTTAGTTGACGATGTATGTACAGGTGTCCCCAAGCATTTAGAAACGTGAGCAGACGTACCTAAAACTTCGTAGAATTTGTTTGACGTACTTGCACTCGCTGTTCAACGACGCGAGGCTCGCGGGGCTTGCGCGGACTCTGCGTGAAGCCGGACTGGCCGGACCAAACGGCCCGCAGGTCCATCGAATGCCGATAACTTGCCTTCCTATTAGTTCGCGCCTGCTCGTCTGAAAGCCAAAAAGCCGAACGCTCTCCCAGCCAGCTGTGAACGTCCAGAGGAGCAGCTGTACAACGTTATTCACGTCGAGAGACCTTTCTGGCGGGGGAACACTACGTTTGTGTGTATAGCGTGCTGCCCGGCGACTTTTTTTTTTTGTATTTTTACGAATTTGTTTGTTCGCACACGAAGCTCTGGAGGGCGGAAGCAAGAAGCGACGCGTGGAACTGCTGCACACTTCTGTATCTCTCTTCCATGTATATACTTCGTTTCATACCACGGTGTATAGATAGATATATGCCGTGTTTCCTGTTCAGCGTAGAGCCCTATCATAGCTGACACTATACGGGAAGAGGGGGTACATAAACATAAAAAAAAAAAAAAAAATCAGTAAAGTAACGAAATTCTGCTACTTTTAATCCGATACCATATTATTAAGCTACTCATCACAGATTTCTGCCTATCTGGTATTTGGCCTCCTGATGAGCACTAGGGATGCGCAGTAGACCATTTGAGCTTACAGTACTTGCAGACCATTGCGCCGCGAGTATCCGGAGCAGCAGTACGCACTCCTAGTTCACATTCGCACCCTTTTCGAAGGACCTAACGACCTTGACGTCGTCCTAGACGTCGCCCTCGACATCGTCCCCTAAGACGCGTCGTCCTTGAGGTCACCCAAGACTCAAGAGGCCGCGCTTGAGGTCGTCCAAGAGGCCGCCCTTGAGATTACCCTAGAGGTCGTCCTAGTGCAGGGCCTGTGACTCGCGGGGACGCGGCCCGCAGGCAACCGGCTACAAGTCCCGGTTCTCATGTATCGATCGCTAAAAATGGCATATTCACATAGTTTATACCTATATGTGTTCATTTGCCTTTTGTTTCGCTTTATTTTCTGCTTCCCAGTTTTTTACCATGTTAAACCCCTGTACAACAATTAAGCTACTAGGCTGCAAGCGCGAGCTCTTCGTTGAAGAATGCATCTCGGATGCGCGAACTCTCGATCAGTCAGTTCATGCAGTGATGGTCCGGGTCATAATTTTGATATTTTTGTTGAAAATATATATGAAAGCCATGTTTTTGGGAGGAACATTTAGCTATATATAAACGCCGTAACAATTACAATTTTTTTTTTTTTTCGCTGAGATATAAAATAGAGAAGCTCGAGGCGAGGAAATTGAGGACATTTAGCGATGCTACTTTGCACAGTCGCCATTTTTCCATTAAAGCTTTCACGTCACCATAACTTTTTAGTACATTTTACAAGAGTTTTACGAGACATACACAAAAATTAAAAATATCAATAAAATATTTCTATGCAAAAAAAAAAAAAAATCGAACATGCTATAAAACGCCTTTTAGAGACATATTCACAATTTTTTTTCCCGAAAGTTCTTTTTTGTAATGCTTAACAAAACATATCAAAATGCTTGTCTTTAAATTATCTTTACAAATATATCAAATTAATATAACTACCCTTAATTGTGTCCTTGTTATTAAGGCGGAAATGCAGCTATTTCCGAAAAAGTGGCAAGATTGGGTGGGTGTCAAGATATTAAAAAAAAAAAAAAAAAACCTCCATTTTTTTTTTTTTTTATAACTCCCCTTGGCACTTTGCACGCAGTGACTTGAACTAACCTGTGATGGCAAAACATTGAGTAACATATGACCTCCAAACGGAAAAAGCTACGACAAACCTTCACTCGGAGCGAGCCGACGTCTTCATAATAAATGGCGTGAATAAACTTAAACCTAAAACACTTCCCCCTTCGATATTTAAGAGAATCCCAACCTAATCTGTGTTACACTTCCGTGCAACTGGTGTAGGTGCTATAGTACGTCACTTGTCGCAAACCTTAGTGCCTGGTTTTGAACCCGCCCTAATTTATATGACAGGTAATCCAGTGGGGGATATATATCACACAAGAATATTTCAAAATCTTTTCTACGTCACGCGATGTATTCTCAAAATATATCCGGATAAGACGCACCATTCTCCGCCCTCCGCTACCCGCTGCGATACCCGGAACTCTACAGTCAAAACTGTAGAGTTCCGGCAGGCGCAGTAGCAACTTCTTCGTTGCGGAAGGCTTAGCGGAGGGGGAAACACGGTTTACGAAAACTCCCTATTGCCTTTTAAATTGGACGAAAAGTAAACTCCCATGTACTTATATTTGTCTTCATCAGAAGTCTAAAAGCGTATCGGCTAAGGGGCCGGATTGGGGATCTGTCACAGTATCAAGAGGCCGAAAATAAACAAGGATAAATGAGGAAATACAAAATGTACAAACATGAGCGTCACTGCAAAAACCGCAGGCATCTGCTGACCGGGCAGGCCCGGGCGGGCCGAATCTGGTCCGCGGACCAAGGTTTGCAGACGCCTGGTCTACATGCTCAAGTATGACATTTTTAACCAGTGGCCAAGTCAGGAAAGTTGCACAATGAGAAAAAAAAAATTTTTGATACGAGTTAAAAATGCGCAAGAGCCCGTGCGTACCTAAAGCTCTTCAATGTGTTTCCGTGTGTCTTTCAAGTATTTCTTTATTGGCGACGTGCGCGACCTGAAGCGTCGCTGTGATCGGCCATCCACGATTGGCCAAACGTTTACAATGACGTCTTGAGTAGGATCATTTGTGCTCTCATCGACGCAAATAAGAGCAATGTCAGACTGTCACCCTTCACGGCGTTGATTGAGGAACGTGATTGCTACCCTTCCATCGTGCTTTTTACGCGCCATCGAACTTGTCGCTTGTAGGATATGAACCATAACAAAGATAGGAACCATAACAAGCGTGATGCGCCCGTTTGTTTTCATCGGAGGGGGAAAACTCTAATCTCCCTCTCGTGGCTTGCACAACGCTAAGTCAAAGTCGAAAGAAAAAGCAAATATTTACAGGAAGGCAAAACCCTCTCCCGCGTTGGCCACGACGTCGGAGGGATATATGAATCCTTTTGAGGGGAATTTCCCGCTACCTTTGCCGCTACCGTTGGGCGTACGTTTAGCCTTTGTAATGTTACACGAGACAGGGTATAGACAATTGCAAGCATGGTGCCACGACTGGTGCCCCATGAATGCAAGCTCGTGCAGCTTGCGCGTGAACATATAGATTTGGCAAGGTTGAAATTGCGCGGTCTTGTCCGCACGAGCAGGTCGGCGCCGGCTGGCGCGGTACGATACTCATCCAGATCAAAATGGGCAGGGGTGGGGTGCCTCAATGTCCTTCTGTTTAGGGTGATGCCACCCTTTGTAGTACCACATGCCGACAGCACGCGCTCACGGGAAAAATACAAAGAAATCGACGAAAACAAAATGTCGCCATAGCACAGTCAGCGCCACAAGCGCGTGCAGGGACACGCTCTTTCACGCGCTTCTGAACAAAAAATAAAAGTAAAGGTGTGTGACAAAATGGCGAGATGCCACCACCCTATGCAAAGCGCACATGAAGGCACCCTAGGCAGGGGTAATAACCAAATAAAAAAATGCAAAGAATAAAAAAAAAAATCTTTTTTTTTTTTTTTTGAAGAGCTGAAAGGAAAATCTGCTTTACTGAAATGACCCATTTCTGTACCCGTGTGCACTATCACTCGCTCACAAAAAAAAAAAAAAAAAAGGGGGGGGGGGGGCGCGAAGGGCGGCGCAGGTTATCAATGCGATAACTGCGAAGTACACCCAACATGACGAGGCCATTTTCTGCTCAGAAGAGAACGAAGACCGCGACCGTGGTGGGTGTTCGAAATTAAGCTCCGTGGCACGCGCCCTGCCCGCTGTCTGCCGTCGACGAGCGAGACAAGAACACGCAGACGATGACGTCCGGATGTTCGACCCCATCGAATACCGACCGTCAGAACATCAAGCTGAAGAGCTACGCGGACCTGCTGGGACAGTGCAGACTGTCCTGTAGCAGCAGCGGGGGAGGAAGCAGCAGCAGCAGCAGCAGCAGTAGTAGCAGCAGCGGCGACGACAGTAGTTCGCAGGATTCAGATTCGGAGACGCTGGATGTCGTCGGTAGAGAGGGGGATCCCCAGCAGGCGAGCCTGGTCAGCACCACGACCCTAGGGAGTGGGGACGGTGTCGACGACGCGGTGTCGGCTGGCCGGTCGGAGGGCAACAACTATTCGTCTTCGGAGGCCGACGATTCCGAGAATGAGACCAGGACGGCCCACGTCACCAGGTCCGCCGTGATGGTTCCGCAGGTGACGCTGGCCAACAAGGGGGAGTTCTTGTCCAATATGGAGGTGCAGATCAGTCCGCAAGGGAGGTAAGCGGCTACGGAGCGGGGGTTGGGAGCTAAGGGCGACTAGGGCCATACATCGCCATTCACGGCGCATGCTCAGAACGAGCCCTCAGCTCTAAGAACTGTGCGTAAATGCTGAGCGCGTGCTGCGATGTTGAACTTCCAGTTCTTTTGCAATGTGCATTCCACATCATCAAGATTGCCGGTCTTATCAACCTACAAATGCGAGCTCGTTCTGAGCATGCGCTCTAAACAGCGCCCTTAACTATGGCGTCCAGCGAACACCCCCCATAAGCACGTTGCAGAGTGGTGTGGAAGCTCGCACTCAGAAGCAATGGACCGCGGTGTAAGACCGTGGCTGAGTCAGACACCTGCAAATCTACGTGTAGTACAAAGTTCCGCCCTAACGACTTCATATTGACCTTTTTCGGAGGTGTGTCGCTGCTGCGCTCTGTATGTTTTTTTCAAGTACAAATACACGGTGCGTGTATTTGTACTTTATTTTGTTGCCCCCCAGTCTCAAGTTTTCTTAGTGTTTCGTTTTTTTTTCCCTTTTTTCCTATTTGTTGTTTATCACATCGAACATTTCGTGTCGTCCAGTGTGGAAAGCGTGTCATGTGACTTCCTGATCGGGTGTGGTGATTTCTGATACGCGGAGCACCACGCCAGTGAGCGCTTCCATCATATGCCGCCCAACTTGTATCCGCTGCCGCGACATCGATTTCGTGAACTATAGTCAGCGACAGGTCAAGAACGAAGTGGAAGCTCCTCCCACCTCAGAAGTAACCCCGGAAAAGGCCAACTGCGCGGCTTTTTCTAACGGCTGTCAATGGCGAGCAACTTTGCCCTTTGTGGTATGGTGCGGTGCGGTGAGGGACGGAGGCGGAGCCACCGTAATGAGGTCATAAGGCGTAAACGTGTGGGCCAGGTGGTATTTTTGTAATGAGCTGCCGCAGACTGTCGCCGCGCGAACGGGTGGGCCGGATCTACACCGTAAAAGAATGTTTGTAATATAGCAAAAAACATCCGAAAATTTTAGGTCAAAATAAGGAAGCGGTTCTGTTGGATACGGACAAGCTTATCGGTTAAAACAACAGGGTTAACGTTATTCGTCAAGAACCGAAGTTTTTGGTAAATAAAGTCTAAAGATACTTGTATTATCGGTAAAAAAAAAATTTTATTACACTAAAAAGCGTCGTTTTTCCTTAAACAAACGCTCTACCATAGAAAACAAAGCTTCCGTTTTTCCCACACCCCAAACATTTTGCGTGAATAAACGGGTTAAAAAGAGTCAGATGACTGTAAAAATACAGGACTTTAGATATTCCTGCAAGAATGATTATCATTAAATGAATAAGCGAAGTCACAGCTAAGAGAAATTATTTTATGAAGGAAGGTTTCTTTTCGAATGAAATCCGAACAACGGAGCGCGTGGCCGTAGCGATAGCGGCTTCGCGGCGTTTGCGCAGCATTCACGGTGATGCGCACGTGGTCGCCTCCTTCCGCTCCCGTTCTTCTTCCTCCAAGCAAACTGCACGCGGCCGACCCATCGTGAGTCCAAAGGGCAACTGATGAACGCGGACGCCGGGGAAAAAGGGTTGGGGGAAAGACGGCACGGAACACAATGGGCGACTCTCCTCGTCGTACGCGAGGGTGACGGTGAACTGGCTCGAGTTGGGTAGGGAGCCTTCATGTGAGCTTTGCTAGAGTAATGCCACCCTTTGTAATGCCACTCGCCGACAAACCAGCAGCCATTTTGGTTCTCGGCCATAACCCTCCCGGAAACAAGCACCTTATCTCACAAGTTCGGAGCAGCGTTGTGGAACCCACGGAGGGAGGATTAGCATTTTCTCCTTCGGATGGGAGGACCGATGGACACAAAGGCCACTTTCCGGCGCACGGGGAAACAATGAGAGAAACAAAATGGCGGTGGAAGAGGGTGTGGGAAAGGGAAACAGACAGTTGGCATCACACTATGCGAAGCGCACATGAAGGCACCATAGGCTCGAGTGCTCATAGATGGCGGTAGCTGTCTGGAGTTTTGTGTCGACACGCCGCTTGTGCGTGTCGACACACGCACAACGCACGCAGAAGAACCGAGCCCCTGAAAGCAGCCTTTGTATACATCCGAGGGGGAACGTAATCCCCGAAAGTCGTATTTGTTTTCAGTTGGAGGGGGAAAAACTCTAATCTCCCTCTCGTGGCTTCCACAATGCTAAGTCAAAGTAGAAAGATAAGGCAATTATGTACAGTGTTAGCGGAGAGAGCTCCACGACGGACACCTAGCGCCACCGGTGGAGGGAGAGGAGCATCGCGGGGAGAGCCAACACCACCTAGAGGAGAAGGCCAGCACACGCCTCCGGTGACGTCACGGCAGCAGGCTGACGAGCGCCGCGCTATAGAGCTGAGCTGAAGGCTTCGCGCGTAGCTTTTACGTCGTAGAAACGCGGGTTTCCGCTCTATTTATTTTTTATGAGCTAACGTGAGAACTGTGAACGCCGAGTGATTTAAAGAACCAATTTTAGAACGCAGGAAAATTCTTATAACCTACAATTATTGTAGTGAAATACAAGAAAGTGATATCTTGAGACAGATGTGTTATTTTTTAAGCGATAAACTGCGTGGTGTAATTATCTCTGAACGACATGGGACTTGTGTAATAAAAAAGAATCCCTATGAAATGACAATAATCGAAGTTGTAGGACCAGATAAAACGAACTGAAGTAACAATTGGATAAATGATGCAGAGGCATTCATTTCATTTAATTTCATTCACCTCAAAGGCCTCCAAAGACGCATTACATCAGGGGGAATTAAAAAAAATAAAAGACAAAATAGTAACTGAACATAAAAGAGACACCAACAAAAAGAAAATGTCACACACACACACACACAAAACCGCTTATTAGCATGTTATTGTTATGATGCAGTTTTACAAATCAAAGTTCAGTTACACAAATTTATGTGGAAGATTTATGCTAGCTTTTAAAGCGGAGACACTAGTTTCGAATGAATAATCAGTACATACAAATCTGTCTGCTTTGTTCTGAAGATTCGAGCCTCTAGATTATAGGTAACTTAGGTGTGGATTCCAAATTATGCTCGCATATTCTAATGGTGGGAGGATAAATGTTTTGTATGCGAGTAGTTTTGGCTTGAATAAGAGCTAGATCCCTACTAAAAATCTCATTTGTATGAGAAACTTCTGTGTCCAATAAACACGTATGAATCATACAAGATGTATAAGAACATATAAGAGCCCTATAAGAAGTAGATTAGAATAATATAAGAAATTTGTAAGAAGTTTCTTATATATCTTATATAGTTCTTATATGGTTATCATATATCTTGCATGATTCATGTGTTTATTGAACACAAGAATTTTCTCGTACAAATGGCTTTTTCACAAATTAAGTGTTTTAATGCGCTATTTGTTATTTGCTCAATCCATGATAATGAGTCTGTGAAATAAGCGCCCAAATACTTGTACGACAGTGAGTCTTCTAGTGGTTTGGAAAGTAACGAGTACTGGGTTAGTGTTTTAGTGGAGGACTTAATTATGGACAATTCTTTGCATTTTAATGTGTTAATGTTCATCTGCCATAGGGAACACCATGATGATATTGTATCTAAATCGTCTTGTGATTAATATAGGTGTATTAATTTTCCGGTAAATAACTCACGCATTAGCAAACAGTCTAAATGTCGATTTAATTGATAATGGTAGGTCATTGATATATATTAGAAACAAAGAGGCCCGAGTACACTACCCTTAGGGACATCTGATGCAACAGCAACGGGACCCAAATTGCCAGACAAGTATAAAAGTAATAACATTCTAAAATTGTGATGTGCTGGCTTGAAAAATGTATTGCATAGTTTGAAAAATGTATTGCACATATTTTGAAAAATGTATTCCACATATTTTGGCAAACTTTTCTTAGACCTGTGATCAACCTGCATAGGTTCAGCAATTCAAAGCACTCTGCCTGTTCAAATATAGTACTTGTTTTGCAGCAAGCAACCTATCTGGTTACATCATCAAAAAACACCTGTGACCTATTTCTTGGCAATGTCATAATGTGAAAACTTTATATTTGCAAAAAAAAAAGTGCCGCAATACTCGTGCGTTGCCCCATATGCAGATGTACTTCGACAGTCCTACCGAGTCTGTGAAACGACACAGTTAGGGCAGCTAAAAACAAGTTTTGTACACAAACAGAAGTGGGCACGGGAGCTTCATATTCAAAGTTGCTTGCATTTACAATGCAGAAGAGTCATAAAGAAGAAATTGGTCACCTTTGAACACTGCGAAACGAGCCTCCTGGTATCCATAAGTTCTGAAAATATCCGTCTTCAAAAACATTTATACACATGCATCTTAGATGCTGTAGATTATGTGACACCGAGACACACAATATCTGTGCAGCATGTTGGCATTTACGTTGTAGCACCACAAGATACCCAACAGACTGCTACAAGGACACCGATTATCTGCACACGCACACACACACAGATCGATCGACTTCAGAAAGCAGTTGCCTTTGCATGAGGATGAAGCGCAAGCATGTTGCTGGCCGGACAGAAACTAATTTGTTTAGCCTTGACCTCTTAGTGTATCTTGCAACAAAGGTTTCTCAGTTGAAAGTTTTCACTGCAGTCCAACACATGCTTCAGCTCGAACTCACGATGGGTTCATCATCACAGGCGTCAGAAATACTCTTCCTTGGTCCGAGTTCGCTTCTTGACATCCGTGACGGTTGGCAGCGAGTGTCTTTGATCGAGTTTCAGCTTTTCATTTCTTCTGTTTGGCATTCTTGGCATTAATGCAAACATTCATTTCGCTACAGCATTTACACCAGCTCTGTCTTCCTGTGCAAGCAAACTGTAGCCAACTTGTTTCGTGCTGTCGATGCGGCCTTGCATTTTTCGCCCCTTAGGTTTTTCAAGGTGGTGTAGACTGCACAGCTGGCCACATAGCCCAAGGCCGGGAGGCTGTGCCTTATTTTTTTTACAGCCCAGGGCCACATTGCAGGTATACCACGTTGCAGGTAGGGCGTCAAGTATCCGCTCGCTTGGGAAGACCTTTCTAGTTTCCATTGCTAGCTGTAGTGACTGTTGACATTGTGCTCCACAGCAGTATTCTGTTTTCCTCTTCGCAAATGTGCCTTGTAGACACGTGATATTAGAAGCAAGCCAGTTGCCTATACATTCCGAAGTACTCTTCTAAGGTGTCAGTTTTCAGCTTGTCCCATGGAGGCCGTACAGTAGCCAGAGTTCGTCAAAGCAGTATCCGGGATGTGTGACCGCTTCTGCAGGAAATAGAACGAAAAAGGAGGAAATCATATTAATCTAAAGAAAGGTAATGGAATCAAAAATGGTTAAAAAAAAACAACAACAACAAGAAGAAAGAATGCTCTTCTTTAAGCTGAAGTGGTTCCGTATTTGACAGAAAACACTGGCAGTGTTTCGATCTGGTATTTTGGATCACAAAAATCAAAATTATTCTTGAATTTGATGTGCCAAATGCGCTATAATAGTAATAATAATAATAACAATGCCTATTGCACGAGCACATAGAACTAAACAGAGAAAATAATAATAATTAATAGAGCTTCCTGGTGTGTGGTGGGATTCTTTGGGGAGCCTGAAGCGGCTCTAGCAAAATCGTGAGTGGATAAGTAAACTGATCAATGAACCATATTCCGGCTTGCGTGCACTCCAAACTACAGCTCAGAGACCCGCTGAAATATAGGTCTTACTAGTTAGCTGTAGCGGATCATTTTTGCGCTCTGATGAGGATACGCGGAAACGACACAATGTACTTCTGTTGTTTTTTTTTTTTTAATTGATGTGCTGGTTGCAACCGCGATAACCTATCACTTGCGTAGCTTGCGAAAACATTCCAACCTGAACTCATAAATCAAGTCATTTTTATTTAATTCTGCACCTGCAAGTAGCGCCATCATTTGAATATGTTGCTTCCAGGCCACAACCAAATCACTCCCAAGAATGCATTCAGCGAAAAGTAAAAAAAAAAAAAAAACGAAACCACGATGATAAAAATTAAAAAGTTCTCACCCTGCCATGCCGTCAAGGAGCGAGATCTTCCCATCGATTCGCTGTATAGTCCACGCTTCCGTAGTCATCCTTGCAGAAACTCAAATATGGACACTTTCACATCCAGTTTTCCGTCAAAGTGCAGTACACTGTAGTCAAAGCGCGGATAAACAACATCTGTACCGAATGACACCACCGACAACCGAAAGGCAGCTTTCATGTCCACACACGAGGCCGCGACAGCACATTCCAAAATGTGCTCGATCTCACTCGAGAGTTGAACCTCTGACCCTCGGCGTCCAAAAACCTACTCGCTTCTAGAGTTGTTCTAGTTGATTCCTCCAGCCTTATTGTCACGTGACCCAACCCCCAGGAGTAAGTAAAAAAAGCCGTCGAAGAAAGGAACGCGACAAACGACCGTTGAAGGAGAAAAAGGAAGAAAAAAAAAAAAAAACGCAACGCCGTGGCGTTTTTTTTTTTTTTTCGCGCCCCGTCAAGCGTAGAGGGAAAGGAAAAGTAAAAGAGAACGTGCATTGCAAAGAAGCCAACTGTCAAGGGGAGCCTTGCGGAGAAGCGCACTACCAGTTCAGCCTACTCATGCCGACGCTCCTTGAAGGGAGAGAGGGAAGCGCTCCGGCTTTCCATCTAGGTGGTGTTGGGAGAGCTCGCGCACGTCATGTCGTCACGATGAATTGTAACCCATTTTAATTCGCATTGTATCGTTGAGTTTCAATTATTATCGCTTATTCTTGAGCTTATCCACGACTAACAGAAAGGCAAGACCGCCCTCGCGCGTTGGCCGCGACGTTCTTACCCTGTAACTTACTGCAGCCCTTAACGGGATTCGAGCCCACGAACCCTTCGGTTGCGAGCCAGACAAGCTGCTGACTAGGTCACCGTGTCTGTTGCACTTGGTGCTCACTGCCAGGAAGAGCATACGAGAAGCGAATGAGAAGGCGATGTGAACAGGGCCATGGGAAGAACGCTGTCGCGTTCTTCCCATGCGAGATCAGTTTAGCCGCTCATGGCAGACCCCACGACGAAAATGAGCGCCGTGACAATGCGCCTTTTCACGAAGTAGAGTGACTCGAGCAAACGTCTGGCTTCTTGCAGGTTGATGCAACCCGTGCCGACAGTGAGGTTTGCAAACCTCCTCGACGACCTGCAGTACGCCGTCTGGATCAGCTTCGTTCAAGAGTGCGGTCAAATCGGTTCGTGAGTGTTTTGCGTGCCGGAGCTCGCGTTAATTTCGCCCGAATTCTCGCAGCCGGCAACTACATGCATCCCGATGCACCCCTGCCCGGGTCGCACTGGAACCAGAGGCTGGTTTCGTTCTCGCGCCTCAAGCTCTTCACCTTCGACGGCTTCAACAGGACGCCCGTGGGTCAATACTGTTTTAACCGCACGCTTCCCTTCGGAGGGATTACTGGACAAATCCTACCGTTATATCCCGAGATTTCCCACCTAAAATCGAAAGAAAATCAGATGAAAGTAAGCAGCAGACTAACTTTTAATGAGCAATAATAAATTAAAAAAAAAAAAAGCGGACGATCAAAAATGCTTTTTAGATTTTGTGATCTGCGAAACTTGTGGTCGCACGACGGGGCAATGAACCACGGACGATTGTCCTTCCCAGTCAGAAATGTTCGCGTATCTCCTGCCGTGGCTAAGTAACACCATTTCTGTCGAGTTTAACACTGGCCAAGACCCTGCAATTACTTCATATGAACCACCTTTAAATGTTGGGGGGGGGGGGGGAATATGGGTGGGGCATCCTCGGGATATTACGGTAGATACTTAAGTTTTGATATATATTCTAACATTTCTGGTCGCTCATAAGAATCAGAATGTCATTCATTGGAGTTCCATCACAAACAGTACATCTGTGGAGGCTGCACCAACATTAGAAGTTTGAAGCACATGAAATATGTAGGTAATTTCCGAGACACTCGAGGTGCCCATTTGGCAGTATTCTTACGGAAGTGGTTTCAAAAGCTGATCTAGGCGCAGACAACGGCAAAATATTTTTTCGTGATACTTCCATAGTTATGTAGATTAGTTTTCTATAGTTATAAAACTAAAATTACACAGTAAAACCTTGTTGTAACAAAATGGGATATAACGAACTAATGGATATAACAAAGCAATCATAATTCCCCTTGCTTGCTAAGAGTGGAAAGAAATGGACAATGGTTATAACGAAATAATTACGATCGCTCCTTCAACTTCGTTATAACGAGGTTTTACTGTAATTCATATGCTGAACGAAGGGCTTTGCACGAGAACTGGTTGTCATATCTGCATTTGAAACTTTCCATTTTAATAGAATAAGTAACCTTTAAAGGTGCACTTAAACATTTTCTGCAATAGTCTATTTAAGGGGCCCCAACATATTCTATGGGCTCTAAGCATCCTAAGAAACCAAACCTAACATTAATGCGTGGCCGATTTCTCCAATTAAACTGGTATTACAGCTTACCTCTGAACTATTGCAAACACAAGGCACCGTCGGACCAGGAGCAGAAAAGCCCTTCTCGTCCGACGGAGCCCTCTGGTGTTGCTGACAGTTCCGAGGTAATTAGTCTTGTATACATATTTGAATGCGAAAGCATTAACGGTCCCATGGAGCAAGCTGACATCATCAGTCTGAAGCGCGAAAACGGCACCTAGTGTCAGCGATCCCAATAGGAGCTAAGTAAAGCCGACAGATTTCGCCCTCAGTCCCATTGGCTGGCACACGTCGATTGGCCGCTGCGCTCGTCAGTCTCCACGACCGCTCACCCCATGGCGCCGAGTGTCCATCAGCACTCCGTTAACACGGAGCGTCCAAGGTCACCAAGGGAGCACGCTCGCTGACTGGTGCCGAAAAGTGTGCGGCAGACGAAAAACTGAGCGGACAAGCGGCTTGCATGCTTCTGCATTCACAACTCGTAAGAAGCGCTTGGGTGTGCCCCGAGCTTTTTAATATATCAGCCATTCATGAATATAATGCTTGGTTTGTTAGGATACTTAGAGCCCACATATTGAATTGTGACCATAGACTCATAGAAAGTAGTTTAGTGCACCTAAGTGTGCACATATAGCATCTTAGTTCGCAAATGTTAGCAACACTCCACGAGGAGCCTCATTTCTATGTTTCTTGAGGTGACGGGTACAGATGGATCGGCTCTCCAGAGACCTACCTTATGTAGATAGTCTTACGAACCACACAACTGCATTTCTATTTTCTAGGTCTCTCTGGTCTGTAACAAGAGATACTTCCTCCAGATCAACTTCGGCATCGTGAATGAAGCAGGCCACATTTGGGCAAGCACCGTCATCCGCCAGGGAATCGTTGGAACGTGGTTTGTGGCAGTCAACTACAACAAGGCGTCGACATCCATGTCTTTGTCAAGCAAAAAGCCCAGGTACAGCCTGGTTCCCCGCGTTTTCTTGCTCGACCATCGTATATTTCGACTAATGCTGTTCTGTTCCATTTCTGCTTTCAGCAAGCGGCCGAAGCTTGAATGAATGATGCCGGTGGAGTTTCGTGTATTATACTGTGAATAAAGCTATTGCGTCCAATTCTCAGACACAGACACGCTGGGTAACATTTGTCCGTCTTCTTATGCAAGGCCGACTTGACAAGAAGAACTGGTCAGTCACTGACGCAAAGGAACTAGATTGCCGCTATGTTACGCAGCCTTGGGAGTATGAAGTCCAACTCCTTGGGAGTATGAAGTCCAACTAAATCTCAGCTTGAACACAGACATTTTTGTTTTAATGACACGATGGGTACATTTCCAGCCTCGGTTCCCAAACACACACTGATTGGTACACGGCTTGAGAAGGATATCAAAATAGTGCAGCCGTCATGCTCCTTCCACTGCTGACCTGCAAGAAGAAAAGTGAGTTTCGTACAAATAAGTGTATATTCAATTACCCTCCAAAGAATGGTTTCAGAAACTCGTTTTTATAATACAAAATCTATCTAAAAAAAAAAAAAAAAAAAATGTTTTTGGCATGCTAACAGTTTTTCAAGTTAGCAGGGGGCAAATTTTTATATGGACTGCTTCGTGCTCGTTTAGCTAAGGCCGAGCTAGACAGTGGCGTCCCTTACGGCGTTTGCTTTTGATTTCGAAAAAAATTAGTTTCTCTATTGTGTGGGGGCCACCCTTCAGTGCACTGCCGAACCACCCTTAACAACCGTTCCGACCACCATGGTTGACACTGTGTGCCAATGTACTCCTATGAAACATCCGTGGTGCGCCCACTGAAATTCCTTTGGCTTAAGATAAGTAGACGCTTGCTCATGAAAATTAGTTTTTTGAGAGGACGAAGCGTTCTGCCAATTGTAAAATACGGTGGAAGCGCCCACCACTAACATTTCCCAAACTATAGGTTAAGTGCCTGATTTGACCGACCAAGTGCCCATGTCCAGATCAACCCAATTTTCGATGAAAGTGGGGTGAGTGCTCCCCTGGTATTTTACAAAGTCCCTGCAGTCAGTGGGCCTCAAGGCTTGTAGCTCTAACTAGTTCAGAGATTCCTCCAATTCAGCTCTGGAGCCAAGAGGCCAACACAATGAGATTAAGGTGTCTTGCTAGGAGTTAAAGCATTGTAGGAGGGGTAAGGTCGCAGTGACCCCACTATGCTGCGATGGCAGAAAGAAACTATCCCCATTGTGAAGGCACTAAGGGGGGAATGGCCTGGGAAGGTCAACTTTTGAACCAATCCCTCAAGCTGATTCAAACTTTCAGGGTGAATTGAACCCCATGAGAATTGATGACATCTACAGTTTCAGCCTTGTAGGCCAATTCAACATATTACGCTTAAAAAGCTCCAGAAAAAAGTTACTTCAGTAGGAAATGTATTTAAAAAATAATTGCAATCCACAAAATGTTTGGTTTAATTTGAAGTAAAATACCCATAGTGCCAGTTAAGGTAAAAATTAATTGTAGAAAATGCTATTCTAAAGAAAAGCAATAACACCCAAAAAGAACAAAAAATTTTAACAAATTTATCTGTTTTAAAATATTATTTTCAGATTATGAGTACCTTAACTTGTTCCTCGGGAAATTTCACTCCAGAAGACCACCGAATGAAATTTTCACACTTTCAAAATGTCAAATGATACACTTCCTCATACCACATTTCCTGCCAAAAAGTGAAACTGAGAAAAATTTATTTGAAGTTTCAACTTTAGGTTTCTTTCTTGTCTATAAGCCCTAGGTAGGCAAAATTCACCTGGAGCACTGTTAGCCTATGCTCCAGGTGAATTTTGTGTGCTTGGGACTCGTACGTAGAAAACCGAAAAACCGGAACTTGAAACTTCAGATGCATGTTTCTCAATTTCACTTTTCTGCAGGAAACGATGTACGAAGAAATGTAATATCATTTGATGTTTGGAAAGTGTATAGACTTCATTCAGGTGTGTCCTGAGCTGAAGCGCAGCTCTTGAGGAGGAGGGGAGGGTACAAAGGGCAGCGTATGCTCCTCCTCCATACCCCCCCCTCGTCCTCCTCCATCTGCCCCTCCTCCCAGTTTCCCTGCTAAATTTAGCTGAAAAACTGACACCACGCGAGCTCAACACTAATTCAGTTTCCCTGCTAAATTTAGCGGGGTATTAGACTGCCAATACAGTTGCCGACCGATTTTTAAGACTCAGAGGGGACCCCGAAATTGTCCAAATAATTAAGCGGTCCGAAAAATTTAATTTAGCCAAAATATCAAATTTCCGTGCATATTCCACTGCGTATTGGCCACTTCCCACTTGTTGGATGTCCATGTTAGGTTCTCGTGCAACTTCCACTTTATATTGTTAATTTTTCACTTGTTCGTTGATCTGTTTGATCACGGTGTTGCGCTTTTCCGGCGCATTCGTTGACACTAACAGTGAAGTTGAAGTTGGCGCCATTTGGCACTACGGTGAAAGCTCGTAATTCAAACTTACCCAGAGACAATGTTTAGTCCACCAAGCTCGCTTCAATACGAAGCCTAGGGGCAAAAAAGCTTTGCGCTCAAAGAACACAAGACCGGCAAACGGCCGCTCTTCTCGCGGTCGCACTCGAAAAACACGGACCACGAGAACTGGAAGAACCATATAAGATTGGGCAGACGGCGGCCATGTTGGCTATAGCAGAGCAGGAAAACCTGACTATAGCCTCAACCCAGCTTGTTTATTGCATAGGACGTGCTGTCGAGGCTACTGGGCAAAATCAAAACAACCAAAATGGCGGCGACTAAGCTTGCGGCGCCATCGCAGCGGCTGTTTTGTGTCTGTAAACTGAGGAAATCACGCAAATTATGTCAGAAAAATCTAGCAATAAGCTTTATGGCGTCCGAAATTTCGGTCAATGTTATACATCAACTCTTATGGGGTGAGTGACGTTTCGCCGAAACCTCCGAATTATTGGCGTCCGAAAAATTGGTCGACGACTGTATTTAAGTTAGGACGAGGCATTGACCAAGCACTTGAATGGTGTTGGGTATCCCCGGTGCGCAGCAGACTCCTTGAATCAGGAGTTTGACTTGCGTGCGGCGTCGAAGAAATGAGCAAGCTCCCACGAGCAGTCCGTCGTCGGTACGACTGGTAATTGTGCCCGCTCTGCACCGAGCGCCAAAATGGCGGCCCCCCCAACACAGTCGTCGAATGTGGAGCCGACACTCCGAGCCTAGTTTTTCTAGACCCTTTTCAAAAGTGCGCACTCTCTAGCGGCTGCAGCCCCAATTACCCACCGTCGTTTAGGCGTGCACTACAAGCGTGCGTTAGAACACGAGGGCCTCGTCGGTGTTCGACGAGGACTTGAATCCAGTCGCACGCTATGTGCCCGAGCAATGGCGGCCACCAGTGGTGCTCATTGGACTTTTGAAAGGAATCTATAGCACTCTCCTCCAGAAAGACTCAAAAGTGGGATCACTCACGTTCCAGCCACGAGTCTCGAATGCTCTTGCCGCCGCCCGCGCTCAGTGGCGGCTGCGGTGCTCCCTCTCCTTGTCCCGGTAGCGGTCCTCGTGGTAGCGGTCCCTCTCTCGGCTGCGGTCCCGGTAGTCGCGCTCTCTGCTGCGCGACCGGTCCCGGCGGCTGGACTTCTCTCGGCGCGACGACCGTTCTCGGGACCTGTCCCGCTCCCTCGAGCGAGGTCGATCCTTGCTCCTGCGCGGAGCAGCCACACGTGCACAGTGTAGTCAGTCATTCGGAATGCACCGAGGCTGGCCTGCTGTAGCTCGTTTTGGCCCAAGACCGGATGCAGCCAGCTAATGGGACCGATCAAGCAGCGTCGAAAGCGCGAGTCGCTGGACCTTTTTTGTCTACGATTGGTTCAGCGATGACAGAACACGCATATTAAACAAACACCATGATGGTGCCCTTTTGATGCTGTCCCATGCCACGGGCTTAAGGGGGGACATGGGCCCAAGTTCTAAAATTTTTGACAAAAATTCATTTTTCAATTTTGAAGTTTTCGGTTTTAGAAACCAATTATACACCCTTACACTAAATTTCATAACCCTGCACCAAATAGTTCTGTTGATATAAAATATTTTCAACACATTGTGAGGCACTAACAAAGTAAAGGACTTCAATGTTTGAATGTATTTTTCTCTGTTCCGCTTTTTGATGCAAATTTCATACGAAGGAATCTTTTGTTCGAAGGTAAAAGTATTTTGATACCACAATCAAGATGTTTCTTAACTGAAATTTACTGGGGAATTGGGCTATCTACTTTATTTTGTTCTAAGTTAAAGTCCTCATTGAGAAAAAAACATGTTTTAAAAAATTGACATAGGACAGATATGCATCTCATATATTGAGGTAATCACTCTTCCTGAAATATTTACATTGGAGTTATAGAAACTAGATAGCCCGAAGTCCCACATCCCCCACTTTATATTCAAGCAGTTAAAATGATGCGTAATAGCTTCATTTGCATATCATAGATTTCTTAATGAAGAGTGACTTATCTTCTTATGCAGGTATGTAAAGTTGTCCTAGAGAGCTGAAAGTTTGCACAGTACACCTGCATCTGAAGTGAAATCTCCCTTGCAAATTTTATTTTGATCACTTCAGTAGTTAAAAAGTTCAATATCTAGCCAGTCGTAGCCAATGTTACTAGAACAACTCAGTTGGGAAACTGCCATAGAGCCTGCTCTGAAAAAGTAGCACCAAACCGTGCTCAAGAACCGAACTAAATGCGATTGCAATGCTGCCATTTCTCCTGCAGCAGCCACTTGGGAAACTGCATGGCTGCTTGTATTGGTTCGGGAGTATCGCATTCGATAGCATCCGCTGTGGCTGTTTTTATTTTGACTTTAATTGGTCATTTTGGTGCCAAAACTTGTACGGTGGAAGGGGTTTCAGGGATGCCGACCCCCACCTCCCAAGCGGACACGCCACGAATTACCACCAATGTTAGGACGCGTCCAGGTCGGGACGCGCTACCTGGAAGCATCGGTGAGACATGGTTTTACAAAAACAATATTAATATGTGCCACAAAACCTTGTAAAGATTTTAGAAAACATCACACGCCAGTTTTTTTCATACTAATCTCCAATAAACGTTTTTAGAAAAAAAACTGTCTTCCGTTTGTTTTTACGCAAAAAGACACTCTTTCTAAACGCTCAAAATGACCACAGTAACAAAAAAATTGAGCTGCCATCTTGGCGCCATCGAGCCTTGTAGTTTTGGTACTCTGACTCTAGTTCAGATTGAGTTGTGTAAGGGCCGGTGGCGCTATCTCGCAGCAGCTATATAAATCAACTTTCATGTGTTCACTCGTCACTGAAGGGCGGCGCTGCTATCGTATTTAGTTTGGGCTCGGAGGACGTGAGCGGTCCAGGTTGCAAGGGCGAGATTCCCAACTCAGTATTTTAGTAACTTTGGTCGTAGCTAAGACAGTGCGCTGGCTAAGAAGCCAGCTTGGGAAATGCTTTCCAGTGTAACCCCCAAAAACGTGATCTGGATGACTATCGTACCAGCTTGCTCTCGTGTAATTACCAGCGCACGATGCACATTAGTGACTCCAGGTTGGAAGCTGTACTGCTTTGGGCAAATTCCTAATCTGCAGCGAGAGACAAGCTGCTTTACATCGAAAGCTGACCAGTTCATGCTGTCTAAACATTGAGCAGCTCACTTTTGTGAGAACGCACAAAACCTCATGCGAAAAGTTGCTAGCAAAGTTTCGTTAGGCGTTCGGGGACACATTGGTATTGGCTTTGCAAAATTTACATATCAATGGGAAACACTGGAAGACAAGAATGTCTAAAGTGTTTCGTGCCAATACTTTCTCAAACACCTAGAAATTTCCAACTTCGAGGCATTTATCGTAGAGTTTCAAGCTATGTTTCTTCAGACACTGATGCAACCTAAATTTAAAGTTTTTCAAAATACAGACATTAAAAGACAGAGTGGCCCTTCACTCTTTCTCTCTTTGCCCCCCCCCCCCCCCCCCCTTTTTTTAGGGCACAAATGGAAAACGGGAGATGCGAGAGATTGCACTAGACATGCCAAATTGCATGCCATGTTTCCACAGCGAAGCAAACAAACCAAGAGCTAGGGCAGCCCACCCAGCGACAACTTACAAGTAACAACTGCGACCGCTGTTGACAGAAACACAAGAGAAACAAAAACAAGATCATTCCAAAGAACAGAAAAGACGTCCTACAGTAAAGATGCCACTCACCTCGAACTGTAGGATTTTGACTCAATCCCGTGCAAGGTGTCCTGCAGTGAACTGATCAGAATCTTGCAGCGGTCGTCGTTAGCAACTTTGGACTGCTTGATGAGTGAGATGGCCGTCACCAGCGTCTCGATGGCACTGGCAAACTCGCCTGAGGGAGCGGGAGGAACGCAAGACACCGGTCAGTCTACCGATGGAGATCGCTTCTACAAAGCAGTCTGTCCTTTGCGGCATTAATGTACGATTTCTTTTCTTGCTGGTTCACACATGCAGCACAGCATCGGTACAGCTGACAGCACTGACTCAGCACCAAGTTAGCACTGCATCGAGTGTGTAAACAGGAAAAAGGCCGCATTACACGCAGCAAACAGCTGATACAAAGTTGATGTACTGCAAAGTCAGAAAGTCAGCGCTAAGCGAATTGGGGAAAAATAAGGAGTGTGGCAACCTTCGGTCTGTTATCAAAGTAAGTTTAAAAAAATGCCAGCTTTAGATTTTGTGACCTGCGAAACCTGTAATCGCAGAGAGGGGCCATGCACTAAAGACGGCTGTCCTTTCCAGTCAGCGATGTCAGCATATCTCCCGCCGAGACTAAGAACACCATTTCTGCTGAGGTTGCCACTGGTCTGGGCCCTGCTATTACTAATGTGGGCTATCTTTCGGTGTTTCTAAAGAAATAGCAAATCGTGCCAAAAATAGGGGTGGGTTATTTTTCAGGGGTGGAACACCTCTTGGGAAATTATGGTAACACATAGGAAAACGGGAATGATGCTTAAAAAACAAGAAGAAATAAAGTGATATTCCCAACCAAGTTATAGGCAGGTGAGTGGAGAGTCACATGAAGCAAGCAGTCATTTTTAAGTCTCAACTTCCTAGTCAATTCACTTTGTTTGAGCACTGCACTTTGGATTCCTCAAACATTAGCTTGTTCTAGGTGCTCAAGATACGCATCTCGCTCGAGACGATCGCCACGTACAAGACTGCACTCTTTACGCGCCTCCCCGCACACCTGAGGCAGGTGCAGGCTGAGTTACCATTCTGCTAGCCGTTTCCAAGTTTCCGTAAAACAAAACAAAACCAGCTTGGCAACCGGTATTTCGGACCAACCGTGGCAGCGTGCCGTGGCAGCGTGCCGAGGCACCTCGCTCACCTGCGCTGGCGTCTGCCACTGCCCGAGCGATGGCGCTGCTCGACACGGTGCGGTTCCGCGACATGATCTCCTCAAACTCTGCCTCGTTGATCGGAGGGTTTAGGGAATCTTGCCTGTAACCCCGGGACCCAAAGAAACAAGCAAAATGAGCCGGCACCCCGCAACAAGATCGTCACAAACTCGAGAAAGGCCAACACCCTTTCAAGACTCGAGCATACGCAGAGGCACAAAATGGAAGCCACGGACCAAGTCGTCTCGAGGGTCCGCCTTTTCTCGCCATAAAGTACCGAAGGCGGGCGTCCACCCAAAAATGCGACAGAACCCCGGAAAACTGGGGTATAGCTTCTCATTAGGTCCAAGAGCAAAAATGATGAAGGGACACTACTAGGGTGGGCTTCACTGCTTTTCGCCAAGGTTCTTGAAGAGCAGTTGAAGAGGAGCAGCAGCTCGGTTGGCTAGGTGGGCTCGGAAGTCTGGGATGGAAGCTCGATACGTCCTTTGCTAAGTCACTAAATATTTTAAAAGTGGCGGGTGGGCGATTACTGTGACATGGGTGCACGCTCGGTATTTTATGATGGGAAGACTTCACAGTGGTTTGGGCACCATCCGTAAAGGACTTCTAGATTGTCCACATTCGAGGACAACACTACGCGACAATGCAGTCAGAGATATGAGAGTGCGCAGCCTCGCCCACTTTGAGCACCAAATAAGTTTGCGCGTGCTCTCCTTGTCTCCACGGAAATGCCACGGAAAGTGGCTCCAAGCTAGGGCTAGAGCCCGCAAAGATAACGGCCTGTCTGGGCCTTGTCGTGTTTCCAATGGCAGCGCCCTCGATGATGGGCAACGAGGGTCTCGGCGGTAAGAATACGCGTTTTCACAACGGCTTTGCAGTGCCCCATGGGAATTGCAATCTGACGCAGGAGAGACGCCATCTTTAGGACCCCAAGCTGTCTCTGCATGGCTTCGAAATTAAACTAATGTATATTGCTTTTGCATGCTGATCCCCATACTTAACTTGGTGGCAAACCCCATGCAAAATTGCCAGACACCAGTTAATACTGGAGTCTGCAGGGTGCTTTAACGGCCCCACCGGCTCCTTTGGTTTTACGCAGTGTCGGTACCTGATACCGCTACTGAGAGTCTTGGGACATGTCTTCAAACATAGCTCTTGAATGACAATGACGAAGACAAGAATCGGATCTTCAAATTGTGTTCGGTGCAATTCTAGCTTACCCATGCCACAGTAGCATGTTTACCTATGACAGCTAACCGCAAGTTAGGCCACAAGCACTGCATGTGAACAAACATTTCCCCTAAAAACTTTCGAGCAGGTTGGGTATTAGAAGTGTTGCGACACCCAGGTCTCCGACAAAGATCGGGGCTAAGAAGCATGACAGCATCACCCATGTTCAAGCAACATTAAGTGTCGGGTGTCGGGGAGGGGAGGGACGCTTGAAACAACATGTCTGCTGCACCGGCAACCGCGGGACAGGCCACCAATTTATGATGTGGTCCATTTTCGACAATTGCTTAATGGTCCTCCCTTATTAAAAGTTTTTCCCAAAAATCTCATGCATTTCATGTTGAAAAGTAGCCTTCCGTCAAAATAAAACACAAAAGATAGAGCAATACAAATAATACAAAAAAGACAACAAAACGACAAAGCAAAACCAAGCACCCAATGCAAAAGGACAGTGCGATGTGCCAAACAGCCATGCCAGCGGTCAAGGGTGTTAGTAAGGCAGCAGGAATGTTAGTATGGAAAACAGCAGCAGCATATATACTTGGTGGGAGGATAGACTTGCTTCTTCAAGTCGTGCGGCTCCCTATTATGTCTGGAAGAGCGTGTAATTCCAATCAGCAGTCTCCCAGGTTGTAAACGACACTTCTGCCCCCTCCCTCAAAAGTTCTGGCAGAGTTAGAGCTATCGCGGGACACCACTAGCGCCCAAAACCGGAACCAAGCGAGCGGGAACGTAACATTCAAACCGACTGTTATCCTGCTCTAAACACTACTCCCAGTTTGACTGCATCCATTCAAGTACCACAGTAAGCTAGGTTCTGTGACGAAAGCCTTCAACTATATACAACTGTGGTCCAAGTTCAATCAAAGCATAATTAGTACTCCATAACGCAAAAAAGTATAGTTTACTCGTCGGTCATACAGGGACCCACTTTTCTTGCAACAGATGCCCAGAAAAGATGCGTCAACACTAACACGCGGAAATCTCGAGTTTTAAAGAAGGATATTGGCTAGTGCTAACATCCAGAACTCTCGGAGTTTAGCAAGACGGCTCGGCTGACGCAAACGGCGAGCGGCAATTAAAACCGTCAAAAGCTTACAGGCAGGACAACAACGCTAGTTTCAGCAAGAAATCTCTAACTTCCAGAACTCTCGGAGTTTAGCAAGATGGCTCGGCTGACGCAAACAGCGAGCGGCAATTAAAACCGTCAAAAGCTTACAGGCAGGACAACACCGCTAGTTTCAGCAAGAAATCTCTAACTTGCAAGGCAGGAGCGGGACAGGAGTCGATACACACAAAGACGCATTAGGTTCTACGTTAAAAGGGCAAAATACCTGGAAGACATAGACGTGGTTCCGGGTAACATATTCCTGTTAGGGAGGGTGGGCCCCCAAAAGAAAAGAGAACGAAAGGGTGCAGGAGTTCTATTAGAGATTAGAAACACAAAAACAAGGCTAAAAAATAAACAAAGATGCATGCACCAATTCCAATAATCACAAAAAAGATAAAAAAAAAAAAAGCAGGCCAAACTAAAGCAGCTTCAAAACTTGCAAACGACAAACCCCTCGTTAATTAATTAAAAAATAATGCGAGGAAGGAAGGTGCTACTTGCCTCGGATCGATCGAATAGGGCAGGCTAGAGGCGGGAACCAAAGGAAAGAACAAAGAAAAAAAACAAAAACAAAACAGAACTCGAGGTTTGAGAAGGTACTCGAAAATAAAGCAAGATAGGCAGGGTCAGACCCTTTTGGTGATGCCCTAACAAGAATTTGAATGCCTACAAATTAGGTGCTATGGAGAGGTACACAAATGCAACGCCCAACTAGACAGAATTTTGACATGTGAATGCACATTTCTACGTTGTTTGCGTACAAATGTGAAAATATCTTGAGCAATATATAATCTTGTTTTCACCACATCCTTTTTAAATTTGCACATGGAAACCATAGAAGCTTATACTGCAAATGCAGTCAACCAATGGAGGCGAGGAACCATTAACACTAGAGGGACATAGGAAGAAAACCAAAAGGGTCAGACACCAGAAACAAAAATACAGAAAAATAAGAAGCAAGATAAAGCAGCAAAAAAGTTTGCATACGTTTTTATACCTCTGCCAAGTACCATTCATCAGGATGAATACCACCCATACATTTACGAGCTCCATTTTTTATATTTTTTTGCCAGTCACGGCCTTTTTTATATCTGCACACCTGCTCGAACACCTATACGGCATAGCCTCAGATTTCAAACATGTTACATAATAGTGGCCTTAGCAGTCTTTGGGCACCTTTAGAGGCAAACTGACAAACAAAACACACTAAGGGCACAAAATCTAATTGAGAACTCGAAGCTTACTTCTGAAAAGTAGACAAAATATATCTGGAACATGCAAATGTCATTCAAACTGGGTGCTTATCTATTACAATATAAGCCACATGGTATATGACTTTAATTGCGCATTACAGTGGTGCCCAGTAGTTAATTAAGAAAACTAATTACTGAAAAACAATCACTATATGCCACTGCTGCATAGGGTGCCAGTTGACTGTGTGGGGATTCCTGTGGCCTCCCTTCCCCGATGGCTGCGATAACGGCATGGGTCTAAACGCTCGACCTCGTTCGCCTTGAGCTCTGATCTGTTTGTGAAGCGGAGGGCCCCCTGTCTAGGAGGGCCCTCCTCTCACTCGCTCCCGGGGGGGACCTCTTTCCCTTCCCCCGCTGGGATGCGGATTGCTGCTGATAGACAGGTGAGGAGGTTTTGCCTCTGTTTTCATGCTTTTGGGAGAGGGACTTGTTTTGTGACAGCAAAAGAGATAGGACGTGTATCGGCGACTTCTCCGATGCTTCCCTGATCTTGGCGGTCCGGAACACCGTGCCTGGCAGGTAAGGACCTTTTCTTACCATGCCGGCTGGGAGGAATTTTAAATGGGGACATACTAGTTCGTATAAAAGAGTTTTAATAAATGCTCTTGGACTCCGCTCCTACTCTGGTATCTGTGTCTTCTCTTCCTCTATATTTGAGAGAGCCAGACCAGGCAATCGATTATTATCACCAACAGAGGCATCTATCGAACCGACCTGCGATAATATAGCCCTAAACGTTGTCTATATTGTCGTGTAGATGTGAGGACCACACTACCAGGTTTGACGTCTCCATTGAGATAGTGGCCACCGTTGAGATAACCCTTTGGTTACTCCTCAGTACCTCTATTGGTAGCTAGCAATCCCACAACAGTCCCTAACTAAACTGAGATTCCGCCAAAATTTGCTAAGGCTCACAGCATCTAGCCCAAACATTACCACACTGCTGTCAAATGTGACACAATCATATTTTGTAAATTTTGTTCCAAATATAAATGTGTGGCATGAGCAGAACTAAAAACCACAATTGTTGGTTGTCTATGAATTGCGATAGCATTCGTCATGTTCGCATCCTTTTGTTACGAAGCCATGGACGACGTCAAAAACGGCGTCTAGGACAACGTTGAGGACAATGTTAAGAATGTCTAGGGTGATCTCTAGGACGACGTCAAAGACGACACCTAGAACAACCTGTGGGACGATGTCAAGGTCGTCAAGTTCTTCGAAGAGGGTGCGAATGTGAAGCAGTGCGTACTGCTGCTCTGCATACACGCGGCGCATTGGGGTGTAAGCACAGTGAGCTAAAATGGTCAACTGTGCATGCCTACTGCGCTAGGAGACCAGAAAGGTCCACAAAATCATGGAGGGGAGGGGGGGGGATATAGAGTGCTATTGCATTCAAATAAAAGATCAGGTTGAAATCTGGGAAATTAACCCAGCAAACTAACAAGGGGCATGAAGAAAGGACAGGAGGTTACTTTAGGCTAATAGCTCGAGTGTGCTCGGAACTAAGACTAGTGATCTTAAATGACAATGCCACATTTGGCAACAAAAAGCAGACTAACCAGTTGCACAAACATTTAGATGGTGCCCAGTTCTGAAACACCAGTAAAGTCTTGGATGGGTAGACACAACATGCAAATGCTCATTCTTTTATTGCAGTTGTGACAGCCAATGATAACGAAATATAGTCAATTTAGGAGATCAATCGTTATCTCCAAGAACGGAAAAAGAATCCATGGGAAATTTCAGTCGCCAAACTACGGGACAATAGTGGTCAATTTCAAAACCTGTCAGTGGGAGCAGGCACGTCGTAATCAGGAAACTCAACATTCAGAAGTATGCCCCTTCTAAAGAATGCTGCAATTATGCTAAAAAAACTAGCAAAAACAACAGCTCGGAGGGATCGAAGGTTCCTTTCGATGAAGCTTGCGGCCATTACCACGAAAAAGATGCCAACACTTTCAAGATTCTCACTTTTGCTCAAGGGGGACCTTACGTGACAAAGGCCATACGACACACCCCAGCGTAGGACATAGAATTAACTTCGACCATTCAAGATCTTTCGACATGCAACCGAAATCTCAGTCACTCGGCAAAGAGCGTCCGACACATCGTGGGCACCTTGGCTGGGATTCGAGCCAGCTAACTTGGGATCCGTAGGCCACCGTTTTGCCTAAGCTCCTTGCCCGAGACCACGTGCCATGATTCGCAGCTGCGGCCACCAACGGGAAGGGCCGAGGGCCGCACGTACCTGTCGTTGGTGTGTCCGCGGTAGTCCTGCGTGTAGGGCGCCGGGGGAGGCCGTCCGTAGGGGTCAGACGGCTGCGACGAAGTTGGGGGAGGGGGCAGGCCAGCGTGTTGCGGGAAGAACGCCGGGTTCACGTGCGGAGCAGGCGGTGGAACGTTGGGGGCCGGCACCACTGTTGTGGAAAGGAAGCTTGTGATTACCGTACAGTCCGCACGTAAAGGCGCAAGCTCTTGCTCCTGCAGCAGCATCTCTCTTAAATTATTTTCAAGAGTGCGATCGCTACCAATGTGTTGCTTACACTTGTGGGAGCATTTAGAGGTAAAAATGGCAGACGACCGTAATGCACTGAACACACCAGAACCCCCCAGGGTAAGAACGCCAAATATATTGGGCACACCTTGAACCCTATTTACATACTCTTAGCATACACTAGCCAATCCTAAAACGGACAGAACAAACGGTGGGCACTCGCACCAACACGGGTGCAAGCTCGGCAGTTTACACCTACAGGTATCAATTTCTCAAGTTTGTGATAAAAAAAAAAGGAGAGGATGAGACCTATTTTTTTGTTGCAGATTCAGCGTTTCACATCCGAAATTAATATTTGCCCTTACAAAACATCTGAGGTAAAAACCGGGAATCCCATGTTTCACAGCAGCCTTCATATGCAAATCATGGAGGCACAGTTAAAGCTGGCAAAAAATAACTCGACAAAAACCTCCTCGAGCATCTCGGAGAAGCAGTCGAAATCTCGCCAAGCAACTTGGGTTCTTCGGGGCCTGGAGAAGCCAAATCAAGCGTCTCGGCGATACGTCAGCCGCGACTCCGAGGCTTCCGAAAGTTGCTCGTGCACCAGACGGAAAGGCGTTGTTTCGCAATTATTTGTTTCAGGAAACGACACAAATAAGCGTTCCCCAAGTGGCAGTGCCTCAACTACATTGCATAGAGCGCATCTCCGACAGGTGCATTAGCCGCATCCTCACGTACGGTTCCCTTGACTTTTGCACGGTGACTTCACGGAACCAAAATGGCAGAACAGGCAGAGGCCCATTCTGCTGTGGCTTGCTCTCACTTTGACGGCCCTCGAAAGCCTTTGCAGCGAGTTGGGACGGCACAACAAGAGCGACGCCGGCATTCGCTCGTCTCTTTCTCCACAACTTCTACGACCCGTTGCCAAGATTGACGCACGGGTCGTACGGGGCGGTAAACCCACTGTTCCGACGCCCCAGAACTCACCGGGTGGTGGCAGTCTGTTTGGTGGCATGCCCGGGGGTGCGGGACCCGGTGGCACCCCTCCGGGGGTGTGTGGAGGAGGCTGAGACACCGGCGGCAGTGAGTGCATGCCTGCGTGGTGCACACGGCACACCCGCGTGAGCTCCCGACGCCGGGACTTCGCAAACGAGGACGATGGTTAGGTTGGCCGGACGACTCGTCAGAGCCGCAAAATTTGCCGCGATTTCGGCTGCAAACCGTAACTGGCATCCGGTCGGCGCTGTATGTACCCGGCGCCACAAACAGACTAGGTGACTTAGTCGCGGATAGAACGACGGAGAAAAGGAATGCAGTGCTCTAGTGGGCTCCGGCGAATGGAGACGACAACTTGATGTGGGTGTGCTGCGTCTGTAGATATACTTGAAAACATAGCTATACTTAGAGCCACCACATGAGCTACGCTTAGAGTATTGGCACTCTGTTCACCGATATTCTTGTGGGTGCCATCATCTTGGGGCTTACTACGGAGCAGACGCAAATGCCGACCGTCGGGATTCAGAAGTGCGCCCTCAGCATTAGATGCGGTGTTAGGAAGCTCATGTAATATCGCTTTTCTCTGTCGCAAACTGTTTAAACATTTGTGGAGGACAGAAAAGCGTTTTCTGCGATTTCAGAGAAAGCTCCAGATAATTGGCAGCCATTACTTTAGGTACCAAGATGGGTAAGTGTCATTACTCTGAAGTGCAGCTTATTTAGTGGCTCTAGCTAAATTGTTTCAATCCTATCGAGATGTATTGTTCCGAAGCGATTAGGTGTGTCGTAGGGTACCTACTTTCTTGGCACTTCCTAATGGAACTGTAACGGCAATGTGTAATTTTATTTTGTTCCAATGTCACATTCAAAACTGCCAGTGTCAGTTCTAAAGGAACCTATGCCGAAACAAATGTGTTCACATCTGGTTCTAGCGTAAAACCCGCTTGCTCAGAGCACGCCCCGTGGCATGCTCGTCCCTTCGATCGTACCGGCACGTGCGGAAAATGAGCCAACGTATCAATGCGGTCAACGATAACACACTTCCGAACCGGGGTCGGAACTGTCGGTCGCCGAAGGCCCTGAGCCGGCTGCGAATGTTGAACGAAGGAAGGAAGGGTCTCACCGGGCGGTCTCTCCCAGTCCGACGTGACGGGGGGCGGTCCCCTATGGTCGGGCATCAGTGATGGACCTCTGGGGGCCCCCAGCGGAGGGGGAGGTCCCCTGGGAGGGGGCTGCCAAAGGACAAATCGCAAAGGTGAGAGGATGTTTCTTTCGAGCGTTCAAATCGACGCGACGGCTGCTTTCCTCAATGAACTCTGCAGTACAGTCAAACGCCACTACAAAGAACGCTTCTACTACGAAATAGCCTGTACAACGGGCTATTTCGTGGTTTATCTTCTTTATTGGGGTCATTAAAGAGCGCGACGGATATAACAAAGTGACGTGTATAATGAAGAATTACCACGGTCCCACACGCTTCGTTATACAGGCGTTTGACTGTAGTGAACTTTGTGAGGGTGTTACGCGCAGTTTATCCCGTTCGCTTGGGTCCAATGATACCTTTCTACAAACAAAGTATGCGCATCCAATTGTTGCAATTTACGAAAGGAGGCAAGAAAGCGACGAGGTGCAAATCAAGTTCGGGACAAAAAGTGCAATTTGCACTGGCCTTCGAAGTTTGCCAATGACCTAGTTAGGGTCGGGTGCCCAAATGTCATCCATCCTTTCCGATTCGCTGGTCTTGTTCGGAGAATCGCAACGACTGGCACGTATGACGTGCAAGAAAGCAGTTGCGCAGAAGCGGTTGATAATAAAGGTTTTGCCACGCCTAAGTACAGGTAGGAAAGTCAGAACATCCACTTCCGCAGCATACACTGAGAAGATAAACGCAGGGCAACTGAAGACGCCCATAGCATTAAAGCGAGCCACAGCTCGAATCAAACATTAAACTTAACAGGATTAGTCGAGGCAAAAGGAGAGTGAAACTCAACACACCTGTACCACGCTAATTTCTCTATGCTGAAATACAACCCCCACCGCCGACGCAAAAATGTGATAGAGTGACACCCACCATGCGCAGCAGTCCCGGGGGTGGGCCAGTGCGTGGAGGCATTGCACCCTGGGGTGGGGGAGGTCCCTGGAGTGAAATCGGGGGCGGGGCCCCGGGGGGTCCACCTTGCGGGGGCGGACCTCTGAGCGGAGGGGGCGGTCCCGGGGGATGGACCGGCGGGGGGCCTGGGGGTCCTCCAATGCGCATTGGCGGCGGTGGAAAGTCTGGAACGGCAAAGTATTTCCTAAGCTCGCCGCTCATAGACGCTCTTGGAAACCACTCTCCTGGGCGCATTTCTTTCTTTTTTGTGGGGTTGTTGATGAAACAGTTAGTCCTTTGTACTACAATGGAGACGCAAGCTCGGCGTCCCTACCGGTGCCCGATCTGTGCAGTCATGTGCAAGGTAACATTGACAGGCTTGTGACTGTGTGTACTTGCTCACACAGGAGACAGGGCTGGAGCCGGATGACCCGCTTGCACAATCATGTACTACAAACAAAATAACGCATAGCTACGGATTATCCAAGACTTAAGTAGACGTGCTCCAAGGCTGCACTAGTTCCCGCACCGTTCCCCTTTGCTCGGGAGAAGGGTGCCCGCCCGAGAGAGATGTGGGATAGCTTCGGTTGCCCCAAACACCGACGTGAATTTCGTGACGGAATCGAACCTAATTAAAAATTGTCCAAAAGTCATTGGCAATCGTACTTGGCAACTTCAACGCCAGGCAGCACCAGTCGGATTCAAGCTGCAATTGCCAGTGAGTCTAAAAACGGTCGTTCTATCCGTAACAGGCCGATTCCGAAAGGGCAGTCTCGCCACCACCCAGCCAAACGGCTGCGTCTAACTTTTCGGCAAACAACACAAGTCGGTCGAGGGCGATGGGCACCTGGCACATGACAGGAACTCACCGGGGTTGAACTGCGGGGGCGGGGGTCCCTGCCCCATCAGGGGGGGCCCCACGGGGGGCATGCGCCCCTGGCCGGGGAACGGGTTGTGGCGGCTCCTCTCCGAACGTCCCTGGGGCGAGGGGCCACGGGGCCCCAGCCTCCCCGACGGGGGCCCCCGGTCGTTGCCCCCCATGTGGTACGGGTCGCCCCCTGAAAACAGCACCCAACCCGTCACCCGATCCCTTTCGGCACCAAAGGACGGGTTTGACTGCGCTGTGCAACGAAACCGCTTCCAATATGCTTGTCGTGTCTTAAGGGGAAACACTGCTCCGAGGCAAAAATATATTAAGAAAAGTCATTTTTGAAATTGTGTTTTTTGAAATTGGCAGGCACTTATCACCTTGTCCTGAAGGATATTAGTCATATAAGTATCTCTCATCTTGAAATATTGTCTTGGAAACAAAGGAAAATGGGTCTGCAGATGATTTTTTACACTCTTTACAATTTTATGGCAGCCATATCTCCACTTGTACATATCTAATCTTCATATTGTTTTTTTTTCCCTGCGGTAGGCATATCTGTGACGCATGCAATAAGGGGTAGATATATCAAATAGGGTATCAAGCTTTTTCTTAGGTGACTTTTAGGCATCCTGCAATAAATCATTCAAGTTCAAAAGTGTCCTCGAAAGTTTATAAAGTACCCTAGAGCTTTCATTAATGCTTTATTAAATTCCACACACCATTTAATTCACTGATACATGTATATCAGCATTCCAATTTGTTTTAATCCTTCCCAGAATCTTTGAAAATGAAATTTGCAATATTAACAAAACTAATTATGTTACATCAAAACCAAGTACATATTTGTAGTCAGACTGCAATGGCAGATAAGCTATGTAAATTTCATTTGAATTGAATCACAAGTTAGATAAAAAAAAATAAAGCTCTAGAAACAGTGTTGTCTCTTAAAAAGAAAAAAAAAAAGAAAGTTTAGTTTTTTGCAATGTCTTGCAAATGAACCGAGCAACAGCCAAGGCGCCTCTCAGACACTGCAGTACACAGAATACATGCAATTATTCTCCACCATCATTCAAAATTTGGCAAAGAATTAAGAAGTACTATGCCGCGCAACATCACAATTTTAAATGCTTCCTGTTAAATTTAGCACAGAAATTGCGACATCACGTGACAGTGACATCGCATGTACATGTAACGCCATAAATCCCCCCCCCCCCCCCCCCCCCCCGCAAGTTTAGCGAGGAAATTTATGTGGCAAATTTAACCGGAAGACTTTTTGCACGATTGTAGTGTCAGGTGATGTCGTACCGTGATTCCCCACTAAATGCAGTGGGAAGCGTTTCCTACTAAATTTAGCCGGCCACGATGCACGCTGGATCTGCCGCGAAACCTTGCCAATCACGGCCACCGCCGTAAGAGATGCGTCAACAGTTTGAAACGTCCCTGGCTTCAGATCCAGAAGTTTTATTCCCTTAGTAGTTGCACAAACACCACAGATCAAACAACCGGAAGCCAACAAACTACTACGTGCAGGCGCACGAGAGAAGAGCGCCGCAAAACATACTACCGGCGTCGAAAGCAGAGAGGATGCTGAAAGGTAACGTAGCTCGTGAACTGGCTTTGCCCGGCGATCAGTTGGAACAGCTGAAAAAAAAACCTGTCTACACCGCACGCGACCCAAAGTGCCTCGAGATGGCACGGACACAACACGACTAGAGCGTGGCATTCCTTTTCTCGCATCGCAAGCGGACTACACGACCGTTAAATTTCCGCTCGTAAAAGTTGCAATCGACGAAGCTAGTTCCCGACTACTTCTACGTTCAGACGGCACTCTTTCGCTCCAGCTTAGGACTGTGCGGCTCGTAAAGCGTCGTCGAGCAAGACGTGTTGATGCCCCAGACTCGACAAGAGACAAAATGACGGCGAATTTAGCACCGAACGCCGTTTCTCGCCGCGGCTCTTTAAGCGGCCTTCGAGTATCGAGACTTCAACTCACGGTCACGACCTCCTTTGCCTTCGTAGCCACCTGTGCCCAAAAAAGACAGAAAAAAGTCAGTTACACCCCCGAATCTATGCAAACGACGAAGCGAGTGGACTCACCGGAGTTTCGCTCGTACTTGCCGACGTAGCGATCGGTGCGGCGCTCCCCACGGTAGAACTCGTCATGTTCGCGCGACTGCGACGAGGCTGCAAGAGTGTCGAAAGGAACCAATTTAATTTGAATTTGACGCAACGCTCCAAGACAAGAAAGCGTGGCATCAAAGTACACCCCTCAACCATACAAAAAGACCCATTCGGAGAGGCAGTTCAGGGTTCCCTTTGGTTGGGCCCACATCGGGTGAAGAAATAAATGAACCTTCGTTCTATTCTTGCTCTAAAAATGAAACGTCTCAGGCCAACGTGTACTTGGCACAGCCGCATAAACTGCCTCGGCACATGTGTCCTTCATATTGCAAGACTGTACCTGTACCGATCTATTTCGACGATTCGTAGGATAGACGGCGCAATACGTTACGAGCAGAAACGCATGAAAATCTACAAGTTACTTCGTCGCAAGAGCTAGAGATGCGTCAACTGCGTACCCTGGGTAGGCTTACGGCTCTGCATCTCAAAGTGGTTCAGGTGCTGTCGGCTGCAGGGGGTCACCACGGGGTTCTGGCCATGAAGCTCTCTGAAAAGGTTACCGCACACGTTGACGCAAAAACCGGAACAAAACGACGCTCGTATAGATGGAGAGGATGGTGTTTTGCAAGACTAATAAGTAAAAGAATCGTTCAAAGTTTATTTGCTTCCAACAAGTCAAACAGGGAAAGTGCGAAGTTTGTTTGCCTTTGGTAGCTAACAGAGTTTGCCTAGACAATCTGACAACAGCATCAGACAAAACGTTAGAAAGCTCCTCTAGAAAACCTAAAATATTATGAAGTGTAAAAAAAAAAAAGAAGCGCTGCCATCTTTTTTGACAAAGGCGGGAGCATTGTTGCCCACCATCTTTTTTGACAAAGGCGGGACCATTGTTGCCCACTCACTTTTTTGGAAGCTTGTCCATGACCGCTCGGAAAGAGCTGTCCGATCCAAGGGTTACAATGCAAAACCTGGCCGAACAAATGAGTAGCCTCAGCAAGTGGAAATGGCAATAGTAAAAGGAACCAGTAATGGCAACATCGATACAAAGAACACTTTTCTCTCGTCAAAATAACAAAATAAAATCTCCACCAACACCAACCACACACATCAGACACTCTCAACACCAGAGCTTTCTCCTCTTTCACATTTTTTTATTAATTCATTTTTCCAGAAGATCCTAGAGGCCAAGTTTAATCTCCACTCTTTTCCTCTTTGTGAACATGCTACCCATTTTTTTTGGCATATGGTCTACACAAGCAAAAAAATAAAACATGCGGCAGACAAGTCAGGTGACAAAACAATAGTGTTAATGTTTGGTCGAAGTACCCTCCTTCAATGCATAAAAGCGAAGGGTCGAGCTCGATGAAAACCGCGTACAAAATACTTTTCTTCATCGAAATTTTTTTAAAAACGAGATTCCATTATTTTGAAAGTTTGGTTGGTGACAAGCTCTGAATGACAAAAGAAATTGAGAAATATAACATACCCTACGTAATTTGCACAAGCTGTACAAAAAGACACAATGTATGCTCTGATACTTGTGCAGGTGTAAAAACAAGCTGAACTTTGGAGTATGCTTTATTCATTGAAGAACAAATATAACACTTGGAAGTAGCAACGATTTAACGTTATCTCAATAATAACAAGTCATAACTGGCTTGTTCTCATTTTCTCACAAGATGTAAATGTTTTTGCGTCACAACAAACATTTTCGAGGGTCCATTAGCGTGTCCCTTGATAGCAACTTTTTTTCACCCCGCTTTAAATAAAAACATGCACCCCCCAACACGTCAAACCTCAAAAACCCGACACCACAACAAATATTCTTCCAATGTTATAAAACGGGACTGTACAAACTTCTCTTTGGGTATGATTAACCAAAAGCGTTAAAGGGACACTCTGTACAATTCCAGAAACTTTCTGAACCTACTCTGTAATTCCAAGAGGTTCATGTTTTAGCCAGCAAGTACTGTTACAAATGGTGGCAGACATGCACTAAGCAAGCAAACATGCCTTTAAAGCTTCAAGAGTTGACCACTAGGTGTTGCCAATCTTACAAGTCATCAATACGATAGCCAATTATTCTCAAAATACAAAAAAAAAAAAAAGAAAAAAAAGTTTGGAGGATTTAGCAGAAACCACAGGACAAAATCCTTCATTGTGACTCCACGAGGTATCTGACTGAACAGCTGCTCTTAGTATGAATGCGCAGCATGCACAGAAGGTATCGAAGGGGTGTGAAATGAAACGGAGTTTATGACAAAATAAACAGACACCTCTGCTTAAACGCACTAGGGAACCAGTGTGAGGCTGAAAAAATCTGCTTGGTCTGTGCTCAGATTATTCTGAGACCTCTCCACAAGCAGTGGAGTGCTGTAGCAATGTACCAACCATGCCAGCCACACATTAGGCACGAGAGAGCAGACAGATGTCACCAGCCAAATACCAGTCGACTAGAGGTTGCAAACTAAGGCCAGACTTGGGTGGACACCACATACATGTTTGTCTCTTCTTCGGTTATCATACCCAGTGTTACTGGCATTATCAATTCATTCGATTCATGAGGCACAGGATCAACTGTGAAAATTAGAGGGAGGCCAGCACAGCTTTAATATCTTTGCTATGTAAATTTTGACTTGAGTGTCCCTTTAACAGAAAAACAACAGAGTACTGTATGGGGAATGTTTTTTGCAAGGGGGGCAGCACCCAACCCGTACACAGCTCAGCTTGTACAGCCCTGCTGCTCTAGAGCAAAAGCGGCACTGCACAGTGGGTGGAGTCGTTAAGTCTCAAGCGGGCCTTGACAAAGAGATGACTGCCAAGCGGCAACTTTCAGAGTGATCTGGGCACTTCATTGTCCACATAGACTGTGCACTGCATCATAAATAAACAAGTACTAACAAGTACACACAGACATCGGAAGCATGCGGAAACACAAATCTGTCAAAGCACTACAAAAATTTGGTGAGTGGACTACAATTATCTGAACTGGGAGGGTACAGCAAAGAATGAAAACCATTTGATAGAGTTTAGTTCGACATGACACATTTATTGGAGTCATTAAGCAGTGAAATAATAACCCCTTTGGCACAGGGCCATATAAAGTTACATCTGGTTTGCTCAAGATTCAACGCAAATGTTCAAACATAGACCACTGTACATAACACTTCAGATAAGCGTAGCACGCACCATCAAACTAACATCCGCGGCAACTGGTCACACTTTGTAGGACAAAATAAGCCACTTCAATATGTATAATGGGGAGCATTGGTAAAATGAACGATGAATGAGCAGCACCCCTCGCAAAGTTACTTGCCCTACATCAAGAAAAGGGGGCTCCAAAATTACATTGCAAAGTCTGCGGTACGCGAACAGCGTTACGCGCGTTATTTTCAGTCGAACTTCAAAACAGCCGAGCCATTTCACATTCCTCAAGTCGACGGAGCAGGCCGTTCCTGCCAGAAGTAGTTCACGAACGTACAAAATTTCACGCATGCAATCTGAAGAAGCCTGCGGACGCCAATCGAAAAAACACTTCGGTAAACTCAACAAAAGATAATCAGTCCGGCCTACATCCTCGCGCGGCGCTCACAAGACAGTTTTCTCCCGACCCTCGCACAAGCGTTAGAAGAGAGTTTGAAAAGCGGGTAAAGCCGTGTTCAAAAATAAAAAGCAGAGGACATTGTCACGATCAACATTGACAGCCGATAAAGAATGCCCTGGCGTCCGTTACAAAAACCAGATATATGCGGTGCCCGTGCACTTCACAGCGCCTGTACGTGCCGAGACAATTGACGGGCGCGCAACACTGCAACGCGGGGTAAAGTCCGCTCCCTGGCCGTGCACGTTTCGGGGAGAAGCTACCCGGAGACAGAGAGCGCAGAAGTCCTCCAGAGAGAGCCGGCGCTAACTGGGTTCTTAGAAAATCTTACCCCTTCGACTGGCCATTGGCTCTGTTCTCAAAAAACTTGATGTCTAACACATCGTTGACTCCGACGGCGCTGATGGCGTCGGTGACGTCTTGGTCGGTGGTCCACTAGAATCAGTAGTCGGGCGGGAAGGGAGGGGAAGAGCATCCAAGTCAGAGGGGACGTTCTCAGCGCACACGCAGTCGCTTCGGGTTCTGGCAAGCGCGCCGTGGGCCGGCGTGCTGCCAGAGGAGGAGACCTTCTCAAAAGCAGAGAGAATGAATGAACTATGTGCGTTTACAAGCGTGGCGGCACAGTTCACCACATTTGACAACCACAGCAGAGGAGGAAACATGGGGTCAATGAGAGACCTTCGCAACAAAGAGAAACACCTTGCACGTTCACCAGTTCAGGAACGGCCGCCACTCTGAGACGGTGGTGACGAAACAAGCACTGCCAGGCACACGCTTTGACTGCCAAGGGCACTCAAGCTTGCTGGGAAAGCCAGACACTCAACGTTCCACGCTCTCAATAATCGGCTCGTAGAAGGAAGAAGTGAAAATGTACAAGTAGTCTGCTATTAGGCTATGCAGTATTGCTTATAATGCAGACACATCACCAAAAAAATTCTACAGAATATACACACTGAAAGGTACTAAGAATGAGTTTGCGAAAACAATAAAATGGTCCAATAACTCAGTTACAACAAAATTATCTAATAACTCAGTTGCATAGTATAAAAGGCCAACAAAGATATAAAACATGGTTCTAATAGTAAAGAAAGAACTATATATTTTCAAGCAGGATAACTGTCATAGTGATATCCATTACCAGACTTATTTATACCATAAAAAACTTATATATCCCTTCAAATTTTAGAATGCGTAACTAATGAATATACTATACAAATTAATTTGTATATGAAGTGCGAGTGCCTGTTCGAGCTATGTTCAATTATGATTTATGCCAAGTCTCAAGATATTAAGACACTCAAACTATATAAACATTTTTTGACCTTTTATTTAGTGAGTGCTGTCTTCAGGACATGCACTTTGGAATCACTTGTTCTTAAACACAACCCTTTACAAGGAACACATATGCTCAGGTGTGTAACTGTCCCGTTATTCACAATGCTATATTAACACTAACAGAGAACCAGAGAACTGCCCATCTTGACAGAAGCTAGTTGTGCCCCCTCCCCCCCCCCCCCCCCCCCTTTACAAAAAAAAAAAAAAAAAATTCTTGAGCTAACAAGCAGCACTGCCCGCAGCATTTTTGTGGAATTATGCAATTCCACAAGAACACTGCATGGCTCTGACACTGTGTCGGAAGCCCTAAGTGTCAGAGTGACATTTACTTCCAATTTGCACAAGTGCTTTAAAAAGAACAACAGACAAGTGCACACACACACACACACAAAACTGAATGCAAAACTGTATCTTGTTTTCTGTTTGGAGCAAACGGAAGGCTAATATGCCTTCTTTACCAGCTCTGCTGGGCCATCTTCAGAACCTACACCCATCATGTCGCCAGAGTGCACTCCATGATCTTACCACACTTGCGGGAACACATGCGTAAATGAATGCATCAAGACAATCCAAACTATCGAAACATGATGTCAAAAGCTGCAAAGCACTTGCAGATCTCAACACCAAGTTAGTCAGGCACAGGCGTACACAGTACGCAAAGCCTCCGTACTACAGTTCCAGGAAAGTTGCCTTGAATTCCAGCTTGCAAATTTAGACTCATTGTCTACAAGTGCTTGCCACCATAGAGCAGGGGCACTTATGACATGTACACAACACGGCACTGCTACGGCAAACAAGCAATATCCAGACTTCTCCTTTGAATGAATCGAAAGGTTGTCATCCAAACTACTTGTGTGGATGAAAGTGCTCATTGAAAGCATTTACCCAAGAGGTCAAATTTGATGCGTGCGTATACACCTTTCCAAAAAATGCTCCTAGGCCGCCGCCATGTTGTTGATGCGGCTCTCGCGCCCTCTATCAGCTAGACATTTTCTGCCACTCTCTTGGACTGTGAAAACCTGCTCAGCGTTCTCTACCTATGTATTACGGCTTTGCATTCAACGTTTTCTGGGCCCTCTTGAAAGTTTCCACTTAATTTTTTTTTATTCGTGCTGCGTACCCTTTCTGTGTTATCTTCCACTGTGAGAAATAGGGTTGGTAAGTAAGTAAGCTGTAAGGTAAGAAACACTCGACCCCTGGGGTCGAGTGTTTCTTGAAAAGATGTATAAAATCTAGAAAAGAAATGCGAAAACATGAAGATGTGTCCGCGCGAAACAGTGTTGCGCAGTGCACTGAGATGTAAGAATTAGGGCAGAGGAGTGTTACTAATGCACCAATGTCCATAATAACTTACCAGTTGGAAAAGTAGGCCCCTTTCTCGAGATTGTACAATATTTGAGTACAATAAATGTGCAAAAACTCAAATGCATCAAAGTTTTTTTTTTTTAATTTTGAAAAAAAGTTTTGAAATGCGCTCTGCAAAACTAGCAGGTTGGCTGAGGTAAATCCTCATATTTTTTTTTTTTTTTTCGCTTAAAAAATGGGTTGCAACCAAAATATTTCACTTAAAGTCCAACGTTTTCAAAACTGCTTTGAGCCGCATTGCCTTCTAAATTTTTACGACATTTCAGCGATCCCTGACCCAAGCCAGGGAAGGAAGGTTGACCCACCAAGGGCATCACTGTTAAACCAGAAACTCAGAGGTCAGGAAATCATTTTTAAATCCCTCATGGCAGGCAGTTAACGAATTAAAACAGCATTAGCGTAACGCAATATTGCAGCCACGATACTACCATAACTCCCAAGCACATGTTATGCCGCAACAAGCTAGACGGCGTACACCTATAGTCAATAAAGCAACCTCATAGTGCACAAACACCTCTCCAAATTAAAAAGAAAAAGAAAAAAGGTGTAGTACTGCTTTTTAAGTGCACACAACCAACACAGATGGCCACGGGCTTCGCAAGAGGAAGCGATCGGCACAACTCGACGGGCCTTACCAAACGACTAGTTGAAATTGTCATAACCTCTGCAAGATAGCTGGGACCATCTCAGCTTACCGTATGAAGCAAATAATATTACTGCATAGTGGCTCACTACACTTGCAATTACTGCTGTCAGCTTTTTGCAAGCTGGAAAAACAATGCTTACTAAAATGTTGCATGCTCATTAGGCCTTTTTTATTTTTTTTTAACTGGCCCAGATAGGCTTACTGTCACAAGATGTATGCCACGAGACACAATTCAAGGCTGGTTCACACATGTGGCCCTGGAACTGCATTTCACCGGGGCGAAGGTTTTGCGGTGTTTGCAAGGTCAAATGTATGTACTGCCTCTGAAAAACAATCGTTTTTAATACTGTCAAAAGTTTTTCGAGCAAATAAAGAAAGAATGACGCGCGGAAGAAAAGTGTGAAATATACGGAAACCATGAGTGTTCTATGGCTGCCCAACAAGGGGCACCAGCTTTTAGAGACAGAGCCGTGCATGATGCATCAATCCTTCTCTCCACCTTTCTTTTTTGCCTTGTGACACATGACCCCCCTAGGCAGTTTCAAAAAGCGAGTTTAGTGAGCGTACAGCGTTCCTTTGACGTCTCCTCAACCATCGTGCACACCTATTCAGGGAGCACGGAATGTGCAAAGCAGTGTGGAGATTCATGGAGTACAATAAACTCCAGGAGAGGAGTGAATCGGCACCCTTTCAAAAGGAATATAAATAAAACACCTCGACCAAGAAAAGGAAGAAAAAGCTTCTGAAATGCCATGTGCCATGAAACCGACGTGGGTGGTTCTGATGACAATGCAGGTATCACAAGTGTTATGGACCATGTTTGCATACCTTGTGAAAGATTGCAGGAATTTTCAAACAAATAATAAAATAAATAAGCATCCACCAACTGCACCCCATTTAAAACAAGCAAGGTAAAAAAAAAAGAAAGGGCCTATAACCCATTGCAACTCAAGAAGGTAGGGCGAGGGTAAGACGGGCCGGGGAAGAGGGAGCAGACGGAACGCTAAAGAGAGGAGGAGGTTTATCCCCCTCTTCTCCAGCGTTCCGTCTGCTTCCTCCACCCCGGTCCGTCTTAACCTTGCCCTACCTCCTTGAGTTGCAATGGACTATAGAGGTTTCACTGACAGGTGAAAAGTGAAAATTAAGTCATTGTTCTGGCTAATTAGAATCTCCATAAAAATATATATTGGAAGAAGTGTCAAAAACAGCCCAATAATTACACCGCAAGAGCCAACGGTTTTCACGCCCGCCACCACTGAAAATGATAATTCCCAAGAACCGGCCTTCTCTGAAAGACAGGCAAAATTAAAGACTTTTCGATTAGTCAATTGAATAAAACTTATTTTCACCTGTCAGTGGTCATACAAAGGTAAAGGTTTAAAAGATATCTCAAAGGCGAACCTTCACACGTGAAGGTATTTTCTACAGTGCAACCTGTGGCAGCGTCTTTTGGGTTGACTGTGCTCGGCAAGCAAGGTATGGGGTATTCCAACAGCAACGAATGTGCTACCGGCTTTGGTGTTCCATGCACCACCACGCAGGCGCCTTACCCGTATAAAAGATTTGAAGTAACCCAAATAAAGCGTTGACAAACGTGTGTGCAAGATGTATTTGTTTTAGATATTTGCTTTAGAAAAGTTACTACTGCTGAGGCCAGCACATGCGGCGCATGGAACACCAATTCCTGCATTCTCCTTGATGCTTGGGTAATATAGCAATAGGTCTATTCGGTCTGCACGTGCATACTTGTTGTTTTTTATGCAGTTTTCAGTACTGAACAATGAGCGGCCCCTCATGAGTGCTTAAGAAAACATCTCATGATTGCATGCCCCTCTAGGATGACACTAACTTAACCATCCCAACACCCCTCAGTTCATTGGGCATCTGATGCAAGAACAGAAGCCCTATTTAATGCTTTAAGATTCAGAAACTAGGTCAGGATGCATGAAACTCCCCTGCAACATTATGAAACATCAAAACAATCTGGACAACATTCTAATGTGCTCATCATGCTGTGACCGCAGTGATGAAAAAGTAAACTCAACTACTCTTGCCAAGGGGCACTTAAATATAAGAGCTTGATTTTGGTACAAAAATATCAAAAGGGAGGAAGACGGCACAAAAGAGCCCATACACAAAAAAAAGCAAAATAAAAACTTGTTTGAAAGGAGCACACACACTCCTTGAAGGATGCAGAAAAGTTTCCACATACATTCACATAATCCTCCTAGTTTCATTCAACCCATTCTTTGTGGTAAACTGCCCAGCATTTAATAATGCACTGAAGCTTTGGCAGGACTCACAAATGTCTTATACAAAAAATATGTATTTTTTATTTCTTTTTTCTTTTTGCAATTCTACCACTTTGTTTTTAAGCGTGCTACGACAAAACTGGCACTAGTAGCACAATTACAGTGAAAAACTGAGGCTACAATTGCTACTATGACTGGTACTCCGAGTACAGCAAGTTATTTTTCTTGGGACAAGTCAATTCATGTCCAACAGATTTAATTTGTGTTTGAATGCAAGAACACAAGTAATCATCAGATGTGTTTCACATGTTGTGTAATCGCACCGCGTCTGTAGCAATGGTGCTCCGAAAAACAAGTGGAAAGACCACACTCTTCGGCAGACTTAGTTCTGCCCGAGGTACATCACTTCGAAATCTCGTCAATGCTGGCTGCAGACTGGGTGCAATTCCCACACCATGTCAAACACTCTTAGCTGGCAAATGGCCAAAATGCTTGGGAAGTTAAATTCCCAAAAGGAGAGAGTACGGGGTTTTGTTATGCAACACATGTACAAGAGTCCAACACACTCAGCATGAAAAAGCAACTTCCAGCTCTTCTAATCTTTCTTTCCCAATCGAAAGGACGATGTGGAAACGAACATGCTCGTCCAGGTAATCAACTAAGACGGTATGTTCTGGTGTTTGTTGTAACACTTTACAAGTAACGGGTGAGAAACCATCGATGTTCTGTTCGTGCTGCCTCGTGCAGTACACACCTCTCAAAACAGAGGGCAATTCAAACTTCACCTTTAAACAGCTGCTGACTACGACCTACTATGACCACCACAACCTCGCAAAATCCAAGAATGAAACACCCCTCTACTCTGTCTTACCTCATAATGGACGGTAGAAGACGCCACAAGCCGTCACAGCCGATTCAGCGCTGCAAACATACCACACAACGCTCGCGCAGCATCAAACCGGCTCAGACGGCCCGTAGTGTCCGCTGCGGTCCACGGTAACGCACTATGGAACATAGCTAATGGGCCATGCTCCCAAGTGCCCGCACTTTCGCATCTATGTCGTCTCGATTTCCACAGGTAACGAGAAGGCATCCATGCCATGGCATAGATTTAACGATTCAATAGGAATGTAAACGCATATCACATCGATGGGCGACGACACCAAACATACACCCACGACCTTCAACAAAAAGAAAAATGGGGAAAAAAAACAAACAATGTTTTATCGAGGCCTCTTTACAGGTAAAAGCGATCAATCGGCACAAATTTCGGGAACTCGAGGTTAAGGCGTTAGAAAACGTGCTCTCAACTCAGAAGCACAGGTCAGAAATGATCTTAGAACGATGCTCGGGGAGCAACCTTTTTGGTTTGTCGCTCAGTCGTCGTATTTTCCGTGGATTCTAGCAAGGACAACGCGGCAGATCCTGCTTTGAAACTAGACTCCTCCTCCTTCAATGTCACCCAAGCTCACCCAGGTCAAATTCCCAATGTAGATTCCCACTCGCTTCGCAGGAAGGTGGTGGTTTCCCTGGTTCTGTCCCATCATCCCGCCAACCTGGAAAGAAGTGCAGCGTTTCATTGACACGCACACATTGCACGTGTGACAGCACGAGCCAAAGTTTTACTACAGACAAACGTACCAGAAGCCAACGAGCCACCATGACGAAACATATACCAGTCGGAAACTATTTCGTGCTACGTTGTCTAGACTGATGTAGCTTCTGCAGTGCTCCAACTCTGTCAAAGCTAGTTGCGCAAGCGTATGCAAATGGGATGCAAGACGAAGCCACATGCTCTCGCAGCTGTGCGGTGTCGCACAAAATAGTTGACGCCGAGTATAGGTCTCGTCAGTGCTCCACAGTAAAAAAGCAACAACAAAAAAAATGGGTCTCCGGTATTTGTTTACGGAGTACTGGATGGAAAGATGCATTGTTGCGCTCGACAACAGAACACTTCGATACTGTTTTGGAAGGTCCTTGCTTGCATTGGGCCATCCTTCCCCTTTTCAGAATGTAAAATACACGTTTTGACAGAGAAAACAGGTGGCTTCGTTCTGTGGGCAATCTTTAATGCTCGCTTACCACCTTTCAAAGCATAAAGGTCCATAAATAAATAAATAAATATATCTTCTCCACTGCACCTCATCCGAGTTGCCGTCGCTGGATGGAGCAGCGATGACGTCGTCGTACAAGTCCACATTCTGGTCGTGGTCATTGTAGTTGTCCTGTTATGGGATGAAGCAAAAGCACTCATTTACACATGTCAAGCTAGCGGAACGCTCAGAAAGAACCGTCAAACTTGAGCACGTTAGGACCAAAGTTAGCTTAGCAAATGTTCAAAAGTTCCTTTTGGATTTACCTACGTGAAGAAGAAAGAAGGTAAATTTCTGTTCAAATCAGGTGTTTGGCCAAAGTGCGTGCTGGCATTATCGGATTCAACGCCGGCTCCATTTCTACCGCCGAACTCAAACACCGCGTTGGCCCGGAAAGCTAACGAAAACATCCAAGAATGGCTTAATTCTACGACACACAAGTCACAGAACTCGAATACACGGGCTACAGAGCTCTATGAGCTGAACACTTCCTGCGATATTAAACTACGCTCTAACGCGGAAAACAAGCTTTCTAAACCTAAGAAAACAATGGCTCTCACGCCACTATCAAAAACGCGTTACTTTGAAAGCGAGCCTTCACGAGCAAGCGCCTGGAAATAAAGTGTAAAACACGTAGTTTGTGGTATCAGGTTTCAGTTTCCACTAGTTAACGCCAGTTTAACCTTGACCTACCTGATTAAAGTCCTGCTCTAAATCGTCGGCGTACAAATCAATATCAACGCCGTCAGCCATTTTGACCGTCCTCCCGGATGCCGCAAATCGCTGCCGTTCGTAGCGCCTTCAATGTTCATCGCGGAATAGATTAGAACTAGGTAAAGCTAAAAATAGTGGCCGTAGAATCCTTGTCCCACTCAGCTGTAAATTGTAATATTTGTATCTCTCTAAAACAAAAAAAGTTTTGTTATGGAAGGAATATAGGAAGTTCTGACGCCATCAGACAATCACACTACGACCATCACGACCATAGAGATCATACATACTACTACGACCATAGAGATCATACATACTAACACTAACTCTAGAGGAAAAGGTCCGCCATTTTCCCATATATTCTGGCTGCCGCAAGCGGCGGATCATGCAGGCAGACCCTCGGGGTCCCAAACACGGTTACATCATCAGAGCCAAGGAGGTTAGAAGTACTAGGAGGGGGCACGTTGCAATATTGGTGAAGCCTAGTCATAAAAAGTTTAAACGATTTTGTGCCCAGCGTGATCGCAGATCTCTCTGGCGATTGGTGCGCGTGACATGTCACGTGTGAGATGGATGGTTGATTGTAGAAGGACTCCTTGCAGGCTTGCGCGCGCTCCGTCCGGTAGGTTTTATCAGGTTGAAGTCTAGACTGTGGTGTATTCTAGTACCCCATAGCAAGACGAAGTCTAGCTACGGTCACGTGATGTGGTCACGTTGGCATGGTAAGTGAGGAGAGTAAGGAGGAAAATGAGAAAGAGGCGAGGCGTCAAGGGTGCATGCCTTGTGGAGGCAACGCGACCGACGTCATGCCCTCTTCTACCCTTCTATTCTCCATGATCAGAGCAGTTTCGTGAACTTCAACAATTCACGAACTTACCGGTGGAAAGATATTCACGTTCCTTTCGAAGCTTTCTTTTTGAAAAGCGCGCAGATGTACGGCATATACCCGGCTTCGCCGGTGGGGCGCGGCTGGGCGCGGTTGAGGAATACGAAACTGCGCAACCACCAGATTTCCGAGATTTCGACAGAAGGGAAGTTAATGCAGCGTAATGAGTTTATTGCTTTTTATAAGCGTTAGAATAGCTCATAATTTAGTTTACAACGTTAAATTATTACTGTTTATATTGCTGAGAGTTTTCACTCTTCGCGTTACCATGGCAACGTTGCTTTCTTTCTCTCGTGTTCTGTCGCTCTCTTTTGCGTTCGTTCACTCGGGACCCAGGATGTCGGCGCACGGGATTTGCCACTCCTCCTCACCCATCTTTACCCCCCTGACTACGACCGAGCGCGGGCACGTGCGGATCTAATTGAAGCCCCGACCAGGGCGCCCCTAGCGGCAAACGGGTCCGTTGCATCGGGCATCTTCTGCCAGTCGCTGCGTTGGTTGTGCGTTGTAGTGGATTAGCGCTGTAATTTCTGAGATGGCTATTCCGCACCAAGAAAGCCGCAACAATTGCTGCGTGGTCGGCAAGATCGCGCACGGCACGAAGTATTACATCGTCCCTTCGAAGCCGTGCGAGGCGGAGTACTGCGCGACCTGGGTACGACTTGTGCGTCCATACAGGTTAGTGGTGTTTCTCACCTTCCAGGTCGCGCTTTGTTTAAGCTGCTGACGAATAATACAGTTAACTTTTTTTCTCTTCTAGCGACGATGGAACAGCATTGACACCGACGGCAAACTCTAAAGTATGCAGCAAATACTTCACCGGAATCGAGAAGCGGACGCCCTCCTAAGCCTACCGTTGGATGTTTCCATCAGCCTACAGAAAGATAGTAAAGAGAATCGCGGAACGGCGCGAAAAAAAAATCGCCCAGTTATTGTCAAGCTGATTCAGAAATAAACATACATAATTACCGCAGTCCACTCAACGCCAACAAGTTTTTTTTTTTTTTTTTGCGGGCGCGCTTAATTTTGTTTGCAGAGTACGGCGCTCCGTGACATCCACTTGTCCGTCGAAACGGACCTCCTTCACGTCGCACACGCGTCCAGATTCATGAAACAGTTTTCTCTTCGTCATATTGGCACCACGGAAGAAGCTTTCTGGATTCGTAACCGCCTTAAACCCCGTCGTAATCACCCCGGGAACACTGTCCGCTGTGCTGCTAATCGCCACTGCTTCCCCCCGATGATTCTGCACCGGCTACCGAAGAAGCTTTACGGATTCTTAGTCGCCCACTGTCCTCTGTGCTGTTCGTTGCTATTACTTCGCGATGATTCTGAGCCGGCGGCACCGGCTTCCGAAGGAACTTTCCGAACTCGTAACTGCCTTAAATTCCGTCGTAATCACGACGGGGACACTGTCTACTGTGCTGTTCGTCGCCATTGCTGCCCGATGCTCCTGCGGCGGCTACCGCCAGGTCGCGGCGAACAATAGGCGACCGCCGCGACACGGCCGGCTTGCTCGCTTCCTATACACCTTTCCAAAAAACACTCGACCCCAGGGGCAACAAACCGTTTTCGAGGCCAGTCATTGAGTTTGAGGCTAGACTCTCACCGGCGTCCCTCCTAAACCTAACCGAGTGGACTGTGATTTCAACAGGCGCAGCCTGCGTAGGCGCAGTTTCAAACGCTGCTGGCGGCTAAATTCTCGTATTTTCCCGCTATATTTTGTGTTTCATGGTACATGTATGTTCCCGAGGACATTGAGAAAGCATTGTGCCACATTTAAAAAAACATAAAAGCAAAAAAAAAAAAAAAAACTGTAAACTATTTTTGTTGGGTACGCGCGCGACAGAACGAATGCGACTGGAATGTATAGTTCTAGTCACTTGTTTCTTTCTCACGATAAGTTTTGACGGCGCCGCGGGATTCGCCGTATGTGAAACGACAAAGCGCTTTGCTGTCAAAAATAAATTGCAACCGAAAAGGGCCGAAAGTCATGCATTTTTCACGCTCACAAATAACGTGTTTACCGATGGACAGGACACGGACATACAATTCAGGAGGTGTTAACATCCGAACAATATATCGTACGTACCACACGATGCAGCCTTATCCGAAAATAATTTATTTGAGAAAGATCTCAAATAACACAGTCACAGTCGACGACAGTCACATCCTGACGATCGGACGGAATCCGAGATGACTTCGTTTTGGGGCACTTTTTGGGGAGAGCTTCCTTTTTTCACAACCGCACCAAGGCAAAGAAACAAACGCGACTGACCCGTTTCTCACCCCAACCCGGACAACTATTTTTGGAGATGACTGAGGATTCTACACGGATTATCTCTGGGAGGAGGGAGAACAATGTTCGCAAAATCGCGTCGAGGGTCGTTCGACGTCCTTCACCTCCTTCGCTTCCCGTGAATGTAAAGCAGAAAAACTTGAATGGCAGGCACTTACCAGCCTTATTTCTCACAATGGAGGATAACACAAGAAGAGTACGCAGCACGCATAAAAAAAATTAAGTGGAAACTTTCAAGACGGGCGAGAAAACCTCGAATGCAAAACCGCAAAAACGTAGGTAAAGAACCGCGCTGAGCAGGTCTTCACAGTCCCAGAGAGCGGCAGAAAATTTCTAGCTGATAGAGGGCGCGAGAGTCGCGCCAGCAGCATCAGCATCAGCAACATGGCGCCGGCCTAGGAGCGTTTTTTGGAAAGGTGTATACACCTTTCCAAAAAACGCTCCTAGGCCGCCGCCATGTTGCTGATGCTGATGCGGCTGGTGCGACTCTCGCGCCCTCTATCAGCTAGAAGTTTTCTGCCACTCTCTGGGACTGTGAAGACCCGCACAGCGCGGTTCTCAACATGCATTTTAGCCGTTTTGCATTCGACGTTTTCTCGCTCTCTTGAAAGTTTCCACTTCATTTTTTTATGCGAAACGGCTTGTGTTATCTTCCATTGTGAGAAATAAGGCTGGTAAGTGCCTGTCATTCCAGCTTTTCTGCTCGACATTCACGGGAAACGAAGCAGGTGAAGGACGTCGAACGACCCTCGACGCGATTTTGCGAACATTGTTCTCCCCCCTCCCAGAGATAATCCGCGTAGAATCCTCAGTCATCTCCAAAAATAGTTGCCCGGGTTGGTGTGAGAAACGGGTCAGTCGCGTTTGTTTCTTTGCCTTGGTGCGGTTGTGAAAAAAAGGAAGCTCTCCCCGAAACGTGCCCCAAACGAAGTCATCTCGGATTCCGTCCGATCGTCAAGATGTGACTGTCGTCGACTGTGACTGTGTTATTTGAGATCTTTCTCAAATAAATTCTTTTTGGATAACGCTGCATCGTGTGGTATGCACGATATATTGTTCGAATGTTAACACTTCCTCAATTGTATGTCCGTGTCCTGTCCATCGGTAAACACGTTATTTGTGAGCGTGAAAAATGCATGCCTTTCGGCCTTCTTCTGTTGCAATTTATTTTTGACAGCAGAGCGCTTTGTCGCTTCACATGCGGCGAATCCCGCGGCGTCGTCAAAACTGATCGTAAGAAAAAAACAAATAACTAGAACTATACATTCCAGTCGCACTCGTTCTGTCGCGCGCGTACCTAACAAAAACAGTTTACAGTTTTTTTGTGTTTTTTTTTTAGTGTGACACAATGCTTTCTCAATGCCCTCGGGAAAATACATGTACAATGAAACACAAAATATTGCAGGAAAAAAACGAGAATTTAGCCGCCAGCAGCGTTTGAAACTGCGCCTACGCAGGCTGCGCATTTTGAAATCACAGTCCACTCGGTTAGGGTTAGGAGGGACGCCGGTGAAAGTCTAGCCTTAAACTCAGTGACTGGGCTCGAAAACGGTTTGTTGCCCCTGGGGTCGAGTGTTTTTTGGAAAGGTGTATAGGCTCCTTGCATTGACGTCACATCGCACACATTTGCACACCAAGTAAAAGGAGGAGAGGGAAGCTGCTTTTGTAAGAATTTTGAGTGACGGGTTAATCTTCTATAATCTTCTGGGAGGAGAATAGCGACGCCTGTGCAAATCCGGAAGGCACAAAGGAGGGTCCTGATAAGAAGGGAGCTCCTTCTCCCCCTCTTCTCTGGAGGGTATCGGAAATGACGTCATGTGCAAGGAGCCTATAGCGCGGGCACATCATACACTTCAATCTCTAGTTGAAAAAGACACGAAAAGGAATATTAAAGGGATACTGAAGCGAAACTTGAAATACACCTATTATGGTCAGAAATAGGTTCAATATGATCAATGATATTCATAAATCATAATCGCGCGTTTGTATTTTGAACGGATGGCTATATTTTTCACCCTGATGGGCCCGATTGGGCGCGCACTCAAAAATCGGCCATCGGAGAGCGCGATGCGTCTTGGGATATTGGGCGCATTCGTGACGTCACTTGTGCCAGTCGGGAAAGGCTACGGCGTGAATGTTGTGGTTACGAGCGTTGCCACTTGGTGGCGCGTCGACGATTTACGACCTGTGACAACGTGGCCGTTTGAGATGTGCAAGGGCTGCACGCACGCTGCACCACGGGACCACGGCAAGTCGGCAACCACGGCAGCACTGACAAAACCAGCTCTGAGGCCGGATTCTCAAAGCGAATTCACGACGAAAAAAGTGCGCACGACAAATTTGAGAGAAAACCCGTGCTCTCGAAACGAAATTGTCGTAACCTTTGCGCAGGTTACGACAGAATCCTACGACAGCTCCGAAGCTGTCTTACGCACTTTTTACGATCAAATCAACAAGGCCGACAGCGTCGCTCAGTTACTTGGTATCGGCCACCAACGGACATTTATTTTTCTTCGTGCTCTTCTCGTGCGTCCCGACTTCAACCAGCAAGAAAAAAGGAAGGAGTACTTAAAACAGACCACGACGATCAAGAACGCAGGATCCACAAACACACGAGAAGAGCTACAACAGCCACGATTCTGCCGACCGAGCGAGCTCGGCAGAATATAGTAGGCCTAGCAGCAACATCGACTCGGCGCACCGTTGCTCCGGCGGTCCTTGGCCAAGACCGTCTGTCCATGACCGGCTGGCCTGCTGAATGGAATATGCCCGCTCGACCCTTGTGGACCCTTACCGGATGAGTAGTTTGATTCCTGAACTAAATTTCAGAGGTCAATATTTTCCCCTTGTCATCTCGATCTCCTTGTTTTCCGAGACAGCGGTGACGAACGCTGTCGTCGAAAAGGGACTCTCATTGATTCTATCTCCTTGTTTTGTGTGATATAGAGCTCAAATAAACGCCATACGGATTAACTTGGCAACTCGGTATGTACACTCTGTTATTAGTATGCCATTTTTATTCTGACTCGACGCTACGTCAGTGTCGAGCTATAGCAGTTTGTGGGAGCTACGCGATGTCGGTCTAACCTTTCTTTGCCGAGTGTCATGTCAGTATCGAGTTGCAATCGTAAAAGATCGGTCCAGAAGCGCTTACCGAAACGCGGTCTAACAGAGCGAATCCAGCACTTCGATCAAACGCGCGTGTCCGCTCCGAGTGTGAACAGGTATTTGGCATTTGCGTGGCTCTTGCTGACACCCTCGTAGTTCAAACATATCCTTTTTAACGTCGGCTTGCAGCTCGCGACTCGCAGCAACTAATACCTAGAGTAACTGTATATACAGTTACTCTACTAATACCGGCCGTGCCAGAAGCATGCTCGGGCCGTGTCGTGCAAAGAGCCGCAACGAGAACGAGCTCACTGTGGCCAACTACGCTTTGGCTTTCTCCGCCAAGGCTTTGCAAACGCGTTCAGGCCTAGGCGAATTCTGCCGGCACGCCGTATCGCCGCAGAACGGCGCTGCTATTTTGGCACAAGTGATGTCACGAGAACTTCCCCCCATCCACCAGATGAGAATTTGAAATCGTTTAATTATGTTTAAAATTAGTTTCCCTTTTTTTTACAGCGCAATATTTATATTTCCGAGGTGGTGCCTGTCCCTAGCCCATATTTATGCAACAAGATCGGCGCTAATATTTCGTTTCACTACCCCTTTAAAACGAAGTAAACGATTAGCAAAGAACACCTGGTGGATGTCGCAAAAAAAAAAAAAATATATATATCGTTTGTAATGCCCGCCTAGGGGACTTGACAGGTAGTGACGGTAACTGTCTCGCCTCCGGCCACGACGAGAGAAGAACTAAAGGAGGAACTCCCCACGTCCCGAGAATCTATTTTGTGTGTCGCAGAAGTCGCTATTGTCCCTCTAGAAGATTACAGAAGATTAACGCGTCACTCAAATTTCGTACATTGACAGCTTTGGGGTTACTTGGGGTGGCCTAATCGCTGGTGTGCTTCGGCTGCTTTCAGCGGATCCTACGAGCCATCGGGGCCTATCCAAGGCCGTGTGAACGTCACGTGACTTTGGAGAGGGGGCACAGCGACGCGCGGAAAGCGTATCACGGGCAACGTCTACATAGCGGGATTGGCTGGGATAGCTCGCAGGGCGTCCGCCGCGTCCGGACGTAAGGTCCCGAGACAAACTACGTCATGATTGCGGCGGATGTGACGTGCCCTCCGCTAGCTGCTCTCCGAGCGTTTGCCAGAGGGGCCGTTTATAACAAAAACTACAGCCATCAGGCTCAAAATACAAACGTGCTATTGTCATTTACGGCTATTGTGGATCATATTCAGCCTATTTGTGGACACGACGGGTATATTTCAAATCTCGTTGAAGTATCACTTTAATTGCATTATCATCATAACCTTAAAAGGATACTACAACGAAAGTTCGTCTAGTATCACACCAGACAAACCAATCTCTCGTTGAAAGAGACACGAAAATAAATTTTAAAACGAATTAAACGATTAGCAAAGGGCACCTGGTGGATGTCGCTAAAGCCTCGTTTGTAATGCCCGTCTAGGAACCTTGACAGGTAGTGACGATGCCTGTCTCACCTGACGTCATCCCGCCAGCTCTCGGTCCACCACGAGAGGGATAGGAGGAACTCCCCTCTCACCGGGACTCTCTTTTGTGTATCCCAGACGTCGATATTGTTCCTCTACAACGGGTGTCGGCAACCTTACGGCGGGCCGAGTCGTCAAGAAGCCGACACGAAGGGGTCCGGACGGCAAATCTTGAAGACGGGGGTTAAGACAAAATAAAGGCAAAATATGGGGATGTCGGACAATGCCAAATGGAAGCGCTCCTTGTTCCTGTCTAGTACCATTTGTGGTCCTAACTTCCGAGTGGTTCTTGGAAAATGAAAGTCGCGCTGATTTCGTGCGCCTTCCGTGAGCGCATAAGAAAGTTGGATATTTCCAACTTTTTCTGAAGGCAAAAGAAAACGCGCTGTGACGTAGAAGGGCGCTACGGTCTCCAGGCCAATCGGTGGAGGGCACTAGTTTCGGCTCCGCGTTTCTTCGCCGCCTGGCGCAGATGCTCTCTGCTTGCTTGCAAGAATGCCTGCGTCCATGAACTTTCCCCCCGTTTGCGACGCGAGGAAGGTTACTTCTGCAGCCGGAAAGAAGGCTGCTGGGGACGCGCAGAGGAAAGACCATGGCTGCATTTTGACTGGTCGCCACTTCACCGCCAGAGTGCACTAGTGCATGCGTCCCTTGCACCTTTGAATTAATTGCATTACAGGCACAGATTGCACAGATTGAACCAGATTGGACACGAGTGTTGCGTCAGCGTTCGACTGGGACTCGTGTTCAATCTATATACAAAAGTAATCCATGAAAAAAAAAATCTCATCGATAATTGCACAGTTCAAATATTTGCCAGGGAAATAAAATAGGTGTTTCACAGTTTTAATTTTTAGAGATAAAAGACGCTCGTGCCGATAAAATCTTGCTGCTGCGAGGGTAAGCATGTTTACCTTGGTAGTATACGCGCGTGACTGCAGCTTTTTTACTTTTTAATAACTTTTGACTATAAACTGTCTCTTTTTTCAAAGTGTAACGTGTAAAATTACATTTTACTGATGCAACAAGGAAAGTTTTAATGATGTAACAGAGAGAGGGAAATAACTTTCAATAAACAATTAGCTCTTGTTAGTAGTGAATTTGTTCCCCTATTCTGCGACTCCTTTTGAAGCTTTGAAGTGTTGAAAGCTGCGGGGCTGCGGGCGTCAAACTGTAAATACGCAACCTAAACTCACGGGTCACGGTCCGGCTAGAGCCACGTGCGGTGCAAAGGATGCATTTCTCCCCATGCACGCCTTTAAATATTATGGACCGACATTGCGTGCCCGCAAAGTTTTGAGTTGGAATGTTTCTCACTTTACACCTGCTTACTGGCACTTGTGTTACCCAAGTATGCTCGCACTTAACGCCCACTGACCCAAGAGCTGCTTTGCCGCAATGTTTTGAGCATTGTCCATACGCCGCGCAAAGTAGTTATTAAAAGATTTAATTGTCAAACAAACAAACAAAAAAAGCGACGTTTTTTTGTTTTTTGTTTTAAACGTGTACGTCTTGATAAAATAACATATATCTAATCTAAAATTCACCTACAACATATATCTTAATTCTCTACATAAAGGGGAAATTAGCAATGCTCGGCAATAATCGGGATTTTAATTTTTTTTTTTTACTACGCTTTTTGAGTTGAAAACGTGCATAGTATATTTCTTTCGGCCTCTCCTTCTCAAAACTCGGCGGGGATCATATATTGTTCACGTAGTCAGGGATATTACCCCCATGGTGATAACATAGAGTACAATATACGCCAGAGGTCCAACTGGCGTTAGTTTCAATGCGACTTTAGGGATGCAAGTTGAAGCAGCGTAATCCGTCTACTTTTTGCGTTGCTTTTGCGCATTCCTATGGAAAAACGCGCGTGCATTTTGTCTCTTCGCCGGAAAATGAAACGGGTAACCTTTGTTATTTGCGTCGTACCGAATAGTATGCACCTTTATTAACATTGTAAAACATTGTTAACATTGTGTAATTGCTATAGTTACGTCATTCTACTTAATCAGTAAATGATGTTCAACTTCACTATATCTTATAGGCCCGAACCTGTGTTTCACAGAAACTTGGGTAAACACCGAGCGGCGACGAATTCAAGCAAAATAACGATCGAATGGAATGTAGAGTGTGTTCAAGGTTCGCCAGCATTCCGGTGATGCTTACATATTGCTAATATGCCACTCCTGTCACATATATGAAAATGACCCGAAAACATTCAAAACGTAAAGAATAAAGTACGCGGGATATGAAAGGTGTCTCCTTAAAAATATTTTCTATGCCGGACAGCTTTTATTTGGTACCTGTTTTCTGCCTTCGCTCTATTTTCAAAGATTTCGAGCGCGCGGGTGATTTTTTGAACGCAGAACAAGCATATTCGTACATATGCACGAGCGGAGAGAATAAAGCGATACCTACTTATTGAAAATCGAACTTTATTAACTTGTTCTTCACTTTATTTTGATCATCTGCACCCACAGGGAATTACTGATCCAGTGTTACTGCGTAGTTCTTGCCGTCTCTCATGGTTTTCCCAGCTGTCCTTCGTTCACTTGCTACGTAAATCTCACCATACAGACAAGCGCCGACTCCGCGTTCGCGCTACCAGTGAACAATAGTGCACATAAATGCCTGTATGAAGCTATTTTAGCACTTTGTTTAATGACATGAATTTGACAGAAACACACTGTAACTGCCCAATATTTTAATGTACCTGATTGAGAAATGTTTCAAACTATTTCCTACGTTATAATTATTCGTAATATTTGCTTTAATAATCAAGCGCGGAGAAAAAATTTAACCACTTTTCCCCGTTGAAATGAATTACCGGAAGTCAATTTTTGACTGGGTGCGGTCTGTTTCAATTTGCAACAACACACTAAGTATTCACTGGCGGCCATATCTGTGTGTGCGAATTCTGAGCGCGGGGTGATGGCGAGCTTCCACAGTTTTTTTGCAACGTGCATTCCGCACCATTGAGAGTGCCGGTCTTAGCAGCCTATTGATGCGAGCTCGTTCTGAGCATGCGCTTTAAACAGCACCCACAAATATGGCGTCCAGTGAATACTTCCTATAGTGCCAGCTGAATCTCTAGCGTACATTATAATAACTCTCGAGGTGACCATAGTCAAATGCGGCTCGTGGATTGGGCACAAGCACTCTGTGAGCATTTGCAGTTCTGACTTCTGGCTGCGAGTTAAAAAAAAAATGCTCTCGTTTTCTCTTAAAAAAACATATATTTCCGCGAGTGCCATTGCGTTCAGAGAAAAAACTAACACGTCTTTCCCGTAGGTTATGTCCGTCAAGGATTAACTCAAAGCGGTTTTTCCTAAAACTATAGAAATTGCTGCAGATCCCCGGAAGGAAGAAAGGATAGAACAGGAAGGCGGTGAGGTTAACCTGGGTAATAGTCCCAGTTGGCTACTCTGCTCAGGGGAATAGGGTTGGGAGATTAAAGGAGGCTTAAAGAAGGAAGGAAGGAGAAAATAAAAGGAGTATAGGTTACAACTCATGAACACAGCAAGCACGGCACTGTTTACCAACACCGAGGTTCATCATCTACAAGGAGTTCAGCCGTGTTTCCCTCGTGAAACGAACAAAAACTTCAATGGCTGTTGCTCATTTGCGTGACTCGTTCCGGGCGGCAAGCACCGTTGTCGCAGAGAAGGGCCGGGTATTGAGTCTTACAAGCGTGATTTTGAGTGTCCTTCTTTCTAAATCGCAGCTGGTTGGCTTTCGCTATATAGCTACAAAACTTTCACACTGTACCTGTAAAAAAAAAAAAAAAAAAAAAAAAAAAAAAAGAGATAATTGGATGGACCCTTTCCAAAATTCAGTCTGGCCACTTTGGTCACTATCATCATCTGGAAACAAAGACAGTATCAAATCATACCGACCAATCACAGTAACTTCAGTAATATACAGACTAGCTATGCAAATCGTAAAAAGAAGAATGGAAGAATGGGCAGAGAGAAAGCAGATTCTGGGGGAGCTCCAAAACGGTTTCAGGATGGATAGACGATTAGATGATAACTTGTTCATAATCACTCAGTGCATAGAGATATCAATGACAAGCCAAAGGCCATTATGGGTAGCATTTTTGGACATCAAAGGGGCATATGACAATGTGAATCAGGAAAAACTTTGGGAACAGCTAAAAGGGTATGGCCTAGGGGAACCACGGTTAGGTTCCTAGAACGGGTTTATACGGAGAATAGGGTGATTATAAAATGGGAAGCCGAAACTACAAAACCAGCAGCAATAAAAAGAGGACTTAGACAGGGTTGCCCATTGTCTCCCCTGCTCTTTATGATATACCTCAGTGAGATGGAAAAAAGATTAGAACAGTGCAACCTAGGTTTTGACCTGAATTACATGGAGGAAGGACATAAGGTAAATCAACTATTGCCAGGGTTAATGTATGCAGATGACATTGTACTCGTATCAGAAAGCCGTGAGACAATACAGGAACTGATTAGGATTTGCAGCAGGGAAGGGGACAGTTTAGGACTAAAATTCAGTAGGGACAAGTCGGGTATAATAGTTTTCAACGATGAGAAGGGGGGACCCCTGGAGATACAGGACACAGTGATAGAACACGTAGAAAAGTACAAATATCTAGGGGTCTGGCTCAATGAAGGAAGGAAATATCTAGAGGAACACGAGGAGAATACAATTAGAAAAGGGAAAAGAAATTCATCTATTATGAAGCTCAAGGCACTATGGAACTATAACAGATATGAAGTGGTCAGAGGTATATGGAAGGGAGTGATGGTGCCAGGACTGTCATTTGGCAATGCAGTGCTGTGCATGAAATCTGAGGTTCAATCAGGGCTAGAAATTCGACAAAGAAGCGTAGGCAGATTGGCGCTGGGAGCACATGGAAAAACACCAAATGAGGGAGTACAGGGGGACATGGGATGGTCGTCTTTTGAGAGCAGGGAGGCAATTAGTAAGTTGAAATTTGAACAAAGGTTGACTGAAATGGAGGATACGCGGTGGGCACGTAAGGTATTCAAGTATTTATACATGAAAAGTTTAAACACAAAATGGACAAACCGAACCCGAAAGCTTACATTTAAATATCTACACACTGGTGATGGGGCTGAACAGACTACGTCAGTGAAAAAGAAGGTGAAAGAGGCGGAGAGGAAAATTTGGGAGGGGAGAATGCAGGAGAAATCAGCTTTAGCAGTGTACAGGTCACGAAAGCAGGAGATAAGAAAGGAAAAGCTATTTGACAATTCACTGGGAAGTGCTTTGCTGTTCGAGGCAAGAACGGGAGTTTTGAGGACAAGGACGTATAGGGCTAAATTTCAGGAGACCGACACATTATGTGCCGCCTGCCATAATGATAGCGAGACACTGGAGCACTTGGTTTTGAAGTGCACGAGGCTTCGTCCTGCCCTCCCTGAAGGGGTAACGGATTTGGCCGGGGCCCTGGGTTTCACTGGCGACGATGGAGGGATGGTAGAAAAAAAGATTACAGTGACAAAGAGACGATTAGAAGATTGGTGGAAATTATCTAGGGAAAATTAAATGATGGACAACTAACTAGCACAGCTGGGAACAGGCGGGACAGAGGAAAATTGGGACTCCCTCCCGCGTGGCCCCGGCCCAAAGTCTCAACCCTGTCTCCCAGTGGGTCCGGTGCTGGGGTAACGCCGAAAAGGTTTGACCAGAGGAAAATTGGCGACTCCCTCGCCGGGGGGAAGAGGCAGGGGGGTGATGTTTTTTAGTTTTTTTGCCCGATCCCCCGAAGGTCGTCCTAGTGATATCCCACACTGCCTGGTGATAGTTAGGGGGAGAAAAATTGGTCTTAAAAGGGCGGGAGGAATCACGTTTTTGTCTTTTTAGACTTAGGCTAGGTGGCGCAAGCTACCGCCCGTTACAAAGGGAATAGCCATTAACATCCATCCATCCATCCATGAAAAATGGCATATTTGCCGTACTAATGGCGGCCTTCTGTTTACTGATGAAGGAAGAAGTTGAAGGTGCTCCTTCGCAGATAATTCGAGGCTTATACTTTCGTGACGTTAGTACGATACGAAGCAGGAATTGAAAGCAAGGTCTCCGTAAGCGTTCATTTCCAGCTGGGGCCCGGTCAATCTGTTGGTAGCATCATGGTGCTCCAAAGCCCCTTGATTTGTATAACTTTATCAAGCCGTGTACATGGGTTGACGTTTCTTTCTGACTGGTTGCATCTTTGTTTCTAGCGTCACTGAAAGAGATCGAGAAGGAAATGTACAGTGAAGCACACACTGTTCTTTGCCGTTGACTTGCCAAAGTGACGGCGCCCGATAAAATATGGCAGACTACATGTTCAACATGATTGTAAACCTGAGACTGGGGCATAGAAGAGAATGTTCATTGCCGCCATTAGTACGGCAAAAGTTAAACTGCCATTATAGCGACAGATGGCACTGAATTTCGGGAAGGGTCTATTGGAGACATCTACGAGACGGCCCTGCCCGACCCAGATATTTATTCAGAACGTCGCGTAGCAAGACCGTGTGCAGCCAGACACCGTTCCTTCGCGCCGTTTGCCCACCACAAGAAGGGGGAAGGAGGAAGAGGAAAGAGAACCCACCCTGTGCACCTCGCCTCTGCGACGCACGCACCCACCAAGTCCTCCAGCAAAGACACCATACACTCCGTTCCCCCTTACGACCGACCGCAGCGCACTCTACGAGCCGTCCCATCCAACCAGGCTCGGTGAATGTGGCACGAGACAACGCTTTTTGCGAGTCACTGCGCCTCCTTTAGAAGGTCACGTGACACTACGCGGCATTGGGTTGGCTCCGACAGCTCGTTGCATCCGCTGCGGTCGATCGCAAGGCGAAACCAAGTATCGCGCAGTCCCTCGTCAGTCAGCGTCAACCACCCCAGCGAGACCAATGTATGCAACTGGAATGACACCAGGCCATACCGCATATAAAGTTCACCCCAAGACGAACAAAGCACTGTCGCCAGCCATGCGTTCTGGCGCACAAGTATTTCCCCAGAAAAGGCCTAAACAAAATAGAAACTCCGTGGAATGTAATTAATCGTACACCAGGGACGTCTTTACGTAGCGGTAAAGGAGAACAGTCCGATTCTGCGTCTTGCGGTGTGTGGCACACGCGCGCGAGCGTCTAGAGATGCAGCCCAGATGCCCGTGCGTCGCAGTGCCTAAGCGCTTTTTGATGACGACCCTGGTCATCGTCGGGATGCAAGTGATCCTCTGGCAGTCCATCAGCTTCACAATGTACTGCTTCAAGGTTGGGATTTTGGGTTCTCCGTCTGAATGGTCGCGCGGAGTGTCTTCCTCGTGCTTGCGGTGCATCTGTTCATCTATATCCTTTAGGTTTCATTTATCTCGACGACACCCCCTTAATCTCCTTCTTGAGGACCTCTGAACTGCGCAGCAGCTTCCTGAAAGGCAAGAATCAGTAGAGAGCGGTGACTTTGACGCCAACTCAGATTTCGATTTGACTGAGGAAAGAGAAAGTTAAGTGTATGGGGATATGTTTATTATGCTGACAGAAAAGGACGATCAAGGCTATGGTTCAAAGTCTATTGAAAAGGGGGGAAAAGTCGATTTAAAGTTTTGTGAATGTCGTATGGATCGTGGCAGAAAACGTCAAGTGTTTGCTTCTAAGGCAGTTCCAGTTTTGCAATGCCAGGTGATTGGAGCTGGTGACAGTGTAACCAAATGTGTAAAAGTAGGATTGCACACATTTTAAATGCAACGACTCTAATATCTCCACATGTTGGACCCGACTTGGATCATGTCTGGACTGAACACAAAGTCACTGTTCAACTTGATTGAGGGTATCCAGAGAACTTGAAGAAGCTAAGTCTCCAGGAGTAATATTGCGATGCTGCTCTAAGGGCTTCAAATATTGAAGTGATATGTCAGCTGCTGTTGTCAGGCTGCCCTGGAGAATTTCGATTTCGAGTTATTCCCATGAGCTTCTGCTATTTATGTGCTTTGCTTGGTGGAAGAAAATATGACTAATCTAGAATAAATATCGCGATGTATAAGACATCTAAGAGTGGACGTTAGGCATTTAGGAATAGCTCTTTTAGGAAAACTACTAATGCTGGCGGTTTCCCACGTTTTCCATTGGTTGTTGTTTATGTATTAAAAAATGGCTCCTCAGAACCCGTCCGTAAAACAGAGAGTTTAGATGTCCAGAAGTTCTGAAAACAAAATATCGTTATTTTTTTTTTTTAAAGTAAGGTAAACCACGTTTCAGACATACACGCAAGTATGGAACTTAAAAGTTTTTAAATGCAAGGTGTTACTTGAGGTTAACTCAAGGTCAGTGCGGTCAGATGGACACGATCCTCCGAATTCGTGTCTTCCGCCCATAGTCTTTTCGACGTCTTATTTAAGAAAATAAAGATGAATTTTTTACAGATATTCTTTGACTTACTCATTCAGCATTTCCATACGTACAGTTATGTATTCGTGACAATTTTGCTGGCCCCTGGGTCAATATTGAGGCCATTCCCAGCACACTCAATACGAAACAGATTAAAAAAAATTAGTAGGACGAAGGTTATTTTTTTTTTGGAGGTTTGCTTTTTCCAAATGTTACCTTTTTGTTTTATTTTCACCCCAGAAAAAAAAATAAAAAAAGCAACAACAAAAACAACGGCACTCCTATAAAACTTTGGTGCTAAAAGATTGTTCAGGCAAGCTTTTTATCTGAAATGCTAGCAAACTTTATTTTTTTATGGAAAGAGGCTCTAGTGCAGCGCAAAACAATATTGAACATTTCGCAAACAGCGTAATGAATAACAGGATTGTTTGTACATGTCATTACGGGGAGGTAAGCTCGAACACTAGACAAGCACAAAGAGAGCGCTTGTCCTGTTTACTTTGTGTCCTTGTATTTTTTGCGCTATTTTATGTGTTTAACTAAGATGAACCAACTAGCCCAGCAACGTACCTTGCCAGAGGGTATGTTTGTTCCCCCCTTTTGTGTTTGTCTAGTGTTCAAGCTCACTTCCCTGTAACGCAAAACAACGGCACTAAAGAAAAAAAAAAGTGATACTGCAGTCGGTCCGGAACAAACTTGAGTCCAAGTTCTAGGCTCAACTCACAAAACATCTCTTTCCCCGTGGGACAGAGGAGCCATTGCACCTGTTTTTACAAAACTTGAAAGTATAAAACAGAGAGGACGAGGACGGGAACAGGACATCTTTCATTTAGCAACAACATTGAATGGTACAACGATAAAACCGCCCCCCAAGGGTCTCAACATTCTCCCGCTCAACGTTCTCTGGAGAACATTGAGACCCTTGAGGGGCGGTTTTATCGTTGTGCCATTCCATGTTGTTGCTAAATGAAAGATGTCCTGTTCCCGCCCTCGTCCTCTCTGTTTTATACTTTCAAGTTTTGTATCTATTAACCAACACGCTCGTTTTCAATTATACCTGTTTTTATATTTGCAATATGGAGTTATTGTTAGGTATAATTCCAACAATTGTTTTTTTCAGTGGCAGGACTATTACGGTTACCAGAGGAAGCAACCTTTCGTCTTTTCCCACCTGGTCGGTCTCATTCTTTCACTGATGCCCGGCTCGCTGACAACCGTCAGCTACGGTGCAAACAAGTAAGAACCGCAGTGTTAAGCTTTAATACAGAATGCGTTTTATTCGCCGAATTCCACGAAAAAGCCGTCACGAAGAACCCTCACCAAAAACTTCCACGATAACTTCCCCACTAAATATAGCAGGGAAAATGACGTCACGGTGACCACGCATGTGATCTCAAGTCACGCGACACGAAGTTCCCTGCAGCGGAAAAATTGACGTCAAGTGACCACGTAATGTGACGTCAAGTTCACCTCTACATCTAGAGGGAAAAGTGATGCTACGTGACGTCAATTTCCCCGCTAGATTTAGTCGGAGAAATTGACGTGACGACGTCATGCTACATCAAGTCACGCGACGCCAATTTCTGCTAGATGGTTGTTTGGGCTCAACAAATTATAAGCCCCCCCGCCCTTGTCAGCACGATCAACATATCTATATAGTGAATTTGGCCGTAATCTCATAATTGCTTTCATTGGTGGTAGATCTTAAAATATGTTAACATGAACAAGTTATTGGACATTGGTGCTCTCTTTGTAAAGGACTTATGTCACATAACGCGAAACGCAGTCCAGACAACATGCAGTCCAATACAGTAGCGTGACTATGGGGCTTTGTCATATCAGTCAGATATGTAGAACGCATCGGTGCTACCGGGGTCAGTGGCAAGTCCTTTAGTATAATTCTGCAGAGGCCGAGAGGAAGGCTCCGCAGAAGTCAAAGCTGGCGCTGGTTTAACCCACAGAAAAATCTGCGCTGTGCTGAAAAGTGCAAGAACCGTGCAGCCACTGGAAGGACCCATGCTGTTTCAGAACTTGAATTTACGGCTGATGAAGCATCGCTTGATTCCGCACTCGTTGTGTCTGCAGGGTTTTTGGATTGAGTATCTTGGCCCTATCAGGGCTTCTCGAGGTGGCGCCGCTGACCATACATTTCGGGATCCACGGCCTGGCGAGCATACAGTTCCTGAATGGCGTCGCAGAGGTAAGATCAGCATACACTCGCTTGCATCGGGAAACGCTAAAGGATTGGAACCATGTTGTAGACTGGAACGATCCTGTGGCCCTGTTGGCTTTTATCAACGTTACTAGAGCTCTTATAGACCATTCCACTAATCGCCTTCTGAGCGCTGCCATCTTTGTTTACTGGGACGTGGAACGCGTTTTGAGCATGCATAGTATAGATCTGTACCGTGACGCGCAAGCGTTTACAGCACAGTAACTCGGCGGTTTTTAACTTGGCGATAAGCGCTGGAAAATATTTATATACGTTTGCAACAAACGTCGGCAAGTAACGCTGGGCGCTGCCATCTTGCTCCTGGCGTGTTTAGATCGTCTGATAACCACGCCCATTGATCTCTATTGTAGTAGTGGTAATAGCAGTAGTAGGCTGGATCGTGGATCGAGGCTGTCTTGCTGGGGTCGAGCTGCACCACCGGCAGCCATCGCTTGACACCAGATAATGGAAGGGACTATATGAGAGAAAGGGGGAAAACTTCAATTTTTTATCTTAGTAGGTTGTTCTCGGTGATGAAACTTTTACCGGGTTTTCCGGGAATGAAAGTTAATATCTGGGCGCAAATATCAAAAGCGTTAGAACAATCTTTTTTAAATGGTGACCTTGCTCCTGAGCATGCACATTTGCAGCATACATTTTGGACCGCCGAATTAGTTTTCTTGGTAAGAGCGAGTAAGAGTGACCACCAGTATGGTACGGCGACGTCACGTGCAAGTAATATATATTTTTTTATCTTTTGTCTTGGTGTATAGTCTTATGAACTGTGAAAGTAACTATAGAGGTGAGCATAGATAAAAACTTGCCAATTGGATTTTGTACCTCGCGTCGCCCACTGTTCCAGGGCTTCATAACGACCTCGCTGTACGGAGTCCTCGCCGACTGGATTCCAGTATGCGAGAGGACCACTGTGCTCGCCATTGTCATCTGCAGTAGGTGCATTTGTTCAAGACACTCGCTCGTTAGGGGTGCCGACCTATTGAAGTCGATTTCGGACCTAAGATGTATATTTGTTGACTCGAGAAAATTTATAAATATAATCCGAGACATTTCACAATTTCCATTTAAGAGACATTAAACTGCGAATAGAGATAATACACAAGACATGTAAAAATAAGAAACAGGCGTTGAAGTTATGATTAAAAATATTTTATTAATTGAAGACTGTACGTTGTAAAGTTTGTCTGAAAAAAAAAAAAAAACTGAATTTGTTTTTGAGAAACAGTTGTTAACTTCTATAATATAGTGTATGTAGAAGACGTACATGGACCGAAAGCTCGTGCTGCCGAATCCTGGGTTCAATCCTCACCCCTGCCCGTTTCGATCTGGATGAACATCGTCCCGGCGTGCGGTCGTGTATCCATACTGCGTGGTGCACGTTAAAAACACCAGGCTAGCGGTTTTCCTGCACTGACTAAATTTATCATCTACAGGTGGGGGACAAGTCGCCCGTTGAGGCAGACTAAGTTCTAGACTGTATAGACGAACACACACCCCAATTGTTTTTAGTGACCACTCTGGCTTCAATCGCTTCACTTCATCTTTTAGAGCGCAACTCTTAGGCGCCCGTTTCCGGCTTGAGCGGCGTCGGCGTCGCCGTCGGCGTGACCGTGAGGACAAGTGACCGCCGTGACGTCATGGGGGCACGTGACCTCACGGGGGCCACTGGGGGGTGAAGGAAGAGGAGGGGGAGGGAAGAGGAGAGGAGGAGTAGCAGGCAGGACTGGCAGGACGACGAGGTGAGGTGCAGGGAGGAGGGGTATACCCTCCCATCAGTACCCTACCATCCTCCTCCTCGAGAGCTGCGCTCTAGTTCGGCGTTACAGGGAGTTGTAAACGGCTTTTATTTTTTTTTAAATGCATTAACATCGTTTGTTCAGATAATTTTCTCGCACTTAGAGCACTCATTACCTTGGCCTGGGCATGTATTCATCAGAGGCGATGTACGTATTCATTGCAGGCAATGTATGTATTCATCAGAGACAATATGTCTATTCATCAGAGGCATGGATCAGAGGCAATGTGTGTATTCATTAGAGGCAGCGTATATTCATCAGAGGCAATGTCTGCATTCACCAGAAGAAAAACAGTGGTCGAAGGTGTTCTAATTATGTTAGCAACCTGCCTTGGTTAATGTAGTCCCCAGAGATGTAAGCAAGCGGTAACAAAAAGTATAGGGCACATATAAAATGAGCAACCCATGTGTTTAGTTCTGTCTTCAGTAACTGAACAATTAAAACTATTCCCCTCTGCGTGCATGCACGTGCGCGCGTGTGTGTCTGTGTGTGTTTGTGTTTGTGCGTGCGTGCGTGTGAATTAAAGTAGCCATACAGTTGAACATCAAATTCATTACCATAATGCTTGTCTTCACTTTTGTCTTTCACTGCGTTTTCGCAAAGCCACCTTGGTCGGAGGGCGCTGCATGTTCGAGGCGGTTAACCTCGAGTTCGTCACGTCTCCGGTCATGTTCGCAAACGGTAAGCATTAAAGCCTAAGTGGCATTGACGTAGAAAGTATATACTTCCGCTGTAATAATAATAAAAAAAGACAGGTTGAGGAACTGTTTGTGTTGTGATGCAGTGGTCTTGGGCATCGCCTGGTTTGTCCTCTGGCGGCTGCTGTTCTTCGATGGACCCTACCACCACAAGTCGATCACTGAAGAAGAGAAAAGCCACATTACTGACGGCAACAGTAGGGTCTTCGTCAAAAGAAGGGTTGGCACTCAGAAATCTGATAGGAATATCGAGGAGCTTCTAGAATGCAGGAAAATAGCGAAACCATCAGAAGGGCTAGAATGGACCAAAATTATTCGTTGGGCTAGTTGGTTAACGGTTAAATTTTTATGTAGTATGCCATCGCCTTACCACCCGCTCCACCCCCCCCCCTTTTTTTTTTTCAAACAACAAAGATGACACCAAGCGGCGAAAGCTCGATGTGAGATTGGCGTTCAGTTGCTCTACCCGAACGCCAACAAAAGTTCGAGCTTTCGCCGCCGCGTGAGGAGGGCACTATTATTCTCGAAGAAGGTCTATTGTTTTATCTCAAACACGATTTCCCCTAAGTAGCATTGCAGGGGTAATCACTGTAATCAGAGCCCGTTCACATACTCTCTGAAATAAGCACTGATCTAACAAGTAACCTTTGCTAACATGGCTTATACTAAGTAATGCTGCGAATTTCACAGATTAGTCAGCCTTAGAGACATTCCTCGTCTACGCGACATACCAGTCATTTCACGACAACCATTCGTGCAGTTTTATATAGTGCAGTATGCGTTATAGAATGCGATCGTGTATATTAATAAGTACTATACAGAACCATTTCAAACTTCTTTACAAAGATGACTGTTAAAAGGAATCGCTCCACTTTTCGAGTTGTTACCATCGGGGACCATTTGGTGTCTTCCAGCAGAGTGAAAGTCCTTTAAATGGCGTCAAACCACTCTTTGTGCAAATATGGTGTTAATCCACAAGATATAAAACTTGAGAGAATGGTGCATCAACGCGCTTGTTAGAATGCAGGTTAGATGGGTCCCTTGGTGGTGGATGTATCTTGACCATAGGGTACTAAAGTTAAGATGGCAATGCATCAACGCGCTTGTTAGAATGCAGGTTAGATGGGTCCCTTGGTGGTGGATCAATCTTGACCATAGGGTACTAAAGGTAAGATGGCAATGCATCAACGCGCTTGTTAGAATGCAGATTAGACGGGTCCCTTGGCGATGGATGTATCTTGACTATAGGGTTCTAAAGTTAAGATGGCAATGCATCAACGCGCTTGTTAGAATGCAGGTTAGATGGGTCCCTTGGCGATGGATGTATCTTGACTATAGGGTTCTAAAGTTAAGATGGCAATGCATCAACGCTTGTTACCATACAGGTTAGGCGCGTCCCTTGGCGATGCATCCTGACCAGCACGCCGGTCCACTTGGTCTGCCTGGCCGTGGCGACGGGCATGTACGAGCAGCGTCTGGGGAAGTACAACTACCTCATGTACCTCGGAGACTTTCATGTAAGACACTCAGATCTCTGTTATGCTCACTTGGCGTCATCAGCTGTCGGGACTTATGGCGTGAGACTTAGCGAACAGAAATCAGTTAAAATATTGCTCTGCGCCGTATTAAAGAGTGCTAACTCCCTGCGCATTAATTATTACCGCTTATGGACGGAGACTATCACGAGCTGACGGGTAGTAAGCACATTCTATAACTTTCAACATTCCAACTTTATAAGATTACCAGATTCTGCTTAACACTAAATGTTGTTCTTGTTTTGCTGTGTGAACCTGTACTGTCTCCGTTTTCAAAACCTCTTACGCATATGAAAATAACAACGAACAAATTAAGGATATAAGAAATGTAAATCTTTCTTTTCTTCAATATTTTTTTATTTTTTTTTATTTTCTTATTTTTTTGTTGAGTAGATTGCTTTCTGAAGCAGCGTTGCTTCTGTCCCTTTTGTTCAGAGATTTCCGTCCCTGCCGTCTGTGCTGGCGCTGGCGGCTGTGATTGTAACGTGCGGGGTGGCCAGCGATTTTCTGCGGGACAAAGTCCTTCTGTCCACCTCTGTGGCAAGGAAGATGTCTGCTTCTGGAGGTACGTGTTCCCAGTTAGCACAAAAACTTACGAAGAGACACGCTCGAAATTCTATACATAAAGCTCTAATGCTAACTACGTTTGTCTGTATCCATCTTTACATCATTTTGTTGTAAAGATGCGTGTACTAGGTTGTGTTTGGTGGCAGCTTACCTGTCGCCGTGTTTTGATATATGTTTTTGTTAAATTGCTTGCTCGAATATTCGGGAGCTTACCTGAACTGAGTCAAGATGGAACATATTATCTATGGGTTTGATCCGGATGAGTGATTTTTTGTGAGACTGAATTCCACTATACTTCGCTGTTTTGTTTCACTAGGTCTGATGATTCATGCCTGTGCTGCGATGCTACTGGGGTTAAAAGAGAGCCACTGGATAGAACACATTGCCGTGACAGCCCTAGGAGTGTTCATTCTTGGTAAGAGTAATACATGGATATGGAGGCATCGCAACCTGCAGCACTGTATAATTGTACTGGGGCGGTTCTTTTATGCTTTCGCTATTCATACTAAACTTACTCAACTTTCCTCAAGGGTGGTATCACACTTTGAAATATCTGACTTCAACAACTAATGCGATCACAAAAAAATGTAAAAATATGTGTACGCATAAAAGCACCATAGGTGATACCAAGGTTAAGAAAAATGAATAAGAGTACATTCACGAATCCCTATAGGCAAAAATGCAAAGTTTGAAATTGAATGAAATATCGAGGAGAGTGTGGAATATGTGCTGTTTGTGTTCTGTCCTTTTATGTTTAAATATTTCTTAAGTTTTTAACATTATTCGCTGAAGGGTGTTTTACATCTGCCATAGGCATTGACAGCAACCATCTGGACCTGGCGCCACAGCACGCCGCTGTACTGAAAGGAGTGTCATCCACTACGCTCTGGGTTGTGGTGGGTGCCCTGAACGTGTTCATCATCACCGAGACATCTTCTGTCATGGTAAGGCCCACCGAGCTTGGCAATCTGTTTTTGTTTTAATTAGTAATATGCCTTTCCTCTTTATGTTCTGCTTTCAACGTTGCATATTTATACACTGTTCTACGGTTAGTCGCGATAAACAGTTTCCAGCTTCCGAAGGTGTCTCATTAGGTTCAAGATCGTGTACGAAACGTGAAGTGACCCTGAAGAAAGCGTGACTTCTTCAATTTTTTTTTCTTTTCTTAAAAACGTAGTTTTTGTTTACAAGTCACACAGACTACCATATAGATTGTCTAAAACGGCACGTCCGCAAATAACTGCGACATATCCTCCAGTGTTCGTGCTCCACGCCACGTAGTAAACAAGCCAAGCCCCCCGAGAAGACATGTCCGTCGTAAAACACGAGTACACTGCGTGCAGAAGGCTGCGGATAAAATCCGGACATGGAGGCGAATCAACCATACACGAATCAATCGAGTTAAGAAAATCTCCGGAAAGTAAACCGGGTCGTCTGACTACGAAATAGACGTGACACATCAAATGACAAAATTCTGAAAGAGCCCGAGAGCATTTCACTTCATTTAGTCTTTAAAGGGAAGATGGGGCACTTCTACATTTGAGAAAAAACGCATGAATTGCGTTCATTTGGCCTTTAGAATAACAGATATCAAAATTATATTTCAATGCGACGCGCCGGAGAGCCACAAGAGCAATTTCAAAATAGGGCTGAAGCCCCGCCCCCCTAGCCTTGGACAGCCAAAAGAGCCGTCGATGACGTCACGGACAGCGACTGTCTTTCGCGTTTTTCTCGCGTTTACCAATAATTACGCAGCAAATGGTTTGGGTATTCGGGTTCACGGGGTAAAAATACACTAGAATTCACTTCTAACTCATTTTTTCCAAGAAGCTCCGTAGCTTCCCTTTAAAGCTATGCTGGGTGATTCCACGTCAATTCATGCAATGATGGTCCGGGTCATATTTTAGATATTTTTGTTAAAAATATATGTGAAAGCCATGTTTTTGGGAGGAACATTCAGCTAGATATGAACGCCGTAACAATTTTTTTCGCTGAGATATAAAATAGAGAAGCTTAAGGCGTGGAAATTGAGAAGATTTCACAATGCTAATTTGCACAGTCGTCATTTCCTTATCGAACCTTTCACGGCACCATAACTTTTTTAATAGGTTTTACAAAGGTTATACAACACATACATAAAAAATTAAAAATATCCATAAAATATTTCAATGCAAACAAAAATATCAAACATGGCACAAAAACGCGTTTTAGAGACATATTCACAATTTTTTTGCAAAAAAACCATCTTTCATAATACTTCACAAAACATATCAAAATGCGCGTATTTAAATATTCTTTACGAATATATAAATATAATATGCCCATCCTTAAACATATTTTTGTTATCAACGCGGAAATTCGGCTGATTTCTCAAAATGTGGCAAGATTGGGCGTCGATATTTAAAAAACTCCATCTTTTATTTTCTTTAAACTCCCTTTTGCACTTTGCAGTGACTTGAACTAACCTGTGATGGCAAAAGATTGAGTAACATATGACCTCCAAGCGGGAAAAGCTACGACAAACCTTCACTCGGAGCGAGCCGACGTCTTCGTCATAGCGGCTTTGCCGCACAGCACCAAACGTTTTGAGCGTTAGTTATGGCATGTATTTTATATTATTAAATTTTTTTTTCATAAGGGCTGAGTATTAGTGACGCGAAAATGGACTTTGAGCTGGAATACCATTAATTAGCTTACAATTCACAGGAACAAAACGGCCCCACTGTGCGAATTCGCTAACTATGCATAGATAAGCTTAAAACTCTCAGTTATGCGAGTAGCCATGTATACATCCGGCCTCTCGGCATATGATGACTTCCACAGATGAGAAGCCTGGATTCCTCTCACAGGTTTTATGGTGGTCCACTCTGCTTGCTTTACCGCACGAAACTCTCGAACCCGCTCCACAGACAGGTGGAACATGCAGACATTTGTTACTTTTTTACGTAGCACTTCCACAAAGTCTTTAGCGGTGGCAACCGTTGAGTTGAGCGAAGATCTCGCTCAACTCAACGCAAGCGAGGAACTTGGTGAGCGTTGGTTCTTCCACCTACTTCATCACAAGCGCTTTCTCCGTGTCCAGTGGCTGAAAAGATCCATCTTGCCGAAGAGTGCGGCTTCCGAGACAATTCGTGGAATTGGAAGCGATTCTTGAAATGCGCCGCCGCTCCGTCTGATACAAAAATTATTTCAAAAAAGACTGGGAAATGAACATTAACATACTCTTTTATGGCCTATGTGGCTAGAAGAGCGTGAGCTGTGTCATGTTTCGTGTACCATCGGTGACAACGGCAAAGCTTTGCGTGCCTTGCGTGGACGTAACCACACTTGTGGAGAGAGACACTTGAGTTTTTTTTTCAATGAAAACTCTGCACTTCCGTTGGAAAGAGTACTGTCCGTTTTTCCGCAAAATCGAAGTGGAACATCACTGCCTTGGGTGGTAAGGCGGTTCTTGTGTCATGTATCAGGCTTCGTTCAAGGTCAAGGATGTAAGAATGCCTCATATACTTTTCGCTCTCCTATTGCCGCAGGAAGGCAGAAGTGTCCATAACCTTTTTGACGAGTTCGCCAGCGTCCCATAACGCGAAACATATCTCTTGGTCTTCGTCGAGATGAAGCGACTGCAGCGGGATGCTCTGCGTTTTTGGGCACTTTTCGCAACGGCGCAGAAAGCAATCGTTCTGTGGAGCGCAGAAGAGGTAGATGCGCTTGAGGTCGTCTTCAGTAAATGTCTTCTTTGGGGCATTTGTTATTGCCGTTAAAAGCAACTGAAAATTGACGCAATATATGCATGCGCACACCTCGTGCTCGGGACTTTTTTTTTTTACCCATTTTGGTCGTAGGGAATAAAATTTGGAGATGCCTAGTTCGGGTTGGGGATGGTCCTTCCTAAACAGCTGGTAAGCTTCCTTAATAGAGCGGGTCATAAACCTTTTTACGACTTTGAACATGTCGTTGATCATGGCTTTGACGACGTCCTTTTTGTCGGGGCTTTGAACAGAGCATGCGAGGTCGTCGCGTGTGTAGTACTCAATTGCAACCCCCCCGTCTTCGGCATTCGCCTTTTTCCCCATGTAGGGATCAGGGGTTGCCCAAACACCACCTTTGCGCTTCAGTTTTCATGTTTGATCAATCATGTAGGCAGTCGCACCCGACACCAGACGCAATATTGTTTTCTTCAGGATGATTGATGGCAGAAGCACGTACAATCGCTTGCGTTCCTGGTGAGAACTACATGCCTTCAGCACTTCGCAAAACGCGTCAAACCACTCTGCGCAGTGCTCACAACTGTCTTCGAGTTCGAGAGTTTCGTGCGGTGAAGCAAGCAAAGTGGACCACCGTAAAACCTGTCAAAGGAATCCAGGAAACTCTCCAGGAAACTCATCTGTGAAAGTCAGCATATGCCGAGAGGCAAGATGTATACATGGCCATTCGCGCAACTGAGAGTTTTAAGCTTATGTATGATGCATAGGTAGCGAATTTGCAGAGTGGGGCCGTTTTATTCCTGTGAATTGTAAGCTAATTAATGGCATTCCAGCTCAAAGCTCCTTTTCACGTCACTAATACTCACCGCGTATAAAAAAAGAATTTTAATAATATAAAATACATGCCATAACTAACGCCCAAACGTTTGGTGCTGTGCGGCAAAGCCGCTATGACGAAGACGTCGGCTCGCTCCGAGTGAAGTTTTGTCGTAGCTTTTCCCGCTTGGAGGTCATATGTTACTCAATTTTTTGCCATCACAGGTTAGTTCAAGTCACTGCAAAGTGCCAAGGGGAGTTTAAAGAAAATAAAAGATGGAGTTTTTTTAAATATCGACGCCCAATCTTGCCACATTTCGAGAAATCAGCCGAATTTCCTCGTTGATAACAAAAATATGTTTAAGGGTGGGCATATTATCTTTATATATTCGTAAAGAATATTTAAATACGCGCATTTTGATATGTTTTGTGAAGTATTATGAAAGATGGTTTATTTGCAAAAAAATTGTGAATATGTCTCTAAAACGCGTTTTTGTGCCATGTTTGATATTTTTGTTTGCATTGAAATATTTTATGGATATTTTTAATTTTTTATGTATGTGTTGTATAACCTTTGTAAAACCTATTAAAAAAGTTATGGTGCCGTGAAAGGTTCGATAAGGAAATGACGACTGTGCAAAGTAGCATTGTGAAATCTTCTCAATTTCCACGCCTCAAGCTTCTCCATTTTATTTCTCAGCGAAAAAAATTGTTACGGCGTTCATATCTAGCTGAATGTTCCTCCCAAGAACATGGCTTTCATATATATTTTTAACAAAAATATCTAAATTATGACCCGGACCATCATTGCATGAACTGACGTGGAATCACCCTGCTGTAAAATAAAAATAAAAAAGATAAAAAAGTGGAACGAGAGCACTATGTTTTATTATTTAAAGACGAGAGCACATAAAAAATTTCTTTCCGGCCATTTCTTCCTTGTTTTCTATTTATTCAATGCCGTCTTTCTTTATACACGTAAATAAACATTCTACACACGTTTGCGAGCCGTAATTCCTTCAAAAGCTGGTCTGACCACCGTGGGTGGAATACGCCTTGTTAAAGCATCAGTTTGGCAACTGTGGACACGCCTCAGCAAGGCTTAACTATCAGATGACCTAGATACACGTAGCACCAATATGGCGAAGCCCAGACGCCGCAATATGACGGAGGCTTATTGCGGAGAAGGCGCCCTGTAACCGAGCTTTCGGTTGCACGTCAAAAGATCCCCAGGTGGTCGAAATTAATCCTCAGTCCTCCGCTGGGGCGTGCCAGATGCCCGTCATAGGTTTGGCACGTAAAAACCCCAAATTTGACTTTTTTTTAGACGCCGCACTTGCAAACGTGTATTCTCTAGTGTATTATGAGCCTGACACGCAGAACGAGGCAGGAACACGTGACCGCGGTCTCGCGAACATTGTAGTCAAAGCCTGTGCTTTAGATTCTTGACTTCTTCACAGTGAGATCGAGCGAAGACGCGGATTGGATACGAGTGCTGCGTGAGCGCTCGGTAGGGCCTCGTATCTAATCAACGAGTTAACGAACGCTCGGCATTGGGCTCGGGTCTAATTGCTGAATTAACGCCATCCGAATCCAATGAAGTTCCATGGAGGAACGTCATCACAATCGCCGTCCACTGCTGGCTAGGTGGCACAAGCCGCCGCCAGATTAAGAGTTCAGCTCCGTCCTTTCATCTCTCCATCCATACAAACTATTAACCCACCTGGCCCAACCGTACACGCCGCTTCGCGGCGCCCCTACGGCGGCCCAAGCCCCGCTGTCCCCCATTGCACCTTCGAAAAAAAAAAAAAAAGTCCCGCCTTTTCATTGCAGAGTCACAGGATTGCCCACGTAGTGCTGCCCGTGTGCCAGATGGTGGCTGCCATGCTGTTTCTCCTGTACGGACACGGACGTCGGCAGGAGTGGGACCTGCCGGATTTGTCCCACGCTGACACCGAGGTCTCCGTGTCGGAAGACGTGGAAGCTTCCGAACCCGCTCTGGACCCTCGCTCGGAACCCGGCACCAGCGACTCCACAGAACGAGACTGGCCGCAGAATCGCACTCTGCAGCACGATGCGTAAACTTCGTGCACGAAATTAATTAAAGTCCGCAAGTCGAATGTATTGTAGAACCTCACTGAACGCTCGACTGACCAGTCGATCGAGTCTTAGAAAGGAAAGATAAAAAAATGAAAGGCGCTTACAACACCCTGTAACGCCGAATTAGAGCGCAGCTCTTGAGGAGGAAAAGGGAAGAATGCTGAGGGAGGGTATACCCCTCCTCCCTCCTCTCTGCTCCTCCTCCTATTCTCCTCCCTCCACTTCCTCCTCCTCGTCCCCCTCCTCCCTTCCTCCTTCTTCTTCACGTCCTCTTCCTCCCCTGATCGTTCAGCCTCCTCTCCTCCTCCTTCCTCCTCCTCCCGTCTCCCCCTCCTCCTTCCTTCCCCCTCCTCCTTGCGCGTTGCATCATGGGAATTGTCCCATACTGCACCGAGTGGGACCCTCGTGACGTCACGTGTGACGTCACGAGTCCCGCGCTTTGCATTGTGGGACATTTTCCATAATGCACCGCGTGGTTACGCCGACGGTTACGCCGACGCTGACGGCGACGGCGACGCCGCTCAAGCCGGAAGCGGGCGCCTAAGGGCTGCGCTTTAAAAAGGATCGCGTATAAGCTGTGTGCGGCACAAGAAATATACGAGCGTGACATTCGTTATGAGTGGGACCCAGATGTTTGAATAACGCGTGTGCATCGCCAAAAAAACAAAAAAAAAACATACTATTTGGAAGTTTTATGATTTCGTTCAGTTTCCTTGATGAGCTTTGACACACGCCAACTTTGCTTATGGCGTCGTTTGCTCAACCTGGAGTCCCATAAAGTTTGCGAGATGAATTGGTAGATATATACTGTTCTTGGATTTGTTGCTTGGTTCGAAGTGAGGGCGCTTTTCTGTCGTTATGTGAATCCGAAACTCATCGCAATTTCGCTGCCCTGTTTGATAATAGAGTAAACGACCCGCACAATACTCCCTTCGTGAGCGTTGGTCGAGTGAAATGGGCAAATTCGAAGCAACGATTATATGCGACATAAACATGGAAGTTCCAAACGTGTGACCAAGGTCATCAAAGTGTTCGCGTAAAACAAGCTCCGTGTCTGGTTCGTCTGAACACAAGTGCAGACAGAAACCGATATATATATATATATATATATATATATATATATATATATATATATATATATATATATATATATATATATATATATATATATATATATATATATATATATATATATATATATATATATATATATATATATATATATATATAGGAAGAGAAAGATATGTATTCACTGACGTAATTTCGTCTCCTATTTTGTAGTTTTGAGCTGTGTAGCGCATGCCGAGGGCGAGCATACCAAGAATTTACAGCCTCATATGCGTTGTGCACAGGCGCAATCTGCCATACGTTTCGTCACGTTGTCAACGAACAACAAAATGGCGGATTAAGGTAATGTGAATTCCTCCTACAGAAAAAAAGACGAAGAGAGAGAGAGAGATAGAGAAAGAGGGAAGAGAAAAATAAACAAAGGGCGAGATTTCGAAAAAAAGATTCACCGCTATTCGATGCTCACTCAGCTAATAACTCTTCGCGTGTCTTTGAGTGCAGAAAGAAGAACCCATGCCGTGCTGTACTCAATTCAAGACCATATCGACTAAAGCGTGTTCGCTAGACATTTGGTCCACTTGGACCTTGCCGCAACCTTGAATTGCTCCTTCCAATTTGACCGCCCGCTACCTTCCAGCCGAATAGACTTTCCTTTCATTCTCTATAAATAAACCAACACATCGATTCCATTCGCCACTCACGCTGTGTAGGTGTCGTTGAAGAGAAAGCCCATTCGACTATTAAAAGCGGGACCTTTCCACCGAATGAACGCGAAACAAACACACACAAAATAGAACGAACGATGGGGGCCTCCTGCCCATTCTTCGCTGCTACCGCACTTTCAGAATACGGCGCTCCTACACTCTGTCTCGCCCCTAAGCTGTCAGTGTAGTGGAAGCCACCCGCTCACCGGCCCAATCAACCGCCTCCCTTTCATCACGTGATCCCCCCCTCTGCGCGTGGCTATGGGCGGGAGTGTGGTCACGTGGCGAAACATCGACTCACGACTGGTCCAACAAGCACGTGTATAGCTTACACCGGACTGTCGGCTTACGTTGAACGGGGCGTAAGTATACCTTCGTGGCGGTTCACCGTACGTCATTGGCAACGCCAGCAGGTATAGAATGGGACGGTTTTAGCAAAGAAAAGAGTCACGAACCATGGATGTACAGTCACGGAACCCCGGGCTTAGACGCTAGGGCCTCCACAAAAGCTGGGCGCTTCTTTTTTCTTTTCTTTCGCAAGCTCGCGTTGTCGGTTTTAAAGCGGAGTCCTTGGGTGGGCAGAACGTTGGTGTTTAACAGCGAGACGATCGCTCCTCGGAGATTAAGAAAAAAGGGACGGACGGCTCAAAACAGGAGATGAAGACTTGAAGATAGCTCGTATACTTCTTATCATCTCGCCTTCCTTTCGGCGTTTTTTTAGATCTTGCGCGAGGCCCTCGGTGTGGGATGTATGCTACGTGCGCAGCTATACGGATAGGACTGGCGGCGACTTAAACATGGTGAGTGCGTATACGTTTGCTCTTTTGTGCAATAGAAAAAGCTAATTTTTTTTTTTTGAACTTGGTGATTGTGCACGTGACAGAACTGTTCATTCGCCGGTAGAGGGGTTGGTATACGCACGGCGACAACACTTTGAGGAACAGGAGGAGGGATTAACGAGTGTAAATCGTGGTCACACCTCTAAAATAAGGAATACAAAAGCTGAACGAGCTGGTGCGCTCGCAGGCGTTGAATGCTGCGCACGGCTTTTGATTAAGTTTGGCCCTAGCTATTCAGTGGGGGGAATAATACTTATGCCTGGCTCTATGGTCAATAGGATGGTCGATTCTTCCGGTTTGTCATAGAAAGGTGCCCCGCGCATAGTCATGATTGGTTTCTGTGATTTTCTTCGAAGGGTGCTTTGATTTTTTATGGATCTTTTTTTGTACACCCACGTTCTTCCAGCGTTGAAATTCTCGCAGCATTGCGCAACATAGCAATCCGCTGAACAAGAATAAAACAGCGATGCTTGTAGTCTCACCAATCTGCAAATACAAAAACATTATCTAACATGCGAGATGTTGTATGGAAAGGGAAAACGAAAGATATCGATAGACCTTTGCAAAAAATAAATAAATCGCCTTCTGAGCGCTATCATCTCTGTCTGTTGGGCTGTGGAACGGCTTCTGAGCATGCGCTGTTGATTTGGTGTGCGCTATATCGGACGCTGCGCATGCAGCGTCCGTATAGCGCGCAGCTCAGTGACTCAGCACTTTTCGCTCGGTCAGGGGCCGCGAGCGCGTCCGTAAGATGCGACCATGCAATGCTTGCACTGAACGTAAAGCTTCACTGCAGCAGTATTCGATCATGCCCAAGCCATGGTCGTTTACAAGAGTCTGTCATCATTTTTCGATGCGCGCGCCTAACAGAGCGCACGAAAGAATTAAAACAAAATTTCAGATAAACAGAAAAATGCAGCTCCCTCTTTCTGCGTCTTATGAAAGATAAAAAATTTCTTGTTACTTTCTTAAGCTATTTTGTTACATTTAAGTATATCCGCCAATGAAACTCTGCAGCTCATCTTCCACGAGCAATGTGAAAAATTGTAATGACGCACACCCGAAACGCGACCGAAAACAATCCGGAGCGCAAGTTCGTCTGCTTCTTTTGAAGGGGCTGAACGCCGAGCTCTTACTGAGTGAGTAGACCTCATGGCAGCTTGCTTTCAGGTCTACCCACTATCCTTCCATCAGAGCCAATTAGAGCTCGATGCCTTTCTGACGTCATCGCAACTCAAGAAGCAGACGAACTTGCTATCAGCATTCGATCTCGCTCGCGAGGAGACGCTGCTCAATCTTGATAGCTATATACGCTTTACACACGCGCCAAATTACAGCCGCCATAAGTGACCTTCTCTTGTCTTACCGAGAGGCCGAGCAACTGAAACGGTAGTTGGCGATCCTCTACAAAGGCCGATGCTTTAGAAAAGAACACAGTTGAATCTAATATGGCAATAACCTGGCCTGCTATGGTAATGATGAAGGGAAATAAACGAAATAGGAGGAAACAAAAACTGAAGGTCAGTTATGGCGGCGTCCATGCACAGCTGCTGCAAAGCGTCTATACACGCCTATATTGTTTCAGCTGGAAGCGTTCTGAACAAAACGCGGTGAATTGTGTCGTTTTCTTGACACTGAATTATTAGCACACTTTGGTACGCTACAGGCTTGTGTCCCATGTCAATTGAATCCGTATAGAATCAACAATCACAATATAAAGGAGAGGCCCATAAAAAATGAATTAAACGTGACGAAGGAAAGATGACAATTTTTCTCTTCCCCCTTTTTTTATTACGCCAGTTTGCCATGCGGCTAATTGACGCACGTCATATTAATTTTAGACTAAAACAAAAAGACAAAAAAAAACAACAACAACATCAAAGTTAGTTACTGTCGCTGATATCGCTGTCTTTCACACATACATCCATGTGTAGGCGCACGCGCGCGCACGTACGGTCGTACATAAACGCCCCCTTCGCACACATACATACGCAATAACTTCAGTATACATACATAAGTTAGTGAAGGAACGAGTGAGATGTTAACCTATACACCTTTTCCACAAGGGCGCAGACATCTTGAATGCAGTCACTTCTGGTATGCCGTGAAACATCGTTTTGCTCTCTCCACGCCGCTGGAAGGTGTTTACGAAAAGTTCGTGGTTGTCACACGTTCTTGTTTTGCCTCACCTATATCTACTCCTATATTCCAGGTTTAAATGTTTTATTATTTTTTGTCCCGCATACCAGGTACGGAACCGACGTGACTGAGAACGACAGGAAGCAGAAAACGTCTGCATGCGTCACTTGTGGTTAGCTTCCCTGGAGGATATTTCGTTTAATCGCAAGTAAAGGCTAGAAGACGCACGGACGCAGACGTACGGGCCAAAAGCGCAAGATGATGGCGCAAGTTTACCGCTTTCAATAGGTTACCAGCGATGGCACACGCGCAGAAATTCGACAAACATGGGCCGTGTTCCAAAATTTACGCGATCTTACTCCAGGGTAAGGGTTTTGTACCTTGACGTTCCAAAACCTACTGGCGTCCAGCACTTTTCAATCTGTGTTGTCACGTGACATGACCTGCCGGAGTAAGTCGGATCCATCTGGGTGAGATTTGAAACACAGCCACGGTGATCTTACGATTTTGATGGATGGATGAATGGATGGTAATGGCTATAGACGCTTTACACACGCCCCAGATTGAGCCCCCATAGCCGCCCTTCTCTTGTCTTACCGAGATGCCGAGCCACTGAAGCGGGCGTTGACGAGTCTCCACAGGGGCCTATGCTAGGGAGAAGGACCCAGTAACACTTAAAATGACAATTACCTGTCCTGCTGGGGGTAATGATGAAGTGAAGCGAACGGAATAAGAGGGAACAAAAACTGAAGGTCAGTTATGGCGGCGCCCATGCACACCTGCTGTAAAGCGTCTATAGCCTTTGTAACGAGCGGCAGCTTGTGCCACCTAGGCTGTGTTCCAAAATTTACTCGATCCGACTCCGGAGTAAAAGCATCGTACCGTAGCGTTCCAAAACTTACTCGAGCTTACTCAATGACGTCAGAACTCGCGTTCCAGAAGCGGGTTGTTTACTCCGGAGTAATTACTCGCGCTACCCTCCTCGATCGGGGGGTAAAGTCGGATCAAATCGAGTAAATACGTCACGTGATCTGTTCGTCGTCTGCTTTCTGCGCCGACAGCCGTCAAAGCTCGCTTGCTCCGTTGGTTTTGGTGGCGGACGTTCGAAATGACAAAGAATTAGGTGCAGCATGTGTGGTTATTGCGATTTTCTGTTGTCAAAGCAGGAATTGACTGCATTACATCCAGACCGTCCACCTTGCCCGGGAACGTGTACTTGTTATTATCTGAGTGCGAGCGTAAACAGGAGCTTCTCCGCATCCTCGTCCTCGGCGTTGGGGGAATGCCGTAATCTCACGTTCAAGGCCGAAAATGTTTGAACTCGGTATATGATGATGTAGTATTTTTGCTTCCTCCAGAGTGTGTGTAATGAGAGGATAACGCTTGTAAAGCAGTGAAGGCTTCGAAAATTCCACTGTAATCACATTCGCGTCAAAGCGAACGTGAGTTTCATATCATTCTGGAGAAAGCACCCTCGCGCTGTACCGCTACATCGTGTGGAATATATTTCTGCAAAACATAATCGGTGCAAATTACAATGCGTGGAATATATGCGTTTAGGGCACCGTGACAAGAATTGCAGCGATCGCGCTGATTAATAAAATCACATTTGTTTTTTTATGTCTAGCTGTAAGGAGTAAGTAATTTTGATCTCAATATACAGCTCCAAACGAAGGTGAGTAAAAGGAGCTGGTGGATCCACCTCAAAAAACACCGCGTCGTCATTAACATTTCCGTTCTTCGGGTGCTTTCTCCATGATCAAAAGGATCGTCTGCTATTTTCTGCCATCGCCGCTGTGTTTTCTTTTTGCCGTCGCCCAAGACGAAGCCAATCCGCGTAGTATCCAGGTGATTATCCTGGCCGTTCCAAAATCGAGTCGCGGATCGTTTACTCGCGATGTCACGTGGTATCACCCGCTGACGTAGGAGGCAGGTTACTCGGGTAAGATTCGGAACATAGCCCTAGCCTAACATTGAAGCTGCTTGCTTGACCCCATTGGCTCGTCGCGTCGGCTGCTCCAACTTGTAGTGAAATGAAGCACAGGAATGGGAAAGAAAGATGTGGGTAAAAATGTCAGTGATGGGGAGTATATGGCTGTGAGGTATACATAATGTCAGAGATCAGATAAACATTGTTTAAAAATTAGAGTGTGCGCGCCCTTTGCATATATAAAAAAGTATGATGGAATAATATTAGCGGTTGACATGAAAAGAAGTTTTCCGTCTATCGATAAGTAACTTCTGCATTATTGGGCATTGTATAGCGCAGAATCATCAATGAAGCGAGAAAGGGCACATTATTGGTCACGAGGAAAGAACTTTGAATAACATGTTTCTTTAAAAATATGTTATATTTAATTGTGTTAATAAAAATAAACAGCGTAAAAAAAAGAATGAAGGATAAGACGATGAAGTGCACACACGAAACTCGCTGTGTGTACCTATTCTCGTCCTTCCTTTTCTTTTCTTTTTTTTGTGCTGTGGCATTTTGAGTGTGTTCTTCGTTTTCTTGTCCGCTTTTTTCTTGCGGTATTTTTACCGCTAACATCTACCACCAACTCGCCCAACTTTCCAGAGTATTTAATTGTATGCTTCGAACAATGTTGAACGTAAGAAAACTATAAATCAGCTTTTCAGGTTAAAAAGAACAAAAAAATCAGCTGCAACCGCACGCGGGGGCACAAGCGGTCACAAGGAGGAGTTTCCCTGCAATTAAGAGGCGCATTAAATATGCACAATTCACGAGTCATCAGAACAACAACAACAACCGGAACAAAGTCTTTCAAAACACAATCAAGCGAGAGCCGCGTGCATTGCACCCGCCCCCTCCACCTCTCCCTCCAGGACGAGTGCTCAAAGTCACACCATGGGTGTGTCAGCAACCCTTGGCCGCCGCCGCGACGCTTGACCTTTCACCGCCAAGGCACGACTTCACCTTCCACCTTCTCCAAATTCAGTCGCTCTCCGCGCAGAAACAAATCAAAACCAAAAGAAGACACAACGCGCCAAAGCAAACAGTCAGCGGCGGCGCCAACCGATCCACTTCGGCCCCAAAAAGTCCGGCCATCCTTGCCGTCGTCTCGTAGGACCGTTACTCTTCATTGTCAACGAGGAGGACAGACACCAGAAGCGACCGGAAGCTTTCAACGACCGGCGACGATCGCGCTCCAAAATACAGAAACCTCCCGCTCAGCTGACGTCCCAGAAAGGCAACACGGCGTAGGGCGAGCAGGAGGAGAAGGCAACGGATTTGTGTAAGCGTAAGGAAGAGGCACGTTTAACGTCGAACGGGAGAGGAGGGTCGGTAGCGGAAGGGAAGATGATGAGGATGGCGAGCCAGCGCGCCCTGTTCTATCGACCGGACGGGTAGGACTCCGCCGCGCTGCTCCACGGCGTCGCTGCCGCAGTCCTCGCTCGCATCCAGGAGGATGCTGGGATCCGATCGCCATCACAACCCGAGCACTTACCGCTCCTCGCCGCGTCGCCGACCGCACCACCTGCCCGGAAACCCCGGTGAGCTTCCCAGGAATCGCAATGTTCCGGGCATGTTCCCTGTCCTGGATCTTCTGGTCGGGCCACGTCCTTGGCGAGTCTCCCGCACGCTTCGGTTGGGGAGGATGCACGGGGCGGCGGCGGGGTTCTTCGTACCTAGTTTATGAGATTGAGTTATTTGCGTGAGGATGGAGGTAGCTTTCAGTGTGCATGCAGAGTTTATATAAAGCGGCTCAGTGAGTGTATTGGCGGGTCCGGGTGAAATGCACGGAGGGCGGATGTCGAAGGGCTTGTGTTCGCTGGTAGGAGGATATTGCGGCAATGAGGGGGGATGTTGGAATTAAGAAGCGCGCGATGGGGTACGGTGCGAGGCTGCAGTGTTTCTGCAGTGACATGTATTACTCCTATCGTTTCGCACTTTAATGCGCAGACGGTGTTCGCTTCGCTTGACTGGGAAAGGAGAACCCACGCCATAAGCCGCGTTTTGGATAGGGCTGCATTTAACGATAATGCGGCTATAATTGTTAATGACTGTTCGTTATTAAAAAAAGCCTGCGAGCAAGGATAACATGAGATACTGCTAGGTCGTTTTTATTGCTGCCAAAACGAAACGCAGCATAAAAGGCTTGGTGGATGTGTAGAAAATTCTGTGCTTTAATAAGAAAAAAAAAGAAAAAAAAAAAAGAAAAGAAAGGCTGCTTAGGTGGTGTGCCTACTGCGCTGTGGCGCACCGATGTAGTACAAATTAAATTTATTTGCGTTTTTGTTTTGTTTCACAAATTATCACTACCACTGCACTGAAGGGCTCTGTGTTCACGGTTGCGTATATAGTCCCAAATATTGGACAGCCGTAGTCGCAAATACGGTTCTGAGTGAAAACGATGTTCTAAGAAAATTATTCATCCATCGACGCAGCGTCACGTGATGAGCATCTTCTGACCATTGGCGCCAACAAAACGCATGAAAACCGCACTAAAATATGTAGTGTTTTATCCCAAAACAACTGGTGAGCGACTCATCTGGGAGTTCAGCGGCCTCGGTATATGTATTGGAAATCGACCAAGACGCTCTCAATTTTACCCTTTCCCGGAGTATCAGTTCATCGTCTCGTTGAAAGGTGGGCGTGAGGGTGACGGGTTGTTGTTGGGAGTTATGCAACCCCCGATGGACTCAAAAGGAAACCCCTTCGCTCGAAAATTTAGTCGTGAGCGTGGTGGCAATGTCCCGACAAGAAGTTCAGGTGTAAATTGCGAAAACTCGTATCCGTGTTGCCACTAATTAGAATTCTGCTTCTTTACATAAATAAAATCAAGGAAAAAAGACAATCACTGCTCAAATTTTCCTAAATTAAAAATTGCGATACTTAATTGATAATAATGACAAAAAGAAAAGCTTAAAACAGGGATGGAATCGACAAAAATTGTAGAGCACACACTGCACTACATAATAACATTAAAAATACTTATTAAAACAATCCAAAATAATGTAATGCTTCGAATTATAGGTTGCTTTTTTTTAGTCAAAATGTTGTGCAGTGTGTGCTCTCCAATCATTGGTACACGTATATTATTCCATCTCTGTTTTGTTCAAATTTTACATCATCTGTACAGGTACACCCCTCGTGCAACGAGAAATAGTTCTTAGATATTTTTTTAATAAATTCAGTAACCTCTCTCTGTGGAGTGCTGGATAAGGGGCCTGGTGTTGACGTGACTAATGTTAATTATATACTTGTTTAATAAACAAAGAAGTCTTTTCGTTGACCTATTCACATGAACGTCTGTTTGCGAGTACAGGTAAATGTTGCTGTATTTTTTGGGTCGCAACAAAAGTCAATCTAAATGTGTTATTGTGCTATAGTCATTTCAAATAAACAACAAACTTATAAAAAATGAATTCAGCATTTCACAAGAGCTAAATTCCCGTTTTCCCTAGGAACTGAGAACGCATACACTCTTTAAAACCGCAATCATACATTTTTAGTGAGATTCTGAAGTGACAGCACATCACATCATACAACGTCAACGTTCACCGATGACTCCCTGGCTCTCGGAAAATTTGATAGCGTATCGAAACTTTGATTTGAAGAAACAAATGGCGACATAAAAAGTATATAAAAAAAACAAAAAAAACTACATAGTTTGAAATAAAGTGCGCCACAACAACGCACACGTAGTGTTGAGAGTCAGACTATCTCATGTTCGCCGGTGAATCTTTTATTGACGCTGTTATTTAATATTTATTTATTTATTCATTCGGATACTTGCAGTAGCATTAGAGTAAGGGCTATAATATTTGGGAGTGAATACTACACTACCTTTCATAACCATACACAGGCTGTTCTAACAAAATAAAATCACAAATAAACTGTGAACGCTAGGAGGTTAATGCTAAATAAAACATATCGATAGGTAAGATGTTAACCGCGAAAATTGGGCGTCGGTTTCAATCCCGTATTGCATTAGTGACAATGGGTCTCCTCAGAACATCAGTTTTGCAACGGAATTCCTCTAACTTATAAACGTGATCCCTTCATCTGTTAGATGAAGGCAGCTCTTCCTTTTAATACGAGTTCTAGAGTGAAATCTGTTGTATTTTACGTGATACGTTTTTACGTTATACTATGGACGCTTGCTCTGGTCAAGCAAATGTTGCTTTGTCAATGAATTATTCTATTGCTTTTGTCGAAATATAGACCGTAAGGACGGGGTCACACTGCTCATACATCACACAAAAGACAGTCTGCAAACAATAGTCAGCGTAATATCCGCGGTTCGAATGCCGCGTGCCATGTTTCCTTGTCCTTGCCATGCTGCATTCGAAGCACGGATCTCGCCGTGACTCGCGATCGAATCTGTACGCAGACTCCCTTTTGTGTGATGTATAAGCAGTGTGACCATGGCATTAAGAAAACATTCAACGAACAACCGCTAGGAATTTGGCTACTAAACTTGCTAAAACTCCACCTTGATTTGTCTGCTTTTTTTAGGCATATACTATTCTGCAAAAAGCTGGGCACTCTAATCATACGCCGTAGCCGTTCAAAGTGCCACGGAGTTACCTAAAAAGCAGCGGCCAATCTCTATTTCTTAATAAGGTTTTAATATCTAACAAATGCAGCAAAAAAAAAAAAAAAAAAGAGGTAGCAGCGGGTGTCGACAGGGCTGTCAATAGACGCGGAGACTGCACAGTCGGCTGCGGAATGAGCTGCCCCATTTAAATGCTAGTCGAAAGGAGTAAAATTCCGCATGCGGTAACCTCTTTCCAATCTCACTTATAACAACTTAACGCACCCGGGGGTTCTTGTGCAGCTTTTGTGCCGCTTTGGCCCGAGCGACGCGGGGCCAGCTCGTATTGCCCCACCCTGTACATCGCTTCGCTGCTTCTCCGCAAGATAGCTGCCTCATTTTTTTTTTTGTTGTTTTTTGCATTTATTCTTTTCTGCCGGGGAAACACGTTGAATGCATCCGCGTGATTTGGGAAAAAAGTCTTTTGAGAGCCTTTCTTTGTCGAGAGTTATCCGCATACATCTCGGAGTGCGAATTGTCATGTGTTCCCGATTAGAAGGAATACACTAGAGGGGATTTTACGTCTAGATTAAGAATGGACTGTCTCGTTTTATTGCCTCGCGAATGTCAGTGACATGTTCATTTGCGTTCGAATACGGCCTGTCATCTTACACGAACAGGCACATCAAATGCGCAGGGGCTGTTGAGTCCTAGTCTTTCAGTGATTTGGGGAAGGACTTTTGCACTTTAAGAACCGTAATAAAAAGTATTTCCTCTTCTCGCGGAGGCAGGTACAAACATTGTTTTTGCAAAACCCTAACAAAATACAAATACGAAAAAGTTAAAAAATTATTTAGTTACAAAGACAACAGACCCTTTCATACTACTCAAACTTTTTACTTATATTTAATTTGAAAAATAAAATGAAATATTGCATAAGTATGGGTAACAAAAACATAATTTTGTTGCCCATATATACACGCGCTTTGTGTTTCAAGTTACACTCTGAAAACCTTGCTATGCAGGTGTCCTCGGCAATGCCCATGTGCGGGTGTATGACTCCACAAGCTTAGTTGCGGGATCGCTTGCGCAATAGGGAGTTTTCGTAGACCGCGCTGCCTCCTCCGCTAAGCGTTCCGCAACGAAGAAGTTGCTACTGCGCCAGCGCGCCGATAGCCTTGACTGTGGAGTTCCCGCTATCGTAGCGGGTTGCGGAAGGCCTTGTGGGACGGCGAAAACGGTCCACGAAAACTCCCTACTATCCCTGTCCCAGGGATGTTTTTTTGCAGCGGACACCGTGCCAAGGGGGCACGAGAAACACGATAGCGCCCAAGAACTGGAAGGTGCACCCAGTGGTTGCGCGAGCGATCAATTGCAATCACGGAGTCGTTTCGCTCGCGCCCGTGACTTCCACGAAGGGGTACACAACATGCATGTTCCTCGCGTGCTCTACAGAGCGTTTCGTAACTGCGCGAGGGGTGCAGGATTGTCTCTGAAAATTTGCACTGCTGCCTCGGCGACAGACTCCTCGGGAACCACACCTTAAATAGTCATCCAAGTCGTTCTTCTCTCGCGACCAAGCAAACGCGTTCTCCAGCAAGAAGGAGGTAGGCAATATATCCTTCCAAGTTTGCTTTAAACATTGTCAGTGAATTATCCAGGCTCCCTGTCTTCGGCTCTATGCAGCAATTTTGTGTACGGACCATTCCATAACTTGGTTACTGACGGGTGAATTCTGGGCGTTCGTGCACATAGCGCGCGTGCTTCGCTCGCATTTCAAAGTCGCGAGCATACGTGGGCATGGGCTGTGGAGATCGCGCACATGGGCTGTCGATTTACAGGGAGTTTTTACCGGTGGCCATAGCTGAGTTTGTGGCTGCTGAATGCGTGCTGTCGGTGAGCTTCCGTAGATCTTCTGAGACCCTGCATTCAGCACAATCAAAACTGCCGGAGCCTATCAGTGCGAGATCGTTCGGTGCATGCTCGGTGAACACAATATGGCCGTCCGGTGAATTACTCCTTCCCGAACACTTGACCGTGCAATCAGCAAGAAACAAAAAATTGATTCCACCACGGTGGTTGAAGAAGCAAACTTACTCACTTTTTCTGAGGCGAAGCAAGATCCTTCGGTTTTAAAACTGGATTGGCTATATCTCTGTTGTTTTTCTCTCTATACCTGGGCGTGGCCGATATCGATTCTGTACATGTTTGTTAGTGACTTCTGCGAGCGTTTTACACACAGTGATGCCTTTGTATTATGGAAGTGGTATTTGAAGCCAAGCAATAGACCGTTTTATTGAAAACGCCGGTAATTTACGTCCCCGCAAACTGCCCCCCCCCCCCCCCCCCCCCCAAGCCCCATAGCACCGCTTCTTCCAGAGTTCATGAAATATTTTATGACCAGTTCTCCAGGTGATTAGCTAAAGGGACCGATTAGAGAGAGATCCTCCGGTTTATTCTTTTAAATGTATTTAAGACGACCAATCCCCTCGTATTTGTTTTATAGCACACCAGGAGGATCTCGCTCAGACTTGTAACTTACTCATCACATCTATTAGGCAGTAATCACAAGAATAGCATGATTACTTTCGGGAGCACTAATAGTTATTGTAACCGTCACTAATTTTCCCTCCCCTTTGTAACGGCGTCCGTTGTTCGTACAAATTTCCTACCAAGGAATCGTCGAACCCTGTGATTTCCCTACACAGTGTACACCCCTTCGTTATTTTTTTTTTTTTGTTGAAGGCACCCCCTTAATTCGCAACGACTCCTATTATCAATGCCTTCCGAGCCCCCCCCCCCCCCCCCCCTAATTTCAATTCCTGGGGAAACCCCTGGTTCCACCAAGCCTCCTGCAGGAAGACGGTTTACCAAAATTGGTGGGTTACGACTGAGGACACACGGCGGCCATGAAAAAATGACGATATAAACGGGTGCTTGAATCGCAATTCTCGCGCTTCGTTGCTTTCTAAAAATATTTATCACATGCAAGTATATATAAAATGGGAAATGGCTTTCATCTTGTTATAAAAAAAATATACGAGTATATTAGAAATTTGGTGGCTGGGAACATGTACAAAAGTGACGTTTTTGTATGTACATGGTTTGGTAGTACAAATGGACAGAGTTTAATGTTGGCCCGAAGTGGTTCGAATTTTTTTAAGATTGTAGATAAAGAGTGCTTGCTTTGCATATCGTGACCCTTTTTTTAATTTTCATTTTAGATTGAGAACAATATTTACTGAAAAACAAACCTCATGGGAGTAAATTCACGATAAATTTCCACGAAAACTGCTCGGTTTTTGCGTCTGAAACTTGTAACAGTTAGTAATAAGAATAGCCTTTAAAATGTCTTCCACGTGTCATTAGGAGTGATGCTCAATCTTTGTTGTAAGGTTCAAGTGAAAATTAATAAAAATGGCGGAAATATGCAAGCATTGTTTCGTAGTACAAATGCACCGCCGTTCGTTTTCCACATAAGGTATCCGAACTTCTGGCAGACTAACTTAAATATATGCTCGTTTGCATATCATGGCCTTTTTTTTTTTGCCAATTTTGCGTTTTATGTTTCTGAAACAAATTTTTAACTGCAAAAAAAATATACATCTTCTTTAGGCACAAAATGTAATTTTAATATGTGTGCGTTACCGCTTGAAAGAGAATGTTAGTCTAGACAAGATAGATTATTATAGCGTATACAAATTAGCAGCCTCTGATTTCAGTAAACGTTGCTCAGTTTTCTCTAAAGTGCAAAAAAAAAAAAACACAATAACAGGTCCTTTCGGAGTTTTCATGGCAGATAGTGCCATCTGTTTAGTTGTGACCAAAATTGAAAAAAACCTTCACTTTCTTTGCCTCTTATTTATTACGCTTCAATTCATTCCTGTGGTCGCGAGACAGGTTGTTGAGTTCTATACCCAACAGCGTTATGTCGAAAAAGTTGCTGTGGGGTTAATTTGTTATTACCCATTTTAGTGGCTGCGTATCTCAGTGATGTAACAAAAAGCCAGTTGTTGCGACTCGAATCTCATGCTCGCGAAAAGGCTATAACAAAACCCTTACCCGTGAAGTACTCTACCAAAAGCGTTGCCGAATGGTCTATATATGATCCCTAGGTCGTCTTCCTTTTGATTAATTTTTATTTTATTTATTGAAATAAGAGTAATGTCAGACAATCAACTTTGGTTGTGTTAGTTTAATAATGCGACGACTCCAAGCTTCCATTGTGCTTTTAACACCCACCATGACTCTTGTCCTTTGCAACTAATTATAAGCAGCCAGGATCACAACTCGTGAAGTTTACTGGCTCTTCTCTTTCGATCTTGCAAGTGCCCGCAATCAGTACTGCGAAATAAAATTAAGCGATAAGGTCAGTGCTGCCCTGCAATGTTTTTCTGTGGCCGGGCTACGAGCATCCTTGCGTCCTTCACTCTCGCTTAAGAGCAATGAAGCTTTTTAGCCACATGGGGGTGCGACCACACTACCTTGTCCAACAATGTCTGAGACAACCGGAACAGCTGTCCCCCATTCACTGCTATTGAAAATATGTGCCATGCTTATCTGTGAGGCGATTGAATTATGTTGCGGCTTACGATAATAAAACGCTTATCTATAGACACTCGCTTGTTGAGAAGACTAAGTGGAAGAGGTGTTCCGTATAAGTCCCTGCAGGCAGGTGGCCTAAGGACCTGTGTGTTTAATTACTCCAGAAACGTCTCCAACTCAACACCGGAGCAAAGAGGACAACACGGTGAAGTGGGCGTGCCTCTCAGAACGAATTAAAGCGCTGCAGGAAGGATTAAAGCCCCACTATCCTGGGAAAAGTGGCGACATTCATTGTTGTGGAAATGCTCGAGACACGTGCCGCGCGACACTTTTGTGAATAACATGGCGTCTGAAATCTAGCTCACTGCTGCCCTGTGCCACCATGATCATCCCAAGGGCTGCACGTTGCACGTGCCTCGTGCATCGATGAACCTTGCGCTACTTTTGAAACATGAAGGTACTTTAGGAAGGCTATGATTACAGCGACTCGCTCTACGGCCGTCTGATGGGATCAACCTCTCCCCGTGCAAGAGGAGTAAGAGATCGCACCTGTTCACTCTAAATTTGTCTCTTGTTAAAATTCCCGCTTACAAGTACCGCCAACCGTTGTTGTGAAAACGCGCAAGACACGTGCCACGAGCGGGGTGTCCGCCGACATTCGCTTCCAAGGGCCGCTCGTTTTAATGTTGTACCGCCATTTGCTTCTAAGGGCCGCTCGAGACACGGACCTCGTGCACTGGCGGAGTTGACGCTACTTGCAAGAAAAACGCAAACACATCGAGGGGCTTTAGTCTAATCTAGCGCGGCCATGGTTCATCCAACTGCAGAACGAGGCAAGAGCTTGTTCATTAGCAGACTTGGCTTCGAAGCTAAACAGATAAGGAGAATAACCCGGAGGAAAAAAATTGCGCCGCAGATCCCAGGAATCGTCGACTTAAATCACGCCGCCGCCCGTTTTGATCTGGATGAGCATCGCACCGGCGTGCTGAATTTCTGGTCCACATCGGAGACACCAGGCGCCACTTGGGGTATAGTTTAAATTTCCGCTGCGTAAACATTCAAAATACAGTGAATTCGTTGAAAAAAGGTTTTTTACACAGAAAGGAGCAGACGTCATTGCGTTTTGAGGTCGCGTGCGCCGCGTCAGGAATGCTTGCTAATCTCCGCATTACGGCACTCCGCCGTGAGTTGGGGATTGTCCCACCATTCCGGGGAGAAAATACCACGGCGTCGAACGACAAGTTCGATGCTGCGTGTAAAAAACATGGAGGAAGTTTAAAGTCATTGCCTTTTTGCACCAACAGTGCCGAAGTTGAGAGTCTGACACTGGGATTATTCTTTCTTTCAATTTTGACATTGTTTATTTAACAATGCAGAAAATTCAAGACTACAATGCTTTGCATGCATATCCTCAAATTAATTGAACTCGTCGTTCGATCCCATCTTCCTTTCTCGCCGGAGCGATGAGACAGAAGGGAAAAGTAAGTCCTCGGCTCCCTGCAGAGTACGGGGATTAGCGAGTGTCCGTGAAGTGGCCCACATAACCTCAAAACACGGTGATGTATATCCTTACGCCTAAAGAAAACCTCCGTCGTGTAGGTACGCCACAAGCGTGATGTCAGACTGCCTTTGACGCTGTTGGTGTAAGGATGCGACGACTTCAACCTTGCCACATGATTTTCGCACACGCCATCGAACGACGCGGCAATGCTTGGCTCTTTGCGGAGTACGGAGATTAATGAACAAACATCCGTAATTTGGCGCACGTGACCCCGAAGCGCGATGACGTTTCCTCCTCCCTGTGGAAGAAATCTTCGCCGTGTGAATACACCGTTAGGAGCTTCGCCATGAGAGATACACGGCGATGTGGGAAAGCCGGTTCTTATTTGCAGAGAGGCACAAAACTAACTTTGACCTTGCAAAGATTTAGCGTGACGTTCCCCCAAACATACCGTATGTACACGCCGACATTGTTTTGAAAAAAAAAAAAGTTTGCTTTCATTTTGGGAAGTTAGGTACATAACTCGACGACGATCGGAGAGTCAACGATAGAACAACAATGGGGAGTGTAGATAAGTTTTCATTTACAAAAAGATGAAACAAAGATAGGAATTTTTAAACGAGCCATTAGGCTTCGCGTTCGTGAGAAGGGGCAGTTGGAAAAGTGCGAAATCCGAGCTAGACCTCTCGGCGCATTGATTCGATACTATATATCTTGTTTGCCCCAAGTGCCCTGGTATCCCGCACAATAGCTTCAGAGGGTAATATTTATCAGCTTTGTATTGTCCTAGGACAACTTAGCAGATGGAATGTTTACCTCAATTCAAGCACAGGTTTAAAATAAAATTTCTTTAAAAAAGATGTTCTGGGAGAATTTTTGGAATGAACGGGCGCACAAGGAAAGCTTGACGGATTTTCTGTGTTGAAGTTAGTAATCATTGAAGCGGCCAAGGCGAAGACTGATGTTTCTTCCACCTGTCGGAGATCGCATGTTTGACCCCTCGCTATCCTTTCACTTCTCACACTACTGCACTAAATATCTTCTGTGCCACTTTCAAAATAAATTTTATGACGCTTAACAAATGAAAAAAAAAACAAAAAAACAACAACAGCATTTTAGAATAATTGAAAAAAAGAGGTGAACTTTCTTTTAATGACTTTTGGCAAAGATTGGTAAGTTCTTACATGTGACTTACGTAAGGTATTTTAAGAAACTTGATAAAATCAAAAAGCTCAAACCCTGCACTCTTAATGCATATAAATTCAATAACATATATACAAAATAAACTTTTATATACAGGGTGTCCCTCAAAAATCATTGAGAGGGTTTTTATCACAGCAAAACATAAACTTCGCATTCTGGAACCCTCATCTTCCACCCAAATATAGCGGTGCGAACTAGATTCCAAAGTTTCACCACTAACTGTTACTTTATTTAACAGTTATACGGGATTTTATGAAATTTTTAATGGGAAAGTGGGGGCCGACAGGAGTCTGGAGGACAATGGGCTCTATGGTGCCAGTTACCAAAAAACAGGGGAAAGTGGACCCTATTTTTCCATTAAAATTTGAAAAAGAAATCACTTATTAATTTTTGAATAAGATAACGGTTCGTGCTGGAACTCTGACGTATGGTTCTGACCGCTAAAACCACATTTGAACGAAGAATAAACGTTCGACGTTGCGTGGCTTATTTTAGCTGTGAAAATAACTAAATGTTTTGAGGGACACGCTGTAGGTGTGTCTTACAGCGTAATTATTGGGCTAAAGAAGTTGTTCGCGGAAACTTTATTTCGTGACATGCGTGTACCATCCAGGCACTTGAAAATATTTTGGAGAGTTCAGCGTCCCCTTAAAGACAGGGTCTTTCATTCACCTTAGAGGTAACATAAAATATTGCATTTGTTGAAAACACCAGCACGGATATTTGTGCGTTCTCGCTGCCTTTTCTCGCTCAGATAATTGTTATGTGAAATAATGAACTGCGGGCCTTTCAAGGGTTTTGGGTATTTAGATGATTAATTGCTTTAACATGATTCCCATCACAAGAAGAATTGAATCAATAAAAAATTTACAAAATATCGCCAGGGTTAAAATATGCTTTAAAATATGTTCACAAAGCGTATAAATTAAGAAACGCTGTTCTCACTACAGAAACCCAAAGACGGAATATGAGTCAGACAGCAGAAGTGTGTGTGGGTGTGTTTTAAAGCAACGCGTGACGCGTAAGACTTTATATTGTATCCAGTATTTGACCGTTGGTCTATCATGATAACGATGTTAGAGTTTTTCATATGCTAAAAAGAAAACAAAACCTTTCTGGAAATACTAATATGGTCAAATGGCGTATCTTGGTGATCGTGGCGTTCATTGTGGACCTACATTGCAGCAATTTGTATTAATAATAATAATACAATTAAGATATTTTGTTACGAATTTTTCAAACTCTAATAAAACTTGTTGCTTATGATCTGATTTGAAACGCGCGAACAGGTATGGCAATCAAAAATGTGAAAATAATCATCACTGGTGCCAACTGCAGCATCCTTCTCATGCATCACGTCCACATATGAGGAGAAATGTTTTAGTTTTTTTATTCTCGACAGAATATGTTCTCATGCCTTGCCTTCCTGCATGGTGACCTCAAATGAGGACATAAAAAGCTTTCATAGACGGCCAACAGATGGCAGCACTTGCCGGATCTCGCACAGAGAGCATCGTAGCTCGTCTTCATTCATGGAGAATCAATGCAACACTTCGTAAAAGTAATTATTTTTTACTAGCAAAACTTTGTGTGAAAATTGCAAGGAAAATTGTTTTCAGATTGTTCTAGACACACTTTATGTATTAGCAATAAAAAGTATTAAAATACTTTTTCCCGATATTTTTTTTTTTTGATGCCTGCTATATCTGGCCTCAAATAGGGACACCATGCTGGAACATTGCTTTGCTCTCATTCCGCTTCGCGGGCTTTCCGGCATTTGCGCGCGAAAAACTTTGAGCTACGCTTGCATATTTTTTCTTACTAACTCTTCAGTGTCTTTAACTAAATGAAAAGTTCTCGGTAGAAATCTTCCCTCACAATGGAAGAAATTGACGTCATTTTAGAGCTAGGCTAGATGACTCTGAAGGCGGTCCCGACATTCGCGGTGGAGAAGAGTGGGAAGGTGCAGAAGATGCCGGTGAGGCTGGGGAACCAGGCGATGCGCTTAGGTATTCCGACAGCGATTCGTCACAAGATGATTCCGAAAACCCAGTGCCAACAACAAGCAAGGTTACCGCAAAGAAGACCACTGTGTGGCTTTTGGAGAAGGGCAACGCGCATGCTGGTAACCCGCCAGCATTCCTCTGGACACACCAAGCAAATATTCATGGCGAGTGCCCCATCGACTATTTCTGGCAACTGCTCCCAGAAACTTTCTTGGAGGAAGTAGTTTTTCAGACCAACTTGTATGCTGTACAATAAGGAAAGGAAAACCTGCGATTGACATTGCCAGAGCTGAAAATATTACATGGGATATGCATCGTTATGACATATCTCCGTTATCCAAGGATACGATATTACTGCTCACCGGAAACAGTACTGAGAAAGGACCTCGTGGCCGATTCAATGCCTCTGAATAGGTTCGAGGAACTGAGGAGATTTTTGCATTTTCGGGATAACACCGACATTCCGGAGCAGACTGGCGACCGCCTGCTGAAGTTGAGACCAGTCATTGAAACACTGGATCAAACGTTTCCGGATGCTGTCGAGCCTGAAAAATACCAGTGTATTGACGAGATGACAATCCCTTTCAAAGGCCGTTCCTCAATAAAGCAGTATCTTCCGAGCAAGTCTAAACGATGGGGCTACAAGACATGGGTGAGGGCAGGCGCCTCAGGCTACGCATACTCCTTTGAGATTTATCAAGGTCCGAGTGGTGGAAGAAAGACGCCATCCTCTGAGTATGGAGTTGCAGGGGACGTTGTACTGAGACTTGTGAACGGTTTGGAAAAGAAAAACCACGAAATCTACGCCGACAACCTCTTCACTTCAGTCCCCTTGATAAGGAAGCTGAAAGACGACATGTGGTATTCCGATACGTGTCGGGCAAACCGTCTAGATAGAGCCAGTGGAAAGCTGAAGCCTATGAAGGAGCTGAAAGCAGAAGGAAGGGCCAGCTCTTCAGTGTGCACATCCACCGACAACATCACCATCACAAAATGCGTAGGCGTAGACTACGGAGAGGGGGGGGGGGGCATCGGGGCCCGTGCCCCCCTAGTAAGGTTCGGGGGGGGGGGGGGGGGGGCTGAGTCCCCTCCCCCCCCCCCCCCCAGGCTATGATCGTTACTGAGGCGCTGTTTACGTGCCATGTTACGAGCTTCTAGTAGTGGCATGTAAACAAAATAACGCACACAGCGACGGACACATGGCGATATACATAGACTGTAAAATGTACCCCCTAAAATAAACTACTGATGATTGCCGGTGTAAAAAAAATTGCGCGGAAATGCACCCCCCCCCCCCCCCTTCCCCCGGAAAACTTCTCAGCCTGCCCCCCCCGGGAAAATGGAAAGTTTACGCCGCTGACAAGGTGGTTCGATAATTCTCTCGTCCGCATTGCATCGGGCTACGTCGGTCGCGAACCAAATGGCCACGCTCGTCGATACACAACAAGAAGTATAAAGAAGTACTTGATGTGCCTAGGCCTTATTCCGTTAAAACCTAGAATGAACACATGGGAGGTGTGGACCTCATGGACTCCATTGTCGTGAGGTACAGAAATGATGTCCGCAACAAGCGAGGCTACATGAGAATATTCTACCATCTGGTCAACGTTGCCATAATGAATGCGTGGTTCATCTGGAAGCTGGAAGGACATCCTGTCATGGACCTCCTCGAGTTCCGAAGCCGCGTAGCTAAGGCCCTCATTTGTGGCGGAGAAGCAGCACACAGTACGAAGAAACGTGGCCGATCTCCAAGTTCCTCTCCTCTGCAGCCGGTGAAAAAACGGTCCAAGCGTGACGTGCCACTTCAGAAGAGGCTTGACGGTGGTTCACATTACCCCAGAAAAATGACTCTGAAGAATGCGCAGCGCTGTCGCAGTAAGAACTGTCGCAGCAAGACGCGGAACACCTGTGGGCGTTGCGATGTTCCTCTCTGCCCTGAGTGCTTTGAAGAGTCTCATGCCTTGTGAAATGTTCACTTTCGTATTTTTTAGCTGAGAGCTGCTTCTTTAGTATTGTGGAACAGAAATGAAACAGTATTAACGTGTTGTAGCCCGAATGTACTCTTTATTTTGATTAAATTGACCATTGCACAATTACCAGAAATTAAATTACTTGACCACTGGAATGCATGTTGTCCTCAAATGAGGACATGTAAGTTCTGCTATTGTAAATACGTTTCAATTTTTTTAGACTTTTTTTTTTTACATAATTTGCGGTTCACATGAATGCCACAACAGGGTATAAAATTTTTCTGACATAGTGAATATAATTCATGCATGAGAGGGTTAATTAACAACTAATAAAATAAAAATAGTCTAAAATTAATTAAAACATTCTAGCTAATCTGAGAAATCCACATAAAATTACATTATTTCTGGGTAAAGCATACGGTGCTGTCGAAGTCGCGATGTTTGACTATCGGCACTGACTTCCAAGGTCGCCGCCAGTCCTTCCGGACTAACCCCCCCTCCCCCTTTTCCAAAACAAACAAGCAAACAAAAAAAAGTGATTTTTTAAATTATTTTTTTTAAACACTTAGTTTTGTATCATTTTTACGCGCCGTCGTTTTGCCCATTTCAGCCTTTCCAGTTCGAAGGAACGCCCACCCGCTTGCACGACTGCTCGGGGCAGCACGTTTCGTTGGCGTTGGAAACCGGTGAAACATTAGCGAGTTTTAGTACGACTTATACGAGCGAACGCAATCACTGGGTGTTTGTGTTCCACAGTCGCGTGCGCGGAGCCCAAAATTGCGGTCTTCGATTAGCGCATGGTGACGAGGCGCAGGCGCAGCGTGAAGCACCAACTCTACCGAGAAGGCACAGCGTTTGCTTCTATACACAATACTAAAACTCTCTAATAAGGCACAATCCCATACTGGCTGCAGCACTACATTGGGCTGTAAAGAGTGTTGTGTGCATTCGGAAATGACATATCGCGATCCATGATCGCGGGCAGTCCCGCCGTGCCCACTGAACAGGAGAATCGGGGGAACCTCAACAGAGTGCTTCCCGTTTCCGCCGCGGGAGGGCGAGCAACAAGCTGAAGACCCGAATAGATTCGCACACTTTGCAGTTAAGGAATTTGTTTTTAGCTATAGCTAAAAAAAAAGAGAGAGAGAAAAAAAGACGAGCGCATTTATGTTACTTAGAATAAATGGTTTTCCCAGATTCATATGTAATATGTAATATGTAATGTGAACACCTTACCTGGTTTCTTGCCTGTTTTAGGGCTCCCTAAAGCTACATTAACTCTCAACGTCTCAAATGGTACGTGGCTTGGGGGTCTAAACTTTGCGTTCTTGCCCTTTTCTGGAACAGAGCTTGTTCCAAAACTTGCAGGAGCGCCAAAAACAAGAAGAGGCTGTTCACCTTTATATCGCTCACGGGTGTACAAGAAATGCCCTTATGCTTTTTAAATGGAACTGTGCCAAGAAAGTGAAATGATTTTATTGTAATGGTAACATGTTATTAAAATGACCCCCATTTACGATCAGTTAAAATGCGCAAAACAGTAAAATTAGGCGCATAATAAAGGGTGTTTCTCCTTTTGTTATTTTGCGGAATTTATCGGGAAATAAAAGTGTTCTGGTTTTTACCCCTTTTAAAGTTTTTCGACCATGAATATGTGAGTTTTGAACGCTAGAACAAACTTACCTTCGCACCCATACATAGCAACGGAGTGAATAAAACTAATGTTTTATTGCAAATCGCAATCATTATGTGGTTTTACGTTATTTTAAATGACTACATGCAGGTAGTTATTGATCAAGTGTTATGTGCGTAGTTCTTGGCGTCTCTGTTGATTTTCGAGATGTTCTTCACTGCTTTAACACGAACCTCTCCCCCCACCTCCCTTCTCCCCCCCTTTTTTATGCTTAAAAGCGCCGATTGATGCCGTGTTCGCTCCAGCAGTGTTGAACAGTGTACATAAATATATGTACGAAGCCATTATAGCACTGTTCATAATGACCTAAATTTGAAAAAAAAAAAAAAAAAATGAAACGCCGTGTTTGGTTACTATTTTTGTCTACGTGACTGAGAAATGTTCCAAGCCATCTAGTAGGCGTACGAATTATTCCTGATATTTGCTCTTGTAATCAAGCGCAGGCCGAAAATGCACTCACTTTTTCCATAGAAATGCATTACCCGAAGTCATTTTCAGACTGGTTGCCGTCTGCTTCAATTTTAAACCGCACACTAACGCCCGTTGGACCTCTAGCGTGCATTATAATAACTTTAGGGTCACTGACAACCTAAGAAAAACAGATGGGAGCTTCACTGCCACCCAGCGCAAATCTGCCTTTCGAAAACGCTTCAACGCCTCGTGCACATCAAGCGCGCGCGCGCTGGCACTGTGGAAGGCACGGAGCGTTCTGAAGGCCGGGCGTGTGAAAAGCACACAATGCCGTTCTCACTATTTCAGTGACTATCATGACTTAATTGAGCCTGTTCATTTCGCAAAAAAAAAAAAAAAAACACAATCATAAAAATATTTTAAAGCGAGCAAGTACCTTTATTGCACTTATCGTCCTGAGAGGTGCTATGCAGAGAAGTGATAATGTACCGGACGTAGAATAGTTTTTGGGGATTTAGCAACTGTACCGAAGGATTTTTGCTAATATGTACCATTGTATTCTTTCTTTTCTTTTTTTTTTTTAAGGGATAGGGTTTAATACGTCGAAACACTGTTTACCGTTCATCAGACTTCCGAGGAGGCGATAGGACACTAGGAATCTCAATAAATGCCGAGGTGGTTACCGGCCAAATGAATACCCCTCACATGTCGGGCACACAAGGCGGTGGAGTAGTTGAGGGATGAGTGATTCAGGTGTTGCGAGTATGTTGTTTGTGTTCGTTTTCTTCGTGTACTTCGTTTTTCTTCTTTTTCCTAGTACCATGCATTAATGTTTTATAAGATAAGAATTCCCAACAAGAGGCAAGCTTTTTTCTTAATGAAGTTGCTAAATTTTTTGTTGAAATTCAATTAAAACACAGCCAATGAAATCATATTAAAATTCTTTTGAAATTCAATTGCTAAATATCCAATAGAAACGCAGTGACCAATGTTCTGCGAAGGCTCGATAAGAAGATATTGGGTAACCCACGGAGACGGAGACTGAAGTTGGTCTGACTGCGTTTATTAAATTTCATCTCGGCAGTAGGGCGAAGACCCTCCAGCTGCTAGGATCAGCCACTTTTATCGGTTCAATCATGGCAGTAGGCACCGCTGACGCAGCAGGTTGACGGCGATTCCAACAAAACAACAACATAACAATATAAGAAAGAAAAAAAAAGGGGTTTCTAATGAAACCGAATTCGGTTTGTTTGTAAGTGACTGCTTACAAAAGAAAATGAACGTAACGTAAGGGCGCAAGGGATCTGGTGTAGACTGAGTGAGCAAGCGAGCTGGTGTGTACTATATTTTCAGACATGTTCGAAGTATACAAAGGAACAAAACAAAGATGATTTGAACATGCATACTTGAGGCTTGCCCTCAGATAATCCTGCCATTGTGTCTGTAGCGGACACCCTGTCTTTTGTATTACGTGCGAGCAGTGGTAATGTGGCTCAACGGGGTGCCGGATATGATTTGCGCAGGGGCCCCCTCCGATGGCGTGTGAGGGACGCTTGGAGCCTCTCCGGCGCGTCGCCCAACGCCTGTGCCTTGGCCGTCCCATTCTGCAGACATGGCCCAAGCGATGCATCCTCGTCTCCATGGCCTTCATGGGCTTCTCGCTCACGTCAGGGATCCGTCGGTCCTTCACAGAGGCCGCCTTCAGCCTACAAAGGGACGCTCACTGGAAGGTGAGGGAGAGGAGGCATGGAAGGTTTATAGTCCTTGGTGCACTGACCTACCAGATTACCCGTTTGGACCACGTGACAGATAGCGTGGTGAAAGCCTGTTTTCACTGAGGGGAGAATGTTTGTCTCGAACCGCGCATGGCGGCACACTATAAAGTCACCGATAGCTTCAGAAGTGCAGGGTGTGGCAAGTCTCGAGTATCATATCGCTCCACAGCCAATGAGATTGCAGCATGAGCCGACAAGAACGCCGTAGAACCAATCACGAGGCCAGAAGTGGGAACACAATAGGCCATGTCCTGCGTTTCCGAGGCATGCCAGTAACTATGCGGAAAGAAAGTCGTCTGCTTTTTGTACTTGAGTGGCGGTGACGTCAGAACGACGCCGCGGGCTCTGATTGGCTTTGGTTGATAGATGGTAGGCAGACCTCAATGCTAGAGGCCTTGAGATCTACTCATAATTATTTTTAATCAGCCAATAAGAGCTCGGCGTTTTTACTTCATCGCAAACCCTGTGCAAGAAGCAGAGGAACTTGCGCTTCGCATAGACAATTTACACTGAAGACGCAGCAAACAGAAAAGAGGCCGTTGTAGCATAAGATCTGCAGTATGGAAGCTCCGCCTCTGGCGCGAGCTTTCTACATTTGATAACACTCCCGCGCACGCGCAGCCAAAGCGAAGGCATCGAGCGTGTGCTGGAGGCAGACCATACCCTGCTGATCAAATGTTGCAAAAGAGTATAGTGGAACTGCGCATGCGAGATGAATGGGTGACGACATAGATGATGGTTAAAAACCCAGACGTTTTGGAGACGGCAAATCTATAGATAATAAGACATACTAAGACTGCGCGGTATGTCTGTCAAGCTGTTCTTTTTTTTTCAACTTAGTATTATAATTTTAAACCATGCATGCGCATCTATATACTGCACGTGCTCCCGATCACGAGGAATGTCTTCCAAAAGTTTTAATTTTGCAGTCGCAGCATTCGCTCTAAGGCTAAAATTAGGGATTGCTAGAACGGAGTACGCCGTCAGGCTTGCGGCTTGCCGTACTTAAAGGGAAGCTACGGAGCTTCTTGAAAAAAATGAGTTAGAAGTGAATTCTAGTGTATTTTTACCTCGTGAACCGGAATACCAAAACCATTTGCCGCGCAAGAATTTTTAAACGCGAGAAAAACGCGAAAGATAGTCGCTGTACGTGACGTCATCGACGGATCTTTTGGCTTGCCAAGGCTACGGAGGCGGGGCTTCAGCCCTATTTTCAAATTGCTCTTATGGCTCTCCGGCGCGTCGCATTGAAATATAATTGTGATATCTGCTATTTTAAAGGCCAAATGAACGCAATTCAAGCGTTTTTTCTCAAATGTAGAAGTGCCCCATCTTCCCTTTAAGCATCGTGTTCTTCATATTCTGCAGATGCTCAACAACGATACGTCTGCTGGGAACTGGACGACGGACTTCATTCGTTCCCTCCAGTCATCTTTTACGTGGGGGCTCTTCATAGGCCATGTGATAGGATCGGCCTTGTCTTACAAGTATCCAGCCAACGGGTATGCATAACTTAATTCGTAGCGTCCTATACGCCTAATGTTGAGACATTAAGATGGCATAAAGAAGCCCTGGAGTGATGACGTTCTAACAGATGCTTCACTCTGTCAGGGTATTCGCAGTCGCCATTTTGCTGGACTCTTCGTTGCACCTAGTCGTGGCGGGGGTGATGCAGGTCCATCAGATCTTCCTAATGTCCTTGCTGTTTCTCCAAGGGGTCGCTGACGTAAGAAAACATCAGAATTCATTCGTTGGCGAGCGTTGTTAGAGTGGTGTTTTCTTGTACATTGCAGGGACTGACGTTTCCAGCGTTTCAGGGTCTCCTAAGGTATTGGGCACCTCCTCTGGAGCGAACGAGAATGTTCACAGCTGGCTATGCAGGTACATATTTTTTTTTTTTCAATTAAAGGACGGAGGAAAAAAGGGAAAACGAAGACAATGATTTTTCTCGTTTTACCTGTGTGCTTCTTTAAATAATAAGAGTTTTGAAATGTGCTTCCTTCAGTCATCGGCCTGTGATTTCAAAGATTTTGGTAATAAACTACCGTACAATTGCGAACGAACTGTGTAAGTGGTTATTCCATCCTTTCTTTCAGGACTTCACTGCGGAAGCTTGCTTGGCTTTCAAGTGTTCTCTGCATCTGAGAGGCTGTTCAGCTCGACAACGGGGCTATACCTTTACGGTAAGTTTCGAGCTCGGACATTTAATCGCTCGGCGTTTTTACAGCCCTCGTACGACTATTTTGAACATCGATATATACAGAACACCTTAAAAGCAAGGATAAGCATTCTAACATTTGTCATTGACTTAGTGTTTTTTTTAACTTATCTTTTTGTTCTCAATTTAAACCTCATTTCTGCATGATGGAACACGAACATTACAAGACACCACCTGTTTTTAAGTCCCTAAATTTTCAAACAACTTTGTCTGCTGCGATACCGCACCTGTGTTACAGTCTATTGATACACTTGATGTGGCTGTACCAAATGGCGTAATGATAGACGTTTTAAAGTGCTGTAAAACAAGCCGAAACAATCTGCGCCACCATACCTAATAAGCAGAACAATTTCATCGAAGACAGATATCATAGTCTCCTCTATACTCACAAAGCCTGGCAGTTCGACAACGGAGCCATGGAGTGCCCTGTCGCAGATTTGGAGCGCGAGGGTCTGGTAGCACAGAGCATCAAAGAGCCATTTCTCGGGGAACCTGGACATGGACGTCAGCGCACAGCATTTGCAGCGGCGAGGACTCGAAGCGCACTAGTTTGCTCGGGAGAAGTCTGTTTCGGCGTCTCGCCGCTTAGGGGCGCCAGTAACGTGGTTCTTCTCTCATCCGTTGTCTGCCGCTACACCTTTTCCATTTCGGTGGCCGCTTGTCGTGGCGATATGCCAGGATTTGTCAGTATATAGGAGGCTATGCATATATACTTCACTGGCCAGATTACCTCTGTGGCCGCGAACAAAGCGCTTGGGACCGTCATGGTTATAATGCAATTAATGCGCAGGTGCCAACGAGTTGGCGGGTTCGAATTACGGCCTAGGTGCCCACATGACGGAGGCTTATTGCGGGGACGACGCCTTGTAACCGACATTTTGGTTGCGCTTCAAAGAATAGACCCCAGGTCGACATTAATTCTCATTCTTCCACTGGGGCGTGCCAGACCCTCCGTTGGTTTGGCACGTAAAACCACCTGAAAATTTTGCTCTATGTTCCTGATCAGCGTTGTCTCGCGACACTCAAAGGCGCGTATAGTTCCACTCCCGTTGGAGGTGAAAAGAATAAATCTCACGATATTTGGAAGCCACACTCGGATGCAGGACGCGGAAGTGGTTGCGGCAGTCGGCGACTGCAACGAGCTGCGCCTCTTTCTGACAGGGCTGATGGGCATCCTGTGGGTCCTGCCCTGGTTTTTGCTCGTCTCCGAGTCGCCGTCAAAGCATCCGGGAGTTTCCACGAGAGAGAAGATTTACATCATCGACTCCCTGCAACTGCAGGAGCACGTCCCCTTCTCGGTAATGTTCGCTGCAATTCGGTTGTATCAATGATAGCCGCGAAGCGACACCACCAAGCACTTCATATATGGACATCCACGCTATTTACAAACAAGCCCGCCTGGCCAACACCTCCTAAACAACTTTCAAGGCCTGCGCGTCACGTAACATGACGTCACGTCCCTGAGGCCTGCACGGGCACTGATTGGATGGGAGTGCATGCCGCGTCAGCGTTCTCGTGGGACTCGTTTCCTATGATAGTTCCACGCGAATGCTGACGCGGCACTTGCATCCAATCAGCGCCCGTGCAGGCCTCAGGGACGTGACGTCATGTTATGTGACGCGCAGGCTTTGAAAGCTGTCTAGGAGGTGTTGGCCTGGCCCACACATGGTGTGGGCATTGCGCGTGCGCACAAACCAGACTCGCGCGAGATGAAGCGACCATATACTACGCAGCAAGGCCGCGATGCTGTACTTGCTACGTCACCCGACGCGGGCCAGCGCAGGACACAGACGGGGCACGGGCGTTGCGTTAGGTCTCGGCTGGGGCTCAGTTTGATCAGAGAGAAGGCCAGTCCTCAGCCCGAGTGTTGACGCAGCACTTTTGCCTGATCTGGACATCGCGCTGGCCTGCGGTACGTGACGTAGAAACTCCAGCGCTATAGGCCTTGTTGTATAGGAGGTGTTACGCTATCGTGAGACTAAGCCCAGGGTGGAGAATAAAAATCAAGATAATTTATATCGTGAATAAGATCAGATTGTTTTACATCATGAACAGCATAAATTTCAACAAACCTTTTCTGCAAACATAAATTTAAAAAAAAAATGTTTTGTTTGTTTACTGTTTGTATATTATTTGAAGCTTTCTGTGTGTATTTGTTTTGTATTTAAATCAATAAATCATCAGACAAGAAAGCCTTATATCATGTTGAACACGTGCACAAAGCTGTTGTCTTCTAAGCAAATCGGAACGTTGAGTTGCCTTTCTACCACTCACTTCGTTCGTCAGCTACGTAACTTCCTATTGTAAGTAGTGCAATAACGCACAAGGAAGAAACCCACTGGAAAAGTAATGTCCTACTAGAAAACAATTTGTCGCACGTCAGTATGTTCTAATTTCTGTTATTTTTTTGTTTCAATGTTTTTGCGTTGTACTATATGCCTTTGTTGGAAAATAACCCCCCCTCATGTAATGCCCACCAGGCCTTTGAGGTATTTTGAATAAATAAAAGAGAACGCGAATACTTTTTCACTAACCTAAAAATATCCATCTATTTTTGTTTGTTTTTTTACTATGGAGGGGTTTACCTCATAGAAAATTGTTAATTGAACTGTACTTTAAATTTACAGTAATTATTTCTTCCGCATTGTTTTCAGTAATCAGACAAATTGATCAATAAATGTGCCACGTTAAAAGCACTATTGCACGGCTTCAGTGATTTAAAGCAAAATAATACGTTTTAAAAGAAGTAAATATGATTTAAATCAAATAAATCAGGGTATATTTCCACTTTGCTTTAAGCTAATGTTGCAAAAAAAAAGTGTATTTAGTGGAGCATTTGAAAGTGCATTAAATTAGTTTTATTTTTTACTTTGCATTTTTATCATGCAAACTACATCTGCATTTGCGTTCTGTTGAAAAAAACAAAAGCTTTTGAAGTAGACTTTTATATACCTTCTTTTGTAATGTAATAAGTCCAAATTGATTCACGAATAGAACACAAACGTTCTCAATCTTTTTTTTTTTTTTTTTACTTCTCCCAGCATGGGGCATATTTATCATGGACTGCGTCTCTTATATCATGGCAGATGATGTAAACAACTTCCCAGGACTTTCGCAGTACGGGATACTCGAGCCATAAACGAGACGAGTTTAAAAGCCTCTGAAAAAATCCTTCCCTCCACCTCAGTGTAAGCAAAAAACAACAACAAAATACCGAAAAAAAAAGTTTCATATAGCGTGTTTTTCCAAGTCCAGCGTGTGCAGGTAACCTTATGAAAATGCTAGCAAGCCATTATTTATAGCTCTGACAACGAAGTGGCAATGGGCAGATCTTCTAAATTATACCGAGAAATCCTTCACTTGAGAAAAGTAGGAGGGGCTGTAAGCTAAACTATAGTTAGTAGTTATTCATAATGTAGAAATAAAAAAAAAGGAAACGCGCGCAAAAATCAAGCAAAAGTAGAACAGGACAATAAATCGAGAAAGAGCACAACAGACAAGCGCTCAAACTCAGGTCCTACCTTCACATCTCTCGCGTTGCTTAAAAACGGCGGTCACACTGCACACACATTGTACAAAAACACAGTCTGCAGACATTGTCTGTGGCGTGTTTGTTCCTTGTTTGAGGGTCACATTGGCCAGACAAACACTCTCTGCAGACATGTTCAATATATACGCACGCATGAAGCTAACCCGCTTAATTCGAACCCGCTTAACTCGAACACGGAGAATTCTTCATCGTGTCTGCTGAGAAACCCCGTGTCTCTTGAACATTATGCGAGCGGTGTGACTACGGCTTTAATGTCGGACAACTCGTTCCGTAGAGAGTAGACACGAATGTTTAACTGCCGATTGTTGCCCCCATGCCCCCACCGAGAAGCAGCAGCAGCAGGGCAGCGTGCCCATCAAGGCCATCCTGTCCTCGGGTCCTGTGTGGGCCATCCTCTTGGCCTCGTTCAGTCGCAGCTGGACCTACAACACCCTCCTGCACATCGTGCAGTGGTACTACAACGACGAGGTGAGCTCGCGCTCTCTTCGTGTTTCTTCATTCGCAAACCCGTGCACGGTGCGAATACACTACTACGTTTGATTATAATGCAATTAAATGCGAAGGTGCAAGCGAGCTGGACAAGAATGACGAAAATAATCCCTGGAGAAGGGGAACAAGGGGGACAAAGGACAAACACAAATCTCCAAACACAGCTAGGTGACTGGTGCGCGACCGAAATTATAACATTAAATTGCAAGCTTCACCCTTGTTGGTGTACGACTGGTGGCAGCTGATAAAACCCGTTTGCTCTACTGACGTCTAACCCCTGGTTAGCTCAGTTGGTAGAGCGCTCCACCTGTAATGGAGAGGTCCCGGGTTCGATATCCGGACCAGGCGGATTTTTTCGGTCGCGCACCAGTCACCTAGCTGTGTATGGAAATTTATGTTTGTCCTTTGTCCCCCTTGTTCCCCTTCTCCAGGGATTATTTTCGTCACACTACTACGTCCTTTTTTTCTTCTTTTTTTGTTTACACGTGCCGTGCTAACGAAAGGAACATGGCACTCCCCAGCGAGAAGGACTGGGGATTAATTGATTAATTAATGATCTTTTGACTCGCAACCTGATGTCGGTTACACTCACGTTTTCTGCAATAAGTTTCCATTAGATTGCGGGTATCTCGGACGGGATTCAAACCCATTACCCATAGAAGGCTGTACGAAGCGTGTATTTTATTGTTTTCAAGCATCGAATGCTTTTTAGCGAGATCTCAGGAACTTGTCCGTCCGTGCGTCCGTCACGTGACTTGACGTCACGCGGTGCAAGCTATCGTCACGTCAAGCGAGCACGTCACGAGACCTAAATTTTCCAGCTAAATTTAGCGGGGAAAATCGACGTCACGCTGTCGAGTCGTGCTGCCGCGTTGGACACCGAGACGTCATCCTGATGTCCCGTGACACCGTGGCGTGAAACGCGCGATGAGAGGAGAGGAGAGATGAGAGGGGTATATGAAGAGATGAAGGCAACTGGTCAATCTTTTTCTGTCAATGCAGGTCCGTTACGCCAAGGAGCTTCCCTACCTCTTCATGATGGTGTCCGTCATCTTGAGCGGCTTCGTTGCCGACTCCCTGCAGCAGAGAAACGTTATGACAACGTCCACGGTGCGCAAGACTTTCGCCGGCACAGGTGAGGTGATAGAAAAAAGTTAAAAAAAAAGAAAGCGAAGTGACGTATCTTTTACGCCACAAAAACGCGTCTTGTTAGACTTGAGGACGACCTTCTGTGAATATGGTGGCAAAGCTATATGTACATGTGAGTTCGCGCACCTTGAGCGCCCATGAAAGCTGTGCATTTGCACTCTTCGTATGCTCCTTAAATGCCACAGACAGATGTCCCCGAGAGCAGTCACTCATTATTAGTGCACTCAGCGGTGCACAGTAATAATAAATGCTGTCGCTTTCGTTCAAAATCTAGCCATAAACAAGTCGAAAACAAGCTAATTATTTATGTAACAAGTTACAAATCACTTTTAGAGATGCGTTATCATCTACATTTTATGTTCCACGCGCCAAGTTGCAGATTTCTAACTGCTTTCTCCTTGCTTTGAAATAAATATGCCCAAAAAAGTATTGTGTCGGCTATTGGTCTACGTGCATATTGTATCGAATGAAATTGCCAGTGGACAAAGTGAACGTCGAATAGCGCCATGGGGCATTCCTTTAGGCAATAAAAAGCCTATTTTATGTCTACAATAACTCCGGATAATCCCTATTCACGGTGAAAACAGCTAGATGTGATATCGGTACCTTCGACGTTTCACATTTTCTCCCCGTCCTCAACATCAACCAAAATATCCGATATAACATTCACACTCTACTCAGCGTCAACTATTCTGTGCTATGCTGTCAAGGCTAACGTAGCTTCTGCAGTATTCTAACGCTGTCAAAGCTACTTCCGTTAGCGTGCGCAGTCCACGGTGAATGCTACGCTATACGGAGCGTAAGTTGGTCTGCTTCTTTTTGCAGGGGTTCTGGTGACGTCAGAACGACACCGAGCCCTGATTGGTTCTGATCAAAGGATAGTGGGTAGACCTCAAGGCAGCTTGCTTTGAAGTATATACCCACTGTCCTTCAATCAGAGCCAATCAGAGCTCGGTGTCGTTCTGACGTCACCACAACCGCTACAAAAGAAGCAGACGAACTCGCGCTTCGCATAGCCTCGACAACGTGGCACAAAATAGTCGACGCCGAGGATAGAGTAATCTCAAAACGCGCAGCTGCACTACATCGTCACTGACAACAAGCGCACCGTTCATCTCGTAGGGCTCCTAGCTGAAGGCGTCTTCTTCCTGTCCGTCGTCTACGTGGGACCGACGAATCCGGCCATCGTGCTGTACTTCTTCGCCATGTCCGTCCGGGAGCTTGCAGTGGCCGGTGAGTGACCCGCCATCGCGAAGTAAAATCCCTGATCATTATCAACTTTAAAAAAAAAATAAATAAAGAAGACCATTCCACTTCAGCAGAACGAACGCTCGAGAGGAGGAAACCTTCAATCATGGCGAGCCGAAAGCTTTGTGGGTGAGGGTCGTCCTGATATTTTAAACCTGCAGCAGGCCACTCGAGGCAGTCTGCAATGCCCTCGGTGTGAATCTGCATATAATTCATATATAGCATATCTTAAAATAAACGAAGGACAAACACAAACAAGGAACGCATATACAGGGTGTCACAAAAGAAAATTTACACGGTCTTTTTTACCGCAAAACTAAACTAGGCGTCGCCGAACGCTCATTCTCCGCCCAAAGGTAGAGCTAGAGGTCACAACCAGAGGCCAAAGTTTCAGCCCGATCCGACAATTTAATCAAAAGTTATAAGTGATTTTCTGAAAATTTCAATGGGAAAATGGAGCCCATTTTTGGCCGTTTTCGGTTTCTGGTGCCATAGAGCCCCGTGTGTTTGAAAACTCCATCGGCCGCCATTTTTCCATTGAAATTTTCAGAAAATCACTTATAACTTTTGATTAAGTTATCGGATCGGGCTGAAACTTTGGCATCTGGTTGTGACCTTTAGCGCTACGTTTTGGGCGGAAAATGAGCGTTCGGCGTTGCCTAGTTTATTTGTGCGGTAAAAAGGACCGTGTAAATTTTCTTTTGTGACACCCTGTACATAAGGTGAATTGCGTGTGTCACCTTTTTGCGTGTCTTTTATTGCGGATTTTCAACGTTGGACACGTCAACCAGCTCGCCTGTTTTCTATAGAGACCTAATAATTAATTGGGGTTGTGTGGATATTTATACAGCGTGTAGTTGGTCAGTGTTTTCGAAGTTGCAAAGAGTCACTCGCTGTAGATAAGCAATTTAGCCAGTGCAGTACAACCGCTAGCCTGGGGTCTTTAACGTGCACCACGCAGTAGATGATACACGACCACGTGCCGGTACGATGCACATCTACAGGGTGATACAAGGAGACGCCAGGCTCTTTAAATCGACCGGGAAATTCCGTTTCTTAACCTATCGCGCTACGACTTTGTGCAGCGTTGCCCACAGATAGTGCATTTGTTTGTGTGTAAAATTTGCAAAGAGCGAACTTACTTGAGGAAAAAGTAAAGAAAGAAAAGGGCTTCGCTGCTATGGAAACGCAGCGACGCCACCGGTCTGCAAACAACACAGCGCCGTTTCGCACGGGAGACAAGAGATGGCGTAACAAACGCCGCCAACGAACGAGCATACGGTGCCGAGAGCAGGCCATTTTAGCAGACGATCTTTTCGACTCAAAAGCGGCGCGCGTTCCGCAGGCGGCGACAGTCGCAGAAACAAAAAAGACAGGCGCGGTAACAGCAAGGAACTGCAGTTTCTTGTCTGCAAAAGGGCCGGCTCTCGGCGTCGTCTGCTCGTTCGTTGGCGGCAGTTGGCGTCGCAACCGCTTGCGCCATCTCTTGTCTCCCGTGCGAAACGGCGCCGTGTTGTTTGCAGACCGGTGGCGTCGCTGCGTTTCCATAGGAGCTAAGCCTTTTTCTTTCTTTACTTTTTCCTCAGGTAAATTCGCTATTTGCAAATTTCACAAAAAAAAAATGCACCATCTGTGGGCAACGCTGCACAAAGTCGTAGCGCGATAGGTTAAGAAACCGAAATTTCCGGTCGATTTAAAGAGCCTGGCGTCTCCTTGTATCACCCTGTAGATCGAAACAGGCAGGGGTGGGGATTGAACCCAGAATCCTGGGTTCTGCAGCGCGAGCTTTCGCTCCACGTGCTCCGAGCTGTGTGTGTGTGTGTGGGGGGGGGGGGGGGGGGGGGGAGGGGGGGGGGAAGGGGGGGGGGGTCGGCCACCGATCCCCTCTATAGAAACCTAGAAAAGTACGAATGCGTCTGGTATCATTCTCCCATTTCTGTTAAAGACACTTTGTTACTTCCCTTTAAGCTCACGTTATTTGATCCAATATTTACGTGAAGCTTAATGCTGCCTTTAACTCGGTGAACTCCGTGGCTCCAGGAAAGCAAATAGCCCCCTGTCCAACAAACGACGAGTTACGAGCTATTTTGAGCGTGCCCCCCAAAGTGCTTTTGAATGTACGCAAAGTGGCCAGCTCAAGAAGCCCGAGTTTTATGGTCCGTACGTGATCCCCTGCCATGACGCGCGCGTTCTTTTTTTAATGGTTTCTTTACTAGTTAAACCACGTTAAGAACGTTTAACGAGCTTTCTTAACGTTTCAGTCAAAACTATAAGCGGGCAGGATAACGATTTCTGGCTCTATCTTAAGCGCCCAGTATTTACAAGGAACCGGATTTCGCAACGTAAAAAACACTGCAAAGAAAAAAAAAATCTTTCAAGAGCACAGAATGGATATAACTTTTTTTTAATAGTTTTTCCCCGAAAAAAACGAACAAACCATTTTTTTTGCGCGATATTTCCGCCCTCAGACGCCATTTAGGTGGAGGTCACAGCCCGCTTTAAAGGGGCACTGACACATCAAAATCATATTTTTTTTTTATTATCCGAAACGATTGAAAACGATGCCGGGACATTACCCTCAAAATTTGAGATTTGGGAATTCAGTATTCGTGAAGTAAAAAAACAATTTCGAAATGCCGAATTTGAAGTTCCCGCGCGATCGGCGCCGGTGCCTTGACGTCAAAAATCGCGGAGACCTGAGAGTCGACTTCCTTTCACCACTCCCTGCTGTTGCCATGGCGACCCAAAGCGAGGAGGAAAGGAGCGAGCGCCCGGCGTTGCGGCGGACCGGTTTTGAGCGGTGTCGCCTGTTTTCCGTTGGAGGATACAAATCCAGGAGACGGCACCACAACGAACTCACGATTTTTGGTATTTCAAAAAGAAGGGCCGTAGTGCGTTCGCAATTGCGTTAAAAAACATGTTTTAGGATTGCCGTAATTAAATGTTATAGAGATGTCGCCTACAAAGCTTCTAAATTTCCTGATTTTTGACGTCACCGATCAAAAGAAGCGAGGAGGCGAGACGCGGGAAAATCAAACGCCAAAAATAAAAAGGCGCGCGCGCGCGCGGGAAAATTTTTTTTCGCGATGCGGTTTTTTTTTGCGTGTCTATGACTGCAACTTGCATCGTTTTAGACAATAAAAATAAATACGACCTTTGGGATGTCAGTGCCCCTTTAAGCCACGCAAACAGAGCAGTGGCCCCGCCCACATTACTACTGAACTGGCTCGTCTGCTCGACTAAACAGGCTCACAATCGTAGTGTCTCCCTTTTCGCGTCATCTGGTGCGTCTAGTAGTCTGGAAGTCGTGCGAGAGGACGAGCGGCAGGCTCCGGTATCGTCTGCTATTTCACCGTCGTCTATCGTCGTCTGCAACGCCGTGAGACGCGGACACGAAAGCAGTTGCGCGTCGGCGTCCGTTTTCGCCTTCGTCCGTCTGCTATTCCCTCCCCGCCTAAAAACTTCTGCGACGTTCAGAAGACGCGACCATGAGAGCGGCGTTCTAGCGTTCCATCATGCACGAGTCACGGTCCAATACAAGCGTCTGCCAGCGTCTTTCGATGTGCGTAATAAGCGACTGACAGAACTAAAGAAATCAACAAAATAAATAGTCAGTCTTTTTAGCTTTACTCTTGTTATATTTTTCATATGGCATCCTCGAAGAAGGTGAGTAAGCGTCATGACCACTGATCCCTATTGTAGTAGGCTGGATCGCGGATCGGAAGCCCGTTATTGGCACCACCGGCTGCCATTACTTGACACCAGGCAATACACGCGAGTCTACGGGAGAAACAAACAAAAGTAGCAATGATTATAATACAATTAAATGCAAAGGTACAAACGAGGTGGACAAGAGTGACGAAAATAATCCCTGGAGAAGGAGAACAAGAGGGACAAAGGACAAACATAAATGCGTTCGAACGCAGATTAAAAAAATCAAACGTGCCGGAGCACCCACGGCTGAGCTAACAAGCTTGCTCTCGTAGTGGAGTAATCAAAGGAAGTTACCATAAATAAGACCGCCCTCGGAGCAATCCAGAAGTTGATAAATGTCGAAAAAGTTCACTGTTGACAGCGGCTTTTCTGAAGTGAGTGAAGTCAGCGTAGCAAAGCCTTCAAGATTGTCGTCTGCTAAACCCAACTCATCGAAACCGCTACAGACTCTGCGGTAACTCTAGGCAGTGCCTCCTATATAAGTTACAGTATGCCTGTCAGCTTGTCCCCAAGAGGCAACGTTACTAAAACACTCAGTTGGGAAACTCGCCGTGGAAACCTGGGCCGCTGGCGTCCACCGAGACCGAGCTAAATACGACAACAGCGCCACTCTTTATCATTTGTCTGTACTGTGGTCACCTTGAGATTTTAGAAAGACTTTTTTTTTGCGTAAAAACCAACGGAAAGACTCTTTTTGTGCGAAATTCATTGGAGTTTAGTACAAAATGAAGGGCGCGTGGTGTTTTTAAAATCTTTAGTTTGCAAGGTTTTGCGACACAATTAATATTGTTTTTACACTACCATGCCTCAGCGGTGCTTTCCGGTAGCGCGTCCCGACCTAGGTGCATTTTAACCTAGGTAGTAAGATGCGAAGCGTCCGCTGGAGAGACGGGGTTGGCACCCTGTAACCTCTTCCACTGTATCTGTTTCGGCGCCGAAATGGCCGAATAAAGCCAAAATAGCAGTAACGTGCGGTTCCTCGAATGGCCGCTGCGGGAGAAATGGTGCCGTTGTATTCGTCATTAGCTCGGTGCTCGAGGACAAATCGGGGCCACTTTTTCAAAGCAGTCTCTATGGCAGTTTCCCAACGGAGTGGTTTGCTTTGCCGAGAGGTGTCCGGGCCCGATGCTTCACCTCACAACACGCATGGATGGATGGATGGATGAATGCGGCTGAGCCCTTTGGATCGGGCGGTAGCTTATGCCACCTAGCCATTTTGTTTTACTATTTAAGCTTAGAATATTTAAAATGTGAAATCTATATTAACCCCGCACTGCAAAGAAAGTGGGGCTATAAAACCCCCTTGCCATCAGTTAATAAGAAAATACCTAGTTTTCCCTCGCTTTCTGCCACCATTCACTTAATCTTTGCTTGGTAATCTCTACAGTCTTGAAATCCACTCTCCCTTCACTGTCTCTAAAACCCAACGACTTTATTAAATCCATGTTGTCTTCGGTAGGCATAGGGTGAAGCCCTTTACAGTAGAGTATCAAGTGCTCAGCCGTCTCGCCCTCCTCTCCACAAGCAGTGCACACTGTATCCATTCTTTGGTACCTCGCTCTGTATGTTCTGGTTCGCAGAACACCCGTCCTCGCCTCAAACAGCAATGAGCTTCCCCTAGAATTGTCATAAATGCTTTCTTTGGCAATAACTGTTTTGTTTAATCTATAGCTTTCCAGAGCCGTCTTTGTCTGCATTCCGTCTAGCCACCGATTTCTTTCTGTGGCCTTAACTTTCTTTTTAACTGAGACCTGCTCTTCCGTATCTCCACTATAGCCTAAAAACTTTCCTCTTAATTTCCTAGTGCGCTGTCTCCACTTTGTGTCTATGCTCCTCATGTATAAATAGCTGAAAACCTTTCGTGCCCATTGGTCCCCATCCATTTGCCTCAACCGATCCTCAAATTCTATCTTGCTCATCGCTTCCCTGCTCTCAAAAGACGCCCATCCCATGTCTCCTTGTACTCCCTGGTTTGCCGTTTTGCAATGTGCCCCCAAAGCCAGCCTACCTACTCCGCGCTGTTTTATTTCTAGTCTTGCATGCACTTCGGATTTCATGCATAACACTGCATTTCCAAAAGTCGAGCCAGGGACCATGACCCCTTTCCAAATCTCTCTCACCACCTCATACCTGTTGTAATTCCAAAGTGCTCTATTTTTCATTACAGCTGCATTTCTGTTGCCCTTACCTATTATATACTTTTCATGCTCACTGAGATATTCTGCACCGTCACATATTCATACTCCTAGATACTTGTATTTACTAGCTTTCTCAACTGTAATATTCTGTATCTTCAGCCTCTCAACTTCATCATTGTTAAAAATCATGACTGCTGACGCACGTACAGCTAGGCAGCGCCGCCTGGCGGACGTTCGTTTTTTTTTTTTTTATAGCATGTTGCATTTACATTATTATTGAAGATATATCATGTATATGTTTTTTTTAACAACATGTGGAACACTGCTCTGGATGTGACCGCGCTGATTCAAACGAGTTTCGCTGAGACAAAATACGAAACAACGAAACGAGCACGGCCAGGCTTCGCTTCTGCAGCGTGAACGAGGAGAACGCTTGGCCGCTTGACCGTCTGCTTTGGCGGCAGTTTATGGCTTTGGCGGTCACCTTGAATCGCGCGCATAGAAATAGTTGGCGCCGGGTCGTGTGCGGGTGAAGAGGTAGAAAATAAGAAGTAATATTCCGTTGAAAAATGGCGAGCTGATCCGGCGCTATCAGTCTTGTCATTTAGATTTCTTGCTGTCGGTGCTGCTGGGGCGACATCATTGAACCTCCTACAGAAGAGGTGGTTGGCTTCATTACACAGCAGGTTTGTACGCCTAGGTGGCTCCACCGCACGGCAACCACACGTACTATTTGCCCTCTCCCTTCCGCTTGCCAGCGCTCGGAGCTGACAGTAGGTGACTCTCGTCTCATTGAGCTGCACGTCGTTTTTCGCCCAGCGGAATCACTCTCGACCGCAAAACATTAATTTATGAGAACTGTGAGGGATGTCAGTTTTAATGTTTGTGCACAACTTATTTGACTGGCTTCCTGAACAGCAACCAAAAGCTTTCAGTTCCGACAACAGCTTAGAAGCGGAAGAAATTACACTTTTTCTTGTCTTCCCCAGCTGGTTTCAACTGATAACTTCTGGTGGTGCCACTCGACCATAGCAAAACAAGCCTCAATCCGCGATACAGCCTACTACAATAGAGAGCAGTGCTCATGACGCACAATGAAAACACGACGTAAAAATGCTGAAATGAGTGATAAGGCGCAGGCGAGCATGGTTTGTTTGAGACTTCGTCGTGTTTGTCCTTCTCGTTTCCCCTGTCTCAAGATTGTCTTAAATAATGAACGTAAAACTACTTGCTTTGGTGAGCCAGGTGCACTACAAAACTTGAAAGCTTGCCCTTTCGAGGCGCAATGACGGGAACATACCTCGTTTTCACTCAATAACCATAGTAAGAAAAGTCCGTCTTCTCGCGGAGCAATACTAATTTCCCCCTTTATGTTGATAATGAAGACATATATGTAGGAGAATTTTTAGATGATATATATGTTATCTTATGAAGGCGTACACGTTCCAAACGCCAAAAGCATCACTTTTTTCTCCGACAAACAATTATCTCGTAAGAACTACTTCGCGCCGCGTATGAACAATCCGTAAAACTTGTTCTTTTTTTTTTTTCTTTGGGTGAAAACGGGTATAGACAAACTTGATGCTAGCCGAACGCATAATTGCCTCCAGCTAAATGGCTCGCAAATTCTTACCTGCGCGGTGTAGGCACTATACCTTCTCGCCGTTTTGCGGTTTGGCTCAATCCAAACCGCAAAACGGCCGTGCGGGAACCATAGAGTTATTATAATGTACGCTAGAGGTTCAACTGGCGCTAGTGTCTATGCGACTTCCGGGAGGCAAATTGAAGCAGAGAGCAACCACTCTACTTTTGCGGTGCTCCTGTACATTCCCATGGGAAAACGCACGTGAATTTTGTCTCTTCGCCGGAAAATAACATGAATAACTTTTATTATTTTGGTTGTACCGGATAGTATGTACCTTTATTAATATTGTAAAAGTGTAATTGCTTTAATTACAGCCCTTTTCTTTACCACTGAACGATGTTACGCTTCGCTATATTTCAGGCCCAAACATCTGTTCCATGGCAGGTATGTAAAAACGAGCGACGATTCTGAGCTAACTAACGATCGAAAGGAATGTAGAGTGTGTTCACGGTTCGCTAGCATTCCGGTGGCGCTTATATATTGCTAATATGCCCGTCCTGTCACTCTATGAATATGAATCCGTCGTGCATCTTTACGATCGGTTAAAGAACATTCGAATGTAAAAAATAAAGCACGTGGGCTACGAAAGGTGTGTCTTTTTATTATTTCCTATGTCAGGCAGTTTTTATCGGGCACCTGTTCTTTGACTTCTCCTTATTTGTAAAGGTTTGGAGCGTGTTGTTGATGATTTGAACCCAGAACATGCATCTTCGCACATATTCACGGGCAGAAAAATAAAGCAGTACCTATTTATTGCAAATCGGACTATATTACGCGGCTTTCAATTTATTTTGATCGCCTGCATGCACAAGGAGTTACTTATCCAGTGTTAATGCGTAGTTTTTGCCGTCCCTCTTGGTTTTCCACATGTCCTTTGTTCGTTTGACACGTATATCCCCCATGGCGGAAAGCGCCGACGCCGTCTTCGCGCTAATAGTGTCCGACAGTGCACACAAATACATGTACGACGCGGTTTTAGCACCGTTTTTCATGCCACGAATTTCAAATAAAAACGCCGTAACTGACCAATTATTTCGTCTGCGTGACTGAGAAATGTTCCAATGTGCCTAGTACGTACAAAAACATTCGTGATATTTGCTCTTGTAATCGAGCGCAGCGAGAAAATGCACTCGCTTTTTTCTATAGAAAAGCATTACCGGAAGTCAATTTCCGACTGGTTGCTGTCTGCTTCAATTCGCAGCAGCACACTAGCGCCAGTTGAACCTCTAGCGTACATTATAATAACTCTATGGCGGGAACTAGTGCCACTAAATAAGCTACGCTTCAGAGTAACGACACTTGGCCATATTGTGGCTTAAAATCATAGTTGCCAGTTATCTGAAGCTTTATCTGAAATCACAAGAAACGCTTTTCCGTCCTTCACAAATGTTTACACAGTTCGCGAAAAAGCAAAGAAATATTACATGAGCTTCCTAACACCAAATTTAATGCTGAGTAAGTCGTACCTTTTAAATCATGAGGGTCGGTAGTTGCGTCTGCTCTGCACAAGCCCCAAGATGGTGGCGCCCACAACAATATCGGGGAACGGGGTGCCGATACTCTAAGCGCAGCTCATTTAGTGGCTCTAGCGGGAACGTCCGAGACCCGGAAGTGACGGCGCCGGTGACGTCACTTCCGGCTACGTCACCACAAGATTTTTATGCATTTATGTTCGTGCCACATATCAGCATTTTTCAAGGTACCGGCAGCCTCACGGGCAGACTGCTAGTCATGTGGTGATCGTATGTTCGTGTTAAATGCATCGCGCCCTATTTTCATCCAACATAGATTTACCCTGTGTTGGGAAGTACTTTAAGTACATTGTGCTTAAAGTGCTACTTCAAGCCGGTTTAGAAAACTTGTACTTTACTTGAAGTATATTCTCAAGGCTCTGAGCATGTAATTTCTGGTATCCTTTCCGAGGAAAGTATAACTGCTTACTCCAAAGTACATTCCCAAAATTTGTCCTTGTTCAATTTCCTATCACAAAATGATGCTTTGTCAATCCTGAAAACATAGTGGGAGGAATATTTTACTCTCACCGGAAACGCGAGCAGACGACGCATTGCTCCGTTTGTTCTGGGGGCGGCTTTCCCGTAGCTTTGCGAACTGTGGCCACTTCTCGCTCGGTCAGCGCAAGCGAGGAGGTTAAAAATATCAGGAGAGGACACATAATGTAACACCTGAGTCTGCGGTGTGGAAAAATTAACAAACTTTCAGGTCGAAGAAAAAGACAACAGAGGAGAGCGCCTCAATGTTTTGACACGTTCTCCTCCGTTGTCTTTTCCTTCGACTTGAAAGTTTCTTAATTTTTCCGCACCACAGTCTGAGGTGTGAAATTATGATTAATTATCGCCAGCTCGCCTGCACACTCATTGTTTGTTTGTTTTTTTTCGTAAAGGAAAAGCCACTCCTTTACGAAGGATTGCTTGCGAAAGCTGCAGGGCTGACGTTGTGCTCTCTCCTAGAACGTTTAATCCTCTTAAGTGCACCAAGCCAGTACAAGCGGCGCCAAATTTAGAAGTCAGACTTCTGAATTTGGCGCCATTTGTGAAAATAACTCTTACTTTGTGGCCACGTGACTTTATCCAATATTCGCCGCCATTTCGGAAAATAAGTGATGCAGTACCGATTACCCCTGGGGCGATGCATACCAGTTAAAAAGATCACTGTGTCGGGGAATGAAAGTGCCCCATAAAAGATTGCGTTAAAATTTACTTGTGCTTTACTTTGAAAGTAAATTTTATCTATAGTACTTTACATCAAGTACATTGCACCTGGTGCACTTACTACTTTACTTGAAGTACATACATCACCTCTCATTTCCTTCGTATTTCACTTCAAGCGCATTTTAGATGCATTTTACTCAACACTGTACTTACCCGTATGCTGTGTCCTACAACCGCGTGCCAATTCGCCCTGAGCAGTCAGAGTACGAGCGTCGACGCTAGACCCGCCAATGTCCGGCCTCTTTCCACGCAGGGTACATGGTGAACCCTCTGGACATCGCGCCTCAGCACGCGGGCATCATCACTGGACTCTCCGGGGCAATGGCGTCCCTTGGAGACCTTACCTTCTACCCGATGATGAACCACATCTTCAACACGTGGGTAAGTGGCCAACAATCATGCGGGGGCATACGCTCTTTTTTTATTTTTCATTTTAGTATTATTGGAACCAGATATGTTTACGTAAATATGTACGATTATTCTGGTCGTGCTTTACCGGACAATAGTCAGTATGGTCTTGGGACTGGCCTTCGTTTATTTACTAGACTGGGGACACGGCAACATTCCATCGTGCTAATACAGTCATGTCTTGTTAATGCGGACCCCACTATATAGACCACATTGCCGGGTACGAATTGGGTACATCCATGCATTTCTGTCTCGTTACTGAAGACAACTCGCATTATGGACTTTTTTTTTTGACAGGGCGGGGGGGGGGGGGGGGGAAGTGCGTGTCTACATTAACGAGACATCACTGTGCGGGTCAGAAGATTAGGGGGTCTGCGTGTCCTATGAGGGCTAGAATCCCGACAATCACACATAATCAAAACCATTGGCAATATATCGAAAGGGGACAATTTCTGTGTTTACAAGAACTTGCAGTTTACCTGGTTGGAGAAACGTGCTCTCTTTTGTCAAAGCGTCCGTTATCAACTAGGTGACGGGCCGCGAGTGCGAAATATCAGTTTTGTTTTGTGGTGCTTTCTTGTGATTGAAAACATTTCTTGCAAGGAGTCAGGAGAAACTACTTTATCTTCTTTTATGATTTTTTTGATAATAGCTATTCTTGGTTTCACGTCTTTGAATAAAGCCTGTAACGTAAATTGCTGAGATTTTCTGTTTCAGACGGTCAGTTACATCTGGAAAATGGCCAAGCCATGCTTTTCGTTGCCTAGATTACAACATTTTCGCTTCGTCTGATATGGATATCCCCAAACAAATTACATACGTTTTATTATTTGTGTTACATACAACGAGATTAGTGGTTCGATTTGAACCAAGAAAATTGTCATAATGTGGCTGCCTACATCTATTTTACAGTGTATCTTAGTTACATTTACATGTATTGATATGCTGCCTTAGTCAAAGGGGTGTCATGGCCTCGTCAAGTATTTGTTGCCTTTAGATATTGTATGTCCCCTCAGACAATGTATTGTTGTCTTTAAAAAAAAATTGTCGTTTGTGTATGAATCCTAGCAAACATTGTGGGAGGCGGTGACCAACAAACAATAAAAAAATGTCGTCAATGTTTCCGGGACATACTCCACCAGCTTTTCTGCAAAAAAGAATCCATCAAATGTCCGAGTTTCTCAAGAGGCTTGTAATGTCCTCTCACAGAAGATTCGCCACGACCACATGACGCCGCTGTACGCCGTGAGCGTGATCAGTGGAGGCCTGCAGTTCCTGGGTGCCCTCATTTTCGTCGTCTTCTCGTCCGCCACCGAGCAAGACTGGTCCAAAGAGGACAGCAGCAGCAGCACCCAGTCCAGCAGCAGAAACTGCGAGGGGCCCTACGGCAGTGGCAACAACAACAACGACCCTTACCTGGACTTTGCCGAGGTCGCCGCCAACGACGGCATCTCGCTCAACGTCATCGTGAAGCGATAGCGTCGTTGCAGCCACGAGATCGTAACGGTCTTGGCGATTTAGTGTAAATAACGGGAAAATTTCGTACAACGTGGCGTCAGTCATCCAGTGTGACAGTTACAGACTAATCAAGGTCACAAGGTCGTGGCAAGGGCACTCCCTGCTCCAGGCCGGTATACCGGCCTGGAGCACATCGTACCAGGCACGTTGCCCTATAGGGCAACGTGCCTGGTACGATGTGGTCATATAGTGTGATAATCGCAGACTGTTCAATGTCGCAAGGTCATGGTAGGTCATGACCACAGCATACCAAGCCGGTATGCTGTGGCGTCAGTGATTCGTTGCTAGTCACAAACAGTTCCAAGATCACAAGGGCGTGTTAAGGACACTCCTTGCACCCGGCCTGTACAGGTATGTTCCCGGTACGAAGTGCCATCAGTCATTCGGCCAAACACATCCACAGACCATTGGAGATCGCGAGGTCGTGGCAGGACATTCCTTGCATGAGGCCGGTAGGGGTGGGTATCCGGTACAAAGTGGCGTCAGTCATAAGGTGCGATTACAAACTGTTCAGGGTCATGATGTCGGTGCAGGACATAACTTGCTCCAAGCCGGTAGGGGAAGTGACCGGTACAATGTGACGTCAGTCATTCGGTGTGACAGTCAAAGACCGTTCGAGGTCATGACGGCCTGGCAATGACACTTCTTGCACCAGACCAGTAGGTGACGTGCCCGATAGTGACAGAAGTTCGAACACTAAAGGTTGGTTCAGACATCAGCTTCTGTTACGTCCAGAGCAACTAAAACGAGTAACGACCGGGACAAGCCTGACTTCTGATTACTTGAGAAAGTGAATTTTCGCATTGCTTGTCACGTTGCATATACTGCAAACAGTTGTCCCGGGGACTTTAAATTTGCTCTTTCCGTCATTCTGAACGCAAGCAACACAATTGTCTGAATCGGGCATTAGTTTGCGTGATGCATTCTCATCTTCCATAGGCACTACTACTGCATACTTCAACCAGCTCTATTTGGTTACGCCGAGATTTCAGAGGTCACAGATTTCATTCGAGTAAACTCGTGTCTTTCTTTTTCTCAATAGATACATTGTGCGTATAAATCTCACACTATAGCAGTAAATAAAAGTACACACATTAAGGAACTCACGCTTTGTTTACCGGAGAGGAGGGCGCTCGCGTTATACTCAACCAAAGTGCGGCCGCGGTGTAAAAACTGGTTACCAAAATACGGGCCTCCCATTGACCAGATATGGGAACGGCTCGCTCGCTGGCACCTCCGGTATTCAAACGGTGCACTAACTGTTGCGAAGAACCAGGACATGGGCAAATGATCGGAGCATTTGAAGTTTTCTTAAGCCGGAGTTACACTGCTAATACGTCGTACAAACGACGGTCTGCAGACCCCGACTTAGGCCCGTTTCTTCCTTGTACGACGACCCTGTCACATCGGTCATACCAAAGTTGTCTGAAGACAATTTCGAAGCACACGTGTGTATGAAGCCTTCGACCATGCTTGAGGTGTGTATGCAAATAACTGTCATTGTGACTGAAGAGAAACTTCGTGTCTCTGGTGCGGCGTATGAGTAGTGCGAATGCGGCTTTAGTGCAATACTTGGCACTCATCAACACAAGACAAACATTACGAACAAAAGGAAGAGATACAAGGCGCTTCCGATTGGCATGGCTGGATGTTTTCGAAGATCGCACGAGTGAATCACGAGAGCGAAATGGTTACGAGGACCCATCGTTTTCCGAGTCATCGGTGAACAGTGCGAAAGATTACTGTATGTAATCACGTATACATTTTGGTTTGCGTAGGTGTAGCAACCTGTTCCGCAAATAATAATAATATTAATAATAATTTGCACCTAGCATGCAGATTTTACAGCACACTATGTGGGAAATCTATGAAGCCACCTTGGGACAAAATAAGTGCTTTTTTTCCAGCAGCCATGAGAACGACCAGTGTTGCCGAGTTGTATATAGTTTTCGTAGTCAAAGTGTACAGAAACATCCACCGTCGTTGAACAAAAAGCGCGGCTCTTTTGGAGTTCGTGCAGAACCATTGTTGAGTTGTTACTGAAGGCATATTGTACATACGCGTAACCTTCAATCATTGTACTCGGGTCTTATCCACCGCCCCGACGGCACAGACCAAATCCCGGTGAGACCGTACCAAAGGTACAATAAAGAGATTCCAGTGGAAATGAATGATTCTTTTATTGATCATTTCATTTGTAATTCCAGCCAACTCTTATCGGGAAACGTCTGATCGTAAGTGGATTCTGATATACATTCTATAGAATCAACCATCTGTATTCCTGTATGCGTATTGAGGACAATACCGTGGAATGAACCAAGGAAGATTAAGCCGAGGCACAATGACAAGGATGTACGTTACGCTGACGATGCTATTAGGCATCAGCAAAATGACCTCCGAACCAATCGCCACAAATACGGGTTCGCTGTGGCGGCATCTTCACGAGGCTGATTGATTGGGGTTTTATTTGGGGCAGAGTTTGTCGGTCACGATATTTGTGGTATAACTCCTAATCACGTGAATCATAGTATCTTCATAATTATACTGGAAACTTTTTAATACACATTTCTCAACATTATAATATAGGAGGAAATTTTTGGTTTAATGTCCCTATTCGTTTTAGAGGTCCGAACGAAATCGAAAGTAAAATGCAGTACAAACTTGCGAAACAACTTGTTGAGGGGCACCACATTGAATGATGCATCATCCAAACTTTTGAAAAGATGCACACTGCACACTTTTGAAGTCAAGCAGGCATTCATGTTCGTTGTTGTAAGATTTGTACTATTTAAGGTAAGGCGAATGTGCATTGCGCAAACTTCAACGTGTGCTCCCAATAGATATAAAAAAAATGATAAGGCATGTTTTTTTTATCCAAGTTGTGAACATGAGCTGCCTTACACTACATTTTGCAAGACTCATGATCCAATTACGCCGAGCACGAGTTCACTCATGATCAAGTCTTGCAAGAGGGAACTCATATCCACAACTTGGATAAAAAAAAGTATGCCTTGACATAGTTTCTTTTTTTTTTTTTTCAGGTAGGGATGTTAGGGATTTAGTAGATCGTTCCGGTACATTCGATAACGATACAATGCACGCGCAAAGGCACCTTCAAAGTATCGGGTGATGCTATCAGAGTGATCGGAACGATCTACTAAACGCCTTATTAACGGTGTGTCTTATGGTAAAACGCACCATTAATGGTGTACGTTATGGTAATACGTCCACGCGAGCAATCCTCTATAATACGTCCTTACACGAACAGTCCTCAGAATACTTTTTGACAAGACCATTTGGACCCGTATCAGTGAAACACAGATGCGTCAGCATCTAGTCGGAGGGCTCGTCCTTAACGTAACTTCGAGGTTGAGGGCTGTCGCCGTCGCGGGATTCCGTAAGGTCATCATGTTCTAGAAGACTGGCCGCGTACGAAGGACTGCAGCCGCCATCTGGTCCCCTCTCGGGCGGTGGCATGTACAGGCAGGCCCTCGCCAGGGCGCCCGCCACCGTCTGCATGGACGTGGCCATGACGTGCATGTTCTGCAGCATCTGGCGCTGGAAGCACACCGTGGACTTCTGAGTCCTGCGCTGGCCCTCGACTAGCGCCGAGAGTAGCTGGACTGTCCTGCGCTGCAGGAGGACGGACTCTTCCTCGCGAGACACGCCGTTCGTGCTGTGTCTCTCCTCGGGATAGTCTGCATTGAGAACAAACACTTTTCTTATTCTCCAATGGATGGGATGAGGAATAGGGCCGAACCCTTGCAATCGGGTGGTGGCTTTCTTTACCTAGAGAAAGAATTAACTGATCATGGAGCGAACCGGCGTTGTCAGCTTTTGAAGCCGCGCGCCAAGCGGTACCTAAATTCCCCTGTCCCATATGGAGCGAAGCCTGTCGCCTGTAGCAGCGATTTGATGGACAGGATCCCATTGGCTGGCTCGCGTCATAGTTTCAAGGAACGCCACCCCATGGCGCTGCGGGACCGCGCCGGCAGCGCGCCGGTAAAAGGAACACGGTGGCGCGCGCTCGGTCGCTTCTACTCCTTTCGACGCCGACGAACATGGCGGCGCCTAAAGCATCTACATTGTCGGCAGCAGCAACCTCGCCAGTAGCGAAACCTGCCCGTCCACGCAAGTACGCCGCAAACGAACTAAGGGAGTGGAATACCGCAGCACAACGAGCGAGGAGGCAGGCAGCGAAATCCACTATCGTTGTCAAGTCTCCGAATACATGGCGGGCGGAACGAGCAGCGACGCAACGCGCTAGGAGACAGAACAAGGCCTTTCGAGGCGCAAGCGGATCGCGATACAAAGCGTTTCAGGCGGCAAGAGGAAGAGGCCCTTCGACAACGCGAGGCGGAAGCACTATAGGTCGCAGGTGGCTTGCTTTCGCATTCACAACTCATAACAAGTGCTTAACTGGGACTTCTTAATTTGTGACGGACCTGGAGGTACACATCTGACATTACCCCTGTGTTGTTCTATATATTTAGTATATCGGGCGTTTCATTGAAGCCTGACAAAATATTAAAAGATTAGTGTATTTGAGGTAAAAAGATAATTTTCTGGGGACCGCATCACTCGCCGTAGTGGACGTCAGAAAATGCGCGATACTAATTAGTTCGCTAATTAATTAAAATACTAAATAACCATTTATGTTAGTGAAAACATAGATATGGTTCCAATTAGAAACTTGGTGAGCGTCATCGAAAACAACTAATCAGTAATTTTCAGAAAGACTGAGCACGTTGGAAGTGTTGTAGTGCGCTGAAGTTACAACTCATGGAGGTACAAGGATTGGTCTCTGATCAGAGACGGAAAAATCGCGCGTGCGCTTTATCGCAACCGCTAGCCTTGTACCTGCTCCACGAGTGGTAACTTTAGTGCACTATTACGCTTGTCACGCGCTTGGGGTCTTTCGGAAAATGACTGATTTAGTGGTTTTCGATGACGCTCAGCAAGTTTTTTAATTGGAACCATATGTCTATTTTCACTACTTACAAAGGTAATTAGTAATTTTTAATTAGCTTGCAAACTAATTAGTAACTATACTGCGCATTTTCTGACGTCCGCTACCACGAACAATGCGGTCCAGAGAAAATTATCTTTTTACCTCGAGTACGCTAATTGTAGTAATTTTTGTCAGTCTTCGCTTAAACACCCGCTATATATTGTGATGAAGATAACATTTGCGGGTCTGCGAGCGATGGCAGATCCTTGAAGGCCGTTGTACAACCTCGTTTTTTTTGCAAAGGAGATTATCCTCTTAACGCTCCCACTCTCCTAAGCTGTAAGAAGGGTCAAGTTGGGGCAAGGTAAGAAGTGGAGAGGATATAGGAAAGGAGGAGGAGGGCAGAAGTGGAAAGTGCGAAGTGTACGTCGGTCTTTAACGGAGGAAGAAGAGGTTTGGAACAAAAAGCGGGCTGATCTTCCCACGGCCATCTTCAAGCGACCGTAAATAATAAACCCATTATCACTGTAACATTCCATCGTTGCAATATATGTATATATATGATATAAAGTCAACTTTATTGACTCCAGTTCTCCAAACTGGAGTCAATAAAGTTGAATTGAATTGAAAGTAGAAACAACCCAGGAACAGACGAACTTGAAGTTTATTTAATTGTAAAGATACGTGCGACTTTTGAGGGATGTTCTTCGTCAGCTTAACTTACATATATATGTCTGTGCGTGTGTGTTTGTGTGCGAGTGCGTCCTGCAAGACGTCCAGGCCTCGTAGAGACTGGCGCGCACTGCTTTTTTTCTTTTTTTTTTTTTTTTTCTGGCGTAATAAAAGTGTTTTACCACTGCTACTATAGTGTACACCTGTCACGACCCCTCGATCCCCTCTCCGATCGAGCTGCCGTACATCTGTAATAGTTCACCTCAAGATAAAATTAAAAAAAAAAAAAAAAATCTCCAAGCAGCGCGTTTTAGTTGTCACTTCAAGCCGGCTGTGTGCGACTGGATTCAATCCCACAGACAAGCGCCCCACAGCACATCTCATTTACAATTTCGTGCCAAGAGCGCATGGCTAAAATGCGGCGACCTTGGACAATTGGCACTGCGGCGCAAGATAAAGTGTATTTTTGTAAAGGGTCTGCTGGGCTTTCACAAAGCGTGGGGGTTGTGGCCGACCTGCTGGAGACAGCATTGAAGTTTTAGAATGCATTACTAGCCCAACAAGATCGGAGGCTCCTGTAGCAGTCCCACCAAAATAAAACGGTATGACAATGAACACTGGCTGAATACTTTTATGCAGCGGTAGGAAGAACGGTCGGTGTATACTATTTCAAGATTAAAAAAAAAGATAAAAAAACTTACCCGTTTCGTTTTCAGAATTTGTCTGTGAAAAATCTTCGCCTTTTAGACTGTCGCCTGAAAGGGGGAATGAAAGACCACGTCACGCTCAGCTGTAGTGTAATATTTTCCCGAATTAAGATTGAATCACGTCACTTTACGATATGAGACGACGTAACGACATTTCAGAATAAACACGAACAATCAAAATACAGCGCTATTGTACTGTACACATATTAACCAATCTAAAACTTCAGCTTGTTTACTTCTAAACTTACGCCAGTTCACCGCTTTTATTACGGACGCGCAGTTTTGTTCTAAATAACTAAAATAAATAAAAGCGATGCGTTCGCGAGCGCTGAAGATTACGCTCATATGAGGCACTTCGGTCAGACACCCTTCATTCGAACAAAATTTTCACGTGACCTTCACCATTTTTTGTTTGTTTTGTTTGTGATGTTGAGAAATTGGGCGCAAGGTTTCACTTGCTTTGTCTGGGAGTTGCGAAGCGTGTAAATTAGAGACGCCGCTGCCCATATGTCTTACTTTCCTACTATACTAAAAATTCACATTTTCTTTTTATTAGTCTCACAACCATTATGGCGAACGCTTGGCCTTTCAAATCCTTTCTCTGTCGGTAGAGATGTGTTATGTATTGTGTACATTGTCTCTGGTTTAATTGTTGTCTCTTGGCGAACCGACTGTATGTCTCCTCTTTTGCTTCCTTGTCTCAAATTTTAATTATTTCTTGTGTTTAGTCTAATTGAAGGGTCACGGTTTATAGAACTGTAACGAAAATACATAAAATTCTGCTCTTTTTGCAATGTCAGTGTGACCTTGATAAATCAATTGGTAGAAAAAATGTTGAATCGGTTATTAACCTGGCACAGAAGGTTCTCTTCTTTTTTTTCAATTTTATCTACAGGTGCTTATTATGCGACGTTTTTGATATTTAAACAATCGGCAAAAGCGAACTTTCTTTTTTTTTTCTGAAGTTTTCGCATTTTTACTTGCGTCAATTTGCCAAAGAAAAGATCTGTCGCTTTCGTGCCCTTCTTTCAGAGGCATAGACAGTTTCAGCCTCACGAATACAGCCTACAATGTTTCTGATGTTCTCATTGCCCGTTACGCCCCACCATTAAGACATAACATGACCAATTCGGGCAGAGTAAAACACGTTCCTTGAAATTTCGCAATTCTGATGTCAGATTGTCAGGCAACCGCTATTAGCACACGGAAGCCCGCATCATTTTCGTTCGTTTCAAGTTCTCAAACTTCGATCTACCCTATCCAACAGGGTCGTCGTGGTCGTAATTCCAAGAAGGTACTCCAAGTCACCTTTATTGCCTAACCGACGTCACGCACAAGACAAGCACGGATCTCGACAGCTCCATTACCCGACTTCGCGCCTTCCGCTACCTTTAACAACGCCCACGCTGCAAAAGAAAGGCAAAAGGAAACGATCGCCCACTCACCCATGTCATCGTCGATTGTCAACCGACCTTCGGGGATCGTTCCGTTGGCGCCCATATCGGCGCCGTCATGCGTCATGACGTCACCGTTGCTCTCGGCCTTGCTCGCCATGATGGCCGCCACGCGGTCGTAGTACTCGCACCTCCGAGACTCGCGGAACTCGCGGCGGAGGCGCTTGAGTCGCTCGCGGACTTGCATGGGTGACCGACAGTAGCCCTTTGTCACCAGGACCTGGGAGATTCTCTGGTGGACCTTGTAGTTGCGGGCGGTGCCGTCCAGGTTCTGTCGCCGCGTCTCCTGCTCCCACAGGTCAAGCAGGAGGTTCGTCTCTTGCCGAGTCCAGATGCTCGCCCTGATGGCGTTGTCCATGGCAGTTCTTCCCGACGTCGGAGACGTAGTGAGGGCAGTGTATCCAGTCACGAGGGTAATATGCTGCCCTCCCCGGGCAGAAGGAAGAACGCTTTGCCTCTTTTAAAGGACGTAATTGTCGTCAGTTGGGAACATTCACTGTATGTATCACCGCACCAGGGAACCGACTACTATCTTCAATACGCAAGAAGAATCGGTGGCGACGAGGCTTGAAGGCAAAATGCAGCGTGACTGGTAGCGGAAAAAAACGGCGTCTCTCTGCGCCGCAAAAAGGAAACCCCACTGTGGTTGCTCAGCGCTGATAATCCAGTTGTGTCCTTGCAATCAGCTACGCTGACGGGCGCAGATAACCAGTCCCAGATAGTTGGAAAACACGAAGAATCGCACAGTCATTCCGGGTCCCGTCGCCGAGCAGCAAACGTCACCCTCGGTCACACTTCTTGCACGTTAAACAAACACAAAATAAAGGAGGGCGCGACGAACTAGTGGTGGAGTGACTAGCACTAGCCTAAGACCGATAAAAACACGCAGGTCCAGCGATGAAATCCAACGAGTCGCTGCCAAAAACCGCGTGTTGTCGGTGCGGCGACCGTTCCTGGCAATCTGGCCACGAGTAGGAGACCCCGACAGGGCGGCAGCTGGGAGAGCCAGTCGAGGGCAGCAGGCCCCGGTTTTCAAAACGACGTGCCCGAAAAGGGGGGGGGGGGGATTGGGGGGGAAGCCTGGGTGGTTCGCGTTCATTGGCGGAACGTCCCCCACTTCCAACGGACGACGCCCGACGGGGATCGCGAGAAGAGGGCCGCAGCAATGGATGGGGCCGAGGCTTGGGCGGATGAGGGGGGGTTCGCCCCCCCTCTTTTTGGTTGGGTTCGCGGGGCGGCGGGCAGCGCGGCGGTCGGGGACGGGGCCCCCTTCTCTTCTTTTCGCCCCCTCCCCGGACTTCCTTCCCCCTTTTTGGGGGGGTGGTGAATCAGGCCGGGACTCGGGGAGTGCTCGGAGGGGGTCTTTTCCTCTGTTGTGGACTTTGGCCCTGCTTTGGGAAGTGAGATTGGCCAGCAGCGGGTCGTCATGATGCGCGACAGCTTCGCCCCTCAACCCCCCCTCTCCCTTGCCTTCCTCTGGCTCTAGCCCAGGGTGGTAGAAAGGAGAGACCCCTCTCGATCTCGTTGCTTGTAGCCCGAGCATGTTTACATTAACGTGCTCTATTTTTGTGGACACAATTAGCGAGACACCACTTTATGGCTTGGGTGCTAAGTGCTAAGGCATTACTCTGTGGTTAAGGCAATAGAACGTACCAAATGAACTCTCGCGCATGCGTCGAACGCAAGCGTTCGACGCATGCGCGAGGCATCCATTACTTTAGTTCACAGGGGGCAATCGGCAATGCACGGGACTTTCGTGCCCTGCACGCGCAGAGCTCCAGCGAGGTTGTTGCACGCGCAGAAAGACTGAAGTTCCCTCGATGCATTGCGGCAGCGGTGGCGTAGTCAAACTGGCTGGTGAGATCGGTCTATTAACCTAAACTTTGTTCTTTTTTTCATCTAGTGGAGAAAAGGAAGGAGAGGAGGTGAAGGAGTCTCTTGAGTACAGCACTGCACGGGCCGGAATTTCTAGGCCCGGCCCGACCCGGCCCGGCAGAGGCAAGGCCCGGGCCCGGCCCGAGCCCGACAGAATCTTTAATTTCAAGGCTCGGCCCGGAAGAGACACTGCCGGGGCCCGGCAGAATTTTTAGACGGAAGTTTGATGCCGGCCCCAGCCCGAAAATGTATATATATCTTTTTTTTTTTTTTTTTAATAATAGCCTGAGCCCGGCCCGAGCTTGAGAGATTAAATAGATGAACCCGAAAACGTTTGCGGGCTTTAACGTAAAAACTGTTTCAGCATAAAGCGAGCATATTTGATTTCAATTTCTTTTAAACTTGAACCGAGCTTTCTTTTTTCTTCATTTTTGTTTTGAAACGATAACTATCCTGATTTAGACGATGTATTTTTGAGAATATGGGCGAAATACGCAGTTCATAAGTGAATTTGAAAAAAAAAAAGTGGCCAATATTTTATTTGTGCATTTCTTGGAGATATTTCGGATTTTTCGTTGTTCAATTCGTTTCACAGAGACCTTTCCTATCTACAGGTTTTGTGAAGGAACAATCACAATCATGCTAGTGCATCTTCAAAAGGTTGTATAAGCATAAAATTATCTTTAGTTAGCATATCTTTGACGGCATAGTAAGGCTCCCTGCACAAAATACAAAATCAAGCTCACGTTCCCTTTTTTTTTTTCGAAAAGTGGAGGAAAAAGACTTTAATGTTGTACCCTGCGACTGGAGCACCCTCGTTTTCTTCACCGCACTTTCCCACTATGCTGGTGGAATCCATACGTTTCCTTTTATCCACGTGAAAACTTTCCAAATGCAAAACGTCTTTTCTTTCTTTTTTTTCTAACGGTGTTGTTGTGATTTTGGATTTCGCTTGTTAGCTTTCATTGAACCTAAAAGATCAATGAGCCCAATTTTTTCTTCAACTATTTAGGATTCGCGGCACACGACTGCCCAGCCACGGCCCGAAATTTTTGTTTTGTTCCAGCCCGAGGCCGGCACAACTTCGAGAAAATGTGTGCTACCTGGCCTGAACCCGGCCCGCGGGACGGACCGGGTTCAGGCCAGTCCGTCCCGCGGGCCGGGTTCAGGCCAGGTATATACCGCACTGTGTATATAAGAAGGTATATACACAGTGCGGTGTCACGGAAGCTACAAACCAGCTGATAACAATTTGTGGTGCGTTTACTACAGTATGATATCACAATTCAATAAATGAGACATGAAAATTATGCAAGGAAGCTAGTTTGATTATATTTATTTCGATACTTCATCTACCAAATGATATTACAATGAAAAACGATACATATGAGATAATTGCGCCCTTTTCCCATTTCATACACACAAGATAAAAAAAAAAAAAAAACTGGCAACGTATTGAGAGAATATTACATTTCATAATATCAACCAAGTTTAGATGATCACTGCAGATATTTGGGCGAGGGTGTTCTCAATATCCAGAAACATTCCTCGAGATGAGGAGGAAGTAGGAAACTGGACAACACAGAACGTTGATGTTATGATGTTATGATGCTGATGATGATTCAATTTAATACGTCCTAATCCAATACGTAACAGTCGACAGTACCTTTTGGACTTGCTTGAGCAATAGCGCAAATCTTCTAAAAAATGAGAAAAAAAACGCGTTTTTGTTATAAATTTGATTTCTGAAATGAATTCTGCATGCGTTTGGGGAGGGGGGTGGGAATCTTTTTGATAACGACGAACCAGTGCACTAAACATACCTTTTTCTGTTGAATGAGCTTATTCTTTGAATAAATAAAATTTCGCGACGTATACGAGAACTCAACTCTTAACCGTTACTCAGTATACGAGAAATATGTTTACTGGCGGCCTTAATCGAGCAGTCGCGCTGCGGCGTGGCTTGCAGGTAGGACTCCGCCTGAAACTGCATCTAATCCGCCAGGCTAAAGGTCTAACGTATCCGGCCTTCTTCAATGTGTTATAAACAAATGGGGATGCTGGTCATTCGATCTGAACTGTAGCCGACTAATTCATACTCGATTAACGATAAAATAAAAGTAAAACGTATCTGAAACTGGCTTCTAGAACCTCCGTCGTCTGCAAATAGTCTACTTATGCCCCTGGTTGAGCTCGGGGTCAACGAAAAATCAAAGACTCCCCTGCTTTGCACTTTCCCGACGCCTATGACTCAGCTAATAAAAAAATGAAAGACGTTTACAGCTCCCTGTAGCGCCGATTTAGAGCGCAGCTCTTGAGGAGGAGGAGGGGAGGGTAGGGAGAGGAGGGTATGCGCCTCATCCTCCACCTTCCCCTCCTCCTTCCATTCTCTACCCCTACTCCTCCTCCGTCCCTCCTTCCTCGTGACGTCACTCAAGAATCTAGTGACCCTCGTCACGTGATTCCTGAAGGTCAGGTGAACGTCTTGACTTTCATGAGTGACCTTTGTGACGTCACTCGTCACACTAGTGACCCTCGTGACGTCATTATGAGAAACGTCCCATAATGCAACGCGCGGTTACGAGTCACGTCACTCGTGATTCTAGTGACTCTCGTGACGTCATTATGGGAAGCGTCCCATAATTCAACGCGCGGTCACGTTGACGGCGACGCCGCTCAAGGCGGAAACAAGCGCTTAAGAGCTGCGCTCTAAAATGTTCAGTTACTGGTCTATCGACGCATGTGTGGTGTCTGATATTGTCACAGATGTAAACAGATGTTAGACGTATGTAGAGCTTAAAATAAATGTTCAATGAGGCGAATTGGTGCCTGCAAAGGTGCAATGCATCTTGCGTTGGCGACGGAAGGACAACTGTCCTCACGCGGTACGTTCTGAACCAGAAGAACAGACGATGACAGCTGAGAGCATGGCCTCCCCAGAATAGGAAAGATCGACGAGAGCAAGGACCGGACCATATTTGGAGTTCGAACCCCGCGCTCCTCGGCGTGGCAGCCGTGTCCGTTACCAAGTCCGCCACGCGCGCGCGGCAATATTTCGCAGAAGAGAGCCTTCCTGCGCATGCTTAGAACGCCTTGGACACCCCAGTAGACAAAGACGGAAGCGCGCAGAAGTCAATTATCGGAATGGTCTATAGAGCAACCGACAGCCCAAGAAACGCCGAGCGTGGCCTGTATCGTGTCCACTCGTCTTGCTTCGTGATTGGTCCCTCGGTTTTCTTACCGGCCAATGCGGCTATCTGATTGGCCGCATGGCGATAAAGAGATGCCCGGGCCAAGCCCCGAGTTTCTTAAACTGCCAGTGAGTATATATAACAAGAGTTGCGCGTGCAAAGGAAGAGATTTCTTCGGAGCCGAGCACCTCGTCGACTGTCGCACTCCGCGAATCCCCTTCCCGACTCCCGATGCCCGCGCCGCCCGCTGACTGACCACACCGCAGGGGGACCTCGGGCGACCCGACCCGAGCCCCAAGCGCGGGTGACTCACACCATCACGAAACGAGCCGCGGCTTAGAAGACCGGGAGCCGTCGAATTGGGGGGAAGGGGGGGGGGGGGTGGCTCTTCACTCTCCTACACGCTCACAATGGACTGCTGCGGACGCTACGCGGCCACTCGACAATTGGCCAATGCGTTGCCATGGGGTTGGCTTCCCACGATTGGCCAAACACTGACTGTGACCTATTAAAAAAAGATTATAATTAGGGTGACCAGACGTCCCGTTTTCGGCAGGAGAGTCCCGTTTTAAAACAATAAAACAGTGTGTAAATGTGACGACGAAAGTCGCTTGTCCGACTCCGGAACAATCTATCTCATGGTAACACAATTTCACGTTTGAATCGTCCCCCCCCCCCCCCCTTCCCTTTCCCCTCCCCCTTAAACCAGAGTGTACAATTTTCTACCTGGGGAATATGGTTACCCTAACTAAAATTCTCCATTCATCGACGGAAACAAGAGTGTATAAGCCAGACTGTCAACGTCCACGGTGCGAAGACGGCTTCTCCGAGTTTCCTCCGTGCTTTTTACACACGCCATCGAACTTGACGTTGTGAGCGATTGACGGTGTGATAAGTAGTCAAGACCACAACTCGTGACGTCATAGCGAGGCGAACTCTGGCAGTGACGTCACATATGAAAACTAACGTGGCAGGACCGCCATAACGCCTCAGACAGCGTTTGCAGACTGTCTCGAAACATCTCGAGGCGCAAGTTCGTCTGCTTCTTGCCGAGCAATTGCTGTGACGTAAGAACTTCGCCGCAGGCTCTCATTGGCTTTGATTGAAAGGATAGTCTAGTAGACGTCAATGCTAGATGCGCTAAGGTCTACCAACTATTTTTTTTTCTCAATCAGCCAATAAGAGCTTAGTGTTTTGACATCATTACAACCCCTGTGGGAAGCATACGAACTTGCGCGACGCAAACGATTGGTTTCCGCCGGCTCGTAGCGTTCCGGACGCGGTCCATCGTGTGGTTGAAACGGAGTGCAGCCCCGGCCGCGGGTAGGCGAGAGACCCGGGTCGCTGCTTTTTTTCAAAAGGGAATGCGTTTGTGTGTGTTGCACATGGGCTGCGCGTGGGGTGGGGAGGGCTGGAAGAAGGGAGGGGTGGCTGTTTGGGGCAGACGGTGCCCTCTTCGTCGTGGGAACCAGTGCCCGGCCGGGCAACGAGGCCGGTTCCGACACGCAGCCCCGGCCGGGGGGCCGGGGAAGGTGCGGGGCGGGCGATGGGGGCCCCGAGCCCTGGGGAAGCCACGGTCCGTCTGGCTCTCTCTCCCTATCTCGAATGTCAAAGTCGGGGGCTGGGGATGTATGCGTGTGCACGGGCGATGACGTGTTCGCCTTCTTTGTTCGGGTCCGGGGGACGGGGGACCCGGGGGGTGCGGGAATATATGTTTCGCGGCCATGATTCCGAGTGTTGCTTCGAGCCGTGCCACGTCTGTAGAACGCTGATATTGGCATTTCTAAAGGTTGCACAAAGCCAAGAGCAACAACAGCAACGGCTCTGCGTTTAATTGGCAATAGATTTGTGATTTGCAGAAATTGTGAATCGTCGAAACGTACGAATTAAAAACAAACAGAATTTCAAGGAAAACTGTAAAATAGCAAGATTTTACAGTTTTTACACAAGACTACGGGAAAAAATTAATAAAGTAAAATTAAAAAAAAAAAAAAAACACACACACACACACAGTTGGAGCTGGGAAGTTTGAAACTAGTTCAAATGTTATTCCAGGATAAACTTTTCGAAGGAACGTCTTCAGAAGCGTGGATGTCGTGAAATTCCGACCACTACTCCGTAAGATTTGCCAGAAATTAAATCTAAGTAACATGGAGCACGGGGAAGGGAGTTAATTGATAGTATATTAAGGTGTGATATCCATGCCGTAGAGTGCTTTCGGCGTACGCCACTAACTTAACCTACCTGTTATCATGGCAGGTCTACCTAGCCGATTTTGCTCCTCAGTGGGAATTGGTGAAAAATTAACACTCTAGAAACTTCCTTTAAAAAATTTACAGTTCGTTTTCCTATTCAACTGTTCCTTTTGCTAATTTGTCTTGCCAAGTTTTTTTGTATCGACGTTATTGTTATTGTCGAATTCATTTCGAATGACTACAAATATCCTCGCCTAGCTGGAGCAGGCGAGCAACTTTGTACCAACTAATTACCATTACTTCCATTACGAGATATTCAAATCTTCAGCAATACTAAATGAAATAAAATGTTATGTTCTAATTTTTCGAAGTCCAGGAAATATATACACATTAGAGATATCAGCTAATGTCAAGCTTTTTAATAGAAACTTTATTGTAGCTCACATTTTCTAAAAAAAAAAATAACCACTTCAACATGCTCTCTGAGTTTCCTTCAAGCGTCTAAGAGAAACTAGCACAACACACGGTAGCAAGTCAAAAGAAAAACAGAGTTTGACATTCTTTGTATTTCTTTTAAAATAAAGTCACAGACACATTGAAACAAATCTCGCGTCATTAGATTTACAACGTACTGTTTCTTTTTAATCTTCAGGCATGACAGTTTTGCGCAGCTTCGTATTTATTAACGTTTTCTGGCGGTGGCCACCTATACGCAAGCCCTCGGACCGTGTTTAATTCTTTGGTTTTAAAAGAATACGCACAACCTTTCCTGGGATTTGTGCGGCGCATACTCGAACCATATCCTAGGAAGAATGGTATCGGCAATAGCCAACCGACAATAAGTAACAGCATGCTACACAGCGTTATTGCCACTGCTGAACAACAGTGACACCGTATTTCATGAAAAACGTGGCGTGCACTACTGCTAGACAACTTTGAAATTACGCTGCCAAGCGAACGTTGTAGGTTCAGCCTTCTAACAACAGTTATAGCAAACAGACGCCCATGAAACGTGGAGTTCAAGAACAGCAGCGCGATGTATCAACTTATTGCAACCACCACTCTTGTGTCAGAAGCAGATACGAAACAATTTCGTAAAATTTCTAGGGCTGAGCGCCGATTAAAAATTTAGCGTGATTAATCGCCACTCTATAATCGATTAATTAAACGATTAATCCGTTTCGTTTAGTTAAAAAAAAATCAAAAGATTTGCCTCTGCTGAATATGTAGTAAAGAGCGCAGTACACTTTCAGCCTTTTAAATCAACCTTGACGTGTAGTTCAGAGCAGCCAAAAGACACCCACACTCGTAAAATATTAATTCAGCCGCAAAGGCAAAGCGGTTCGTTGATATTCTGCGGCAATAGCGAAGTCTTTTGGATGTTCACTATATAGTCCCTGGAGCGCTAAAAAGAACTAGCTCGGTGGTGAAGTAACTGGGACACGCATAACCTTCTTCACCTGTACGGAGTTGCAAATCTTGGCTCTGCAGATTCACTTTATAGGTCAGAATTTCTCCTAAAGTTTGCCTTCATACAGGTGTACTCGTCCACGTCTGCGTGGTAAACGCGTTGGATTGCTACTTTATTTTTATTCGTCAGAATTTAACCGATTAACTGGTTAAAAACTTAATCCCGATTAATGCATTAAGTGATTAATCTGTAGGTTAATCGACCAAATGCCCAGGCCTTAAAATTTCCCATGCCTAACTACAACATTCAAAACATTTTTACCAACTCACCTGCATCATATATCGATGTCACAATTGGGTATCCGAGTCTCGAAGTCCCTCCCTCCAAAGCCCACAAAACTCAACTGACTTTTGTAGTACCGCGTTCCACGTCGTCAAACGACTTTTGAAGGTCCAGAACCGCCTGCCGTCGCCCGAATGAACATGTGGGAACCGAAATGCTCAATTTCGCGTGCCAAACAACGAGCTTGAGTCTTACCTTAGAGCGGTAAACCGGAACCCACTGCCTGCAGCGGAAATGGCACCCCCCCCCCCCCCCCCGGTTGCCGCCATCTTGCCTGTTTGCCACATTAGTGATCACGTGACGTAGGCCATATCAGATTGGCCAGTACACGGTCAGCAGACGGGCACTCTGGGGCTGCGTTCCAATCGTACTCGAATGGATCCGAGTTTTTCCGGCGGATCAAGTCACGTGACAAGACAGATGCAGCAATGCTGGACGCGGGTACGTTTCCAAACGCAACGGGTACGAGACCTTCACCCAGGAGTGAGATAAAGTTGCCTTCGATTTACTTGCGCCTCCTTCGCCGGTGCAAAAAAGTGTAGGCAGTCTAATTCCATTGTGCGTATTGAGATACGACCGGAAGTACACCGCCCTAAACTTTTCTACACCGGTGCAGGAGGTGCAGGTAAATCGAACGCAGCTTCTATTTCACTCCTCTCCTCGGCACCTGGGTGAAGGTCTCGTACCCTTTGCTTTTGAAAACCTACCCGCGTCCAACACTGCCGTATCTGTTTTGTCCCGTGACTTGATCCGCCGGAACAGCCATAGCGAACAGCGGACCCATTCGAGTAAGATTGGAACGCAGCCCCAGAGTGCCCATCTGCTGACCGTGATCTGGCCAATCTGATCTGGCCCACCTCTGGGCGCAGCCATCTTAACGTCACGTGATCACTAATGTGGCAAACAGGCAAGATGGCGGCAACCGGGGGGTGCCATTTTTGGCCGCTGGTTTACCGCTCTAATGGCGAATTCCACTGGTCGTTTTGGAGCGCGCCGGGATCGACTTTTCTGGAGCGAGCCTATTTCACTGGGAGATCGGGATTGAGACCGACATGTTTCACTGGTCGTTTTGGATTAGCTCCCGCTCCAGATCTTGATCTGGATCCGATGGCGAATTCCACTGGGCGTTTTGGAGCGCGCCGGGATCAGTTGACCAGATCCGAAATGGAGCTCACAATCCGAACAGGGTCGCGCCGGCGATGGATCCCCATGTGGAACATGACCACTGCTCCGGGATCGGCATTTGCCTTCATGTCATTCGACTGCCGGGGAATCCCCTTTCCGCGGCCGCCGCGGTCGTTTTGAAGACGTTTTCGCAATCGCGGTGCTAACACGTGTTCAACTACAGTCGGGCAACATGTTGCTGCCGCCCGGCAAGAGTGTTGCCCGATTTGTTGTCCGACAACCCTGTCACACCGTGCTGACGGCGAGGACAACACGGGGAACATTCCGACATCTTGATTGTTTACCTTCGTTCGTGTGCGGCGCGGAATCGCTGGAAATGTGACTCTACAAAGCGCTAGTGCGTCCGAAGGGCCGGGAATTACTACGGTACGACATCAACCAGTGGCTGTAATTAGAAAACTTGACACGGGGAGTATTTTCCGCTCTTTATTTTATCAAGATGTTCTTCATTCGCTGACAAAGCAGATAGCCCTAACCGAGGAAAGTGACATCGCTGATATATGTTCGGCATTTACGCCACCGTATGAAGTGTTTCTGTCCGGTTCTTTCATGCAATTCCTATTTCTACTGTGAAATTGCGTTAGCACCGGCAGTACCCCAAACCGTCTTTTGTAACGTGTTGTTGAGCTGAACTGACAGTGCTTCAAAACTGTGACACCGGCACCATCGGCCTTCATAACAATCGGTGGAATAAATTGTTTTCAATGCTGTCTACTTGTCTACCGCCTGCTATGTGATCTATTCATTCCCCCAAAACGTCCTTGTTTTTTTTTGTTTTTTTTAAACAATTCAGCTGTCTGGTAGCGGCTGGTTCCAAGTTCCAAGCATCAACGTTTTTGAGATTGCGGCGCTAACACGTGTTCGACGCACGAGCGGCAGGAATGGCTCAGGAGCGTCTAGCAAAGATTGCCAGAATGCCCGTAGCGCGGCAAAATCTTTCTCTTCTCCTTCCTGGAAAACGAACCGGCTGTCGAGCCAAGGGGTAAGCAAGCGGCCATTACCATTTTTTCTGAGGCGAGATCAGGCGAGATGCCCGCGAGAAAGGAAGTCACGTGTGTGCGCCGAGGGCTGACCCGGCTGGCTTCCGGTTGAATCCGCCGAAATCGGGGGAGCGACTTTTCTCGGATCCAGATCGAGATATGGAGCGGGAGCTAATCCAAAACGACCAGTGAACAAGTTCATCTCGATCCCGATCGCCCAGTGAAATAGGCTCGCTCCGGGAAAATCGATCCCGGCACGCTCCAAAACGACCCGTGGAATTCGCCACGAGAAAAGTCGTTCCCACGATTTCGGAGCCCTCGGCGCACACACGTGACTTCCTTTCTCGTGGAGCATCTCGCCTGATCTCGCCCGTCTCGCCTCAGAAGAAGAAGAAGCACGTCGCGGGCTGGGCTCCTAGATTGTCTCGACATCAGAAGAATTCCTAATGGCCGCTTGCTTACCCATTGGCTCGACAGCCGGTTCGTTTTCCAGGAAGGAGAAGAGAAGGTATTTGCCGGCGCTACGGGCATTCCAACAATCGTTGCTAGAAGCGCCTGAGCCATTCCTGCCACTCGTGCGCCGAACACGTGTTAGCTCCGCGTAGCGAAAACGTCTTCGAAACGACCGCGGCGGCCGCGAAAAGGGGATTCCAGGCAGTTGAATGACGGGAAGGCATCCGCCGATCCCGGAGCAGTGGTCATGTTCCACTGAGGATCCGTAGGTGGCGCGACCCCGTTCGGATCTTGTGCTCCAATCCGGATCCGGTCAACTGATCCCGGCGCGCTCCAAAACGCCCAGTGGAATTCGCCATAAGTTTACTCAAGCTCGTTGGTGCCAAAATGAATTCTTTTCAGCGTCTCGCGTATACGTTTGTAAGTTCGGCCTCTGGGTGCCGCCGTCTTGCTTCTTCTATAGCGCGTGTAGATCGTCTGGTAGTAAAGCTTTGCTCAGGCGTGCCCATGGTTGCCAGGCTGGCACCTAAACAAAACATATTTCACTGGGGTCGGACTATAGCATTTGACGCTTGGTTGCTTGCAAACGTCTGTAGACGTTTGCTAATACGGCCTTTGGGTGGTGCACCATCTCACTATCGGCCTGCGGAGATCGTCTGATAGTCAAACCTTGCTAAGGCGTGCCCACGGTTGCCAAACTGGCGTTTAAGCAAAACATTTTCTATCCACGGTGGCCAGATCGTGAAGCGCGGCTACTTGCAAACTTCTAAAGGTGTCCGCACTCGTCGGAGCACATACAGCGCGTCTCAACCTGCAGCTGCTCTGGAGGAAACCGTTCCAGGAGCTTGCAGAATCACTTTGCACCCAGACCAGCAATTAACGTGTGCTCAAATGGCTTTTCCCTGGGCAGACCCCACCCCCGCGCTACGCTGCCGACGGTCATCATCGAACCACTCTCCCCAGAAACTCATATGGCGTCCAGGAACTGTTGACGGGATACGAGCGTCACCTCCTTGCGTCTCTCGCCTTCGAAGACGGCGGCCAGCTACTTCTACTGTCACATCGGATTCAGTCACATTTCATTTAGAGTCACATTGGTTAATGTGACACCTACGCTGGTTGCCGATCTATGTCTGCCCGATTAATACCGGGGTTGTGAACACGTGCGGTGGTTCCGCAAGCCGCTGTTGTTTAGACCGGTAGGTCTGGTCTATTTCCGGACCCGGGTTTGTGTTCGAATGTGTTCATAATCGAGGGCTCATGGTTGAGAAACGGCATGTGCAAGAATTAGCGTATGTACTTGTTTAGTTTTCTAATAGAGCGTTTTGCTGCATCTCTATGCTGTATATTGTTTTTGCTAGCGTGGTCTCTCTGTGCCGATTTAGAGAATGTTTGCTTGATCGAAGTTTAACTCCTCGTTTCCAAGATTATAACCACACCTACCCGGATACTCTCTTCATTATTCCTGACTCCAAACCACAAGAAGTATAATGATAAAACGGAACTTAACTGCTGATTATGACTGGATGCGATCACAACGCAACATTCTGTCTGATGTGACCATGATCAGATCATAGTGTTATGTCACCCTGTCCTGAATTTGACACGCATTATGAACAACCGTGAAAGTTTAATCAATCTCAATATGTGTCACTTGTTTTGATTCAGAGCTACACAAGCGGTTTTGACCAGAGCTCTATCACTCCTCCTCCCCCCCCCAAAAAAAAAAAAAAAATAAAAAAAATAAAAATAAATCAAAGCCTGGCAACGCCATTACTTGCAACGTTCAGCAGAAGGGCTTCTGTAACTGTCATTCGACGTGTCTGTGCATGATTCTTTCGCTTGGCAGAAGAGGTGTCGTTTATCAGCATCAGCACTCTGCTGATTTGGAGTTGATATCCGTCGGCAACTAGTACGAAAATGAAAGCAGCCTGAAGGATCCGGCAAAGGCTATAATCAAGGTGGCTATACACGAAAACAAGTTTATATAAAATGAAAACAAATAAAATAAGTTTAGTTTTCATCTTGCAACCTTACAAAATGAAAAATAACTTCTTCAGAATAGGTGATGAGTAACTAAAATGTTTTATTTGTAATTAAGTCGGATTGGATATTTTATATACATATATATGCCCCCTCTGCGTTCCTATTTTATACCGGAAACCTAATCGAGATTTATACATGTCGTGCTTTCTGATAACACTTGAGTCGTTAACAGCTTGGGAAACGCAGGATTCGGCTTATCACGTTCACGCTTCTTGGTTCGTGATTGGTCCTTTGGAATTCTCATCTGCTGATGCGGCAATCTCATTGGCTGCAGAGTTACAATGAGATGATAATGAGATGTTTGGCACTCGCCACACCCTGCGTTCCTTCAGCTGTCGGGGACAATAAAATGTACAAAAAAAATTTACTCAGATGGGTGTTTTTAAAGGCTAAAATACCCATTAAACTCCCAAGCCCGAAGCCTTTACTCGGGCTCAAGGGAGTAAACAAAGCAGATACCCTCATTTTACTCCGGTCGCAATGTCACGAAGTATTAAGAGCCAAACCGGAACCCGAACTATTGAGACAAAAGGATGACGGACATCACGTGGACTCCGTACGTACCACATGCGTGCCAGCTGAGACGTGGCCATCAGCGGGGTCACACAAAGCGGCGGTCACTATATATGCACGCGCGCGAGTCGTAAGAGTGGGCAGTAGAGGAGAGGGGGGGGGGGGGGGGGGGGGGCGACCTGTTTGAGTGGCTAAAATGGCGTCGCCAGTGCTATATAGGGGTGGAGGGGGCCTCAACCCGGTTAGCCTAGTCGCCGCCAGCGGAGAAGGAGCAAGGTTGCCCAGGAGGGACAGAGAGTAGGACGAACACCACACGCGCGACCATGACGGCGTTGCTCGCACACCCGATCTGCCTTCTCGTCGTCGTCGTCGCCGCTTCGACGGGTGAGTGGCGCGGAATCTGGGCCACGTCTTCTGGGGAGGGACACGTCTGGTTAGAGGGGCCGCTCTGACAAAGGCGGTTGCTGTGGGTTAACGGACTCGATCGAGTTTGGAATCTTTCGTTTGTCTTGGCCGCTTTGAACTGCGAATTTGTTCCATGACCCTTCGGGTACTATTACGCCAGGTGAGTTTCGGTGACGTTACTATAGACCTGGGGCTCTCAGACATTGCGATTTCGACGAAACCGTCAACTCTCTTTAATGCCTAGGCTTAGTGTCGGAAGATTAGGGAACCTCTGAATGCGCTCTGGGGAACCCCAGGGTTCCTTGGAACCTTTTGAGAACCCATGCTATAAAATACCCTTTTAATAATTGCTTCCTGCGCGCTGACATCTTTGTCTACTTAGCTGTGGAACGGGCTTTGGGCGTACGCAGTAGCTTTGCGGCATATCAGATGCCGTGCATGCGTAAAAGTCTCAGTGACTCTGTATTCTTTTTGTCTGAGTTATAAGCGCTGGAAATGTGTATACTAGTCTCATTGAAATATTCCGGAAAATTCTCTGTAAAATTCCCTCGACGAACGGTTCAATAAAACGTGAAATTGCAGAATGTATTCTTTTCGTTAAAGGGAAGGGGGGGGAGGGGGCAATTAAAACTTTAATATTAATTAAGCAAAATTAATCGCCCAACTTAAATGATTTACTCAGCTCTTGACTCTCGAAAGGAGGCGACGCGGAATTGAAAGCAATTACACATTTAACCTAGTTTCATTGATTATGTCTGCCACTTCGAATTTTCTAAATAAATTTGGAGTAGGCACTTCTTGATACACTTTATGTTTTGCATGTTTTTGTACAAAACAGAACGGTTCATTATGATTTACAGCTAGAGATACGTGCTTGTCTGCTCACTGACAAACCGCGAGGTCTAGTTGTGATATGACAGCCCATCGAGTAACTTTAATATTGAGTCACGCTTACCGAACAATCAAATACTGATTATTAACGTGTCGTGTACGTCTTGTTTAAAATATGTGTTTCATTAGACTTTAGCATCTCCACGATGACATGAACATGTCTGCAAGCATGTGGTACTAATGAAGATTGCAGGCGTCATCAAAAGTCAATATCTCACGTTGACAAAGAGAGTAGGTGTGCTTATGTTTGTCTAAGGACCAGGCCTCCATAAAATAAAGACAGGGAATACTTAAAAAAAAAAACTGCTTTATAGGAGGTATTCTTGATCAGTCAAAAGAATTGCCACGTGTGTATCGTAGGCTACGTCATATGTCGCTGCTGAGAATTGCGAAGTAGCCGATCCGTGTATCGTTCCTAGCGCTGACACAGCAGTTATAGCAATATGATTGATCGCTCCACAGTTCTTATTTTGCTATTGATGAGCTGTGACAAACTGATCGCGTTGGTATAGTGTGAAAAACCTTAAAAATAATTACATTTTCAAGGACTAAGCTCGGAGAGCACATCTGTTCATGTTTGTCCTTCTATGTTTAATTCTTTCTTAAGTTGTTTGCAAAACCGCAATATAAATATAATATTTATATTGTTTTTAAGAGCCAGACAACGAACTTGCGGGTAAATACTTAGGCTCGGGAAGCCGTCTGGCTGTCCCAACAAACAATCCGCGTTGTTGGTTGTACCGACTCCTTCCCTGGGACACCATTTCGGAACTTTCACCATTGATGCGTCCAATGACATAGACGTTGTTTGCATGACAGGGTATATGTAGATTTAAGCTATAACAACACGGAAAAAGGAAAAAAGTTTGCTCGCGGCAAATTCAAAGATCCATGCTCAGACCGGTTCCAGCCTCCGCTCCACTTAGGACGACGCGGTAAAAGTGACAACGGTGACAACATCGGGGATAACTCCATCACTTTGGATAACCGTGTCGGAAGTGATAAGCTCCTTTACGGCCTCGACGCCGCGCAATCTTGATTGACAAGAGCGACTAAATCTTTCCTTCCGCCCGCCGATATTTGTATGCCGGAAGTTTGTATCTTGACAAAACCACTTCAAGAGACGACAAGCCGTCCGAAGAACAAGGAAGGCTCTTCATTTTTGTTTTATTTTCAGTTCCCTTCCTGCATGCAGTGGTGAAGTTACGTCACAACTATCTCTAGATTTGTGTCAAATATCAAATCTCGGACGACAAACAATCCCAATATATATATATAAAAAAATACAATAGTCGGAGCGTAGAACTTCTCTTCAGAATATCCACATGGTTATATACAAGTGAGACGCCGCACGTTCGAGCTTTCCCAATATTTGAGGTTGTTTTATCGTGCGATTCCCTTAATAGAGAGTTTTAGTAGATCGTTCCTATACCTCCGCCACCCCCGATAACGATACGAAGCAAGCGCAAAAGCGGCGACAGAGTGTCGGGTATCGCTATCGGAATCATCGGAACGATCTACTAAAACTCTCTAATGTCCGAGGGTTATCTACCTGTCCAATCATACAAGTCGCATAAATTGATAGAGTGGAGCCCTGGTGAAGCAATTATACAGCTGTGTCCAATGGACGTACGAAAATGCATTCAAAGATCGGATAAGATCTGAAATATGAGTCTAGGGCTGACCATTCTGATACGTTCATCGGGTGAATCATATCCGGAGAGCAAGTCGTCTGCTCCTTGCACAGGGGTTGCCGTGACGTCATAACGACGCCGAGTTCTGATTTGCTTTTACTGTATGGATAGTGGAGGGATATATATATATATATATATATATATATATATATATATATATATATATATATATATATATATATATATATATATATATATATGTGTGTGTGTATGTATATATATATATATATATTCTTTTTTTTTTCAGTGACCAATAAGAGGTCTACGTTCTGACATCATCGCAGCCCCAAGCAGACAAACACGATCCGCATAATAAATGTTTATTTTTTTAACAGGGATACGTGGGGTGGTCTTAAGATGATCTTCCGGTTTTAGAGTCACCGACAGCTTACGAAACACAGGGTCTTATTATGTTAACGTTCCTTGATTGGTTACTTACTTATGCCGCAATCTGATTGGCTGGTAAGCGATAATGAGATGATTGGGACTCGGCGCTTCTTAGAATGTCAGTGACTATAACGTGTGTATCTGCCTTTTCGATTGATCACAGAACCCCAACGAGTGGTGAAATTGCTAGTATTTACTACTTTCGGTGATACGCATCTGCTACTAACTAATCTGTTGGAAAGGAAGGATAAAGGCCGCTGCCGAACATACCCCATTCCACTGCTTAAATAGTGCGGGCTTCTAATTATAGTTTTGAAGACTGAAAAATGATACCGATATTCGTGCACATCAGTCTTTTCAAGTCGAACCTTGCACTTCGCTTGCATGAGCGGGTGGTTCCTGTTTCGACCCATTCCCAATACAACCTTCCCGTTTGTAGCTTCCCGTTTCGACCCGGCTCAAAACGACCTTCTCGTTTCATCCTTTCCCATTTCGCCCTATCCCGAAACAACCTTCCCGCTTCGGCCATCGCTCGTTATCAATTTGTCGGTTCGTTTGTATATGTTCGTTAGGTTCAAGTGTCCATTGTTTGTCCTCCTTGCTCACCTCACTTCTTCATCTCCCGAAACAACCTTGAAGACATGAAACCGTAAGATAAAAACTGTGTCAGGGAGGGCTCACCCGAACATTGACAGCTTCATCGATCTTATCGAACGGAACGACGCTTTGACAAGACACAATTAAAAACAAAACACAGCAAAGACAAGAAAAAATGAAAGGTAACCGAACGGCAACAGCGCTGTGTCCTATCGGTTACCTTTTACTTTGTCCATCGTATTTACTCTGTTTTTTATTAATTTTTTTAAAATATGTCTGCATACCAACTAGCCCAAACGTCTACGTTAATCAACCTTGACAAGAATATCTTTGCAACAGCTTGCAAATGGTGGCGCCGTGAGGGCCAGGGGACACCCGCGAACTATTGAAAATGGAGTGTCGCCTTTCCGATAATGCGATTTTCCAGCTCGACTTCCTCAACAAAGGCGATAGCATTTTGTGGTTTATGAATTTTTCCTGTGAGCGCGAGGGTTCTGTGCTTGAACTCGTAAGAAAATGAAGTCGCAATCATATGCCTGTCAACTTGTCTGATTTCTCACTCTTGAAAATATCCCGTTCACTCTAAAAAAGTTTTAGAATAAAGTACGTAAGCGCTTTCGGTAACCTAAAAATAGCGTCGCGATGGTAAAACCTAAAGCAACGCTAATGTTTGCTTACTCATAGTGCTTGCCTATGTTATTCTAAGACTTCGTTACTGTACAGAGGGTGACACTGTTAAGGCGCGTTCACACTCTTGCAACCGAGTACGACCGAGAAAGACTTCTTGGGACCGGATGCGCTGGGCGGAGCTGGTCCTAAGAGATCGCAAGAGGCTTAAAAACCGGTTTGGTCTCTTTCGGTCGTACTCGGTTGCAAGAGTGTGAACGGGCCTTTAGCTAGGGTGACCACCTTCTCCTGCTAGCGAAAAGCGGGGCACGCGGGGCAGGGGGGAGGGGGGGGGGGGGGGGGTAGAGCAATTTTTTTAACACGCACACCACGACCCAAGGCTCTGTTAACACATTTAATATCGTCTGCTGTTTATACTCTCGCAAATTGTATAGCAGCAATTAATTTCGAATAATTTTCACTCCCAGTGATACAATTTTTTAATGCTAAATGTGTTATTATATGTATCGAAGTTGAAAACATAAAAATCGACTGCAGCAGAACTCAATGCATCAAATGTAAATAAGAAACAGGAAGTTTTTTTCGGGTTATTGTTTTCTGTCAACGCTTACTTTTATCAACATGGTCCTACACAAATGTTTTAACATTATGTTCTTTTCGACCTTCGTAAGTTTCAGGCTTCTTGTCTTGTGTGGCTGTCTTCACTAAAAAACACTTTCACAGGAACCCTTTCGCATTGATACAGCGATATGAAAATAAGTACAATAATTTATATTTAAACTTTTGGCGAACAGTTTTCCCTTACAATATTTTGTCACCAAAGCGACAGGCACAGCGGCGCATGCGTGTCGGGTCTCCTGCAAGAACGGCAGTCGCTTCCCGCAATTCTTGTATAGAAAATGGCGTACCATTGCGATTCACACGATTACCAGCGACCACCGCGCTTCCCCGGGCCCGTTGTTCGGCAGCACCATGCGTTGCAGAGTGAATTTTACGACAGTGTGAAATGCAGGGCATTTTGAAGATTTGGGAATTTCTCGCGGGACGCGGGACAGAAGCCCTCAATGCGGGACAGTCCCGCGAGTCGCGGGACGGGTGGTCACCCTACTGTTAGCGCGAACAAGCAATTGTTGGTTTTCGCTGTTTGTCTGAAAGAATCAAATGACTGCCTTCAATATTATTAGTGTCTTTGAAAGTGCTCGTCTGAACCACTAACCTAAGCGGTATACAATTTGGTACCTTCTAACACCATTTCGAATTAACATTTAAAAAGTCGTCAACATCGTGTTCGGGGTAACGTTGTCGTGTTTCGTAGTTCCACATTTTGGGGACCATCTTGAAGTAGAAATATATTTCGTTGGAGCTTGTCTGAAAGTGATGTATATTTTAAGAACACGTTGACAATAAAAACTAGTTCACAACATAACTAAATAGCTCGCCGGCACCTTTGCATTAATTGCATCAACAAAATTTCGGAACCTGTTCTTAAGGAGAAAATGTGCGCAAACCAGGGTTAGAACGATGGAGACTTTTCGCGAAGAGGGTGAGATACCAGTGGATTTTGACGGGACGGGCTCAAACGTAAAGGGTGTTTCGGCTACGGGTTCATATAAGAATGGCGTTTCGGGAACGGGTTTAAATGGGACAGGTTCAAATGGGACAGGCGACTCGGGAATGGGTTGAAACGGGACGCGGGTTCAAACGGGAAGGTCGTTTCGGGAATGAGTCAAAACGGGGTTGTTTTGGGCTACACCCGCATGAGCCGCTTAACCGCTAGACATTTTAGATATACTGTACTTATCAAAGAAGTAAATATATATATATATATATATATCACAACATTAATTGCTTTAGTTAAAAGATGATGCATGACAGAATGCACAAAAACAGCAGCATATACGCAGTGAATATTGGGATGATGCATATAATTGACATCATGATTTAAATTTTTTTTCCACCTAGCCGAGAATGGCCCCAGGGGCAAACGCAGCCCACACTAAACACAATCTGTTAAGTCTCCAGAATGGGTGTTCCCCGGGCAATTATACCATAGCTTCCTATATAAGACTACATACACCCATGACGCACCCTTTCCCCGCCTTATTGTTTAGTATAATACGGCGAGCAAGTGTTCCAAATTGCGTCTTTGGCGCTGCATTCGCTCATCGGCACGCGAGCAAAAAACGCCTAGCTCTGATTGGGCTCCGATTGGAGGATAGTGGGTAGAACTCAAAGCAGGCTGCCTCGAGCTCTACCCGCTATCTTTTATTCAGAACCAATCACATCTCGGCGTATTTATGACGTCACAACAACCCCTGCAAAAGAAGCAGACGAACTCTCGCTCCGCATATAGGAAAGGGTGCTACAGCTCTGTGCAAGAATGCAAAAACGCACCCGCTTTCCAACAATATTAGCGAGGCTTTTTTAAAGCGAATATGTCAAAATTGTCATTACCTGTATTAATAATTTCTACTGACGGAGACATCCTTCAAACCCCGAGAAAGTATACTTGACAAAATATATGGATACGAAAAAAAAAAAAAAAAAACGGTTGTAATTGCATTTAATGCTGAGGCAGTCAAAGGCGCAATGAGTTCCTTTTACTCGCCCATTGTATAGACCTTTCCAGAAAAGGGTTGCTGGCCGGTTTCATTTTCAGTGTTCGTGCGTATCGCGCGTGATTTGCTCGCTTTCCGAAGCGACGCACACGCGCGTGCTGAGCTGTGGAGATCGCACGCTGAGCTGTGGATTTGTAAACATTGGAAAGGTCTATACACCATTCTAATATTTACAAGTCCTCAGCCCAGCGTGGGATCTGCTCAGCACAGCGCGCGCATGTTTGTTGCTTCTGAAAGCGAGCACATTTTCTGTGCGTGTGGCAGTTCTATATGGTTTCGTATTGATTGTGAAGCTGTTGCTCGTACAAATATATGGCGACACTTGGCGTCAACATTTTTGTGGAAATATTAATGTTGCGTGTATGTTTATACAGCCGGAAGTTAGCGTCAATCGGCGCCTGGTGTCTCAGCTGCAGATGAGAAATTTAGCGAGTGCAGTACAACCACTAGCCTGGGGTCTTTAACGTGCACCACGCAGTAGTGGTACACGACCGCACGCCGGTACGGTGCTCATCCAGATCAAAACGGGCAGGGGTGGGAATTGAACCCAGGATCCCTGGGTTCTGCAGCGCGAGCTTTCGCTCCACGTGCTCCGAACTGGTGTACGCTGCTAGCCCACTCGGCCACCGATCCCCCAACTTTTTTGTGCTAGCTTGTCAATGATCGATACTCTTTTCACACCGCTACCAAAGCTACTTGCGCGAATGCACATGAATGGAGCCGCAAGTCGAAGCCACCGTGCTCGCGAAGCATGCAGGGCTGCAGTGCCGTGCAGCCTAGAACAGCATAGTTCAACAAAAGTTGATGCCTAACACAGGATGCTGTTGGGCTCGTCAGCATCCTAGCTTTAGGGTGTTCACCAGCCCCCAAGGGTGCTGATGAAACACCCAGAAGGTATTATCCCTAGGACAAGCTAATTGACACCCTCAAAGCGTTTCTCTAGCTTTTTTTTTTTTTTTAATTTTGTGTGTGTATGGAGGATATGGCACGCGTGGAGGTTTGTCTTCTACGCGAGCGAGAATAACACGTTCCCACGCTCGTATGTAGACAAGCACGCAGCTCACCTGCGGAGTTGTCCTTGAATCGGCAATGTAATAGTTACACGCACACGCGACCCTGCCAGACGGCTGCCCTAGAGCCCCATCTAGATAAAAAAAAAAAGAATAAGAGCCCTTCAGAGCCCAGGTGGGCTTGAAATCGGAGGCGTCGATACGTCACAGTAGCGTGTCGGTCAGCGTCGCCTTACATAATACATGCATGGCACGCCGTTCCCCTTCCCTTCTCGCACAGTTGGCATTGAAGCAAGCGGGCACTCAAGTTGGCGTTCGTATTTTAAGAGCGTGCCTATATAGTCTATTTCGAAAACGCCCTTTCAGGAAACGGCTTTCTGCGCAATTGACCCCTAAGTTGACAGTGCGGTGGGAGCTACGCGTTCGCCGGACCAATCAGCGGCCACCCTCTGACCAGTAGTGGAGACACACGGGCGTTAAGACGCAGTTCTTCTGGGAAGTTCCCCCGGCGATCTGTTTTCTCGTGAGCGCCGTGACCTTCGCGTAAACGCGCGGCCGTTGTCGATCGGAGACGGCTGCAGCTGCGATCGCTCTCAAAGTCGCACCTCTCCCCCGTGTTCGCCGTTGTCCGCTGCGGGACAATCGGTGGGCGGGCGTTGGACGACGTTGCGGCGGCACTTGGAGAAATTGCCGCCTTTGCTGCGGCTCTTTCTGAGAACTGCGTCGGGCGTGTGGATGCCCACACGAACGTGACATATCGTGACGGGGTTTTCGATGGCTATATCCTGCATATCCTGCGCCGTCTGCCTGTCAAACGTTGTCGCGATAGTGGGCGGTCGAGCCTGCGCTCGTAGCTTCTGAACGAGCGCGAGTTCTCGATTATTCTTTCACTTCACTTAATTTCCTTAAAGGGATACTACGACAAAAAGTCGGCGCTTATTTTATGGTCTATATGTGTTCAAAGGAGCAGTATCACATCGAACACACCAATATCTTGTTAAAAAAAGTCACGAAAAGGAATTTTAAAACGAATTAGACGATTAGCAAAGAGCACCTGGTGGATGTCGCTAACGCCTCGTTCGTATTGCCCGTCTAGGTATCTTGACAGCTAGTGACGGTGAGTGTCTATTCAACCCATTTTTGAACACGACGGATATATTTCAAATTTCGTTGAAGTATCCCTTTAACCTACTCCTTTTGGGATGTCACATAAGAAATCAGTTTAAAAAATGCATTTTTTATTCTTGAAGATGATGAGTTACATGTTTCATGAAGGTTGATGGGCAGGTGATGGCAGCCATTCGGGGGCAAAGGCCGTTCCAGTCAGGCTGCTCGGGGAAAAAAATTAGGAGAAAAAGGTAGGGGTGCGGGTGCGTGGGCGAGAGACTTACAGTGGGTCTCGCACTCGTTTCGCATATTTACATTTGTAAGTAGTCTTTCTTTGCGTAACAGCAGGATTCCGAGCTTTACTCAGGCACGGAGAAACGACGGGTATGGTTTAGATGTGTGCATGCGTACGGTGCGTGTTTGTGTGTGCGTGCGTGTGCGCGTGCATGTGAGTCTATGCGCGCATGTGCGTGTGCGTGCGTGAAAGTTTGAATGTGCGTGCGTGTTTGTGCGCGTTCGTGCGTCTGTGCGCGCGCGCGCATGTGGGTGTAAGCAGTTTCGAGAGCCATGCAAAGATATGCAAGACACTCGGATTGGTGGTACGGGTTGGATTTAGATAGCTTGAAGTTTGAGTAGCCTTGAAATGCAGCGGGAAACCTGAACGTCCATACGCAGGAAGCCTCGCGCTTTCGTGAAAGCCGGTTGTCGGCGGACCCGTGCCGCTCGCGTCACAATAATTTCTCCTTTTTAATGTTACAGTGACGGTGAACGCACAGTCTGATGACAACAAGATCCTGGTCTCGGCTGCGTGGTTATGCGAGGTGAGAATGGAATGACCGCCCAGTTCCTTGGCAGAACCAAGCCGGGTGATACTGGTCTACTGATACTCCACCGCAGAAAGATAAAAGGCTGTGACGCCCGTTAGGGTTTAAAATCCAGTATTATGCCCCTTCCCTCCTCCGCAGACGTACATACACAAATATAAACTGGTATTGGCGGCGTGTGCAAACTACAGGGGGCGCGTCTCTAGCTATTCTCCGTTTCACCTTATGTTGTACCGCAGCGAAGGCTGGAAGCGCGAGCTCATAGCGTTGGCAGCTGCCCTTACTGCACGAGAGCTTGTGCCGCGCCGAGATCTGCCCCAGAGCAAGAAGCTCGCGCTTATAGCCTTTCCTGCGGTACATCATAAGGGGAAATAGGGTATATCAGCTTCATTGTTTCTTACGTCACGGGTAGGACAGGCTGGCGGAGATCTAGGATCCCTCGGCTCGTCAGCTCGCTTCATGCGCTGTTTGGGTAACGCGCGGCAAAACCTGTTTCACGCGCTGTGTACATTTGGTGAAGTGATATTTGTGTACTCCGTTTCACCTTATGTTGTACCGCAGACAAGGCTAGAAGCGCGAGCTCATAGCGTTGAGACAACACCACCTAGACAGAAGGCCTCCACACGCGTCATCATAGTCAGATCGATCGAGGCGAGAGATTGGGCACGAGTGCTGCGTCAGTGTTCGGCTGCGGCTCGTGGCCAATCAGCGCGTCGAAGGTCGGGCTCGGGTCCAATAGCCGACCGAGTGCGATCCGGCTGTGATGACGTTTTATAGAAGAAGAGGAAACCATGCGGAGGCCTGTCTAGGTGGTGTTGGTTGGGAGGAGTCTTAACGCACGCGAGTTTATGCCGCCGAGATGTGCCCTGAGCAAGGAGCTCGCGCTTGTAGCCTTTCCTGCGGTACATTATAAGGTGAAACAGAGTATAGTAGGACATTAGACCAAACTTTGAAATCGCGCGTGGCACGCGTAGTCGTGCCAACAAACACTTTTGGCTCTGAGGTGTCGAAGCGCTCGAATGGTGCTGTGCTGCTCTCTACCTCAGTACAAAACGCTAGATGATGAAAATAGACTATCCAGCGCTTTATCCCACTACAACATCTACCATAGCAAATAGGGTGTTTTTTTATGATTCGGACAAAATAAAATTAAAAATTAAACTAAGAAAGGAATGCCTCATTAAATTGAAAATGCGAAAGCGAAATTCGAGTACCTCTCGCGTGTTGCAGTAAACACATCAGTGAAAACGATTATGTGTATCCTGTTGGTTCTAATGTGTTCTGTGAGTGCTGGTCTCTTATTAATTCCAATTTGATTTCTTTCGAAATTTCGTAAACCAGTAAACAAGCTGCGCATAATGCGTGATGCACTTCTCAACGAGCAATTTTAAATTTGTAAACAATTTTTAGTAAAATAGGATAGAACAAATTAATCAGTCGACTGAATTTGCCGGGCCATGGATGACCGACAATTTAAGAATTTATGAAAATTTCTGCTTTTTTTTCGAGCAGGAGTCAAGATGTAACAAACTTCTTTGCCACGCATTCGATTCGTGAGGAGCTAAGAGTCAATTGCTGACGATCTTTTGGTCGGCAGCAGCTGTCGAGCCACACTGGCCTAGAATTGCGTCGGTAACGGCAAGTTCAATGTAGCTAAAACAAATGTGCGGCGCATTGCAACACAACTGTGCGCGCGTGCACAGCTAAGAAGACAGAACGTCATTTACTCTGGATAATGCAAAACCTTTTTCTACAGCAGCCTCCACAAATCCGGAAAAATAAGAATCACGGAGGCTGTGAATAGACCTGACTCACGCCGCGCAAGCTATAATGTGAAATTCCAAGCTTCTTTTTATTTTTTTATCTTTTTTTTTACGGTTTAAAGTTTTTTTTTTTCATAAAAAAAACAACAACTTCGAGGCGATGTTATACATTAGAAAGATTACTCGCATTCACGTTACACCCGCTTCTTTAATAACAAACTGTTTTTAATCGGCATAGATGCGAGCTAACATAGCCGCTCCGTGCTTTGACACTGCGCGTCGTCTGCCCGCATCCTACCAGCTGCGTCACAGGAGAGCGCCCGCGAGGTGGCGCTACCAAAACATCTCGTCGCCAATATAGTATCTTATAGTTATGCCGTCTGGCAGGCTAGAGGTCAACACGATCGTGGTGGTGGCGGAGTGTGTCATAAAATTCCACGGACTTTCCCCCAGGGCCTGGAATGTCCCGAGGGCAAGGAGTGCACCCTGGAACAGCCGCAGTGCACTTCCGAGGACTGCTCTCTCAAACCATCGTGTGAGTTCATCCCCTGACCCGTTTGGTTATTCGGCCAATGTGTACAACTAGCATTTGTCCTTGTCTTTGGGCGCTACCAAGATACCTCACAGTGTACAACCAGCAGCGCTTGCCCCTCGTGTGGAGGCTCTGTTTGAAATTGAAGACAATCTTGGTGTGTATAGAGAACCTCACTAGACAAAGATGTCCGAGTTTGAACTGACATTCTCTACAAAACTGATGACCCGAAAGTGACGACCCCTCTGTTGGAATGTTTTAACCTAAGCTCGGAGTCTGTCGTATACCATAGCCCTTCCGTCCTCAACATCGCACGCTCCTGCAGTGTACTTCAACTTTTCTCAGAGGTCAATCGCATTGACGTTAACGCCGGAAGTTCAATGAAATAAAAAGCCAGCAAGATTTCACAAATCTGCCGCCATCGCGTCGCTCAGCTGCGTCGCCTGCTTTCTGCTTTTGTATGAACTGTGGCGCCATCTCTCCACAAACGAGTCAAACATAACCCTCCCTCCATGACCTCCGAGATCCCGAAGCGCGCGCGCGCGGTTCGGTATCTCGGAGCAGAGCTATGCTCGGAGTGTCGCGGGGCATACTCCACTCTGCCCGTGGCTCCCGGGTTTTTGACACGCAAAGCTTCGCTCGCAAAGAATTCAGGATGCCGTATGCTCGACTAGGCTCGTACTGCGTGAACACCCGGTGTTACAAATTTTAATTTTTTTTTTTTTTTTTTTTTTTTTTTTTTTTTTTTTACGGGAACAGGGTTACGTTTTGTAATTTCCCAAGGTAGAGGTGACCACTAAAATAAACCTTCGATGAAAAACTTCGCTCGCTGCGTGTAGGCCTGGTACCGATTTCATCGCGGGCTCAGCTTTTCAGGGCGCCTGATAAACACCTCCGGGATAAGGCCGCAGCGCCGGGTTTTCTACGTCATCTATCGGAGGCCATCATCACAGGACACAGGGTTCGATGGGACTCAATTGTGTTCATACGCTCCGCAAAGCAGTTCTTACTACATTTGGTCGTCGTAGGAAGAAACTATACGTTTGGCGTTTGAAACGTGAACGTCTCGAAAAAATGCCGGCAAACTAATCTAAAATTCACCCGCACATATATCTTAATTCACCGCATAAAGGAGTAAATCAGTAGTATATACTCCGCAAGCAAGCTTTTTTTTTTTTATTGTTTTTGAGGTGTATGTAATTTGCCCCCGCGCTGGCCTCCAATACGTGACGTAAAAATCTAGCAGTATACGGCCTCGCTATGAGGTGTTGTTCGCGCGTTGCCCGTAAAATCTTCACGCACCGACGCTGGGGACAAAAGGGCGAAGTCATCGTCGTGATATTCCAATCGGTGCGCTCCGTGAACTTCGGCCTCAACTTTGTGTTTGACGAGTTCGGAGCCCGGCCGCTCGCCTAAGGTCTTCATAGCCTGCTTCACTCAGTAGCGATACACGACCGCACACCGGTATAGACGATGCTCATCCAGATCGAAACGGGCAGCAAGGCCTGCGAATGACGTCACCGCTAGTGGACCCACGACTCTCTCCAAGGGGGAAACAGGCTAAAGCTTGACGAAAGTCGCCGGTCCGTCAATTGGCGTCGTCGCGTGCTATATTTCAGCGTCATGCTGGTTGTGGGACGCTCTTCTGCAGCGCGAGCTTTCGCTCAACGTGCTCCGATCGACGCGTTTCGCAAAACGTTAGAGCGATTTACTTGACCTAAAAGGCCACGGCGTTCTTGCGAAGCAAGACGACGCACGCTTGCGCCCAATCGGTGTTTTTGAGACATCGCAAATGTAGAGCGGAAAGCGCCGCAGAGTCGGTATCGCGAGCTGATCGGCGGCGCCGCACGACTCGGATCGCGTTTGATTAAATGCACGATGAAATTTTATCAGTACATATAGCCTTTCCGATGTAAATAATGTTTTTTTTTTTTTTTATTTACTTTAATGAAGGTTCGCCTCGGCTGGAAAACTGCAAGCCTTGTAACGAGGGCTGTGCGCACGCCATCCTGAACCGGGAGGCGTCGACGGGCTGCCATCCGTGTCTCTGTGAAATCGCCGTCGTCAGGGTGAGTGATCGGTCTCATATATCACCAACACAGAGTCTACGAACAAGTCGGCGTTTGCCCACACCAGGGCACGGCGCAGAAACCCGATTCGCGTGAGATGATGCGTCTGCGCATGCGCAGTCCCCAGCATCTCATTATCGTACCGTGCAGCCAATGAAATGTCGGCATTAGCCGAATGCCGAAGAAGGACTTACGAATCGGGAAGCGAGAGCGTCACGAGCCAAGCCCGTGCGCTTCTTGCGGGAGGCACGTTTATCTCTCGGACGTTGATGCTTCAGTCTCAGTTGGGCTGAAGGCTCGATTCAGCCGAAGACCCAATTCGGCCGAACATTTCGGTCCGGACGAAAGACGAACGGAAGTTCTCGCCGCCAATACAGTAATTCACCGAACCCTGCATCTTATATAGGCACGTGATCTGGGACCAGTATCTAGCGGTGCACGCATATATATTGTCTTTTTTATTCTTTCTGCAGAAGCCAGAGAGAGTCAGAGAAGAGGAGCCCAATGGGAACGGCAGCGAGTAGAACCTACAAGAGGCAAATCACTCCCGAAAGACAAATTCCATATTCCGAAGGCTTGTCAGAAGGACTCTCTCCAGCTTGACCAGAACCTGAGGACGCTTCAACCTTCAAATCAAGCGAACGGAGAGAGCGCTCCAAGGAGGCCAACCGAACACGCCGGGTCGCACACTGCGAAAGCATCTCTCGCTATAGAACCACCGAATAAGCTACACTTCCGAGAATATGCACCACTTCAGCCATCTTGGCACTTAAAATCATCGTTGCCAGAAATCTCAAGATTTATCTAAAATCGCCGGAAACAATTTATTGCCCTCTAGAGACGTTACAACAGTACGCGACAGAGCAAATCGATATCGGCTGAGCTTTCACCGTATCTATAGAGCTCTGGATGTCGCATTTTCGAATAGTAGGTGTATATCAACGCCAAATGCTCCCGCTCCGCACCAGGCAGCAAAATGGCGGCCTCCTTTAAAAATCTAGGACTAAACATAGGCTTTCTAGAAGTGGCTCCGCATCTCGCCTGTTTTCAGTCAGCCGCTTTGCGTTTCTTGCTCGTACACAGCGTTATCAAGAGGTCGCCAAACTCACAAAAGCTCGAGGCCTTCTCGTCTGGCGCACTTCCTGTCTTTCACATATGCTTGTAAACGCTACAGTCTATCAAATTAATAAAGACGTTATCATTGTTGTTGTTACTGCATTGACTTGACAGCGCACTGCGCGGCTGAGTAACGGCCAACGGGGACTATACCTGTATGCTGGTACCGTCAGTTGTGACAGTGCGTTTATAATAACGTTCATTCTGACTAATGACGCGTGTGCGACGATGCAAGCGGCCATAAAAAGAACACGAATCATCATCAACCGCTGAGTATAGATACGAACTTTCTTTTGTAACCTCCACGATCACCACAATGCAACTGTTTGTCGCACTATGTCTTCTGTTCGCTTCGTCGCTGGGTAAGATGCAGTGTTTCCACAAAACAAAACTATCCACAACCCCGAATTTCCTGTTGAGCGTAATAACTATTTGACTTAATTCTTCTGTCGCACGTACCATACAGCGATTGCCTCTGGGAAGGAGTCCTATCCAACCATAATGTGCAAGGTAAGTCATCCTGACTATGCGGAATTCGGTTCGATCGGTATACAGGGTGTTTGATTTTAACTCGGAATATATTATTAAAAAAAAGAAGTGAAAGGTACAGAGCGCGGCACTGTTAGTGCGAACAAGCGATCGCCGGTTTTGCCAGTTTTTCTCTTTGAAACCAAGGGATGCCATCCAAGTTAGTACTTCTGCGGAAAGAGCCAATTAAGTTCTATAATGTAAGCGATAAAATTTCGTGCTCGCTAATACTATTTAGAAGTAAAATGCGAAAATCCGCCGATGTCGTGTTCGCGCTAACAGTGCCGCGATGTGTACACTAATGCGGTTTCTGCAGTTGAGCTAAAAAGTCAGGAGGACATACTATATATGGGGCCAATCCTCATGGTAAGTCAGCTAATGAACGAAATATTGTTATTGAGCTTTCTAATTTGTGAAAATAAACATATGGTTCCAATTAAAAACTCGCTGTGTGTCATCTAAGACCACCAGATAAGTACATTTTAGAAATACTTGAGGCCCGTGCGAAGCACGCGGGGTGCAGTGAAGCCATCACTCGTGCACAAGGCGCAAGGCTGGTGATGCAAAAACGTAAATATTTCCCCTGGCCGAATGACTCACACAGACCGCATTGACGACCTAAGAAAAAAAAAGAGAAAAGGAAAGATATGCTAGAATTAAAGTTTAACACCATGTATATAAGTAGCTCATTTTCATCACTGGTCTTGCTTTGAGAACGCAGAAAGTTAGTGCGTGGACTGAAATCAAATTTGGAGGTTTTACATGCCAAACTAACGAAGGGCATCTAACGCGCCCTTGGCGAAGGAGTGCGGACTACTTTTCGCTTCCTGAAGGTTGTTTGACATGAAACCGAAATATCGGTTGCACGGCGCCTTTGCCAGCTTGACTGCAGTTATGAAACAATGACGTCGATCCATCGGCTTGAAGCAAATCCTTTTTTGTGCACCATAAAAATTAATCGCCGAATGCTTAGACTGACGCTATAGCGGTTTTTAATAATATGCAAACATTAGAGAACTCAAACCTTGTACATTACCAAAGTTTAGAGAAAGTCTTAAAAAATTCCAGTAAAAAAGAACGCTACAGGTTTTGGCAGCAGAGGCTATTTATTATCCGCGGGCTCCCATAGGCCGCCATTCTCTTATTAAATCATATTTAGCGAGTCGTTGCTTTAACTTCAAAATCAGATATCATTTGGTTATGAAACTTGGGGCAACTTATTCCAACCGCTAGTGCTATACATTCGGGAGGAGTCTAAGCTTACGGCGATGCGTTTTCGCGGTGCTAAAAACGCTATTCCCTTTACATCTAGATGGTATAAGAGATGGCAGTTCACTGATCAGGAGAGAGAAAACCTCCCATTTTTTCGCACCTCCTCAAAACTAACGTCATAATCTAAGCCCCGAGACAAGGACTTCTCTCACGATTAGTCAATTCTCCCCGCAACGGCGTGACAAGGTTACCACTCCCTTACCGGCTATGGCTATAAAGGGAATAGTGTTCTTAGATTATGATGTTTCCTAACCGGCTCGCCTGCGTACTTTTGCTCCTTGAAACCCTAATACAGCGTGTTTTTTCTTCTCATGTATGGTCTAGGCTATAAACTGTCCTGAGGACGCCGAGTGCGCATTTTACCAGGAAAGGTGCGAGCCAGAAGACTGCTCTCTGACTCCTTTCTGTAAGACATATTAGTTCGACATCACTTATACCCTTATGATTATAATGCAATTAAATGCAAAGTTCGACATCACTTACCATGTGAGATATCATCGCTCTATGAATGCTGCGTGCGCTGAAGAAGAACGACACGTTGGCAGTTTAGACGAGAAACGAAGCCTATCCAGAACAAACTCAAGTTTATTCAAACCAGCCCCACGGAACCAATCTATTCTAATGGCATTAAACATATAAGTTTGGTTGGTTAAGGTGTATAGCCAACTCGGTGGCTCTGAGGTGAACTCAAGTTTGTATCTCAAATTGTCGCGAAACGATAGAATAATAAATGAAAAAATACTAGTTTACAAGTTCGCGTCTGACTGACAGAATGCGTTACGTTTTCTTGTAACCGCATAACACACTGGCACAGTGGCGCCTTCTATCCGGGCATGCCTGGAACACTCTCGACTTGTGTATAAACTAAACGGATCGTTTTGCAATATTTTCCATATCAAATGTACGCACTATCTATAAGAAATAGTCGCTCATAGCACAGTCAAAATTATTTAGAGCCCGCGGTAAGGTAAAAATAAAAATATATATGCGCAGGCCAGTGTTTTATAGAAGAAACGCAACATACTGGTTCACAGTCAAGCGCAAATGTGTAAACGACCTTTCTTCTTTTTTTTTTTTTCTTCCGCAGAAGAAATAGAAAAGCCACGCAAAGTAGTTCACACAGGATTGGGTTGGAGGACGAGGACGCGATGCTCTTGGTGTTTGAAACGTGGAAGTCTATTGCAGGGAATTCAGAGCCTTCACCCTAAACGTATTATCCTACCATCTACAAGCTCTGATGAAGCACGCTTGGTGAAGAATATTAGCGCGAAATCACATCGTCACTCTGGGACAACGTCATTATAAATACCTCCCTGTTGTAGATCCTTCGTTGAATTTTCCGGTGCCTTGCGACCAAGTGAAACGGTTCCCAACCGGTTACGTTTAAACGTCGTGCTTAGACGATCATACCTTCACCAAATTAATAAGCAAAGTTACCCCTCCCCTCACCACCCCATGTCCATAAAACACCCCTCACCTTTCGGTGTTTACACAACCTACGCCGAAAAAAACGGGACATTAGTGTATTCTAAGGGCAAATAATAAGTCCTTGTGTTGATAATCAATAGCATTCTCGGCCCGTGGAAGAACATCCAGGACAGTCAGGAGACAACAACGACGTGATGATAGATTTGCTTTTATCTACTTAAGTATGGCAGTGTACAGATTTAAGAGCCTTCATTTGTGTAATAACAGTAAGTTTAATACTGTGTCAAATTTTTTTTTTTTTTATATAATCTAAGAACACACAGTTAATCTGTCCGCCTGCGTAACCAAATCATGATATAGGTCGGTCGGTTGTGTAGTGCATGAGTATCCCTTTCGAAGTTGGTGTTGTGACTTAAAGAAAAAAATATGAAAGTTAAGGTGATTTATAATGTTAGAGTATAAAACATGCTCCAGTAATTCACAGCATATAGACGTTAGTGAAATCGGCATGTAATTTGTAATTTACCTTTTGGGCCCTATCTTTTGAACAGGCACTACATGTGCCATTTTCCAGTCGTTTTGTAAAGAAGCATCATTCAGCTACGTTATTATATATTATAAAAAAGGTATGTGGCAATTGCGTCTGCAGAACGTTTTAACATTCTCGGTGAGATCCACAGACCGTCATTAATATATATCGAATAAAGCAATGGTGCAAAAAGTGGGAGATAAAGTTCAATGTTAAAAAAAATGTGTCCATGTGAATTTTATCCGCAAAACCAAAACGACAGTTTTGAGAGTGTCACCATCATGATTAAAGTGTTAGGATGGTATCCATTAGCACAACGACAAAAGAATTTGTGCTAGATTTCATCCAGTATCTATCATAATACAAACTGCGCTAATAGCTCATCCTATTTATCACCTCCAAATTACATATCCGAAAGAAAAAAATCGCATACATAAAATACGAGAACTTCGCACCAGGACGGAATTGGGCAAAAATTCATTTTTTTGTAAAATCCCTTAGGGACTGGATTGCCTCGTCTCGTGAAATCGTTTGTGCCGCAAATGCTGAAATGCTTTTCTCGTGTTTATTGGCCCTCCGCAATAATGCCTGATGGTCTCTCGGGACCACCATACGACTGAAGAATAAAGCCCTTATGATTTCAGAAGCTCTGAAACTCAGAACGTTACAGGCGTTAAACTGACCACGTCTAAATAACTCGTCTGAGCATGTATGTCCGGGTGAATGTGATATTGTAGTTCACTGCAGTCTGAGCTTGTATTCCTGTTCATTTTATTATTCTTTACGCTTCGTGTCTTCTTTTTTTTTTTTTCAGCAATGATACAAAAAAGTGTAAGCCTTGATAAGATAACATATATATAATCTAACAAAAACCTACACATATCTCAATTTTTCACATGAAAAGGGAAATCATAATAATGCGCCGCAAAAAGCCGTATATATATATTTTTTACTACGGTTTTTGCGGTGGAAACGAGTAGTTAGGTCGGAGCATTGAGTTGCGTCAGATTTGCTCCATCTTTGCTCTGTAGATCAGCAGATTGTTAATGATAACATTGATAATACATAATGATAAGGAAACCTAGATTAATTGTAATGGATGTCTCGTAGGTTCGGATGTGAATCCCGACTGTAAGTGTAGGGATGGATGTGTCCCCTTCTTTGCCGGAAAGAAAACCACGGACGACGGAAAATGCCCTCCGTGCCTCTGCGACGTCACCATTCAGGTAAGGACGTAGTTCCTTCGTCACAAGGCCCTTTTCAATTGCAAGTGGTGCGTTCTATTGGCGATTTTCATTGAAGTGGTTTCGATGACGATTGATTCGCTTTCGAAAAAAAATTCCCTAAGAATGCGCGTTGGACATGTGCATAAACAGTCTCGGATGCGCATTTGGCGAACGCACAAATTTATAAACAGTCTGTTGATGGACATCATCTCGTCAAAAGCTAGCCTGGTCATTGTGAGTGGAACGGCGTTCAACGCACGCATGGCTCTGGCAACTACGACTGCGCCCTAGCAGGGCTAGGAGGCGCAAGCTACCACCCAATACAAAGGGTACGGATACTCATACATTCATTCAGGCTCGAAGATCGGGGATTCGGCGGCGCACACACAGGCAATGCTCAAAAAACGCGTGTACCTGCAAGCGTGAATAGTAAGCAGTGTAACAGGGTTGACTGCACTCTCTTATAGTATGTGACAGGTTAAAAGAAAGCGGGCAAAGTTCTTCCTACAAAGCTTTCCCCTTTTTAAACTTTAGCAGGGCGGATGCTGGAGATTAGAAAACCACCAGTCACGACGAGCTTTGTGGGAGTAGCCTCCCATACTTTTTTTTTTTTGCTTAATCTGCAACGGACTATATAGTAACCGGGTAACCGGTCTGCCATGTATTGACAACTAGTGTTTTAAAATATTGTTTTTGTTCTTTCCTTTATTTCAGAGAAAATTAAGTTTTGACGAAGACTAACAGATTCCGTTTATTCGAAAGAAGCTGTGGTGACAACTGGAGAAACGTCTAACAATAAAACACTGATGACACGTTGAAATGGCTATTCTAACGCGACGACAATGACACGGATGCCTTTGAGACCAGAATAAGGTTGTACCAAAAGATTCATAAACAAAAAAAAAATAAACATCTAAAAGAAGAACGAGAGCCCTCGATCACAAACAGCGATTGAAAGGAGTGAGAGAACAAACATAAAACGGTTCTGAGAGCGAGTCGAGCAAGACAGCGTCTGGATATCACAATCAAATTAATGACAACGTTGTACTTTTCAAAGATGTCTGACTAATGTATGCATCCACGGCATGCATACGTGTCCACCATCCAGTCGACTTTGCGCCATGCGCCATTCATTGTACGTGGAACGCTGTCAACAAACGTTAAACAAAAACACCAAACAGGAGGTAAGAATACTTCAGGTATGCGCATCATAACGCGCTCGGGTCCTCTATATACTTACAACGTAAACGTTACTGAATATATTAAAACGAGGGAATTTGCAACGCGCTTCCGAGACGACTTCGCCTTTCGCGTGCGGAGATATGACACTATGTTCCAACGGACACTCAGCACGGCTCAGTTCATCAGTTCACCATGGATAGTGCGATAAAATGGACTTTCTCAGGAAGGGTTCTGCGCAATCGTAAGGGTGTTGTGCAACCTCCCCTGCCCCCCCCCCCCCCCCCCCCCCCCCCCCCGCCTCCTCCGCGACTCAGTTGAATCACGGAGGAGCCAGCTTTCTCCGCTTGGTGTCGTCTTTGTGCGGAAAAGATCCATATCAAGCACGCAGTTAATTCAACTGGACGGACTACACAGTGTCTATGGTGTCTTACTAAGGACGTTACGAAATACTGAAGAAAAAAAATTGTTTTGCGACGTTATCGACGGCATCCACAGTAACGACGCTCTTCATCCGGGAACTTGCGGGCGCTAGGCATAGGGTTATTATAATGTACGCTAGAGGTTCAACTGGCACTAGTGTCTAAGCGACTTCCGGGGGGCAAATTGAAGCATACAGCATCCAGTCTACTTTTGCGGCGTTCCTGCGCCTTCTTATCAAAAAACGTGCGTGCATTTTGCCCTTCCGTCGGAAAAGAACATGGAAAACGTTTGTTATTTGGATCGTATCGAATAGTATGTACAGTCTCCGGCAATATGAAAGACCCACTGGAAGCGCGTGGCCGAGGCGGTGGCTGGCGGGGGCGCTGCGAGCGCTCCGGGCAATTTCATTCTGCTTCGAGGGGAGGACGCTCACTCGGGGGTCAGCACAATCTGATAAGCGCGTTTCGCTTTAGCTGAGCCCGAGTGAGCGTCCTCCCCTCGAAGCAGAATGGAATTGCCCGGAGCGCTCGCAGCGCCCCCGCCATCCACCGCCTCGGCCACGCGCTCCCAGTGGGTCTTTCATATTGCCGGAGTGTGTACCTTTATTAATATTGTGAAAATAGAATTGCTTTAGTTAGAACATTTTTTTTACCAGTGAACGATGTTAAACTTAGCTATATTTCAGGCCCAAACCTGTTTTATAGCAGGTATGTAAAAACGACCGACGATTCTAAGAAAAATGACAATCAAAAAAAAAAAAAAATTGGGTTGTGTGTGTGTTTATACAGCCTAGAACTTGGTCTGCCTCACAGGGGCGACGAGTCTCCCAGCTGTAGATGAGCAATTTAGCCAGTGCGGTCAACCGCTAGCCTGGGGTCTTTAACGTGCATCACGCAGTAGTGATACACGACCGCACGCCGGTACGATGCTCATCCAGATCGAAACGGGCAGGGGTGAGGCTCGAACCCAGGATCCCTGGGTTCTGCAGCGCGAGCTTTCGCTCCACGTGCTCCGAGCTGGTGTGCGCTAGACCACTCGGCCACCGATCCCCCCACCCAAAAAAAAAAAAAAAAAAAAATGACAATCAAAAGGAATGTAGAGGGTTTTCAAAGTTCGCCAGCATTGCAGTGCTGCTTAGGTACTGCGAATATGCAATTCCTGTCACATATATAAAAATGGCCCCGTCGTGCATCTTTACGAGCGGTCTAAAACACTCAAAATGTGAAGAATAAAGTATGTGGGCTATAAAAGGTTTGTATTTTTAACTTGGAATACATTTTAGCGCTCAAAACACAAGGACGCAAATACGAGAATAAGACACCACAGTGCGCACTGCGGTGCCTGATTCTCGTGTTTGTGTCCTTGTGTTTTGAGTGCTAAAATTTATACCGAGTTCCAAAACCAGCTAGCCCGACAATCTACTCTACTGTATTTTTATTTTTATCGGGCACCTGTTCTCTGGCTTTTCCCTGTTTTCAAACGTGCGGGTGATGTTTTGAACGCACAGGCATCCCCACACATATTCATGAGCAGAAAGAATGAAGCAGGACTTGTTTGTTGCAAATCGGACTATATTACGTGTAGCTTCAATTTGTTTTGATCGTGTGCATGCACAAGGAGTTACTGATCCAGTGTTACTGCGTACTTCCTGCCGACGCTCTTGGTTTTCCACGTCCTTCGTTCGTATGGTACGTATATGGCACGTATATCCCCCATGCTGGAAAGTGCCGACGTATATTGTGTCCGGCAGTGCACATAACTATATTTACGAAGCCATTTTAACACTGTTTTTATTGCCATGCATTTGAAATAAAAACGCTGTAACTGACCAATTATTTCGCCTGCGTGACTGACAAACGTTCCAATCTACCAGACATGTAGTACACGTTACCTCTTAAAGAGTAAGTAAATACTGCTTCGCAAAAGGAACGCGTTACTTAACCTCAAATGTAGCGAGTTATTTTTCTCGTTACTTTGAGGACCAAATACACAACTGCTTTTGTTTCATAGTTTTTTTTTTTTTTTCTTTTTCAGTAGTTGTTGCACTTAAGCAGTCGCTGCTTCTCGAAGTTATCATCAGTTATGTTTCCTCGCTTCCTTGAGAATACATCTCCGGCGACGCTGAAGAGTCGTTCTACTGACGCGCTCGAAGGAACGGCAGTGTTGTGCTCAAAAAAGACCAGGTGAATTCGGGACCCCTTCTTTTGTTTTCTCTGCTTCTAAAGTTTGAAGTTGACAGTGGGTTCTGCACACTATTTTGGAAGGTTCAATCAACGAACCTTGTTGCGTTCTCTCGGTGAAGGACATTCCCAGCCGTACAGATAGACTGACGCGTTCAGCGATAAACGTTGGTGTACTGTCATATTGCTGAGTTGTTCTGCGGGTAGCCCATCTGCCTTTGTCGCAATAGACGCATGCTCACGTTAGCATTAAAACGATGCTGTTTAAACGTCGTTGCACACGTTAACCCTCAAAAGTAATGAAATACCGTATGGTTACTTGGTCTTAAAAGTAACTAAGTACGTTACTCGTTCATTTTTATTAAAGTAACTATAAATACGTTACTCGTTACTAGCAACGCGTTAAGTACATGTCTGCTATCTACCTAGTACGTACGAATTATTTGTGATATTTGCTCTCATAATCAAGCACAGGGAGAAAATGCATTCGCTTTTTCCCATAGAAATACATCACAGGAAGTCAATTTCCGTCTGGCTGTTGTCTGCTTCAATTTTCGACAGCACACTAGCGCCATTTGAACCTCTAGCGTACATTCTAATAACTCTATGGTGATAGGCTAGCCGCAAGAGTAGTGTCATGCCAACCACCGCAGCGTATTCGGTTTTCCGTATTTACGCAGGCGGCATTCAGTAGCACAGGCACACGTCTCGAGTTCACTTTGTTCACCGCGACACGTCGAACTTCTTTTACGTTTCCTTCATCCAACTGAAATGAATAAAAATTATTGGATTTGTAGTGTCAACACTCGCATACACAGTCACACAAACACACACACGCACCAACATACGCACACGCGCATTGCAGATATGTGTCGGCGGGGTGGGCCTTGTTCAATTCGACGAAGTTTTATGGTTTGACGGCGTTTCAACGCAAACCACGACGCATCGATGCACGAAAAGCATTCTCATATGTGGCAGCGTCCTCTCTGTAGAACCGCGAAAACACGAAGATGACGGTCTTCGCAGCGCGGACCATTTTCGCTCCTGCATGGCACACAACAATCTGTAGGTTGCCGGCGTTCGCTTCAGAAACTGGTCAACCTGAAAGTAAAAAAAGAAGAAACAAATGCATCGGTTTCGTACGTATCCACAGGCGGTTATTGATTGGCGTTATACGGCGCACAGTATGGTTTGATTGACATACGATGGGAAGGAGCTGAGCTAGTTGGTTACACATATTTAGATAGTGGAAACAGCTGAACGCAGAGAAAAAATGTGAGGAAAGATATCCTATCTCTCCTCACATTTTTTTTTTGTAAGTTCAGCTGGTTCCACAATTTAAATTTTGACTTTGACTGACTTTGACTGACAGTTTAAGAAAAGCAGGACGTAGAGAGTCCCCGGTATCTTATTATTAATTCGCAACCAGCAATGATTTCTCCATCAGCCAATATGAACGCCAAAAAGAAAATAATCACGAGCTGGTACAAGCTTCCACGCGATTACTTCGAAATATTTTAACATGTAAATGAACAATCCTACATTTAGAACGTTATGTTTTAATACTCAGTTAAACTGTAGAAAGCTATTGTAGTCGTACTATGGCAAATCTGTAACCCACGTTAGAAATCGCATTTCCTCAATATGTGGGTACAATAGAACCCCATCGTTCAATTTGATGTTAATTTAATAAAGTTATTATTTAGACCTTGTATCTAAGGACCGCCTTTTTTCGAGTAGAAGATTAAACGGAATGTATGATCTACGCTTTGCGAATGTGAAACGTTTTAACGCAGTAGACTTAATGCATTGAGCATACACATTCACCTCAAAACCTATAACTTACTCAGTGAGATATGTGATTACGCGGTGGAGGCACATTTACTGTACATTACAGTAAAAAATCTGGCTTAGAGCCCCACATCTCAGAGCTTTGTTCTGAAGTTAAAACGTTTTCCCGGAAATAAATCGACATGGCTCGATCATATTTTTGCTGCACAGTTATTTAGTTTTCATGGCGGACAAGAATTCATTTTAACAAAACAAGCCTATACGTATAACTGAACAAACCTCTAGCGTGCCGAGCTATGTATAAAACTAAACTTGCATATTACGTTTCCGCGATATAAGTTATAACTCCATCAGACCCGCAAATCCTGTAAACCATTAAGCCATCTTGCTGAGTAGTCATACTGACGGTAAAGACGTTTTTTAGGCAGCAATATGTACACCCCTAACTATATTTCACTTTGCACATTTCGCTTGTTCACCGTGCGTCCACGTGAGGCCATTGCCTTCACAAATCGCACAAGGCCTTTAATACAATGCAGGCTTTGTACGAACTCGTTATCCCCAGTTAAAATAGCCCGGCATCCGTACGGCCTTGGTAACCTTAGTAGCCTAAATGCACTTTCATCTCCTCCGTCCTCATCCGTCAGAAAACAATCACCCTAAATTCGAGACTGCGGCGAGCGCGCTTTCTTTAAACGCGCAGGGACTCCTAAGTTGACAGTGCGGTGGGGGCTACGCTCTGGCCTGACCAATCAGCAGCCTCCCTTTCATCACGTGACCCAGCTCTCTGCGAGTGGGAGGGAGCAGGATCACGCGTGGCGCAAGACAGACGCATGGCTGACCTAACGAGCGCCTAACTTCCACCGCACTGTCATAGCTTAGTTAATGAACGGAGGATAAAGTCGAACCCTCATTTACCACTAACGCCCATTACGATTCTGTCACGACAATGGGGCACGCACGCACAAAACGCTGCAAACTGCCACTGCATACGCAAAGTTCGTTCCACAACTATATGTGGAACGCGCGAGAGTTTCTACACCAGTTTGACCAACGAGACTGGCCCATTTTCCCGCCCGCTGTAGCAAATTGACTCTCTGGTCTACCACAAAATTACTTGGTAAAACGACAACAACAACAACAACAAAAACAAGCTCGTTTGAATTGGAACCGGCCTCATCGAAGAGAACAATACACGGGTACTTGGACAAAAGGGCAGGCAGTATGCGCTGCGGGCAGTAACAATGAAACGGCAACCGTAACTAGAACTAAATCATCGCCGCTCGTGGTGAATACAAAGGGTTAAAGAACCGCGCAGTTCGTTCTAAACGCAAAGCCGTGCTCAAAATACACTGGTATGACCAGGCGACGTTTTCTATCTTTCTTTCTTTCTTTCCTACTTTCTTTTATTATGTGCATATATTTGAATCGGCTACAATGAGAAAGAAAGTTTTGACAAAGGAGGCAACACTGTGCACAATTAAAACTGCTTTACTTCGGGAGTTTGGTGGGTGAGGGTGGTGGATAAGCTAAATACGTGTGTTCTTAATGAACTGTAATTGTTTCTCGTTCATAAAGACCTTGTGACATTTAGTTTTAGTTTTCTTAAGCAATGTGCAGTAATGCCATTGGTCAGAGTTACATCGGAGGGCCTTTAGGAACAGTAAAAAACCTTATTTTGGATTAGAAAAAAAAAAAAAAAGAACTTTCCAAGTACAAGCACATATTCGATTCTCATTCGTTTTGTGTAAATGCCATGCTAAGAGCATGTGCTGGCGTTGACTTGCCCAACCTTGTTTGCTTCCCCAGTCATGTGCAGTCACTCATAAGCATTCGCTACAAAGCACAGCTAGCTTAAAGTTGCTCTCAAAAGCATCAGACACTACAAAGTTTTTTCAACAAATGCTAGTTGATGTTTAGAGCATGAACATGTTTGGATTGTTATTTTAGGTATATAGAGAACTAAAGGTAAATAATATATTGCTGAGTGCCTTTTTTGTTTTGTTTTTATATTGCTGTGTACTCTCCATTTCTACTTATGCATAGGATAGGACAGAGAACATTTTATTGTGCGTGCGCAGTGCTGAATTGCAATTTGTGTTTTCTTTTTTAACATGCCGGGGCATCAAAACGACCTAAGTATATAAAATAATTAAATAAATAAATATAAATTCAAAAACAATTGTTAGAATACAATAAGTTTGATTACCAAAACGAACATTTTGCTCATAATTAAATGTTCCAATAAAACCAATTCATACTTCAGTTAGAAAAAAAAGTGTTATTTAATAATGCACATTAATGACATTTCAATGTAGGGTTTTATTATTAAAAGTTGATGTAGGAGATATATGCCATATCATAAATCCAGGCAAACCTTTTTTTAGCTTACTCCCAAACATCTTTTTGTTCAATGCTAAGGCTAATGCAGCTTTAAATATGTACTTTTTCGGTCGACCGTGCCCTTAATGGTTGGATGACTAAAAAAGAGGGGGTAACTAAACGGGGGTTGCAATGTTTTGTTCGAATAGACTCGCTTTCCTTCTTAAACCTCGAATTTTAATAGAAATCCCGACCAACGACGCATAATAATAATCTTTATTTGCAGATAAGTTTTACCTCGAGTGACTTGCTCGGCTAGAACAAGAAAGGCGAGAGCCCGTACGTTTGTTCGTCTGCTGGCCAACCACACGGGGCCTGCAACTGGTCAGAATATAAAAGCCTAAAACCGCGTTTCGTTTTCGAACATTTTACTGCGAGGAAAAGTCATCACATCAGCATTCACCAAGCTGCTTTATTTTCTTTTTTCTTTTTTTTTTCTTTTTTTTTTTTTTTAATTCGACGCGTGTGCGAAAACAGTTCTTGAAAGCTCTCGAAAAGGGCTTTTCTCCTAAACGCGGCCGTGCTGCCTTGAAGAGACGAACACAATTTCACAATCCGTACTCGGCGGGTGTTGCTTCTCCGCAATGCTTCGGTGCAGGGTGAGAAGCGCACTCAAGAGAGCAAACTATAACCATGGCCCCCCAGATCTTCATGATATCTGAGGCCATGACATGCTATAACCCTCCCGAAGAGACCACGAACATTGAAATATATATTTCGGAGCCTCCGAGTATTGTCCATGTTCGATACAAGAAAACAAAATCGAACAGTGCGTTATTCTAAGAAATAATCAAATTCGTACAAGCCAACAGTAGCCATCCAGCAGCGTAACAGAGTGCGTGCTGCAAGTACAGTACTCAGAAAGAGGAATTTACTTTTGTCACAATGTTAATGTAGATTCATCGAATCCTGAAAAAAAAACATATATATATATATATATATATATATATATACTGGTTCGATGCTCCACCTTCCTCACCAATCGGAGAGAAGGCTTGGGCAGAAGAAAAACCTATTACGTAGATATCGATCGAAGAGACCTTGAAATCTGTTTCAGAGTCCCGAAGGGTTTCGTTTCTACAACAAAGTTGTTACGTAACCCGAGATTGCGTCAGAACTTTTTTGGTTTTTTGCCATTTTCGTGTCAATTATATAACCCGCTAATAAAACCGAAGACGCGGCGGAGTTGGCGTGCTTCGCATCCGTAATAGAATCCGGTCGATTTGAGTAATAGCAAATAAAAACAAGACGAAAAACTTCTCCGCGACAAGATACCAACGTAAGAAAAAATATAAGTTTAGAGGTGGGTAAAAGTAAAACGCGGAGAAGACTTGCAGTTTCGTCCAGAGTCGTTTCACTACAAGTCGTTTTAAATCATGCCGGAACTACGTTATCGGTCCTTTTATGTGTTTGTTGTTTCTAAATACGTTCAACGACGACATGTGTGAAGGAACGCGGATCGCCGATCGAAGCAAAAATGGCGTTCCCGGATCTGATACTTTTTTTACACTTTGTTTCAATTTAAGCATAGACTGATGCCAAACGGTGTGGTGCACCATATCTGGGCCCGCGAGGCTACCAGAGCCGATCAGGTAGCGATGAGGTCACTGTACTTCCCTCTCTGTGTACGTACCAAGGGCGACAAATTCAATACGAAAAAGCACTCGCGTAGTTTCAGTTGTTTTTCTGTCAAAACTGAAACACTAATTGACTATCAATGCCAAAAACTTTGATCAAAACTCGATATTCGACAGGTTCGACGAACCTTCGAACTCTTGGCGAAATTCTACCAAGTTCGACTAATCAACAGTGTCTGACGACCTCAACACAAGCAACTTCGATCTTTGGCGAGAAAAAAAGATAATTAAGCAGTAGTGTGTTAAAGATTTTAGGGAATATTGAAAAATATTTGCGCAATATAAAAGCAAACCTGGAAGATTTTAATGGAATTTGGTTATGTTTTCTTAAAACCAATATTCCCGATAAATGTTGTACTCTTCCGCCAGGCGGCGTCAGCTGTTCTAAATTTACGCGCATGCGCATAATTATTTTAGATTAACACTGAAGCGTAATAGTCAAATTTTGAACGAACTTTTATCGAACTTTTAATTTAAATTTCGAGGAAGTCGCACCTGGGCCAGTCGAAACCTCGGCGGGTTAACGACCTTTCTAGTCAACGAAAAAGAGTCAGATTCTATTCTGCGTTCGAAACAAAATTGAATTGAATTGAACAACTAGCCGGGCGTTGGAATGCTCTGTTGAAAATAAAAGTGAATTAAATTGAATTGGATTAAATCGAACTACTGACTGGGGTGGAAGGCGTTCCCCCAGTCAGTCAACTTAGGCGATAAAATTTCGTGTACGTCAAACATCTGAGTAAAATGATAAAAAAAAAGGTGTTACCCTGTTCGCGCGAAAAATACCGCGCACTTTAAGTGCTCGAATGCGAGACACCCAAGAGCTCATGCAGGTGATGTCATTTATTTATTTATTTATTTTTAATGCCGCTTTTTTAAATTGTACTTTATCGATGCATGTCCTTGAGGTCCCATATTCTAGAGGAAATTTCGAAGCAATTACCGCTATCGTCCGTGCTTCAAGCGATGTTTGATAGCACTCTAATTTAACAGAAGGCCCTGAATAAGGTGAGCAGTATTGACAAATAAAATAAAATATTTGCCTAGTGAGAGAAGCTTACCTTAAACTGGAGAAGAGCTTTCTGATGACGCCTGTGGCACGACAACGTACCCGCTCTTTTTCTGAAAAACAAGAAAAGGACGTGATGGAAACAGGTTAGCATGTTGAAAGCTCGCGAACTTTAAGAGGTACGACCACGTATTGCAAGAATCGAGGTAAGACAACGTAATGTAATATAAAGATGAAACCTGTGAAAACGTTTCGTTACAACGGGGAAAAAAGTATCAAGCTTGCAGGGATTTTAATGCGCAACTTTCTAGATGCAACCATGTTCTTTTCAAATTAAAACATCGTGGCGGTTGAGGTAAATACAGCAAGTTTCCAGCACCCGCTCAGCCGAAAAGTCTGCACGTCGTACAAACCTTCAGACGGTCCAAATTCTACTGCAGACAGAACCCCAAGACGCGGCTATAGCATATCAAAGGAAAGCATGATAAGCATAATTTCTTGCGTATATAGGTTCTCTCTCTCTTTATTTGATATTTAGAAATCTATCCTCGTCGCTACTGAAGCCCCATAAGCCTCTCCCCTGGCTGCGCCACTGCATCAGGAGTCTCTGTCTTCCTCGCATATTTTTTGCCTTGTGGGCCGAACGTGACGTCAACGGGCGAGATTGATTGCTAGCTCAGTGCGTCCGGCTGTCGGTGGCCATCGAGTTCGCACGTGTAGAGCAAATTTTCCGCGTTAGTTTGGAAGAAATGGCAAGAGCGAGCGCGTCGCTTTGATCGACGCTCAAGCTCCGTGCTCGCGCTCGCCAATGACACGAACGGTTAAACCGCAGCCACACTGCACATACGTCCGACAAAACACACGCAATGTTCGCTGCGGACACGACGACTGAATTACATGTGCGGACAGGCCTCAAGCATGGTCAAAGCATGTTTGCTCTATGTGTATGCTCGAAACATGTATGCAGACAATTTTTGCATTACCAATGTGACAAGATCCGTCACACATGGAAGATGGATGGATGGATGGATATTAATGGCTGTACCCTTCGTAACGGGCGGTAGCTTGCGCCACCTAGCCTAAGTCTAAAAAGTCTACGAGTCTGAGAAACTCTAAAAAAGAAAACACGCCTCGGACATTCTCTGAAGAGGCAGTCTATTGTATGTTGCATAAGCAGTATATGACCGCGGCTTAACCTGTCCCCGACAGTTTTCCGGGCGGCTGTTCGCCAAAGTCAAATGCCGTATGTAAATCAGAAGCAGCTCGCCTACAATAGTGTAGCTATATGGTCCTCGTCCCACGCGATTCCGCGCGATCGATCATGTGACACATGTCAGTCGCCGCCGCCGCCACCGCGAATTCCCGGAACCGAAAGCGACAAACCGCGGGGCCGCCGAGCGGACGTCTTCCCGAGGCCGACCGGTCCCTTGGAATGAGTCCAGTCGAGCGACACCGGCGGTTCCCCGCCCGTAGCAGACAACCCGGCGCCGCTGTTGTATACGGAGCAGCTCGGATGACGAATTGCATGCTCGCGACACGGCGGTTAACTTCCAGCCACCAGCCCGCCCGCCTAATCGAAATATCTACCGCCGTAGGACAAGACGGATAGCGCGAACTCTTACCGAACCTCAAGTTTCGACAGGTTCGGCGATCCTTCGAAGTTTGGGCCAAGTTCGACGAAGTTCGACTTTTGAACAATGTTGTCTGCTTTCTAAACAAATAAGAAGAAAAAAAAATGCCCGAGTTTAGACGGTTTGTCAATTGCAAGGAAGGTGTAATAACACTTTATGTTGGTGTTGTTGTCGTTTTGGGGGGAATTAGCGGAGGTAATTCCCCGCTAGATTTAGCGAAAATATTGAGACGTCACGTCACATGACAAGATGACGTCACGTGATACTGTGACGTCATGCGATGAGACCGAAACGGGCGAGGAATTCGGTCCGTAGAGAGTTCCCACACGTAGCTATCTAACCGTAGCAAATATTTGAAGAAGAAAACTGCGTTATATACAGTACTTTGTTTTATATTTTACATAACATATAACACTTCGGCTTTTATTGATAAAGTGAGTTTTTTTTTTAATGCTAAACAATATACACCCACAAAATGTTGTGCTTCCCTCTCCGTTAGGTGGCGTCAGATGGTTTCCAATTTCAATTTCATAGCATGCGCATAATATCCGGTGGTCAAACTTAAGTCGAAATATTTGTCAATCTTTGCGTTCGAAGTTCGAATAAAGTCGAAACTGTTCGAACTCGAATCTCGGCAGGCTCGCGACGTATCCCAATGAAAAGACCACCCCTACCCAAAAAAAGAAGAAAAAAAATTAGCGTTACGTAACAAAAGCAAGAAGACCAGAAAAAGACGACGCCAGAGTCAAGGCCGCAGGTGAAACCCGTGCACACGCTTCTATAGGGACCGTGCACTCCTTTTACTGTCAACTGCCTTGCACCGCTTTCCTCCCTCCTCTTACTTTTCACTCTGCATTGTTTTTTTCTGTTTCGTGTTTTTGTTTTGTGTGAGTTTACGAGGGGTGCTATTACGACCATTACACGGTCCCAGCAACTTCATATTTTTTTGTTGCCTTTTTTGTGTCACTTTTGTTTCTTTTTCCGGCGGGGGAGGTAATTTCGACACAAGGTCGGCCGATTCTCGGTCATTTTTATCATCAGGACGCTCCCAACTGTGAGGCTACGTCCGGTAGGGTGAAAAAAGCACTTCTGTTTATATATTTTAACGAGCGTTTGTCCGCTCCTGTTCTTTGGATGAGCGTTAACCAAAATTGAGACCCAGCTTCATGTCCCCTGTTTCATTCTTCATGTTGCGACAGTCTGGAGTTTGTACCGTATTTTGCGGGTATAGCCGTTATGAAGGAGTTTTAGTGGATCGTTCCAATAACTCCGATAACAATATCGATAAGATGCGTGCTCAAAGGCGTCATTAGAATATCCGCTATCATCATCGGGGTTATCGAAAACATCTATTTAAACTCCCTATAGGGAGTATTCACTGGACGCCATATATGGGGGTGCTGTTTAGAGCGCATGCTCAAAACGAGCTCACATCAATAGGCTGCTAAGACCGGCAGCCTTGATGGCGCGGAATGCACGTTGCAAAAGAACTGTGGAAGCTCGCCGTCAGCACGCGCTCAGCATTTGTGCACACAGCTATGGCCGCCAGTGAATACTCCCTATTAGCGCCGAGATGTTTCGGTGACGCCCTCTTATGGTTTCCCTCCGTAACGTCACAACTGGGATTGACCTCGCCGTGACGTCACCAGTTGTTATTTTGGCTACTTACCATCGGGTGCGACGACGAGTTCCATGGTGCGTTGAAAAAGCACAGCGGAAGCTAGGAGCCATCGCAATCCGAAACTAACACCGTCAAAGTTGACAATCTGACAATGCTCATATGCCCATGGTTTGGCCAATCGTGGAAAGCTGACCACAGCGACGCTTTTGGCCGCGCACATCGCTAAAAGGGGTATTCCCTGGCGGCGATGGCTGTGTACGCGACTGCTGAGCGCGTGCTGATGGCAAGCTTCTATACGGTTCTTTTGCAACGTGCATTCCGCACCATCAAGATTGACGGTCTTAGCCGCGTATTACTATGAGCTCGTTCTGAGCATGTGCTCTAAACAGCGCCCTCACTTATGGCGCGCAGTTGGCGAGGTGTCGCAGTGGAACTCGTGGGCGTTTTCTGGTTTCCTGTACGGCAGTGACGTCACATAACGTGGCGGCGCGCGAGACTGTGACGTCACTGGAAGCACTTCCCACTAAATTTATCGGACAATTATTTTCCGTTAAATTTGGAGGGGGGAATGTGACGTCACGTCTTTTTTGCTGTCCCGTGTATATTGACCGACACAGGCGTGTAAAAAAAAAAGAAAAAGCTCTTGAGAGTTATAATGTAGCCAAACAGTACTGCGAGTATTGTTTGACGTATAGAATATTAAAAGCACCGCGTTCCGGAAACGTCGTACAAAGTGCACACCTGCGCGTGCAATTGTACTGGATCTTTATACAACCCCGTTCGCAACCGCTTTGCGAACGCGGATCCGCTTCCAGTCTGAATGAGCGGTAACAGTCTTCATTTAAGTTAATGTAACCTCCACGTTATTTGGTTAAAATGCAAACTATTAGCACGCTTTACATCTTTGGAGACTTTTTTTTTTTAATGATATTGCAAGAGGTATCAGATACCGGCATCTATGGTGTTCTATTAGAATTCAGCCTCGCTGCATTTTAATCGACCTTGTGATGCTGCACACCTTCCAGGGTCGTCTTCAAAAGAAAAAAAAAAAAAAAAGTTAGCTTCTGCGCCGTCACTCTCCAGTTCCCCACACTCGCTCAACTTCCAATCCAAATTAAATCGAAATAAATCCCTTTGATTCGCAAAACAGGCCAAACATACGAAAAAACAAAACAAAAAACAGTCTGCTTTTTGTCGTTCTCTTGCTCGTGACTTCCGAAACAACTTGGGCAACACAACACCAACTGCGCTCCACACCTGCCAACAGTCGCACCACCCGCAGCAACGAATCGCCAGTCGGCTTCGTCACTTGCACGGTGGCAGCATCTGCCTTCATTAAAAGCCACCCGCCTCCGATCCACGAGCCGGCACGATGCCCCCCCCAAACAACATCGGAGTAAGCCCGGATGTCCAGAACGGAACAGAAGGAGGAGAAGGCAACGCCTTTTAATTAGGGATTTCCGGTGCGAAGCCACTGGCCGAGTTGCTCATCCCGTTGACACATTAGCTCACTTGCTCGAATCAGACTCCCTCTCGAGCACAGGCGGCCTCAGCTAAGCTGACAGTGCGATGGGAGCTACACTCTTGGCGTACCAATCAACTGCTCTTTTCTCATCACGTGACCCCACTCTCTGCGTGTTGGTATGAGCGGAAGCATGATCACGTGACTAAAGATGCACGTATGACTTGCCTAACGAGCAGGTAGCTTCTACCGTACTGGGAGCTTGAAGGTGCACGGAGTATAATTGCCACGCGTCGGTCCAGCAGAGAGGAACCAGGCACCGCCGTAGAGGTCCTGTTATGCCCCCCGGCGTAATGGCCCCCTTCTTTTCAAATTTGTTCGTCGGAGGGTTCAAAGGTTGAAAAGCTTCGGAAGTTTGGGACCAGCCCGTTCCCCTTTATGCTTCCTTCTTCAACGTGTGGTTGAACGGGTTTCCATTGTTGGGAGGTGTGCTCCTTTGACCGGAGACGGTTGGCCGACTGGCTTTGTTCACGGGGGCTAACTTGCCCGGTCACGCTCAAAGAACGGGGCAACGTTTCAGGAGCCACGCTGAATCGACCGTGGGGGCTGGGAGAGTCGTATGTGTTCTATAGGGTGAAGAATACACTTCATCCCTCTAGTCTTTGTAATGGTCCCAGAGAATACGACCCTTCGAGTTTGCCAGAAACATCTTGGAGGGTATGCACTTCAAAAAGAGCCCGTGAGTTCTCTTTCCGGCAGAACCCGGAGGCAGTTAATCACAGCAAACATCGAAGCAATTCCAGCGAATGACGAAGCTGGGATTACGAATAGACAAATAGAAATGCGATGTGTGCAAAGGACAACGAGCCTGACGTTTCACTTGCTCCTAGTCCCTTGGCAAATCGCTTGTTTTCTTTTTTTTTTTTTTTTTAGCTAACTTTTATTTTGAGTTTCGATATTCGTGGGGGTAATTCTCTATCTCTTTGTGATTGGCTGTAATTATGCTCTCCAGCAAAGCGAACTCACAGACCTTTCTGAGTGCATGTAGCTGTCTCGCTGTCTTTGTGGTGGAACGATGTACAAGATGCGTACCGAATTGCGCTATAGCAGGGGTGGCCAAACCGCGGCTCGCGAGCCGCATGCGGCTCTTTGCTTGTCCAAGTGCGGCTCGCGGATCCCTCGTAAGGGGACCCCCTTTCGCCCCCTTCCGCGTTTCCCCAGGAAAAAAAAGAAGGAAAGTATTTCAGAATAAAGCACACTGCAGCTTGCAGTTTGACAGCCTTGTACTCCCGTACGTACAGTCGTACAGCCTTGTGCCCCCATACGTACAGTCAGACTCTGAACAAAAGTTACGTTTGCCCTGCTCCCTCCCTTCCCTCCCCCTCCCCCTCCCCCTCCCCTCCCCTCCCCTCCCTCCCCCCCCCCCCCCCCCCCCCCCCCCCCCCCGCGGCTCTTAGAAGTTCCGTGGTTTTGTTTGCAGCTCTTAGGCCAGGCCAGCCTGAATTAGAACGGAAGGGAAGTCCTTCGGTTGTCCTGACTCCGGGGGAGCTTCGTAACCTTCGACAACGCTTCGGCGTCTTGAGAGCGTGCACGCGCAGTCAAAGCACGGCGGAAGGCAAGGAGCGCGTGCCGCAGGCCGGGCATGTAAAGGAAACGCCCCAAAACTCTCATCCCGTCGGCGACAACTGGCCAAGCGTGCAACCAAAAGAGTCGCCGTTGTCTCTCCACGATTGGTCAAATGCTCACTACGATGTCTTACTTTGACTTTCGTCAATGGAAATAAGAGCAAAAGTAGACTGTCAACTTAGAACCGTTTCGGTTTAAGATGGTGTTGACCACAAACTTCCACCGTACTTTCTACAGACACCATATCGACCTTGTCGTCCCCAACTGATTACAAGTAGTCAGGATCACAGCTCATGACGGCACGGTAAGGTAAGGCCTGATCGTGACGTCAAGAATGAGAATCGTAGGAGGGCGAAACCGAACCCTCTCAGCGCTATAATCGCTAAAATCGGTTCCCAGCTTTTAGCTCGTTCTTGGCTTCGGTTCCGGTCGAGCGATGACTTCAGTTTCTTGCAGCCAGAACGAGCAATCAGCACGGAATCCTTTGTTCACGCTCATTATCGGAACACGCGGTGAATGTTTGGTCTTCGTTTGAGGAACAATGAAACTTCCTCGCTTCGTCTGTGTGTGCGTGTGTCCGTTCGTCAACAGTGTGCGGCGAGGCGACGACATTTGTTTGCCTTAGTTCCACACAATCGGGGCCAGGGTACGCAAGCCGGATCCTCACTCTTCACAACACACGACCCATAAAGAAAGCAAACAAACGAACATACATTCATATCCGCGTGAGAACGACGTTCAAGCGCGCATTGTTACGAGACGTCAGTTTCAAAGCTTTTGGGAGGACAGGAGAGGCCCCAAAGGCAAACGTTTTTTGTGTTTGTCTTTTTGTCCTTCTGGGAGACCACGAGGACCGATAGCAAACACCGAAGACGCAAAAATCTGCATTTTGTTTCCAAGCCCGCGGTCATCTGTCTTTTGTTTTCGAGTGGGCTGACAAGTCAGGGATCAAGCCGAGTGGAACCACAAGCATGCAAACTTGTTTTGTTTTGTTTGTTTTTTTACATTGTGTGACAGGGCGCTAGGGGATTTTGGAATAGATGCGCATTTGAAAAAGCAGTCAGAAGGAAGCGAAGATGGCAAACTGCTTTGAGTTGTTGTGTGGCTGTATTCAGTGCCGGATTAAGGCATTTGGGGGCCCTGGGCTGAGGCTTTTATGAGGCCTCTACCTATGATAATGGTGGTGGTGATGATGGTGGTGGTGGTGGAGGTAACGATGACGACGGGAATATGTATATTTTTGGACTTGGTAAATCTAGATATGTTTCATCGTATGATTATTGTCGAGCCTTGTTTATATCTGTAGATTCAATGGAATTCAGGTTTTCCTTGTTGGCATTGAGGCGGATGAGATTGTTTAGAAGCTACTTCGCAAATTATTAACCCCTTTAGAAATTTATAATACAGTAATTTTGAGGTACAAAAATGAAATAAAAAAAAACATTGCGGAAAAATATTAGGATTTGTTCATATCCAGCAACTTAACCACAAAAACAAAACAAAAAAAAAACAAAAAAAAACACTAAATTGAATTCCGTTTAAAATGTTGGCTCCGTTCATGAATTAGTTTGACTAGAATTACAGCTAGATTCATAGAGTACATGCCCGGGCCAGTTTATACAAATTGGTCAATATGTCAACTTGTAGCACAGGTGACCCTTTTGCTAACATGTTGAGTGACATCATTAATCACACACGAATTGAGTTATGCAGCATCCGAAAAGGTACCTGCAAAATTCCCATTCTAATTTCACTTCCCCTAAATGGCATGCCTCGCAAATCGACAACTGCCACGAAAATCTAGAGTCCTCATTCTTGTAATTGTTCGAAATTATTGGAAGTGTTTTAACTTCTAACTAGCCCTCTGTTAATTAATTACTGGTGTGAAACGTGAAGGAAGTGACATAGGCAAGAAAGCAATGTCGTTGGTTGAAGCAGTCTTTATCGGGATCAAACTACTTCGTAAACGCTCTTCTAATAACTGAGCCCTCGTTTCGCAAACAAACACAGACTTCCACATTTAAAGCATAGGAGAAACTGCGTGCGATTCTATCAACCGCTGTCGTTCGGGCACATTTGCATTTAAAGAATTTATTATGAGAATCGAGAAGATGTTTTCTTTTTGTATCTACACGCTGTCTTTCTGAATGGGAAAAATGTTATCGCATCAGATTTAGTACTAATCTTGTTCTTTTTAAATGCAGTAGTTTAGACCTCGGCGGCCATTTTGTTCTGCGACTCAACGTTAAAAAATAAGAGGTTATACATCAGAGGTTGGTGAAATCATTGCAGTATTCGTATCAGTCGCTGGAAGGAAGAACGTTCAGTTGCACTGGCAGACCAGATATCGGCTCTAGAGCACTTCCTTGCAGTCCTCTTTGTTGGTGGCTATAGAGACGGTGTCCGGACGAGTTACGGGCAGCTTTTCGCTTGTTCCAAACTTATCGTTCTGGAATAAACTCCATGTGGAGTTTCGTGAAAAGGTTTAAAACAACATGCCTGAACCACCTGCGTAGCTTGCTTAACTCTTGCTTAACTTCCTGCCCACAACTGTCCGTAAAACACGCTAAGGGGGCCCCAGTACAAAAGAAAGCTCCATAACCGTCCTTCAATCAAGCTCCAATGAAAAAAAAAAAAATCTATCAAGGGGCTTGGGAGGCCGTGTTAAATTTTGTTGTTCTGGCACGCTCTTGTACAACGAGTTCACAAGCGCCAGCCGATCTAGAGACGGGAACTTTATGGCACCCTTGTTTCCTTGTTGAGGAAAAGAGGGGGATCAGTGGCCTAGCGGGCTAAACCGCACACCCAGCTCGACGCGCGTGAAGCGAAAGCTCGCGCTGCAGAACCCAGGGATCCTGGGCTCGAGCCCCACACCTGCCCGTTTCGATCTGGATGAGCATCGTATACCGGCGCACGGTCGTGTATTACTACTGCGCGGTGCGCGTTAAAGACCCCAGGCTAGCGGTTGTACTGCACTGGCTAAATTGCTCATCTACAGTGTGTGACTCGTCGCAACTTTAATGGCTGACCAACTACGCGCTGTATAAATATCCCCACAACCCCCAATTTTTTTTTTTGAAAAAAAACGAGAATGCCATTGCGCCAGAGGCCCTTCGAAGTGCTTTTTCTGCTTTCTGCCTAAACTTTCATAAATAAAAAGAAAAAAAAAAAGACTAACATTTCTAAATTTTCAGGGGCCAGCACGGGGGCCCCCTGACAGCCTGGGGCCCAGGGCTGCAACCCCCTTAGCTCGTACCTTAATCCGGCCCTGGCTGTATAGCAGGATGTCAGTATAGCCTAACCGGAATCGTAGATTTGGTTTGTACATAAGCTTGTGTTTGCTTGTGAAAATATTTTCACTAACAAAAGGAGGAAGGGTTTTCCTGAAGAAATCTGAATGACAAATAAAGCATTACATAATACTGTTTGTTTTGCCGGTGTCTTCCTTGAGGGAGACCAGTCTGAAGAGCAAAAGCAGCACCCAGATGCATTCACAGGTAGCTTCCTAACTGTTAAGCATGTCAAGCAGTGCAAAATGTATTAACATTTATTTGTAGCAAATATAGATGTGTAATCTGTATAAGTCAATGCACTAAAATTCAGCCAAAAGTGTTTTGGACATAGTTTCTAAATGAAAAAGACCTTGTTAAAATGGCCAAAACGGTAACAGTGGGCTGCGACCAGGCGAGTCCTTCGGCAAGCACGTTATCACAAAAGAACCATGGCTGTTCGTTCCGGAAGTGCTAAAATTCGTCATAAGTAAGCAGGGCAGCAGTCAATGAACAAATATAAACAACTGCATCGTTCAAACGGCACCACAAAACAATACTAAAACCAGCCGCTCATTCCGCCTGCAGAGCTGTCTGAGCGGTTCCCGCAGCTCTACGCTGCTAGCAGCAGCGCCCTCACGTACATACCTCGGCAAACCTCACTCATGATTGCCCTCACTCACCCTCACTCACCCTCATCTTCACAGGTGAGGTGAGGGTGAGTGAGTTTCTGAACCAGCAAAATTCATGAGTGTGAGGGTGAGTGAGGGCCGTGAGGGCTGTGAGGGCGGTGAGGGCCGTGAGGGCTGTGAGGGCGGTGAGGGCCGTGAGGGCCGTGAGGGCGGTGAGGGCCGTGAGGGCCGTGAGGGCGGTGAGGTCCGTGAGGGTCGTGAGGGCCATGAGGGCCATGAGGGCCATGAGGGCGGTGAGGGCGGTAAGAGGTATGAGGGCCATGAGTGCGTGAGGGGCGTGAGGGCAGTGAGTGGCGTGAGGGCCATGAGTGCGTGAGTGGTGTGAGGGCGGTGAGTGCGTGACGGTGTGAGGGCCATGAATGCGTGAGGGCAGTGAGTGGCATGAGAGGCGTGAGGGCCGGGAGGGCGGTGAGTGCAAGAGGTGGTGTGAGGGCCGTGAGGGCGGTGAGTGCGTGAGGCCCCCTTCAGATCGAGCATCTTTCTCAGCAATTTTGGTGTTAATGGCGGGTTGTTCTCAAGCTTTCCCTAGATCGACACGAATTGCTGAGATCGGGTCCGGCTCGAAAGCAACTCGGAGCAATTCCAGTACGTTTGAAGCGGCTGCATCTAATCAGGGACGCAAAATGTTTACGTGATACCTCGTGCCGGTGATGATGACACCGAAAGACTTGGTTCTCGTTTGAAATCGATCGTTTTTTGGAAATAAACTGTTTCAGAAAGGTGCATTAGTATTCTTAACGAGATTTAAATGCATAAAAACACGTTTATAACGCGTAATTGTGTCTAAATAGTGCAAGAAAAATAAAATGTTATGATGACGATGGCAAATTGCAGCAATTGGTTGCTGCGTGTGATCGCGGGCGGCGCGTGTTGCTGGTGTTGCGACGTAAAGTTTTTGGGCGAAATTGCCCCATCTGAAGCTGGCCTGAGTGGCGTGAGGGCCATGAGTGCGTGAGTGGCGTGAGGGTGGTTAGTGGCATGAGGGCGGTGAGTGGCGTGAGGGCGGTGAGTGGAGTGAGGGCCTTGAGGGCGGTGAGGGCCGTGAGGGTGGTGAGGGCGGTGAGGGCCGTGAGGGCGGTGAGGGCCGTGAGGGCGGTGAGGGCCGTGAGGGCGGTGAGTGGCGTGAGGGCTATGAGTGCGTGAGGGCCGTGAGTGCCGTGAGGGCCGTGAGGGCCGTGAGGGCGGTGAGGGCCGTGAGGACGGTGAGGGCTATGAGTGCGTGAGGGCCGTGAGGGTGGTGAGGGCGGTGAGGGCCGTGAGGGCGGTGAGGGCCGTGAGGGCGGTGAGTGGCGTGAGGGCCATGAGGGCGGTGAGGGGCGTGAGGGCCGTGAGGGCGGTGAGGGGCGTGAGGTTCAGTGAGGGTGAGTGAAGGGCTGAAGGTGAGTGTGACTGTGAGGGTGAGGGTGAGTGAGGGGCTGAAGGTGAGTGTAGCTGTGAGGGTGAGGGTGAGTGAGGGGCTTAGGTGAGTGTGGCTGTGAGGGTGAGAGTGAGTGAGGGCGACCTAAAATGCCGACCTCTGCGAGTCACGTACCGCGCGGAACAGTCATCGCGAGAAGGACCCTTCCTCCGCCGCCGCAGTGCACACTTCCCCTTCTAGCCCACTGTATTACTGCGTGGCTCACGTTAAAGACCCCAGGCTAGCGGTTGTACCGCACTGGCTAAATTAATTGCTCCTCTGCAGCTGAAAGACAAGTCGCCAGTTTAGGTAGACCGACTTCAGGCTGCATAAACATGCACACAAACACAATTTACTCTTTCCGGCAAGCAGGCAGGGGAGGCAATGGCGCCACTTTCCCAGAATCCCAGAAGGACGCCTGAACGCCGATCTCTGGCTTGAAGGGTGGTCTCATGTTGGTCTCATACCTCCCACCATATATAATTCTGGCGCTGGTGACAACACACAATCATAAGTGCTCAATTTTGTGATCAGAAATGTTAGGATTTTTCCCATGCACGTTTTGTTGGGTAGCAATCTCAAGAGTGAGAAAAACAAAATGTTGTGAGTAACCATGTCGATTTCGTGTGGGACCAAATGGCGGATGTTTCGGGGACACTATTAACTCCTGAGGGAAAAAAAATAATGGGAATCTGCGGTGTTGGTCGGTTTTGTTTTCCGAGGAAAATTTCAGGTTACGCAAACGTTGGAATCCAGTTGGTTTTATGCGCATCTAATATGACCCTCTTTACGTCTTCCCACTATTCATTCCAACAAGAGCTGACGTTTTGACGTCTTCGCGCGGTGTCGTCTCCTCTTCAACCTCAGATTCTCGGCGCACTCTCCCCTTGTCAGGGAAGTTAAGAATCACTCGACTGCACTGAATGTGACCCTTGGTACCGAGCAAAGCACATACTATACGAGTACGAGGGTAAACCTGCATCAGCAATCCCGCCTGCGATGCGGTAACAATGACTATGGGGAGAGCAATTTCGTCCGCTTCTTGCACATGGATCGCGTTGATGTCAGAACGCCGAGCTCTTATTGGTTTATTGAAAAAAAAAAGAGTGGTTAGACATTGAGGCATCTAGCATTGAGGTCTACGCGCTATCCTTCCAATCAAAGCCAATCGTAGCTCGGCGTCGTTTTGACGAACCCTGCGCAAGAAGCAGACGACCTGCTCTTCGCATAGCAAACGATCTGTTTCCAGAGTCACAGACGACCTGCTCTCCTCATAGCAAACGATCTGTTTCCAGAGTCACAGTTACGCAGTTACGCTGGTAGCACATCATACAAAAGAGAATGTGTTCGCTACAGATATGATGGTAGAACTGTCTGCGGACGGTTTTTGTATACGACCCATATGACCGTCAGGCAAAGAAGAAACAGGCCTCAGACAATAGGGAGTTTTAGGGAACCGTTTTTGCACATCCTAATTCAGTACGACGGGCCCTCCGGTACGAACTGCGCATGCGCTACTGCAGATGACTCACACATGTACAGTTCGTGCCGGAGGTCCCACCGTACCTCATCGGACGTGTGAAAACGGTTCCCTAAACTCCCTATTGTCTGTAGACTGTCTTTCGTATAGGGTGTAAGAGCAGTGTGACCTCGGACCTGGTACGTGACTTACTCGCCAATCAATGTTCATTTGGCTCACTAAATGTGCTATCCCATACTAGCGGATGATCTCAAGAGTTCCTTACAGCACAAACAAAGGCAAGGAACTTTCTTTTTAACGATGAAATTTTGTTTTTTGTGCTGAGGTAGATGAGGGGTCTGCGTGCTCACCCGAACAGGCGCCGAGGATGCGTCCGTCCGCCAGCGGCTGAGGACGACGGCGAACAGGAGTCCCGCCATGGCGCAGATGGACACCACGGCGGTGACCACGGTGGTGCCGCTGCCACCCGCCGCGCCCCAGCGGGACGACGGGGATGAGTGGTGCCTCGAGTGCTTCTGCAGGTGGCCCGCGTGGCTGCGCCCGTGCTCCGATGCTTCCGCCAGGTCTGCAGGGAAGCAACGCGCCGGCCTCGCGCGTCAGAACTTTCGCACACGTTGACCGAGATCCCAGCAAATATCCCGCGGTGTGTGTGTGTGTGTGTGTGTGTCGCGCTTCGCGAGGAGTTGGGGCCCCGCTAAATTTAGCGGAGAATAGCAGTGTCACGTGACACGGTGACATCAGAGGGCCGTGAAGTCACGGAGAGACGTGGCGTTATGCGAGGTCACAACTTCCCCGGTAAATTAAGCGGGATGAGATTTCTCGGTTATCATCTGGCGGTGATATATAGTGTCCCGTGACGTCTTGGTGCAACGTGACCACGTCAGGGGACCTCACAGCGTCATCTGACATTGCGGCGTTGCGTGACGTTATGGCGTCAGGCGTCGTCACAGTCCTATACATCGAGACAGTCCGATAGGATATACGACTCAATGAACCTGTGTGGAGTCATGTGTGCAGCAGTTCACTTGCACTACAAGGCACGGAACAGCCACTTGTTACCCCACGAGGAAGGCTTAACGTTTCACGAATTGTGATGCCGGATAAGTAAAGGATAGGTGTAGCGAACACATCGTGGCATTTCACGCTCCGATTTGTTTGTAATTATTTTCACGGTTGTGTTCTGCGTTGGCTTTCAAGTCGACCGCGATTGCGCTCGATTGTTCCAGGCTCCAGCCAAGTTGTGTTTTTAATTAAAAAAAAAGTTCATTTAAACGCAATTTATACCCTTTAAAAGTGATCCCTCAATTTCCGCATGATGGCGTTATAGAAGTGTCATGTCGTCGCCCTGTCGACATCCGCTCGTAGACTTCCGAGGCATCATTTCTTGCCAAAATTTCCCGCCATAAGCAAAAAGAAAAAAAAAAAGAAAAAGAGGGCATTTCTTCAAGCCTCGAATTCAACGTCGAGAGAAGACGGTAAAACAGCGCATCATATTTTTCCAGGTTGTCCCAGACCACTCGAAGCGACGCAGATAACAGCAGCATGCAGCAGCATGCACTAGAGTAGACAACGGATGACCTGTAGTAGCGCTGTTTGCTCGAGCGGTGCACCCTCGTCCGGTATCTGACGACAACACTCAGGATCGCACAGCTGACGCATGCGGCGCGCACTGTCTATACGAAACGACACTTTCTTCTTCTCGCTCCTCCCGGCCTTATCGTTCCAAGGCCGCGAACACACGTGCGCACGATATCCAGCGCTCGAATATCCGAACAAATAGAAATACCCTTCTCCGTCTTGTCGTGTATCTCTGTGAACCCATTTCTGGAATTCTTTGTAAAAGAGCGGTGGCGAAAAAAGACAACAACCCGTGGAGGGTTAGGTCGGTCGGTGCTCGATACGAAGACAATAACGGTGTTGACGTTGCGTACGCACATATACTGAGTGTTTGTAAGGAAAGATAACCGTGTTTTTCGACCAGCGCAAAGAGACTATACGCATCGTACTTGAAGCTGAAACTTGCTGAGAATGCAGCCTTGGCGGTGTTGATAGAATTCAAAAGATTGATAACATGACGTTCCAGCAGCATCAAAAAATAAAAGTGAAGGACGGAAATTCTTTATGAACCTGAGTCCATATAGTCTAATTTCGTCAAAAAAACAAAAATGACATTGTGGGCGCTTGTACTTTCCATGACGAGCGCCCGGCACATTACATCCCTGCTTACAGTCGACGTTACTGCTCACCAGCCCCGAATGCGCACACTATCTCACACAAAACTTTTCGGCAGTTTTCGTAGATCGTTTCCGCCGTCAAGCAACGCTCTCCGGATCAAGGCTAGAGGGCCGCGCATGCGCAGTAGGGGCGTCTTCGTTGCGGACGGCGCAGCGGAAAGGACCGGCGTAAACGCCTTACGAAAACTCTGCGGCCAAGTTATCTGGAAAGTCATCTTCCATCCTCGGAGAATCGGGCAAATACACGCACGGGACGTCTACTTCGCACGACCCAACTAAACACACATTATAAAAAAAGATATTCGTAAATGTAATGAAACATATAAAAAAAATCAAGATACATGATTGCTCTAAATGGCAATCAAGAAACTTTCATTGCGGTTCTCTTCCGAAGAAGCTCGTCCTTCAAAGCGGCGATTACAGCTGGCTTTAGTATATATACGCGTCTGCAGAAAACAATGATCGAAGAGTTCGTGTAGGGAAAAGAAAAAGAAAAGTAATTCTACTTTTTGAAACAGGAACTCTCCATTCTTTATTTCCTTTTCGAAAATTCTCATTCCTGCAAACACGCTCGTTCTTCAAGAGCGCGCGCATGAGCGTGACGTGCGCTGTCAAAAGTCAAATAATTAAAATCCATAAACTAGATCTCAAAGGAAGATATACATATACACAGGTATATTCACACAGTCTCTCCAGGGAGACCTCGGAGAAGGAGCGGCGCATCCCCGGCCCTATCCGTCTTCCAATTAGACCAGCGCCGAGTCGTGACTTCTTGTTACCGATACGAATTCCCACCGTCCGTATATCGTCTAATTAAATCAGCAGCTGCCCGTTTTCAGTCTATTTACGGGAGCGAACTATAGAAAGAAAGATAAAAAAAAATAGAACGACGTGAGAGCGGAAGAACTTGTTGCGAGACCCTTTTCTTTTTCTACCCGCTCTCCATCTTTGAGCTCGTCTCCGACAAAAACAGCGTGGAGAGCGCCACATTAATGCGCGAAATGTAAAACGAGCACGCTTAATTGGAGCGTTGCTCGACTGTGTGTAATATATACACGGGCATTGATGTGTATATTCAGTGCGCGTGCACGCGTAAGATTCCAGAAGTTAAGACGAGAAGAAGCAAAATTTGAACGAGACACGCGTGTCACTTGACGTTTCACGCAGCCTCGCCTAACGTCATTTTTTTTTTTCGTGTTTTTTTTTGCAAAATGTCGTGGAACCTGAGAGTGCGGCAGCGCTTTAACGTGGACCGCAGTCAAGGCCAGGAGCGCGGGCCTCATGCAGGATCGGCGGTGCAGCGGGAACGCCTCTATACCAAAGCTACAAGCGCGCTCGCGTACGTATAGCATATAGGTCCATGGTGTATATACGATGAGCAGAAGGTTGATGTCGCCCTACCCCGTTGCTTGCACAAAATTTTGAAGCTATAGTTAAATAAAGGAAGGTCTCATTAACCCTTCGGGATCAGCAGATCATCCGACCTTGTTTAGAAAAAAAGTATCTACGACGAGAAAGCGTTTATTCATTGCCCCACGGACTTGGTGCATGCATATGCGATGCGGAGCGCGCTGGTTCGTCTGCTTCTTTTGCATGGCGGGTTGCGGTGACTTCAGAACGCCGAGCTTTGATTGGCCCTGACCGAGGGACAGTGGTATAGACCACAAAGCAAAGCAGCCTTGAGGTCTACCCACTATCCCTCATTCAGAGCCAATCAGAGCCCGGCGTTCTGAAGTCACCGCAACCCGCCATGCAAAAGAAGCAGACGAACTCGCGCTCCGTAACGCAGCATACATCTATCCGTCGGATAAATCGTTGAATGCTGCCTTCAAATCGACTCCGTTCGCCACGCGTTAAGCAGGCACATAGATCGATCGATCGGGTTAGAAACTCGAACGTCAATAAGAGCGCACTCTAAAACTGCTGTCACACTGCTATATACGTCATGTAAAAGACAGCCTCCAGACACTCTTTGAGGAATGTTTTTTGTTTTCTTTGTATATGACACTTTTGCCGCATTGGTCATATAGACCTTTTCTGTGTATACTCTCGTCCCCAGCCACCTAATAGAAGTATCCGGTATGGGCGACGAAAAAATACTAAAACGTTTCAACCTGAAAATAGTCAAATACAGAGCAACGTTGATGCATCGTCCTGGAAGCCGTGGAGCCGGCGGGGTTTGCCGCGCATGCGCAGTGGGGTAGCGTGATTATGTCACCGCCGGAGCGCCGTGTGAAAAAGGCAGACGTGGCGCGCTACTTGTAAGAATCCGCTGCGTGTAGGAATGCTTTCGCATTCCTACACGTAAACAGTCCTAAGTGTCTAATTTGTTTTTCTTGTCATTACGTTGCAGCGAACGCCGTGTCTTTTGCATGGCGTAAGAACAGCGCGACTAACGGCTTTACGATGTTTCGTTGAAATGTTTCGCTCTCGACTGAAAGCGCGTTCGCGACAAGTCATGACCTGCAGTTTAGTCGCACCACGCAGTTCACGAATTCGGAACCTACGGAAATACGAACTTACGGACAATGCGACCTTCTGCCACAGACGCGGCACGACCGTTTTGTTCTGTCAGTTTCCCCACCGCTTGATGCACCTGGCGTCGTTGTTTTTGGTAAGTGGATAAAAAACACGGCGTGCGTCGAGAAAAAAAAATAAATATATAACGCGCATAAAAGAAGGACGGCGTAGAAAGAGCGGGAGAAAATTACGGAAGTGAGATAAGCCAACAGGTAGGCAGGCGAGCGATAACCGCGCTTAATATGCATATATAATGTATAAGCGACTCGAACTCGCAGATAGCAGAAGGATAAGGGTAGACGGGAGGCTGCGCGCGAGCATCTGCATGCGCGCGCCTCGGTGTCGTAAAACCGACGCGTGATACGCGAACTCCACGGACGTGTGCTATTGTGTTTCTTTGTCAGACACTGTAATGGGGTTCATCTTTACGAGTAATCCTTACTAAACGCACCAAGCTAAAAGGGATGGCGTACCAAAAGAGTTACATAACCTAGCACACAAGGCCCCGCCTTATTGAGGTCTTTGTAACGCCTTGGCGTCTGCCCATACCCGAAGTGCGTGAGCTTAAAGGGGCGTCGCAACGATATTCATTCATTTGGAATGTTTTTTTCCCTACTTTACACGAGTTTATTGACACCAGTAGGACTTAAGTATACTCGCACGCAACGCCATTGACCAAGAAACCTCTCTGTTTCGATAGGATTTCGCGAATAAAAAAGAGCGTTTTCTTTCCATCTCTTCTTCGCAAAACTTGATGACGTAGTTCGGAGGTCGCAGTGTTGACATAGTGCCCCAGTTACGACATTTGAATGCGGCTCATAGATTGGAGGGGAGCATCGACCCTTTCACAAATTCGGTGCCATCTAGTGAAGCAAACATTGTCTACATTTTGGTACGATAATGGCGGTTAAAATCTAGTACGTATTCATCAACGGCACACGCACGAAAGTTGGGTGTTTTTCGCTCAACAGGCTTTTCTCTATTTGCTTAATTTCCGATAGTGTTACGAACACTGAGTACGAGGCGTAAACTATACCATTCATCGCACTTTATTGTAATGAGATGTCTTTTGCGTGCCGAATCCGAACGATCCAAGAATTTACACGACCTATTGAAATGCGTAGCGCACATAAGCTTATACGGAGTATTCACTGCGGCCATAACTGTGTCATTACCTCTTAGACGGCTGTCTAGGAGGTGCATGCTGGCTGTGTGTGCGCGACTGCTGAGCGTGTGCTGACAGCGAGCTTCCACAGCTCTTCTGCAACGTGCATTCCGCACCATCAAGGTTACCGGTCTTAGCTCTTTATGAGCATGCTCTCTAAACATCGCCCTCAAATATGTCGTCCAGTAAATACCTATATAAGTCTCGTCACGGTGACAACGAACAACAATACAACGAGCTAACGTCTGGAATGTTTGACCTCCGCATAGGTAACGACAGGCACCGTGCCTGTCTTCAAATTCTTTCTTCAAAACCGACCAAAAGACCGACATTAGCATGTCCAGAGTATACCACGGCGAGAAGTTTGGGTGTCGCCGCTTGGTGGATTTTTTTTCACAACCCAGAGTGAGGATACTTCAACTTTCTCTGCAGGTGCAAGCACGTGCAGTGTCGAGGTTCTACGCACTAAGGGCTGAACTCCATGGACCGAATTAAGCACGTGCAGTGTCGAGGTTCTACGCACTAAGGGCTGAACTCCATGGACCGAATTATGCGACGAATAACTGAAGACTACGTAACCACTAACCGGTTGTTCAGGCTGCAAGTTAAAAAAAAAAAAAAACGCGGCTTTTTTTTAATTATTATTATTGCGCGAGAGAGGTTAACGCGTGGTTTATAGGTTACAAACAAAGGATTCATTCCAAGTTACTGAAAATACAAAAAAAAGAAATAGCTGTAGCGTCCCATTAAGCGTATGTTCAAGCACCATGCCGACAGCAGCTCCACCGCAGCAGCGTGACGACAAAGCCGTGTGTTGGTCTATACAGGTCTATATAGAGTCACTCATAGCTTATAAAATGCCGGGCCTATTATCATTCGCGTTTCTTGCTCCGGAATTCCTTCTCCGGTGTCCTCATCTCGGGCGCTTCCCATAACTAAATTGGTGCACTGCGGAACCTACGCTGTAGTCTTCACTACGTGACACGCAATGCGGAGGGCAAGTTCGTCTGCTTCTTGCGCAGGGGGCAGCGGTGACGTCATAACGCCGAGCCCTGATTGGCTGATCGCGCCCCCCTATCTGAGCGTCGTCTGCTCCTTTGCAACGTCGTCTGCGTCTGTCTTACGTTGCCTGCGACTTTCGGAAGTGCAGAGGCCAGATGCACGGAACGATCTTACGCCAAAAATGTGCGTAAGACAAAGCTTAAGAACAAATTTGTATTCGCGAAACGAAATTTTCGTAAGTTTTGCGCAGGTTACGGCGAAATCCTACGGCAGCTCCGAAGCTCTCTTACGCACTTCTTACGATCAACTCAGCACGGCCGACAGCGTCGCAGTCGCGACGACCCACGGACGTTTATTTTTCTACGTGAGCTTCTGATGCGTCCTGACTTCAAGCAGCAAGAAAAAAGTAAAAATTACTTGAAACAGAGCACGACAAACAAGAACGCTGGATCCACAAACACCGGGGAAAAGCTCCAACGGCCACGATTCCACCGAACGCGACCAAACGAGCTGGGCAGTTAGGCCTAACAGGCACTCCGCGACTCGGCGACCGTCTGCCCACGACCGGCTGACGTGCTGAATGGAATATGCCCGCGCGACCCTTGTGAACCCTTCCCGTGTTATACTTTGATCGCTGACCTCAATTTTAGATTAAGAGGTCAATTTCTTCCTCTTGTTATCTCCTTGTTTCCCGAGGCAACGGTGACTCTCGCCGGTGAAAAAGCGGTGAATCTCCGACAGACGCAGGAACGGTAAAGCAGCCATCGCTTTGACTAGCAGACGTAAAGCAGGCGACGTTAACTGCGCCAACCCGCCGGCGCCGTCGAAGAGTGAGGGGTCTCGCCGCACAGGAATGGAGGGAAAAAGTATTTGGGAGGGAACTTACGGACACTAACACGCTCACTCTCGGTTCTAAGCAAACAAACCTCGGCGCCCCGGGACACCTCGCCAGTGAGTCCTTTGACTTCCCTCCTTGATGCGCGTCTGCTAGTTGTTTGACAAAAACAGCGTACCGCTCGAGTAATTTCGTCTGCCCTCCTGTAAAGGCGAAGTCGAGTTCGCTCCGAAAGTCGCAGGAAAGGTAAGAGAGACGCAGACGATGTTGCAAGCAGGCGACGTTGCAAAGGAGCAGACGACGCTCAGATAGGGGGTCGCGATCAACCAATCAGGACTCGGCGTTCTGACGTCACCGCTACTTCCTTTCTCATGCGCAGAATACGAAAACGAGCCCACTTGCGAGGCGTATAGTTAACGCCGAGTATATGTTCTGGACCAGATCTGACTGTCGCGCCCCTAGCGGCGGAGTTGAGAACTAAAGCGACGGGGACAACAACTCTGACGCAATGCTCGGTTGACGCAGCCGAACGCGGGGGTGCACCATCCGGCTGGAGCTCGTGTTCATTCGGTGAGGCACCGATTGAGCACGAGCTCAAGCCGAACGCCAAACGCAGCACTCGCGTCTCATCCCGCGCTGGATCGAGGATGATCATGTAAAGAGTCCATTCGACGGGCCTTGTGTTGAGTAAACACCCAGCTCTATGGAGAACGAGCTCGACGAAATTTAGCGGGGATATTGACGCCACGTGACCCGATGTCACGCGATGCTAGAACGCTTAACGTATGCAGCACGGTTGCCAGACAAATTTCCACATTTTTATTCCTCGCCGATAGTGGAGCGCTCTTTATATGTCTACCAAATATAGAAAAATTCGAGTCGAACTCGACGTCGCAAAGCCACAATTTCGTATATACGGCGCGGATAAGCGAGCATACATACATGGCGTTCGGTCGCGCTCTGTTTGCAGGAAGTAACAGCTGCTCCACGGTCTGTGCAAATCGATCGCTGCGGCTCCGAGCCGCAGAGATAAGCGGTCTCCAGCACGCTACGTCTTACCAAATAGCCGCCGACTTGGGCGGCTGGAGCGAGGAATCAAACTAAAGAAATGTCGACTGTCGACTTGGTTCACCCTTAAGCTGACAGTGCGGTGGGAGCTACACGCGTTCGCTGGAGCAATCAACCACCAAACCGTCGTCAACCAACCCGGGCTCTCTGCGCGTGGGTTCGGACGAGAGCGTGATCACGTGACGAAAGATAGAAGCAGGACTAGTCCACGTATGTAGCTTCCACCGCTTTGTCACTGAACGGAGCGCGTATATAGAGGCAAATAGGGGCTATCTATCTCTCAGCGTCGAGGTCACCCGCGCGCACCTTGAGCTCCGCAGGCGTACGGAAGAACTTCTTCACAGAGAGCCTAGAAGTTGAAAGAGAGCGAGCAGCTCAAAACCACGGTGAGGGCGTTCGCAATGTAATGGCTGCCACTTCTCGCGCGCGCGGGTCGGTCGCGAGTGCGCATGCGCTGCGTTGACGCGTCGCGAGGAGGAAAAGTGGTCCACGAGGTGCTTGTAGACGATTAATGCTGCAGTCAGATCGCTCCTTACAAAAGACACGGTATTGGCTGTAGACAGGACGACAGAAATGGCTGCGGACACATGCACTTCGAGCATGTTCGAAGCTGGCTCGCTTCATGCATATATATGCTTCGGAGTTCGAACATTGTCTGCAAACAGACTTTTGTACGGCGTATTAGCGGCGTCTCCTCGGCTTAACGGTTTCGTCGTCTCCACGCAGCGCTAACGCGGCCCCCTAAACCACGTGACCGCCCCCCCCCCCCCCCCCCACCCCCCTAACAACAACAAGTTGGAAACACTCTGAAATCTCGGCACACCAAAGTTCTCGTATTTACGTCCGAGAAGGCAAGACGCTTCTTGTGTGTGTGTTTGTTTGTTTCCTCGTCGAGCGTGGAGGGCGCAGATGTGCTCACGCCGAAGCTGCGAAACTGTCGCAAGAAGTCGTTCTTCCGCGGGTTCCAGCTTCATGTGGCAGCTGCGCGGAACGTGCGGCAATAAGGTTCAGGGCTGCGTCGTTCTTTTTTTTCATCGAAAGAAACCGTGGAAGAATTGTGGGCAATTTCCACGAAAGGATTTTAGTATCGCGGCTCGCTCAAAACCGAGCGGCATACACAACGTCGAAGAAAATTAAATCGGCGACTAGCAACGTTTCTAGAGACGAGAGTAAAAACTTTTTAATGCACCAACGCTTTTAGTTTTGGACCAACGCTAGAACTTGGCGTTGCAAGAGGGAAACTCGTGCCGTCACTTCAAAGCAGGGATTGAGCACGCGCACGCTGGACCCACGCTCTAGTGCTTCTAAACGTCCCGGTATTGGGGTGACGTGGCTGATATGCCACGTTTGTATTACAAGCTACGAAGACGAGAAGAAAGTGTCGATCGCCTGCAAGCATATCCAGGCTTTGTTCAGCCTTTCTGACCACTATCCTCCTCGTGACTTGACAACGCAATCGTGCGCAAGTGCAACTGATCGAACCAATTTGCGCAGAAGGTGTCCACCATTAAGTTGCAAACGTTTTCCATCGTTTGAGCTGCTCCCTCCCTTAATTCCGGGGCTCTCTATATAGCGACGAGATGTTGCGGTGACGCCCCCTTGTGGTTAATACCCGTGACGTCATGATTAATTGCCAGTTGCGAATGGAAAGTTGGAGGGCGTATTTAAAAAGGATGATGGAAGCGTGGAGTTGTCGCGTAATTACACCAACTATACCGTCCAAGTTGACAGGCTGACCTCCCTTTTAATTTCGTCGATGAAAGCAGAAATAATCGTATACCAAAAAACGTATCTGTGAACGTTTTGCCAATCGTAGAAGGCCGGCCACATCTAAGCTTTTGATATTGCACGTCGACAATATCTTAACGACGTAGTCTTCATTCTTTTCCCTTTTATCTTCGAGCAAGCCCCTCTCAACTCGGCAGTGGATCAAGAAACTCCCAGATCGCCCGTCCCTTTGGAAACAACCAAGATGAGAGGCTCGAACGGCCGAGAGGTCACAATCGAGCATGCATATATTCTATCAAGCTGCGCCTGCAACAGCTTTCAGCAACGTTGACTACGATAGTCCCTTCAGTAAGCTCCACAGACGCGATCACTATATACATGCTGCCGTTGAAAAAATGTGAGGTGCACCTTCCAGGTTGCATTTCTTCCAATCTTCAATTGACATTTTTGAAACATCATCTAATCTGGATGCAGGCCTTGTAACCTAGGAGCGCGTGGGGGACTTAGCAATGTAGGTGCTTTAATGCGAAAGCATGAACTGGGTCCCATGGAGCGAACCGACTCATCAGCTTTGAAACCACGCCAAACGTTGGCAAAACGGTACGTAAAATCCCCTTTCGCAATGGAGCGAAGTGAAGCCTCTTTCTGATGGATCATCAAGGAACGAGGCTCCCACTAGCTCTCGTGCGGCGTAGTCACCGTGGGTGAGCTTGGGTGCCTCAATGTCCTGTCTCCACCCTAAGCAAATCGCACATGAAGGCACCCTAGGTGAGCTCAGCTCGGCGTGGCCACTTCACGAGAGCGCGTGCTCGGCCTTCAGCCGAGGAAACGTGGCCGTCCACGCCAGTACTACAGTGTACTTTACTCCGTTACACCTTATGTTGTACCGCAGCGAAGGCTAGAAGCGCCGCCGGGATGTGCCCTAGAGCAAGGAGCTCGCGCTTGTAGCCTTTCCTGCGGTACATCACAAGGTGAAACAGAGTATAGAATAGGGGGTAGTGTTGTGACCGGAGCGGCTCGCGTGAGGCGTGGTGTAGATAGCGATAGGGGTCGACACCGGCGCATCGGCAGTAGGGCCAGTATGGCGGTGCTTGTGTGCGTGCACCGTGTGCGGCGGCACGTGCGGATTGCAGCGACTTTCTGCTGCCCTGTCAACTGCAGCGCCGCGATTGTTGTTTACACGCGCAGCCTCCCAAAGCACCCATTGCCCAGCCGCGCTGGTCCAAACACTACCCCGTATTCTAGTACACTGTATACCACTACGCCGCGAACGAACTAAAGAAGCGGAAGAACGACATCCATGCTTTCGCATTTACAACTCACAAGAAGTGCTTAGGTGTCCTCAAACTTTTTTCTTGTCCAGAAAAAAGAACAAAAAAAAGGGTGGCCGAGTTACTTTATCGTAAAAGAATCAACAACTATAGTTCACTTTACACATTGAAAGGCTTACTCTCTCTGAACTGCTACGATAGAGACAGTTTTCAAAGGGAACAAATAAATGTTGCTTTCATTTCTCACGTAAAGCTCTTATGTCAAATGCCGGACGCCATGCGCCCTGACTACAACGCCTCCTTGAGTAGAAAATTCAAATCAAATTTGGTGTTTTACGTGCCAAATCAACGACGGGCATCTGGCCCGCCCCAGCGGAGGACTGAGGATTAATTTCAACCACCTGGGGATCTTTTGACGTACAACCGAAAGGTCGGCTACACGGCGCCTTCTCCGCAATAAGCCTCCGTCAGATTACGGGCATCTGGGCCGGGATTCGAACCCGCCACCTGGGGATCCGATAGGCCGGCGCTTCGCCTCGGAGCCATCGAGGCGGCACCTCCTCGAGAAGAAGGGTCACCTATAGCCTCCCCAGCGTCCTATGGTAAGCACCTGTGTGGTTCGGATACAGTTTTTAATTGGAACAGTGCAAGCGAACACCACGGCTGCGACCAAAGCAAATCAACTGGCCTGCTCTCAATATTCATACATTGACATCCTCTCGCGGCACGTCTGCTAACCTGAGCTCTTCAGCGCGCACCGAGTAGCGGTAATCACACGGCAAAACAGAGGTACCCCCGTGGGCAACATGAGCCGAAACATCCGATCCGTATTTTTCCTGCGCCTACGGTTCCCACAAGCTCTATTAGAGAGTTTTAGTAGATCGTTCCGATACCTCTGATAGCCCCGATAACGATACTATGCATGCGTAAGGGAGGCGATGGCGGAGTATCGGGATATCGTTATCGGAGTCATGGGAACGATCTACTAAAACTCTCTATTATCTCGCAATTTATCAAATAATCCGAAGTATGGGAGCGCACCTTCCAATTCCAATCACATTATTCGGACACAAGCTCTTAAAAAAAAGTAATTACTGACAGGTACTTCAAAGCATAAGGGACTGTTTCAGCTCATATTGCTCGCGATAGTACAATGCCCGCCATCATCAAAGCTGATGCAAGGCGCTGCAATTGCACTAAGAGTCCCTGGGTTTTGCGGCGTGAGATTCCGCTTCGAAGTGCGCCGCACTAGAGCATCCAAATCATGAAATACTGCGGGTCATTTCTACTCATCCATAGCAGACCGAGGCTTGACATCATTTCGAAGCGCGCGCCCTCCGAAACAACGTTTCAGAACACACCATATATTCCTGTCGCTCGCGTCACGGAGTCGAAAGCTGCAGCAGCAGCAGCAGCAGCGGCGCCACTTGTCTTTGTTGTTTTTTCTCCTGGCCCTCGACACAAGACTCAGACATCTGCTCGAGCGGAGGTGTCCAGGCTTCCGCGATGGCCGGCCATTAGCGCATACACACGGCCACGCGGGGTGGAGCAGCTGTCGGCCGCCGGCTGTCCGCCGCGACCTTCTGCGAAACGTGGCCGGGGCACACAATGCGCCCAGCGTAAACACGCCGCCGCACCGGTTTGGACCGTTTTCCGAGGAGATCAAGACGCAGAGGAGCACCGCTATCTTGCGCAGCCAGACGCACCAAGCAGACAGCGTCGAAATCGCACCATCATGGTGTTCGAGCGCTGCGTTTCAGCCGAGACGCTGAAGCGGCACTCGTGTGTACAATACGTGTATGTGCTCGATCCCACCGAGATCATGGTCGAAACGCCGGTGCGTGGGATACGATTATTCTAGGTTTGTGTCGGCAGAGCCGTATACATGGCTCGGGGTTCTGCGCACACCGGCTTTCTTACGCTCAAGCTGGTCCAGTGATTTCCTTACACGCCCCCTAGGGGGGGGGGGGGGGGAACACCTTCCTTGTTTTTTTTTTATTTTTTTGAAGGCACCTCTTTAATTCGCAACGTCTCCTTCATTCTCAAGGACCCCCCCCCCCCGCATAAAAATTTGAGCACCGAGCTTAATTTCACTTTCTCGGGAAACCCTGAGCTGCTGTCATCTTATTTTTGGAGTAGGTGGGGCATCGAGACTGACGCTGTGAAACGTACTTGCTCAGCCCGATTCGCGTTAATACAGCCTAAAGTTTACATTAACGACTAAAAAAAGAAAAACAAGAGAAAAGAAAGCGTATACTTGGCAGGACGCGGGAGGTTACGCGTTCCTAAGAACCGTCCCGATTTTGTTACGAATATTAAAACTCGATAATTGCGTCAACAGTGCCTATATATGGTTGTATACGCGCTGTTTCGCGTATAACCGAATTTCGAAATAACCGAAAGCATGGTGGCCGCGGTAAGCAGCGGTCGAGGTCTTCACTAGGGATGTTGCCAACGTGAGTACGCCGAATCGACTAGGCTCGGCAAAATCTTTCAACTTTTGTCAAAAATCGACCAAGTTTGACTTCTTAAGAAAATGGTTGCCTGACTTAAACACAGAAATGTCAAATCTTGGGGAAACTATCCATAAAGTAGCCCGTTTCAGATGTTATTGGAGGATAAATTCTAATATTTACACAACCCAAAAGCAAGCATGATGCTATCAGCTTTCATTAATTCAGCATAGTTTATTAAAATGCTGCATTCCTCATCCGGCAGGCGGTGAAAGCTCGTTTTCACTTTATGCGCATGCTCAGTTTACGTGTAGTCGCACTTCCGCCATACTTTTTGTCAAAGTTGATCAAATTAAACGTTAAAAAAAAAAAAGTTTAACTTGGTCGGTTTCGATCCTTGGCAGGTTCAAGGCAGGATTAGAACGGCAGGGCGGTCGTTCGGTTGTCCCGCCCTACCCTCGATAATGCATTTGCGTCTTGTAAGCTTCGAGCGTGCGCGCGTGCAGCCAAAAGCACGCAGGAAGGCAATGAGCTCGCGCTGGAAGCCGAGCATCCGAAAGACACGCCATGCCGTTCTTAATTCTTCTGTCAGCAGTTCTCGCTCTACCAGCGATGAGTGGGGAACCACGTGCCCACCTCAACCGTCACAATCACCGACGCATCAGTTCTCAAACTCGACATTAAAGTTTTTTTTTTTTTTGTCTTCAGTTGTGATTTACATTTGTTGTTTCTTTGTTGTATTTTTGACAATTTCATGTATTTTTTTGTATATTTTCCACTCCTTTCTGTAACGCCCTCTGAGCCTAAAAGGTAACGAAATAAATAAATAAAAAAAATGTTCGCAACGTATTTTCTTGTCGGCACATTTGTCGAGTTTCCTATTTTGGTCGCAGCGGTTGGCACGCCTCATGCTCTGAGGGGAAGCAGGCTCTCGGGCATGTCTTAGGTCGTCTCACCTGTTTGTTGTTTGGAGATTACGAAACCTGGCAAAAGAAACTTCCGCTTTGCGAAACCGGAAGCCTGTCGGGCGAGGCAGGTGACAAATGACTTCCCGTCTATGGATATTAGGGCGTTGGGGACTCCGAGGCAAAAGGAGGCCATAAAATACCCGCGGAATGTAAACAAAAGCAGCTGAGATCGGGCACAAGGCCTATATTTAAAAACCTTCCATGGATCCACGTGTGTAATAGTTAAAGTGGAAATACCATACAACTGGAAGCAGAGCACAAATAACAAAGACGAGGGAGGCGTAGACGGGAATAAAAGCTCTGGACTTCAACTTATTATCTAATAAAAGGAAGCGCATCGAACTAACCATCCACATCGATATCGCGTCGACACGTGCTTCGAAGCGGCTAGGCGTCATTCTTATGTAAACATTACAACGAGGCAGCATTTTTCAAGCACGAGTCGACGCGATAGTGGTGTGGATGGTTACTTCGGCGTTTACCGTTTTATTCGATAATCGGTTAAATGTCCAGCGCTTGTCCGGTCTATACGCACATTTCTCGAACTTGTAATTTGCGCACGCTGTTTCCAGTTCTACCGAGAACCAACTGGCCTGCACATCGTCGCTTGGAAATGCGGCCGACTTCTCGAGGTGTTCGTTATTATCACCGCATTTCTTGTGTTTTGTGTGCAACTACACTGCGGAGAGAATCTCGTCTCATTTTCGTCATCACACGTTTTCTTGTAAAGCCGCCGTCAGGCCGCTAATACGTAATACAAAAGACAGACACCGTGTCACACAAAATGCTGTTCGCAGACGTGTACGACGGAAACATGCTTCGAGCCACGTCTGCTTCGTAGCGCAGACAATCCTGTCATCATCTCTGCAGGTGTAACCAGCAACTTCATGCTTCGTCATAATTCGTTTATTTTACGAGCGTAAGCGCAGATTTCTTATTACAGTAAAACAAATGGCGTTCTTTCACGCTGGCTTCATTATTACGTGCATCCCTGTAAACAAGCTAGGTCGAAAGACGGAAATTTTGTATATGTACACAAATTAAGGAGTAAACTTCGAGCTAAGAAATGACAACCAGATGCAACAAGAAGAAGATTAAAAATAAATCAAACGTCTCCCAGAACCAGTCGGCAGCGTAAACGCATCCCCTCCGGTAACAGTAATGACCACGCGCACCTGTGGCAGGAGTCTATTCTACTCGGTCGCAGCAGACGGCGTAACCCGAAAACTGCGAAAGTTACGACCCCCAGAGAGCCAATCAGAGAGCAGAAACGAAGCACGTGACGACGTATACAGCGTCAGAATGCACACTCCTCTTGTGGACAGCCGTAACGTGCGTCTCTCTCTAATTGGTTGAGGGGGCGTAGCGTTTTCCTCTTTGCCGAGTTACGCTGAAAGAAAGTTCTTGCTTTTATCCGCGTATTTTGTTCTAGACGCGGACCGTAGACGGTTCCCGGCGTGTCTAGTGAACCGTGGGAAAGAAAGAACAGGGGGATGGATGCAAGTGCATGGGCGTCCACGGGCCCCTCCCGAGCGCCGGAACGGTTGACCTTCATCCGTGTAGGATCCAGATGCGTATTTTCCTTGCGGACCGCTTCGGAGAACTGGCACTGAGTGGCATGTGATGAAGAGGCAAGGGGCAGCTGACGCGCACAACTACCACCTTGCGGACTGGCATAGATGTGAAGCCTCCTCTCGATCCTTTCGTCGCAGCGCGAGACAGATGCGGGGAGGTTAAGGCGCAGCCGTCAGGCTCTACGAGGAAAACGCTTTAAAAGAGGATACTCATTTCATAATTACGACGCTAATTAGTTGGCGTAATATGGCGCAAATGTTTGTTGGTTGGCAGCACCTCAAGCTTTAGTACCGTATGTCTGTGTCGTGCCAGCTTGACGGCGTTGTGTCACTATGGAATATAAATTTAGAAAAAAAAAAACAATAAGGACATTAGATTCAAAACATTTCTTGTAAATATGACGATTAACCACCTGTCGGCGCTAAGTGAACTACTGGTTTACCTTCCAGCCGATTCTCCCTCCCCTGAACAAACAAAGCAAATTGTTGTGTGTATGTTTATACAGCCGGAAGTTAGTCTGCCTTAGTGGGCGTCTGGCGTCTCAGTTGTAGATGAGCAATTTAGCCACTGCGGTACAACCGCAAACCTGGGGTCTTTAACGTGCGCCACGCAGTAGTGATACACGACCGCACGCCGGTATACGATGCTCATCCAGATCGAAACGGGCAGGGGTGGGGATTGAACCTAGGATCCCTGAGTTCTGCAGCGCTCCACGTGCTCCGAGCTGGTGCGCCCTATCCCACTCGGCCGCCGATTCCCCCCCCCCCCCCCCCCCCCCTTGAACAAAAATACTGATTTGCGGAAGTTACGGCCTTGATTGCATGATCAGCATCGCGGCAATGAAAACATTTTCAAACCGAAAAAAAAATATGGGCAACACTTACCACAATGCACGTTGCGTGAAGTGTCGTCACTAATGTCCTGCGTGCTCAGCAGAAAAGCATGCTCGCTACTCATTATAAACAATTTACAGGGCACTAAGAGTCACGTGACACCACAGCCGGTCTCGTAAAACCGATAAGCGCGTACGTTTCAAGACAAATGCATCAACTCATCGATCAACTCATTGTTAATAAATGTGTGTGGTCACGTAAAACTTGTGGGCACTGCACATATACAAGAGACTATTGGTATATTCGGCTGGTCGTTTTTCGGCCTCTTGGAGCGCTCTGAAAAGCCGGTGTGCATTCGGCTGGTCGATGGCAGGCGCTCCAAGTATATTCAACTGGTTCTTTCGGAGCGCTCCCGAAGCTCCGACTCTCGCCGGCCTCCGAATCGGAGCGGTTTGAGGCGCTCTGACAGTGGGAGCGCGCGAGAGATCTGGCTGCCGACCGGTCGACCGGTCAAGTGACTCCAGCCATTCCGCCATTTTGCTTTTGTGTCGGAAGCGGACGGCGAGAACGCAGCTACTCCGCAAAAAGAGGGCTGCGAGAAACAGCCGTCAGTCTCGACGCCGACACCGTTGCGTTGTTCTCCCCGAATTGAGGTGAAATGGCGTTGAAACGAAGACGTTTAATGTTAGTGGTGGCACCGCCAGTGCTGCTGGCGAAGCTAGCAGACAGCGACAACACCAGCAGCTCGGACTATGACGACGAGGACCGTGTTTGCGAAGCGAAGTTTGCCGAGTTGTTTGACGCACCTTGTACCTAACGTTGTCTTGTACCTAACGTTGTCTTGTACCAAAATTGTCTTGTACGGTGCCCAAGGTCAAGGCCTATGTTTTTATAGTGCGAACCTACTCGGACAAAGCGGTAAGTACAAAAGTACGAGAGTTTTCAAGGTGTAATGTTGTCTTTTTTTGATAGTTTCGCAGGAACTTCCGCTTGGCACGGCTGACTTGCGATGACCTTATCAGCGTCCGCGTTGACGGTTGCCATTTTTCAAGGATTTACGGATGGATGGATCACTGAATACTGCTCAACCCTTTGAATCCAAAGAGCAAAAGTTCCGCTAGAGGGCGGCTCGCGCTGTCCTGTAGTAGAGTGCCTTCATACACACGCGCGCTTTTGCTTGAGTGGTGACATCTCAGCCATTTTTCCGCCCAATGTTTTTTTTATGCATCTTGAAGTGCGCGCAACCCGGTGTCACTCAGCTCGAGCCCGTAGCTTTGGCTAATGCATAGACGCCATATTACCGCCCAAGTCACGCACCGAATGCACGAGAGCGTCACGCGCTGGCACATTCAGGGCAATAATGGATGTCTTCACCCTGAGACAGACAGACATGTAGGCACCCTATCCTGTAGTGGCGCACGCCACCCTCTATCCGCTCGGCTTGCCGCTCTGAAAAGTTGAAGAGCGTTCGGCTTGGCGCGCCGATTCTCTCGCTCCGATGCGGAGGCGCTCCAGGATCTGGTAGCTACGACTCGGAGGATTGGAGTGCTCGAAAGTGACCAGCCGAATATACCATATATCTGTTTGGTCATATAGATCTGAGCGAAGCCGAACCTACAAGCGCGGACATGCTGCCCTGAACTATACTCATGCACTGCACGAGTTCGTCTGTGCTCGACAGGCGCGCTCAAGGTGTGGAGCTCGCTCTTGTTACGCGCGTGAAACTACAGTATGTTTTCACGTGACGTCAATCCGCCATTTTGCTGTTAGATGTCAGCGTGGGGAAACTTGGCCTCTGTGCACGCCGCGCCGCTGTTTATGAGCACGCAAAATAAACGAAAGACGACGATGAGGATGGTGATATATCTGAGTCGCTGACTATAGAGTGCCCCGCGTGATCCGTGTAAAACACAAGACAAGATAAGCGTGCGCTTCAAAGATACCCTGTAAGACACCAGTATCTTGTCCAGCGTAGCCCGCAAACATTGTGCGCTGGACAAGTCTATCTTTCGTCCTTTAGTAACGCGCGCGTCCGTACTTGAAGCTCACAGTAATTGAGGTTAGCGCGAGGGACTCACCCTCGTGTCGCATATGGCTGAGCTCTTCTCGGACCAGCATGAGTTCGGCCGGGGACTCCCGACTCTGCCACAGATCTTGGGCGTCGTCTGACGGGGAGTCGTCCTCATCGTCGTAATCTTCGTCTTCTGCCGTAGACGACCCGTTGCACTTGACGTAGAAGTCCTCCGCGTGAGGACCAAGAACCTGCCGGAACAACGTGCTGAAACTTACTCGCGTGCTTCTAGTTACAGCGCCGTGACGTTCCTCGAGTTTGCGGGTTTGTGCCCGACAACAAACGAAACCTAACGACACGGACGTCTAGTGGAATGGCTGGAAAATGTGGCATATTCTAAGTTATTCTGTCTTCTGAGTACCAAATAGTACTAAAGCAACCGCTTTGATGCAACGCATTTGTTCGCTACAAGCGTCGGATTCTTTTGGGCAGAAGTTAATCACCACACAGGTCTTTGTCGTGAGTTCCTCCTAGACTGTTGTCTTGTGATGGCTTGTTATAAGACCTGTAACGCTTGGGCAAGACTTTAAAATTACTCATACGCTGAGTCTGAAATAAAAGATATATATTTCCCAAAAAACTACAAAAGGCAGCTTGTCAGTCAGGGAAAGCTTGCTCGTATACGTCGCTGGAGCGAGCATCCATGAATCTTCATCTACAGTTCCGTTTAGTAAATTCGTTGAATTCGAATACATGAGGCGACATCTGTGCATCGTACGCCGTGGAAATTTTCACACACTCAGACCGAATGTTAAGATACCATAGATCCACTTTTCAGCCTCTTATTGACAACTAGTATCCCAGCTTAGACCTTCAGATCAATCATCGAATCGACGCACGGTTATACTTCGAGCGGAATGCCAGCCGCTGCTCGTAACCATATTTATACTCCGTTTCACCTTATGTTCTACCGCAGCAAAGGCTAGAACCGTGAGCTCGTAGCGTTGGCAGCTGCCCTTGGTGCACGAGAGCGTGTGCCGCCGAGGTGTGCCGCCGAGGTGTGCCACAGAGCAAGGACCTTGCGCTTGTTGCACTTCCTGCGGTACATCATAGAGTGAAACAGAGTATAGTTCCCCTCGAAACGATCGTGCCTCTCAGTCGAACATAAGCTGAATGAGACACACTGCATGTCACGGACCACTCGCGTACTTGTGGTCAGTGCGCGTGCGCAACATATCGTTTCGAGCGGGTCGACGTCGACCAACCTGTGTGTGGCAGGAATCGCAGACTGTGTCCGCGGTGGACGTGCACGGGTGGGCCGTGAACAGTTCCTCCCCGCACAGGGAGCAGGGAAAGCAGTGGCGCCGGTGCGAGTGGTGCGGCAGGAACTGGCCCGGCCGGCAGGGGATGCACTGGGTGTCCAGACCGTGGCCGCAGGGGCGCAGCACGGCGAACCCGGGCTTGCACTTGGGGCAGCCCAGCCCGTGGCCGTGGCGCCGGTGGCTGCCGGCCTCCTGCGAGGCAAGCGAGAGAACAGCTCAGGCATCTTGGGACGTTTCACGAGAGTCGACAGGCGGTAAACATGTACGAGGGCTGATCAATAACTTTCGCCTCGAAGGCTGTAACTGTTTGATTCAGCGATGGAATTGAAATATGATACATTCAAATAAGAGTTCCAAATCTGCTCTTTCCCAGGAGCAGATAACTTTTTCAATGTAGTCTCCACCGGCGGCGATGCACTTCCTCTTCCGGTGCACTACCCTGCGCTTGCCGTCGTAGATGGTTGAGGGCGACTGCTAACGAGACCAACGACGCGCTGGAGGAGCCGCAGTTGCCTCGTTCACCTTACAGCCCGGACCTACTGGCGTGAGACTGTTGGCTTATTTCAAAGGTGAAGTAACATCTGAAGGGTGCACGGCTTGCCGTCGCTAGTCACAAACCAGGAGCGGATTTATAGGGCAGGCCTGGGAGAGGGTGAGGGTGCATTTGGCTGGGAAAGAGAAGGGATCTGCAAAGAGGTGAGACGTCACGAAGGAATGTCACGTTCTGGGTTTGCCCAGATCTATTTGTTGACCCAGTAATTGCCATTCCACGAAAAACTAGAGTTTTTCGTCGCCCAAAAGTTGGTGCGTGTCGTTCTTTCTATATATATAAAGAGGCAGCTTTTGGAAGCGGTCCCCCCCCCCCCCTCCTCATATCCGCTCCTGTCACATACATAACAAGTATACAAGTTTTTCGAACCCATTCTTTTTATGGCCCATGTTGCCGCGCTAAGCAAAATTTGGAATGTTCGCTTCAATCGCGGGTGACCGGTGGTACAAGTGCTCGTCACACCATGAAATAAGCAAATTTTTAGAAGCTTGGCATGGCATGCCACATGACCGTTGCAGAGATAGATGTTGAATCGACTTCCCTTTCGGCAGCAAAAAAAAAAAAAAAATCACCAGACGGCGACCTTCAACTATCCTAGAAGATTTTGATAAGAGAAAAACTCCTTTCTCGCGTGACCTCCGCTAAATAAAAAAAAATATTTTTTTTTGGTTTGGGGGGGGGGGGGGGTTGTACAGGTGTAGGCCGTCCAGAGCGGCGGCGAAAGCTTGAAGTGCGATCGACGTAAGAGAGGTAGCGCAAGTCCGCTCCTGGGCGCCAACCGTAGTTCGAGCTTCCGCCGCTCGGTGCCGTCCTTCACCCTGTGGGTTGCCCACACCTATGAGTTGTCTCGTGTTCTCTCTCTCTCTATCTTAATTCATATGAAAAGAATACAGTCTGCAGATACTGTTTGACACGTGCTTCTTCATTGTCCTGTCACGCTGGTCATATAAACCCTGTCCGCAGACATGCTCGAAGCGTGGATGTTGATGGCTATACCCTTTGTAACAAGCGGTAGCTTGCGCCACCTAGTTGTAAGTCTAAGGATGCTTTGAACTTTCTTTACGGTTGTCCGCAGGCGATTCTGTCACCGTGGCTCCAGCGAACACCGCGATGTGTATACGAACAGCGTGACTCAGCGGCTTTACGCTTATTTAATATTTGTTGCGCTCGTCTCGCGGGTAAATTGGTTTCTGTGCCGTGCAAGAAAAAAGAGCGCAGAACGATGATTTACGAATGGCTTCCGTTCTTAACTCTCGCTGATTTATAAGTTCGCCCTAGCCCATGAGAGCAGACACGTAGACGATGTAATTATTTAAACCTGATCGAACCTACAACACGCAATGGCAACCGCGTGACAAAAAGAAGAGCTCAACTATGCGGAACAGACAACCGCGGGTGCTCGTTCAACGGAACGGTTTGTATTGCTCTCGTTCGTGTCTAACGTTCATAACCATGAGATGAATTTCCTGCGAGCGTGCGGATGTTCCGCAAATAGCTTATGCACTGCTATTATATTAACTCCTCCCCCTTCCTCGGCGCATGTCGTTTTTGGACGTAACTTTTAGGAAATGACAGGAATACGACCGTCAGTTCGGGGAACCATTATACCGAAATACGCGGAAAGCAACTTTCCTTTATATATACTTCCTTTCACTCGAAAAGGTGTCTTTCTAAGCCACGCGGTTGACGCGTGGAGGGGCCGACAAATTCGCTCCGAGCCGGAAATGACACTTTCACGCTCCGCGGAGCGCAATTTTCAAAGACCGCGCGCAAAGTGCGGGTGAAAGCAAACAGGTGCTTCTGGCCGCCTGCTCTTGTCTCCGCAATCATCACCTGTAGAGTGTCACCAGTTTTCTCTCTCTTCCTTTTCTTTTTTTTTGTTTTGTTCTTTTGACACTTCGCTACAGTGTTATCCTGTGTTGCAGGTTAATAAGAAAATCAGAAGAGCTTCCTCCTCGCAACGCCATCTACTCTTTCCACTTTAACAGAGCTAACGCTGGATAGCAGGCAAGAGAGGAGGTGAATGGCCGCTCTGCTTTTTGTGACCTGCAACAGAATGTGGCACGAGCACATCATCGCCGAGTTTTACAGCGAAACAGTCAACGAAATCTTCGTGTCGTTGGCGTTGACTTTACTCGCACGCGGGTATACAGAAAGATCGGTGGTCGCGTGCGTTGACGCAACGCAGCTGGGAGCACCCGGATTTAAAAATGTGCGCTGAAGAACCCAGGGCTCTTGGGCTCGACCCTCGCCCGTGCCCGTTTCGGTCTGGATGGGCATTGTCCCGGTGTGCGGTAATGTATCCCTATAGGCCTCCTGCGCTGAAGCTTTGAACAGCTGTAGCGCCCTCATTTTGGGTAGTACAACCTCACCTGATTGAGCCTCGCACTACTTATGGAACGTTGGTTAATCTTTTTTTTTAATTTCGTGTGGTGCTGAAGAACGAAAAAACACCTTTGGACGCCAGAAATGGGCCTGACTCAACGTTGCAAGACAATCGAAAGTGCCAAATTCATGACACCACCGCTAGGGCACGCGTCTCTTATATCTGGGTGGTGACGTCAGAACACCTGTGTCGAGACGCTTTCATTTTGTTTACATTTTCATGTCTACTTTGGAACGCGTGAAACGGCATCTCTTGGCTCACGCTCTTAGTGTTTTAGCTTTGTCGGCGTTCGAATTTTTGTTGTTTTTTTGTATTTTCATCGCGATCTCGCGCTCCGCACCAGAGCAGGCACGCTTCTGCATGCGTGACAGTTTGAGACGCTAAAATTTGTACTACCCAAAACAAGTCCTAACAAGTCCCTTTTCGCAGCACCCCCTGGGCAACGCAGGAGGCCTATACTGCCTGATGCACGTTAAAAACTACGGGCTAGCAGTCGTACCGCACTGGTTAAATCTCGATTCTACGGCGTGCAATAGCTATACTCCGTTTCACCCCCAGCGAAGACTAGAAGCGCGAGCTTATAGCGTTGGCACCTGCATTTAATGCACGAGAGCTTGTGCCGCCGAGATGTGCCCCAGAGCAAGGAGCTCGCGCTTGTAGACTTTTCTGCGGTACATCATATAGGTGAAATAGAGTATTAGCGGCGAGATGTTTTATTGGCGCCCTCCTATCGTTCCCCCTAGTGACGTCATTACCTTGCGGACAACAAGTTCGATGGTGTTTGTAAATAGCATGGTGGAAGCCTGAAATCATTGCGCTCTCAAAGCAACACTGCCAACACCGTCGAAATTAAAGTTCTTTCATTCCTCTTATTTCCGTCGCTGGTATACCCTTTCCGACGTCATAGTCAGCTTTTGGGCCAATCGTGGAAGGCCGACCACAGCGACGCTTTCGGTCGCGCACGTCGCCAATAGTGTCTTCATACTCTGGCAGACTAAACTCACACTGTCTAAACATCTAACGTCTAATATGCGTCTGTTTATAGTTGTACTCACAATATCCTGCTCTAAAACCGTGGTTCACAAAACTGAACTATCAGTTCGTATTTTAAAATAACATTTCTCCGACGTCGACTGAACATGTTTTCACCAAGATAGAGTATACTTTAAATGTCAAGCATGGCGCCTCGACTGGTACCCCATGAGTGGAAGCACGTGCAGCTTGCGCGTGATCATAGCTTTGCCAAGCTTGAAATTGCACGGGCTTGTTTACACGAGCAAAGACATGGAGGCTCACAACTATACTCTCGCGAAATTGGCGCGAGCGCGTGGTTCCATCGTGTGCCCCATTTATGCGAGAGTGGGCGCAAATCAAACGTCAAGCTCGTGGTATGAGCTTTTTAGTGTTCTACATAAATGAAAGTGAAAGAATAAAAAATAACACGAGGAACGTATGCTCTTCTGGAAATAAATATAAATGACTGTCTAGTTTGTTGCGCATACACACACTTCACTTGCAAGAAAAAAAAAAAAAACATAACCATGATAAACAGAGTTTCTGTCAACTTTCTCAAATGCTTTTTTTTATTTTATTTGGAAGTTTAGTGTCGTCGTCTGCAGGGTTTAAAAGTATCGCAGCCCCTTCCTTTTTATTATTTTTACGTTACTTCAAATTAAAAACGGCGCAACATGTGCACCGCATCGCGGCATGCAATCATACCCCCAAAACAAACTCACAACACACACAACAAAAACAAACAGGAAAGAAACAAGAAATAGCTAACGCGTGCAAAACATGCCTGCCCCCACACACTTCATTTCAAAGAACTGCCGCGGAGAAGCGCTAGAGACGGCATAAATTTGACAACCACCGCCATACACCAAGCGTGACGGTAGGTTCCCCACCCACTCCCCGGTCTGCTTATTATGTTAAATCGCTTGCATGATCCACCAAGCGTTCACATGTTCGCCCCCCCCCCCCCCCCCTTCCCCTCCCATTCAAGAACGTCAAGGTCGAGCCATTCAAATTCAAATTCCTGCACTTCAAGAATGCGCCATCAAACACAACGAAGGTAAGAGAAATACGTGGAAGTTTTTTTGCAAGATGTATATAGTAAAACTCCACCGGCAAGAGTTTCGCATCCGTTGAAGCCTTTTGATCGTAATGCCGACTACGCTCCAGATAAATGCTTACGAGTCCACTTTCCCCGAAAAGCACTCGATCGTTATCGCTTTATCATACGGAAGGAGGTTAGTGAACAACGAAACTGGAAATAAACAAGCGTGACGTTTCAGTTTTACTAAAGCCTCCTCTAGTCTATTCTCACAAGGCCTGGCAGTTAGTTCGACGACGGAGACATAGAGTGCCCGGTCGCAGATTTGGAGAGCGAGGATCTGGTACCACAGAGCATCAAAGAGCCATTTCACGGGGAACCTGGACGCCAGCGCACAGCTTTTGCAGCGGCGAGGACCCGAAACATACTTCTTGGCTCGGGAGAAGTGTGTTTCGACGTCTAGCCGCAGCGGGGCGCCAGTCACGTGGCTCGCCTCTCATCCGTTGTCTGCCGCGCTCCACCTTTTCCATTTCGGCGGCCACTTCTCGGGGCGATCTGCCAGGCTTTGTCAGTATATAGGAGGTATGGTTTCACGCATTAGTGTCTTGCTCAGTGTAGCGGCGCACGTATAGCGTCGGGCCCAGGGTGTAAGATAGACAGGTGGGGAAACGAGAGCCAAATGAGCGACCGGATTGTGTCCCCCTTGGTTTTCTCTTTTTCTGTGGCGCCATCTATGTGGAGCACCGCGAACTTTCACTCCGGGTGGGCGAACGCTGGCGACCGGTTAAACTGACAGAGAAGGTTTCTCGTGGATTTTCAATGGAGGACTGTCGTGCTCTCAGTTTATTTTGCGCACTCTCCCATAGAGTTCCATGCAAATTCGATTCCAATTTTTTTTCTTCTCGCCGCAGCGCCATCTGTCGCAAATCGGGGGTACCCGCAAGCCACCCGCAAGCAGACGAGTACACAATCGGGTCACGGCACTGCGGTAGGTTTCTATGGGCCGTTTCCCCGCCTGTCTATCTTACACCCTGGTCGGGCCATGACGAGTCGCGGTTTTCTCAGCGGCCCTGTCGTTGCTGCCATTCTCGTGCCACGGGAGAGTATAGCGGAACTCGCGAACGGACCTGTTCTGGCAGAGCTCAGCGTTTTCCCCACTAGGTTCCGTACGCCTTGCTGGAGTCACGAATACACACAACATTACGGAACAAAGTAAATAACAAAAACGCATATCATAAGACAATTCTGACGTCACTACGTTCTTTTTTTTTTTCTTTTCTTTTCTTGCTTAATAGCTTAAAAATGCAAAATAAAGAACGTTTCCGTAACACCGCGGGTCGGGAACGGTACTGTCCGACGAAAAGGTTTTGGCCAACCATCATCTCATAGTTTTTCTTTTTTTTTTTTTCTTGCGAGTTTACAAAGGATGTTAAGATCATTGTTGTAATTGTGAAGGGCTTCCAAATGAAACGAAGTGGTTCGGGGTTTGGAACAACCACACTCTAAAAAAAGCCCGTGCGTCTTCTTTCCCGCACAACACTCGGAGAGCCAATCCCCGCAACCTACGGAGACAGCTCAGCCAATGACAATGCCGAAACATATGCTTAAAAACGCAGTCTGAGTTGTGACATTAAGCAATGCAAAATGTCACGCTTGCATTGCTTAATGTCACAATTCAGGCTGCGTTTTTTGGTCTAAACCAGTGGTTCTCAAATAGGGGTCCGCGGACCCTTTGGGGTCCGCGAAGGCATTCTAGGGGTCCTCGAAGCCCTGCCTCATCAGTCAAGCTCGGCAATAAAAGTTGTCTTTTTTCAGGTCGAGAAGAAAGGTTTCAGTTTTCGGACGAGTTTTTTTGTGTGTATGTGAACAAGAGAGGTCTACTTTATAATAGCCATAAGTTATATTCATTTATTGAATTAGTATTAAATTTAACTTGTACCTTTTATCTCCTCTCACCACGAATGGGGTCCTCCATTACTTCCGTCAATGCACAAGGGGTCCGCGAAACATCAATGGTTGAGAACCACTGGTCTCAACATATGTTTCCGCATCGTCATTCGATTAGCTGCCTCCGTAAGTTGCGGTGACTGGCTCTCCGAGTGTTGTGCGGGAAAGGAGACGCACGGGCTTTTTTTTAGAGTGACGCCGATCAAAGAAGGAACATAGTTGTCATTCTGAAGATGGGGCGGGGTCGTCACTAGCCCCACCGCAAACAAACCCCCTTGATGTCAATGTTTTGTTTGTAAGCACGGTTCTTTCCTTTTTTATTGTCTGTTCAACTGAGCCATCAGTTGTGGTCATTGTTGCCTCTGAGTTTTAGTAGACCGATCTGCAATCATTTGCCGAAAATATCTGTGCTGTGGCTTCGCATCGAACAGCTTCACATCGAGGGCCCGCAGCTTTATGTACCCCTATTGAATGGACTTCTCGGCGGCATTTCCAACAGATAAGAGATGTGGCCTAAACTGTACGGAGAAACGTTTCTTCTTTTTTTTTTTTTTTTACATATTTCGTTTTTTTTTAATAAATAGCTTATATGCAGAGTGTTAGCACCATGCTTGGTAAAAAACGTTGATAACGTGTTTTATGTCTTGATTTATATTACAAAACGTGCGACGCATGACGGGAATATAAGTCACACGTCACACGTTTTGTAACATAGGAAGAACTGTAATTTCTTCGGTCAAGTGTGCTAAACAATCGATGTTGTGCGTACGATTGCGTGGTAGGCGCACATTTGTAGATGTTCCAAAGCGTTCTGAGCTATCATACAAAAGACAACTTCTCAAGCTTTACGAAAATACGGTGAGTGTGCAGGCTAGCAGGTAAATGTTGATAATGTTGAAAATGACCCGACAGTATGGTAAAAAATAGGAAACTTCGTGGAAGAAAAAAAAAACACAAAAAAACGTCTCAAAGTTCGATGAATCTCCTAATATTTTACTCGGGTAATTTTCAACCCCGTTCCGTTCGTACACGATTACCAATAACAAAGTCGATACCTTTTCAGAAGACGCCGATAACGCTTCCATCGAACCAAGGCGTAAATAGGCGACTTGTGCGCAAGTTGGAAAAGAGACACCGACAAACAAACCATAACGTCCATCGTCTCCAATCTTCCCGCAGGGATGTACTGCGCCTAACAGAATCACTTAGGTCGTAAATAGATGACAAGTCCAGAAGAATATAAACTGCCAATGAATAAATTTCTAGCTAAACTAGTGCTTATTACGTTTAGAGAATACTAAAACAAAAACTCGCGATTTGGATTGGCCGTGCACCGAAATGGTCCGTGCACCGAAAAGCCCGTGCACCGAACCGCACTATTAGCGATGTGCGCGACCAAAAGCGTCGCTGCGGTCAGCTTTCCACGATTGGACAAACCATGGGCATATGAGCACTGTCAGATTGTCAACGTTGACGGTGTTAGTTTCGGATTGCGATGGTTCCTAGCTTCTACTGTGCTTTTTAAACACACCATCGAACTCGTCGTCGCACCCGATGGTAAGTAGCCAGGATAACAACTGATGACGTCACGGCGAGGCAAATCCCAGTCGTGACGTCACGGAGGGCAACCATAAGAGGGCGCCACCGAAACATCTCGGCGCTATAATACACAGACAGTATTCACTGGGCGGCCATATCCGTGTGCGCTGCTGCTGAGCGCGTGCTGACGACGAGCTTCCGCAGTCCTTTTGGAGCGTGCATTTAGCACCATCGAGGTTGCCGGTCTTAGCAGGCTATTAATGGGAGCTCGTTCTGAGCATGCGCTCTAAACATCGCCCTCAAATATGGCGTCCAGTGAATACCTCCTATAGACCCATAGCTTCCAACTGCTAGAAGCGCGGTCGCGGAAGTCGTGTTTTTGTTTCTTTTCAGTTCACGTGAAAGGCGGGTCGAGGAGAGGGGCCACACGTAACAGCAGCGCAGCAATACATCGCTCACCTTTATCGCCACAGCCACTCGAAACATTAATACCCCGAAGGGCGTTCCGCTGATAGCGCGACAGCGGAGACCGATAGCGCGTTCTGCCCACCCTCCTGTTTATGGGCCTATACCACGCTGGGTAAACAAGCGTCCATCGGAAGCGCTGTCGCCAGCTGGCTACAGAAGGCATTCATCTCGGAGATACGCGCCAACGCGATCGCATGAAGTCGAAAGACTGCCAGCGTTGTTTTGCGACGCTGCAAGTTGTGCATAATTTCGCCGGCTTTGTTACTAACTTCCGATAGAAAAAAAAAAGAAACAAAAAAACTCGAAGTTCATACACTGTACGGTGAGCAAGTGTTCCAAAAAGCGTCTTAGCCGCATCGGAAAGTAATCAGAAGGCAACATAAATATAGTAATCGCAAACGCTACACGGTCCTAAAAAAAAAAAGAAAAGAAAAAAGAAAGATTGTGAAATTGTATAACTAGACAAATGAACGGGGAACACGGAAACTTTTCAGAAAGATGTCTTTAAGTGGTACATTTACTATACCGAAATTTTGTGGTGAATGCAGGTTCTTGGAGAAAGTGAGAGAAAAAAAAAACAGTATTTTCTATGCAACGGGAGAAAAGGGAGAGGAAAACCGTCTTGTTGATGCTGCTATACTCGCATTGCGTACCAGGCACGATTGGATCTTCTGGATCAGCTTTAAGGCCCGTTCACACTCTTGCAACCGAGTACGACCGAGAGAGACCAAACCGGTTTTTAAGCCTCTTGCGATCTCTTAGGACCAGCTCCGCTCAGCGCATCCGGTTCCAAGAAGTCTTTCTCGGTCGTACTCGGTCACAAGAGTGTGAACGGGCCTTTAGGGTGTTCATCTGTAAGAGAGCTTTCAAGATTTTTTGTATAATATCCGAGTAGCAGTGCAAAACCGACGGTTTGCTCCTTTTTTCCTACTGCGGATAAAAGAAGAAAAAATTATTATTATTATTATTATTTTTTTAGGCACCTACGTTAACAAAATTTGAGTACGATAAGTGCACCATCTAGAGACGCCTTTGTAAAAAGTTTAATCGTTCTCGGTGTATTTGTCTCATTTCGTTCGAACTTTCAACTTTCTTTCCTCCCGTAGAGCGGCAGGAGAAGGCAACCGCGCAATTACGATAACAGCCAAGCTTGAGGTCAACGTTACTACCGGATGTCCCAAATAGCGGGTTAATACCGGGTGTCGCCAATTCCCCGCTAAATTTAGCGGGGAATTTTCTCCCTAAATTTAGCGCGGAGTTTTTTTCCGCTATATTTAACGGGGAAAGTTTTTCACTAAATTTAGCTGGGAAATTTACCCACAATGCAACGTGCGGTGATGTCACGAGTGACGGCACTCGTGACCCTCGTGACGTCACGTGTGATGTCAATATGGTAAATGTCCCATAATGCAACGCCCAGTTACGCCAACGCCGACGCCGACGGCAACGCCGCTCAAGCCGGAAACGGGCGCTTAAGAGCTGCGCTCTAAAACAATCCTTATACTTTCCTTCAGCCCAATACCTCACGAGATAAAAGGTATGGAAAACCCTTAGGTTCATTGACAAGTTTTTTTTATAACGAAGTCTGAATGAAAATACGTAGTTATTTGCACCGCTGTTGCCGAACTTAGCTTTGTAACGTTTTGCTTTGCTCGAACTCACAACTGAATGAAGACGATAGCGCCGAAAGATTGGGAAGCTTCGGTGCTGTACGGTACGCGTCGGACCGCCTCCTTCGCGAGTCATCAGTCAACAGACGATTGGAAACTTGCCGCACACGCTCCCGTATCGAAAGTTCAAGAACTTCGCAGCGCGTGTTGTGTGTGCTTCTCCCGAACTTTGGAGCGACAGCGACCAGCGGACGCGCTTCCAAAAATCGCTCCTCGAGATAGCAGACGATAAGACCCACTTCAGACGTTCTCGGTGTGCATATTCAACGAAATATACAAAGTATATGGGCAGGTTGGAGCCTGAGTCTTGTGCCAAGAACTTTGCTCGGGGCTACACGGGGCGTTTTCGAACGTTATTTGAGCGTAACTTGAAGAAAAAATCGTATAAATAAAGCCATGATTTGAGAGCAGTTAAACTTTCCGCAAATATGTCTTGAGGTGATTGATGTATCTTTAAAAAGTAACCGCACCAAAAAACAAAGACGAGAACCTAGACGAAGTGAACAAACCACCAAGGCGATTGATTCATCATACTCAAATATTATGCATGTAGGTTTAAGAGACGACAAAAGAAAAAAAAAAATATGGGCCAAGAAATAATCCCTTTCCCCCTCCACTTATGCAGAGAGAGTAAAAAAAATAAAAGCCATATGATGAACGCTGCTAATCCCAGATGGCCTGTGCTTAAAATCTGGGGAGTCGTTAATTTTGATTTCCCCCCATTATGTTTCTAATATTTTCTTCATACATGTTTAAAAATCATTGTTCGCAAATAAAAAAGAATCAACTCTATAAGACTTAAAGAGGCTTAATCTTGTGCTTCTCCACGTTCACTCCACTTTTGGGGAGGGTTAACTTGTATGTTTTGTCCGGTGAATATGGGTTCCGCGAAGTGTTATAATTGGGGCGTCGCGATGTGTCGGACAATTATACTGGAAGTGACCCAGCCTAAAAATGGCGGCGTCTCAGATTGCGACACCTCCGGTACGATATGTCGGGCCGTCTGTCATTGTGCGATGAGCGCGGGCTTATCGGGAACACTTGCGTAAAAAGCACTCGGCAGGGCAAACATAGCCGCGGATAAAACATCTCGTGTAGTGTGTACTTCGGGGGACGCTTGGCCGTCTGCTTCCGCCACGCTGATTCGCCGAGAGGTCAGCTGCATCTATGATACGCATATATACAGAGTGTCCCCCAAAAAAACCTTACCGTTTTTCTTTTATTTTTTGTAAAAGTTATTGCTGAACTTTCAAGTCTCTGCCCAAAAGTAGGGCTATAGCGGTCCGGACCAAATCCCAATGTTTCAGAGCTAGCCGGTATCTGGTTCAAAAGTTATAGAAGATTTTATGAAAGTTTGAATGGATATAAATGTGACCCGTTTCCCGCGGTAGCTGACGCCCGTCACCTCCCTGTATTCGTGGGCATCGCGGGCTGCAATATTCCCCATTGAAAATTTCCGCAAATTGTTTATACGTTATGAATCAAATTACGGAAAAGCTCTGAAACTTCGGCATCTGGTCGATGAAAAAGAAAAACACTGTAAATCGTTCCCATTCCCAGTTTGAACGGAAAAGCGACATGGTCACAACCCTAAAGCGCCGTTCACACTCTTGCGACCGGGTAAGACCGAGAGAGAGACCAGACCGGTTTTTAAGCCTTTTGCGACTTTTTAGGACCGGATGCGCTGCAGCGGAGCTGGTCCAAGACATCGCAAGAGGCTTAAAAACCGGTCTGGTCTCTCTCTCGGTCTTACCCGGTCGCAGGAGTGTGAACGGGCCTTTACAAACAAGAAAGCTAAAAATGAGTAAGTTGAGGCTGAGGGGCACAGAACGCTAGCGAATGAGTTGTGTGTGCGATCACTTATCCTTCTCTCTCTCTCTTCTATGCGCAAGTTCGTCTGCTTCTTTTGCAGGGGTTGTGGTGACGTCAGACTAACGCCGAGCTCTGATTGGCTCTGATTGAAGCAGAGTGGGTAGACCTCAAGGCAGCTTGTTTTGAGGTCTACCCACTATCCTTCACTCACAACCAATCAGAACTCGGCGTCCTTCTGACGTCACTGCAACCCCTGCAAAAGAAGCAGACGACTCTCTTTCTGCATAGCTTTTTAACCGGTATTTACGTGGTTACATGGTATCTGACAAGGTAATGATGCATGCCTTAGTTTTACGAAAATACGGGCCAAAGGATCCAATATTAAAAACAAAATGTAATTGCAACTAAAAAAATCTTTTTTTTTTTTTAGTATATCAAACCGTTTGGTAAGAATTAGCTGCAGCTCGGAACGTCCATTTTTTATTCTTAGTGGCGTGCAATAATTACACAGAACTCGGATTATATTTTTGAAGTAACGACTTGTCTGAGGAGGTACTTTATTATTCGAAAGACTAATAAGATTAAAACCAAACGTAATTTTATGACTGCCGAAACACACACACACACACACACACACACGCACACGCGCGCACACACACACACACAAAATCATGTTGACTTAAACCTGAATGTATAGTTGTCGGGAGCGAAGAACTCATGTGAGATCTGGGCCAGCTTGCTAGAAACTAGAGCCACTAAATGAGCTGCGCTTAGAGTATCGGCACTCCGTTCCCCGACATTGTTGTGGGCGTCGCCATTTTGGCTCGTATGCAGAGCGGACGCAACTGCCGATCGTCATGATTCAAAAGTGCGACTTCCTCAGCATTAGATTCGGTGTTAGGAAGGTCATGTAATATCGCTTTGCTCTGTCGCGAACGGTTTAAACATTTGTGGAGGGCGGAAAAGCGTTTCCTGTTATTTCAGATAAAGCTTCAGATAACTGGCAACCTTGATTTTAAGACACAATATGGCCAAGTGACGTTACTCTGAAGCGTAGCTTATTTAGTGGCACTACTAGAAAGCACGTCTCGGATGAGACTGGGGGAAAGGAAGCACTGCCAAAGCCAGCGCACGGGCTGAGCGAGACTCAAACCGCGTGTCTCGAGACGCTCACTCGCCCCAGCCTTTGCAGTGCTTTCTTTCACCCGGTCACAGATGAAACGATGTTCTAGTAAGCCGGCCCTGCTGGAATCTCTGAAGTTACGCTGCTCCGTGCCGGTTTCCTCGTTCCTAGGTAACAAGGCCTGAGTACTTGACCCAGTGACGTCAACTTCCAGAAGCCAGCGCGGGCCACTGATTGGACAGGAGTGCTGCGTCAGCGTTCGGCTGGGATTCGGGTTCAATCAGCAATAACACGAGTCCCAGTCGAACCCTGACGCGTTACACTCGTGTCCAATCCCTGTCCCACGCTGGCCTCGAGTAGGGGACGTCACGAATCAAGCAATAAGGCCTTCATGTCGTTTAACACTTGAGAGTTTGGTGCAGAAAAGGAAACTAACTTTTAGTCGAAGGAACACAGTCAAAAAAGAACGTATCAAACTAAAAAAAAAAAAAATGACGACATCATTAGCTACCACCAGCTCGTCTCCGCACTTACAATCTTTTCACTAACGCCTTGTTGTCTAATCTCGTATTCACCTCGAAAATCGTAGTAAAAAAAAAAGTCCGGCTCCTAGCGGAAGGTTACTAATTTTACCCTTCCAGTGTTGAATTAAGGTACATGTAGGTGCATCTTAGATCAGCTTTATGTTTTCTTGCCGAGAGGTACACGTTTCAAAAGCCAAAATTATCGCTTTTTCCTTCGACAACCAAATCTCGGAAGAACTACTTCGCGCAGCGCATTGATATTGCGCAAAACCTCCTTTTTTTCGTGATCTGACGACCAGTGTAGGAGGTGTTGCCCCGCAGCAAGGAATTCATTACTCAGGGTCCACTCTTAAGCCGGGGTCACACTGCACATACATCATACAAACGACAGTCTGCAAAGATGAATCAGCGAAATATCCGTGGTTCGAATGCCACGTGCCAAGTTTTCTCCTTGAATTCATTGCCCGGCGGCATTCGAAGTACGCATCTCGCGGTGACTCGCGTTCGAGTCCGTGTGCAGACAGTCCTTTTGTATGATGTGTAAGCAGTATGGACCCCGGCTTTAGTGTTCACTCACTACTCAGTGTCCACCATTGCTGCCTCTTTGGGGCTGAATAAACCGAGAGCATAACCCGACTTATCTAACCCCGAGAGGCAGCAACAAGACGAGTCCACCGCCGTCAAGATAGCACTGGGAGAGGGGAAAACGTGAAGGGTGGCGAGAAAGATTTTCTACGCTGCAGAAGCAACTTTTTGTAGGTCGGCCCTAAAAACGAGCGCATCTCGCGGAAAATAAAAAGTTTTTTTAGACTATATTTTGGACGTTAGAGGACTTTTAAGCCTTCCCCACGCAGAGAAAAATTACCCGCCAGCCTTAATTGTTGATGTCAGTGAGGCGTCAACTGAAAGTGTGCGAAGGAGCAGAGACGCGTAGAGTTCCGGGGCCTCTCAATGCATCAAGTGACAAGAACAAACGAGACAACGAGGTAGTGCCCCGGGATCATTAATTAAAACTGCGTTCCAAAACTTTCTCGGGCTTACTTCGGCGGATAACAAATTGCTTGGATCGACGTTACATCAGTGGCACTGCTGCTGAGAGCCAACGCTCTGCCTCACAAAATTCGCACCAACGATTTCTTTTTTTTTTTTTTTTGTTCCTGCACGAACAAGTAGGAAGGACCACAAACACGATGGAAATGACGTCACACGCAAGCCATGTGTGCACCATGTGACAATGCGAGTAAATGATCTGCAACTAGATTTTGGAAGATTCGTTCCAAATTCGTTGCAAACAATTCGCTCCAGTGTTCGTTCTAAACATTTCGCTCTAAAACTGATTAGTGAGTTTCGTTGTAAAAACGTACGTTTTAATTTGTTTTGTCTTTGTCTGCTTGCCGTTTGCGAGTGGAGCGAGTTGCCCTGCAGTTTGACGAGTATTGTATCTTTTGCTGCATTTTCTAGCGCAATTGATTAACTTCTCTTCGTTAAAATGAACTCCAAGGACTAAACTGCTTACTCGTTTTACTGGATGTTTATGCGTATTTATTTGATTTGGTGACATTTTATTATTATTTTTTTTTGTCTTGGCCTTCATAAAAAAAATGCTTGGATATTTTTTTCTGGATTGGCTTCGGATCAGACTGTGGCTGACAGCAAAATTGCTAGTAGGAGGCCGAAATGACCACTTTTCAGCTTCAAATAAGAACGTAAATAAAATATTACCTGCCAATGCAATTCTTTTTTTTTTAAGATTTGATTTTACGGGAGTTTGGAGAATGCTAGCACAACTTTTGAGGAAAACAATAAAAATTTACTCGCGCACAAAAAAAAAAAAAAAAAAAAAAAAAGGTATCTTTAGACTTTAAAGATACCTTTTTTTTTTTTTTTTTGTGCACGAATAATCCATGATTCTCATCGATCATCGCAAGCCAAGATAAAGAACGAAGCATATCCAACTTTGGCGTTCCGCTTCGTTCCATGGAAGTCTACGAGGAGGCCCTGAAACTTCCAAATTAGATCATAATTATCCTGTTGTCTCGAATAGTTACATGCTGAAACAAAAGTAGGCTTCAACATTCTCTGCTAACCAACCAAGATAGCCGTTGAATGACTGACTTTTATCGTCGTCTTTTATCAATTCACGCTGCGCTAATCTTGGTTCCAGATCAGCCTAAACTCCAAGTTTACCCCACTATTTTTGCAATGCCACTCTTCTACGTGTCCTCTCTTTCACGAATTTCTATTTCTTTATAAAATAAAACTTACGCCACCTTTTTGGTTTCTATGATGTTATGCTTTACTCTTGAAACACTCCTATAGGGAGTATTCACTGGACGCCATAGTTGAGGGCGATGTTTAGAGCGCATGCTCACAAGGAACTCACATTTGCTGCTAAGACCGGCAATCTTGATGGTGCGGAATGCACGTTGCAAAAGAACCGGGGAAGCTCGCCGACAGCACGCGCTCAGCAGTCGCGCACACAGTTATGGCGGCCAGTGAATACTTCCTATTGATTCCACGCACTCGATCGAGCGAAGTGAGTTCGTCAAACTCACTCCAAGCCAAGTGTGTTCCTCAGAAAGCGGCCGTGTGGCACACTACAGAAATGACACTAAGGGCGAAGTGCACTCGCTTGTAGTGACACTAAACTAGCCCGTCTGACAGGGGTATAAAATTTTGGAGCCGAAAAAACGTAGAAAAACAGAGGTAGAAAAGAAATACGAAGATAGCGATACTGATGGTATCTGCGTCAGCAGTATCTTTATCTCTGTCTCTTCTCTTTCTGTCTTTTTTTTTTAACGTTTTTTGTCTTTTAAATTCCAGCTGGTTCTATCATAGTAATGCATTAACTAGCCCAACTCAAGCCCGTAACTCATTTACATCGTGTGTTATTGCTGTTTATACCTACGATTTAATGTTGCTGTTGTTGTTGTTCGTCTGGTTTACTTATACAGCCTGCAAAGCAGTTGACTCTCGTCTTGGCCACCACCAATATCGTTAAACAAAAAGAAAAACATAAAGCAAAAAAATAAAGGCCAATGTGGGTTGTGTATTTCGTGCGAGGGCATGCGTTAGAGACTTTTGAATAATAGCTATGCCTAGGTATGCCACAAAAACTCTTTTTTTTTTTCTTTTTTCTTTCACAATCTGGGTGAAGCATGGATGTTATTCCTCAGGTTGCCTACGTTTTTACTCCTTTATCATCTGTGTACCGATTCCAGCGAGTGTTCAGTTATAGCATGCGGAGAACGCTTCCATAAACCTCGGGATAAAAGGATTTAGGCTATGTGTTGTTTGTGGACACAACAAAATCAAGATTATTATATCTCTCAAACGTCGTTAAATGAAACAACCGTACGTTTTCACGAAACGACATGCCATTCACTGAAGAAGATCACTCGAAGGAAAAGTATTCTCCAAGACAAGGTCAACGAAACGTTTTGGCTAAGGGGCCTGATTCGAAAGTTTTTAGCAGTCTCTAAGGCTGGAAACTAATTAAGATTATATAAAGGAGGGAATACTCAGTAAGTCACTTCTATATAAGCATTTAAATACAATATAATAAATTAGAATAATAATTTTTAAAAATGAATGTGAGGTGGATGAACACATATACGTGATTTTAAATGTAACGTGTCGCTAATTATGACATTGCAAAATAAATTGTGACCCAGAAAACGCAGCGTGAATAAATCGAAGCGCATAGGAACATGGCACATTTATACGGGGCACAAGACTAATAAAAGTGTAGATCTGACTATGACAATATGCAATGGTTGGGACACATGACACAATGCACGATCGATATACGTGCGAGCGCAAATATTTGAACATGGTTACGCAGATATGAAACGGGGGACTACGAATAGTAATGCTCAATGTAAATAATATGGCGAAAGAGCCCGCGTTTCGAGGCGGTGTTCCTCTCGTTCTTTTTAATAGGAATTTTTAGCATACCGATACAGTATACCGCGTGCCGCACTACCGGAGCATCGTCCGGTAGTTTGGTAGACGGAACACGGTAATGGTTTACTAAAAGTCCCTAATATCTTCGTTCGCGTTTTTTTTTTTTTTAATATTTTGTACGTACGTTTATTTTTTGTGTTGGTAGAAGCGGCCACGGGCCGGAGTTTGGAGACCCCTGCTCTAAGATAATGCGTACCTATGCGTGGTTGTTTTCTGATGAAATAAAATGCTTCGTTTTGCGGAAGCGATCGTATTATTTGATTATTATTTCAGCCTTGTCCGGTTTAAACCGGTCGCTTGACTGGATTAAAAAGGCAACAAGTTGTCCGCCGGTGATAAGTTACATCATTTAATTTGGCTGGACAGACACGCGTGACGTTTCGCGACCGCTTCGCTGCGCGCAGAAATAATTGGGACAAGGCGTCATTCTGATGCAACGCTATGCGGAAGCCACACTTTCCTCGTTTGAGCAAACCGATTTATACGGATTAGAATTTCCTTCCATAGTAAACGGAGACACGGAACGATAAGACAACAGAAAAAACAAAATTTGTTGTTGTGTTGTTAGTTTTTTTTTTTATCGATTTGTGTTTTCGGTTATGGAAGTTCTTCACCAGCCCGCCCGTGTTTTTACACTTTCTCAAAATCTCCGCCGTTAAGAAATCTCATAGAGGTGCAACTTTAAACATTCTGCCTATTGCCGAATTATACCAGAGCCTCGAATATGATGTTAATTTAATGAACTCCAACGTTTGAAAACACACGCGCAACGATAACGACACGCCTACGTTCTGTGGGCCAGTACACGTTTAGAATCAGCCCCAACACAAATCCCGGAGTTTAGAATAACCTACCAGAGCACTCATACAAAACGTCGGTTCTCTATTACTGCTCAAAACTAGCTGAAAAAAAAAAACAAAGCAAAAAAACTATCTTCTTCCAAAAAACTGCGCTGGCGACATGTGGCCGTACCAACTCGAAAAAGCAGACGACGAAAAGACCCTGTGACGTAATTCACTCGATTTTATCCAATGTTACGGAGGAGGGCTATAGCGTGAATTATTCGCCCGAAGAGAACTTTTGCCAAATTACTCGAGCATCAAGGAGCATGCTGGGAATGTGGGTACACGCTCTGCACGCGCTCGGCTTTTCTATAGACGCTTTGCAGCAACTGTGCATGAACGCCGCCATAACTGACCTTCGGTTTTTGTTTCCTCTTATTTCGTTTATTTCACTTCATCATTACCAAAGCAGTCCAGGTTATTTCCATATTAGATTCAACTATGTCCTTTTCTAAAGCATCGGCCTTTGTAGAGGATCGTCAACTACCGTTTCAGTTGCTCGGCATCTCGGTAAGACAAGAGAAGGTCAGCAATGGCGGCTGTAATTTGGCGCGTGTGTAAAGCGTCTATATAAAAGTAAAAACGCACGGCAAATTGCTAGGCAATTATGTTGTGTACGTGAAACTTTCTGGCATCACAAATGTTTAGCGATACTCCGAGTTTCACGTGCGCAGGGCTGATAAACCTGGCGATCTTGCTGAGCCCTCCATATTCTCGAGCTCCTCCTACCTCGTTGCGCACAGGTGGTCGAGCTCCTCCTCGCCCACCCCTCTGATTCCATGACGTACCTCCCCCGTTAACCAATCAGCGTCGAGCCTAGCGGCCACGCTTATCATGCAGGCTTCGCTTCTCAGGCTTCACGAAAGGTTGAGCATCTAGCCAAAGAACGTTTCACGTTAATAATCAAAACAAGGCGACGCAGATTGCGCTTTTAAGCGCCCTTTGTTTTAGATTTTCGCTTTAGTACAGACGCCAGCAGGGGAAGCGCATGTAATCACACTCGCAGCATGTTCTTTGCTGCCTGGGAAATCTAGCAAAAGGTATATATGGAAACGCGCCTTTCCTCTCCTTATGCTAGCAAAAAAGAAAAAGAAAAGAAAACGCAACTGAATGTGTGTTTGTGCTTTTTTTTTTTTTTTACACAGATATGATTATATAAAACAAAATTATGAAAAAGCGGTGTTGCATAAGATTGCTTGCGTTACCAAAAACTGATTTTGTTTAGTTGCATTATCACCCAGGACAGTGTTATAGGCGTTGCTTCGTTTTGTTCAAGGCCGGAAAGCTATAAACGTTCGTTGCACAATTCACTCTAAAAAAAAGTCCTTGTGTCTACTTTCCCGTACAACACTCGGAAAGCCAATCACCGCAACTTACGGAGGCAGCTCAGCGAATGACAATGCCGAAACATATGTTTAGACCGAAAAACGCAGTCTGAGTTGTGACATTAAGCAATGCAAGCGTGACGTTTTGCATTGCTCAATGTCACAACTCAGACTGCGTTTTTCGGTCTAAACATATGTTTCGGCATTGTCATTCGCTGAGCTGCCTCCGTAAGTTGCGGTGATTGGCTCTCCGAGTTTTGTGCGTGAAAGTAGACGCACAAGCATCTTTTAGAGTGAAATGCCCTATCTGGCAGAAGAGTCAGGCTTTGCACGCTATGTCTGATGATCGTCTGGGTCAGAACGGCAGGGAGGAGCTTCGGTTGTCCCGCCTCCAGCGCGAGCTTCCTGCCTTCGGCAACGCTTCAACGTCTCGTGCACCTCGAAGGCGCAGACAAAGCACGGTGGAAGGCATGGAGAGCACGCTGGAGGCCGGGGGTTCGAAAGACACGCGTACGTCCTGCTATCCTCATTCTGTCGGAAAATGATGTTGAAAAAAAAAAGAAAGAGCTTATTAAAGTCAAGATACACCGCCATCTTAGGAGTGAACAACCGGTTTTTGCTGCAGCTTTATCTGTGCTATTGATTCTAATACACATGTTCATATTATTTATATGATCAAACTAAACCTACACACTTTGTGCTGACAAAGAAAATAGAAGACAAAAAAAAATTAACTAAACATTAAGTGCGAAAAGATGTTGCTGAAGATTAACACTCCACCAGCTTTTTTTCATACTTCTTTTTTTAACAATTTACATATATACATATATATATATATATAATAAGGCACTGACGAGCAGACATTCAATCCGCCATTTATTTTAGATTTCAAATTTATGTTTGGTACGGTTCGGTTCGGTAAGGTTAGCTTAGGTTAGGTTAGGTTAGGTTAGGTTAGGCTAAGCTCGGTTCGGTTGGGTTACGTTAGGTTAGGTCAGGTGACGCTAACATGCGCAGCGTACTGCAGCTTGCTCCTTGGCGCTTGGCTACATTGGTGCCTGGGAACCTTAGGGAAAAGTCTGAATTCCCGAGCGCGCTACGACAGTAAACAGTGTCGCGCGCAGCGGTGCACATTCCACGCGCTCCTAAAGATCACCTGGCGTCGTAAAATGGTACACAAAGGCATCTAGATCGCCCTCCATTTATCTTCGCGCGATAAAGAGGCCTGGTTGCTGCAGAGGACGAGGTCTCCGATGACGCACGAAGAAGGGGACGCCAGGGCCAGATAGATCATTTGGTTTTAGGATCCACCCCAGCTGTGCTGCCACAGCATACAGCAGTGTGCCACGCGAGGACATGAAATTGCTTGTTTAGCGCGACCGGTGAATGCATTGCTTCGCGTTTTAGCGGAAGCACATAAACATGGGAAACGTCGTTAACGACACACCAGGGAACCGTGTCAACAAGGAATTTTCGTAGGTCGTTTCCGCCGTTTCGCAACGCTTTTTGGCAACCCGCTACGAGACAGAAACTCTGCAGGCAAGGCTGGCGGATGCGCAGTAGCGGCGTCTGCGTAAAGGCCGGTTCACACATGCAGCGAAGCTCTAATGTAGCGCTTCTCACGTGTCGTCTGCTACTTATTGTCTGCCATGAACAATAGTATTGACGGTGCCACACAAAGCTGGTGAACGCTCCCGTCAGCACGCGCTTAGCGCGAGGTCAGCGCTACGCTTGTAGCGCTCCGCTACATGTGTGAACAAGCCTTTATAGAGCTTGGGCCTATAGCGGAGGTCTGAAAACGGTGTACGAAAGCTCCCTAAAGTGTGGTGACCATGAATGCAAAAAAAAAAATAACGTTCTCGCTGACGCACCCACCAGCAGAAGCCTGGAAATATCAAGTTGTGGGGAAAGTATATGAGAGAGAAACAGAAAGCGAGAGGGAGATTCCTTTAGTGAAGAGAACCGAAGTGTATCTATTTTTATCTGAATAAACAACATTTCTATCATCATCATACCCATCATCATCATCACCACCACCATCATCATCATCAAATACAGGGTAGATGATGTTTTCATGATCACGGTAGAATAAATGCGAGGTGTCTGAAGAACAAGGGTAACCAAAGCAGGCGCGATCGCGCGACGCGCGGCCTCGTAGACGTGTTCGCGAATAGGGGCGGCTCCTCGATTGGCCCCTTACATGCTGCGCCATCTCACGGAGCTTGTCGGAAATGCGAGTGAACCGTAGCCACGCTTGCTCCATGGCCAGGCGGTGCCGTTCGGACACCCGTCTCTTCTTTCACTGGATTTCAGACTGACCTTGTAAACACTCGGACCTTGCGAATGTCGTCAACGGTTTCCCAGGACACAAACTTAATGTTATGGGAGAAAGCAAGGATGACTGAAAGGCGAAGAAGTTATTCTCCATGGTCACTGACAGGATGAGGACGGCAGGGAGGTCTTTCGGTGGTCCCACCTCTGACGCAAGCTTCCTATGACAGATGAGCGACTCGTGAGCACGCGCAGCCCAGACACGGCAGAATTTACACAACGAGCGCGCGCGTGGAGGCAGCTAGGGCATATATGAAAGAAATGTCCTGCCGTTCTCGCTCTTTCGCTGGCTAGTGGCTATAGATGACTGCACTGGAGAACCAAAAGAGTGGCAAGATGAATATCAAGTGAAAAAGAGAGTACACGGACGATGATGGAGGTTAATGAGAGTAAAAATCATTTCACGCCGTAGGAAGTCAGTGCATGTGTCTCGCGAAAAGACAAGCAGGGCGTTTGCTGCCTCAGCGGAGCGTTGAACGGAGCCACAGTGTCACCGAGCCTTTTCTGAACGGGAAAGCCGCGGTCGCATAATAAAGGGAGTTTCCGAAAAAGGAGAACCGTGTTTTTCGGCATGGGTAAATAAACATATGCGTCGCAGGAAGCTCGAACTCCGCGGGGATGTGACGCTGGTGGTTGGGATAGAACGCGAAAGTTTGAGAACGTGACGTTACCTGGATCAAAAGATAATGGAGAAAAACAAAATGTCTTTATGAGCCGACGTCCACCTAAGCCTAATATCTTTAAAACGCGAAATGACACAGTAAAAACATGTAACACCTATTTAAAAAAAAAAAAAAATCTTATCAAGAAAGAAGATATTGTTTTCTTTCCTGCTGATAATTTTTTTCCTGATTTTTGTTTAGAGGCGTTTACGGTGTCATTTCTACTTTTGACGATATTAGGCTTAGCTGGACGACGGCTCATTAAGAAATTTCGTGTTTTCTCAATTATATTTTGATCAAAATGGCGTCATTTTCTCAAAACTTTCGCTTTTTATTCCAGCCGCTATAGCGTCACATTCTCACGGAGTTTGAGTGTGAGCAGCGTTAGTTCGCGCTAACAATGTTAGCGCGAACGAGCAATCCACTGTTTTATTTTTATTTATTTTTTTGTATTAAAGGGCTCTAATCAAAACTACTAGTCTAATGGAAAGTTCTTTTTTTTGGAGCCCTCCCCCTAAGCGGTAAATTTGATGCTCGCCGATAGTCTCCGGAAGTAAAATGTTACAATTTCCCAAATCGTGTTCGCGCTTACAACCTCGCGCAAAGTACGTCCATCAACCCTGAATTTGTTGACGTTTTGCGAGCAAACCTAATGCTAAGCGCTTCTTCTTCTTCTTTTTTAATTTGCTTGGCACAGCAATTGCTGGCATCGATTTGAACACGTTGGTAGAACCCTCACTATATATGTGTGCATAGAAACTGTATAATGCGTAGAGTTTTTTTGTTTTTTTTTAATGATCTGAGCTTTTGTTTTTATACGAAAGGTGAGAAACATTTATGACGGAGAGAGTTGATTTGTGACAGGGGTTAAGATGGCCGTTGCCACAAGACCGTGGTGCTCGAGGATCACTTAAACACCGGAATGTTCTCTACAGGAAGTCACGTCAACAAGGTGATGAAGACAACGACCCGTCAGCTATACAAAAACCGGATTATTCTAGAAAGTGCACGGCGCCGTCGAGACACGTAGAGCAGACTGTCATGTCGATTAGATAGCGCGTCTGTAGTCCCTGACGGGAGCACAACGCACTCGCACACACTCGGCGAGTATCTGCGTAACCTACGGTGACCGAAAAAGAGGAAGGAAAGAACTCCGTCGAGAGTAAACGTGACGTAGGTGACGGATGGACGAGGCCATGTTTACGTGAGAGATTACCGGGAAGACGGCCGTCGCTCCAAAAGAAAGCCGATTGATTGATTATGGGTTGAACGATCGAGCAGGTCACTCGAAGCCTCCGAGCATCATACAGAAAGCCGGAAGCTCGCGGAGCCTTTCTGTTTTGACTCCCTCACCCCCGGGGAGCGCATAACGTTCACGTTTAACGGAGGGTGGGACGTTTTAGAGGGCAGCAGCGCGCTGCCATGTTGTGAAGTGTAGATGGCGCAGGCTGCCACTTGTTATAAAGGGTACACAGCCATTAGTATCCATCCATCCATCCATCCATTGTATAGACCGTATAGACTAATAGAGGCACTGCTTAGGGGAAATGTTAGGTACGTAGGCCGCGTCTGCCAACTGCTAACCCGGGGTCTGGAACGTGCGCCATATTTAGTGTATGTATACCCCAACTTCTGCAATACTGACAAAGACAATAGTGCGAGATTGTCACTTTGCCAAACATTTCACCGAGCTATACATCTTTTGCACATGACGTCACGCTAGGAAAGGACGGGACCCTGCACCATGCTGGTGGCGGACTTCACACGGCGTGGATGTGCATATCGAAGCGTAGGATGCCGCTAACTGCCCGGACATGCGCTGACATGCACCACATTTTCAACAAAGGTACCTAGCTGTGTTACATGTGAGCTTGGAAAAACGTGCCGAGCTTACGATGATGGCGTTCAGCCAGTACGTGCGTTCGGCATTGGTGCGATTGCGCTACGAGCAGAATTAGTTTCAATATGCCGCCGACGAAGTTTTAAAGCAAAGCACTGTCGTGCCGCCCCAAAAAAATTAATAATAACAAATAAAAAAGCTTAATTGCGTGCCTTAAAATCTGATGAACGCCTCTAGGAGACGCTTGTAGAAAAAAATTTTTACGATTTTGCGAAATGCTGGTAAAAAACGCAAGGTTCTCGTCATAATCTAAACTCTGAGACAAGGATACATCAAATAACGGACGAGACAACTCTCCTTGTGGCGGGGTTTATATTATAACGTTTCCTAACCGGCTGGCCCGCATACTTTCGCTCCTTGCAAAGGTTACCGTCTCGCGGACGGCACAAACCGATGCCCCGGCGGCGGCACGTCTCGGCGAGCTTGCACACGGGGGCCACCGCCGACCGATCGCCGTCTGGTCGGGCTCACGACGCGACACTCGCCCGTACTCGGCTGGGAGCCCCGATGGTGCGCTCGAAGCCTGGAAACGGCGTGATGTAGCGAAAGGCAAAGGGAATCTACACCACGAAAAGGCAAAAGCCGACGCAAAGGCGTGCGCGAACGTAAACAACGGTAGAAAACTGCTGTCGCTCGCCGCTATGAAATGCGTCCCGCAGACTCGGTAACCCGCGGCCGCCCATCCCTTTCCTGCCGCTCGCACTTTCTCTAAGTTGCCGGCTACTCTGTCTCGCGGGGCATGCCGAGGAAACGATCGTCGGTATACGTAGTAATTGCTACAGCCAAGCGCGGCGCAGTTCACCATTGTTCTCGCTGCGAAGGGCTGTCGAGTCAACCCAACACCACCTAGACAGAAGGCCTCCACACGCGTCATCATAGTCGGATCGATCGAGGCAAGAGATTGGGCACGAGTGCTGCGTCAGTGTTCGGCTGCGGCTCGTGGCCAATCAGCGCGTCGAAGGTCGGACTCGGGTCCAATAGCCGACCGAGCGCGATCCGACTGTGATGACGTTTCATAGAGGAAGAGGAAACCATGCGGAGGCCTTCTGTCTAGGTGGTGTTGGTCAACCCCCAGCATGGTGGATACAACGGTGTTCGACATCATCATGTGAGGCATGCATAGGCTCACGCGCCTGCGCCTTTGTCTGCGCGGTAGGAATTTGGGAAATTGAATAACCGGTAATTACATTACCTCAAGGTGGTATACGCTTGCACAGCAGCGCTGTCTGAATGTTCTTCGTCTTGTACGGTGTGCACGTTTGTTTATATGTATATTTTACTCTGGAAAATGTTAAACCCCACGAAATCTCATGGACAACGCAAGAAGCGCAGCAGGGTGTGTCCCGAGCATCTAATCATCATCCCACATCCAATGGACTCGCGGCATTCGCCGATGAGAACGTCCGAGAACCAATCGCGAAGCGAGTACATAATTATAAGCCACGCCCCGCGATTCTTAACCTGTCAATCACTATAGGGGCTATTCACTGGCGGCCATATAGCTTTGACGCGCGGCTGCCGTGCGCGTGCTGACAGCGAGCTTCCACAGTTCGCCCTTGTAATTCTGCACCATCGAGATTGCCGGACTCAGCAGGCTCGTTCTGAGCGTGCGCTCTAAACAGCACACTCCAATATGGCGTCCAGTGAATGCCCTCTGTGATCATAATGAGGAGTCTTTCTACGCGGTCGATAAACCATGCAGAGACGACAAGCTCTTGCGTGTCTCTGTGCTTTTGGAGGAGCGCGTACCCTATCAGCACTAAGCCGCGAAGGGGCTGAGCCGTCAGGCAATACACCTCCAATTTTGTACCTAAAACTCTCCACCATATATATATATATATATATATATATATATATATATATATATATATATATATATATATATATATATATATATATATTTTTTTTTTTTTTTTTTTTTTTTTGCTAGAAAACAGTATTTGATTGGGGTGGACGAACTGCCTTTGTAATCTGCTCACCCTTCGAACAGCGAGTAGAGAGACAAGAGCAGCTTTACGTCTCTCAACGAATCCTTTCAACCAGAATTCGGTGCCCTGACGTCCGGGCGCACTCTCCCCCTCTCCCTCGATTTCTCGCCGTATAGTTTATACGACAAAGATCGAGTCAGCGATGCCGCGTCATCGTACTACTGCCAATAGTATATGAGCAGGTAACCACTTTTTAACAATACCCATCACAACCGAAAGTAAACGTGAACGTAAATGCCGAATTTAGAAGGCGTACGTCGGTACTATTCGGGAGAGGGGAAGGCAGGGGGGGGGGGGGCGATATTTTACTTTCTCCTCCTATTGTTTAAACTAAAATTTTGACATATCGGTAGGATTCCGTGTTTTCGGAGTTAATCTCTCATGAAATTCGGAAGATGTTTTTCGGAACTTAGGTATTTTTCGCCGAAAATTCGGGGTTTATCGGAGTTTATTTTTGTTAGATTCCCAATTCTTTAAGATTTAAAGTTTATGTAGTGCTTTAAATTAAAAAAAAAATTGGGAACACAATTGTCAGTAGTTTGAGATTTCAAAAACAAAATAAATGAAGTCCAGGTACCATGATCCGTCGCCCTGGAAGATCCTTGACGCGCTAAAAGGCAATTGCCAGTCGTTCGAGATTTCAAAGTAAACTGGAGTTGAATCTCCTCAGGACCACTGACCCTGTGCTCTCCATACAGTTGATTTCTAAAACACCGCCTTTTTTGGGGGGACTTTTATTTGGTCGTTTTGACCTCTAAATTTTGAGTTTTTCGGATAAATCTGAGTTGACGTACAATTTACTGACGAGTGTTTTTCGGATTTATCAGAAAACACAGAACCCTACAAATCGATGATGGCACCTTCCCCACCCTCTGTTCCGCCGCCGCTGGCTACATTTACAACAAATGTCACAGACAACGAGAATTGCACGGGCACTGCTAACGTCTTCAGAAACGCCACAGAAAGTTGACCCCAAGTGTAGACAAAATTATCGGGAAAATTTAACACAAACACACACACACACACGCACACGCACACGCACACGCACACACGCACAGACACGCACTTAAACAAGCGCTTTTTTGAGGGATAAGTTGTGTTGACACAGTTTTCTCACAGTATACCCAAGGATGTGTGCAGTTAAATGTCGCAGTCACGTGGTAATTTGCGCGGTGCGCTAAATGCAATCTCGTGAATAAACGAATGGACAAATCCCGCCTTCATCCGGGCTCACCCGTCGAACGTTCCACGAGTATTTCTTGAAACAAAAATCGCCGACTGTTACAAAAGCGCGGCACACAAACACGTAAACAAGACTAACTTACTCGCGGAGTAAAAACACTTAAAATCCCTTAGATAATTTAGAGGAAGGAGAAAAACAAAACTTACCACCAGGAAGCATACTGTGGCAAGGACCGTGAGTAACAGGACACCGTCGGCCATCCAGTTCGATCGCGTCTTTACCATAACGAAGTCCCACGAAATCGCAAGATTTTTTTTTCTTTTCTTCTTCAATATAAAATCTTTTAGCGAAATCACTAAAAACAACAGGCGCTGGTCAAACCTGTCTTCACATCACTCGTTTTTGGCTGGCCGAATTCGCACCAGAAGCTCGGTTGCCCCCGCCGCGGACCCGAAACCGATAAACCGTCACTATCCTCAAAACTAACATCACGAAAATAAATTTAAGGAGCAACCCCAAGGATCGTATAAAGTTCCCGTACGAAATAACACACACACGCACACACGCACAAACGGTGGAAGGTTCTAAGGGCTTCAAGAGACTTGGAGAGAGGACACTTGACGGGAAGTGACTGACGCGGGTTCTGCGAGCGCGCACTGACTGATTCTGACGGTAGACTTCTTTTTTCGCGCGGAGAAATCCTGCGAAGCTCCCCGGACCGGCGCGTCGGACTGCGAGAGATGCCCAGCGCACCGCTTTTTTTGCCGGCCGGCTGACTTGCCGCCGAGGCGTTTTGCTCTGCCTTTTTGGCATCTTGCCCTTTCCGAAAGGAGAGGGAGTTGGGGCTGGTGCGCCGGGAGTCCGATAGATGGGGCTACCGGGTGCGGTGTCTCGTTCGCGTGTATGGTTGTTAAAAACGTTAAAAACTCTACAAAAAAACAACAACAAAAAAGCGTTTTTACTGTTTTTAACGAAGCGAACTTAAATGCGGTATGTTTGTTAAAAACGTTTAAAACTCTACAAAAAAAAAAGCGTTTTTACTGTTTTTAACGAAGCGAACTTAAATGCGGCACAATAGAACTTTCACAACACACACACGCACCGGGCACAAACACAATACACGAGTGACAGTGAGTGGGCGTTTTTGCTGCTTCTATCGCGTGTTTTTATACGTGCTATATAAAAAAGTAAAAAAAAATAGAAAGATAAAAACATGTTTTTTTGTTGTTTTTTTATAAAAAAAATACACGTCTCCTTCCGCCTGTGAATCAGTGATTTGAATAAAGAGGATTGTTTTAACTCACGTTACGCAGCAAAGTACAACACAACAAAGTAATTAGATCTTCAAAGCACGGTTATCGAAAGTGATGGTTTACGCAATTATTTATTTATTTATTTTTCTTTTTATTTATTTTATCATACTACTACCCCGACACAAGGGTGCCTGAAAGGGGGGGGGGGGGTGTACAAAATATAAAATAACATCATATAAATTAACACGTCTTAATCACATTTGCAGAAATTAACATAGCGATATATGTACAGAAAAAAAAAAAAGCATGCCATGGGCCGGCCAGCTGAAAAAGATATATGTTGTTGTTACCCGAGCAACAACATATATTTTTGTTACTTGACTGGTTCTCCAGAGACTAACTTGCCGGAAAGTAGTGGCAGATACGGAAGTTTCTGAAAAAATAATGGTGACAAAAAAAATGAAGTTTTAGTTTTAAAGAACCGTCAAATTGGTTAAATTTCAGACCAGAATGTAGAAGCAAGAAATGACACGGCATCCACATATTTTACTGCGCATACTCCTAATCAACAAACTGGAGCATGGACTACTTCTACCCTTCAAGCCCAAACGGGCGCTACTTCTATTTCTTTATGATATTCCGAGAAGAGCATCTAGTAACAGGACAGAGATTGACACGTCTAAACATTTGTCAAAAAAAATATAACAGCCGATCGTAAATACCACTCGTGATAAAATAAATACTAAAAGGTAGAATTCTTACACAAACACTCACCAACTTTTTTTCCGACATTTTATTTTGGAGGAGTGATTTTCTCCTTAGCACTGTGCTGCGCTTGTCGTTTCACTGCAGTACACCGGTACACGGGGAGAAGCGAACTCAACGGAGCTAACTAAGCCATTAACCGGGGTCGTGCACTGCTTATACATCATACAAAAGATCCGTGCTTCGAATGCCGCATGAAGATGAGTTCGAGGAGAAAACTTGAAACCCGGTATTCGAACCCCGGATATTACGGTGACACGTGTTTGTAGACTGCCTTTTTGTTAGCGAGCCTCAGTTATTGTATTAAGGAGATGAAATTAAGTTTTGGGCTCAATGTCGGAGCAAGTTTCGTACATTTTTACATTTTTACAAAATGCCGCGAGATCTAGCAGGGCAACGAGTTTGGCATGAATATGGCGCCGCTATCACATCACTATGCATGGTGATGTTGTAGAGGAGGGTAGCTTGCAATTAATAAACAACATAATAGAACTCCTCGAAACGATTATTTAATGTTTTTTTGAAAAAAATCTAAACGATCGATCCTTAAATAATGCATTCTCCGTGCATCGTCATACATTGTAGAAAAATAATCGCTGCTTTTTTTTTTTTTTTTTTTTTTTTTGAGCGTGCATTTTATTTTGTGAAATTTCAAGGTGTAGCTTCCTTCCTGTAACACATTTAACCAACACTATTGACATTTCCGGCGGCGGACTCTGACGCAGACAGCCGAATTAACTGAGGGCTGTTCTTTGGACGCCGTCTCCTGATAGACACATTAAGCACACAACAGAACTCAGCCAAAAGCAGACGACACCATCGCCGGTCTACTGTGCCTATCGGAAAATGGCATCGCAATCATGACTCTCGGTTAACTCGGTAGTCAGTGCGCTGAAAATGTCGAGCGTAAAGGTTTATACACACGATACATTTCTTCAGCGCACAACGGTTTAGCGAAACTGAGATTTCGCAAAATCGGCCTGCTCACACGTAGAGCTTGACGCAGGAAACCTGCGACGTATTAACTCACGAGAATTTCGCCAAGCCTTCTCATCTGCACAGGGGATATATACCGAGCATTTCGCATCAAAATGACACGAAGCACGTTCAGTGTAAAGAGACCGTCTGCTTTATTATTACCCCTCGATAAACTTCGTCGGATTCGGCTCGCTCGGTTTACTAAGCCTACCAAACCGGAGAAGGACCGCGAACGTCAAAAAAGAGGCGGACGACCGCTGCCAATGGGGAGCGAACTTTGTGTAATCGTTTGCAATTTGTTTTCCCACGTTTGGAAATTTTATAAGATAAAAAAGCACCACTAAAGCCGCACTCCCACTGCCAGCACATCACACAAAGAACCGTCCGCAGACAGCGTCTAAAGCTCGTTTCTTGCTTGTATAACGGCGCTGTCAGATCGCGACATATACGCGTTCTAATAAACGACTCTCCCGAAAATCCTGTGTATTGTTTGGTGTGTAATAGGCGGAAACAAGGGAAGGTGTACCTACAGCCAGTGTGCTGGTGCTGGAACGATTGGGCGAGATGTTTCATGTGTTAAAGAAAAACACAAAGACGTGTGTGTTTTTTTGTTTTTTTGTTTTTTTATGAAACGCTTTTTTAGAAGGGGGCGCCCGTGGTGACCGCGTTGAAAAAGCGAGAGTATGTGCGCGAGCTGTTCTGTAGATGCCCGGAGAGACGCGAGAACGTAACCGGGGCGGCGGCGGTGGGGAGGCGAGGGATCGTGTCCGCACAGCCAAGCACAGCGCGACCACGTGGGTATTTCTCAACGGCTGCTGCCGGAAAAGGAAGAGTGGGGGGAGGGTAGGAGGAAGGGAGAGCGTTGCCGGAGCAAGAACAGCGGCGGCCTACAGAGTGGGAAAGGGGAGCGAACCGAAAGAGAGCCATGCCGTGTGTGAGGAACGACGGGGAGAGGGAGAGCAGTGCCTCTAGAGTGAAGTTTTGCGGTCGCATATGAGCATTTTCGCCAGGAAGCAAGCTACCGTTGTAAAAAAATAGAGGAGTGCTACGTGGCAGCGCCCAACCACAGCTGTCGCAAAGTGCACGTGTACGATATTCCCGAGCTACACTTTTTGTTCCTGCTGCTATTCCGTTCACTTTACTCATCCAATAACAGGAAACAAAAAGTGAAGGTTGGTTGTTGCATACGCATCGAATCAAACAGGGACCAATCGCACGCACCCTGTCTTCCAACTTCTTCCTCTTGAACCTATCAAAATAGTCAAATCTCGATTCGATGATGCGCTGCGGTCGTAACCATGAAAACGCATCCATAGAAGGCAAGGAAGCTGGATTGGAGCCCTGAGTCACTCTGCTCGGGTAGCCCGCTGCCGTTGTTCGCTGCGTCGGTTTTGAAAGTGAAAACACTGTAGTGAAAGGGAGGCGCGCGTCGTCGAAACATTGCGCGTTGTCACGGCATGACTACGTCACACATGCATCGTCTCATCGTCACAGACAACCCTGTGAACAACTTCGTTTTTTTCAACGGTGCGTCATCGCACTCAAATGGCGCCCACTCACTAATTTGGCCCGAGCCCGACAGGGAGCGTCTTTCGACGTGTTGGCTGGACCCGACTTCCAGCCGAACGTTGTCGCATCGCTCGCGTCCAATGTGCTTCTGCGCTCGATCTCATTGGGACGACATCAAAATTTGAATGCACAGGTTTTGATCATTTTAAGTTCGGTTTTGGCAGACCCATTCTCTAGACCAACGTTGCTCTAGACGGTAATAGAGCCACTAAATGAGCTACGCTTAGAGTATCGGCCAGGGTGTAAGACAGACAGGTGGGGAAACGGCCCATAGAAACCTACCGCAGCGCCGTGACCGGATTGTGTACTCGTCTGCTTGCGGCTACCCCCTATTTGCGACAGATGGCGCTGCGGCGAGAAGAAAAAAAAATGGAATCGAATTTGCATGGAACTTTATGGGAGAATGCGCAAAATAAACTGAGAGCACGACAGTCCTCCATTGAAAATCCACGAAAAGCTTCTCCGTCAGTTTAACCGGTCGCCAGCGTTCGCCCACCTCGAGTGAGAGTTCGCGGTGCTCCACATAGATGGCGCCACAGAAAAAGAGAAAACCGAGGGGGACACAATCCGGTCGCTCTGGTCGCTCATTAGGCTCTCGTTTCACCACCTGTCTATCTTACACCCTGGTATCGGCACTCTGTTCCCCGACATTGTTTTGGGCGCCGCCATTTTGGTGCTTGAACAGAGAAGACACAGCTGCATGCCGTTCGTCATGATTTAAAAGTGCGACTTCCTCAGCATTAGATTCGGTGTTAGGACGCTCATGTAATATTGCTTTGCTCTGTCGCGAACTGTTTAAACATTTATGGAGGACGGAAAAGTATTTCCCGTGATTTCAGATAAAGCTTCAGATAACTGGCAACCCTGATATTAAGCCGCAATATGGACAAGTGCCGTTCCTCTGAAGAGTAGCTTATTTAGTGGCACTATTATCGTTTTGATAGCACGCTAAATGTAATGCACTATGTGTTTTTTTTTTTTTAATTAGCGCTGATGAGCAGAGGCTTAAAGATGCTTATAAACCGTTAAACTTGAGGAAGAAAACGAGAAAGGACGGACAAACACAAACTTCCAACTGGTAACAACGTTTTCTTCCTCAAGTTTAACTATCCATACCAACCCGCTTATAAACCGTTTCTTTGTTTACCACATCACAGCCCACTCTGATATGATTTTTTGTCGTTTCGAATGTGAGCAAAGCACCCGCCCTACGCACGAACACCGAGGATTGGCACCAGCCGCAAGCTTTTTGTTTACAAAATGCTGGACTGTAAAGATCGCATTCCGCAGCATGCGATCTTCCCAGCTCAGCACGAAAGTGTTCGTCGATTCCAAAAGCGAGCAAAGCACGCGCCGTACGTACAAGCGCTGAAAATGCCACCAAAGTCAGAAGCCATTTTCTACCTACGACCGTGACTCATGCATAATCTGACGCTAGTCATTATACAGGTCCGCATCTAAAGGCTGAACTGAGCGGGGCAAGGATTAACATCAAAAGTGCTCTGCAAAAATCGACTTCAACACGCCGCTGCGTATTCGTCGGAAACCAAATTCCATACGACAAACACGCGATGAGCGCCGCCAAAGCCAGTATACATGATGGTAAGGCGTCGATTGCGTGAGCAACTTCATCTGCACACAAATGACGCACTGGGAAACACGGAAAACTCGAGTGCAAACCAACGCACAACAACATCACCAAATAGGGTGTTTACAAAATGCGTTTGAATGGTTCGAACGTGGTTCAACTTCAAAGCCAGTCGGAAATCGGATCCATTTTTTTACTATTGCTCGTCCTCCGCGTCGGCCGTTGGCCCCTGGTAGTGGCGGACGCCTGGCGAACAAAATCGAGCTCACCTACATTGGCGGTGAAGAGCCCGCGTCCCGAGCTCACCCCGAACGCCCGACACGCATGCACAGCTGCGAGCACGCAACTTGTTCGCTCCGGAAACATTCTGCGCCATATGCGAGGAAAAGGCTACAAATAAATAGCGGGTGAATCGTGTTTCACACTGCGCGTGCGCAGAGCACAAAATTGCCGTCTTGGATTGGCTCGTGGCAACGACGTGAGCGTGCAGCGTGGAGCAGGCAACTCTAACGCATACGCATATAAAACTATAGTAACGTACAATCACATGCCGGCTGCAGCACTACATTGAGACAGTGAATAGTGTTGTTTGTATTCAGAAATTACTATTGGCGAGCCATGATAGCGAGCAGTTCCGATGTGCCCGCTGAGCAGGAGAACAGGGGGACCCTCACTAGACCGCTTCCCGTTTCCGCCGCAAGAGGGCGAGCAACGAACTGGAGACGCGGTTAGGGTTCGACACAATTTCATTAACGGAATACATAGCCTCCGTAGAACACAAGCGACGTAATCGTATTTCGATGAAATCTGCCGGCGAAGTACCGCAAAAACAACAAACCATTTCCGGATTTATTATTATTTTTTTTATTAGGTTTTAGCAGAGTTATACGGCGCCAGCTTTCTGAGTCTAACGCTCCCGCACGTGCGAAAACAAACGTTTGATAGTGAGTCATACGACAGATGTGGTTGCCCTCGTGTCCCCCTTCCCTCGATCCCGCTCTCTTTTACTTGTTCAAAAATCAGGTGGAGTCTCGCTCAAGCAAAGCGGACAGGAGTCTCGTTCAAGCAAAGAGAGCCTAGACTTGGGAGAGGAAGCAACCGAAACCACGAATCAACGCCCTCTCCTCCTCGCCGCTTGTGTGGACCTCTACGAACCACGTGACCGCCATCGGGCAGTTGGCAACATTCTGGAGCCTCGATAAAGCGGAGCCACGCGCTCGCAGGCATTCGAAACCCTGTCGCAGGGAGAGTCAGCTCTAATAACCGACGCACTCGAGATGCTTCAGACCTGAGTCGGGTAGTCTGCCATTGTACCCTACCCCCCGAAAAACGAACAAGATGGCTGGCTCGGCTTCGGAAGCGGTGCCCACTAGTGCACAGACGTCTTCGCACTTCGGCATGCCGCTCGCGGTGATGCTGGCCCCGTGGGTCTTGGCTTCGATAGCTTGCGTCTACGTCGTTCCTCGTGTCCTCTGCTGGTTCAGGACATGGAGGACCCTGAGGTCTATGCCCGGCCCTTGGGACCTTCTGCCCTTCTGGTACTTGCTTCTCTGCTTCAGGAATGCTGTCAAAGTGAAAAAACGTATGGGGGCCTCCGAAAGTAAGTTTTATTTATACATTTTTTTTCGTCGTTTCAATTTTTTTTTTTTTTTTTAGGTTCTTAAACGATTTTTTTGCTATCAATATCAGTTCTGATGAGTTTTTTTTTTTTTTTTTTTTTTTTTTTTTTGGGGGGGGGGGGGGTTGCAAAGGGTTAGTGGAATTAACCGACCAGTCCCTTAAAATTTCTTCTGATAAAAATATATAAAATATTTGTTCTTAGTGAATGCTAAATATTTGCCATACAAATTTCAAGTATTTTTTTATAGATATTCAGCATTCACCAACAAATGAAATATTTAATAAATTCAAGCTCAATCCTACTTAGAGAGAGAAAAAAGTTAGTATTTATAAAAAGAAAGTATATGCAGCGAGCTCAGAAGCTTCCTAAACTAAACTTTGTCTCAGGGTTTAGTTTATGTTGCTTAATCTACTCTTTTAAATAATTTAAAACAATTGGAACGGTTTCATCATTTGTACTCCCTAAAAATATCCAGTGCGTCTACTTTCTCGCAAAGCCGTTTGGAGAACCAATCACCGCAACGTACAAAGGGCGAATTTCGATGCTGAATATATGTTAGGTTATGTAGCCAAAAACCGCGTGTAGATTTTCACCTTCTCTGCTGCGATTTTTTAATTATTATTATTAATATTATTATTATTATTAATATTACTTCCCCAGGGCTATTCAACCAGATGCGTGAACTATGCCAAGACTATCCGGACAAAACCTTCAAGGTGTACGCCGGAGTGACGCCCCTCGTATTCATTAATACTCCGGATGCAGCCCAGGTGCAGTACACATTCATTATTACTAGGCCTTTACCCAGTAAGCCAGTGTGCATTACTTCCCTCTGTCGCCATTTTCGGAGGGCACCGTCTCGCGCGAATAAGTTGTTTTGCTCTTCATTTGTAGTTCTCAGAGAAGTCCCCAAACGGTGCTTCGTTATTGGTTAATAGATGCTCTGGCTAGGTGGCTCAAGCCGCCGCCCGGTCAGAAGGGTTCAGCCGTAATCATCCATCTAGTTTCGTTATAGCTGGTTGCAGGTTTAGAAGGGCAGTACAAGACCCTCACACAAACCTCTCTGCTCGCAATGAATGCTGGTTTTCTCCTTTTCATACGCCTCCTCTCCAGCGTCCGCTCTGTTAAAGTGGAAACGGTAGAGAGGGCTATGCGGACCGCAAGTTCGTCTGCGTCTTCTGCAGGGGTTGTGGTGACGTCATAACGCCGCCGAGCCCTGGTTGGCTCTGATTAAAGGACAGTCGGTAGACCTCAAGGCAGCTTGTTTTGAGGTCTTGAGGTTTTGAGGATGGTGGGGTAGACCTCAAGCTGCCTTGAGGTCTACCCACCATCCTTCAATAAGAGCCCAATCAGAGCTCGGCATTCTGACGTCACCACAACCCTTTCAAAAGAAGCAGACGAACTTGGGCTCTGCATAGTAGGAGTACCTTGTCCTGCTATCCTTTACCCGTGACACACTGTAGTGAGCGAACCTATATATTGGCATTGGTATATATTTATTGTGTTTTACTGTTGGGCTTGTTGGTAAAAACATTTCATAAAAGAGCAAAAACAAATAAAAGGCATTACACAAGGCTAGGAAAAGGGGGGGTCCAACTCACGTACAAGTTTGCGACACCGACGATGGTGAAGAAATAGAGGCCGGGCTTGAAGAAACGAAAAAGATCCATCAGAAACAAACAAAAAAGGCCCAGTGACTCGCGATTTTTACGCTGCTTGATTTGTCCAATCGTAGTCATGTTAACGTAAACATATTCCTGTACGGAGTGAAACTGAGAGAGAGGAGGAGAGAAGTGCGTGCGGCGACGTCGGAGCGCTGAGCTCTGATTGGAAGGATTGGTGGGTATGCACAAAGGCCTTTGTTCTCTCTACCCAGCGTCTCCCTCCAAACGGAGCCAAAGAAGAGCACCGTCCGCTCCTTTCGTAGTGTCTCGCGTTCGAACGCTGGACACCGGCGTTCGAACGTCGAAGGTGTTCGAACAGTGAGTAGAGAGGCAAAGGCAGCCCATCCTTTGCACTATACCCACTATACCTTCTCATAAGAGCTCGGCCCTCTAGTCTTCCTCGCACGCTTTCATGTCCTCCTCTCTCTCGGGTTTTCTTCTTATTCGGTATTCGAAGCTTCGGGGAAAATTGTGTCAGCTCGGAAAATACTTCCACGGTTATAACTTAATAAAAGCATCTTCTTCTTTTTTTTTTCTTCTTTCAGACGCTTCTAACAAGCGCCAGAAACCATAAAAAGCCATTTGCCTACCACTTTACCGACTCCTGGTTGGGGCCATCCAACCTTCTTGTTTCGTAAGTACAAATATAGAAGGGCTCATAGGTTTTGGACAGACGAAAAGTCATGTCTTGATATATATATATAATATATATATATATATATATATATATATATATATATATATATATATATATATATATATATATATATTGAGACGAAGACCAAGAGTCGACGACCGTTTTTATGTCCGCACTTTTTTAAGCATTGAGCGCGCCTCCACCCGCGCCTCCAGTTCCCGCGCACGCGGGCCTCGTCTTCCTCGGCCAACATGCTGAAAGACGATGAATGGGACATCGTGAGGTATACACGTCACAATATATATATATATATATATATATATATATATATATATATATATATATATATATATATATATATATATATAACTAAAGCGAGAGGAGGTGGTTAGAGCGCGGGGACGTCTGAACGCCGAACTCCGATTGAAAGGATGAATGGAACGCGAAGGGTATACCTGCCTTTGTTTCTTCTACCCACCATCTCCTTCCACTCGGTTAGTTTTGGATCACGTGGTTATCAAACCAGAATCCTCGAACATCCTTAGTGAGCTTCGAGCCCAATAACGAAGGACAATCCACAAGGATTCGAAAATTCGAAAAAGGTTAAAACAGCGCAAAAAAACGACGGACAGGGTAAAGAAGGACACGGACAGAGCGCTGCGCTCTGTCCGTGTCCTTCTTTATTCTGTCCGTCGTTTTTTGCGCTGTTTTAACCTTTTAGGTATGTCATACCAACTCGCCCAGGCTTCAACTTTAGCAGCTTTATTTTCGAGCATGATCCATCTTCGTAAACGTTCAGCTGAACAAATGCATTTTGCCGCATAACTGCAAGTCAGTTCCCACAGCAGTCCTTGATGAAAGTAGTCACATCAAGAAAAAACGGGTTTCTTGCGCACTACTCATGCGCTGTGCGAAGTAGTTCTAGACAGATTTGGTTGTCGAAGCGAGAAACGATGCTTTAGGCGTTTGAAATGTGTACGTCTTGATTGAATAACGTAGAGATAATCTAAGCCGCACCTGCATATATCTTAATTCAACCTGTGAAGAGGAATATCAGTAGAACTCCGCGGGGCTTTGCACACGAGCCAGGTTACAGCCGCCGTTGATAACCTTCTCTTGCCTTACCAGGATACCAAGAGTGGGCTTTCACGAGCCTCGACAAGGGCCAATGCTGGAGAGACGGACGTTGTCGAATCTATAGGAGGTATTCACTGGACGCCATATTTGAGGGCGATGTTTAGAGCGCATGCTCAGAACGAGCTCACATTAATAGCCTGCTAAGACCGGCGACCTTGGTGGTGCTAAATGCACGCTCCAAAAGGACTGCGGAAGCTCGCCGTCAGCACGCGCTCAGAAGCACCGCGCACGGATATGACCGCCAGTGAATACTCCCTATAGGGAGGCAGCACGATACTCGAGGAACGTTTTATAAAACATCGTGGGAGTTCATTGCTGAGCTTTACTCGTAACACGTGGCTGCTCGTGGTCCAACGTGTTAGCACATTGCTGTTCGGAGCACGCGGAGAAGCTCGTGCTACCCAGGGACCCTGGGTTCAGTGCCCTGGACCCCTGCCCGTTTCGACCTGAACGAGCATTCGTGCGGTTGTACATCCTTATCACGTTAGAGGCACCAGTCTAGCAGAGGTACTGCACGCCTAAATTTATCTTCTACAGTAGAGACACCAGATTTCCATATGGCTAATATCATGCAGTTTAAACGTGCATGCAACACAATTTTATTCTCGTGGAACACTACGCATTTCTCATGAGTCTCTTGATCATGAATAGCTCGCGGAACTTCACAACATTTCTCCCTCCTAGAAGTTCATCTGCTGATCCCTACGTCTGCGGTGATCAGGTCGATATGCTGAGCAGGGACGCCGGTGCGATGGTCTCTTGGCAGTTCGGTTCACTGTGAACACTCCAATTTAATAGCGGTTGCCAGTGCAGTCGCAGGTTTGCTCACTTTACGGGGTGGCTGCTGTTGCTACCTTGAATTAGAATGGCTAACGAAAACAAAGTAGAAGGTGACAACAGGACACCTGGTGTCCTTTAGTAACCTTCCACATTGTTTGAAGCAAGTGGACAACTCCAGAGATCCGGTCCGGCGCCGAAACTGCTTGCCCACACAGTCTGGCCCACAGGGAAATCTAATAACGATACTTCCTCGAGACGAATCTTGCATTTCTCTCAGTAGACGTTAAATCTACTGTTGAGCAACCGCCGAAGCGTTTGTCGGAGGGCGCTGTCGTCGTTTTTCCTTTCGGCGATTATAATATTGTCTACAGAGTGCTGCAGAGCGCTATTCAGGCGCCAAAAAACAACAACAAGAACGATATAAATAAGTTAACGAATGGAGTGAAAATAAAATTTACACAAAAGTGTCTTTAGGTTGTGCATATATCATACTAAAATTTCGTAAACGTAGGTTTTACTAAAAAAAAAAGTGTGATCATGTAACAAAAACAGGGGAGCACGTATGTGTTGAGCGCTAACTACCACCTCGCAGAAATGAATGTCACGTGACCTGAGGTCACATAACGCTGTCACATGACGTCGATTTCCCCGCTAAATTTAGCGAGTAAATTGATATCGCGTGACTTGAGGTCACATGACGTGGTTACGTGACGTGATTTTCCACTCCAAATTTAGCGGGGAAATTGGCGTAACGGTCCTTTCTGACGGTCTTTTCATTGAATTTGGCTGATAAAAGACTTTATTTTTTTATCTAGATAAATAAAAAAGCGCGTTATAACTTATTCTTATGCACAGGGAGAAAAAACGGAAACCAGTCATCTGTTTGACTCTGCTATTCAAGGATCTATAGTTGCAGCCTGTATGGCCCACACACGCTCGGATTCACAACATCCGCTTTCAAATGTTCACATAAAGAAAAAGCTTTTATGTTTTTGATTTTTGTGGTTGCATCTGTGAGCCTGCGTCAACCAGATGTCTTGCTTCCGTTTTCCTGCCCGCGCACTGGAATAACAGGATTTTTATGACTGGAATATTTTGTTCCCAAACCTATACAATCATGAAGTTGCGTATATGATAAACGCACCACAGAAATAAACCTTTATGGAAAGTTTCGTTGTACACTGTTCGTTGGCTTATTAATTCGACTTTTGTTTACGCCTGAGTAGTGCTCGGAACCACCCGTAAACCTGAATACTCCCGCGGCAGATCGCTCAAGGGGGATTCGATGTGATACTGAAATTTCGCAGGGGCGGACGCAATTCAAAGCCGGATGAAGCAAAACGTATATTTATACGCCTTTGTCGGTGTTGAGAAGCGACATCTTGCGAGTCCAAGACAGGCCTTGTGTAGGCATTCCTGAAGTCGAGGGAATATCCCCGAAACGCCACCTTCGTTCACCACAGAAGCTATCTTTCACCATGGGCAAAGAAAGCGCTGCATTAACACACTTAGATAGTTCTGTAAATGTTCTTGATAGGATGTCCTAACGTTCCGAGGACGCCCCGTGGACGTTCATGGGACATCACCAGAATGTTATAAGACGTCTTGAGGACATCACAGAATCAGGTGTGCTACTACTAGGTAGTGAAATATTAGTCTGGAATCATAGCAAAGTCTGTTATTTCTATTGCTCTTTGCCAAGACAAGACAGATGTAACACATATATGCCGTCTTTCGCATTGTCCGGCCGCAACCAACGCTATGCATTCGATGCCGATCACCGGCTAAAACCTAAGTCACTGAGAGAATCCGGCATGAACATGCGCTTTTGTCCGTGCACGAGTGGTTTATATAGCGAATGCACAAAAACGACGAGGGCCGCGATGATTTTAACTTTGCTTGACTGGCTTCGTCGCATGTTAGCGTCAGCTGTGCTCGGACATAATGTGAAACGGAGTCGTATATATAAACAAAACAGTCATCGCAGACAGCGCACCCTCTTTGACGAATCGGTCGACTTCGTCGGACAAATTTCCGACGGAGTACATATAGACGACCAGACTGTCGACAAACGAGTCAGCATTTATCAACACCACGCACGCACTGCGCAGGAACCAGATCCGCGTCAAGTGATACGTTGGAGCAGGCGCCGCGTCTAAAGGCATATATGCCTTTGTCTTCACTCGTGGAACGCGTTAAAACGCGGAATGCCGGCGTCTTGCTGCGTTTGGCTCTCGCATTCGAACGCGTTCCACGAGTGCGGTGGAGACAAAGGCTGCTATAGCTTAGGCCTACCCACTAATCCCTCTAATCAGAGCTCGGCGTTCTGACGTCCCCGCGCGCTCCCGATCGTCTGCACTTCACGCTCAGTTCCTCGGCGCATATAGTTGTCCACATTGGTTTAGTTCTCATCTTTGCCACTAGGGAAGCGACGGTCGGGTCTCCTCCCCAATAATCGCTCTCAGAGCCGTGTATAGAGAGATTTTGGTCAGTAGGAGGAGAGGGCAGAGCCAGGGCGTGCACCAGTCGTAGATAGAGGGCTTGGCATGCTCTCTTGGCCAACCAGAAGCCGAAATGAATCCCCTAGCGGTGGCAGCGAGAAACAGTTTTAATGAGAGCATAAGGGTTACGTGTAGTAACTCTTCGTGGTTAAAAATATGGTGCGTGATGTTTCGATTATGATCATGCAAAAATATGTAAGAGACGAATGTGGCACTCGAAGTCTCTTTTGCTCGGACAGAGTGTGACCGCTCGGACAGCAGATTCGCGGCCTTCGGCGCCTGGAGAACGGATTATGTCGGTTTATGTCGCGCTCTTCCAGCATGATTTTGGATGACAGTGATTGAAATATAACGTGCACTATATTTTCGGTCACCGAGAGTTACTCCGACGCACTTCTTAATTTTGTTTCTCGCGACCACCGCCAGGGCATTATTTCCGGCCTCTGGTTGGCCGCATTCGAATTTGCGAAGGCACCGTGGAACACGCCCAGCGCGCTTTCGGCCAACGGGTCCTCCTCATTTACCTCTTCCCAATGAATGGCCAAACTCTCGTTATATACGGCTCTGGTTGCTCTCGGGTCAGTCTTCTGCTGTTGGAAGCGTGCGACAAAACAGATCGCGCCACGCTGCGGCTCCTACACGAAGCATTTCGCATAGACCACGGCCGGACTGGCATAAACATCCAGTGTTGCAGCGAACCTTTAGTTTATACGATTAATGTCGGCTTACCCGAGCACAGCTGTATACAAGACGTTCGGGGACACTTTTTGCTCGAGACCCGGAAATATCCCTTCAATGCGCTGGCGGAAAGCGCCGCAATCATCTCACTCACCTACTCGATCCGCCAGCGAGCGGAGAGCAATCCGATGGTAAAAAGAACGAAAAGTACTTATCACGTAGATTTTATCAATTACTGGCACCGGTGAATGTCGTCCCGCGTGGTGATTTCGGAACCAACTGCCAGGGCGGAGAGGCGCGCTACCTACAGATGTCGCCCTCTCCCAATAATCACCGACAAGGTGGGAACGGTAAAGCGTCTCTTTCAAGCACCCGGTTTCCAGAACGTTGTCTTTCGCCGTGCATCGGCTGCGCGTCAACGCTTGAGGATCACGAGACGGCGTGCTCTGATTAGAATGATTAGTGAGCTGTGGCAAGAGCAGTCTTGTCCGAACGAGCAGAGACATGGCGGCGGCCAGTGGTATTGCTTGCAATCGTCTGCAGGTGGTTTCCACTGGCGAACATATAGCTGAGCTCGCTGCTGCTGAGCACGTGTTGACGGCAAGCTTGCACAACGCTTCACACGCGCACACTGCACACCATAAAGAGTGTCTTCTTTGGGGGACTATGAGTAAGAACTCGTCCCGAGCATGCGCTGTGAGCTGTCACCTTACGTATGGCGTCGGTTACATACCATAACGAACTAGCTTCGTCCTGGCTTCTGTCATTGTTTCTCTTCCGCGGCTTCCCTTACAGGACGGGCGACGCGTGGCGCTACAAAAAGAAGGTGCTGACTCCTGCCTTTCATTTCGGCGCACTGGACGACTACATTCCCATCTTCAACGAGAACGGCGACTCTCTGGTCAAGCATATCTGCGATGCTATCGACGCAGCGCCCAGTGATCCTGTCCCACTGTTCAATATCGCGCAGAAATGTACCATGGACATCATCGCAGGTGGGCTGCCGCCGTTACATACTATACCATAACATTGATGAAGCCAGGACAGAGGTGAAACTGAGGGAGCAATGCGTGAATCAGTTATTTGAATCACACAATAAAAGTTATAATCCTCACTATAGAAAAAAAAAAAAGAAAAAAAGAAGGACATTGTATTTCATTTGCGACATCTTTGTCTTCGATGCTTCGAATGACCATGCATATTTTTTTGTTAAAGTCAAAGAACGGCTGAGAACGGCAGGGCCTCCATTTATGCTAGACCTCCAGCAGGTGCTTGTTGCCTTCCGCCGTGCTTTCATGGCGCGTGTACGCTCGAAGCTGACGCGAGATGGCCGAAGCATTATCGAAGGTAGGAAGCTAGCGCTGGAGGCGGAAAAAAAACTGAAGGACCTTCCCGCCGTTCTGAACCATTCAGTAACTATAGCTTATCCGCCATCGCTGCATCTCATTAGCAAAAAATGATTTTCTTTTTCAGAAGTTACAATGGGAAAAAAACTAGGACTACAGGAAAACAAGAACCCGAGCCTGGTGGCGTCATTTAACCGGTACGATCGAGTTTTAGGTATACAGAGTGCGGCACGGTCAGCGCGGGAGGGTTGAAAGTTAGGCATTTCTATAGCGATCCGTAATCAACAAAAAAAAAAAAAGCGCAAAAAAAAAGCTAAGATAGAGAATGCGGAGTGTGAATTTGTCTGCTTCTTGCACGCGGGTATCGATGATGTCAGAACGCCAAGTTCTTATTGGCTGATTGAAAGAATAGTGGGCAGACGTCAAGCCATCTAGCATTGAGGTCTACCCGCTATCCTTCAGTCAGAGCCAATCAGAGCTCGGCGTCGTCCTGACGTCACCACAACCCCACCTCTGCAAGAAGCAGGCGAACTTGCGCCCCGCATAGGCACGACCGGCCTGTTCCGCTCCGGCCCAAGCCGACACTTTACGATCCGACGGAGCCAATCAGGAACCGCCAAAAGTTCATCGCCACGGCGGTCGTCGTCTTTGTGCATTTTTTTATTCAAATTAAAACTAATCACGCACTGTAAATGCCCCATGATTCTGCGTTTTTTGTTTGTTTTTTTGGTTTTTCATGTTGCGTTTTTTTGTTGTTTTTTTTTTTTTTGTTTAGAACAGAACGAGAAATTGGCGTTTTTTTTTTCTTTCTATTTTTTTATTTTCGATGTTTAAACGCTATACACCAACACAGCGTTTACAAACAAGCCCGCGTTTGCTTGAGGCGAAGCTTCCGCGCATGCGCAATGACGACGGCAGCGCCACCGCAGCGGCGCGACGTCAGAGACTTGAGTTGGTATAGAATCATATTTTGTGTGTGTCTGTGTTGGAACCTACTTATTTCAGCACTGACCTAAGCGGTAATATTGTGCTCTCGTCAATATATACTTTGGAAGTGAAACGCGTAATAACGAGCCAAAGTCGAGTTCGCGCTACTCTAAGCCATTCTGGTGCGATGTCAGCTGAAAAAAAAAAAAAAAGATGCAATCCAGAAATTAGAATGCGAAAGTGCAATATTTCTGATCATTTACATACTCTTGAATTAACGAATTCCGCTAGAGCCACCAAACATCTGCGAGCGCAGTCATTTTGGTGCTTAGTCGCAAACTTTTGTCGAATCTGAGGTTCGATCGGTTCGGTGAACCTTCGAACTTTCAGCAACGTTAGACGAAGTTCAACTTATGGACAGGGTTGCCCAACTTGTGCACATGAAAACAATTTGAATTATTTGTAGTGTTGCGCGAATATTCAAAATTTAAACTAGAAGTTTCGAATAATATACTATTCGATATTTGCTTCCAACAAACTACAATATTCGTATTCTTCGAAGTGTTGATCGCTGCGAGTTTGCTCCGTTAAGCGCGCTTCTCACTGACCTAGTGGTGCACCGCGGAGAAGCAACATACGCGAAAGCGAGCGCCACGGGTGTTGCTTTTCCGCAGTGCACCAGTGCTTGGTAAGTAGCGCACTCAACGGGGTAACCCGACGCCAGAGCCGCCTGACGCTATCGACACTTGAAAAAATATGAATACCGCAATAGACCTTTTGCTAAATTACCCAAGCACCATATAGATTATAGAGCGTGCTCGAGCGTAGTTACACGCGCTACGCATGCTGGCGTGTGCAGTAGTAACTGTTCTAAAAACAAAAGCTAAAAACAAATGGGATTTTGCATGCGCGTTCATCATTGTCTTATTTTTGTTATTTACGTCGAATCTTTTATACAGCTCAGCTGAGTCCGAGCAGCGCGTGTATCTATATTTCCAGCCTTCTTCTTAATGTTTGGGTAATTTGGCAAGAGGTCTTTGCGTGCCTGGAAGAAATGCACACTCTCAAAGCGGAGTAGGGCACCCGCGCGCCTGGTGGTATTTTAAAAGAAACGAGACCTTCTGAATTCTGATATCCACATTGGAGTAAAATGTTTAAAATTAAACTGGGGCTGTTATGCAAGAATGAATGTAAGGCAGAGTTTCGCCCTGACAACCTGTGTTCAGCATTCGTGATGCTTTTTTCTTTTTTTTTTCTATGATTCGAGATTGAAGTAAGAATGAAGATAATGTAATAAGGCAGGCGAGCTGGTTAAGCATTTCTAAAACCCAGGATGGGGGCTACAAAGAGGGGACAAACACAAGACGTCTCAAACACGGCTACTAAATTTGATTCAACACACTTCTTTTATACCCGGCACGGCCAAAACGTTTGCTACAGTTCACACACGACTACAAAAGATGGTCATAGCCTTAACAGGAAACAAAAAGACCATGTCTTCAGTACATATACGCCCTCCTCAATACATATACGTCCCAAATAAGAAAAAAAAAATTGCATACTACAATTTAAAAGCGTTTGAGAGGTTTCGTCGGTAGTTGGAAATTGTGACCTTGGAGATTGTGTAGTTTTGAACTAGCGGAAAGGTAGGCGTCGCGTGGAACTGTAGCAAACCTTTTGGCTGTGTGCAAATGGAGGGAGGTGTGAAGGTGACAAATATAAAAGAAGTGTCCCGAATAAAATTTAATAGCTGTGTTGGAGAAGTCTTGTGTTTGTCCCTTCTTTGTAGCCTCCGTCTTAGGTTTTAGAAATGTTGAAGAAAGAATATTTGCATGTAGTAAGATATGTAAATCTACTCAATAGATGGGCGTATCCATGGGCTTTTATATATGTCAAATCCGTCGTTTAATTGCCCATCCCAAGGCATCACACTTTCCGAGGTCGCAGTTCATAAATAAAGTTAGATTAAAATTAGCTTGTAAATGGACAACTGGAAGCTTGGAAGCAACCTTCACGCGTTTAGCTGGGTTTTCGTTTAAGCATGGTGCAACAGTAAAGAAAGGCTTGGAGGAAGCATTCAATATTCAATTCGAAACTATTGGACCTAAGCCACTATTCACTAATAAAATTAACAAGCGCTAACAAAGACGAGGACAAAAAAGAAAGGTGAACAGGACGAGCACCTTCCTTTTTTGTCCCCGTCTTTGTTAGCGCTTTTAAATTTTATAAGTGATGAACCAACTCGCCCGCTTCGCCACTTTAGTCCACTATTCACTTCGAAGTCAAAATTTATAATTCTCACACGACTAATAATTTGGAAGGAAGTAATATATAAATTAGTTTATTTCATATTTTATAAAGGGATTGCCAATATTTAAATTGTGCACAAAATATGTGCACAATTTATTGTTTTAATTAATTCTTTTACTTCAACGAATGTTACAAGTTTTCTCCGCCAAATGGCATCGGCTCGTTATCGAATGTTTGCGCACAAAAATCAAAACTTTTCGCGCGTTTCTTTTTTTTTTTTGTTTGTGTGTGTGTGTGTGTATAGAAGTTTGGAAAACTCTAACTTATTCGAACTCGAACCTTGACAAGCAGGTTTGACAATTCGAAGAATGTGAATTCCAGAGCTTTCGATACACGGCGTCGGGAAGCCGGCGGCAGACGATGTCGCTTGGCTTTGTCCGGCGACTGTTTAAACATTTCCGGAGGAAGGAAAACCGTTTCCGTCAATTTTAGATCGAGCTGCGGGTAGCTGGCCACAATGATTTCAAACACCAAGATGGCCGAGGCTTTGCTACCCTGAATTAGAACCATGCATTGAATTAGAACCACGAATTGGAACCTCGCGTCAGCGTGCGCGGTTCTGCGGACCTCGTTTTCTTGGTGCTGTTGGCTCGATACCATCTTGTACGCGTTACTGAAAGAAAAAAAAAAGTAACCGACTACAATTACTTTATCGAAAAATTAACTGATTACAGTAATCAATTACTGCATCACAAAAGTGATTTAAAAATTACCACCAGAAAGTAATTGATTACAGTATTGCTTTTCTTCTTTTTATTACGAAATGAAAAATGTATACGTACGTTCAAAGTGGAAACGAGGCACTCTTGTCAACTCGACAGTGAAAGCGTCGTTGAGCAAGTAGACATTCTAATCTTCCTGGTATATCTTGGTATGTTTTTTTCTGTTGTTTAGTAAAAAAAAAAAGTGTCCAGCATTGGTGCAACGTAGGCGAGCGACGCACGGCCGGACAGAGCGATTTTACAGCGAAGCTGTTTATGGCTAGGGTCCCGCCGATTCTTCGTGTGCAGCAGCAGAAATGACGTCACGGCTTCGTGACGTCATGCGACGTCCCGACTTCATGACGTCAATTTCCCCTCTAAATTTTGCGGGGAAATCGACGTCACGTGACGTCAACACCAATGCAATTTCCCCGCTAAATTTAGCGGGAAAATTGACGTCACGTGACAGGAAGTCGTGACGTCACATGACGTCACGAAGTCGTGACATCGCGGGATGTCACGTCTGTGTCATGTGCTAAACAGTTTCGCTGGTTATCCACCTTCATAGAGCGGAATGGCTCATCAATTTTACGTATAATTTTAGCTCTTTCGGAAACATATAATTGACTACAAAAATATAGCAATCGAATTACAGCGAACGTTACCGCGGGGAAAAAGTAATTGAAGCGTTAAAAAGTTACAATAACATGTAATCGACTACAAGTCTGCTCGATACGCATGCAGTGAGGACGGTATTCATGTGCTGTTATCCCGCTCTAAAAAACAAACAAAAAAAAAGGTACGCTTGAATTAAAATTAAATTGCGTGCCAATCATTCCGACTCTTTCTTTTCTTTTTTTTTTTTTTTCCAGAGCGATGATGCTAGTTCCTGTGCGGTGCCTCAGCCCCTGGTTTTGGGTCCAGGCGATATACGACATCACGAGCCAGGGAAAAGGCTACAAGGGCGCCGTTGAGGAAATGGTGAACCTCACACATTCCGTAAGCAAACTGGGGTCTACTATTTTCCCCCGCGGAGAATCGTCCGGGCGCACGCGCAGGTACGCGCAGGTACGCCATCCGCCATTTTTTCTGGTGGCTCCGTACCGGCAGTCAGGAAAGTCCGCGGACATACTGCTCGTATACATCGATACAAAAGACACGGAGTTTCTCCGCAGACACGATGACGGAATAATCCCCGTACATTCTCCTCAAGCATATGTAGGAAGCATGCTAGCCTCATAGGCTAGGTGGCGCAAGCTACCTCCCGATACAAAGCGTATAGCCATCAACAATCCATCCATACATATGTAGGCTCCAAACGTGTCTGCAGTCAGCTTTTTGTACGACCAGTGTGACCGTAATGAAGGGAAGAGTCGGCCCTAGACAGCGTCGTCTGCAGACTGTCGTTTCTATGATGTGCGATCTATGATCTATACGAACGCACGAGCATGTGTGATTCGGATTGCGCCGAGCGTAACGCGTTGATTGGGCATCATAATCATCTTAATCACTCAGCAGAACCAAAGCCACCGCGGAAAGGCGACAGCCCGAAGCACAAAGGCCCGCTGTGTCGCGGGCCTCAGTGGCTCAGCCCAACCCGAAAACAGCACTCGTGCATAATTGTGTCTTCTCTATACGACGGCCGGACTGGATTCGCGCTTTTTTTACGTGCGCCTTTTCTGTCACAAGAGAATGCATGTGCATCTTTCTGCGCGGGGCCCCTTGCACCCTCGTTGTTCCACCCTGCTAACCCTGCTGCTCAGAGGCGTCTGTTTCTCCTGGCCCAATGGTGTATTGTCATGTCCCGAATTGCACGTCACCATCGGGGAGGACTTCTGGCGTATCTTTCCACCAGCTGCCCAGCCATGAATCACTAAGCACCACGTGAAAAAAAAAAAAGAAAAAAAAAAAAGCCTTTTACAGCTCCCTGTAACGCCGAATTAGAGCGCAGCTCTTGACAAGGAGGAAGGGAGGATACTGAGGAGAGGGTATACCCCTCCTTCCTCCTCCTCCCCTCCTCATCCTGCCTGCTACACCTCCCTCCGAGCGAAGGGAGGGGGGGGGGGGGGGGGGCTGGAACTGAATCGGATCTGTGTCTTGTTGGTTTCGCGGTACGTGTGGTTTTTCCAATAATAAACCAGTTGCGCTCTGTGGTGTGTGTCTCTCCTACTCGTCCGTCGTCTTTAGCGCGTTTAACCCTTAAACATGTTCAACCAACTAGCCCAAATCCAAACCCTTCTGAGGGGGAGGGGTCACGTGACCCCCCTGAGGGGCTTAGAGTGACGAACTGGTGTCCCGTTCACCAGGCAAAAGTGACCCCACTTGGCTGCCGCCGTTGTACAAGTTTGACCACTAGACACGTGACCGTACGAAATCCTGAGTCTTTTACGCAAAACTGACCCGAGATTTGCGTTGCGATCACTGTAAAAAAACACGATAAACAATTTCTTTAATACTGTTAGCCCCAGAGATCAGTGTCTAGCGCCGATAAAAACCCAAAATAGAGCACCGCCGCTGACGGCATCTGGCGGAGGCATTGCGAATCTGCCCGAGTTTTTGTCGTAAAACATAACTTATCTCGTCCGCACTGTTATTAAAGATCAATAAGCAATTATTTGTGCGTGGTACTTCGTTAAAATTTAGGCGTAAAAACTATAAGGTCAAGTGTGTAGTGGTCAAAAAATGTGCAACATGGCGGCGGCCGATTGGGGATCCCTTTTAGCTGCCAGTTTATCACCCTAAGGCCCTCTACCTCGTTGTGTTATTTAGATAGAAAAGACAGGGGCTGAGATAAAAAAGGCAGGGGCGACTCCGAGAAACTATCCCAGGATTCCTCAGCGAGATTTTGGTTGACGATAGTAATGCTTTCGTGAAAGCTAGGTCGCGTTTAATTAGCGTAACGGATCATCCAGAACTGACTGCACTGCTAATGTTGTCGTTTTTGTTCCTTTTTTTCTCCCATTGTTTTAGGTCATGCGTCAACATTTAGAAACATCAAACGGCACGAAAATGACTTCGCAATTTTCACAACACGACACTGAGGCCGATTCCTCCAAAAAGGCTTCGCTGATTGATAGGCTGATGAAGACACAAAAAGAGGACGAGAAGTACACTCTTGATGACGTAGTAGGGGACATCAACACCATTCTCGGCGGGGTAAGTTAACTATAAATGGCCTCATTAAAACTGTGAAATGTCTTAATGAGGCCGATAAAATGTTTCTTGCGGGTTATGTCACGTGCGTTTGAAGCACGTGACATAACCCGCAATGAGTTTTTAACTGCTATAGCTCTTGGCAAATGCAACATAACCTCTACAAATGCAATCTCCTTTCATTCACCGGAGAGCGGTAACTTTCATTTCATTTCATTTCATTTTATTCACCTCAAGGGCGTCGGATGGACGCATTACATGAGGGGAGATTCAAAAACAAATCAAGTTTAAAAAAAAAAGGAGAGAAACAGAATAGGAAAGACAGAAAAAAAAAGCACCCTACATGGCATTTACGTAGAGGACATTCAGGTTCGCTGTGCTTGTGCCAGACGAGAACTAGGGTGTTTTCATGTGCGCTTTGCTTAGGGTGGAGACCAGTGATCTCTATTTTGTCCCACACTTTTATTTTTCTTTTTTGTTGAGAGGCGCGTGAAAGAGCGTGTCCCATGCACGCGTTTGTGGAGCTGAATGTGCTATGGCGACATTTTGTTTTCGTCGATTTCTTTGTATGTTCACCGTGAGCGCGTTCTCTCGGCTTCGGGTACTACAAAGGGTGGTATCACCCTAAACAGAAGAACATTGAGGCACCCTAACGAGAACTGTAAATGCAGCTTATGGCAGTTTAGCTTATGTTTATTGGGATTGCCGTCGGAAACTCGAATCAGGCACGCGCAACATGTGTTTGTTACAAGGACTGTTCATTCAACAGTATATCGACTTTTTCTTTATTTAAAAAAAAATTATAAGCAACACCAAAATACAAGTTTAAAACACGAAAAAAAAAGAGTGCTTTTCGACGTGAACAAGTTGTTTTGCAGCAACCAGGAAACCCGCTTGGCGACTGTCGTTTACCTCGATTTCTCCGCTCTCATCTCCTCGATTGCACCATGAAATCTAATGTTTCGCCTGAATTCACGTAGCAGGTGGAGAGCGATGCCAGTACTCACTTAATTGAGTCGCTTGACTCAAATGCCATTTAGGTCAAATGCCGTTTGGGTTGCCGTGTGGGTACAGCTTTCTGAACACCTTTTACGTAAATGCCGTCTGAGGCGCTCGTCTGACAGGAGTATTCAAGGGGCTTATTCAGGCTACAGCCTGGAAAGAAAGTGTCGACGTAAAGCTGCAGAATTGACCAAAAGACGTCACCTTCCTTCCCAAAAAGGTGCGTCGTCAGGCATGTTACTTGCGCCACTGTTAAAAGCAGATGTACTAGGCTGCACGATACTGCCTCTTCAGGCGCTGTAGGTATGCAAATAAATAAATAAATAAAGCGCACAAAAACATCGGCGCTTTTTTTTTCTTTTTTGGGGGGTTTTATTTGAAGAAATATTGGCACTAAAGTCATCAATTTTTAAAGCTTAGGTTAGTGCTCGAGCACTTTCCATCAAATTACACTTAGAAAAGCAGAACCCTCTCACGGGAAATGCAAGGTTGCGGTCGACTATATGCCGGTCCGGCCGAGCGTTATACCAACAACGGGAAGCGATTTGCCATCTTGCTACTTGTTGCTTCGTCGGAGAAGTCGAATAAAATCATTTCGAAGACTACTCACAATGGCAAAGCAATCGTGTATGCCGTAAACTACGATTAACTTTTCGTGATCCGAGCTATATAACAGCCGCCGTGCGACCGCGAGCAGACGAATAGATCTGGTTCTCGGCACGCGAGTGTAACGACCGTTCCCAGTTCAATAGGGTAGAGACACTAGGTCTGCGCGGGCCGATATTTAGGAGCCCGGCCCAGCCCGGCCCTCTTTAAGCCCGGGCCCGCCCGCGGCCCGCTAGCTATTTTCTACAACCGGCCCGGCCCGGCCCGAGGCTAATTTTCACGTACCCGCTGAGGCCCGCTCTATTTTCGCCCAGTATGAATAGCTCACAGATTGGACGGCATGGCAGCTTGCTTGCCACTGTGACACATGTTGACTATGTTGCTTCATAATAACTAAAGCAAGCATCTTTAGTTTTTCTCTCTTTTATTTTTGCTGCTATTATTAGTCGGATTGATCTGCAAACCTAAACCGCTCGTTCAAAAAAAAAAAAAAATTTCCTCCAATCGTTTATTTTTTTGTTTTTCTTTTTGTGAACAAGCACGCGGATCCACAAAGACTGAAAAATAAAAATGGCAAGCAACAGTAAACAGAACCATGACCAAAGTTGCAAAGGAAGTGAAACATCACGACGGGTTCGGACAAAAGACGGGCAAAGTTCTAAGTTGTCCACTCCCGTTGTGTAACACTACTGGAAAAAAGAAAAAAAGAAAATACCACCGTTTATTGCGGTGGTCTGTGAGTAATTGTTCAGGAAAAGCACCCCTGAGGGGAACCTCTTCACCTATATTGTGGATGCACGCACTAGTACGCGCAGGTAGTGTACGCCCGCGAGGATACGCGTTGCGTAGGCGCGTATGTATGCGCGTTGCTAAGGAGAAGTGTATGTACGACAGCGGCGCTGCAGGCGACAAAAATGAACGCCGCGGCGCTGGTACTGTGGCAGAGCATTCGGTACACAGACATCGAGCTGTACAAACACACATCCTTTCAGCATTAGTACCTACCCCGCTGTGGTCCCTCCCGCAACCCCCCGAACAAACTTCCAAGTACATTGCTGCTAAAAATGAAAAACGTAACGGCCGGCGTGGCCCGCTTCGGCCCGCCTTGTAGTGCCGGGCCCGGGTCCTTCATGAATATAGCAGTGAAGCCCGAGCCCGGCCCGTGGCCCGCGGGCTGGCCCGTGCCCCTGCAGACCTCGAGACACATCACCTGCCCTTTCTGGTCTTTGGGGCATATTTTACTCTATCTAGTTTCGGGGCTCTTGAAATTCCGACCGGTAAACGTTGCCTCGCCGTCTTGTTTACGACAGTGTGCGACGTGAAAGGCGAGTCAGGGATGTTGCACGCTGCAGAACATTTCAGCTGTTAGACGGTTGCTCGACTTCTACGATTCGCTAAAACGTGTTACATTTTGCACACGCACGGTTTCACGGGAACGGAGCAGCGGCACCGTTCATGATTTCGGAACCGTTCCGACTCGCTAAAACTGTTCGCAATCGGTTGTAGCGCAACCTGAAGAACAGTCAGCAGAGTCGCTTTTAAAACGTTGGGGTCTTTAGACCAGTGGCATAGCCAGAAAAAAAAAAAAATAAGGGGGGGGGGGGGAGCTAAGTTCTGTGGATAGATATGTATGTTTCCAACATGTCTGCAGGTAGTTCTTGGATGAACAATGTCACAGTACCATTATATACATTAAAAAGTAACTATGTAAAAAACAACAGAAAAAGCTTGGCAGCTCTTTTGCCACAAATTATTCTTTATCGTTTGTTTCTGTTTCCACGATTTTTGTTAAGAAATTATATTTTCGATTCTTGTCCTTCCTGTAAAATGAGAGACTCTGTGTTGTGTAGCCTAGCAAAAAAAAAAGTTTTTGTTTTTACAAATGTGAAACAACAAGACAGAAACAAAAGTTTCTGTCTTTTTGTGCGACAGCGACTTTATACTTTAATTAAAATTGACAATCGCCGTTCGATGACCTTTTGGTGACATTAACTGGGTATACACCACTTTTTCTTTTTCTTCTAGGGAAACGATACCGCAGCTTTGGCCGTGTGCTGGGCACTGAATCTTCTCGGCCACAACGCCGACGCTCAGAGAAAGGCTCACGAGGAGCTCGACGAGATATTCGGCAGCAGCCGTGACGGAGAAATCACCGCTGACGACCTGAAGAAAATGAAGTATCTGGAATGCTGTCTGAAGGTTCGAACTCGTATCGGATATTCTGCACGAGCCCGTTACGTGAAAATATGTAAAGGGTTACAATTCCAAATTACCGAGCCTCAAATGCAATCGATTACCGTTATAGCTTACACATATCTTTCGCTCAGTAGCAGTATAGCTCAGTAGCAGCTCAGTAGCAGCGTCTTTTTCTGCTTGGAGATTCGGAGGAGCCGATCTACAAAATCTTCCTTTGGGGAACGGGCCTTTCGAGCGTGAGCGCAATGTCTCCAAAAGCTATGGTCTCGTGCCTCTACCTCAAGACGCACTCCCTGACAGCTTATACCGAAAAATGCCTGGGCGCGAGCGCTCATTTTCGAGCTTTGGTCCAGCGTGTGGTCGCTGACCCATATTGCTCCTGTTTCTGTACTATGTTCATATTTTTTTAAAGTATCGAGTAAGTAAAGTGATCCATTACCAATATTTGTCACGAAATCACATTACAAATTACTACCGCAAAAACAGAAAAAGTAACGTGGCAATTACAAAATTACTCGAAGAAGGCACGGATTACTTCCGAAGTCTGCCTATAATGACTTTTTTTTTTCCTCTGTTTACTCGGTGTGTTCAGGAAGCCCTGCGGCTGTACCCGTCTTTCCCCGTAATCGGAAGGACGCTCGAAGAAGATCTCGTCATAGGTGAGCATATAAAGGCGGCTTCGCACATTCCCGTTCTGACGACGAGAGAGCGTACTGGAGCCGTCCATGATGCTCGGTGGCACGGTGACACTGTTTTTTTTTTTTTTTTTATGTTGTTATTATTATTATTCTCGCGTTTACCTCAGGAACCGTATTTATGTGAAGAATCATATGTTATCAAGACGTGCACGTTTCAAATGCCAAAAAGCATCGCTTCTTCCTCCGACAACCAAATCTCGTAAGAACTACTTCGCACGACGCAAAAACAAAACGCAAAACTTCAGTTTTTTTTTTGTGTTTTTTTATGTGACATTTAGTGGTAGGTGTAAACGTATTTTCAGCCTGGTCATTCGCCGAGCTGCCTCCGTAGATTTCGGTGATTAGTTTTCCCCAACGTTACTAGGACCATTCAGTTCAGAAACTGTCGCAGAGCCTGCTCTCAAAAAGAGGCACCGATCCGTACTCGAAAACCGAACTAATGGCGATCGCAACGCCGCCATTTCTACCGCAGCGGCCACTCGAGGAACTGCACGTGACGTGTATTTTGGCTTTAATCGACCATTTTGAACGAAACAATTACGGTGGAGGGTTTCAGGGGTGCCACCCCCGTCTGCCAAGTGGACGCGCCGCGATTTACTACCGAAGTTAGGATTCGTCCAGGTCGGTGCGCTACCTGAAATCACCGGTGAGACATGGTTGTATAAAAACAACATTAATTGTGCTGCAAAACCTTGCAAACTTGAGATATTAGAAAACATCACGCGCCCGTCGTTCATTAATTGTGCCGCAAAACCTTGCAAACTGAAGATATTAGAAAACATCACGCGCCCGTCATTTGGTACTAAACTCCAATAAATTTCATACAAAAAGAGTCTTTTCCGTTTGTTTTTACGCAAAAACATGCTTTCTAAAAGCTCAAGGTGACCACAGTTAAGACAAATGATAAAGAGTGGCGCTGTTGTCGTATTTAGCTTAGCTCGGTCTCGGTGAATGCCAGCGGCCCAGGGAGTCGACGGCGAGTTTCCCAACTGAGTGTTCTAGTAACGCTGTTTTTCTCGAACTGCTTTTCACAGAAAAATAGACGCACCGGTGTCTATGTGTGTACCTATAAGATGCTGCTGAAGGTGTGATGCAACAATTTTTTTATACTTTCCATAAATACAGCGTTGAATTACTTCTTGATATTTAGGACCCGTAAAACACGCGTTGCATTTTTTTTCTACGCAATAACGATTGCAACAAAAAAAAAACGAAAAACAAAACAAAAACGAACACCGTTTGTTTTTTTCAACTTGCAGCCAGAAAAGGCGGCCACGTGATCTGGAGCCGATTATATGCCGCCAGTGTTTTTAACACGTGGTTTTTGACACAGCCACGCGTTGTGGTTGGCAGAGCACAGGGCGCGTGCTGACTTACACGCATTGTTCAGGTTCGGCTATTGCCGTCATCCCAGAGATTTAACACGAGCCACTACCCGGATGCATGTCGAGGCATTGATTGCCACGAGCCAAAATCAAATGTCTACGCAGTCTTCCCGCTCATTCACACTGGAAGCGGATCCGCATTCGCAAAGCGGTTGCGAACGCGGTTGTTGAAGATCCAGTGCAATTGCACGCGCACTTGATGACATCAAGTGCGCGTGCAATTGTACTGGATCTTTATACAACCGCGTTCGCAACCGCTTTGCGAACGCGGATCCGCTTCCAGTGTGAATGAGCAGTTCCTGTGCGCCGTATGAGCAGCATTTAAATATCCTTACAGCGGGAATCGGGGAGCTTGATGACGCATTCGATGGGGATCGCATTGTTGGCGTTGTCCCCACAGCTCCGTCATCAAGCTTTGCGAAGGAGAGGCTGAGAGAAAAGGTGCGCTTTGATCCTTGGAATTCCGCCGCGACGAAGACGCTTCCTGGACAGTGGCCTTGCGATCGAGTATTCTTGGGTCCCACTAGTGACAGTAAGCTGGTGTAAAGTGAGAAACTTCCCTGCTCAATATCGTAGCACAGCCCCTTTAAAGCCTGCTCAGTTCTGCTGTAACGGTCGCTTTCCATCTTGGCAGTTAAAGGGGTATCCACACGAAGGAGAACTCCGCGGACGGATGTTGTGACGTCAACAACCCGGGAAACTCCGTCCCCGGCTTCGCCGCGTGCAGCTGCTGAGCTTTCGTGCTGACAGAACGAAGCCTCCGCGCCTCCGCCACGGAGGAGAACGGGAGAACGGCGCCACGAGGCGTCAAAAAGGGATGACGTATGTCTCACGTGATGCGCGCTCCGCGGAGGAAAAGGGGCGGATTTCTCCTTCGTGTGGATACCCCTTAAAGGGGCACTGACACCCCAAAGGTCGTATTTATTTTTATTGTCTAAAACGATGCAAGTTGTAGTCATAGACACGCAAAAAAAACCGCATCGCGAAAAAAAATTTTCCCGCGCGCGCGCGCGCCTTTTTATTTTTGGCGTTTGATTTTCCCGCCTCTCGCCTCCTCGCTTCTTTTGATCGGTGACGTCAAAAATCAGGAAATTTAGAAGCTTTGTAGGCGACATCTCTATAACATTTAATTACGGCAATCTTAAAACATGTTTTTTAACGCAATTGCGAACGCACTACGGCCCTTCTTTTTGAAATACCAAAAATCGGGAGTTCGTTGTGGTGCCGTCTCCTGGATTTGTATCCTCCAACGGAAAACAGGCGACACCGCTCAAAACCGGTCCACCGCAACGCCGGCGCTAGCCGGCGCTCGCTCCTATCCTCCTCGCTTTGGGTCGCCATGGCAACAGCAGGGAGTGGTGACAGGAAAGTGGACTCTCAGGTCTCCTCAATTTTTGACGTCAAGGCACCGGCGCCGATCGCGCGGGAACTTCGAATTCGGCATTTGGAAATTGTTTTTTTACTTCACGAATACTGAATTCCCAAATCTCAAATTTTGAGGGTAATGTCCCGGCATCGTTTTCAATCGTTTCGGATAATAAAAAAAAATATGATTTTGATGTGTCAGTGCCCCTTTAACGGACGTTTCAGCAACAAGGGTTTGAGACGCCGAGACGAAAATAACACCTACATTTGCTGGCCCCCCCCCCCCCTCTTTTTTTTTTTCCTTTTTTCTTCTTGAAGTTGTACGATTAGCCGCCAGGATCGCGACGTCGGAGAGCATGACACGTCGGCTTAGTGCCGTAATTTGTTGCCGCCTAGAAACCACAGTCGAAAACGCGATCTAAGAACCGTAGAAGTTTACGACGACGTCGCATACCTTGAATGCTTTTATAAAGACCATGATCGCAACGCGCTTGGATACAGGCGCAACTCCAAACTTCCACCGTTTTTTTTTTTTGAATTAATCACGCTGTGTAACTTGTCATTAGCAAGTGATGATAAGTGCTGTCAGGATACTCATTGGCCACGAACGCAATTAAGGTATTCGTCGACGGATTGATTGGTTGACCGGCGCGTATGTCCGAGTGACGCAGTTCTCGTGTCGAATGCGGGAGCAGGGGTGGGCTGACGTACTTTGGGTGCACCGCGGATGCATCACAGTGAAAAGGCGGAGAACTCTCGAAGGAAACGAAGTACGAAGTAGTCCGCTATATATATATATATATATCTTTTTTTTTTTTTTTTTTTACTTCTTGTATTAGAAAACAGGCTTCTGACTTTCTGCCCACTTTCTTTTGACCCACCAAGCGACACGCGATTAGTAAAATTCCAATCTAAAAGCATTTATCCCAAGCCCGAAATTCATTTCATGATCCCTTTAACGCTGCATGTTTAGCAACCGAATTCTACGAGAAAACCGTAATATAAAAAAATAATAATAAAAAACCGGCACGAAAGACTGCGACATGACGCCACGTTACTCCGTGACGTAGCGTGACGTACTGATATCATATGACACCGTGGCGGTACATGACACTTAGACGTCGTGTGACATCGCGCACTAACACCTTGCATGTGCCCTTTCAAAAAGCATTCTGTGCTAACCGTAGTGAAAGAATATAGATACATTTGTATCTACATTCACTACATTTATATCTAATTCGCTACACTACGCGGAGCTCTATGTAGTGTTAAGATACATATGTGAGGGAATTTTAGGTTATAGCTTTAGCGCTATTTTATCCAGACGTACACGTTTCGAACGCCAAAGCATTGTTTTCCCACCTTGGACAACCAAACCAAACTTCGTGCAGCGCATTAATGATGCCCGAAACTTCTTTTTACGGTCAGTTAACCCCAGTATCGTGTCCGTCAGCAAACAAATGTTGACACCAAACTCTGGACAGCTACCGCCATCTATGAGCGACAGTAGCAATCAAACAACCGGCTTGCCGGTTGTCTGGTTGCCGCCGTTGCTCATAGATGGCGCAATCTTTCCAGCCTTTCCACTCTGGCTTGCCGACTTGCGGCCGGCCATTGCTCCATTCCCACCATAGTACAGCTTCGCTGGTCTTCTTTCTTCACCAAAGTGAAAAGGCTGAAAGTTTTTTTGTTTTGTTTTTTCTCTCGGTGTGACGACGAGTGTAATAGTGTAATTTTTTTCTCTCTTTTCAGACGGCCAAACGGTACCAAAAGGTGTAACGTGCGTCATCGCCATCTTCAGCATCCACCGCAACCCGAACCACTTCAAAGATCCCGACTCGTTCGTCCCAGAGCGGTTCATGACCGAGGAGATCAAACAGCGGCACCCGTTCAGCTACATCCCCTTTTCCAAGGGCCTCAGGGTTTGCATCGGTAAGCGAGCACTTTCCATTCAATCCGTCCATGCAATGCGTCCACTGGAAAGGTATAAGGAATGCAACCAATACTTCGTCGAACCAAATAGAATTAGGGAATATTAGTATCGATGGTTCGTCCGATATCGCTGATACCGATACGATGAATGCCTGAATGCGTCAGCGGAGTATCGGGTATCGTTATCAGAGCTATCGGCACGATCTACGGTTGCCGTTGCTGTACCAGTGTTGTATGCGTTACCGACAAAAAAGTAACTAAATACGTTACTCGTTACTTGCAAATAAATGTAACGCGTTACCGACCTACGTTACCTCAAAATAAAAGGAACGCGTTACCGTTACTGATAAAAAGTAACGCACGTTACTGTTGCGTTACTTTTTATTCACGAACTAAAGTATTTGCTGTTTCGACGTTTGATATGTGCGTAAGCGCCATACCTAAGATATGTCCATGCGGAAACTTAATTACCCTCTTATTTTTAGGGTTTCACCCGAATACTTACAAGAAAAAACGCGGAAGTATATATGAAGCTGATGTATAACATGGAAAACGGGAAAGGGAATGACACGAAGGTGTCATTCTCTTTCCCAGCGGGAAGCGAAGCGCAGGCTTCGACGCAGGAATCTCCCAAATCCAACCTGAAGCCGGACCTCTTTGGCCTTCCAGCCGAGGCGACGGCGGTAGCGAGATCAACGAGCCGCGGGAGAAAGCTAGTGGCAGGTGGCGTGTGACGTCAAATCTGACGAGCACCGACGTCAAAGAAAAGTGGAGGACAGCGGCATTTTTAGAGCGCAGCTCTTAGGGGCCCGTTTCCGGCTTGAGCGGCGTCGCCGTCGCCGTCGGCGTAACCGCGCGGTGCATCATGGGAAATGTCCCATAATGCACCGCGCGAGCCCCCCACCGGGGTCACGTGACCTCGTAGGGGGGCACGTGACCCCCCGAGGTCACGTGACCCCGGTGGGGGGCTGGCGCGGTGCATTATGGGACATTTCCCATGATGCACCGGGGTCACGTGACCCCTCCTCGAGGTCACGTGACCCCTCCTCAAGGTCACGTGACCCCCCGAGGTCACGTGACCCCCGCCGATGTCGCGTGACCCCCCGCTTACGTCATCGTCACTGATGACGTCACCGGCATCCACATCGTCATCGTCATCATCACTGATGACGTCATCATCAGTGATGACGTCACCGGCATCCACATCGTCATCGTTATCATCACTGATGACGTCTCCGGCATCCACATCGTCATCGTCATCATCACTGATGACGTCACCGGCATCCGCATCGTCATCGTCATCATCACTGATGACGTTGCCGACATCCGCATCGTCATCGTCATCATCACTGATGACGTCATCAGTGACGTCACTGATGTCGTCACCGGCATCCACATCGTCATCGTCATCATCACTGATGACGTCACCGGCATCCGCATCGTCATCGTCATCATAACTTATGAAGTCACCGGTATCCGCATCGTCATCGTCATCATCACTGATGACGTTACTGACATCCGCATCGTCATCGTCATCATCACTGATGACGTCATCAGCGACGTCACTGATGACGTCACGGACATTCGCATCGTCATCATCACTGGTGAAGTCATCAGTGACGTCACTAATGACGTCATCGGTACCCGCATCGTCATCGTCACTAATGACGTCATCAGTGACGTCAGTGATGACATCATCGGCATTGGGGGTCACGCGACCCCCCCTGGTTAGTTCAACCCCCCCCCCCCCCCCAGTGCCCTTCCCTCCTCCTCCTCAAGAGCTGCGCTCTAATTCGGCGTTACAGGGAGTTGTAAGCGGCTTTCACTTTTTTTGACTAAGGAATTTATGACTGGGTGCCTAAAAACACACAAAAAAAATTTTAAATTTAATTTTTTTAAGTTCTAGGAAGTAAAGTAGCGTAACGTAATTTCGTTACACGTTACTCAAAATAAGTAACGTAAGTACGTTACCCGTTACTTCTTTGGAAAAGGAACGAGTATGTTACTACGTTACCAAAGAAAGTAACGCGTTACCGGTAACGCCGTTACTTGTAACACGTTACCGCCAACACTGTGCTGTACTAAGGAAATGCAATTATTGTCTGAAGCAAAAAAAAAAAAAAAACGCAGTTACATTTTTTTTTTTTTTTTTAGAACAGTATAGCGTTTGTAAGAATGAGACAACACAATCTCTAACTTCAACAGTTTAATCCTCAGAAAAGCAAGGGAATAAATACTCTTCATCATCGGGATATTCAACCAACCCCCATGCCACGCCAACGCTGTTATTAGAAAACAAGAAAACATAGAGATAAGACGGTAAGGGAGGATTAAACAGTTGAAGTTAGCGCATTGTGTTGTCTCGTTATTACTCTCGTCTCTGTCTTGAAGCGCCATCATGTTCTCAAAGTTTCAGTACCAACTCCCCCAAGAATCCGCCCCATTACACGTCTCTCCGTTTCTGGTTCATAAAGGTACGTGTGAAAACAAAGAATGAAATCCTTTGCAAGCCAAACGAAGGAGAAAAAAAAAAAAACGATTTTCAGTTTTTTGACCTATCGATCAACTCGTACATGTCTAATGTGAGATTCACATGGCGTGATCTTACTTGCGATTTCGTTGCTGCAACGCCACTCGTAAGGCAAAAAAAAAAAAAAAGCGTGGTGGAAGTTACGGCGTTTAACGTCGCGGGTGCAAAATCGCGAGCAAAAAAGCACCAAGTGAATCTTGCAATTTCGCAGCTGCGAGCGTTGAGCGCCCCAGATTCAGCCTGATTCACATGGTGCGGTCTCGCTCGCGATTTCGCAGTGGCGACGTCGCTCGCGCGGCAGAAACAACGCGTTCTGTGCGTGCGCTGCAGTAGCTCAGTTATTCGGCATTTTTCGCCCGGGTGATATGAGCGCTGGAAAGGGACCATAGTGCAAACGAACTAATAAAAATCAGGCTTTTTTGTGTGTGTGCGTCTGTGTTTGCAGAGTGTCTGGCTCTACTATAGTACCATTGTGGAAAGAGGGTGATTGCTCTCATTCTCTCGTCTGAGGTATTCCTAGTATATCTTTGTATCAAGTTCCTTCTTTTTTTTCTTCTTCTTCTTTTTATATTGTTTTTTGTAAGTGAAATAAAATGTATTAGTGTTTGAGACCGTTCGCGTATGTGTCGTTCTTCGCTTATACCTGCAGTCTCGAGACTGTGTCATGTCACGCGCAGTTACTCAGAGCTGTAGATGTTTGCCAGGCGGCCACCTTTGCTGTCTTCGGCGTCCATCCGAAGCGTATACATGACTACCGCGTGATGCGCGTTGATGACCCCAAGCGTTGTATACGGCACTGGCCACATTTATCATCTGCAGCGTGAGCCAGTGTCGACCTTACGCTGCCTAAACACAAACGTTATATTGGCTTTTTATTTTTTTATTTTTTTTTTTTTGGCTGCGCGCGATTTTTTTTTTATTATTATTTTTTTTTTTTTTTTGCCGCTAAATTTTGTATTGTAACCGAACTATTTTTTTTTTCTTTCAGGAGACAAATTTGCCATGGTGGAGATGAAACTGCTCTTGGCGAAGGTGCTTCGCAAGTTCGAGGTTGAATCTAGAATCCCGCTGGATCAACTCCGACTGACATACGAAATCGTCCTCAAGGACAAAGGCGGCAACAAAGTCTGGCTTCGAAGACGACCCGAGTTCTGCTCGGCTCTCGAAACGGCCGAATCGTAGAACTCGAATGTGCGACAGTTTCACGGATCTCGGGCGAAATTTTGGTGGTCGGCAATTTGCCACAAAATTAATTCAATGCCAAAAAAAAAAAAAAGATCGTGTCTTTTTTAGGGTGTTTTTTTTTACCTGCGAGTTTTACGTGTTGTCACTGTGCTTTCTTTTTCTTTTTTTTTTAGGCTGTTTTTTTTTTTACCTGCGAGTTTTACGTGTGACGTCACTCCAGTGGAATGCGCGGGGAAATCTTAACGTTACTTTTGACATCCTTCTCATTTGCCATTTCTAAATTTGAGATAATTAACAGCGTGCCAAGGAGGAGCGAATCCCGTGTACCCCGGAAATGTGGTCAGTTCGGCTAGCTAAGAACTTTAACTACAGCCTTCAATAACGATACGATTATTTTATCATAAGCCCAAAAAGACATGAGCGCGATTTTTTTTTTTCTTTTTGTTAATGTTTTGTATGCTTTAGTTGATTAAGTCTCGTGTCAGGTATCTGCATCTATGTGCCAGAAGTAACACTGAAGGTTACTCCATTTTCTCGCTTGACAAGAATAGCGTTAAACCCATGAATCGCTTACACTTTTTTTAACGCCTTGTAGGCCTTCCCCGACGAATATTGAACTATTAATTGTGTATTCTAAAATATATATTTAGTATGTTTTAAGAATCATTACTTGTTACCGAGTTTTATTGTCACCTCTTTCGTTAATTACACGAACTTAACTACCTTCATAACCCTCATAGAATGCTGTGTAACGGTATTATTGAGCGGGAGCACAAAATCTGTGCAAAAATAAACATATCCCACCTCTTTTTTACTTTAGCAGAGGGAACGCAGGATACAAGGCGACCTCCTCTCCGGCGTTCGCTCTGCTCAAGTGAAAAGAAAAGGAAGGAGCTTCCACTTCACTCTTAACCTGTCACTGACTATATAAAACATACCCCCCCCCCCCCCCCCCCCCCCCCGGGCACATGGGCCCACTGGCAGACAGGAAACTTTGGGTCAGGGCCACGCAGGAGGCAAGTCCCAATTTTCCTCTGTCCCGCATGTCCCCAGCTGTGTCAGTTAGTTGTACGTCATTCGATTCTCCCTAGATAATTTCCGACTGTCTTCCACTATCCTGTTTGTTATTAAAATGCACTTATTATTCATTCCTCCATTTTCATCAACAAACCCTCTCGCCAAATCCGTCGCCCCCTCCGGGAGGGCGGGAGCAAGCTCTGTGCACCGCAACACCACATGATGTTGTCTCGTCTTCCCCTTGGCATCAACACAGCGCGTATTCATTTCCTCATACTTCGTCGATGTGCAAGTCATCAATACTTTCATTCTAGCCTCGAATAACAACGAGCTCTCCCGTGAATTATCATGCCAATGTTCCTTCCTTAATTATTTACCGTTTTCGTCCCCTGTACATAGCTAAAGCTGAATTCCCCTGCACTCTTGCCTGCTACATTCTTCTCTCGGCTTCTTTAAACTTCCTTTTTCACAGAGGTAAGTCTGCTCTGTCCCAGCACTCGACTGTTGCTATTTGAATTTGTTTTCGGGTTCGGTTTGTCCATTTAGTGTTCAAACTTTTCGTGTATAGATACCTTTCTCACCCATCGCAAATTTCAACTTCCTGATCGCCTCTCTAGCATCGAAAGGTGCCCAGCCCATGTCTCCCTGCACTCCTTCATTTGGTGTTTTCCCATGCGCCCTCAGTGCCAGTCTGCCCACGCTCCTCTGCCGGGTCTTTAAAGGGGCCCTGCAATGACTTTTTGACTGGTTTTAATTTGCACCGAACCTGAGCGCACTGAACGTAGTAACTTAATCAAACTTTTCTTTTCTCAAATTTCGCTTTATATTAAAAGTTATAGGCGAATTAGAATTACAAAAACAAGCAAAAAATAACCTCCCTCATGACGTAGTAGGTCCTGGCTTGAGTGGCCGTGAACTAGAGGAGGGGTAGTGAGCTCATCGAGCGTTCACGGTTGCCGCACTCCGGGTCAACGGCTCGAGAGGGCGCCACTAAAGCATATGTTGGATAGCCTCTATGAAGCGGGCGGCCGGGGCGGCTCGCATTGCATTTGCTGCGCGATTAAAGACTATTTCGGCATAACACTTCATTGGACACAAACGACAGCAAACACGGGGTAAAGATCAGTTCAGAACAAGAGCCACTTCGCGCTGCTATGCCGCCAAATGGCCAAATCGCCAGCAGGGCCCGCGCCGAAGGCCTTCGGAACGCTCGGAACCGGTCGGATCGTTGAGCCAGTATACGACCGCAGCGCCGCCGCGTACATCCGGGGCTTTTCTACGCTGGCCGTTCGTCGTAGCCTCATCCCACTAGTTCTTTCTAGTATGCGCCGTTTTTTCCGCCGCTTGGTGGCGGGTGTGTCGACGGGTCTTTTCTTGTTTCCGTACTTTATAAACTGCATTTGTCTCTTTTCTGATCTAAAATACTGAAAAAAAACTTCTTTCATAAATAATTGAAACGGTTCGCGGCCACTTATATTTTGTATTTCGACTACGAAAAAGCTTTTAGCGGCTCTGACCAGTAGTAAGCCTAGGACCAAACACGTCACATTTTGCGCGCTTTCGGTACCGCGGGTCGCCCTCGTCGGTGGAAGTGGTTTCCGCGTCGTCCGGTTAAAATATGACGCACTGATATTTAGTTACTCTCTCCGTGCCCGCTGGCTTGCCCGGACCCCAAGAGACGTGGAAACCGCAAAAAAGGTAGTTGCTTAAATATGATTGCAGGGCCCCTTTAAGCTCGACTAGACCTCCGATTTCAAGCATTGCCTAAAGATAACCCCGGCACCGTGACTCCTTTCCCTGTTCCCATAACAACTTCATATCTATTGCAATTCGATAGTGTCCTTTCCTTCGTGACTGCTGCATTCTTTTTTTGTTTTTGTTTTTTTGTTTCAAGTATATTTTCTTCCTGTTCAAGTATTGTTTTCCCTCATTCAGTCATACCATACTTCTCTACATGTTCTGTTAAAACATCTTTAATTTTCAGCGGGTTCCTTCTCATCGTTACAAACTACTGCTATAAACCACTACTTCCGACGTGTCGAATCTCCTTGTTCTTCACAGTTCTTAATCAGCTCCTGTAACCTATCCCGGCTGCGTATCTGCTAACAGTGCAATGTTCGTTTCACACGCACTGGCACCGTTCGAGTTCTCTCCCAGAATGTATCGCACTCTCAGAGTGTTGCACGGAAAACTGGACTCAAACGAACTCGCCAAATGCACCGAGTGCAGAAGACTGATGCTGCCGCCATCTATGTTGTAGAAAAGTACCGACTTCAAACCGAAACTAGCGCTTTTCTGATCGGAGTGATGCGTGGGAATGCGAGAATGCAGTCGCTACCAACGTTTATCTACAAACGTTGGTCTTTGCAACCTGTAGTTTATAGTTGCGATGACTTCAAGCAGCTCGGCTGCCGTAGAGATAGTTACAGACGGCGTAAATTTCCGCAACCAGCTGTCTACAAAGCAGCTGGTTCCGATCTTTCAATTCTTATAACCGTTTACACTGAAGAAAACTGATGATGCTGTCCGAGCGCAAGCATGATCCGTTTGAGCATGGTATTATGCGTGAACCACTGAAGGGGTGCGGCTTAAAACTAGCCTGTTGGAATATCCAGCAAAACTGGGACTTTCGATTTGGATGGATCAGATGATCCACCTATAATGCCTCGGTGAGGGCGTCGAGAAAGAGAGCATTCTCGAACAAAATACGACGGGGCAAGTTAGCTGACGTAGGTAAATGTTAAACATGATGATGTTGCCCAATCCTCGGGTAAAGTTACCATCTTTAGCTTTCTCTGATGCTTATTGGGCAGTCAGAGGTTTCTGCTGAGAGAGTTTTGTCGACAAATGTTAAATTTTTCACCCGCACACGGATGGTGATAGATATCTCGGGGGCCGCTTTTACGTTTGTTCTGAGCATTCCTTTACACATTGATATATTTCAGCGTCTGTGCGGCAACAGAGCGATTTAAAACCTGCAAATAAATCACGGGTTGTCAATTGCTTCCTTCGGGAAATAGCAGACGCTCACAATTCAAGCTCGCGTTTGATTTCGTGGCCCGTGGGACGCGCTTTCTATCAGAAAATCTACTTTTTTTTCCGTTCGGTTCCGCGACACATCGTAGCAGACAAACCCTCGTCGTCTGCTCCCGCTCCTCGCCGGCCCCGCCGGAGCGAGGCATGACGGGATTGCATTTTGGCGCACTCCCGATTTTCTCGGTGCAGCGAGTGCATGCACGCGTGGGGTGTCGGCGCTGACGTAAGCGCCAACTACGGGGGGGCAGTGGGGCTCGTGCCCCCCCCGGCCGGCTTCACGGGGGGGGCAGAGCCCCCCCCGGCCCCGGCCCGGGATTTTTTTTAAAGAGCTGGGCTTGGGTCTGCGCCCATCGACAGTGGACTGTTGGCCGTCCTGACTGGCAGCTATTTCACAGGGGCCTGTTTATTCCCGCTTCTTATTTCCTTTCAGGCTTTTAAATGGTGGATCTCGGGACAGTGACAGGTCAGACATTCAGTGGAAAATTCCCCTCAGACGGAGTTAGATGCGCGGAATATGTTGTCTGAATGAACAGCTGAAGTGCCCGCTTCAGCTATGACAGGCTAAAAAAAGTCTTGAAAGCGTCGCGACATCTCTGTCGGTTTTTAGACAACAAAAATGCTTCTGAGAATAGGAAGCATCCCCGACACAGTGCGTCAGTGACTGATTCTGCAGACCTGCTCGCCAAGAAAAAAAATTTTAATTTCTTGCGCGTCTACAAATGAATGCCCTTTCGGCCAAGAAAATATTGTACACATTTTTGATTGGTCAGTGAAGGGCTTTACTACCAGTCTTGTCACCGAACAGCGACTCGAATACTCGTCCAGAAAACAACTTTTGGCGGAAAAATTTGTAACCCCAGCTTCGCACAAGGTATAGTGGTATCAAATGGTCTTTGCTACCGTCTGAGAATTATTTTTGGCCCTCTTAAAATTGAAGTCAGTCGTATAATTAAAGCTTCTTGTGCCACCATTACCCCACTCTCCCCTGCTGCATGTGTTAACAAAATAAACAAAACATGACAATAAAATACACACCAGAAGCCAAATAACAGCATCGCAAAACACAACAAAAACAAAGGGACACTGCTTTGAAACAAAAGCCTGTGGGGAAGAGAGCGATTGGGCCTTCGGAGTCTCTACGAAGGCCAACTTTGGGGAAAGAATAATCATCATGCCCGATACGTGTTCCTTTTGTCATTTTTAAAACGTTTGTATGGACAGTGCGGCGCTAGGCGGCACAATCCGCTCCCCTTTTCCGTTTTATTCTGAATAGGCTTCACGAACATTCCCAGGGAAGGCATTCATACATATACGCCGCAAACAGTCAGTAGAATAGCAAGTGCTTGATCACTTCCTTTGAGGCAAGGTCACCGGAGCTTATTACCTGTGGAAACTATTTTATATTAACTCCCTGGGTTGAGGCTTATTTGACAAAGAGACGGAAGCAACTGAAGGATCGTGATTGGAGTCCCGGAATAACGAGCGGGGCCAAGCGAAGTTCAATTGAAACTTAAACCGTGAGCCGACACGAACACCGCAAATGGAAACCTAAACTCAGAACCCATTGACATTCTTGAAACGTAAGCCGTTCTCATAGGAAGTCGACTCGCCCAGTTCCGACTCGGCTAAGAACGTGACAGTTCGTCCGGTATCCTGTGTAAAAATTAAGACGAATGGCTCTCCGATGGGTCCCTGCGTTGAAAAGCGAAGTCCAGCTCGTCAAAAAGTGATTACACGAGGCGGCGCACCGAAAGGAACGAGCATCCCGGACAGCAAGGTCGCCGCGTGGGGAGCGTGCCTCCAGGCGGAGAGTGCGCGTAGACAAGCCCTGCCGACGGCAACTTGTGTCTGCTAGGGATCAAAGGATTAACACTTTTGGTGCGCCTGCGTATCCACTCGGGGAGTTTGGTACTATATGGGCATCTCAAAATACACTTTACACAAAAAATGGCCCGCAAAATTTAGATCCTTGGTGCAACAAGTAGGAATATTCCTGAAATACGTGTTTTACTGGTCACATTTATGCAACAAAATTTTAGACCCGAACTACCCCTGCAGAAAAAAAAAAGATTCGCTTTTTTGTACTGGTAGTTTAGTCTTGCAATATGTTTGCATAAATGTGGCCAGTAAAACACGTATTCAGAGAAATTTCTACTGGATGCGTCAAATCGCTGAAGTTTCCGGGTCATTCTTTTGCGGAGCGTCTTATTTGGGGACACCAGGTAGTTAGCTGTCACAATGTCCGTGTCCGTTTGTTTATGTCCTTGTCCCTTTTTCTCCAGTCTCGGGTTTACCAAAATGCTCGGTAAAGGCTCCGACTGCTGCAGGTGACCCTTATGGGGAGAACCCACGGAACAAATAAAACAAGGACCTTCTCCTCCTCTCCCCCCCCCCCCCCCCGCAGCCTCCCCCCTCCCTCCCCCCCTTTTTTTTTGAGTCACATTCCGGGTCTGCCCCCCCCCCCCCCCCCCCCCCCCCCCCCGGGAAAATGGAAACTCTACGCCGCTGGGCGCTGAAACGAACTCGGAGAGTGCAACCACTCGTGGAGTGCCGGCCGAAACGAACCCGTTCCACGCTGCGAGTGGGCACGCGTGGGCACGAGTGAAACGAACTCGCTATAAAACATTCCTGGTATTGTCGAGACTAGTGTCACTAAATAAAGCGTAGCTTATTTAGTGACTCTAGTCGAGACCGGTTATAACGAAGTGGATTATAAGTTATAACGAAATAGCGGCCACAGCGAAACGATTTTTCATTCCTGTTTGCACTTTTTTAATGCATTCATGTGTTTTTAGCGAAGGAAATTGAGCGGCTCCCGCGGATATAGCAAAAATAAATTTTGTGATGATAATAAAAATTAAAAAAAAAAAATGTCGGAAGGTTTATTAAGTTTCGGACTGCCGCACTTGGCTGCCGCGGCCAAGAAGCCACCCAGAACAGGCTGCAGAAGATACTGGAAAGGCAGCCGGCGGCAGTCTGTGCAATGTCGACCGCCCGCATCGCACGCGTTCGGCGGAGATGACGGAGAGAGCCTAGATTTAAGAGATGGAGCAGTAAGTACGCCTGCATTTGATTGTCGCGTGGCAAGTGTGGCGAGGAAACTAGACGGAGAGGCGGACACGTTTGCAGAAGGTGAATTTTTTAGCTTTGACTCCCTGCATGCTGCAGCTCGTTTTGCGAACGCGGCTCACAAACCACGTGACCCCAATCGAGCAGTTACCCAATCTTGCTGTTTAGAGCGCATGCTCAGAACGAGCTCACGTCAATAGGCTGCCAAGACCGGCATCCTGATGGTGGGGGATGCACGTCGCGGAAGAGCTGTGGAAGCTCACCATCAGCACGCGCTCAGCCTTCGCGCACACAGCTATGGCCGCCAGTGAATACTCCCCATACCGACGACAGACAAGCTTGAGCGCGAACTCGGTACCGTGCGCTCGTGCGCGCTTTGTTTGCTTCGTGACCCGTGTCGGTTTCTGGTCGATGAGGTCGCTCTTGCGCGAAAGTCTACGTCGCTCGAGCACAGATTCGGCGAATCATCGTCACTCAACAATGGAAAGTACCGGCGCCGCCGGCACCTCGACGGGGAAGACGAAGGCAACCTCGAATCAAGTGTGCCATCCTCGACGGAGTGAGCATAAACTTAAAGAAAATGCCGCCCACCGCCGGCGTCCCCTGCCGGGCCGTCGCAACTGTCGATACGGTCCGTACGTAGCAGGATCTTTTTTCGATTGGAGCTTCTCGCAGTTGGCGAGAAGCGGCTCCGATCTAGCAGGGGACGCGTGCAGGGAAGCCTCAACTGGTTCCTGCAGGCTCGATAAGCATGTGCCCGGGACAGCCCGTGTTATTTTCTTTTTCATGTTATTTGTAGGAGTTCATATATAACGAAGAAGCGGATATAGCGAAGCGATTTCCGATGCCCGTTTTCCCTCTCCATATATGACACACCAAACCAAAATTTCACTCTTCTCATTTCTTTTCCATTCTACTCAGGTATATCATAAAATGTAGAAATGATCCGGGGGACAAGCCTGCTCGTGTATTCATTTTATCTCTGCTTCCCATGTTATAACAACCTTATTTGTGCATACCTGTTGTAAAAGCCTAATCAAATGGGCACCTAAGTCATACTCACAGCTGTAGTTGTTTGACCCAGAATAAAATAGTATCCTTACAAATTTAGAATAGTATAATAGTAATTTAGAATAGAATAGTAAGAATAGTATCCTTACAAATTTTCCGCCCCCCCCCCCCCCAAGAAAAAAAAATGGAGTTCTGAATTTGCCCCTGCTTCAACTTTTTTTTTTTTTTTTACTCATCCGTGCTATTTTTATACATCGAGTGATGATGTAAGTCATCTTCTATCTCTTCGGAAGGCGTTTTGTAGCTCACCTAAAATGTTTTCGGCCCATTCTTCTTTTTACTACCTGCATTACTAACATGTACAGGACTGTTATTGGGCGTTATGATGTCATGCTGTCCTTATTTCCCGTCTTTATATAGTAACCTCATTCTGCTTAGTTTCCCCCCCAAACATGGGGTACCTCTCACCCCAATACTTTTTTATCAGTCCTGTTTTAATTTTAATTTGCTTTTTGTTCGTAGTGCCTTGGAGTAGTCTCATTCCTATGCCATCTGGGCCTGTCGCCGTTCCAGCAGGTACTTTACTTTCTGCTCTGTCCCATTTCCCCGTGGTCGTCTCGGTTGTCTCGTTAGTGTTTTCGTCTTGTGCCGTGTTCTGTCTAATCTCATTCGGTTCAAGTTCTGGGAATGTTGCCTCCATTGTTTCTCTAATAAATTCCCTTACTTCCTCGCCCTCTACACTTACTCCCTCGCAGTTGTGGTCAATGAACAATGGAACCCTCCCGTTTTTTCTTTCCTGTGCATTAATGTGCTCCCAGAATCCTTTTTTCCGCATTCGTATCATTTTGATTTACCTCCATGATCCACTGCACTCCAGCTCTACCAACCTTGGCCTGGATTAAAGCACATGCCTCTTTTTCTTTCGTGAAATGCGGACTATTTTGACGCTACCTCAACGGGTGTGTCGCCCCCTTTTTTCGGGCGGCGGAGAAAAGCTCACCGGAGAAAAGCTCACCGGAGAAAAGCTCACCGGAGATAAGCTCACCGGAGAAAAGCTCACCGCAAAACCGGCAGATGCGGAGAAAAGCTCACCGGCCTTTGGGCGGATGCGGAGAAAAGCTCACCGATTTTATTTTATTTTTTATTTATTTATTTTTAACTTAGGGGATTCTGCGTCAAACGTGGCAATTTAAGACAATTCGCATTCGTCACTTCATTAGAAATATTTCCTCTTTTTTGTAATATTCTTGAAGTTCATCGGGCATATTTAATAATTCCTCAGAAATTTATAATCACACCATTTCGTATATTAATGAAGCCGCATGTATAATATCAGAACATCGTACACCGGCAAAAAAAAAAAAAAAAAGACAACGCTTTATTGACAGCTGAGAGTGCGCCGTCAGTAGCTCTGTCAGATAAAGAGGTTTGTTCTTTGCGAGCTAATATGAATAGCGGTGTGTAAACCATTTCAGCTCCAAATATCGTGTAGTGCCTAATAGATAAGTAGGTGTCTGTTAATGTAATCAGTGTCGGCTACGCTGTTTTCTTTCTGTTAATTTCACTAAGAAAACTTTAGTTGCGAGAACAGCTTCGTCCTGACGTGTTCGTTGTCTTCACTCCGTAGTCGTCGCTTGAGCGTTTTTCATCAGGCATGACCTTTACCTACTCCCCCTATTCGCTACCTTACCGAGGACCACTTCTTATATAGGTCACGGGTAACAACGGTCTGAAGGTCATGGGTCGCTCGCCATAGGAAGGCACAATCACACAAAGGCAACGTGTGGAAACACCAGCACGAACGGCTAGAAAACGTGCATGTCTGTGGAAGAAAACAGCCTTGATATCCAACTGACTGTTTTATCCTGTCTTCAAAGGTTAACAAAAGCTTCAGAGATAATTTCAGGCACCGCGTTGTTGCGCATGCACTTTCGGATTTTCGGCATTTACAGTTTGAATTTTTAGGTTTTAGGCAGACATATTATTACGTTTTCGAACTTTCCTGTTCATCAAGTTCACAAAGTTTTCAAGGCTTTCGTTGCTTAGAGAGTAAGTCACAGAAAACAGTCACCAGTAATTATTGATTTGGGAGCAATATACCCAATACCACAAGCTTAACAAATATAACAAAAAAGACATTTTCTTTTTTACAAAGCCGGCGATTTTTAATGATAATAAATTGACATATGTTACGCGTAGTTTAACACCCTCTATATAAAAAGAAAAAAAAAAATCGGTCAGCTTTTCTCCGCATACGCTCAATGGCCGGTGAGCATTTCGCCGCATCCGCCGGTTTTGCGGTGAGCTTTTCTCCGGTGAGCTTATCTCCGGTGAGCTTTTCTCCGGTGAGCTTTTCTCCGGGATTCCCTTTTTTCGCCCATCTGCGTTCTGTTGAGGCCCCGTTGCCTTGCTATGCAGCTCACTGCCCCACCAGCTTCTTGGTGTGCGATTCCTTTTTTTTCTTCAATTGATTTTGAACTTCCTTAAAAGTATTTCCTAAATTGTCATATGTCCATTTCCTCTCCAGTTGTCTGGATGCTATAGTCTCAATTTCGTCCGATACTTATAGGCGGGCATCGGTAGATTTTCTCGTTCAAGAATTTTTGTCTCTGGGGCTTTTGCTGTACCAAACTTTAAGTCGCTTATGATCACTTTATAAGCTTTCAGTGACTTCCTCATCCATTTTCATGTGTCCTAACCTGTTATACAACTTGCTAGACATTAGACAGTAATCAATTGTTGAGTGTGAATTGTTTCTCCCCCACATTATTTTTTCGTCCCATTTCACTTGGGCGTTAACAAGCACTAGATCAAGCTTTAGCATTGCTGAATTCTTGTACCATCCTTCCTGTTGAATCTGTATATCCATCAAAACCTTCTAAGTGTGAATTCATGTCTCCCAAGATAACTAATTCTCGATTAGTGCCGATTTCTCCAATATCTGTGGGAACACATGTCAAGTGCTGTGCATTTTCCTCTCTTGAATCAGTTCCTGTTTTCAACATACAAATCCTATCAATGTGTCTAAACCTCTGATATTATCTTTTAACCGTACGTGTTCTCTGCAGCTTATCCTCACCTTTTCCCAGCCCTGTCCTTTTGCTAGCACTCCCCAATCCGCCTTCTTTCCGTTCCCCTTCACATCGATTGCATCCCATCCAAAAATAACCTGCCAAATAGGGTGGTTCCTCCATGCCTCTAAGATGCGTCTCTGCCAATCCATACACTACAAAATCTTCATTACTTAATTGTTCCACAATCTCTTCCCACTTCATTCTATTTCCGCCCCCTGCATGTTTATAAATCCTATATTGGGCTGCTTCTTTTTCCTTCTTCTGCGAGGCTTTCTACCACCCTTCCTGTTTGCAATTAAACCCTCGGCTACCGGAACCCTCGGCCAGCTCCTAAGAAAGCCCTTGCTATACCGCCCATCCTTCACCCCACCCGCATCCCCGTCAGATCCCCATAGTGGATGCCTTCTCGGCTGAACGGGGGGGATAGAACTCTCCTGTTATACCTGCCTGTTCACATTCATGACCTTATATCCGTTCTTAGAGCTCAGTCTCTTGATGGTCCTGTTAGCCTCCTGGACTGCCCTCTCTGCACCCACTCCTCGACCCCTGACCACCGCGACGGTGCACATTACAACGTGCACTATCCCAGAGATTATGGCCCTCAACTGCTTCACACCCTCCTCGGTGTGTGTGACCAGGTCCCTTCCCCTTTTACCTAGGACGTCATTCAATTGTGCAACAAGCTCGTTGTTGCCAGTAGAGAGGCAGCCAGCGTTTAGGTGCGTGCATAAACTACAAAATTTGTTTTTTCGAAGGAAATTTTTCTTCCTATTAGATATTTTGTAGACATACTCAGTGGTGGATATATAGCGCAGGTGATAATTTTATAAAAATCGATGAACATCAATATTTCGTCGGAGCTGTCCTTTAACATCCGCCATATTTTGGGCATGGCTCCCTTCGCAACGAGCGTGATTCAATCCGTTTATGCCGAATGGTGACGGAGCGCTCGCGTCAAATACATTGGGACTCGAGTACGCGCCGAACACTGACGCAGCTCTCCGTGCCCCATACATGCTCACAGTGCATGCCCAAAATATGTCGGCCTCGGAGCAACCACGGAAGGGCGTGCACCACGGGATGTGAAATTAAAATGGCTAAAAGAGTGAGTTTAAAAAAATGGTACCTTGTACAAAGTTTTAAATCATGCAAGATACTGAAGGCGAAACTATGCATGCAAGCTTATTCTCAACCCCCAAAAATATCCATGAAATAAATTCTGTATTCTATATTTTCTTGAACATTACCACCCCTGGGGTGATTCATTACGTTACTAAATTGCCTATGCCAAGAATAAATTAAATTACTCAGTACTGCAAAAAGTAATTTAATTACCGTAATTTTATTAGCCACTTATGCCCCTGCGTAAAATAAGAAACGAAAGTACATGCTAGGCGGCTACAAAATAAGGGGTAAACTTACGAGACCTACCTTACAACCATCTCAAACGTCGACGAATTTGTGCTTTGGTGCACAAGTCGCTAGTACAATGTGAGGAGTCATCAGCGTTCTCTTTCATTGTCCCCTGCGCCATTTCTACGACAGCCAATAGACTGCTTCCATAAATCCGTCACCGCACGCGTTGCATTCTGGGAACCCATGGGCCCGGGGCGGAGCGCATATGAATTTCGCTTCCCACCGATTCTCACAATGCATAACGTGGCATTACGTCGCGATGAGGCGCTTCAAATTTTAGAATTAGTCTATCTCTCCAGAATACAGCGTCTATATCTCTCCCTCTCCCCTGCTCCAAAAATAAAAGCGGGCACAGATGTGTGCCACTATATTTACTAAAAGTGCACCATCTAGCTACACAACCATAATCTCCTAAACCAACCATAATATATATTATATAAACACACACACACACACACATTTCTGAGGCTCGGGGTGCCTTCGAGGGCTAATGCATCATTGAGACCGTCTCGTAGAAAGTAAGTAATGATGAAGATCCCAACAGTATCTCCAGTGCAGAAATATTCAAATCTCCAGGTTGGTGTTTGGCCGGCAGCATTACGACATTTGAGTCATTATCGTCTGCAATGGGGAGCCTCACTGCGCATGCGTGAGGCGTTCGTGCCTCCGCAGCAAGTCAGCGCGCGCGAACCGCTCGTAGCACACTGCGCACACGAAGGGCCGCTCGCCCGTGTGTTTTCGCGTGTGGCGCGTCAAGTTGGGCTTGTGCGCAAACGCGCACGGGCAGAACTGGCACTTGAAGGGCCGCTCCCCCGAGTGCCTCCTCATGTGCACCGTGAGGATGCTCTTGACGGCGAACGATTTGCCACAGAAACCGCAGACGAAGCCCCGTTGCTGTGGCACATAGGTCTCGTTCTGCGAGAACTCTGCCAGCCCTCCCTGCGATGGTTGTGGCAGGTGGAATGTGTTCCGGTCCCCTGTGGTGTATTCTGCAAGCAAGGATGGGACGAGATGGACTTTTGAGGGAATCGAAAAGGGCTACCTTGACGCGCTTCTATGAGGTTTCAGGTTCGAAGCATGGGCTCCGTAGTTTAGGCAAGACGTAACGCAGCACGGAGAGAACAAAAGGAAAAAAAAGTTCTGGTCATGGGATAGGACGGCACAATAGAATTAATCCTCCTGTACATCGAAGTAAGGTTGTAGTGTAATTCTGTAAACCCATTTCCACGTTCCCCTGAAGCAATAAATCGAGATTCACTAATATGCTGAAATCTTTGTGGTCTTTAAACATCTTTTTACATGACCTGTGCAACAAATAACATAAAGCGGGAATGTTCTGGTACGTTTCCTTTTGGTGCATTATGACATTTAGCACTGAATAATCCACTATAGCCCCCATCAAGACATTGTTTAGGAACATTAAACAAAGCATATATATTGCTTTCTGTTTGTCCAAAGGAGCCGTAGGTAATACACACTTGCACTAACTTAAGAATGAAAAATTACCCTACGATCTGTTCAACAACTGCCAAAACCATAAAATGGTCTATAGGAGACATTTGGCGTGTGCACACATCTGGCCTCTTCAGACACCTCCTTGTCCACACCTTAACTTCACACGTTATAAAAGCCATCACTGTCCAAAAACGAGAGTAATTAATGTACAAAAGAGACAATCTTCAATATGTATTACTCTAGTATTTGCTATTTGGATTTGCGTGCCTTACATGATGGTCTTCCCACTCTCCTCTATTTTGTACGTTACAATGTTGCCTTATACTATGCACGTTATTTACATTACGCCCAATATCATTTGTGATTTCTTATACTTCAATGTTGTAAGTAAGTAACATAAAAGCCTGGAAGACACTGATAGTGTTATCTTATGCAACATGCACATCATTTGAAGAGGGCAGAATGTACCAAGTGAACATAACCAGTACAGAAAACCATAGAACAGTACTACGAAGCAAAAGGAAACACTCTTATGCCCGAGTTCCACTAGAGCGACGGACAGAAACAACTGACACGCACGTGATCGAGGCCTGTCCGTGTCGGTTGTCTTTGTTTGTAGCTCTTGTAGAACTCGAACATTAGAATTGCATATATTCATGATTTCTCTTGATGGCATAGACCAACTGACTGGAGAACATACATTCCCAATCATTTATAATAGCCAAGCCTGACTGGTTGAAGACCTCTTTGTAATCTCGAGGCAAACAACCACATCCCTGCACAAGGCATGCAAGATAAGATTTGTGGTATTTAGCCTTAAAAGTCAGTAGACAAGGCAAATTGCTTTGTGTGTACTAAAAATATTCGCAGACTTGCAGTACCAAACAGACGTTCTGCAAAAATGTTCACAAAACTGGATAAGCTCATTTATTTGTGCCAAGATTTCACAGTCAAAAATCCGACCGCCGTGACCAGATGCCTCCACAAAAAAAGTCGGCCCTCGAATGTCCTGTGGGAGCAAAAACACAACAGGCCTGTTGTCTAACCCCAAATGATAATGAGCATTGAACAAGGGCAGAATCAATACAAGGTATACGTGGGGGCCAACTGAAATTGCCCAGTAAGGGCCAAGCTATAAATAGACAATAAATATATGCATGATAAGGAAAAAAACACTTTGGTATAAGTTGAAATATATGACAGTACACACATCTAGGATGCAACACAGGCCAGTTCATTTCATCGTACTGTTGATTCCTTGAACCACATGAATCAGTTCATTCAGTATACTCGTCGTCATCCTTAGAAAGAAAGAGTTTTGCATATACTAGTTCATACGCCGTGCTAACTAGTTTTTACAATGTTTGACTATCATAGAAAAACAAATATGCCTTTTTTCTATTTGAAATGTGTACTTCTTGACATAACAACAAATAACTGATCTTGTATGCAAATATGAGTTCCTTAACTCACCGCATAAAGGGGAAAACTAGTACAGTGATGAAACCGGCAACTGGCTTTTCGTAGCAGTTTCTGTAGTAGGCAAAACATTGGTTTGGAGTAATAACTGATCCTTTTGGAGAAGATGCCAACATCTGTTAGCAGATGACTCGAAAACAAAAAAGCGATTGCACTGCTAAATAAGTTCATCTTTGATAATGACCAAAGGTTCCTCTTTGATACCGGAGGATATTACTTATTAGCTTTTGTAATAAGAATTAGATGGGGCGCCAAAGGATCACAGAGCATTCTTTTTAGAAACAAGGCTCTAGTCACAGAAAGTTCCCTTTACAATGGGTACTAAAAAATTGATGAAAAATGAATCGTAGTGCAACACTTCCGTTGGGATAAAGCTTCTCTCCACTCACACTTTTACAGCCTGTAGTTTATTTAGCCTGTATATATAAGTTCTGTGAAATGCCTGCAAAAACCAGCTTGTCCATCAACAAAAATGCACCCCCCCCCCCCCCCCCCCCCCCCAAGTTTTATGAACCTACCAAACGCAATTCTTTAATATTATGAACTGCCAAAACAACCACCTCCAAATAATATGAAAACATACACATGTACAGATGACACTGCTCCTTAACGGCGTTGGAACCGGACTGAAGTTAAAGTTCACTGCTCTTTCGATCGACAGCTGCACGGGTAACCTTGATTATCGTTTATTCAAATATAGAACCACAATCTTTTTCTTGGCACAGATCTTTTTTTTTTTTTTTTAAATTCTAGATCAACTTACTATCAAGACAAAAAAAAAAAAAAAAAAAAAGCAGACGTGGAATAGTATTGAGCATGATTACTGATCCTATCGTCCTAACCCATGCGCTCACCCATGTGAGCCGCTGCACCTAGCGCTCCGGTGCAAAGCGGTGAAGCTCGACACGTGCGCGCTGGTGAGAGGCAGCGGGGAGGCATGTGGCAGACACGATAATCAAGTGATCTCATCATGAGTACAAGACTCTGGTTCTGCCTTATCACAGTAGCCACAATCCTACAATTTGGCAATGTTTCCTCGCAACTTTTAGCTCCTCGCATCGCCGACATAGTCAGAAAATTGAGACGATGTCGTAGATCCATCCGCCAGCACATCAAACAACCAGTGCGGTTGACGAGCGATTTCAATACTTTGTCTCACATTAATTTAAAGCACAGCCAATGCTACGAGTCAATGGGGACCAACCGGCCTCAATGTGCGACATTATATGGCATTCGTCGATCTTTCTGTGCGTAGTCTTTCATCGACTAAATGAATCAAGTTCAGCGAATGTTCTGTGACTTGCGCTTGTAGTATGTGTTTGTTGTTGTATGTATCCGAGCCTTTGACTGTACTCTGACTTAAGATAAAACAAACTATACGCTGAGTGAAGGTGTTCTGAAATATATATTTGTCCCATTTTCCTTTCCTCTTACTTCTCTAAATATTAAAATCTACCAAAAATATTTATTACTATTATTTTTCTTGCTTTGTCCATTTTGGCGCAAGTGTGGCGCAATTCTTAGCAAAATGGCACCTCGGCACAAAATGTAGCAGACTTTCGTTCACGGCGCAATTCAGCGCCATTTCGGCACTTCCATCACTGCTAGTAGTGTTCTGTGACGAGGTGAGCATTTTTTTATATGGTTCTTGGGGTGAAAACAAGCCATAGGCATACTGTAATTTTCCACTAATTTGAAACTGGGTCACATACATAGGATCTTAGAATTTCAGGTGCACAATTACTAGGGATTATTTTGTCAAAACAATCGTTGTATTAGAGCAAAGCTAGAGGGAGTGGCATTCCTACTATCCATTAGTTCTGTGAAAAATACACACCTGAAGGGTCATAAAATATTTACTGTTACTGTTCTTGTTTTTATAATCACATACAGTGAAATCGCAAAGTCTGCCACCTAATTTCATTCTTGTGAAAAATTGCAACTCGCATGGCAAGAAACAGATTTATGCGGTCCACCAAATGAAACAAACAATAAAAAAAATTGCACCGTATTTTCACAAAAGACAATAAGAGAGTAGTAACAAAAAAACAGAGAACAGGAAATGAGTAAAAATTTTAGGAGTCTTGCATAGGTAATCTCTCAGTACGCATTAACAAGTCTGCTTGGAAGAGCTAATATGCAAATCTTGAAACACCCCGACCGACATTGTAACAAAATGCTAAGCATGGGGAAATTAATCTGTGACCGACCAATTTCACTGCAGATAAAATCGAGTTTTGTTGCCAACTAAGTCAAATCAAACACACTTCTTGACACAAGGGCGCTAACTGCAAAACAACACCAATGGCAATAATGTTTTATGGGTAGAGAATCATGCCATGAAAACACTCAAAACCTTCGAGACTTGCTATGCTGTAATTGTCACAATTTTCACACTTTTTCTTGAATGCCTTTAGTTTTTGTTGCACACAACTGAAACAAAAAGTGCAAAAACATGTTATGGCCAGGAGCAAGAAACATGCATGAAAGAAAATGCCTCCTGGGAATACTGAAAAAGTTATTGAACCATATGGAGCAAACAATCATACATTTAGTGGCTACTTTAGTGATCCTTCTGCATATACTAAAACAGACATATATAGCACATTTTGCAGAAATACAAAAAATGTCTAATTTTGGAAAGTGAAGCATGGTAACAACACTGCAGAAGTGTTCAAAAGTGGGCCATTTGGTAGGCTCATCATAAAAAAGTGTGCACAAAAAACAGGGACAAAAGACACATGCAACAAAATGTGCTCGTCTGTCGTAAATGTTTTATTTTGTCCGTTTTTTTCGTGCATTTTCTTTTGTACCATAAGAAACCTTCTAGAAGTCTCAAGGCTGGTTCAGATATTAGTATTGACTGCATTACGACCACTTAAAGAGTGCTTACGAGATGGTATTACGCATTACCTTGGCCACCAAGAGTAGCGCAATGTGAACCAGCTTTTATCGCGGCAGCCAACACGTCGCTAAGACCCTTGGCAAGTCTCTCGGCGAAATGTCGTCAGTCACCGTGAAGCTTTTCCATGCGTGCCTTTTCTATTCCAGGTAGCTGGAAACTTAAGCAACTCTTTATTTAATTTGCTGCTCATCGTTATATAAGAACTACTCCCCGAATGATAACACAGATGTTGGTTTGTTAGGTATTACCAGACAACCCAGCATTTGTTTCACGTCCTCCGACCTAGAAAAAGGAAGTGAACTAAAAAAAAAAAAGCAGTTGCTGTCATTCTTTTTTATTTTTTAGAGAGCAGCTCTTAGGTGCCCATTTTTAGCCAGACCGGCATCAGCGTAACCGCGCGTTGCATTATGGGACGTCTCCCATAATGACGTCACACGTGACGTTACGGGGAGGAGGAGAGAAAGAGGAAGGAGGAGCAGGAGGGAGGACCAGAAAGGGGGAGGAGGAGGGGAGATGCCAGCTACCCATTGTGCAGGCAAATGATATCACCATTCATAAATCACAGATGGGCACATATGAAATCATGGTGTACTCGTTATCCAAGTGGCCATGTACATGGGTACGGGTCTGTGCTGCACCTATCGATTTCTGTGGCACGTCAGACGAAGTTGGTAAATAGTGTGCCGCCGTGGTCGACAACTGCTTGCTCGTGGTAGCTCTGTATCTCTCACCTACAGCACTCACCAAATATTTCGCGCAAGACAAAGAACTTCATATCAGTCATGCAGGAAAACATCCCATTGGCCCCGAGGGACGTGCACTTGCTGTTCTGCAATGCCATCTCAGGGGAGCACGCTCAAGACTAATGCTAAGGAAATCAAAAACGCCGAGCAGTCTTCGAAAGAGCTAACAGCAAGTAGGATGACGTCGAGAGTATCACGTGCCTCATCAAAGTGTTGACTCTAACGCTGTCTCGTTCTCTTGCCTTGCTCCTGCTGTCCTGTTTCCTGGCACCGGCAGAACTTAGACAGAGTGGAGCTTCAGATGTGAGAACTATATCTCCTTTCTCCGGACATGCGGTGAGCAAGAATACCCACAATATATATATATATATTTATCTTTCTCAGATTGTTTAGCACGGTATATCGCAAAATCAAAATACCTCAAGAGAGGAGCAGGAGAAGGAAGGGAGGAGGAGCAGAGGATGAGGGAAAAAGCACAGGAGGAGGAGGGGCATACCCTCCCCTCAATACCCTCCCATCCTCTTCCTCAAGAGCTGCGCTCTAATTCGGCATTAGAGGGAGTTGTAAACGTCTTTAATTTTTTTAAACTGTCACACAAGGGAACAAAGAAATGACTTTACACTTGCATAAAAGTACACGTAGCTCAATCCTCCATGTCTAAAATATGCAGAGTGCATGGCACTGCACTCTGCAGTAAGATTTTCGCGATCTCAAGGGACATGAATGTCTAGCCAAAAGAGGGGGCACAGCGATTCGGCACGAGCGCAGCGTTAGCATTCAATCAGATGCCGTTAGCCAATGAGTGTGTCTGTACGACGACGAACGTGTGGCCGTTATATGGGCGCAAAGGCACCCAAAGAGGTGGTGACAACAAGGGGCCACAATGCTACAATGACTGTAGGAGCGGTGATACCTATTGCATGTGAACAGTGCACGACTCTTAGGCTATAGAGGTGATGATGAATGAACGGCCACATGTTACCTTTGTCATTGTCACGTTACTCAAACTGTACGTGTGGTAACACTGCTAGCGGAGCCGACTGGTTTATCTCTTATTACTGTATTTACACGAGCCGACATAAACCTGGAGCCCGAGGCTGCATCTTAGTACTACTGCATCGACTCGAGCAGTTAAAAAAAACCCGCCGATACAAATTTGCTCCCTGATCAACCGGCAGCTAATACCCATGTGCAACCCCTGCCGCGTTGCCCGTCCATCATGATGTAATTTCACGTGGACAAAGAACCTGCTAATAACCGCAAGGTGGCTACAGATTTGAAAATGGTCCCTACTTGGTATTCGAATTGGGGAAAGCAAATGCGCAGCACTTAAATTCGAGTCCTGGAATACCACTGTTTTAAGGTTGACTAAAACTTAAGTGTAACAGTCCTGTAGAAGAAGAGCATGCTGATAAAAGTAACTAAAGATAACATTAAAAAAACACGAAAACATGCTTTCTTATACGTACGAGCTCACTAGAGGGCAGCCTCGCCACCGGCGAACCGGGTGCACTCCACCCGAAGGGAAAGGTGGCCAAACCGGCCACGGAAGCATTTGCGAGAAGAGAGAGCGCTCGATGAAACCACGTCCCTTCCCAGTCCACAACGACGCGACGGTCAGAACGGGACGTCATCTGTTGAAGTCGGCGGATCGTCAGGAAGCACCGCTTGCGACGCCTGCGGTAGACGCGCCACCCGGTGGCGCCTCGGAGTCTCCCCCCGGTGTAGCCTCACGTGGCGCGTCAGGTTGGACCGGTTCCCGAACCGCCGCGGGCACCAGCCACAGAGGAAGGGGCGCTCGCCGGTGTGCTTGCGCTCGTGCGTCGGCAGGTTGCCCTTGTAGTTGGTTGTGTAGTTGCAGAAGGCACACTTGAAGGGACGCGACGCCCCGAGCTGCGTCTGCCACGCAACTGCAACGGGAAGGCAGACACCATGCACCGTCTTCTTCGAAAGAGCACAAAGTGTGGGGGGGGAGGAACCAAATTGGAATATGCACTTCACCAATGCCCCTTCTCAGCACAAGATTTGCGGTGAAAGCTCAGTCTCTAGCACACGTGCCTCCTAGACGACGAAGTCAGGGGTCGGTGTGGACAGGAGCTTCGGCCGAATGCTGACAAGGCGCTCGTGTTCAATACACGCCCCGCATTTTCCCCTTAAGGTGACAAAAGGTACGGCACTGGCCATGTTACAGTGGCATAGCCAGATATGTTTTCTTTGGGGGAGGTGGGCTGTACGCCACTGCAGCATGCACAGCTAAAGCACAACAGAATGCAAGGAGCGCATGCCGGAGGCGGAGCTTGTCCTGCAGATCTTACGTTGCAAGAGGCCAAAAGCACGGCCGACACTTTCGCTCTGCTCCAGACCGGACAAAGTGAACTAGCTTCAGACACAGACGAAACAAACACGAGTGACTAGTTTGACATTACATTTTGAAGAGCCGCCATGTAATATGCCCTGCAACTGTCAGCAGAGAATCAGAATGAAACCTACTGCAAAGGCTCCATTGTTTAAACACTACATAAACCCCGAGACTGCAGGTAAATAATGAAGCATACAACAGACGGTTTCCGTATGGTTTCTTGGCTCGCAATCTCGGGGCTCATGTTATGTTCAATTTACACTAACCCATTTGTGCACTTGCATTCAGTTCATCAATCGTTCGAGTCTGAACAACAGGAAAGGTTGCTTCTGCCACAGAATAAACAATTCAGTGCTGCATGTTATTGACATATCCGAAAGCCTGCACAATCCCGTTTTAGGCTTTATGCACCACGAGTCAAGGTTTGAAATTCAGTAATGTGACCACTGAAATAATCTTCCAAGAAAGTTTTGAGATTTGCTACAGTCAGTTGCTTTTGAAAGCCATTTCTGAATTAAAGCTTTCTTCTAGGTACTTGTTGTTCCACAAGAGTTATCCACATAAAAACAAACATCTACGAGGAGGTTATCCACTAATAACACACTGCCATCAAAACACATGTCCACTAACAGTCTGGACTGCAAGCAGTTTTCGCTGCAACTGGGGAAAACAGGTTTGAAGCAGCCTAACCCTCCAAGGGCATTTCAAAATACTTGTGACAAGTCCTGTCAGATGACACACTCTTAGGCACAACTTAGAAAGCCAGCATGCACATTTATAATCGAAACATTAGCTTGTACAAAACTTGTTCCATTTTTATTATTATTGATTTTCCCAAGAGTATTAAAGAACAATCACAAGGCATGCCTATTGAAATGCTATGTGTGAAGATATCAAATAGAGGCATGCATAAGAATAGATAAGAAAGACAGTATGGTGGACTACCGGAAAACTTGTCGAGTCAGCTTCATTAAACAAGATCTTTGCCAAGCAAGTACCATTAATGCATTGGCATCATCTGTGCCAGTGTTTAACTTACCAGATCATTAAGTGTACTACGGTATGCTAAAACAAACTGCCATGATATGCAGAGCAGGAAATAAACATATATGTTGAAGCAGTATCCAAATTCAAGACATAATGGCAATCATGCACCCTTTACAAATGACCGTGACCTTAGCACCCTCACATGACCAAAACAATGATGGTAATATTTAAACTATGAAAAGAAATTGTAGCACAAGACTACAAGGTAAATAGATACCGTTCGTAAAACCTGTCGTATGAAGACGCAGCTGCGTAATAAACCCTCTTAAAAAGTGAGCCCCCATCTACCAACTTTGCAAGGCGTTTCACGCAACATGAAATCTGTATTGAAACCTAAGTTAAACAACATGCCGATGACTCTGAACATAATAGTAATTGGTGGTGATTACAAAAAAAGAAAACAAAAAGTGAGTGGAGATTACAAAAAATGTAAGCGATCACCAAAGCCAACTTCGTAGCAACGAAACGAATGCATGTAATCCAACAATCAAATTTCGGGTTTTACGAGCCAAGCCAACGAAGAGTATCTACACACCACAGGCGGAGGGCTGAGTATTCATTTCGACCATCTAGGGATCTCTTGACATGAACCGAAATCTCGGTTACACGGCACCTTCTTCGCAATAAACCTCCGTCAGATTGCAGGCACAACTGGGATCCGAACTCGCCAATTGGGGATCTGTAGGCTGGCACTTTGCCTTGAAGCAACCGAGGCTGTACGTCGTCCGGTAAAGAAACTAAATCTAGTGACAGTTCAGGTTTCTGATGTATGACATGGGGGACACAGTTTTCGAGGACGGTCTATCTTGACATTTTTAGCCACTACCTGAAGAGGGCATTCTCTGAGTACATTGAGAAATACCGTTATGCATTCATGGGACCTCAAAAAACCAGTGAAAAACAATTTCGGGCTCAGGTTCGACCTTTGCTGTACCCTTTATTGTAATACCCAAAAAACAAAACACAAAACCAGTGCACTTCATCAAGGAATAAAAACTGTTCAACTGCACTGAGAGTGGTCGAGACAGCTATAATACAATCATTAGGCTCAATGACACCATCTCTGCAGACTCTTTCATGAACTTTGCAAGTTCAATAACATTATGGCATTGTAGGCTAGTGCAAAGACACCTGATAAAACATAGTTCTTAACTGTGATTACAGGATAATATAAAACCTTGTTTCTTCCAGCCCAAACATACACGTGGCAGAAACATGGCCACGAATTTAAGACAATGATAAAATGTTGTACACAAAAGTCAAATGAAACTGTAAAAGCATAAGCATCTTAAATAAACGTCCCCAACGATAGTCATATCAGACTTTGCTGGGACCACCAAAAAGAAGGGATGAAGTAGTCACTTTCAGAGACAGTATGTGAGATAAGCAGTCTTTGAGACATCGTTCACAACAGTCGAGTCCTTAGTATTGTCCAGTTCTCACTCGTGTCTTTCCAGCCGCAAGTTTCACAGTGCCATATTTGCCTTTTCCGTCAGGCACCGAAATTTAGGATGGGTGACAATACCTTTTGCTAGCATTTATCAACAGTAATGAAAATATAAGTAGCAGTTCACACATACCACAGCGCATCACAGGTTTCTTTCGCATCACTGCATCCCACCCTAACAATGATGATTATGAGCATGTTTATCTTCACTCAGCATGATCAGTGGCATTGAGGCTAGGGCTGGCGAAATCTCATGCGGTTATATGTAAGTCAGTGCGTGCCCAAGCTAAAATACACCACTCTACCTGAACTAAATTTGTACCGAGTGAAGCCAGAAGATGACAGTACGAAATTCTAATACAAGGACACGTTGTAAGCAGACCTAAGCGAAATCACCTCGGCAAACAGGAGCTGCAAATATCTAGCAGCATACGCCGTAGAATGAAATGAGTGCCAGTTTTCTTGTTGATATTAGGCCGAAAGTGTCTAGTTCGACTGAAATTATGGCCTTCCACAAGTGCGGCGATGTGACTGGGCTGGGCAATTTTGGGCCACCTATTGGAGCAGCAAAAAGAACTTCACAAGCACATACGTAGGTCACATATGCTTGTGAAATCAAATGTAAATCAAACAGTATTCCACTAAAACAATGTATGAATGAAATAGTTTTGAGCATCAAACTGGATGTTTTGTTCAAGTTTAAAAGTTACCACGAAAACTCTGCGATTCTCATCTCGGTCACAAGACAAAGCCATCATAACATAACTATGCACATCAATCAACACTTTACGCATAGAGTTTTATGATGATGAAAAATCACCACGCGGATGATAAATATGCCAGCCTTCTTAAAACACAGAGCTGAACTCGTAAAGGCGATCCCCAAGCTTCCACTCGTCCACTGCTAAAGCTTATTTAGTTTTAGTTTAAACTTCACTGACCATACTCTCAAGCCTTTGGAGGACTTTAGAGAGGCGACAACAAAGCGAGAAACCCAGCTATACCAGATTAAGGTTATTTTAAAAGTTATCTATGTATACCCATACCTCTTCTCTAATCTTAAACTCTAAGAAACGCGACTTCGACGAATGATGCGCATAACTTGTCCGGACATGAAGGTCTATCATATACTTGACCACTAGCAGCAGTTTTATTTTGATTGTTTTACTGCATGGCGAAGTAGCCATATCATCACCATCCACACTGGAAAAGAGCCCTTTCCCTCAACACGCAACTGCACCGTGGCAAAGCAAGATACGCAGGATTGCAACACTGACTCTGTCGGTGTTGCTTCTCCACAGTACACCAGTGTGCAGTGGGAAGTGCGCACAATGGGGTGAACGAAAGGGATATTCTTACACACATCGCTTCAAATCGCTTTCTGCGGTGACCAACTCTCCGCCTGTTAAAATGTTAATCCGTTTTGCGCCGACCACAAAGCAGAAGGAAGCGTAATCCGTGTAAACAAATGTCAACATGCTCTTATGGCCTGCAATATTGTGGGACTTCCCAATACTTTCAATGACAAAATGCAACAACAGATACTTTTCGAAACACACCCATGCCTCCCATATCATTCTGGCGGTGTAGCGGGATTTTGACATTAATTAGTTTTGATACCAAAAAAGTGAAATTTGTTTTTGGTGCAACGCAAGTGAAAATTCCTCACGTCTTAATGATATGCAACGAGACGTGGCAGGGTAAGTACTTTGGAGCAGTTTGGCAGAAATGGTGCAGCTATCACATTACTGCTATTGTAGCATAATTACAGTCCAAATTCCCTTCTCTTGCAAGTGTGCTTATCGATAAGTACAGTGGTTTGCACACAAAAAGGACTAAGTATTTGAATAACTAGACTGACTATTTGAGAAAAAAATTGTAAAGCCATTAAATGTCACACCAGCACCCTCGAAACGATTTGCGAATATATTTCAAAGTACAGAAAGTTTACAAGAAAAGCAAGACCCGTTATTTGCATATCATCAAATAAAGCTCCACATCAAAAATGGCTCCGAGTTAGCTCGAATACAACTCTGGCGGTTGAAAGAATACGTCGGAGTTTTCTAGATTAGAACAATATGCTGATTCAAAAGTTGGACACAGTATGCAAGTATTATTCTAAATGGGAAAGCAGAGACTGGTATTGGCAGCAAACACATTTCCCTGCACATGTGAGCTCTGCTGGACACCATTTTTTTTTTTTTATCAAACATTTACCTAGAGTGACTTCTAACCTTATAATAATGCCGTTGAATTCGGACACTTTAAGAAACGAGACCCACCACGCTCGGCTGAAATTCAGACTAACCTGCGACGCAAGCTTATTTATGCAATGCGAATACCAGGGCTCGCATTTCCTTGCAAATGATGTGAACTACACTGAAAAGTATGAAACTAAAAAAAAAAAAGTTGAAATGGGTCATATTATCTAGTATTCGAGCCTTACGGGACACTCGTTGCGCCACACCCTAACCCAAATCGATTCCAGATAAACACCCCATAGTATGCGAAAGTAGAGTATTTAGCATTAAGTACTCAGAAGTACAACTTTAATACGTCGCCAGACAGAATAGCTGCACCGTTACACAGTGGTAATAGTGAATTACGATTGCCCTAAAATGAGTTGGAGGTTCTGTCTGTATAAAAAAAAATGGTATACAAATACATAAGGCAGCCTACTTGCCACCCCTCACCAGAAAAACACAACTGAGAGGGCCCAGAGATGGCATGCTAAAGGATAGTAAATGCACATATGAGGACATAAACCTCAAAATTCAAAGTTAGTTTTTTTTTTTTCTTCGCATTACGCAAAAATAAATATTTTTCTAAAAGCTGCCAATGTTTGGTCACGTAGACTTCCCTTCACTTCCTTTTGCACTCCAGCATTAAAATCGCATATCTTAATCGTTGCTGCATAAAACTTTTGATCAGCAATTTAAACATAATAAACCTTAAGGTCTAATTTGGGGGTTTTACAACCAAACCAACGACGGGCATCTGGCACGCCCCAGCGGAGGACTGAGGATTAATTTCGACCACCTGGGGATCTTTTGACGTGCAACCGAAAGCTCGGTTACCACGGTGCCTTCTCCGCAATAAGCCTCCGTCAGATTGCAGGCACCTCGGCCGGCATCCGAACCCCCCTCATGGGGATCCGTAGGCCGACGCTCTCGCCTCGGAGCAACATAATAAACCTTATTCATATTTGTGGCGCCATCTATCGGAAATACCGGAAAGATGATTCAACCTGCCTCGAAGATGGCAGAGTGCCATCTTTGATCTACACAAATCTCTTAAATAAATTCTCTTCCTTGGGTATTTTTTTTTGTTACGAAAAGTATCCAGACGTCGCCAGGCTTATGCCATTTCTGAACCCTGCACCCCTGCCATCCCTAGCACCTTGTTTGGTAAAATCGTGAAGTTGTGCGTTTGGATAATAAACTCCGAAATCTTCAGAATGTGTCTTTTTAGCTCTCTTCTTGTTTAAAAATACTTTTTGCTAGTTTGGGAGTAGGAGATTCAACGAACGCATCATGATTGTATACTGTGATTGATAACAAACCTTGTAAAATGTCAGCGTGCGAAAAATCGTTTTTTTAAAACCAGCAGTTACCATGATTCTGAAACTCCTCGTCCAGAATTGGTTCAAAACGCAGACGAAAAGGCTACCATCTTTGAAGGTTGCAGCCCAGCAATTGCGACAATGTGCTGATAGGCGGCGCCAAAAATGCATAAGGTCCATTCTTGTCCTTGTCTTTCTGCTCATTGCAAAGACAGAGTAGGCTGATGTCGCTACAAAGATTCCTGCATTGCAATCTGGCAACAGCCTACGAATGGTAATCAGTGCTGCACTGAGAATATACCCACGGCATATTTTGAGGATCATACTGATCCACAGGCCTTTCTTCAAACTGAACTGTAGCAATGCTTTTTGAATAGCAATTCAAATGTATAGAATAAAGAATTTTTCTTTTTATAACTGCTTTACAGATTTTTTAATACTGAAGAAGCCAACGAGGCACATCAACTTCAGCACTCTTCCCCTATGAAACTGTCAAACTCACTTTTGTGAAAATTAAGAAAGGAAAAAAGTTGAACTATTGGATGTCAAATTGGTAGTATGCATCTAGGATTCAATCTCAGTTGCTGATAGACTGTAACTATATGTTTTACTGACACTCCTGGCCAACAGACTACAATTAGGTTAGAATTTGTTTGACTGCTAGACAAAGGCTGCACCGAAAAGCAACACCTTAGAATTTTTGCTTTCTTCAAAAAGTGGTTCCTCCTTTGATTTTCATAACCGATAGGGAGGGGACTGTACAACGTAAAGATGCGAAGACAAAAAGACGATCACGTAGATACATTTTCAGGCGGCAACTTTATCAAAACGCGAACCCACGGCATTCAAGAGGAAATACTGCATTGAGTTTACATCCGACTTAATCTCTTTTGCTTATGCCTCAGCTCACAAAATTCTTGCCATAGCACAATTGGCGGTGCTTTTGAGACCTCCCCAAGAGCCGAAATGGCTGAACAGCTTGTACATAAACGCTTCATTCCTAGATGCTTCTTTAAGGGTCTTGGCAGTTCATCACAAAGCAGACAGCACATTTTTTGCAACAACTCTCCCTAAACTGCGGCACCCACGACGAGTTTCCGACCGGCGAGTTTGCAGCGTCTTGTTTACTGCCTCGTAATGTCACGCCTGCGCAGTGGGGCAGTAGATAGGTAAAGCGAAGCACCGTTCCGATGTAGTTCACTTTGCCGCTGAAAGCTTCAGCATTAGACGCTGCGACGCTGGCCACGCCTGTATCTACTCGCCTCGTTTGCCAATGCTTCTGCAACCAATACCGACCGGGCGGTGGTGTTTAATTCAAAAGGTAGCGACGTCTTAAACGGAACTTTTGAAACTCCGGGACAGCCCGCAGCAAAGGTTGTCGGACTCGATTTTGAGCGCAGACGTCCCAGAGCCCAGCCAAACTGTGACATGGCACTCGTGACCAATCATTTGGTAGCACGGCCTGCCCCAAGCTGCCTCTTTTGGTCACCAGCCGTGCCGGCTAGCTGCCTCCTCTTCACTGCCTTGAGGTTATCGCCGGGATCACGACAACCTACGGCGTTTTTTGGCAGATTTTCCTGACCCATTTGTTTGTCGCTTCAAGACACTCTGATGCACGGGTGGCGTAGGACGTTAGACGCATTGGTCGGAGACGCGTTGTGGGCACCACACCTAAGCGGCGGCCATCTAGAGCCGCTGCTGGCCGTTTCCAGAGCGCGGTGCGTATCGAAAGCTCACGGCGCCCGGGTACTCAAACGCCGGCTTGCTGCGCGTCTTGGCTTGGCTGTGCACGTTGGCCACGTGCACCTTGGCATTGCAGGCTTGCGAGAAGCGCCGCTCACAGAAGGGGCAGCCGAAGGGCTTCTCCCCGGTGTGGCTCAGCAGGTGGCGCCGCAGGTGCGCCTTGTTGCCGAACGCCCGGAAGCACAGGTGGCAGCGGTGGGGCCGATTCGTGTGGTGGACACCGTGCACCGTCGAGAACCCTGTCGGAGACGAGAAAGCAGACGGGTCACGTCGGCTCCTTTGCATGAAGCTTGCGCAACTTATATACATTCTTTTGTTTTTATTTATTTATTTATTATTAAGTCTATTCTCAGGGTCTGAAAGGCATGTTGGGGGCAAGGGGGGGGGGGGGGGGGGGAGCAGGTACGATAAATGGGGTAGTAAAACTGCAACAAACAAACATTAATAATGTAACAAACAGACAACCAGACAGGTCGTGGATAATTGCAAAATGGTTAGCGATGGCATGTGGAAACCTTTTCACGCCCAAATTTAATGCCTCATTTCTCTGTGAAGCATTAAAATCTGATGCTTTCAGGTTTGGATACGGGCAGGAAAGCACACAAAGAATTGTTTCCGGCAGGCAGGGGTGGGTATTTGAGGGTTACTCAAATTAAAATCTGCTGAAAACGTAAGATTCCAGAAAACTGTCGTTAGTTCATTTCAGCATTTCTTTGCCATGTATACGACATGAGGTGGCAGTGAGACCCCCGGGGACGTTTGACTATTACGACAAATGAGTGCTTGGTTCATCCCGGTGTCGGTGTGGCTCGACTTCAACTAAAATTGTAAAGCACGTAGCAGACATACTGTTACTGAGGGTAAATCAACATTTACTATCATCAGGCAGATTTGCAGAAAGAAGAGAAATAGCTTCGGCACACTGTTCCTGGGAACAAGATGGGCCATCCTGAGGTTACGCCACTCCCGTCAAACGACATTGGCAGGTCGTCACATTCATGAATGCAGAACTGGTACCTCAATCACAATTACTCAAGTATACCGAATTGAATAGTCACTATTAAAAAATCAATAACAATTCAGAATTTCTCATAAATCCTAGCTGACAAGTTCTAGTTTGCACCAAGCTGACAACGTTGGTGTCACGTTATAACACCTCAACCACGACAAGAGTGAATCATGCAAGTCTGCACAGTTTAGAAAATCAACAGAATGCGCAAATGCACAATGCTGAAGTTAATACCAACCATCTTCAAGCAACCACACCGCAACTCAAAGGAAGTGCGAAAACAGCTTTGAGTTACCAAGAAAAGTCTGCAGAATTGAAACTATCTTTAGCTTTTGCACCATGCTGCATGACTACATAATCAACATCACTGAACAAAAAAGGCACACAAGCAAGGTCCCTCAGTTACGCATGAAATACGAGGGCACTCCAGATCAGTAAAAGGAGCTCCGATACATTAAAAAAAGAGTTCAGGCCGAAAACACCTTTTTATATCAATTGTGACAAACAACACACAGCCATGACCAGTTTTTAGTGTCGGTGAAGATTTTTAGGCCCTGCCGTGCTGATACAGCAGCCATTGCAGCACAAATCCAGTCAATTAAAATTGTAAATAAAAAAATTACTACCACATCCTCAAAGAAAAAAAGGTAAAATAGGCTGTACAGAAGTTTAGGCAGTCGGAAATTAGACTGCCTTGAAAAAGCATCTCTACTGTGAAGAAAGACCTAACCAGTGTAGTAAAAATGCTAACTGGGGGTGTCTAATGTGCGTCGTGCAGCAGTGATCAGACGGCTGAACCTTGGTGCAATGCCTATTTGAAAGTGGCAGGGGATGAATTTTAATTTGTCTCAAAGTCTGCAATGTGAACCTTTGCTTCCTTTTTAACCAGCTGCGACGAGTCGACAAACTCAACCACTGACCCTTCCCGCATATCGTCACGCAAAAAATGATCAATCAAATGTCATTAAGTGTGCCACTGCATGAACATGATAATTTTGTGAAAGGGAGAAAGAAGAGCAGTCACTTGTTTAAGCAGCATGAAAGAAGGAAGAACTTGTGTACACCACTTTCCGGATATGAACTAGCATAGACACTGATATGGATAAGGCACTGATATGGATATGATATCAATGAGAGCAGCACAGACCAAGACAGCTCATGCTGACGTTCTGTCTCCATGCACGGAGGAGTGCACCACAGCGTCGGAAAACTTTCCCAACCTGACATGCAGCCAGGCATGCGCAAATATGAAGCGACAGCTGAGTCACTACACAGACACTCCTTAATCTACATCCCCCCAAAAAAATCTCGAGCAGGACAGTGTTCGTGATATGCAACAAACAAGACCACGTATTGCGCACATTCCGAGGGAAGTGACAGCAGCCACTCGGCACGGGTATTGTACATAACTTATTTCAGGGCAACTAACTTTTTGCAAGTTTAGAAACTGAAAAATGGCCATGTGAACATGCTGCCAATGAGAAGGGATTATTACTAAGTTCACACCAAATTGCAAAATTTTATCTCCGCGAGATTTAAGGAACAAAAACTTAAATATTAAGACCGCAAATACGGTGCCTTTTACAGTACAGTTGCCTCACCACGAAAAAGGGAAAGCTATTAAGGAGCAAAAGCAAGCCAGACAGCAAGCCATGCAAAGACAGAAAAGCAGAACTATGTTACGAAGCACACTTGTGAGTAAGAGATGCCTCTGGGAACAATCCTTCTTACTGATGAGGAAAAAACAAAAATAGTGGACACTGGATACTATTGCTTCTCTTGTCAATAAATAAGACACACACTATTAAAGAGATACAACAAAATATGAAATATACCCATCGTGTTCAGAAATAGGCTGAATACGATCCACAATTTCCGTAAATGAATATAGCACGTTTGTATTTTGAGCCTGATGGCCGTATTTTTCATTATAAATGGCCCACTCTGGCGAGCGCTCGGAGAGCAGCCGGTGGAGAGCACGTCACATCTGGCGCAATCGTGACATAGTTTGTGTCGGAATGAGCAAAGCTGCGGCAAAGCTGACGTCGTCAAGGTGCCCTAGCCGTTCCAGCCACCAAAGCGGTCGAAGCACGCCAGCAATCGGGCCACTGCAACTAACCGCAAAGCTGCTTTTGTGTGCATTTAGAGCGACGGGTTAATCCTCTATAATCTTGTAGAGGGAGCATAGTGACGTCTGGGAAACACAAAAGAGAGTCCCGTTGAGTGAGGAGTTCCTCCCTCCCCTCTTCTCTTGTACTGGCCGTAGAGCTGTCAGGATGACGTCAGGCTTAAAGCATGTCTAGTTCGAGGCAAAACAGTTATTGTCACTACATGTGAAGGTTCCGAGAGGGGGGATAACAAACGAGGCTCTAGCGACATCCACCAGGTGCTTTTTGCTAATCGTTCCATGTTTTGAAATTCCTTTTCGAGTCTTTTTTAACAATATATCGCTGTGTCCAATGTGATATTGCTCCTTTGAACACGTATAGACCAAAAAACAATCACTAAAACTTTGTTGTAGTATCCCTTTAAAAGTACTTGTACCGCATGTACCAATGGCAAAAAGGCACTTAAAAAATATTTGAGATTGAATTATTTGGTGAAGTATGCATTTCAGGCACGTAGCCTTGGGCAAGGGGCCCGGCCACCCCCCCCCCCCTGAAATCTTCCATTTTGCTGGGTCCTCCTCTCCCCCCTCATACAGCATTTTGTCATACAGCATTTTGTCAAACAAAATCCAGGCTACGTGCCCGATGCATTTAAACTGTGCAAAAGGAACTGCTGCTTTCAGTGCGACGTATTGTAAAGAATTTTTTATCGCGTGACAAAACACTAAACTAGAGAGCCTAAGACATCTCTTCTTTCTCTATCCATCCACATCATACCCAAGGCGGCGGGAGACGAATGAAGTCAACAATCTACTTTCCCAGTGACAACCGCACAACATGAAAGCCAAGCTCACAAACAAAAAGCCGCATCACTTCATGCATGATGCAAGCAGGTGCTGCTGTTGAAACACTTCACTGCCTACAACAAATAACAAAAATTTCATGGCACGATGATCACTCGCAGGAAAATCAACTCAAAGAAAAGAAACAAGTTGTGCAAACTCAGAAATTCTCTGGACTTGATCTGGACAAGCTTCAGTGCTGATGACAGCCTAAATGTGTTCCATTTGAAAAGGTGATCCCTGAAAATAAATGAGAAACAATAATGACGACAACACATGTGAAAATAAGCAAAGCTCGCTTAATGCGGCACAACCACGGACAACAGCAAATAACGGGCGCTTTAAAAGAAGGTTCGCAGTTTCAATTAAGAGAAAATGAATGGATGTAAAACTCTGTAACTTTACATGGACATATTCTTTAGGTAGTAGCCAGAACTGTGAAGGCAGTGCCAACATCTCTGTCAATTTTCATATATTAAAGAAAGAAAAGACATTATTTCAAGTTCCAATTCAATGCTTGTAGGAAAGGACAGAAAATGCCGTTTCCTGCGACAGGCGAGAGCCCGGAACTGGACGCAAAAGGAAAGTTGTGGTTCCATATGCTTTCCGACCTGCCTCCTTTAAGCGGTGGTGCATTTAAGTGTACAGGCACCCTGTGTCAAAACAAAACTTTCTCCTGGCTGCACGGTGATCCACGCTGGTCAGTTGTCGGTCCGTCATAAAAAGTATTACCCTTTCCTCTCGCATTTCCAAACAAATCAGATCAAGGCCTGAAACATTTTACACGGTGTGACCTGTCTAACGTATCGCGAGAGATCGCAACATGTAACATTGTAGTTTACGTTTCTAAGGACTTTAAGGTGCAAACATTCTTTTCGAACACATAATCACAGACACTCCTCCAAAGTGAAACATTTGAATATGAATACAGAGCACACACACCAGAACAGTCCTCGCTCACAAAAAACACTCGTCCTACTAGTCAAACGAGCAACAAACGCTCTATTTTCCGACATGCCTCGAACAAATTGTTTGCATTTTTTTTTTTTTTTTTACGCTCGAGTTTTACTAGTTGGCCACACCACATAGGAGCCGGTAGTTCCAAGGGAGATTTTTTTTTTTTTGTGGCCGCCAAAAGAGATGTTAATTCTGTCCGCGAATAAAAATAGAGTTCGTTGCGCTCGTGTGCCTAGGCCATGAGGGAAGTACTAATCACTGTCGAGTGCTTCCTTGTTAACCGCCAACCTGAATTTCGTGCAGACAAAGACAGAACAGAGTTCGAAGCATCCTAACGGGTTGGTGCTAGTAACTACATTCGCCCGGAAAACTGTCACAAACGCCGTGATAGAAAAAAATACAGAAACTAAAGGCAAAGTACAGCGGGCACGACCAGTGGCAACATGACCCCAAAGCAACTTCACCCAACGGAGGTCCGCTGTTATAAAAAGATGTCCGTAAAACCGTGCGATGCCTCCCGGTTGCGGTAAGTACTTGTGGCACAGTAGTCAGCGACAACCAAAAACACGGTCAAGTAATAGCCAAACTTGCGACAAATTAAATCATTAGGCGTCATTATTAGATGAACAAACCACGGCTTGGGAAACCAAACACAAAACCGACAACAAACGCGAAAATGATGTTTGTGGCGATTCAGCTGATATGGCCAATATGGCTTTAAACTTTTTAAACGAAAAACGAATGACGTATTGAAAACGACAAACACAAATTTATTGCATAATTTGCGATAAAACTCTGAACCATTCCTCTCCATAAAGACAAAGGTTTGTGAAAACAGTGCAAGACCCAAAATGAAAAACAAATTTGCATGGCTAGACATAGTAAATCATTAAAATCATCACACATAGATGCACGTTACGTTTTCAGCGCCCCCTCGCGACTACTTCCAGAACCGAGGGCACGACGACGATGTCGTGCTCCGTAACCACGTATGGGGCATCGGCTCCCCCGACGATTGTGGATGTATCGGTTTTCTTGCAGCACCGCTGCTAACCCGGAATCGTCCTCACACCGCCACTGGCCTGGCCCGCTTCGTTCGCGACAACGGCACCGACCCACCGGCACATCCGTCCAGTAGCGACGGCCCACCTCGCCCGACCGCACGGAGAGCCCACCCGCCCTGCCGCTTTGGAGCTTCGATAAAAAGGACATGTGCCGCGGGGAGCTGCTGTCGGCAGAGGTCACCGCCTAAGCGGGTACGTACACGAAGTCACTCCGTCCAACAAACGGCGATGTAGACGTTCGAGATGACCCCTCACGTAGATGCGTCTCGCCTCCGCTCGAAAGGGCACCACCACGCTCGGTGGTGCCCAGCCTCGCTTCATGGCGGTGGCGTGGTGCCAGTTGACCGCGGTCGCGTCGCTTCCGTCCCCGAATGGATGCCGCCCGTCCGCACGTGTGTTGAAACGGACGAACGCGCATCCTCGAGCTCCGGCGGTTTGCGAACCGAAGTTTCCGACACCTGCTCGCGACAAACTGTTTCAACTGAGAAACGCTAACTGCGTCACCAGGCGCGCGCTCCTCCCGTGTTTAGTGGGTAACCGCCCACTGTCCCCGATGACCGCCCGCAATTTCGGGTATAGTTCAGTGCGTCAGCTATGCCCTCCCCTTAAGACGCTCCATCAGGTTAATATTAAACATAGAAGAGTGTGCACTCCACACATATGACGAGCATTTTAACATCGAGTACATTGTTTGACCGGACCACTTTGTTTTGCCGTTTTTAGGAGCGTGGACGGGATGGCCACTGGGAAGTCCAAGGCCCAAGCAGCGCCCACGGAGCCAGAGTGGGACCACTCCGTCCTGCAGCGACCTATCACTCTTGGGACGCAGAACGTCAAGCAGATACTTCACTGCATGAGCAATGGCAGCCGCGAGGTCAAGGACGTGCTGCTCAACGAATGCAGCATCCTCTTCGAGTGCAAAGTGTGCCGGAACCTCTTCCGCAGCCTTGCGAACCTCCTGGCCCACAAGAGGATCTACTGTACGGAACACCTGTGCGAGACAATGTCGCTTTGTTCCAGCCTCCCGGAGCCCGCCTCCGATACAACAGTGACGGTGATACCTCAACCAGTTCCCGCAGTGCCGACAAAAACTTCTCCCCAGCCCGTGATCCGTTTGACCCCGGTCGACGGGAACCCAAATGCAGTCTTCCAGAAGGTCCTGTCGCCGCCGCCGGAAAAGACACCCGTACGGCCACCTCGGTGCTCGGACAGCAAAGCACGAGGCCATGAAAAGCTTGGCAACTCTTTTCGGCTTACAAATTCCCTTAAGCTCGCAAACTCTGTCAAGCTCACCGTCCCCGAGAGACCGTTGGACTCTCCAAAGCTCGAAGTGTCAGAGACGCCTAGTGGTTCGGCGAAGCCTTTGAGCCCAGAGTCCCAACCCTGCCCAGAATCGGACAAGAAACCGTCGTCGTCGCAATCGCCCACAAGCCTTGCGACGTCTTCACGAGCCAGTTACCTGTCGAGCCGAACCGACTGCGACTTCTCCAAGCTGACGTGCCTCAACTGCAAGACGGAGTACACCTCAGTGAAGACTCTGTACCTGCACATGGTGTCGCTGCACTCCAAGACGCGACGCTACTATTCATGCCCTTTTTGCAAGACCACATTTGTGCAGATGTGGGGCGTCACCCGACACCTGGTGAGCGTGCACAAGCAGACAAGGGACCAGATCATGCAGCTCAAAGACAGCATTCAGAGCGGGGTGCTGCTCCGCAAGAGCAGGCTCCAGCAGATGGCAGACGGGCTACTGCGCCAAAATGGGCACGCATCGCCGCCGGACGGCCGCCAGCTGCACCAGTGCAGCAAGTGCCGGCGCCAGTTCGGCCGCAGGTCGTCGTGCATCTGCCATGAAAAGTTCTGCTTCCTCGAAGGTCCCCGCAAGGCACCGCGCGGATCCCGTAAGGGAATCCCGCGCAAGAAGATCCCCTCTCCTCTCAAGGATCCGCCATCCGGCGCGGACCCGCCCCACGTCGTTCTGCGAGTGACGAGCCCGCCGTGCTCCTTACAGTCTGACCCGGAGTCCTCGGCCGTCGAGACTCCCGACTCTGAAGAGAAGCTCGCTCTAGAGTTTCCCGAGCCAGAGCCGAAGCGGCCTTTGGATTCGCCGGAGCCAAAGCCTCCTTCCGAGTTGTCGGAGCCGCCGAAGCTGCCCCCAGAATCGCCAAAGCAGCCCCCGGAGTCAGGCTCGCGAGCCAACGTGCGGCCCAAGCGCATCGCCGAGAAGAAGATGAACAAAGACTTCATCAACAGCCAGACGCTGAAGTGGCGCTCTGCCAACAAGATCGATACGCACGCGGTTCTTCCGGGCCCACCTAACAAGCGCATCTCGCCAGCCGTCGAACGCAAGATCCTGTCCATCATCGACTACGACCGGCTGACATGCCTGCGCTGCGACCGACTCTTTTCAACCTTCTCCAACCTGCGGAGGCATGCGGCAATCCACCTGGGCTACAGCCGGTACCAGTGCACGCGATGCAGCTACCAGTCCTACAACCGGTCGGACTGCCGGAGCCACGTGCAGCGGGTGCACGCGGACGCGCACGATGTGGAGCGAATGATTGTGCACGTGCCGGGGGAAGAAGAGCGCCACCCCATGGCGACACGGTTCCCCCGGCTCGACTCCCTCTCGACGCTCGTGACGAGGTCTGGCGCGTATCCGAAACGGCCGCCCCCCGACCACCTCGGATACTGCCTCCAGAACGCCAAGTGAAGACGCCCGCCCCCGACGTCCTGGGGCTAAGTTTTGGTGGGGGCGGGCGTCACCGCTCGCGAACGTGCGGGGGAGGAAGCGTGCAGGCATCCCCGCGATGCTCGGGCTGATTGAAACCGGTGGAGACTGCGAACCGTGTCTGGAGCTCAGCTTGCAGCGCATGGTTCTGGCCAGGGCTCGGGATATTTAAGGAGAGAAAAAATAAATATGTTGCGAGAGGTAACTGGAACGCGACTGCTGGCAGTGTAGAGCTACGTGTTCCTTCATTCTTTGATTCCTGCTTACGGTCGAGGAGATGCATGAGCGGCGTTGCACAAAGGAAGCCGAGACGGTGTGATCCACCTTTTCGCACCGCGTCATCTACGGACAATGCAGCACCAGTTTGAAGTACACGAAATTCATGCACCTCTAAATTCAAGGAACTAACAAAGAGTAACCTGCAAGTGTTACAAATAAAAAAAAATTACCAGGAGCCTCTTTCGAGTATTCTATGCCAACTTGAACATTCAATGTCTAAATCCATACTAAACACTAGAGCTTTTGTGCCAGAAACATGAGATGGATGTCTGGTAAAGCCTATTAGTTTTATTGGGAAGGCTCCAAAGCTTCGGCGTCAAGCCGTGTCGGTCATTTCGCCATTACTGCCGCTGGTGTATTTTTTGTGCAAGGTGCACCGCATGTTCTGCACTTGCAAAAGCAACTCGGGAACGGTCAAAGAATCGAGACATTGTGGGCTTCTTTGTGCAACTCTGGAGGCATATTTTATGTGCAATCAAGATGACCAGGGCATTCACAAAAAGCAAGACTCCCATTCCTTGCGGTGAAATGGCTCTGAAAACGCAATGTGCCGGTACAGTGGCAGCTATCTCGACACTCTACAGTACAACAATAAATGCTTTGCCACCATGCTTTCGTCCTTGGCTAATAATGACAGTCAGTGACAACATGGCTTATATTACACATTCCCACGGGTGAAGTTCTAGACCACTTTCCAAAAGTGTGCGCCGACTGGGAGCTGCGGCGCATACTATCCGAGTTGGCCGCTGCTTGGGCACGTATTCTGAGCACGCAGTAGACACACGAGGGCCAAGTCAGCGTTTGGCGTGAACTTGGCCCAGCTCGTATCGAAGACGAGTGCTGCATCGGCGTTCGGCAAGGACTCCCATCCATTCACATGCTTCGTGCCCGAAAAATGGCGACTGCCCACGTTGCTTCGTGGGGACTTGAAAAGGGTACATTAGGTCGACAAAACCTGCAGTGAAATGTTGCCGATGAATGCTCTGTGGATGCCGTCGGCCCATTTAGCAAGCTGCTAACAAGCGTTTGGTAGGGTACAGAGAGAATGACAAACTTGTAAGCCAATATGCTTGCAAGTTTGTTGACTGTCGTTCAAGGCATCACGCTGTAAGTCTTTTAGGAACCGACATCCATTTCCTTTTGTATCTATACCAGTCCTTCCCCATTTTGTTTCTTTTTACCCTAGAATGGTCATTTAGAAAGAGACTGACGAGATTCCCAAAATGAAAATAGCTCGCAAAAGCATTCTAGACACTGCGCAGACCATGTAGCCTTTTGGAAGTGGGATATGACTTGGCTTTAAATTTGTTCCTTGTCAAGTATATAGTGAACGACAGGGTCACAATGTTTTCTCTTAACGAACAAGTTTGGGCATGTCACTCATGCACAAAGTCGGCAAGTTGGTAAAAAAAAGACATTTTTACAAAAAACAAGATGCAGTATTCAAGGAATTTCATCAGCTTCTTATCATGAAATGGGCAGACCCATAGGTAGATTGCAAATGACAGCACCTCTTCCCAAAGCACTGTTTAGCTTAAGTTTGCTGCCTCAAATTAAAGTGAATTGACAGGATGTGGCTAAAGAGAGCCTAGCAGCTCAGTAAGCTGCCAGTGTGTTTGCACTTCTACCAAGTTTGCTAACTCTACACGGGTACACCCACGCACGATAGGAGCAACACTCAACCCTGCCTTTATTACGACTGTGGCCCCCACAATCCCAGTCATCTCTAAGTTCAGCGTAGAACCCAAACTTCAAGTTCCAGCCCAAGGAGCTTGGTGGGGCGTCCAAGCTCGTATCGTTCACGATAGTACCCACGTGCGAGGTGTTACCCTCCTCAAGAGCTCGCAACGGCCATATGCGGCAAGCTCGCACTGAAAGTGAGGCAAGAGAAAAAAAACGCTCCTTGTAGATTCAAACCTGAGCATCTGGGTATGTCTCCCTTCACCCCTCCTCCTCCTCTCCTCCTCCCTTGCCTTGCCTCCCCTCCCTCCCTCCCTCCCTCCTCCCTCCTCCCTCCTCCCTCCTCCCCCCCCCCCTTGAACCAAACGTCGGCGTAGCACAAAAGCACACTGGATATTTGTACACACGATATGCTCGCAAAAACGAGTAGAAGCAAAAAAACGCCCGTGACTCGAGATTCGACGCTAAAGCCAGTGTGACGACAAAGTGTCCGAAAAAGTGCTCAATCCTGAAGTGCACCGCTGAGGTGGAGAGGGAACATTGCTGCACTGGCACGTTGCACGACGTGATCACGTGACAAGCTTTTCCTTCTTTTCAAGCGTGGTACATGTCGTGTTCCCAGCGTGCCGGAGACCGTCGGGCTCTCGGCGGTGGCGGCGGCGATTTTCCGCGTCCGTTCTCTCGTCGCTCTCCCCGCCAAGGTTCTTGAGCTGCAACGGTCATAAAAAATTGCAAACTTTTTCCTTTTTTTTTTTTTTTTTTTTTGTACACGCATGCACAAACAAGTACATGAACAGTTAGAAGAACTCTGTTCATCATTAAGCTGACAGTGCGGTGGAAGCTACTTGCTCAATGAACTAGTTGTGACGTCTACCCATACCCACGCGCAGAGAGCGGGACAATGACAAGGGAGGCAGTTGGCTGGATCAGCGAGCATGTGGCTTTCGCCGCACTGTCGGCGTAGGGGTGAATGGCGTACATAGGAATACAAAAAGTTCCTCTAAGGACCACAACTCACTATAGTAACATTACAAATACAACTCTGAAATATTTTTTTTTTTTTGCACTTGGGAGCTGTTCGATTGTTTGCAAAAGTATAAGTTCGCAACCGAGCGGTACTACGGGAGATTGCACGGGCTGCCACAAAGCTGATCTAAATTTGGCGGCGGAGCAGAGACCTGTTTTGTCACGCTAGTGGGAGCAGCTAAAACTGAAGCTAGCGGTGAAAGGACACCTCCTCCCAATCATGCCCTGCCAAGATTGACACATCCGTTCCCTCCCCCACTCCCCCCTCCCCTCCTTCCCCCCCCCCCCCCCCCCCCCCGCTCCCTCCCCTAAAAAGACGTCCATAATGTGAGCTGTCCGTAATAATGACACCAAAATGCATGCAGTTACCCAGTTCGTCTCCGAAAATTTTAATGTGATAGTATTTAGGAGCTTGTCGAAGAAAATCCGCTGTTGGCGTCAGTGGGACCAAAAAGTCCCATAATGCAATGTGAGCAGCCACATGTGACATCACACGTGGCTGTGATTTCGTCACCCTATTGACCCGCTAAATTTAGGGGGAAAATTTAGAGGAAAATTTTCCGCTAAATTTAGCGGGTCGATAGGGTCATGAAATCACAGTCACATGTGACGTCACCCGTGATGTCATGTGACATCATTTGACACTGCCAACTAGACCACGCACACACGCTGCACAGCTTGGGAATGAGAGCGGGTTTATATGACGAAGGCTTTGCGAACAGGGCCTGATAACACTATGCCAACAAACACGGCGTGTTTGTTGGCATCAATGTATCCGATAAGCGAAGAATGTCCGGGGCTGGGCAATTCTTCGACCCAAGCTTTGTCCAGTGTGCGTGCCGCTTGGTTTCAAGGTTGATCACTACCGCAACTATGCACTGGCGGCCATTACTAGAGTGGCTTGACTTTGCTTGACTTAGCCTGACCGCTTGGCGACGAAAGAAAATTGGCTTGGTGGCTAGCTAAATTGGACGCAATTCGAAACTCGCGGAGCCGAGAATTGGAAATATGGTGATTACGCGAGGAAAAAAGAAAAAAAGTCCAAATATTGGTATTTGTTGTGGGGTTCATTATGCGAGTAAAAACAGTATACCAAACTATTTTACGATCTCCTTTGAATTTGATATATCCGGGTCCGACTGTAGTGATACACGACCGCACGCCGGTACAATACTCATCCAGACTGAAACGCATAGGGGTATAGACTGAACCTAGGATCCCTGGGTTCTGCAGCGCAAGCTTTCATGTGCTTCGAGCTGGTGCACGCTGGCCCACTCGACCACCGATTACCCCCTATTAAAGACCAAGCAACTGGCAGACTTTAAAAATGAAAGACCAAAACACCCGGATCTCACAATGAGAATAGACGATAAAAGGGGCCTTACAGCATACCATTGTAAAAGCAAGAATAAAAAGAATTAATTTGAACTTTGCCCATTTTTTTTTAGGTGCTCACAGGGTGTCAAGACTTCTAAGGCATTTGTTTTACAGTCATTAGGGATTACACCGAGGAATAATCACTACTTTGCACAAATAAAGTGAAGTGACCATTGTACGTTTCAACAGCAGAAGGCTAGTCATCGCCAATGGGTTCCGCTGCAGACGACACGTTGAGCCAGTGTAATACCGCTGCTAGCCCAGGGTCTCTAGCACGCGTCACACACAGTAGCGATTACACGACCGCGTGCTGCCATTATGCTCATCCAAATCGGAACGGGCATGGGTGGGGATCAAATCCATGACCCACGGGTAATACGGCACAAGCTCTCGCTCCATGTGCTCCGTGCTGTGCTGCGTTAATGCGCTCGACCACCAGTCCACCGACGAAGATTGATGAACGCAAGTGTCACGAATACGTAGTTGCTCACCTCTGTGTGCATCCGGCCAGTAGCCTGGCCTCCGACTTGCGTTGCCATACCTGCCAAGTCAAATTGCAACGAAGCAGACGTCAGTAACAGGCCCTCCCGTAACAATACCCGTACCACATAGGTACAGTGGTGCGAGGCAGCCCATAACATGGCTTTTGAATTCTTTCCTCGAATAAGTGAGGTGTAAAAACAGAGAATGGAAGGTTAGTTTTTCGTTTCACACCCTCCAGTCGAATCTCGTTAATTCATACTCGAGGGGGACCGAAAATTTGCTTGAATAAAGCAAAGTTTGAATTACTGGGAGTTTCCTCCCGTAGAGACACATAGGATGGGACCTGGATGCTAGTTTGAATTATCCGCAAGTTTGAATTAAGAGAGTATGAATTAATGAGGATTTGACTGTAATTGTTTTGTGAAAACTGAAAGGAACTGAAGCCAGAGTAGGGTGACCATAATCCTCGGATTGCAAAACAAGACATAAAGGAAGGGGGGGGGCGAGGCAGAAAAAAAAGCTCCGCTTCGCATAAATGTAAACATGCACGATTTTCCAAAGTTCTTTCTTCAGGACACAAGTGTTTTTCTTCCCCATTTTTTAAACAATGAGGAAGAGATGTTGCCAACCGATGCATATCAAATTCAGCAATATAAAAGCCTCCCACACATACGTTTATGTGAGCAAAATGTATTACCAGATGCAACTAGAGTTTCATAGTATGTCTATTTTTATAACATTATGTCTGTGCCAAGTAAACATTTTTTTGGTTTTCCATTTGCTCTGAACCAAGCTTGCAACTGCTATGCAAGTTCCCATGAAAACGGGACATGAGGCCGTCCCACCAAAAAGATGGGACGGCAGGAATGAACCTTTAAGACGGGACTCTCCCGGCCAAAATGGGATGTCTGGGCTAAGGGCTAAAACAGCTGTGTCGTAAGGCTGCTACCGTGTTGCATCGTGCTCACTGAGAGCTACAATTCACATCGGTGAGAAATGTAAAGATAGAAACAAAAAAAAATCTAACTGGCTACTGTGGTGGACCCTTTAAATTACGGCAAAGAAGCAAAAAAAGATAGGACGCACAAAGAATGAGAATTGACAAGATCATGCGATGGTTTGTCAGCTCTCTTCCTTCGCATCTTTTTGCACTGTTTTCTGCAATATATTCGTGACAACTAGCCAACTTTCTATCTTCTGAAACTTTTTCAATTTGAGTGCATGGGCTCAACAATAATAACATTTTCACAAACAAGAACAAAACACTTTCAAAACAGGCCAATGGTTGATGTTGAACACCAGAGATAATATGAAAGAAACAAAAGCGGGAGTGAATGCAACAAAATTCGGAAGACAGACCTAGGCTCTGCATGAGTGCTGGAACGATAGCGTCCATGGCTCTCTTGTTCTTCAAACCGCTCGCAGCTGACGTCTAGCGATCGGAGAGAAAACAACGGAACAGAATAAATGACAAGCACACCACGCATAAATCTGCTGACATGTTCATTCATGTCCAAACGGGAGACTAGCCAAACAGCGTCATTCTGTTGGACAGGTTAAACATCCCGCACATTGATACTTTAGACATGTTGTTGTAAAACAAACTATCTCCAAACTCCGGTCTAAAAACATGCTTTTCGTGTAAGGATTGTCACATTATGAGGTGCTGGAGAAAACCAGCCTTCTGTGTTAAGTCCTTATTTAAAACTGTTTTGTCTGCGTTCCGCGCATTGAAAAGCTTGCGGGAAGTGCCTCAGCATGCACCTCGTATCGCTACGTTGCAGTGTTCTTCCACAGCATAAAGGCCGTCTGCTTTCATCGCCGCCTCCTAGGCAACAAACGCCGATTTCCCAAAAACCGTCTGCTAGCCAAAGTTTAATAGTTTTTAGAGCGCAGCTCTTAGGGGCCCGTTTCCGGCTTGAGCGGCGTCGCCGTCGGCGTCGGCGTCGCCGTCGGCGTCGGCGTAACCGCGCGGTGCATCATGGGAAATGTCCCATAATGCACCGCGCGAGCCCCCCACCAAGGTCACGTGACCTCGTGGGGGGTCACGTGACCCCCCGAAGTCACGTGACTCCCCTGAGGTCACGTGGCCCCCTCCTCGAGGTCACGTGACCCCCGCCGATGTCGCGTGACCCCCCGATGACGTCATCGTCACTGATGACGTCACCGGCATCCACATCGTCATCGTCATCATCACTGATGACGTCACCGGCATCCACATCGTCATCGTCATCATCACTGATGACGTCACCGGCATCCACATCGTCATCGTCATCACTGATGACGTCACCGGCATCCGCATCGTCATCGTCATCATCACTGATGACGTCACCGGCATCCACATCGTCATCGTCATCATCACTGATGACGTCACCGGCATCCACATCGTCATCGTCATCATCACTGATGACGTCACCGGCATCCACATCGTCATCGTCATCACCACTGATGACGTCACCGGCATCCGCATCGTCATCGTCATCATCACTGATGACGTCACCGGCATCCACATCGTCATCGTCATCATCACTGATGACGTCACCGGCATCCACATCGTCATCGTCATCATCACTGATGACGTCACTGACATCCGCATTGTCATCGTCATCATCACTGATGACGTCATCAGTGACGTCACTGATGTCGTCACCGGCATCCGCATCGTCATCGTCATCATCACTGATGACGTCATCAGCGACGTCACTGATGACGTCACCGACATTCGCATCGTCATCGTCATCATCACTGGTGAAGTCATCAGTGACGTCACTAATGACGTCATCGGTACCCGCATCGTCATCGTCACTGATGACGTCATCAGTGACGTCAGTGATGACATCATCGGCATTGGGGGTCACGTGACCCCCCCCCTGGTTATTTTAACCCCCCCCCAGTGCCCTTCCCTCCTCCTCCTCAAGAGCTGCGCTCTAATTCGGCGTTACAGGGAGTTGTAAGCGGCTTTCATTTTTTAATGAGCAGCCACAGTATTTCGCCACAAAACAGCGTGAACGCAGGCGGGGAGTGGGTTAACACGCTCCCCAGTGATACACGTGCCGTCCGAAAAGGTTATTTGGCATTCATTGCCACGGTGACGGCAGTGAAAACAGACGGCCTTTTTGCTACGGAAGAACACTATGGCGCAGCGATATGAGGTGCAGGCTGAGGCACTTCCCACAAGCTTTTCAATGGGCGGAATGCAAACAAAAACAGTTTGAAATAAGGATGCAGGAGGCTGGTTTTCTGCAGTGCCTCATAATTAGGCGAGCCTTACACAAAAGGCGCATTTTATTGGCCATCCCGCACCCTGTTTCTCTTATCTGTAACATGGGTCTAAAGTATCAAACTGCCAAACATTCTAGGTGCTAGTGCACTGAACTACGATAAGGACACTGCATCCTGCATCACGTAAACACCGTGCTGCCTTCCACTGCACATCAACAAGGCACTAAGAGCATTAAACGAAATTCAGCCATCCTAGAAGGCCCTATTCATCCCTATTACATTCAACGTGTCAGTGAAAGCTATGTGCACAAGTTGCTTGTTCTCGGAGCAAATTACGCAATGCATCTACTAATGTGGCACGGATGTCTTATGCTTCATTTGACTTGAAGCACAGTTACGAAGCCAAGGTGATGAAAAACACACTCATAGTCCAGGCTAGCTCGTTCACTCAGACAGCCTAGATGCATTTCAAAGCAAGGCACTTTCATTGTAGCCTAGGGGTCTTGGGGATTCGAAAGGGTCAAAACTGAAAGATATCGTCAAACACTGTTTACTGTTACGTTCTCATTTATCTTCAGACTGACTGCTAACATAACTTCTATTACTTTGCTTCATGTGGTTGCCATAGTTGAGTGTGTTAATGCTCACTGCATGCAAAGAACAAGCTTTTACTCACTGTCTACCAAAAACAACAAATAATCACAATCAAGCAAAACATATGTTGCATAAGCAATGTACAAGTTCATTGTTGGCACAGACATAGCAGCAACAAACACAGCAATGGCATCGAGTGAATATTTATTTATTTAGTAATACTGTCAGTTCCGTTCGGAACTTTAGTAGGGTGGCTACGTAAGTTTAAAGATCATGCGTTAGTTGGTAGTGCTGTTTAGGAACAAACAGTAAGGGGGAGCAGCTTACACAAATAACAGGGGAATATAATGAGACCACAGATGGATGCAGAGTGCGCCTCAAACTTAAAGTCGACACTGCATTTGCCGTTTCTGACAATCCCTACGGCTGCCGATTGAACTACTATCTGAAGAATGTTTGGATTCCTGATTTCTATCCCACCCTGAAAAGGCATCCCGAACGTTTTGGTGACAAATATAGATCAATGTTTGGGAACCCAGTGGCGGCGTTAAGTTTGGGAAGCACTGTACTTATATGAACCATAATGCAGTGTAATACACATTATATAAATTTAAAAGAAACAATAAAAGCAAAAATGCAAAAATACATTGGGAAAAAATTAAAATGATGTAATTAGTAAACCAACAAACAACGTCATGTGAAATAATGGTCTGAGGCATTTGTAAATGAATCTGCAGAAGTGGAGTGAACAATGGTGTCAGGCAAGCGATTCCATTCGGACAACACCCATAAAAAAAAATTAGCATTTAAAAAAATTTTTACTACTTCGCTGTTCTGTTAGTAGTCTGCCGTGTGCTTGTTGAGATAGTCAGCTTTATCTATGAGAGTTTTGTCATTGATAATTTCTAACAAAAATTTCAGTCTCGCAATCTTAGCCTTTTCGTCAAGTGATGATAGATCAGCTAATCTACATAATTGTGATGAAGAGTCTGTGTAACACAATTTATTAAAAGTTTGCTTAAATTTTCTTATGTTATGTTGTACGTAACCAGGATTGCCTCGCATGTCGCATGCAAAGCTGCTCCTTCAATTGGTTGCTACGCTTCATTCAATGCCACTTTTCTTCGGTGACTCGCGGTCGTAACTCGACGTAAGCAGATGTAAAGGCCGGTTCACAGATTCCCATATTTTGCGCAACGTTCACAACCGAAACGACAAAGTCACCGCGAGAAGTGCTCACCGTACTCAACATGCCAAGCAATGCGAACGGAAGCTTCACAAAGCAATGGTAAGTCGCGGTTGCCCCGGTGTTCTGGTCGTTGTTGTCGTTTTCGTTGCTCCGAAATCTAATTCACACATTTGTGACGGGTGCTTTTGCAGCATCCGAAACAGCGGCAACAACGAAGTCACCAGGACATGTGTTTGCCGTGAACAATGTGGCAAGCGATGCAAGAGGTATTGTTGCGAAGCAATTATGAGTCACGGTTGTTCCGGTGTTCCGGTCGTTTCTGTCGTTTTGGTTGTTGTGAATGCAGCTGCCACAAATGTGTGAAGCAGCTTTGAATGCAAAGGACACAAGTGTGTGAACCAGCCGCTTTCATAACATAACGCAACATAGGCAAGCAAGCGGTGCTGCGTGAACGTGCCTAGAGATCGACCGACTACGTCTCGAGCCGGCCGGCACAGAGCCGAAGCGCCACCCCACCTGGCTCGAAGCTGGGCGACCGTCCCCTGCAGCAGGGCGGGCTGCCGGGGCCGGTCCGGGACTGGCGCGTCGCCGGCGGGGGTGGCGAGGGTGGCGCCCAGCGGGGCCGCACCACGGCCACCACCCTGCGCAGGCAGTCCTCGCGGAGGTCCACGGGGGCCGCCACAATCTCCTGGCGGTCGAAGAGCGGCCGGACGCCCTCCCCCTCCCGCCGCACCACCCGGATCTGGGTCGGGTCCAGGATGCGCCGCTCTATGTCACGCTCCTCGGGGATCTCGCGGTACTGCACTTGCGGGGAAGGGAACCTGCGGGAAATGGGAGCATGTTGGATGGCTATGCGGTCCAAACTGAAGTGTCTAAAACGTGTCTCCAACTGCCGCATCTGCAGCGTCCCCTCAACGAACTTTTTTCGAAATTCGGTGCCACCTGGTAAGGGGATCAGTGGCCGAGCAATTCAGCGCACCGCAGCACAAGGAGCGAAAGGTCATGCTTCAAAACCCCCGAATCCTGGGTTCAATCCCCACCCCTGCCCGTTTCGATCTGTATGAGCGTCGCACCGGTGTGCAGTCGTATATCTCAAGGCTGCGTGGTGCACGCTAATGAACCCAAGCTAGGAGTCCTACTGCGCAGCCTAAATTTCCATCTATAGCATAAACCGGTGCTGCAACACCTTGAAGGCAGACCAACCTTATGCTGTGTAAACACGAACGCCAAATTTTGTTTCTAAATTAGTGCCGTCAGGTGTCTCGAAAATTTGTTTCACATTCAACAAACTAATGGCGGTCACGAAACCATATCTTATCACTTTCGCACTTCAAAAATTCATAGTCAAACTTTTGCCAAAAGACTGACACTCTGAAAAAAACACTTATGCAGCCATTGTCTGTAATTCGTGCGTCGTCTTGTATACCAAGGTCTCAAACGTACAGACCTTATAAGTCCTCCGCTTGGTGGTATCTCCAACATCTTCCTTCATCGGCCTCAAGAAGGCCACCATCAGTTTGGCGCAGATGCCAGACGCCGAGATGATGATAGGGATCAAAGTTGCCAGACTGAATTTCGAAAAGGACCCGTTTCCATTCTTCGACGTCACAAATGGCTTGTGCCTTCGCTATACTTCGTTTAATTTAAGTCCAGACGCAGCCGAAGCTACAAGCGCAAACATGTGGCCCTGGCCAGTGCTTGCACTGCACGAGCGCACGCGCTTGGCAGAGACGCTGAAAGCCCGGAGCTCGCGCTTGTAGCATTGGCTGCATCTGGACTTCAGCTGAAGCGAAGTATAGTTACAATGCTGGCAGTATTGAGGCAGTAGGGGCGAATAAGGCAGATGCTCATTGCTCTGCTGCAGCCCGCTCTGCAGATGATCAGCCAACAGAAACTGAAGCAGCTGCGAGTTGTGACGACATAACAACAGTGCCCGTGTCCCATCGTCTTCTTCGCCGGTGCTTTTATAACCAACCGCCAGGGTTGTGACAACTGACAGCATGACACGCTGGTTTCTGTGATGCAATTTGCTACCACTTTGGGTGTAAGCATTATAGTATGCTAAACACACAAGTCGAATGTGCATTCCAGGCAGCACACTACTTCAAACCACCGCCACCAGAGTAACTCAGCTCTGGAGCTCTGCCCCGGAGGGGAAGGAGGCTTCTTCGTGTCCCGCCTGTAGAAGGGTTTATAGACTACTCTCTGTACTGCATTAGAACAGTAATGAACAGCTTTCAAGAAATTTTAGATGATTGTCTGTCACAATGTACTTATTGCTTTGCGTTTTCAATAATATGTTTCTGGTGTGTTACTGGAGGAACGAAACAGGTTTAAAATGCTTGCCTCCTTCTGTAACACAAACAGCGTCCCTGCACACATTATACATCTTTGCACATTCGGTTTTATTTTTTTAGTGCCAAACCACTGACCTACGGCATTTGTCGAAGGAGCCTGCCAACAGACAAAAATATCCCAACGAGCCGGCATCGCTAGCAGTTCCACAACTGAGCCCCATTTCTAATAATGTTGCTTTAAACTAGATTGCTAAATCGAGACAAAGAGGTGTCTGTACTCGACAGACGTGTGTTAGTAGAGACTTAAATGGAAGGATAGGCTACGCCGCGATTTTCGTCAAATGGAGGTTCACGACGCTTCTCCCTCCCACATGTCCATGCCTACCTGGGTGGGGCTTGTTCAAACGGCAGCTCCCGCACGGGCACAAAGAGCGGAGACTTGGGCGGCGGGGAGTACTTCTTTGGCTCAGGCCTGCGTGCAGGTAAGTCAGGTGCAATAAAGCACAATTTTAAAACAAGTTATCCGACAAAACAAAGTTAGTAAAGCAGAGTACACTTGTTGCGGAGATCTTTGTTAGAGGTAGCTCTCAACACCCAGTAATCAGAGGTAGTCAATAAACCTTTTCCGCAAATTTTTGGTGCCATTTATCGGCACATCAGAATGCAATTCCGATGACCTAAAAAACTTAGCCAGCTATAATGTCTGTGGTGCTGTAGCAGACATGGATGAAACAAAATTTCGGTGCGTTGTAACTAAAATGTTGGGCTGCTTCCGGCATCACATTGCCACTGACTGCCGACCCGCTGAAGCTACTCTATCCGTCTCCAACACTAAGAAATCCCAAGCAGCCGTCTTGAAAACCCCGAAAGAACAAAAGGCAGCATGTATTATCAAACACAATCCCTTTCAACTCATACTTCCAGAGAGAGAAGGAGCCCCTACATGAACTCCTGAGGGAAAGCCATGCAACCTCCTCCCGGGACCACTTGCTTGGGCGAGCAGGGCCGTGACCTTGAGCGCGACCTTGACCTCCCACGCCCGTACGGCATGGCTGGTGGCCGGGCTCTGCACCGGCGAAATACATCGGTTGGTGGGGCTATAGTCGGTTACAAGTCAAGAAGGTAGGAGAAGCTCCTCCCACAAGCGTGATGCGCCCGTTTCTAATCTCTCCGCAGTCGAAAGAAGAGTTCACTGGAAACGCTCCTTGTTCCGCTTCAATGGATTCCCACTTGTCTCCGATCCCACTTTTTAAGAAAGCGACCTTTGTATTCATCGGAGAGGGAACCGAGCCCCTGAAAGCAGCCTTTGTATCCATGGGGGGGAAGCTAATCCCCGAAAGTCGTATTTGTTTCCGTCGGTGGGGGAGAACTGTAATCTCCCTCTCGTGGCTTCCACAATGCTAAGTCAAAGTCGAAAGATAAAGCAAATATGTACAGAAGGGCAAGACCCTCCTCGCGCGTTGGCCGCGACGTCACGGAAACGGTGGGACGCTATTGGATGCAAAGGTGGCGGAGGGATATCTGATTCCCTTTGAGGGGCATTTGCCGCTACCTTCTTAACCTGTAACTGACTATAGTCGTAGATGTCACTTTCACTACTCTGCTTTTATAGTATTCCTACTTAAGGGCTTAACCACATTGTTATGTGTATTAGGCAGATGTTAACCATTATTATTAAAAACACTGGCTAGGTGGCCCAAGACGCCGCCCAACTCGGAGGGTTTAGCTGTACGCAACCATCCATCCGTCTTCATAGTCTCGGTGTCTGAACCAACTGCTGTGCAACCCAAAAGGTCTGTAACTTTAGGCACAGACAATACTGCCTTGTACGATTAGAAAGAGCCAAGAGTAGACCTAATTTCTGCCATTGTCCCAGCAGCACAGCTCAGAAAAGAAGGGAAACGGAGGTTACGGCTCACACAAATAGAAGGTGTCTGGACGGCACAGCAAAAAAGTGAGGATTAATTTATAGCGCAGTGGGACAGGGCGGTCTTTTAATGACAAAAATAATCCCTGGAGAAGAGGGGGACAAAGGACAAACAGAAATCTCCAAACACAGCCAGGTGACTGGTGTGCGAACGAAAAAATCCGCCTGGTCCTGGTATCGAACCAGGAACCTTTCCATTTCCAGTGGAGCGCTCTGCCAACTGAGCTAACCAGGAGTTAGAAGTCAGTAGAGCGAACGGGTCTTATCAGCGGCCACCATTCTAACACCAACAAGGATGAACGGCTTTCATTTTTAAGGTTATAATGATAATGCAATTGAATGCAAAGGAGCAAGTGAGCTGGACAAAAATGACGAAAATCATCTCTAGAGAAGGGTAGAGTACTTTACTGGGAATGGAGAGGTCCCTGATTCGATACCAGGAACAGGCGGATTTTTTCTGTCGCGCACCAGTCACCTAGCTGTGTTTGGAGATTTGTATTTCTCCTTTGTCCGTCTTGTTCCCCTTCTCCAGGGGTTATTTTCGTGAATACAATACCATGATGTATTGTATTCTAATTTCGGAGGTGTAGATGCAAAATACAAATTTTTAAAAGAGAATACTATTGCATCATTCTCCGACGACAAATCCTAAAACTGTACCTGTCGGCGTGGCGCGAACGGCTCCTTGGAACTGGTGAGGAGCGAACATAGTCGCGGCGCTCTGAGGTCCGGACGTTTTCACCAAAGGACGAAGTCCTTGGCCGGTGGCTTTCGGGATGGCCGCGCTCGGCCGACTTTGATCTTCGCCTTCGGTTCGTACAGTAGTAGTCCCTTAAAAAGAAAAAAAAAGATCATTAAAAAAACTAAGTGAGTGCATAGCTCAATACTCCGTTCACAACTAAGCCAACAGCGCAGTGGAAGCTGTGTGCTCATTAGACCAGTCGTAAGTTTATCTTTAGCCTTGTGATCACACCCTCTCCCCTACACACACACAAACAGCGGGGTCAAGCGATGAAAAGAGGGTGGCTGATTGGTCCGGCAAGTCCTTGGCTCCCCCAACTCTGCCAGCAAAGGGGTGAATGAAGTATTGGCGAGGAGATCAAACTGTAGGGGGTGCGCTGACCCATTTGTTGTCCCCATACTTCGGTGTTTACCCAACACAAGGCCTATGCAGATGCCAACAGGCCTTGTGGACATGGTCATTTCAATGTAAAAATACTAACAATAAACGAAGTGACGTTAAGTGCCGGACCTCTCCCGAAAGCAGTCATCAGAGAACTTGACCCACTTCGGCTTTTGTACAGAGCTGGGCACCGTGCATGCTGCAATGTTCATGCAGGCTGGAGTAGCAACAAACGAGCCCCTCCGTCCCCTCAGGCGACCGGAGGACACAAACTCCAGCCGAAAGCTGACGCCGCGTTCGGTTAAGTCAGCCGAGCGCTGAGTCATTGTATTTGTTGTCCCCATCCGTGTAGTTCTAAAGTTAACTGCTCGAGGCACCATGGTCTGATCTCCTTTCCAATAGTAGGCACAACGATTAACCCCTTAACCGTCCTGGACGAGCCTAGCTCGTCAATGTGGAGCCGTCCCCAAACCCTTCGAGACGAGTGTAGGTTGTCTGCTTTCCCCGGTTCACGCACCGAACCGTTTTGGACGAACCAAGGCTCGCTCATGATTTAGACTGTGGCTCTGCCAACAGATGGCAGCACGGAATTATTTTTCTAATTTTTCTTCTATTTTATTTGTGGATAGAAATATGATTTTGAAGGCAGTTGAGGGTCAGAAATTCACAAAAACTAAAAACGGTCAAGGGAGTATTAAAACTTCTACAACGATAAAAAAAAAAGCAAACGACAACAAGCATAACGTAAGGGCACAAATGAGCTGGTGTATACTGCACATTTTGAAGCAACCCGAGACCAGGGAACACAAAAGTTGACACCAAGAGACGAGAAGAAGAACGAGAAGAACGAAAATGTTCAGCAAATGATAGGTGAGAGGCTCGACGGTAATCCAGAGGTTCATCCCTCTCTGAAGTATACCACACAGATAGTGGCCTTCATTTCTGCATGCAACCTACTTTTAGCGACTACTGTACCCCAAAAAAAAACTCACAAGCGAGAATGGAGCTATCCTTCAAGCCTGTTTGGTGTCTGGTGTCATTATATATGTGATCACTACTCTGTCACGCATGTTAAATACCCCAGGCCAGCAGTAGTACAGCACTGGCTAAATTTCTTATCTATGGCTGAGGCAACAGACAACCACCAAGGCAGACTAACTTCCTGCCGAAACAAACGCACAACACGACGCAAATATGGACAGTTGTGACAGGACCCACATAATTCCAACCAAAACAACCAGACAAAATCATTGCACAGGCAGACCCGTGCAACCTTTTTCTGCCCGGCAGAAATTCTCTTGACCTTTCTCTTCCCTTTCTAAGCCCTTCTCGACAATCTAAGCCCTTGTCGCAAAAGTTCCAAGCAGCAGGGAACTAGGAAAAATGGTCAGGAGAAAGAGAGAAGTGGTTTAATCTTTTCTTGGTGCAGGAATTGGTTTTTAAGTGCTAAATATAAACTTTCGACTGTGTAGCATCGGCAGACATATAGCTTGAAACGGTTGTTTTTAAGCAATAAAATAAATAAAAGAAAAAAGCTCTCTGATTTTCAAATTCAAAAAAATTGGCAAAGATGGGGGCAGCACTTGTTTTGGCAAATTTCAGTTAAAAAAATAAAACCCATTTTCCCCATCTTCTTTGTAAAGTATGAAACCTGATCAAAAAAACACCTCGCAAACATAAAATTAATCAGCATCAATTCACTGTCTCCTCTCACGCATATCAGCAGACAAACGGATTGAAATGGTTTAAACAGCAGAAGTCCTTCTGGAATTTTAGATAGTGCATGTATAACATAGCAGCCCTATGTTTAGGATAGGTTGGTCATCATCTTTTACTTAATCTATAATTGTAGTGTCCAAAATGAGACAGTTAAGATGAAATATTGATTGTGTCTTAGGAAAACATTATTACGTAAACAAGCATCCTCATTAATGGTGCTACTCACGGATAATTTACATAGCTGTGCCCGCCCCACAGGCAGAGTCAGTCCTTTGCACCAAACCTCTCACTCAGCAAGCCCCCGTCTATGAACTCAAAGAATGATAATTATGTACTCGACATGACCCCTTCATGACAAATTAACTCACAGTTACACCAGTCTATCTATTCACTTGTATATTGAAGGGCCTTTTCATAATCCTTTCGAGGTCTCCGAGAATAAATAATCCAGATGTGCAGATAAGCAAACTTTCCATCAAATTAAATTACCAATTTGCTCATCCGGATTGCACTGTTGTGAACTCCGTCTACGCACCCTAAGCGTCACAGAAGACAAAAATACTATTGCACGGGTCCTTTTTCCTCATTAAAAACGAGCCGAACACCACGACCCTTCCCTTTATCAGAGCATTTCTCAGGAAAAGGGCGTAACGAAATTTCTGGTCACGTTTTGCATAAAAAGGCCACGCGTGATCGTAAAAGTTGGTTCAAACATTCGCGTTTCATTGAGTGCGTTGCATTCCTTTGTTGCCACTTGCGAAGAGAGAACATGCTGAAGCCCCGGAGCACTTCCAAACTGCGTGCACATATTTTAATATTTTTTACGCTTCATTCTTTCACCGTGGGCTTCAAATAATCGTGACAATCTTATAAGCAATCATGTCGCATGGATAGTGCATAAATCCTATCTCATAAGTACTGCAAAACCTTCAGTCTAAAATTACATTCGGGCCGGAGGTATTCCGGGATCACCCAACAGGCGGCAGCAGCGTACTACCACCTTCTCCAGTCATAAACAGTTACGAGCAGTTGTAATCCACTATAACGCACTCTAACGCAAATTCTGAAAACCGGCTTTAATTTTGAATTTCTTAGGAAGCTTGGGACGTGGACTTAGGAACCATTGTAGGAAGACAATGTCAAAATCTAATTTAGAGCCCCTCGAACAAACTGTCGAGCAACCCAGACTCAAACCTTTTGAGAGCGCCAAAGCGCATTAGAATTGGTGTACCTCTGGTGATTGTTGTGGTTGCCTCGTGGTGGTGTCGCCTGCCGGTACTGGCCGTGGGGAGGGCTGGCACAACGTGGCCTGGTACTGGGGTGCTCCGGGAACCGATGCTCGTACTGGTGCCTCTGGTGGTACTGGGACCGCCCCGGGGGACCGCCTGGTCCTCTGATCTGGTAGCTGTTCATGGCCTGCACAGTAGCATGCACAATGAATTCGGTGGTGTCCGTCGAGCTGCTTGCTTGTCGGCGATGATTGTCTTGGACAAGGGGCAAGTGGCAGGAACAGACAAGGTACCTTGCGGAAAACGTTATGTAAGGTAGTGACTTGTCAAAGACCACAGTCAGAGAAAAATATTAATGGGATTGAAGGATGTGTCGAAGTTGGATGATGGATATTAAAAGGCTGGAATGGAAAAAGTGTCAAGAGTCAAAAAATGTCACATGACCGGTGCTGGGATGTGTATACGCTGACAAAACTAAAGGAATTGAAGACTGGCCTGTGTGAGGAATTTAGCGTCCAGAAGAGATCATTTTCTCTAATACAAAGGTTTCCATAATAAGTGGCCAACTTACTGTGATGTGGAATATTGTGCGATCCTTTAACATATATGATGCTCACTATTACGAATTGCGAAGCCTCGAGAAAAACAGTGCAACCAATTAGATATGTATGCTCAGCGTATTGACGTACGGTCCTCCTGAAAATACGTCGTACCAACAGCAGCTGCCAAAGCTCTCGAAGACAAAGCACGCAGAGCTCCTCCGAAAAACAAACTTTATGACGTTCCCCAGCTGTCAAGTATAAAACATCATTGGCTGCACTAACTGAAATGATTAACTAGGTATCCTTCACACACATTGAGTGGAAATGCGTGTGAAGACTCCCTATGCGGAGTGCAAGTTCGGCTGCTTTTTGCACAGGTTTTGTGGTGATGTAAGAATGACGAGTTCTTATTGGCCGATTTAAAATAATTGTGGATGGACCTCAACGCAGCGTTAAGATTTACCCACTATCCTTCCAATCAAGGCTAATCAGAGCTCGGCATTGTTTTGACGTCACCGCAACACCAAAGCAAGAAGCAGACGACTTGCTTTCCGCATAGGCCCCTTGCTCTAGGCCAGGGCTTGATTAATGGTGATCAGGGATGGGCAGTATTTCAAATACAAGTATTTGAAATACATATTTTAAATACTTTGTGTATTTTGCATTTGTATTTAATTACAAATCGGGTAATGTATTTTACGTGTGTATTTAAATACTAAAACGTGGATATTTCAAATACAATTGTAATTAAATGCAATTTTGTGGGCGAAAATACATCCCTCAAATTTATTGTCACGGCAATTCTTGTTTTTATCCAAGTGGTAGTAAGATATAGTCTCTATCCTTTATTCGGCCATGGGGCTTTTTTCCTTTTCTCCTCCGGTTTTATTTTAAAGGCACTGTCCAGAGCAGGAAGAAAACTATGTTCTGCACCGAATGCAGTGTCTCTCAATCAAGCACAAGCGTTTAGTGACTTTGTGATTACGGTGCTAGTCCAGGGCAACAATAGTGACGAAATCGACGCACACAGGCAGACTGGCTAAATAACTGCCTGCGACAACTTGTGATACTTTCCAGCCTGATTTCCATCCATATTTTTGCCTGGAACATTCTAAATGCGCGGGTCGTCCAGATTTTTGTAAAAACTTCTCTAGCTAGTGCTGCGCGTCTTGGTCGTCTCGGTTCATTGTTGGTCTATACCAAAATGTAATCGATAAGAAAGCTGGTTGAAGCTCTGTACTTTTTTCACCTATTACGTCCAAGCTGATTACATTGTTTTGTGATTATATTTCTATTACGTTACTACAGTCTCGCACACTAACCCCCGAGTGTGCGATGCAAAATTAAAATGAGATGCCCAGAAACCCGTTGCAGGTGCCCTGATGTCGCTGACGCAAATTTTGAGGAATGTATTTGGAAAAGTATTTGGAGGAGACCAAATACAGTTGGTTGTATTTGTATCTTGTATTTAAATGCTTTTTTGGAAATGTAATTAGATTTGTAATTAAATACATTTTCGACGAAGTATTTTGTATTTGTATTTCGATACATATTTCCATGTATTTTGCCCATCCCTGATGGTGATAATGCACAAGTCAGGGTCCTTTAAAAGCGTGTGTCAGCATCTGTCTACGCGCAGTAACAGAGAGTACGAAAGAAGTAAAAAATATATATGGTTAAATAAATAATAGAAAACCGTCTTATCAAAACAATAAGAACGCATTTCCTGCAGTTATTTCTCGAAGATTTATATAAACCAATAAAATTCTGCCATTCTGCCACCTTGGCTCCCGCAAGCAATGTGAGAGAACGTAAAGACGCACAACCGAAAAATATTAGATTTTGCTCAAGCTTGAGAGCTACATGCCTATGCTCTATCTCATCACAAGTTCGAGCGAAACCGTTGCAAGAAGCTCAACATACAAGGTTCTAGAAGCATCATGTATGCTTCCTTGAATACCAGCTGAACGCAGAGGAAATTCATGTATGGTATTCAAACCAACCGGCTCAGCTCCAGGCCGTCGCATCATGTATGAATGTTAACGGATTGCACGATCCTTGAACGACACTATGGTGGGCTAACTAGTAACCCACCATAACGACGCTTCAACTTCACGAGCACACGATCACAGCAGGCCCACCCAAAATTATTAAGCTGTCTGTGTAGACGACATGAATGTTGAGCAGCATGCTCCAGTATTCTCCAAACTAACGAGCAGTAGTCAGTGGGGACGCCGAGCAGGCGCTCGTTGTATGACAAGCGTTCCCTATTTCTTACCTTACGATATGTCCGGAAGAAGTGTCAAAATATCCCAGAAGTGTTGATTGGGTTACACGGCGAACAGATTAATTAATTAAGAGATGCAATATGGCTCCGCGGTCAAAACAACAGCAAACCAAACACCAAACGCAGACAGCGAAAGTGGCAGCATAACCAGTGTTGCCGCCGAAAAGAACGCTCCGTTCAGTGCTCAACAAAAATCCAACAAATTCGGTAAACGATTTTTTTTCCTTCATATTTTATTTTCTTGTCCACAGAACTCAGGGACGCATTCAAGGCACGCGAGCGTTCAAGAGAAACGGCGTTCCGCGGTCGACAAAAAACAAAACAAAACCATTAAACATTTGCCGCGTCGATGGGGAAGGAAGATACGCGAGCCGGCGAAACCGAAAACATCCCGAAGCGCGGCCGCACGCACGCAGCAGCAGTTGCCGCCGTCGAGTAGCGCACGGAACGGAACATCCGTGTTGTCAAAACAAGCCGCGAACTCGGCACATAAACAAACAAACCCAAGAAAAGGGGAAAAAAACGATTCAAAGAAAGCAAGCAGGAAGCGCAAAGAAAACAAGCGGGGAGAACGCCGGCACAAAACGGGTTACAGAGGGGGGCGCTTTCTCTGGCTCGGTAGTCGCGCGCACCGGCCAATTTGCCGCTCATATCTGGGTCAAACTGGACAGATGTAAGGTACAACCAGCACTAGCAGCCCGCCCTTTGGCGTACCCCGTGATTTCGGCGCTACCGGGTTCGGTGGGGTGCACGGACCTCAAACCGTGTCAATACGTCCGCCATACGTGACGGAACATCGAGACTGCGAAAACATATTTGTCACTCAGTTGACAAATCGATATGCGTCCGAAAGGCAGAGGACTCGATCGGGCTTCTGCTCCACGGAAACGATTGAAATGCGGAGCGGAAGTTAGTCTGCTTCTTTTGCTGGGTTTGTGGTGACGTCAGAATGACGAGCTCTGATTGAAGGATAATGGGTAGACCTAAGGTCTACCCCCTATTCCTCAACCAGAGCCAATCAGAGCTCGGCATTCTGACGTCACCACGACCTCTGCAGAAGCAGCAGACGAACTTGCGCTCCGCATAACGTGCAGACAGGATGTTGCCTACACAGATGGGCAGACAGTAAGATTGCAAGACAGGTCTGCGATATTTTTTTTTAAATAATATTGTTTTTTTAGAATTGCTAAGCATACTGTTAACAAACTGTAATAAAAAAAATCTTGAAAACGTAGTTGTTAGAAAGGAGTGGAAGAAATTATTGTTTCGCCAACACACACAATGCCTCGACCGACATATGCTAGTTTGTCATACGGAAGCCTATGCATCTCCTTTGCCTAGTTGCAGGCATGTTAGAGGGAGACTCAAGACTGTACACACACCCTACAACATTCACAAAACTGCAAAAAAAAAAAAAAAAAAAAAAACTTTTAGACATATTTTATTACCTCTATTAGCTGAAAGGCACGTAAGAAACTAGTCTTGTCAACAGGAACCCTGTACTGATATATGCAGGCTCATACCCCCCGTTCTCCTTTGCCTGGCTGCAGACGATGGCGTAGCAAATTTATTTTCCGTTTCCGGTAGTTAGATTTACCACTCGACGCTTTAGGCCGGGAAACCTTGCGTTTCCCGGCCTAAATCGGGAGATGATGATCCCGGTGGGAACTTTTAAAGCGCAGCTTACGTGGCGACTGCGGCAACACTGCCAAGAGCGTGCGCGCGCCCGCGCGCATCGTGGGAGAAGGGCCAGAAAAACAGGAAGTACCGTTAGGATAACTTTCGCAAGACCAAGGCCGCAAAGAGCGCATCCTCAACGCTTATCCCATGCCGCTCCTCCGCAACGCACGCGGGGGAGCGCCTTGCGCGCGTCGAAAGCACAATGCACCGCCTCTAAAATTAGCGCCAAAAAACGAAATGTCACGGGACAACGAAACAGAGGGCCGAGTCCTTACCGATTGCGTGCAGCGTTGCGGACGTTTTCGCCGGAACCCTTCCGTCCGTTGCAAGAGTGCTCGGCCCGTCTTAGAAATCGATCTAGCAAAGGGCGAGAGGCCAGCGGGACACGGCACTGGTGGAACACTTTCGCCAAACCGGTTGCCAGCAGAGGCACACACACACACTGAGCACCAGACGTACTACACCAGCCAGCAACGCTACCGTCCAGGCTACCTTTGAAATCTCGCCTGCTTTCCACTGCTCCGAGTTCGGTGCTCGCGCTGACAACCGGTTTCTCCGCCGCTGATATCTCCAGACTGGCTCTAGGCTTTCTTCGGTTCCCCCCCTTCGTGCACGAGTGTGTGCCGAGGGCAACGCTGCTGTAACCGCTGCGTGCGAGACGCTAGGATTACCGGAGATACCGAAACTAGATTGGCTCGCGAAGGCTGGTCGTTAATGTAGTCCCCTCGCCGACGCGACGCAGTGACGTTTCCCCTCTCCCGCACAGGGAGGCGGCTATGCAGCAGACGGTGTGGTAACGAGTGCGTGCGAGACCAGTGGCATCCGGTGGAAGCAATGAGCTCGTTAGTAGACGCAGCTACTAAAACTTTTAAGTACAGTATTAACGAGTAATCACCGAAAGCACTCAACGTACCACTCCCTGCAAGCATGTGCCTTACGACTGGTATGGAAAGGAAATGTACTGCACTCGAGTTTCTGATAATGGTTGGCAGCCGAGCTGTGTCACCGCTCAGCTGGGGCTCGTGTTCAATAAGCAAAGCACCGTACAATAAGTAAAACAATGACACAGCATTAGTGTCCAATCTATGCCTTGTGCTCGATCAAGGAGGACCACAAAGAATCCAGATTACAGGCATTGTGTTACACCGAGCTCTGCAGAAAACTGGACAAAACATCCCCTTTAGTCTGACCGCCGCGCCAACACTGCCGGCTTCTCACACCCTCGAACAACAGATAACCTCCGACGCCAACCACCGGCACGGCGCCACAAGGGAGCCAAGTACACCGCAAGACAAGACGCCACCACGGTGGTAACAAAGCGAGGTTTTCCATTTTATTAACGTCCTAACGCAGGAAAAGAGTATCTACAGAAGGTCAGAGACGCGGGGGGGAGAGGGGAATGCGGAGAATATGCACAGTGTCGTCTCTGGTGTCGTCGTCTTCCTCTTGCCAGGGGGGGGCGTCCCACTAGGGTCACCTGCTCAGGCTGTGCTCTCTGGAGCAGGCTGAACCCTGCCTCTGCAGCTGCACGTGCAGCTTGTACTCTTCGGGGAGGGAGGCAAAGAACGGGTGGTCCAGCGCCTCCAGCAGGCTGATGCGCTGAGACGGCTCGTACTCCAGCATCCGAGAGATCAGGTCGAACAGCTGCCGGCTGTCCTCGTCGTCCAGGGCCATGTACCGCTGGAAACGTGCAACTACGTTTGTACTTGGGCCAGTCGGTACGTCCGATCGGTGTATGCCTAGACTAGAGGATCCGCAGTATTTGCGCGGTCAGACGTACGCTCTCCCTATGAGATTCGGATTTTTTATAACATTGACAGAAATATTGAGTCCATCGTTAAAAAGTGACCCGTAAGAAACTAGGAAATATTTGCAAATCAGATATGTTCTAGGGCTGCCCGATAGATGGCAGCGGCATGTACTCTAGTAAGCGGTGACGAGCAATTGCAAACCGGCGTTTACGACAGCAATAAAGTGTAAATAAGTCACCGACAAGTAAGAGAAAGCACTGTGTGTGTTCCTTCTGCTTGTCCCCACAGTTTTCGTGTTTTATTTTCCTTAGATATTCCTCTTCTTTAACAAGGGCAACAGTTGTAGCTTTATGAATGAAACTCCTTCGGTCTTGCAACACAAGCATGCAAAATTTTTGAAGACTGCTGGTTCAAAAAAACGAGAAAAATTGAATGCAAAAGAACTCAAATACGGCAAGACGATACCAACAGCTACCAAATTTCACGCCCTCCTCAACGTTTATGAGGCTGTAATGTCTGAAGTGAAATTATTGATTGATTGAATGAAAACGGGGAGAATTTGCCACTAGAACTAACACAGATTGATCCACCTGGTCACCCTTAGCCACCATTGCAACACAGAAAAGACTCTACTGTCCCCTTCAAAACAAGAGCGCCCAAAGGAACATACTGTAGTGGGAACACTACAAAACTTATCGTTGAGAGCATTTCTTTTTTTAGACAGAGGTTACAATGTGTAAAGGCGGCCCCAAAAAATAATAATAATAAAAAAAAAAAAAACCAATGCAAGAAGGCATTTTTAATGAATCTACCGCCAAGTGCTTGAGAAAGCATTAGTGCATTATAATGCCCGTTGTAAAACTTTTGCCAGGCAATGTCCAGCCAAGAAACCGCAAGCCAGACAAAGCTAGAAAGGCAGCTCACCCGTAGAGGTTTGCAGTTGTCCTTGACGTAGCGGCCCGCAGAACTCTTCTCGTCCCAGTCAAGGTGGCCGTGGTAGAAGTACTTCGTCCTGAAAGAGACACGGGCATAAGCTCGTCCCTTCGCCAAGCGACAAAAAAATGATCTACGATTGAGAGCCAAGCTAGAGGCCTCAAGATTGATTCATTGATTGATTGTGGTTTTATAGTGCAGAAGCATCTATGGCTGTGATGATTACAGAAAGTGGTTATGGAACAGATGGAGCTCTAGTAGCTGAAGGAGGCCCCACAGAAAAGGGACCAACCTTGTGTGTGGCCCTTCTGCCGCCTTCAATTCGGCTGGTAGTCAATGTATTAACCGCGCAATTAAAGGGGCAGTGCGACGATTTTTGGACTTTGCGCAAGTACTGCTTAGAATGAATCCCCAATGTTTATAATCTGTGAAACACGCGTTAGTTTTTCTCCCCTTGCAAAAACTGAAAAAAAAAAAAAAAAAAAAAAAAGAGCGTCATTTTTTAAAATTTACAGCCAGAACGAGTGGCCACGAGATCTGGGGTGGATTATATGGTGCAAATGTTAATCACAGCCACGCACCGAATTCCAGACATTGTTAGGGTTTGGCCATTGTCGTCATTACAGCGACTGGATATGAGCCTCTACTCGAATGCTTAGCAAGCTATTCATTATCTAGAGCCCAAATCAAGTGCTCGTGTAATGCTCGGGTTCAATCTATGAGTAGCGTTCAAATATTATCACTGGGGGGGGGGGGGGGGGGGGGGGGGTTATGCCAACACTGCAAACTCCGAGGTACATTGGCAGGTTTTGCAAAGAAAGATTGAAAGAAAAAACGCGCTTTTTTACATGAAATTACACCGCAACAAAGAAGTTTTTCCTATCGGTGGTGTTACGTGTGGATATACTTGGATCCCACTAGTGCCAATAAGCCCGTGTAATGTGGAAAAACGTCCAAAATTAATATTGTTGTACAGCCCCTTGAAATGACACCACAGCATCTTCCCCAAGCAGAGGCACGTGACTTAGGATCATATTCCCACCAGGCAACCATGCAGCAAACACTTCTTACAGTCGTGCCAAATGTAGCTTGTTGGCAGCCTACTTTACATTTGCACATCAACATGTTTGAGGACAGGCTGTACTGAGGAATACTGCTCAAGTCGCCTAAAAACTGCTTGTTTTGTTGGGAAACAAAAACATTTTTTCTTTCGTCGTGGCAGTAGGGGTGGGTAGTTAATAAGTTAAATAAAGAAAAATAATAAAGAACTGTGTAAATGAATTCAGAAAATGGGCAACGTCAGCTATCATTGGTCCAGATTAGCCAGAATTCTCGCCAAGAAGTCCTATCAAAGGGAAGTTACAGTCGGAAAACCTGAGCAGTTGCTGATAGAGGCTTCATTGTTCCGTCCGATAGATGCTGGAATGCCCCAACAGCCCATCATCAGCATATCTGGTGCTTACGCAAGTGCCTCTCCTAACTGTGGTGGAAACAATCCTGAGACTAAATTACTTTGCCAAAGGTCAGATGGATTCCCACTTTGCACAAATAGAGACTTCGAAAACGTTGCAATGCTTGTATTCCCAGGGGAAGCACGCCCTTATCAGCTGATAAGAAGAAATGCTGCCGCAACAATAATGAACTGCCCCGGGGTTCTAACAGATGCATATTGCTTTGAACAGAGTCCCCAGGTATTCATTAATGAAATTTGAATTTACGTGCACTTTGGTGCTAAACAAAAATACCCCCACCAAGTAAGAGTCAAACGACTTTTGCTTGGCAGTAATTTTTAATTTAAAGGGGCCTCGAAGAATGGTTTTAATTGACCATCAGTATCACACCGATCTCACACATGCGTTTCATTGCACATTGGGACGCATTTAGAGCATTGTGTCATAAAAAACACCAGGGGACAGGACAGAGGCCAGCATAAATGGCCTCTAACCAACAAACATCCTTTTCTAGAGAAAATATTTGCACGCTCAAGAGTAACCAGGAGTCTTAGAAAGAATTTTGATACCCTAGGCGATCTGTGTGTCGCCAGTAGTAACAAATAAAACCGCGAGACAAAAATACAAACAAGCAACTCATCTAGAGGCAAGACAAAATGTTCCGATCCTTCTACGACGATTTTAGCGACAGCGAGTCCCGAGGAAGCAACAGTACCTATTCTTCGTTTCACCCCAAGCATGAGCATTGCATTAACTATAAGGGCGACTCTCATACTTTGAGGGATGTTCAGGGCAACGTGCCATAGACTGGTCTTCACTCACAATTATAGTGAAAACGAGAACAGCACCCTTTTTCACAGCTTAAGTGTGCCAAAGCTTGTCAAGCAGAAAGCTGATGCATTATGCCGGGACAATGTCGTCTGCTGCGATTGGTCAGCGCAGCACCGCTGACCAATCGCAGCAGACTGCTTTGCTCCAGTCTTTGGTCCCGTTGCGTAGCATAGGGCCCCTGGAATTTCAAGTTAGCAGACCGCACAAACTGGACTCAATCGACAACATTGCACCATTGTCGCGTAAGTCCCACTGGTGCGCCCCACCGCCTGTGCGTCAACCACCTGTGCAACGTTGTCGAGGCTAGCTAGCTTCCGCAGCGCTATAATTCCATGGAGTCTACCTCTGCGAATGCAAATGGACTTCGCGTATACAAGCTTTCGCAGCAGAGCTTGCGTACACTCCCAGATTTGCCTCTGTACGCGACGTACTAAATGCAGCCCCCAAGCCTCGCCGTCTAGGTGGCTTTGGTCTGGCGCCTCCGGAGTGGCATCGGTTGCGTCTCGGTGCGCCCACTCACTTGGTCTTGCGGCACATGCGGTAGGGCAGTGGCCCCAGGATGCGCTCCATCATGGCCAGGTGCTCCCGGTTGTCGTGGGTCTGGAACAGGGTGACCCCGAGGCAGAGCTCAAAGAGGATGCATCCCACGCTCCACACGTCGCAGCTCTGGCTCCAGCCCAGCTCCAGGATCACCTCAGGGGCCCGGTAGTGCCGCGTTGACACAATCGTGGAGTGGTGCTCCTCGTCGAAGGTGGCCGACCCAAAGTCAATCAGCTTGATGCGCGTGTCCTTCACACGCCGGATGTCCCGCTTCTGCCCGGGGAGGAGGGAACGCGGGGGTCAGTTGGAACACGCACGGACCGGGAACTTGGCCCTACAATTGCGGCGCAACTCGCAAAGCCCGTCGGAAGAACTAAATAAAAAGCAACCTTTTGGAAGTACCGAGGGTAGCTTCCGTTGGTCCTTCTAGGAGACCTCTTTGGAACAACACCTTAGCGTCCGCTGCCTCTCTCAAGATTTAAAAAGCTTCCTCTTCACAAGTCGCACATTTTGGAAGATAGCGAAATTCAACCTCAGCTTTAGACTAATGCCAGGACAGATGGCACGACTGCATTTCGTCACCTTGCCAGATTTGGACACTGCAGCGAAATGAGGACCTTGCCATTTTGATAAACCGAATGCCTTGCAATCAAAGTTTTAGTGTGTCCAAATAAATGAACAGATAACACTGCACACAATCAATCCAGCTATGATTGGAAGGCATAAATTAGTGCATACTGCAGAGAGATACCATTAAAAATATGTAAGGTAGCAGTTGCATAGACCATAGCCAAATTGCTAGTCTAATACTTCCCCAATAGTCTAATGACAGCTCCAATTTTTTACACAAGAAAACTGCCCTCCATATTCCTCAGTTGTGGCCAATACTTTTGTCTACGCAACTATGTTCTATGAGACAAGGTTACTGCACCTGTGTGCTGGACCGACACACAAAAGTAACGGGCTAAAACAGGCACCCTTTCATACTAAAAAAGTTCTTCAGCATTTCCCAAGCTGTGCTTATGGCTACCACAAGTATCGGAACAACTATTCGGTGCTCGTTTGATCATTACTACAGCACCAATATTTTTAATACAAAAGCCAGACTAACTAGCATTCCCTGAGCAACAATATTAGGGCAAGTGTAAATCAAATATAAAACTCAAATTTTTTAAATTTTTTTACGGCTACTTCTAGGGACGGAATTGGGCCCCTCCTAGGGAATTCCGGTCAGTGCTGGCTCACCGCAAAGGCTGTGGCACTTGCCTTCTTGGCATTGTAGCTGATGTCATAATCCGAGTTGACAAACAAGATGTTCTCGGGCTTCAGGTCAGTGTGGGTCAGCTGCTTCTCGTGCAAGACTGCCGGCCCCCAGAAAAGAAACACACAAGGAACAGAGTTACTTCTGTGTACAAGCAACCATGGCCAAGGAAAAGCTGGGGTAGCTTTGCCAGCTCAGAGTCCACACAATGGCAGGATGTCACCTATTCGCACAAGCTCAGCAGCCACTAACTCGGCTATGGCTGCCAGCAAATACTCCCTTAGAGCCACCGCATACCCAAAGAACGTTCAAACTCCAATGCTTTAGCACCCAGAACTGACATCAAAATTACACCACCCTCTATAGGCTCCTTGCACAATACTAAAAATGTCTCCAGGCACTGTGTGTATGCGGCAATTGATTCGGGTCGAGAAAGCTAGGACTATGCCAATAAAGTTGCAAAGGCATAGTGCAATGCAAGGGCATTTAACGAAGGAACTACGGTTCATTCCATGGCACTCTGGACAACAGCAGTTCACTCAATGCAGTCATCTCTCAAGTTGTGTGCAATGCTATCGAAGCTAGAGGCATGAGAGCTCAGTAATGCATAATGCACTGTTTGCGTGAGAGCTATAGCCTGTTGTAGGTTAAGAATAGCCGGACAGGTTCATACCACCAAGCCCTCCACTCTTTCCACTTTAGTGAAGTGAACACTGAGAAGGCATGCGGGAGGAGGAAACCGTCGATCACGGCAAGCAAAAAGCTTTATGGAAGGAAAAAAATTTTCGTTGCTTGTATGTTTAGGCAGCCTTGATGCTAGTCTCTTCGCTGTAGATGAGAAATTTAGCCAGTGAAGTACAACCACTAACTGGGGTCTTCAACACGCACCATGCAGTAGCAATTACACGAGCGCGTGCCGGTATGAACTCATTAAGATTGAAACAGGCACGGAGTGGGGATTGAACCCAGGAGGTTCTGCAGTTTATGGGAGGTATTTCTCTTCACCTTCTTATGGTATATATATATAAAAAAAAGTACTGTATAAAGCCATGCACCTATGTCAGTGCCTCCCACATTGCTACATAGAGGTGGCACAGCTTGAGATAAAAACTTCAATATTTCGGGCATACGTGAGCCCTTTGTGATTAATAACTGTGAAACAATTGATAAGTGAGCCGCCCATTCACAAGGAGTGGACACTTGGAAACACTCGGCACACCTCAAGTTGCAATACAATGACTTCACTGTAATTCCTGAATATCCGTAGCATCTCCTCAATGTTGTTTCCAAGAATGTCAAGCCCAGTCTTAAAGGGGCCCTGCAATCATATTTAAGCATCTACCTTTTTTGCGGTTTCCACGTCTCTTGGGGCTCAGGCAAGCCAGCGGGCACGGAGAGTAACTAAATATCAGTGCGACATATTTTAACCGGACGACGCTGAAACCTCCTCCACCTACGAGGGCGACCTGCGTTGGCGAAAGCGCGCGATATGCGACGTCTTTGGTCCTGGGCTTACTACTGGTCAGAACCGCTAAAATCTTTTCTTTTAGTCGAGATACAAAATATAAGTGTCGCAAACCGTTTCAATTATGTATGAAAATAGTTTTGTTCAGTATTTTAGATCAGAAAAGAAACATGCAGTTTATAAAGTACGGAAACAAGAAATGACCCGTCGACATACCCACCACCAAGCGGCGGAAAAAAACGGCGCATACTAGAAAGGGCTAGTGGGATGAGGCGCCGACGAACGGCGTGCGTAGAAAGGTCCCGGATGTACGCGGCGGCGCTGCGGTCGTATACCGCTGCGGTCGTATACCGGCTCGAGGATCCGATCAATTCCGAGCGTTCCGAAGGCTTTCGGCGCGGGCTTGGTTGGCGATTTTGCCATTTGGCGGTATGGCAGCGCGAAGTGGCTCCCGTTCTGAACTGATATTTACCCCGTATTTGCTGTCGTTTGAGGCCAATGAAGTGTTATGCCAAATTAGTCTTTAATCGTGCAGCAAATGCAATGCGAACCGCCCTGACTGTCCGCTTCACACAGCCCATCCAACACATGCTTTAGTGGCGCCCTCTCGAGCGGTCGACACGGAGTGCGGCAGCCGAAGCGCTCGATGAGCTCACTACTCCTCCTCTAGTTCACGGCCACTCAAGCCAGGACCTACGACGTCACGAAGGACGTTATTTTTTGCTTGTTTTTGTAATTCTAATTTGCCTATAACTTTTAAAATAAAGCGAAATTCGAGAAAAGAAAAGTTTAAGTTACTACGTTCAGTGCGCTCAGGATCGGTGCAAATTAAAAATCAGTAAAAAAGTTGTTGCAGGGCCCCTTTAATACTAGATTATGCTTTCCAACAAGTTATAAATGCTCGCCCACCACACGTATAGCGCCAAGGCCACGACGACCTTTTCGCATCCATCCTACTGGGGTTGACTATTGCAGGTAGGGACTTCGTTCCACTAAGCCAACACTGGCACCCAGAAAATGATAGTGCTTTCTGAAGACAGCCACCCAGCAGCCCTCCATTTGTTTCCAAAACTCTATGAAACTCAAAAACACAGCCCACGAAATAAAACATAAAATAATACCACCCTATTTTGGACACTTGTGACAAACCAAATAAACTGCCAGAACTATTTAAGAAGGGTACACTTACACATGACGGAGTAGCAGAGCTGGTATCCAATGTGACGCACTTGATCGATGGGGTATGGCTGGTAGTGATTGTCCTTCTGTTCAGGTAAAACACACACCACACTTGTCACCAACATGCACCACTGAGTCAGTCATTCTTAACTTCAACCTCCATGCAGAATAAAAAAAATAAAAAGATACAATCCTCACCAAGAAGTCGAAGACGCTCAGGCCCAGCATTTCGAAGGCGAGACACATGTGGCCGTGAAAGTCAAACCAATCCAACATCTTCACACAGAGACTGCAAGAGGAAAGCACAAACTTTCAAAAAACAAACATTGGAAGTTCTCTTTATTTGTTCACGAGATAAGCAGAATACTGCAAACTGGAGCTGGGAGCATCTTCAACAATTAGCTCATTAAAACACTTAAAAAAATTAACAATGCAGAACTGATCTTTTAGGAAAGCAAGCATTTATACTGCCCACATCATTTGCACACCAAGATTTTGAAAGGACACACAGTGCCGAATGATCCACGCAGTTTCTGCACGATATACTTGGTCTAGACCAGGGCCATTGAAAAAGCTACACTTCAAGGTAACCAACATTTTAGAAAATTCAGTATTACAATCATTGCTAAAGCATTATCTGAAATCACACACACAAAAAAAGTTTTTCATCCTTTCAAACAGTTTGCAACAGAGCAAGACAGTATCGCCCGAGTGTCTAAATCCATACCTGACTCAGAAAGTCACATTTTCTAACTGTAAATACCGCTTCCAACTCTAACGACCAACTCTAATGTAACGGAAATTTGGTTATAAAGTGCAGTTCTTCGGAGGCTCTTGTCTTGACTACGCATATTAATTTCCCACTCTCGGCGGCACACGTCGAGAGAAGGGCTGCGATTGTGACGATACTCACTGTTTGCCCGTGGGGTCCCAATTGGCAAGCTTCTCGAGGACATTGATCTCCAGCTTGGCGGCTTCACGGTACTTCTCCACATTCTTTATGATCTTCAGTGCCATCGTCTGGTCACTGCACACAGAGGAAACCAGGCTGTACTTCCCCACCTATATAGCCAAAAAGTTTGTCTTTCGAGTGCCTCATCTTTCCTACAACCGCCGTTGTACAAATCAATCGTGAAATTGCACAAGCCAGTAGCAAATGCCAAAGGTGCGAGTTTGCTTACACGGGCACTTGTTTACAAACCGGAAGAGCACAAACGAGCTGGAAATTTCTTCTTACTGCCCCAACTATTTTGGAGGTATTCGAACTGGCGAAACAATGACCTTGCCTCGAAAAATTGCAGCGAAGCAGCATGAATTTCATTTAAACAACGAAGGAAAAAATATTTGCCACAAAAGCACTATACCACATTCAATGCCACAGCAGTACATCGCACAAGTGCTAGAGTCAAAACAGAGACAGCATTGCACCATGCTCTCATGCCTTTCTTTTTTCTTATTTTAATTTGTTTCCATATGATGTAGCAGACCACCGCAAAGATGAAGGCTAACATATTTGTCTCCTATCCTATCGATTCAGCTATCTGACCTCCATACACATGTCCGCGCAACTCTTTTGATCCAAGGTAGGTTCATTTCACCAAACCATTCCAAGAGCCGTGAATGCTCGGTTTAAGCTGGGGCTATTAATGCAATATCAACGGCCCGTCTGACTCATTCGCACAGCATCCAGACTTTAAACCTTGATGCAGCCAAACTATCCAAACCATCACTTATTTTCCCCCTCTCCGGTCTTTCAGTAAAAAAAAAAGAATTCTTCAAAGCAAACTTTGGCTTTGGAGCAGAATTGCGCGATGAATACCTCGGAAGAAAATGTGGGCGCATGGCCAGCCAGGGAGTCAAGTGCGGGACTGCCAAATTTTAGCCGAGCCGAAACCTTCCTTGGTCTCTCTGCGGAGGTCCCGCGGCGCGGCGTGTGGTTGAAGTTTGGAGTGTCATAACTGCACACTGCTTCCTCTATTATGCCCAAATGCCACAATTTTGTATAGTGCATGTTAAGGACATGCAAAACTCTCACAAACAAGGAATTCACGAGGAACATGACACATTGTGCCTCCCTAATGAAAAACAAGTAAAATATTTGGACCCGAAGAAGGAAAAGTTTGTTACAACATGCATCCTCCGATTAATTATTAGTTGCCGACCCTTTCAACCAACCATTATGAGGAGAAGCCGATTTGGGAAAAGACAAATATTATACAACTACATAACCTGCAGGATACCTCCCCACTTACACTTCAAATATAAATTAAAGAGCAGAGATATAAATTATTTCAAAGAGGCACTACAGGAGCACACAGGGCAGCACTCATCTCACAAAATTGAAAAAGGGAAAAGAGAATAAAATAATAAAATTTCGTCAACAGCGGAAGGGTAAACCAGGAGGGCGCGTAAACAAAACACCGGGACTCGTGAGACACCCAGAGGAGCCAAGGAGTCAGGTGCCTTGCGAGCGCAAACACCCAGACTGCGCACACGTCACCTCCTCCCCCAAACGGCCAGAAAGACACCCGGAGGGAAAGAGGAGGGGGGGAATGCGCCGTTTTTAGAAGTCCCCAAGGCCCACCGGAATGCCTCTCATCCTTTCACCCTCTCGCCCCAAACGTGTCAGCGCAACCCTTAAACTTGAAAAGCAAACTCCGAGGAAAAGAAACCCAACGAAACTGCGCGCAAACGAGAAAAGGGAAGAGGGGCCAACACAGCAACTCCGCTCGGTTCGGAACACAAGGCGTCCTCCTTCACCTTTTATTCTATCACATGACCGACCCCCTCCCCGCATTTAAATTTAAATTGCGCGACCTTTCGGCGGAAGCCGAAAGTGCGTCACTTCACGGGCTCCGTCAGAGGCCCTCGCGGACTACGACGGAGTTCGAAAAGCGAGACCCACTCCCCTCTCGACCTGGCAACCCAGAAACCTGAACGCGTAGACGGGTACGCTCAAAATTAGACGATGAGCGCAGGCGGCAACTACGAGAGAGGGAGAAGCGGAAAAAAAAGAAAAGAGAAAGAGGCGGGTAGTGGCAAAATGATGACACCGAGCGACAGCCGGCACCTTTGCGACACCGGTTGCGCGAAGAAAAGTGTTTCCACAGTGCAGTTAAAGATGACTCCAGCTCTGATCCTGCGTAAGCTTGACACAGAGGGATGGATTTCAGCCGCAATGGCGAAGTCACGGTTCGAGCATTTGTAGCTCCCCGTGCCCAATCGGGATCCACCAGAGATTAGAGTTTTGTAATCTTTTGCCTAAACTTTGAGAACTCCCGGAAGTCTGCCAATATACCTGCTTATTAAATGTCCGGAAGCACTATACTGCTTTACGTAATTAGAACAGGGTTAGAGAAACCTACGGACCCTATTCAGTTTTATGCCAACCATTAAAAATTAAGTGACCTTCCTCAGAAATGATGGCAGATCTGCAGCTTATAATTTTAACAAGTAGCACCATGATCCGCGATAAATGGCTGACATACTGGAGTTCCTCACTGTTTGCCTCTTTTCGTTCAGAATGCTTAATTAAGGCGTCGTAAGAACTCCGAAAAGCAACAAACACACCGCCACCTGCGAGTCTTGCAATCGGAGATGGCCCACAAATTTCCCAGAGACGATGCAAAACATTAGAGACCATGTACACGAGGGCGGGAGAGCACTGTCCTTCTCAGTCCTGTCTTCCGATCACATCAGACAGGGGGTTCCAGCGAATCAACACGTCAAACATAAGGGGAGAGGAGGGGTAGAAAACACGCAACCCGCCGACGTGACTGGAACGTGCAACTCCATTTGAAGGGAAGCATGCGCAGAACCACTCACGTGTGCATGTCGGTCACCTTGACCACCTTCCCAAAGGTCCCCTCTCCCAGGGTGGTGACAATCTTGTCTGCAAAAGACACGGGCCCCCGGGGGGGAACACGTGAGCCACTGAAGTCCGGCGGAACCACCATACAACTTTTTGCCCACGTCCAGCCAAAAAAATAAAAGATAAAAGGGTTCCCGCCCCACAGTCACTGTCCCCACCATAACCACCCTCTCTCTTGTCGAGGGACGAATTGGTTCTCCCGTAACCGGCAAAAAGGGAAGATAGGTACGTGGACACACATTAAACTATGGATGCTAACACGGGCTGTCCACGTTGGCAGCCAGTAAACAGTTTCCCACCAACTATTTGAACCCCCCTTGACTCCCCGTACCAGTGTGCACGGCGTGCACGGGCCCGCGACTAGCAAAAAAAACGGCTTGCGGCGGCTGCGCCTCTGGCTACCCCTAACGCAACGGGGCCCGGGGTTGCTTGCCCTCTCGCGGAAGAACAGTCGTCCGAGAAGGAAGAAGAGCCACGAGAGAAAGGGAGGACCAGTACATCTGTCCTGGAGCACGTCTCCTGGCCGGTACACCAGGTGTCCCTCTTCGTCATCCTCGACGCTTGGTGGCCTCCGCACTGGAGACTGCTCCGCCCCGCGGCCCGGCACAGCACAGCATCGTCCCAGCACAGCACAGCCAACAAATGCACCGGCAGGGGGGACGACGAGGGACGGTCCATCCGACGACGGGGACAGCGCAAAGACAGCCACCCGCAGATACCACGGTCGACGGCGGCGTCGGGTCGGTCAGGAATGGGGGCGCAAGATGGTCGCGCAAACCGCATGAAGGAGAACAACAACAGAGAAGGAGGAGGCACCAGAGGGCCGTGCGTCAGACCAGCGTCACACAAGACCCCCTCTCCGCCATCCTGCCCCCATAAAACCCCCACCGGACACGGCGGCAAGCAGTGGCCCCCTTAGAGGCAAGTCAGTGCCACGACGGCCCTCCACCCAAAACCCCAGGCTCCGCACAAACCATGGCTGGCCTTCCGATTACCGGCCCGTCAATCGTGCTCACAGACCCTCTGCAAGAGCTGTGACACACAACTGCTGCTACTCGTTCCCACCGGTTGACAGCATCTGTTACAACTTATAACTTTGTACAACCATATGCGTGCAATATTTAGAGTATGTGCGCATGGGGCTCTACAAAATAAACAACTAAGCAGCACAGTTTTGGCGGCTCGATGCAAACTATGTCAGTCTTGCTTAACAGTTACCACCACCGCAATGCTAGGGGACATGCAGGGGTCCGGGGGCAAGAGAGAGAAAGCCAGACCGGAAGGGCCCAGCCATGGTTTGCGGCAGGTCAAGCCCTGCCCGGAGAGCATGCAGCCACATTACATTCACGAGCTCCTCTTCGGCGGAGGTCCGGCCACGGAAGCGGCGCCTGACGAAGGCCAGCCTACCAAACAGTCCGGGGCACCAAAGTCCGTCCCCCCCTGTCCGGGCCCTGCCCTCGCTCCCGGCGGGACCCCTCGAGGGAGGAAGGGTGCCAGCCGTTCCCCCTCCTCCCCAAAAATAGGGCCCCAACCCCCACAGCCTATCCCTTGGGTGACCACTCGTTCCCCGACCGGTCAGCGGACGCGCCCTGGCGCTCTTTGGGGGGCGCGACGAACGGGGGCCGCAGTCCGGACGGCCACTGGTCCCGCTCACCTGAGAGCCCGACGACATGCCGCTGGCCACACTCTCCTTCCCAGGGGAGCCGGAGGAGCAAGCCAGGGAAGCGCGCCCAGCATCCGGACGGCCCGCGCAGCGGCCCACCATTGCCAACGGGACTGACTCCCCCACCGAGCGAGACGCAAAAAGCGGGCTCCGCGAGCCTGCCTCTGGCTCCCCCCCCCTACCTCCCCCTGGGTCCCGGGCTAGAGTGGCAACCCCGTTCTCCCGAAATAGACCCCCCCCCCCCCCCCTTCTTTTTACCGCGGAGACCACGCGCGCGCGGGCGCGTGAGCGAGCCAACTTTTTTCCGACGACGTGGGAGACCCCGAGAAAGAGGGGGAGCCCTGCGAGCTCGGCTTACCCGTGAGTGGTGTCCTCGGTCTCCGCGGCGTCGCGTGCTCCGGCTGGATCGGCGCCGCCGGTGTCCCTGCTGGTCGTCGTCCGACGAGTGGTCCCGGTGGTGGTTGTGGCGCCGGTGGCGGCGCCGGCTCGCCGTCGACGAGGAACACGGCGACGCCGGGCTCGCGTCGCGGTGGCCGCCGCCGCCGCCTCCCGCGCCGCCGTACCGCTCGCTGCGCAACCGGAGAAAAAAACACGCCGTCGCTAGGTCCGTCTACGCTCGCCCGACGACCGACCCCCGTCCACTTCCCGGGGCCGAAAGCTGCGCCCGCGAGCCCCCGATGGGTGCTCGCCTAACATCTCGCCGCTGTCAAGGAGGAAGACGACGACGAACGGGAACTAGCGAGGCTGCGAAAGCCCCCTCCGGCCGGCGGGGGGGGTAGTACCGACTCCCCTACCTAACGGAGCAGCAAAGCACCAGGCCCATCGCCATGACTCCCGGACCCAGGCGCGGCGAAGACTCGACGCTCGTACGACTCGGGAGACAAGCACACGGACCGCGCGAGTTGCTACAAAGGGAACCAAAACCCGACAAAGGAGCCTAGGGAGAACGGGGAGAGATCGCCGCCGGTCGGGATGATCCGTCTCGACGAGTTCCTCCTCCGACGGCAGGGAAACAACAGCCGCGGTGTTCCGGCTCCCCCACTATCCTACCCGAGCGCGTTGCCACCGGCGACGCGGAGATCGATAAACACGGAGGGGGGGACCGCCTCCCCTTCGTTTGTTCCGTGCTGCTGTAATTGCGTGCCCCTCTCCCCCCCCACTAGAGCGTTTCTTCCCCTCCGCGGTACTAGAGAGCCGCGGTCGATGCTTCGGTCGACGACGAAGCGGGCCCTGACGCTGTTCTCCCTCTGGTATCGGAGACTCCACCTCGCCAAAGGTAGGGCAGTGGGGAAGTCGACGCGCGGCGCCATGTGGTTGTCACAGAAACCGACGGGGGGGCGCCCGATCGATCAAGGCCGAATCACCGGAGCCGGGGCAAAGTCACAACACGACGGGAAGGGGCTTCCTAGTCGCGGCAACGGTAAAACACATCGAAAGAAAGAAGAAAAAAAATCCGATCTCCGAACGTTTGATTTGTTTTTCCGCGTGTACGAGCTCCAAAGGAAACGCTCACGATTAAAAATTGCGAGAAAAACAACAACGATATTTACGTTTAAATTACGACAAACCGATTTTACGCTCTCAGCTAACCAATAATCAGATTAAACCCTGAACCTTCATTCATAAGAAAGAGAACCGATTTCTCCTTAAACGCCCAACTTTGCTGTGAGAAAAAAAAAAAAGTAAGAAACAGGAAGTTTTGTTTTATCGACGCCTAGTTTCTACCAAAGGGATCAACCACGCGCATACGACGTCAGCATACGACGTCAGCCTAGGAAGGTGGGGGGGGGGGGGGGGCTCGTTTTATCCTGGTTAAAAATTACAAAAGAGCCCCCTCTCCTATGAAACAACCTCCACCACTAAGTGGTATACACTACGTTCGACCAGTTCTGCCTACATACACACACGAGGTGAACCTCTTGCACCACACAATTTGCAGTGGTACCGCTGCAAACGTACTAGCTTAGACTCCCGTGTCGAGTACAACCAAACGACAACCCCCCATTATCATTCCGAGCTGGTTGTTTATTGGTGGGCTTAATATCTAATGACAAAAGCCCTTCATTTCCTTTCATCAATTCCAAAGGCTCATTGCAGCAGCTGCTTTTAAAACCAACGCTGGTTGATGAAGGAAGCAGAATGAACATCTGTGGATGTATATTTTATGCATGGAATCAAAGGTAAATCAAAATGGTACTCCACTCAAGTGACATTCAGAAATAATGACTTAAGTACTAAATTGCATGTTTTAATTAAGCTATGAAAGTTGGGATAAAACGTAAAATTCTTAAAATATGGACATCAATTTGTAAAGAATAAATATGTAGTTCTTTAAAAATATAGAGGTGTGCTTGTAAGGGTTTTTGTCTACTGCTAAAGCGAATTCAGTTTTATTATTTTAAACTTCACTGGTTGTGGTTCCAAACAGTTGGAGACTAATAAAAAAAATTGATAAAGAAATGAAAGATTATACTTAAAATTTAAACTTGTATTGCTGCCCATTTATGCCCAATTAACATTTAAAAATTATATCGCTATATGCATGCAACTCGTTAGGGAAAACATCAGTATTCGTATGTCCTCACAAATAGATGCAGTAAAAAGAATACTCCGAGGAGTTGTTACAATATGAATTGATTAACTGTGTTAATTTTCCAAGTACCTAAAGCAAATATGAGTCTATGAGAACCATCCACTCGGGAGGAGTGCTTTTCTCCAAAGCATCTGGTTGCGTTGTGGCGTAGTAAGATAAGCAAAACTGCGGCGTCAACCCCACAAGAATGTCGCTTCTCAGCAGTGCACCAGCGCGTGGCAGGAAGCATGCTCCACAAAGCCAACTAACCGGCCCACATACAGTGTGCAACAAATTTTGTGAAACTTGCACCTACTGTCGCTGTTTGATACAGCAGTTGAATCATATTGTGTAGTGGATTCTGAGCTATTAGTATTAATGTTAAGAGTAGGAATTAGGTTTTTTTTACGTGGCAGCGGCATCAAATCCTTGCATTCTGCTCAAGTGTATAATTAAATACCTAGTGTGCACCCATGTCACAATGAGCACTCCCCCCTGCTTTTTTGAAACATTTGAAATAAAAGCAAAGGACACATCAAGTGTCGACCCCACAAATCCCCTGATTCAATTTCCTGAACTGGTTCTCCGTATCAGCTGCTCCTCCGAGCACTCCGGTGCAAACCAGTGAAGCGTTGTGTGTGCATGCCAGTGCAAAGTGGTACAGCACTGCTGCTTTAAAAAAAATTGGGGAAAATTTCCCTATGCTACTCCTATAACAAATCATTGAATCGAACGAGGCTACATGCACCTTTCTGCTTTTCCGCTCTCAAGCCTAATGAGCATTCACTATTTTTTTCCGCCCATCCCATTTTCTTAATTTTATATTGTAACATGTAGGAGGGTGGTTGCGCGGTGTTTTACGGTAGCAGGGAGCAGCAGGGACGAATACCTTGGCACAGTTTGGTGCCAATATTGCGGTGATTGCACCACATACATTGCAATAAATGAAACAATGAGCAAACCCCCTAAAAGCCAGTCTATTATCCTACCTATCCACCAGACGGATGGGGATACATCTTCCTTCACCAACACAAAAACACAGCAGACAAGACACATTTTGCAGTACAACTAGGGATACTTGCAAGTGTGAGCTATATTGGGATAAATCCAATTTGTCTCCAGACAACAACAAAAATTATGGCCAGCCAAGTCTCGTTTCTATACTCCGTTTTACCTTATGACCGACCGCAGCAGATGCAACTAAGGCTGTTGATTACGGGCTTTATGGCGCAAAGCTACTATGGCCATACTGTGCCAAGATGCAACGAAGGCATAGTCAACCCAAGGACGTGACAGTGTCACGTGACCTTGAAAAGGGGGCGCAGTGACGGGACATTCACAGAACTGGATTGGCTGAGATAGTTTGTAGCATCTGCTGCCATCGGAAGCAGGGTGAAATGGAATATTGAACTATTTTGATGGCGAAAAAATACCAACCGTTAAAGAAAATTATTTTTTTAATTGGTACTCTCCTAACCTTGTACTATCAGCAGGATTCATAGCATTTTCTTTATGCAATAAAACTTATCGGACTGGGAAAGTTTGCGATCGTAGGCATTCATCTCCAGCTGACCGACCAAGGCATGCCAAACCAATTCCACCGTGCAAGATGAACACTGCCAATGGCCTGTTCTCTCCACTAGACAGAAAACAAGGTTCAAAGTCAAATGAAATTTAAACCCACTAACCCCCCCTACACCCCAAATCTTGCCTAGCAGGGCACGTTGCTGCTCAAAGAACTCCATTAGATTACGATGTCGGTTACAGGCTAACAACGTTCAGCAGCACACCATCTGTAGCACTTAGCCACAGATGGTGTGCTGCTGCAACAGCTAACAAACAAAACAAAAAAATTAATACACCCCAAAAAAAAAAGGATGGAGTGAAAGAGGGGGGGGGGGGGGGGGGGGGGGGACGTATTTCAAAGAACTCCATTAGATTACGATGTCGGTTACAGCCTAACAACGTTCAGCAACACTTCCTTCTTAGAAACACATACAAAAATACAGGATGTTTTACAGCATCCTGTGACCCCGCAGTACGTTGCCTCCAGGATGTTTACATGCGCGGGGAAACACAGCACGCCTCTTGTACGAGCTTTCTCCGCTGACGAGAGCGCTTTGATACGGCCCTTCTAGACACGGCGTGCACCCAACCCCTCTCCCACCTCTCCACCGAACCAACCGAGGAAACAGATGCACGTAACTTCGCCGCCGAAAAGCATGACAATATGAGGTCACCGAGGTTGGCTCCATAACGATCCACGGTTGTAAACCACACGCAAACACTAGTGACGAGAAAACCACTCACGTTTTGGAAGGCCTTCGACGCTTGTGACGATAGCTGCTCGTCGAACTCCTCGAATCGAGGGACTCCGAGCGCGAGTGGTGACGTTTACGTGACCGAGGCATCGCTACGGACGGCGGAGCCACCAAAATCCGCAACTTGATGCCACCTACAAGAAAAAGAAAAACATAAAAATGCGCAATAAACTCCCAGATTTATCTTAGGCCTAACCGCCTACCCCCCAAAAATACCAACGCTGCCGCCCTAAATGCGTTAGCATACGAAAAACTCGACGAAACAAAATGTCAACTTTACATGGGCACCCATTAATACGACCAAATGAAAACCCACAAATCTCAAAAGATCTTTTAAGTCGCACGAAATTTAAAGAACCAGCATTGAGATAAGCGACCCCTTGGAAGCCGCCATGGGTTCAAAGCACAAGGAAACTAATATCTATCGAAGTTGGTCACGTTAACATATTGACGGGTGTCAGTGCTAAACTCCGATCGGATATTACTCGGGTATGGCTCTCCGTATTTCCGATCAAGATACGCAAGAAACGTTACCAGTGGCGCAAAACAGGTGGTTAGAGCCAGCTAGGCCTAGCTACGCAGCAAACATTGGCGCGTACCAGTCTGGTGAACGCCGCGACCGAAAACGCTCCGAATGTGGTCATACATATGCACGCTAAATGTTCATACCTAACCGGCGTAAGTAACGAAATAGAAACAAACTATCTTGAAAAGGTCCCATACACGTTTACAAGGTGTGATTGCGCAATACCTCGGCGTCCGCAAGTCAAGCGAAACGATCGTCGAACACACTTACTTGTGGGTCCCTCGGAAAGAAATATATTTTTTCGTAGGGCCGCGAGACTGTTGCGAACTCAAAGAACACACTATAAACGCTTACTTGGCGTCGAATTAACTGTTTTATGTTTAAAAAGGAAGCCTGCTCAAAATGGCGTAGAACAAACGCACGAAACACGAAAGCTGAACAAGAACTCGAGTCCGCAGCGAATGCACGTTTACAATTAAATATAATCTCAAATAAAACTCATAAAAAATAGATTTTAATAAAAAAACACTAAAACTATTTAGTTTCAAGTTATTACTTGTCGTTTTTGTAATTATGTTGTATTTAAGCTCCGCAGCCATTTTGCGGTAGACTTCCGCCACTTCCGCTTTCAAGCAGCCGATGTGGCCGCATGGCCGAACTGTTTGTAGACTGAAACAATGTCCACTATAAGTCCTGTCCAAATAGCAGTACGCCGAGCAGCCAAAAATCTTCAACTGAGACCTTTCAAACGAATTACCGTTAAGTTCGATCCTTTTCACAAGAACGTCACCCCGATCAGGTTGGGGAAGGTTCCTTTACCACCCTCGAAAGCAGAGTTGAACTTTCCCTCTTAGCGTCTGTCCGTGGGAAGGCTTGTTTCACAGCTGCGAAGGCGGAGTTCGGCTTTCGCAATGCTTAAGATTTCTTTGTTCTCTCTTCTTGTGTTCCAGAGATTTCCTTCACCAGGTTAGTGCGCTGCGGGTGCGTCAAACGAACCCCGACTGTGTGCTGAAGACCGACGTTGTTTGTGACCGCTCCGACCCATCCATCGAGCTCACGTTGCGTAAGAACACTTTTTTTTTTTTTTATTTGTTGCATTATTTGAAATTGGTCAATTGCTTACATTTGGACGGTGACCGCATCCAGTGGTGCAGATATACAAACATGACGTGGCGATGTCCTGCGCTGACCGCAAACCATGCGCTCCAGTGATAAAACATTGGTGGAAATTATCGAGGGAAAATTAAATGATGGTCAACTAACTAGCACAGCTGGAAACAGGCGGGACAGAGGAAAATTGGCGACTCCCTCGCCGGGGGGAAGAGGCAGGGGGGGGGGGGGGGTGATGTTTTTAGTTTTTTTATGCCCGATCCCCCAAAGGTCAACCTGGTGATATCCCACACTGCCTGGTGATAGTTAGGGGGAGAAAAATTGGTCTTAAAAGGGCAGGAGGAATCACGTTTTTGTCGTTCTAGACTTAGGCTAGGTGGCGCAAACTACCGCCCGTCACAAAGGGTATAGCCATTAACATCCATCCATCCAGCTAGTGCTACGAGGGTCTGACGAGACATCTTGTACCGAAGTGCCATTTTTGCTAAGAATGGACCTCTTGGCGAATATGTTCTGCCACCTAGACACGCGACTTGGTTCGAGACTAAGTGGCTAGAAAACAACGCTCGCCCAAGGCCTCTCCCACCCGTTCCCCTCCCAAAACGTCGGCTACATTCTGTTCACCCATTGAGGCGCTGTGACCTAGATACGGCTCCCCCAAACTCACCTTTGTCCCCATCGTGTTTAATCTTCTGCCCTGAAGTCGAGACAAAGAAACCATCTTCGCTCTCTGCTGGGCGCCAGAAGGAAGAGAGTGGGGGTACTGGAACCATTTACTCTCGAACCAATGTTTGTACAAAAGGTCCATTGCGCCAAACCTGGGCCGAGATTGGCAAAGCAATGAAGTAAAAGAGAAGTTTATTATTGGTCGTATAGTTTCTTTTATCTTAGGTCAGTGTACAGTCGAAGGCTTGAACACATACTGAAAGCACAAATCACGGGAGATTCGCAGCACTTGATTCGTTTAGACGATAAAAAAAAACACGCAGTGCAAAGGTGGACCAATGCTATGATGTTGCGCTTTGATGCTGGTTGGTTTCCATTGACCCGTAGCAGCGGCTGCGCTTTAAATTAAGGTGAAACGAAGTACTGAGATTGCTTGTGAACCGCTTGATAGGCTGACGGATTGATCGCCGACATAGTCTCAATTTCCACTCTATGTCGGTGATGTGAAGCTAAACAATGCGTGAAAACATTGCCAAATTGTAGGAGAGCGTCTACTGTGATAAGACAGAAGCAGGGTCTTGTACCTCTTACGAAATATCTTAATTATCATGTATACCGCATGCCTCCATGCCGCCTCACCAGCTCGCGTGTCAAGCTTCACCGCCTTGCGCCAGAGCGCTAGGTGCAGCGGCTGGTATATACTTAGCACGAGGGGTTAGTCAAAATCAATGACCGCTGCAAGCCAATGTTCTGCCCGCTACAGAAACTTCCGCAAAAGGTTAAATGCCGCTTCCATCACTGCATGCTCTCGACTGCCAGCTCAAATCTCATTTATACGATGCTTCTTTCTCTGCCTGTCAGGCTAGGTAACTTCACATCGCATATCAAACAAGTAGTCACCTCGCTGAATTACGTAATTGGATTCAGCCTCGATATAGAAATGGCTCAGAATTGCTACTATTCACAGCTATGCTAACACCGGTGTGGGGAAGTTCCAGTGTAAGGAGCTTTTTCCCCTCATGATTCTAACTTGGAAGGAACTTGATACAGTAAAATTAGAAACATATGTTAAAGTTTGCAGCAGTCATGGCAAATTCTGTCATGTTTCCGAACTTGCGTGTTTCGACCGCCAGCTGCTGCGAGCACACTGGCGGGTAAGCCTGCTTCTTCAGCTTTTTGCTTTAGCCACTAGATATGCCAGTTTTGCAGAAGCTGTCCATATACGTAACTTATTGCCAAGTTTCTCAAAGGAAGTCGTGTCCTGTGTGGACTTGCAATGCCTTTTCCTAGAAGTAATGTCACTTCAGCCATAGGATGGATGAATTCTAGTGGCTGTATATAGCCCTTATAACGAGCGGTAGCTTGCGCCACCCAGCCTAGAAACCAAAAATATTTCTCCCCTCGCACTTATAAACCAGTTTGCTTCCCCTCTGCATTTTCGTAACTCATCAGGCAGTGTGGGATATTGCCATGTCGTACTCATAATTGTAGTTGCCCCCCCCCCCCCCCCCCCCCCCCCCGAAATTTTCTATTTTGCTGGGACCTCCTCTCCCCCCTCCCCCTCAAACGGCATTTAGTCATGGGCGGGCTCCCCCCCGAAACAAAATCCTGGCTAGGTGCCCGAGTAGAGAGTTTTTTTCTCATTATTATGACGGCCAAATACAAAACTGCTTTTGTTTCGTAGTTTGTTTTCTTTTCAGTAGTTGTTGCACTTAGGCAGTAGCTGTCTCTCCAAGTTTTCACCAGTTATCTTTACCCGTTTCCTTGAGAATACATCTCCGGCAACACTGAAGAGTAGTTCTATACTGACGGGCTTGAAAGTTTTGTGCTTCAGGAAGAGCTAATGAATCTGTGATTCCCCTCTTTTGTTCTCTGCTTCAGAAGTTTGAAGCTGGTAATGGGTTCTGTGCCTTCCCGTCTTTGTCAACCTCCGGGTTTACATTCAATCAAAACAAGATTCTAGAAGGGTCAACCAACTAACTTTATTGTGCCCGCTGGGTTGTAGAAATCGACCGACGTGTGCAGCGATAAACGTTGCTATACTCTCCTACTTTTTAGTTGTTTTTCGCGTTGCCCATCTGCCTTTGTCGCAAGGGACACATATTTAGGTTAGAATTAAAACCAGGCTGTTTAAATGGTGTTGTACATGTTACTGCTTAAAAGTAACGACATACCAATATAGTCGGGTAATGGCGTGCTGATACCCTGGAGCGTAGCTTATTTTAGTGACCCTACCTTATTTGTATTCCAGTGGACGGTCACCGGGTGATCATCCGCACCGACTACCTGACCAACCTCGAGGTGCTGGAGACCATGAACAAGGTTGCCACCACCCACGACGTCGTCAAGGAGTGAACGCACCTCCCGAGATACATGGCGAAGTCGGAAAAGCTCACGCCGCAGGCGGAGCTCTTCTTCAAGGTGTACGGACAGATACCGGCATTCAAAGACATCTTCGACGAAGAGACCTTCTACATCTTCGCTGTCTGTTTCGTGCTTGGCACATGTGTAGTGGCATTTATACTCTCCCGCTTCATCGTGTTGAGGCCGGTCGAGTAGCAGAGTAGCCTGCAACCTTGCTGCAGAGTTAGCGTAGTCGTTCATGGGGGGGGGGGGGGGGATGGAAATTGCATTTGGACAGGTTTTGAAGGCAAGACATCCAGAGTGCGATAGCTATGTCGAATAAAAGGTGCAACAACCTGCTTGGACAGGATTGTTTAATGGTCTTGTGATGGACATTAACACTGACCTGTCATGTCTGGGTTTGTACATACAACTTCGAGGGCATTACATAGTTAAATTTATTTGGTTTAGGTCGCATACCTGCCAACCTGTGGACTTTCAAATTCGTAAAAGTTCCGCAGCCGCGGCGGCGGCGGCGGGGGGGGGGGGGGGTGACGCGAAGCGATGTGCAGCTTAATGTCAGCCTGGCCAGCGTGCGAAACGCTTACATCACACGCGCACGTGCTACAGAATCCAAACTTCTCTCGCTTTTTGGGCGGCACGAAGCACGGAAATGTCGACGTGTAGGACTTAAGGAACACCTGAAAGTACCTCTTTTGAGGTCTGGAATTCGGCATTGCGCCGCGAAGCCACAGTGACCAGGAGAATGCTACAGTTACACGTGCAACAAACACAGACGCCGTACTTCTCGCCTCGAAACTGGCCGAAGCAACGAGGCCCAACAACGTCTGAGCACGCCGAACGAACGTGCACCCGTGCACCGCCGAACACACAAACAAAGGCTTTGAGCATTGGATTGGTTCTCGATCCGTGGCCACCGGATAGTAAAAACCACGACGCTGCTGTGGATGGTACCTATCGTCCTCTGTGGCGGTGCAAGATACCGCCAACAACGAAATTACAAAAACGACAAAAAAAAAAAAAAAGGTTTTTCGTAAGATTTGAAGCAAGATTCGTAAAATCGTAAAATTACTCCCAATTCGTACATTTTACGAAAAATTCGGAAGAGTTGGCAGGTATGAGGTCGCTGTAGCTAGGAAATTGTGATCCTTTATCATTATTGGGCATATTTTTAAAGATGGCGAATTTATTTACCAATTCATTCAATCACCGAAAACAATGCAGAAGAGTGTTACTGTAACTTAAAGTAGTTTAATTAGGAACTTTTTATTAGTGTAAACTGAGCCACACTAGAATAACAGCAACTTTTTTTTTTTACTAGTTATAAAGCTGCATTTGTTTTAATGCGAGAGCATTAACTGGTCCCAAACAGCGCACAGACGTCATCAGCTTTGAAGCTGCACCTAATGACACCTTCTCCTTTCCCGGTGGAGCGAAGCCCGTCGTCTGTAGCAGAAGTCTGATGGATAGGCTCCCGTTGGCTCTGGCACAGCACAACTCCAAGGGACGCCACCAGACGTCTCCATGGCGGCGCAGCGCACGCAGTGGCTCGACCGCCAGTAAGAGGTGCGGCGGTGTGGGCCTGGCCGCACAGCCCACTCGGGCAAACTCTGGAGAGGCTGCATGGCCGAGGTCAGCGCGGCGCGGCCTCTTCACGAGCGCACGCGCTCGTGAAGAACGACATTCATGCTTTCGCATTTACAACTCATAAGATGTGCTTAGGTGTCCTCTGACTTTTTTTATGCGAAGGCATTAACTGTCTCGTGGAGCGAGCCGACGTCACCGCTTTAATCCCATTGGCTAGCGCGCGTCCACAGCCAACGGCACCTTTTACACCGCTGTGAACCCATTGGCTGGCGTGCGTCGACCAGGCTGCGTATCCGTCAGTGCTAGAGTTCCTGTATGGGTCCCTTTCTCCCGTAGGGAGCCTATACAGGAACTCTAGACAACACCAGTCAGCGCGCCAGCAGGCATAGAGCAAGATTGACGTATACATGCTTTTGCATTCACAACTCACAAGTGCTTAGGTGTATCTCAATCTTTTTATTTTGTATTCCGATTTGCTTGCGTAATTGATGAAGGCGGAAGGAATGCTCAACGCTCAGACTTGCTACAAATGCTTGTGTTTAGCCAGATATAAATCTTTCTTGCTTGAGGCATCTTTAATTTAAAATTAAAACAAATACACATAGAAAGCATTGAATGATAGACACAGTTAATAAAAATATATTTTTGTGATTACTTTTGCGCAAAAGGTTAGATTTAAATCATCGTAGCAAAACTGGTCCGATTTAAGCCTAATTTGAATAACGATTCATATCTTGATATTTGTTCTCCACTTTGGCTTAAATGAGAAAATGCATGCTTAGGGGCAGGGATGGCTGAGGAGGAGAGGGCACCCTTGAAGGTACTCGGGCAAACCTCTAGATTCCTAGAAACCCAGCTCGAGAACCCACGCCTTAAGAGGGAGGCACTCACCTGATCGAATGAAGTTTTAGCGAACGCCCACGTCTCACCGAATGACACTTGAGCGAATAGTCGGACGCCGCGAAGCAGCGTTTTCATGTGGGCCAAGTGGGTTCGCATTTTTGTAATGAGCTGCCGCAGACTGTCGCCGCGAAGCGGCGTAAAGCGCAGCGCGACGGATGGGTTAACGCGCGCCCCCGTTATTCGCTAAAACGTCCATTCGCTCAAATGTCGCTGTTCGCTAAAATGTCATTCACTCTTGTGATATGGACCCGCCTTTAGAGGTATTACACAGCACTCTTGAAATTGTCCTGGTTACACGACATCGTAGTAGAAAGAATTTTTTTACTTCAAAATAAATGGTAGCATCAGATGGCTGTGTACAAATCTATATTAAAAAAAAACACCACACAGGGGCATGGTAGCTTTCCTCGAAACCCAGCGATCTAAGGGTTAAAGACCAACCTACAAGAAAAGACTCGTCGTTTCCCAGTTTCTCCCTGCTTGCCGGGCACTGGGTAAGAAGGAAGTAGAAAGACTATGAGGTGGAAAAACTATACCTACGCAAAAAACTTTTTTGGAGGTCAACCGTTGAAGACCAAACAAAGAAGATCAAATGGCACAAAGTAACCTTTTGGTCTATACTGACAAGTTATTACGGCGGAGCTGTTAAGGTCTAGTTCCCCAGTTTCATGTCCATCACCAAATAAATGTTGACACAGAACTTGGGACAGCTACCGCCATCTATGAGCGACGGCGGCAACCGGCTTGCCAGTTGTCTGGTTGCCGCCGTCGCTCATAAATAGCGGCAACCTTTCCACTCTGGTTTTCACCAGAGTGGAAAACCTGAATTTCCCTAGGCATTGGCCATAAGTGCGTCCTCGAGGACATTCTAGAAGTAGTCCTTGAGGTTGACCTCGAGGTCATCCTAGGCATCGTCCTTGTGGTCGTCCTAAACGTCGTCCTCTAGGTGTCGTCTTTGAGGTTGTCCCACCATGATACAGCTTCGTTGGTCTTCTTTCTTCACCAGAGTGGAAAGGCTAAAAGTTTTTTCACCCTTTTTATTACCTACTCACTTGAAATCGGAGAAACAAATTTATGCGCTATCTGCTCTTCCCTTTGTATGTTGTACGACCCCCTGGTGAAGAATTATGTTGAAACAGTTAACCGACTTTTAACCCGATTGAAACGGACAGGAGTGGGGATTGATAATGGGAGTCCTGGGTTCAACCCTTGGCCCTGCCCGTTTTGATACGGAAGAGCACTGTGCCGGGGTGCGGTCGTGCATCTCTACTGTACGGCGCACGTTACCCAATGCAGTACCACAGCAGTGGTACAGCATTGGCTGAATTTCTCATTAATGGCAGAGACACCAGACGCCCATTGGGGAATTTCCCGCTGTCTAAAGGAACGCGCAACACAATTACCTCTTGCAACGTTTCGAACACAGGATATCTGCATACAGCTCGCAGCTTCAGCTCCCAGTTCAAAAAAAAAGTTAACAAAAGTAAAATAAAAAGAATTCCAAGGACAGCTAAGCACAATGCGGAAGCATGAATGTCGTTCTTCCGCTCCCTTAGTTCGTCTGCGGCGTACTGGCGTGGACGGCCACGTTTCGCTAATGCCGAGGTAGCAGCCAACGGCCTATCACGCGCTCTCGTGAAGTGGCTGTGCCACGCCGAGCACGGCCGTGCAGCCACTCCAGAGTATGCCTGTGCGGGCTCCGCTGGCTCAGCGGCCAGCCACTGCGCCACCATGGAGAGGGCTTCTCTGGTGGAGTTTTTTGGACTTGCGCCGCGCGAGAGCCAGTAGGAGGCTCGTTCCTTGAAACTATGAAGTGCGCCAGCCAATGGGAGCCTATCCATCAGATCGCTGCTATAGACGAAAGGCTTCGCCACATTGGGACAGGGGAGTTTAGGTGCCGTTTGGCATGGCTTCAAAAGTCGATAACCCCGGTTCGCTTTATGGGACGGTTAATGCTTGCGCATTAGAAGTACAGCCCATTCTTGAGCGTTGGGGCCTTTAAAGGACCGACAAGTTAACTTCACACGAGGCCTCTAAAAATGCTCTTTCTGGCTTCTTTGAAGGCCCGCTGCAAAAACCCCAATCTTTTTTTACAGCGGAGCTGTTAAGGGCTAGGTTCCCCAGGATCGTGTCCGTGTATGTCGACACAAACCTACCTGGACAGCTACCGCCATCTATAAGCGACGGCAGAAAGCACACAACCAGTATGGTTTCCGCCGTCGCTCGTAGATGGCGGCAACCTTTCCAGCTATAATAGAAGAATGGATAGTTGGGCGCGTTGGTGGGAATTCATCGTAGGAAACAGCGCGAAAAACAGACGATGATGAAGAAGAAGCACACAGTGCATCGGGTACAGCTCCGCTGGATTTTTAACACAAGTTTCAGACAAACATTTTTTCAGAAAATGGGGCACTTAAAAGCTACATTTAGCATAAAATCAAAACCAAAAGCTCTTAAAATCCAAGAAAGAGAGAGCAGTCAAAGGTTTGGTCAAACACTGCACCGGTGACCACACTTTTCCGTCCTCGCCCACGGTGTGCACTTTTGCCGCCAGCACAATTGATTCATTATCGGCTTTTAATCAGTCTGTAGGGGAAGGTGTTTGGATTGGAACTTTGTTTATTTTACAAATAAAAAATGTGACATAAAACTTCCTCCCTCTTCTTTCGAACACTAAAATATGAATGGATAAAAATATAAAGGGCCTGCATCGCTGTCAGCCCGGGATGAAGTCCCGACCGCAGCGATGACTGTCCGTTACTGCTGCTTACATTGCTGAACTTCAACTTGAGTACTTGAGCTCTCTACTTTCTGTTGCGGCACAACCACCGAGCCCCGCCTCAACTTGCGCTTTGTTCCAAGAGACGCGCGTTCGTCAACGGCAGTGTTCGCCGCCTCCCCGGCGTCGTCTTGAAACGCAACCTTGGGCTTCCTCACGACCTCCTCTGCTCTTCCACGTTGGGCTTCGTCACAATGGCCGTGTTCAACCAGAGCTTCGTCACGTTGTGCTTCGTCCCGTGTCGTGTTGCCACTCTGTGTTTCGTTGTCTGGTGCTTTGTCCGTGTTCTCCTTGTCTTCGTGGGAAGAAGTCTTCGGCCTCTTTGAGCTGGGAACACCAGCGCATTCCCGTCGGAATGCGTGGGACATTACTATCCGCTCTCGCAGGACTGGCGGCTCTTCCTCCACCACCCCAAGCTGTTCGTGGACGGCTGCGTCTTTCCTTCCAACTGGAAACAGACGACCATGTGCATGGTGTTACTCGTTCTACTTTAGCAAGCTTTCCATCTTACTTTGCTCCCCACCACGCTTTAGTTGTTACGACATTTTTATATCCGTTCATCCCATCTGTCCGAAATTGCGGCAGGAAGCCCCGAAATTCCTTTACCTATTCCATGCATGCTAAAAAGTATCGCTGTGTATTAAGATACAATGTGAACGTACAGATAACTTGCATAATGTGCAAGTTTGATTATTTATACACAACTTAACGTAAAGCGCAAGGTGAAGGAAACTTGTACTTGCATAAAGAACAAGTTTTCCTTCACAAGGTAAAAGGTGAAGAAAACGTATACAGTATAGACCACTTACATCGTAATTGCTTATAGTGCAGGACCGGGTATAACGCGTTTTTTTAAACCACCGGTTCGCCTCCCATAGAACTCCATGTAATTACATACCGCTTAAAATGCAGGCACGCGAAGGGAAATACCGGTTATAGTGCGGTTTCTGGAACAGCCTGCCGACCGACCAACGGCGCGATCACGCTTCCCTGTGCGACACTAGATAACGGCGCTAGTCGCAAGCGGCACTCGCGGGGCAAGGATGGCAAGGACGTTGCTCGAAGTGGGGAGAAGCGAAGAGAGAGGCTTCAGTTGCTATAGCGACGGAGGGACGCACACACGTGTTGTTCACGTGCGTGCGTCCCTCCGTTGCGTTGGAAAACAAGCGCAACGACAGACCAATCGCAGGTCGAGGAGAAGTGTTCGCGCGCGTTGCATGCCAATCGCCGGCCGGCTGCTTCTATCCGCAAACATGGTTGTAATCGTCGACGTAGACGGAGTGTTGAAGCTCATCGTTCCGCGTAAAAGCGCTATCCTTGACTGTGAATTTTCGTTGTGGGAGCAAATAACCCAGCATGTACTAGAAGGGAAGATCTACCTACTCGTGCGGCGATGTCGTGGCGGCACTCTCAAAACGGCAGAAACGCCCGTGTCGTCGCGTTTGTTTACTTCGACTACAGTGGTGACTTCTAAGCATTTGTGTTTTCGAACATCGACCGGATTTCTTATTTAGAGCATTTCATGCCTGTGCTCAAGTTGAAGGTATTACTGGCGCGTACCGTATAAAGGATGCGAATTTTCACGCGTTTATATCACCGGAGAAAAGTGATTAGGGTTAGCAATCCTGAACGCTCGCAACGTCCGTCCACAACCTGCGACGGCGTTAAAAAGCTGCGCCAGGCGAAAGTCGCTCATTTCTTTCAAAATGTGTGACACACTTGAGAGAGAAGTGTACTAGTCTGGTGAAATAAAGACTTTCCTCAAACTAAGCTTTATTTTTCATCTAACATAAAATAAATTCTTTTACAAAGGTAAGTTGCCTCATGGCATGTATTTTGGCCTGAAAAATTGATGTTTTGGTTATAGTGCGGTACCGCTTATAGTGCGGATTTTCGCGACTCCCGCGACATACGTTATATGCGGTCTACACTGTACTTTCTGCAAAGTACAGCAACATGTTGATAAATTTTTCAAGGACCTCGATAAAATCGTATCATCTGGGATAACATAACAGCTGATAATTTTCCTGGGGGCTAATAGACGACACTGGAAACAACTTCCACACAGCAATTTATTTCGCATGGACTTTGGAGAACTTCTCTATTTATGCAAATACAGGGTAGAATTCTTTTTTCTTTTTCAGAACAGTTGTTTAAAATTGGGGGTCGACATTCCGCGGCTACAGTCGTAGCCAAGGAACGTCGACTTGTGAGAGAGAGCAAAAATTCTGAGCCTACTGTGCTAATACAGATGCTACACTGCATCAGCTACTATTCCTAACACACCGGAATGAGGCAGTGAAGCATGACGCGCACACAACAAGAGCGCTCCAAATGCGGTGCACAATTACGAACTCCAGACCATGCAAAATGAAGAGACGAAGGCACAGAAAGGTGAACGGGTTCTTGCAAAAGCCACAACCCCTTCCAAGCCTAGCTCGAGGTCATGCCTGCTCGGGAAGAACAATGCAATAGGCACGATGCAGAGAGGCAAAAAATTCATAAAGAGGACGAATGAGGCGCAGCGAAGGGGGCGGCCACAACTCAACGCGTTACGCCGGCCGTGTCGGATTGCAATGTTTGGACGTAACAGCCGAAGGCAAATGCAACGAATGGGAAATTAATATACACATCCCCATAGGTGTTCAACGGGACTGGCGTTAATAACCGTAACAGCTGGGAAGACAGATTAGGCAAGAATGTATCTATGAGGCTCTGCTGTGGATGTTTTGTTCCTCTTGCACTTCACGTAAAGTACTATGTGCTTCATAGAACAAACACTACAAGGCACAGAGGTCCTTCGTTCTCTCTCTCCATCTCATGTAATTTCATTTATTGTTCCCTCAAGGCCCAACGACATTACAGAGGGAGAGAGCAGAGCAAAAAATTGGGACAATAAGAAATTACGAAATAGACATAATCAACAGGAGTATGATTACTAGGGGTAGTTCTGAAAAGTTTAGTCCGTTACTGTGGTAGTTGCCCCTGGACGATGGTTCCAGTTCCGTGACATACGGGAGACAAAAGATGAATGAAACGTTGTGATCAACCTCGGGATGCCAACCTTGTGATGACGATAAAGACGAGAAGAAACATAAAAAGGGGGGGTGATCAATATGTCGCGTAGGACTGAATCATGAATACAAATTTCATGGAACGAAGAAAGGCGAGCAATTGTTTGCCGAAAGGACAAAGGCGGTAACAACAAAGTATTTTTCAATTGCGGCCACGCAGCATTAGTTCGTGCGAACAAAAAGGGCGGATCTGTTTAGGACGGCTGCCAATGCAAAAAGGGGGCTACTCGAAGGCTGCTCTCGACACTTGCGGTAGGCAACCGCTCCACAGGGACAAGACGCACGGTGCGACTCACCTGAGCAGTCGTCCTTCTGCGCCATCATCTTCAGCATGCGGGCTTCGAGCGCCTCCGCTTTGAGCGAGGCCTGGTGCAACTCTCGCAGCAGTTGGTCCTCTCGAACGTGGCTCTCGGACTGCACCCGAAGCAGGGACAGCCGTTCGCGCTCCAGCGCTTGCACCTTCTTGCGCTCCATCTCCAGGAGGCCCGACAGGGGAACGGACGGGGCTTCCGAAGTCGCCCCGGCTCCGGAACCTTGACTGGGCAGGGCCCTGGTCAGCTGCGCAATGTCCAGCCTCGCGCGTGCCAGTGCGTCCTGTTGGACAGAGCGCGGAACAAGTTATTTGCCTCGTAACTTTGAACACAATGCCAATCGGTTGCTTTGGGTCTCTTTAAAGGCCGACGAGTAGCCAGGAAGAAGGGGAGGTCCCCCGAAATTCCTCCTTTCCATTCGAGAAAGAGGGAGACCAGTGTCCTTTCTGCACTGAGTAGCTCGAAGATCCGCTCCTGCGGAGAGGAGGAAGGGGAAGGGAGAGAAAGAACCGGCTTTCCTCCTAGCAAAAGACGATTCTGCGGGTCGGCCTTCGAGGCTGGTAATGTTTGAGCGTGCCCCGAGAGCGCAATGCCTGCTTGTGATCCCTTACGACGAGACGGCACTAGAGAACATACCAGTGCGCCTAGACTCCAGTGTTTCCAACCACTCGGCCGGGGTCACATACTTTATGGGTCGCGTTTGCAATAAGGGCTGCAAGGAGCTGACGAAAGCGTTGTTCGTCTGCAAGCCTCTCCGTATCTGCCTTCACCAATCGAGGACGAGGAAGAAATCGAGGCACAGGACAGTTGGGTTGCCGTCCCAATGGAAACGCAACCCCAGAAATTTCTCGAGGCTTCCGCAACCATGCTTCCAAACTCCCCGGGCGGTAAAACGCCGCGGAAAGACGAGAGTTTGAGTCGGACGCAGCGACCCACCTGCAGCAGGACGACCTGCCTGGCGTCTGCCCGGCGCCCGCCTGCGGCCATGAGCTGCGCCATCTGCGCACGCGACTTGCGCACCTCCTCGCGCAGGGAGGACTCCTGCTCGTGGAGTGCCCGGAAGCGCGTGCGGAGCGACAGCAGCTCCCGCTCCTGCTTCAGGCGGCGATCCTCCACCTCCGAGAAGAGGGAGTTGCCCCTCTGCTTGGGGTCCACCTGCGTCGGGAGAAAAGCGACTTTAAAGGGCCGCTCTAGTCAAAACTAAACACCGGGAGAATGGCAGGGAGGAGCTTAGTTGTCCCACCTCTGGTGCGAACTTCCTACCGTCAACGGTGCTTCGACTCGTCGAGCACTTCGAATGCGTGCATGCAGCCGAAGCATAGAGGAAGGCACAAAACCCGTAATAGAGGCCGGGCTTTCAAAAGAGACGCCACGCTATTCTCGTTTTGTCATTGACTATAAGAGCAACTATCTTGCCGTCTGTAACTATCCAGTCAAGCAGCTATCGGCGCCTATTCAGTTGAAACTACCCAAATACCATGGAACCCTGCCAAAAAAAATGATCTTAATATCTGCAACCATCCAGTTGAGTAACTATCCAGTTGAGTAACTATCCAGTCGAGTAACTATCCAGTCGAGCGACTTTCCAGTTGAGCAACTTTCCAGTTGAGCAACTTTTCCATTGAAACTAAACAGTGTAGACTTCTGCTTAAAGCAGCTATACTGAAGCCCCCTCCCAAAATTACCACAGACTTTGATATGCAATATTCAAGGAGATTGTTTAGATTTATTTTGGAGGCATTTTTAAGACTATTTTTGTCCGCGTCCTGCGAGCGGATTTGCATTTTTAGGTCGAAGCGAGGACAAACACTGTCAACCATTTGGCACAGGAACGCTAGGCATCTTCCTGTCCCTACGAAGCTGGTCACGTAGCGTAAAATTCCCTCCATACCCGCATCGATCAGCAAACCCGCCTCGGAGATCTTACGACGTGCAACGAAAACCCGAGTTGCACGACGCCTTCTTCGCAATACGCCTGACAAATTGTGGGAACCTCGGCTGGGATCCAAACTTGCTGACTGGCACGGTGTCGGCCAAAATAAAGTTTCCAAATTCTCAGAATTTTCCAGGCTTTTCCTGACTAACTCCGAGGAGAACAGGGCGTGTCTCAAGTGTGTTTTTGGTGTGGAAACACCGGCATATCTGACGGCTTTACCGGTTTAAACTTTGAGACGTCCTCACCCGAGCAACTTAAATTAACTGAACTGCCATGCCGTGGACAGCCGGAAATTTTATCTAGAAGTGAGAGCGGATGGCACAAAAGACGAGCTCTTGTGTCAAGAAGCCATTCAGCGAAGGTGTCACATGCCGGAGCAGTCTGTATAAGGTTGCAAATATGACCCAAAGGGGGGAATTTGTCTTTATTTGCACATTTTCAGACGAGGCGATTCGAGCCGAATCTCCAGGGTCCACCCAAGACTTCAGTTTCTTAGCAGACATTTGCGTCGGCACGCTGGCCGAGTTGCCCGAAATGTGTGTCACGTAACACAAACGTCTCTCACTGTCGCTCAAAGAAAGGAAAGTCCAATTTCCCTCGTCGACGCCAATTGGGGCAGAACTTTTCCAACTTCTCCAGACCCACCCGATTCACCGACACTCCCGGCTTTTTAAGTTGGCAGACGGCCTGACTGGGGTCTTGTAGAATGGCGTTACGTCTCGGAGCCATTGAAGCAGTTCTGGCAGAACAATCTGAGGGGGCAGACTAACCTGGCTCAGCTGAAGAGTGTCCAGTTGTGCCCGAAGTTCCGTGGCCTCTCGTTCAGCCTTCACAGTAGCTGCCCGCTCGACGGTCAGCGAATCCAGGGTCTCTCGCAGCCGGCCTTGAGCTTCCGCGAGTTCGGCCTCTAGCACACGCTTGCTCACCTGGTGAACAAAACAGAGGCGAGACCTTGCGTTAACCCTTCATCAAACCGCAATTAACAACCACCAGAGCGATAATCGTAGTCCACATCAAACGAGGAATTTGCCATGTTGCAGTTTCCGTAGAATTGTGTTTAAAAAAGACACTAGCCAGAAAAAAAAGAAAGAAAAAAAAGAATTTCTGGAAAAAAAAAGGTTGATTTTGAAAGATGCCATATTTACATCCATCAACACCTAAAGAGAATTCCCAAAAAGCTGCATTAGTTTACACTCCATAGTTATTTTTTTTTATACAATATTTTCGATCCATGACGCAAAAAAAAAAAAGGTGAGGTTGGAGCACTTTGGACGTGTTTTTCTCCGTTCCACTTTCTGGCATAAATCTCACTTTAGAAAAACATTTGTTTGGTAAAGAGACGAAAGGTCAATGCAACTGTGGAATTTGTTTCTACTTCATGAATGTCTTTTATGAAAGACGGTAAGATTTTGTCGACGACATAAAAGGCAGAAAATTCATATCATTTTTCACCGCCGATACTAGCATAAAATAAATTACTTTCTGGAAATTTTGTTTTCACAGTTGCACTCTCCAGGCATTCTGCTGGGTATCTAGTGAACAAAAACATTGGGTATTACACTAGTTTTCGATTGATATTTTTACTAAACAAAATCAGTGTGTTCCTAGTAAACACGACTACAATTTTTTTCACAATTCATGTACGCAAATGAAACTTTGCACAGCATTTAGCCTCGTGACTGCCAGTATATACTCTAAATTTCATTCATATTAAGCAAGGGCTCAGAAGTTGACCCCTTTGGGTGGTGTCCTTTCATGGGACTGCAGTAAAAAAATGTAATTATCCATCAAAACAGAAGCATTGTTGACTATTCTATGGGCTTACAAATGAGAAAGGAAGCAGCCCTTATGCAGCAATTTATTTTATGTCAACTTTCAAGGCTGTAAAGAAGTACCACATATTCCTTCAAATACTGTATAAAGCTTCATTTTCGTTCATTTCGCGCCCTGTGAAAGTAAAGGCGTTCACATATTTCTTTTGGAACTGCTTTTTAAAAATTGGAGGTCAATTTAGAATCATAATAAAAAAATGATGACCTATAAGACTGGGCACCAACTTTCAGCCCATTGAACTAATCCAGTAGGGTTGTGTGAATATGTGTATTCGAAATTTCAAATAGTAGCTTCAAATCATACACTATTGAGTATTCGCTTCGAGAAGAACTGCACTATTAGCATTTTTCGAAGTGTTGATTAGCGCCAGTGAGCGCGCCAAGCTCTAGTGCACTGCAAAGATGCAATATGCGCGGAAGCGAGCTCCACGGGTGTTGCTTCTCTGCATTACCACACCTGCCAACCTGTGGACTTTCAAATTCGTAAAGGTCCCGCAGCCGCGGCAGGGCAGAGGGGGGGGGGGGGGGGGGGGGTACGCAAAGCGATGTGCAGCTTAGTGTCAGCCTGGCCAGCGTGCGAAACGCTTACATCACACGTGCACGTGCTACAGAATCCAAACTTCTCTCGCTTTTTGGGCGGCACGAAGCACGGATATTTCGACGTGTAGGACTTCGGCAACACCTGAAAGTACCTCTTTCGAGGTTTGGAGTTCGGTATTGCGCCGCGAAACCACAGTGACCAGGAGAATGCTACAATTACACGTGCAACAAACACAAGACACCGTACTTCTCGCCTCGAAACTGGCCGAAGCAACGAGGCCCAACAATGTCTGAACACGCCGAACCAACGTGCACCGCCGAACACACGAACAAAGGCTTTGAGCTTTGGATTGGTTTTCGATCCGTAGCCACCGGATAGACGGATAGTAAAAACCACGACGCTGCTGTGAATGGCACCTTTCGTCCTCTTATGGCGGTGCAAGATGTCGCCAACAACGAAGTTACAAAAACAACAAAAACAAATAATAAAATAAAATAAAAAAATTAAAAAATATACTTTTCGTAAGATTTGAAGCAAGATTCGTAAAATCGTAAAATTAGTCCCAATTCATACATTTTACGAAATATTCGGAAGAGTTGGCAGGTATGCATTACATCGGTGCTCGGTAAGAAGCGCACTCAACAGGCTAACCCGCTGCAATAAACACTTGTAAAAGTATGAATGGCGCAATTGCGTGCTTGGAAGAAAAGCATACATTTAAAGCGGGATGGTGCATGCGTGCCGGCTGTACTTGAAGGTAAATGGAAACTTTGTGAATGTGTTTTTGTAGTAAAAGTTTCAAAATTAAACTGACTGTTATGCAGAGATGCCCTTACAACCTGCGTTCATCATGCACGATTCTTTCTTTTTTAACTTGCGATTAAAGAAAGAATATTTTATACAGCAAAATAAGTAAATTCACTCAATTGAATATAGTTGGCCATCTCTACAGGGTTAATTTTATGTTAAATCCGTCATTTACTTCCCGTCCCAAGACATCAGACCTTCTGAGGTCACAGTTCATAACTATAGATATATTAAACTTAGCTTATAAATGAACAAGTGGAACAACCTTCACAAGTTTAGCTGGGTTTTCACCTAAGCATTATGCAATGGTAGTGAAAGGCATGGTAGTGAAAGGCATCGAAATCGAAACTATTCGGCCAAAACCACAATTCGCTTCGAACTTAAAATCCACTATTCACACAAGACTATAACCTATAGCAAAGCGATTTCAGATTCCCATTGACTTTGTTCGTTATAAACGGTCTCGACAGTATAGGGTTGGCAGGATTTCAGATGGGAGGTGGAGTTGAAGCCGCATAAGCCCCTCCTTTGGCTGCGCCACTGGAGCCCTGACACCAACTTGCAGCGAGAGAACCAAACAAAGTGACGGGTTGAAAGAGTTCCTCATTCAACCCATTGCAGCAAAGGAGTCCGCTTTTTTTTTTCTCTCTCTCTGCTTGTCTGTCGTTCTCTAGCTTGAGCTCTTTCTCTGGGAAAGTCCGGAGTAAGCTCGTTTCACAAAGCAAAGCGGTGCCGTATGCCTGAACACGCAATGTTTTAACCCCGCCGGAAGCAACACGAAGGTACTCGAGGAAGGGGTTCATCCGGCACTGGTGTCCTATCACTGAGGAGACGAGCGCTGCTTCTGCACTCGGCTGGCACACAACCAGATATGGTTGGATGCCAGCCATATAACACATTCCGCGTTAAACACCCAGGGCGTAGTGGTCTTGTCGCCACAATGTACCGACAACATTGTCGCTCACCCCGAGAGCCTCGACTTCGGCCTGCACCTGCTTGAGCAGGAATTCGAGCTCCTGCTCACGGGCCGCGAGCACGGAGGTATGACCGCCCTCTTCACTCAGCATGCTGTTGCAGTCCTGGGCAAGCAGCCGCTCGTTGAGCTTGTGGCTTTCAGAGAGCTGCTCCTCCAAGGCTTTCACCCGAGTCCGCAGGTGCAGCTCGATGGCAGCCCTCCTGTCGTTTTCCGACTGTTGCCTCTGAAAAAGAAAGAAAAAAAAAACGGAAACAACATTTATACTTTTCTAGTTCTGTTAGGGTTCCTGGAATGCATCTGTGATAACCGCCAGGATCGCGACGTTGTTTGTTACCACTTTGGGACCACTTTTAATGCATGGGCAGGATAAGATACTAAAAGCACACGCTGAAGAAGTGTTCCAGACAACATAGTTTTATGCTTTGTTGGCTCCATTATGTATGTAACATGTTTGGTAACGGAAGCTTGTTGACTCGCCCAGTCTGCAAACCAGGTAGGGATAGCGATGACTGGACGAGTATAGCGCATCTCCTTTGGCAGGTCTTTTTTTTAAAAACAACAGCAAAATAACTTTTTTTTTGGCATACTATTGCTTTGAACACTTCACATTTTAAGTTAGCAAATCGGGCCAGTTGGTAAATGTTGTACACAATAGAGATAAACAAATGAGCGAATGAAAACACACAACCACAACAGGATGCCGCTACTCTTGTGACTAGGAAGTTCAATCGATGACAAGGCTATTAAAGGGCAACTCTGCTCAATTCCGAAGATTTCAGGGTATTAAGTGATTTCGCATTAAAAAACCCTAGTAAAAGACACTACGTCACTTGCTTCGCAAAAAATTGGGTATATTTTTAAATCTAATGAGCAGAAATCGAAACCGGAACTTCGGCTCCGTCCAGCGACATTGGCCTCAGGCCGCCAAGAACATGGCTATCACGTGGTACGAGATGCCACGTAATCCTTTACACAACGATGGGTGGGCGTGTGCTAGGCGCAAGCGTCGTCTGCACCGCATTCTTCACCACGTTTTCATGAATACTACATTGACGACGTCTGCACAACTGGAGCATGAGACTGCTCACGTAGTGTCAGTAATGTGAACGAAACTCCGAGAGACAATAATCACAAACGGTGAGACAACGACGGCGGTTATGACGCGAGAAACGGTGGTAGCGGCGGGACCACAGCGACGAGGTTGGACGGCACCCAAGAAGCGAGCTGCACAGGCGCGCCGAGAGGAAACGTTGCTGATGTCACCCGTTACGCTTGCCCGGAGAAGTAAAAGCAAGCAAAAGGGGGCAATGGTGATGACGTTTAGCTCAATGTTGGCCACGCCCACGCCGTAGCCTTGACTGGGCTGTTGGTTGCGCCTCGATTCACCCGCTAGCGTCAGTTGATTTTGGCAACTTGACGAGCTGCAAAGTTTGCCGGACCGTTTCAGAAACATTTAGACAGAGCTATGCCGTAATATTGGACGTGTAGTCTTCCTAGGTGATACTGAAAAGGACAGCATTTTTTTTTTTTTAAACAAAAATAAAGCAGAGTTGCTTTTTAAACTTCAGTTGTGAGTACAGCGTGTCCCGTGGTGATTGTCTCTATTCTTTGTATGTATTTACTGAGCTGTTTATTCCTATAATATACTCCAGATTCATAAAACCACCAGACAGACGTCTGCTTTTGCTCACACATGCTGTCTTTTTTTATAAAAAAGTGCATATATGAGGTTTACGTTTCTTCTTTTCATCAATCAGAGATTTTTGTAGCAATTGAACATTTCCACCTCTTAAATTCAGTGTCTTAGTGATACAAAACAATCAAAGGAATCAGTCTGCTAAAACGGAGGGTGGCCTAACTGTTAAAAGGAGACGATGCAACAGCCATTAGCTCCTTCAACCTTTCCGAGATGTCACATTCGAGCACCTGCCAGTTCAGCAACATCTCAATTAGAGAGACTAATAACATGAGGGAATACACATGGCATGCTTAGATGAGGGATGAATCCCAACGATGATGTGCGCTTCAAAGGGCTGGTGTGCCCCCAGAGTCGTTTTAACCCCAGACGGTGGCGGTACTTTGCAAGAGAGCATCAAACGTGCGCCGGTCACAAACCTCGGTCAGGGATGCTTCGAGCCTCTTCAATGCAAGCTCAGACTTGGAGCCGCTTTCTCTAGCTCTCTTCAACTGGTCTCTGAGGACGTCCACTTCGGCACTGAGGCTGCTCTCTGCACTGACGCTGCAGTCGAGCTTCATGCGCAAGCTGTGGCACTCCTGCTCCAGTTTCTAAATGGGCAGAACCAACAGTAACTGTAGCGTGCAAAGAGAGTGCAAATATAGTGAGCATTGAGATCTCCAAGATACTATAAGTACCGAGCATTCCGTCGACAATATCACTATGGTCACTGACAGGGTGTCTTTTGGACGCATGACCTCCAGTACACGCGTATTACCTACTGCCGTGCTCGACGCTCACGAGATGTTGAAGTACAAGGTGGCACAACCGGATCTTCCGCCATCAAAGATGACATAAAAATAAACACCTGCACACAGAAAGCTCACAGTCTCACTGAGTCTGGACTGAAAAGGTCAGTTTTACCGTGCAAAATTTCAAAGCGTAATTCTCGCCTTGTAAAAAAATTAGAGCAAAAAAACTTGCCAAAGTCAAGGTTGGGTGAATTCGCAGACAATTGAGTTAGAGACACTCTTTACGCGTAGCGCCATCTATCGACAAGCGTGGCGAGTAGATGACGGAGTGGGTCGGCTGCTCCCTGTGCCCATCGGGAGATAGCGCCACGCATAAATATGTAGCGTCACCAAGTCTGCTGTCTGCGAACCTGTCCAACCTTGACTTTGGCAAGTTTTTTTGCCCTCATTTTTTAAGGGGAGAGAACTGCATTTTGAAATTTTCCACGGTAAAACTGACCTGCTCAGTGCACATTCGGTGAAAGTTGTAGCTTTTTATGGGCAGGCGTCGAATTTTCTGGCTCGTCTTATGGCGGGAGATGCCCTTGTGCCGCCCTGTATTATCTGAAGGACCTTCCTGCACTTCCAGTCCTGCCGGCGACTACGGGGAACAGGGTTCGGCTAGACATGGAAGCTAGAACCTTGAGAGAGAATGTTGACCATTATCATATTAATATTTTAGTTGCGTTAATCCTTTTTTTCAAGCGGGTAATTGATAAAACGCTGTAAGTGAGATGAAAAAGAATGCTTTGTTAGGTCTTTCCTCCATTGTTGACACCTCGAAAGCTTACTTCAATTCTGACGACGTAACGGCTGTGGACGTTGGCCATCTCAGCTTCCAGCTCGGCATTTTTTTCGAGAAACGATTGTCCTGGAAACAAAGAGGAAATGCGAGGCGAAAGCGAAAATGCATTGAAATTCTTTTAGAATTTTTAATTTTGATGAAAAATATATGTTTTGGCAGCATTCTTGAAATGAAAGGCAGCGTAAACGGCAAGCTTGGTAGATTTTGTTTTTAAGTTATTGGCCAATGGAGTGACCGAGGCATAAAACTGAAGTTTCTTCAGCCTGTCGGAGATGGCATGTTTGACCACTCGCTTATTTTGTCAATAATCAAACAATTTCAAAATAATTTTCATTATGCTATCGAAATAAAAAAAAAGTGATTATGCTTTAGAATATTGAAAAAGAAAAAAAAAAAAGTCGAACTGTGTCTGATTAGTGTTGGCAAAGCTTGGCAATTTTTTACGCGTTATTCATTTAAGATATTTTAATCAACTTGATATAATAAGAAAGCCTAAAGTTAGTTATTTTCATTAATTATAAATTCAATATTGTATGCAAAATAAAATATTTACTGCATACATTTGAGCTAACCAAAGTTTAAAAAATCTTGCGAATTTGAAATCCATTTTCTCCAAAACCCCATTTTCAATTTTCTTTTTTTTTCTTTAGTAGTAGTATGCTATGATAGTGGTTTATTATAAAATATAAAGTGTGGTATATTGTTTTTGTGTCCGCAACTAAAACCTGTATCTGCTAAAATGAGTGTTCTGCCACCACTGCCTCGGCCCCTCTACAAGGCAGTCGCAGCGATACGAAGAAAAACAATAAAAAGTTAGCATAGTGATAAGCGCTAATGCTTGGATATTCCTAACATATAAAATCATGGAATACAAACAACCAAAAAAAAAACAGTACCGGAAACGACACATCCAAACATACAAAGAACTTTCATACATATATTGTATGAAATCAGGAATGTGTAATTTAACAGAAAGAATAACGCATCTAGAAAAAGATTGGAAAATGGTCAAAGAACAGACTGTTCACTAAACTGCACTGAAAAAGTAACGAACACATAATTAATATACAAAATAAACTCTATGTCAAATGCACTCACCCTGCAGTGAGCACACCTTTCTTTCACATTGATGCAATGGCTGTATGAATTTTTTTAATTGTTTAAGAGACATGCTATGTACAGTTATGAAGTTAGTTGCCAGATGGTTTGGTAGTTTTGGCAAAGTGTGTCTTCTGATTTGGTCTCTGTATGTAGTTTTGTTAGTAATCCTCTGCCAGCATTCCCATCTTCGAGTTTCGTACCCGGGGTTATTTTCTAGTCAACATTGATAACTCCTACAATGTTTCATTATGGCTATATGTCCGTTTTTTTGTAGATAGAAATTAGTCTAATTGTGCAAGTTATGAACTTTTAATATGTCTAGATGTCTAAAACATTATTCTATATGCGAGTTGTACAGGGCGTTGTATATAACACACATCATTCTTTTTTTTAAGTAAATTTTGTTTAAGTTGGTCACTGTGGTCGTACCCCAGATGAGATAGCAACAGTTGAGATACAAGCGAAACAGCGATCTCTACACAACCCTTCTGACGAACGGTAGAAGCACAAAGCGATTTCTATAAGTTAGATCAATGACTCCAGTTAATTTTAGAATTATATTTCCGATGTGGGAATCCGAAGACATATGTTGATTGAAAATTACGCCTAACGTTCTGAATTCCTGAACAATCTCTATCGGCAAGTAATTTGTCAAAAGCCCAGTGCATAAGTTAATATTTTTATTTCTAAGGTACAATAATATTGATTTTGTTTCATTTGTGTTGATTTTTAAACGATTAGTTTCTTTCCAATCATACAACCTATATAGAATATTAGCCGCACTACTAACTCTGTTGCAATCATCTCCTGAAAAAATGATTGCGGTGTCATCAGCGTATATTATGAACGAAGCCAATGGGTCAATGTTAACTATGCCATTAAGATATAAATTGAATAAAAGGGGCCCAAGAATACTACCTTGTCGTACTACAGTACATATTAATTTTATAGGTAAGCATGAGCATAGAAATCAAGTTTTTATAGTTTTAAGTTGTGGCCTAGGTAATTGAAGACTTTTGTAGAATCGATAAACAGTCCTAACACCTTATTTTTTTGTTCAAAAATTTTTTACAGCTCATCTGTGATACGCTAGGGTCTGGGAAAAAATGCGCCCGCACATGTCAACAGAAAACTCTCCATTGGTTGTGGCAAGTATGAATAAACAAAAACAAAAAGAGGGGTCAAGTATGGATAAATAAAAACAAAAAGAGGAAGCAAACAGCGTGAGTCAGCCTCCCTTGGCATTATTAGGTAGTGAGGCCCTGATCCCTCACTATCTCTAGGCATTGTCCTAGAAGTTGCCTTTGAGGCCCATCCTCCGGGTTGTCGTAGAAGTCGTCTTCGAGGTTGTCCTAGACGTTTCCTCAAGGTAGTCCTAGGAGTAGTCCTTGAGGTCGTTCTAAATGTTGACCTCTATGCATCGTCCTCGAGGTTGTCCTAGATGCCGTCCTAGACGTCGTCCTTTAGGCGTTGTTCTTGAGGTCGTCCCAAACGTCGTCCTCTAGGCGTCGTCCTCGACGTAAAGATAACAGCTTTGCTGGTCCTCCATCTTCAAGTGAAGTGGAAGGGCTCTACAATTTTTTAAATAAACTTTTTTTGCCTTAAATAATGCTGATTAGGTGGAGCGATTTTTCCCAAATCAAAACTGCACCTGAATGAGTACATTATGCTTGTCACAAAATGTTGTAAAACAAGTGCAAATTGTTTCTTCTAGCCCCTTTGAAAATACTGGAAGAAATGAAACCGGCCTATAGCTGCCCATATTATTTTTATCTCCTCTTTTATGTATGACTTACACTTTTGCAATTTGCATTTTTTCAGGAAATGTTGCATTGCTAATGCACAGATTAAAGATATGAGACTAGTGCGGAGAAAGTAGGTCAACCCCATATTTAACTCGTTTTATTTGAACGTTAACTGTCTACATCCCAAAAGTTACTGTTTTTTGTTGCCGTGAACACTGATATGATTTCATTCTCAGTGACAGGGCATAAAATTATAGTTATTGATTAAATTTTTCTATAATCACGGTTAGCAGCAGACGCACGTTTTGTGATGATTACAAAATAGTCACTAAAGGCATTTGCGAGGTGGATACTATCCACCTGAACACCCGCAATAAAAATGATACTGTCAATGGAGTTTGTTGCATCCGAGCAGTTTAGGACTGAGTTTAATTTCTTCCTTATGATATCAGTTTGCTGAAACGATAATGAAGTGATTCGTTGTAATATTTTTCTATCCTCCATAACAAATGATTGTGCACTCCCCAACTTAACTCACCCCTTTCGAAAGTTGCGCGCCAACTGTTAAAAGGTCCAAACCACGGCACAATCAACCGCCGAACGTGCAAATTTATATTACATAAAATGGCAACGAAAAAAAAAGCGGTATCATTTCCATATTGCGTTTCACTTCAAGTGCGGATGAAGCCAAAGTTGTACAAGCGTGAACACGTGTCCCAAAACAATGCTCGCGCTGCGCGAGAGCGTTTGCTTGGCCGCTTGGCACAGACGCCGAAAGCTCAGAGCTCTCTCGGGTAGCTTCCGTTATGGTCGCAGATGAAGGGAAACTGGGCAATATTATCCCAAGTTTGGCGAAGTCTTTTGCGTTCACTATTGTGCGGGGATTCCACAGCTAGGCAAGCTTTTGAAAGGGATCTATGAGGCCTTGAACGTAAAACATCTAATAGGAGCAACCCTCATGGCAGAAGACGCTCACCAATGGATGCCGCATATTGAAGATCCTTCGTCAGTCGTTCATTCTCACTCTGGAGATCTTCAATATTCATTTCTGGCGCTTAGGCTAGCATCAGATTTGGGCAAGGCTGACGAATGTCGCTTCTTGAGGGAACACTCAACCTGTCCAAAAGGGAGGGAGGGAGGGGGGTTATTCAATTTTTTTTTAATAATTTATTAGAATGCAAATGTTGGTGTTCCCGTGTTCTGTCACAGAGCAGTACTTAGCAACAACATGCAGTGACTTTGCCAATGACTCGAAAACAAAACATGACGAAAATAATCCCTGGAGAAGGGGAACGAGAGGGACAAAGGACAAACACAAATCTCCAGAACAATACAATTCCCTCGATCCCGCGAGAAGCCGTGCTCTAAAGGACATATTGTTGAACGGCGACATAGTTCACTACATACACTTTGCAGTTTTTTTTAGCAACTTGCAGTTTTCTTTAAGCAGATCTGCTGACTATAGTCGGTTACAGGTTAAGAAGGTAGCGGCAAATGCCCCTCAAAGGGAATCCTATATCCCTCCGCCACCTCCGCATCCAATAGCGTCCCATCGTTTCCGTGACGTCGCGGCCAACGCGCGAGGAGGGTCTTGCCTTTCTGTACATATTTGCTTTATCTTTCGACTTCGACTTAGCATTGTGGAAGCCACGAGAGGGAGATTAGAGTTTTCCCCCACCGACGGAAACAAATACGACTTTCGGGGATTAGCTTCCCCCCCGATGGATACAAAGGCTGCTTTCAGGGGCTCGGTTCCCTCCCCGATGAACACAAAGGTCGCTTTCTTAAAAAGTGGGATCGGAGACAAGTTGGAATCCATTGAAGCGGAAGAAGGAGCGTTTCCAGCGAACTCTTCTTTCGACTGCGGAGAAATTTGAGACGGGCGCATCACGCTTGTGGGAGGAGCTTCTCCTACCTTCTTGACTTGTAACCGACTATAGCTGTGCTGACTATGGTCACTACACAGTAAGAACGGCAGGGCGTCATTTTGAGATGCCTGACCTCCAGCACACACTCGTTGCATTCCCCCGTGCTTTGGCCGTGCGTGCGCGCCCAAGGTTTACAGAACGCCGAAGCTCTACCGAAGTTAGGAAGCTCGCACTGGGGTTGGGGACAACTGAATAATAATAATAACAGTAATAACAATAACCTTCATTGGCTCGGGAGAGCCGCGCCACTGCAGGAAGGCGACAGCCCGTACAATGTTGGCCCGCGGCACCGCTTCTAGTGACACCGAGTGTGCGATGACATAATTTAAAAGATGAGGAAGATGCATTCTTTTATTCAACGAAGGTAACGCGAGGGTGCAGGTGCGCTGGTCAAGAATAACCGACATTGTTAACCCTGGAGAGCGGGGAAACTTCTGCCCGAGTTTCGGGAGTTTGGAAACGGTCGAGGCGAGTCGGCGAGCCAGCCGAAGTGACCTGGCAAGTTGTTTGATATAGGTATCAGATTATAGAGCACTGGTCGTCTGGTGGTGCACATGCACGCTTCGGTGAAGACAGCAGGCTCCACGAGGTGGCCCAGTCGAAGGAGACAGCTGCCACCCCCGAGGAATTCATGCCCACGACTTAAACGGCAGCCTTGATGGTACATAATGCACGGCGCAAAAGCACTGCGGAAGCTTGCCCTCAGATTCGCCGCCAGTGAATACCGACTTATCGTCTTCATAGGACGACAGACTCCTCCCTGTCGTTCTGATCGGGCAGAACGGGAACGACAGGGAGGTCCTTCGGTTGTACAGCCTCCGGCTGTACAACATTAGGTTACGTCGCACGTGCAAACCTAGCCCTAGTCACCTCTTCTCTCATCTGTATAATGCCACCACATCCTTTTCTTTTTTGCTGCAGGTTTATGGTACGAAATTTCGGTCTATCTGCAACAACCACCAGCATCTCTCTAAGTGCAAATAAATATTATCCCATAATCAAATCAGCAGCGCGCTGCCAAAAGAATATGGTACTTACACAACCACTAATACGGGCAGCCCGACCAAAGGGTTTGACATAAAAGCAAGACTCAAATGCCGAAATATGAGTCAAAACGCAGGCGAGCTAGTGGTGAACAATCACAATTAAGAAATAAAACCTTGAGACAAAGAAACAAAAAGGGACATGCACACCACCGACACCACCGTTTGGGACGGTAACCGGACAGAGGCTCACCGGACAAAAGCTCACCAGACAAAAGCTCACCCGTTTTTTGACAGACCCGGACAAAAGCTCACCCGTTTTTTGACAGACCCGGGCAAAAGCTCACCTCGAATTTTTTTTTTTTTTCCTACCCGGGCGAAACACGGGCTGAAATAAAGTGCGGACGCAATGTACATTGAACCATTTTTAGGAGAACTTGTACCTCGTCCTCCATTGAGTTGCGAATTTTTTTTTAAATACTTGGAGAGAACGGGAGTCCGGCTTTTTGGAAAAGTACAAGACAGATGACCAATTTAGAAAATTGTGCGGGATTTTAGATAGGCTCGAGTTCCTTCCACCACAGCTTGTTCCACAAGAACTAACCACCAGGGAAAACTCTACCGGTGACATCGGCTACCTGCTGGACTACTTTGATTGCACGTATGTCAACAGCCGCTTCCGTTATGCTTCTGTTCCATCTGCGGCGGCACCCAGAGCGAATTGTTCCCTTCGCCTGACTCTGCGCCGACGGCGACCGGAGTTCCCCCGGTACGGTGGAATATGTACGACACCACTCTTCAAGATAAAGACCGGATGAACACCTGCGAAAGATAGAGTACCGGGTTCCAGAAGCTCGTCGGCCACGCCCATCCAAGTGTCTTGACGCTGATTGAATGCCTACAGTAAAATCTGGCGCTCGTTGCCACGGCATTGACAAAAGCCCGGAGAGGTGAGCCCACCGTAAAGCGGGTGCGAAAAATTGCTCTGCACCTGCAGAATTGTCTTAGAAATTTTTGCGAGGGCTTGCATGTACATCGAGATCTACCAAGGCTGCTAGAGCTAGTGGGGGACTGCATTCGCTTCTAACCAATCGATAAATATTCTTGTTTCTATTAAAATCAGCAAACCATGCGCCTGTCAGATTTAATTTATCGCTGCCTTTTTGTGTCGCACGCATGCACCCAAGTTGTCCGCACTCGTGTTAAGACCAACATGAAATTTTCTCGTGGTGAGCTTTTGTCCGGGTCTGCGAAAATATGGGTGAGCTTTTGTCCGGGTCTGTGAAAGAGTGGGTGAGGTTTTGTCCGGTGAGCTTTTGTCCGGGATTCGTTTGGGACGGTGGTGTGCATGCCCCTTTTTGTTTCCCTGCCTCGAGGATTTTTTAATTATGACTCAAATTCCGCTAATATATAAGGAAAGAACTTACCAAAACATCCACAGTTTCGAGACTTGAGAATTCAACACGGCACGACAATCGTTCAAACCAATTTTCAAACCTTCATTTGCCGTCTACGCGTACGCGCCATCGATTAGAAGAAACCCGAAACAAGCAGAAAGAAACTCGGAAAGGGCAATATCACTAGGTTTTTAAAATAAATGCTTTACATTATATTATTTAAATGAAAATATATTTAAATATGTTTAATTTAGCTATGCGTTAAGTTTCTTGAGAGTTTTTTAAAACATCAGCCGGGTAAAATATTGAATTTCGACTTTTTCGCTGCAAACGAACATGGCCGCCCCCAGAAGCTCGCTTTTTGAATTGCCGTGAGTGGTGCTGAGTGGCGTTTCAACCCCAAGGCATTTTCTGGGTTCAGATCGCACGCGAAAGTCAGTACACATGGCCGATAAACCTAATCCAACGGAACTGTCCTTCAAAGAAATGAAGTTTAAAGTGTGCCGCTTCATGGAAGAACAGGGGATCATCAGTGACGTCCGCGCCAGGCTCCGATACAAGTTCGTCGAAGCTCTCAAGATTTCGAGCCAAAGCAGAACGAAGACGTCAAAGACGCTCTTACATCAGGTAAGATAGCCGTCCTGCGCAAACAAACGCGACTTTCTTCCTCAAAATATTGTCTTACTGTGTTTCCCTACTTAATCCGCAGGATAAGCTATATTTTATTGCATGGTTAAGTTATCCGTAGTATCGGGGCACCACTAACCTCAGGTATGGGCCAACTACTTGTTTGTAGTGTTGCAAGTCTACTACTTCTACTACCGCATCTGCTTCTACCACCACCTCTACTACTAGGGGAAAAGAAAAAGCATGTATCCTCTAGGGCATGTTTGGGCGGGAAAAGGGGGGAGGCAATTTTGCCACAAACCCAGTCCTTATAATAGGATAGCCACAATCAGCATTAAGCATAGCCTCCATTTCGCTACCTTTACCCAGGTTGTCCACTGGCTGATCCAAGAGTACCTCTCGAGCCAGGACTACAACTACACCCTGAGCACCCTCGCCTGCGAGTCTGGGATCGGTCAGGAGTCCTTCTCAGTCCGAGACGTGGAAACGTTGCTCCACGTCTCCAGGAGCGAGTGCACACGGCCCGTGCCGGTCCTTCAGCACGTGGTCGATCAAATGATGCGGGCCCAGGTCACGGCATCGGTACAAACCTCCCTTATGGCTGACCGTGAGTTCTGCTCCGAGACGAGAGTTCGCATGTGCCACCGTTATGGTTCCCTCGCATTCGAAGTAACCTACCATCAACAAATGCAGTGGCGTCGGAGCGGAGAAGCTTGGCCTCTCCAATATAATTAAGATATTTATTTTAAACAATGCGGGAGAAGGGGAGGTAAACCCCCCAGTCCCCTGAACACCTCTGACACCCCTGAACAAATGAGTGTAACCAAAAGGGAAACTACAAAGAAATTTCGGCGCTTATTTCTTAATCTATACGTGTTCCAAAGAGCAGTATCACATTGGACACATCAATCTCTTGTTGAAAAGACAAGAAAAGGAATTTTTAAAACTAATTTAACGATTAGCAAAGGGCCCCCTGGGGATGTCGCTAAAGCTGATCGTTTGTAATACCCATCTAGGGGCCTTTACAGGCAGTGACGATGCCTGTCTCGCCTAGAACTATGCATGCCTTGAACCTGACGTTATCCCACCAAGTCTCCGGCCACCACGGGAGAAGGGGTGAAGAAGGAACTCCCCTCCCACCGGGATTCTCTTTTGTGTGTCCCAGACGTCACTATTGTCCCTCTGCAAGATTAAAGAAGATTAACCAGTTGCTCAAAATTCATACAAAAGCAGTTCTGGGGTTAGTTGTAGTGGCCCGATTGCTGGCGTGCTTCGGCCGTTTCGGTGGGTGGAACGGATATCCTGTCGACGTCTGCCTCGCCGCAGCTTTGCTCGTCCCGAGACAATCTATGTGATGATTGCGCTGGATGTCACGTGCTCTGATCTGGCTGCTCTCCGACCGCTTGCCAGAATGGGCCGTTTATAACGAAAAATACAGCTATCAGGCTCAAAATACAAATGTGGGATTGTCTTTTACGGATATTATGGATTATACTCAGCCTATTTCTGAACACAACTTTGTTTTCTCGGACTAATCTCCGAAATCAAAGAGGACTCCTATCCTACAGCCCATGTTAACATCTCTGAAAACCGAAAAGAGACCTTGAGGATTATCCATATTCCCGATATGCCTAAACTCGTTGGGAAAAGCCATTCCTTTTAGCTTCTCATGATAGACTTTGAGGCAAGAATGCCTTCCACACAGTGCGAGCTTTGCTTTCATCTTCCCATGCGCCAGGTCATACCTCGCACTGAACATGCAAAAGCTTCCTCTACCAAAGCGAGTGAGAAGAGAGTACCCTGCTTTACATTCTTTGATACTAGACACTAAAAACGGGTGCAAGAAACAAAATCATGTATGTTCCATGTTTGCTGCACATGAAAGTTTTATTTTGAGCTCTGCTCAGCCCAATGTGAAAGGTTGTTTTATTCTCTCTGAAAGGTTAACCAAAGTGAGGTAAATGGGACAAAAGAAACTGGGGTCAGTACAGTCGATTTATTTGTTTTGTGTATCCTCAAGACCTAGGGCATTAGAGGGAGGTGCGGTTACAAACTATAGAATGAGGAAACAAAAGGCAGTTATTATTAGTACAGCAAAATGGCTCCTAGTCATACTGTATAAAGTGCATTTTTGAACTGCTGGTGATCTTCGATTGATGCTGTTGGCACGATAAGGCAAGGAAAAAAGTTGATGGATCTCACGATGAACCCCTCTTGATTCTGCCTTAGGAACTGGAGAATGCAGCACGGCTGCTCAGCTTCAGCAGTTAAAGAAAGTGGCCGAGGATGCAAAGCAGCTACTGGACTCCTTTAACCAACAACTGAACGAAGCCCAGCATGGCGGGAGTGCCAATCAGCCAAGGAAAAACCAGCAGCAGGTCAGTGGTTGCAAGCTGGTGTAGCTTCCAAGACATAGTTGACACAAAGTTGTTAAGAACTGTTACATGGCTGCTTCTACCAGATGAAATGTATTCTACCTCCAAATGTGGCGACTGGTCTGCCTGCTCTAAGGGCCACTGCTCTAAAGGCGCTGCAGTAGGGCTGCGAATTTCGGGTATATTTAACTTGTATCACATGAACTGGTACTAGTAGCAGAATTGAACTTGTAATGTTCAAGGGTTTAGTACCGTTTAAATTTAAAACTATATGCTGTACTGAAGACTGCATGCAATACAGTTGCAAGCTCTGTCACAATTTATATTGTATTGTACTACCTTTACTAATACTATTATGCATCTCGACTGTTTGTATCTTTCTTACTTAGTTCATCTTTATTTGCTTTAATGTCACTTACCTACAATGTAAAATGGATCCTTTTAAACATTCTCCCTTCCCACAGAGCAGAACTTCTGTTCAATTATATCGGTTTCATGGAAGATGGCACATAAAATTCCCAAAGAAATTGGAAAATGTTTTTCTAAATTGCCATTTGCTTTGTTTAATAAATATGCTTGATGTCTGTGCCTAATAGTAGTACCTGTATTGCTTCTACTACTTGCAATTTTGCTAATGAATGTGCAGTTTGGTACTTATTAAAAATTGTCCCCTGCACTTATTGGTGACCATATTGCGCTACATTATTTCACATCTGTTAGCAGGTTGTAGGATTTAGTGTTTTGTTCTAAACAACCTCTGTAAAGTTATTGACAAGATCTAATATATAAATAAAGAACTACTCACGCGATAGTTCAGCATTCTTGAGGTGACAGGTGTGGACAGTTGAGACCCACCCACACAGAGTAGACACCCAGTAACCAAATTTGACCTTGTACTAGTAGTCTTAAAAGCCATAACTCAGTTGTCAACCAAAAATTATCAAGCCACCATATAACATTCTTCAATTCTGGAATCCGTTGGTTTTTCAATCACTTATGACAAACAAGTGTTTCTTTTTCCAATTTCAGTCAATGCACCATCTGTCAGTGCTTACGGCAGTTAGCAGTGTGGATGCCGAAAGCTCAAGACAAGGTCCCAGCACTCTTACTACCTCCAGGCAAGTTCACTCTACAATAAAAGCAAAAAATTGAAGAGCTCCTTTTGTTTCTAAAGGAGCCACATTCATTTAGAAATCTGGAGTGCAACGCAGGAAATCTTGTTCTGTTTAATTTACGACCGATTTCTTTTGCCTGAAACTTAACAGTAGTTAGAACTTCCACATACTCTCGATTGAACCCAAAAGTGGGTTCCTTTGGATTTGACCAACTTAAAGATGAAAGTTCGGCACATTGACACTTTAGATCCATGTTAATTGTTATAAAAAAAAAAAAAACTATCTCCAAACTCCAGTCTAAAAACATGCTTTTCGTGTAAGGCTTATCAAATTATGAGGCGCTGGAGAAAACCACCCTTCTGCGTTAAGTCCTTATTTCTAATGCTTTTTGTTTGTGTTCCACCCATTGAAAAGCATGCAGAAAGGGCCTCAGCACGCACCTCGTATCGTCGCGCCACAGTGGTCTTCCACTGCGTAAAGGCCGTCTGCTTTCATTACCGTCACTATGGCAACGAACACCGAATGAATGGAAGCACGCACGGTACCGCCACGTGAAGCCAGCAACAGCCAACGCCATTTTCAGAACGCTGTCTGCTAGCCAAAGTTTAATAGTTTTGTAGTGAGCAGCCGCAGACTGTCACCGCAAGGCAGCGTGAACATGGGTTAACATGCTCCCCAGCGATACAAGCGCAGTTCGAAAAGGTCATTAGGCGTTCGTTGCTATGGTGACGGCAATGAAAGCAGATGGCCTTTATGCTGCAGAAGAACACTGCAGTGCAGCGATACGAGACGAGTGCCGAGGCACTTACCGCATGCTTTTCAATGGGTGGAACGCGAACAGAGAGTTCGAAATAAGGACTAAACGCAGAAGGCTGGTTTGCTCCAAACCTCATAATTTGAAGAGCCTTACATGGAACGAGTGTTTTTGGCCATCCCGCGCCTTTTGTTTTTAGTCCGGAACATGGGTCTTAAGTATCAAACTGCCGAAAGTTCTTAGGTTGGATGCTTGAGGAGGAAGTTTTAGATGTCTTATGTTCTGCGTCTGTAGCATCAGCATCCTAAAGACGAAAGGCGATTAGAGAATCACAAGACCAGCACACACCACAATGAAATTTGAAAAGCCGGCGCGAGGAGCCAATTTGGCGACTCTTTATCTGCACTTCATATAAAGGCCTATTTGCACAGATACTACAGTGCTACCTCAGTGCTATTAGTCAGCGCTGGAAGTAGCACTGATCTTGCCAACGCAATATTGACTGTGCACTACATTAGCGATACAGTGCTGAGGCAGTTCTGCATCAATGTTCAGTTGTGCTCAAGTCAGCGCTGTTCCTAGTATTTCCTTAGTGCTACATTGTATGTGTGAAATGGCCTTAAAGGTACTTGAAGTTCCCCTGTGGTGACGATATCGTACATCATCCTTATCCAATACCCGTCTCTGCAGCGATCTCCAACAAAGTAACGACAAGAGCACAAGCATCAGCAGCGCACGAAGTCCGCCACTGGAACGCGCCCGGCGCCGCTTGGAGCACCTCGCCGTGCAGACGGAGTTCCTCGACCAGCGATTCCAGAAGATGAAGTGGGAGCCGCTGGAGGCGCTATGGGTCAGCGTTTCACACTCAACTACTCGCGCCCAGAGCCCTCCACGTGGCGACGTGGGATGATTAAGTGTCATGGAATGTGATACTGCGCAGTTGCAATCTGAAGAGCTACAAGTCACCAACTCCTACTTGTATGCCACCGATTGCAGATGCTTGTGTGTTCAAAGCAAGGTCAGCACATTCTTGCATTATCATGAGGTTTGAACAGGGTGTATTTATGTTGCTGCCAAAAACATGCTAGCAACAGGCTTCTGATGCATCTATTTTGTGTCAATGTCCTTAGGTGATCATGTCATAAGTCACTGACAGTTTGTATATACATAGTACCATTTGCAAGTATATCCAAATAAGCTCATTATTAAATGCATCATTTCATGCTGCCTATTTTAGTTCTTTTGTCTTTTTAAGCTAGGATAAACAGCTTACATGAAGTATCTACCATCACTTGATTAACATATCTGCCTGAAATCATCCAAATTGTCAATGAATCAAACTCGTGAAGCTTGTAGGCAGAAGTAAAAGTATAGATTGCCCACCGTCAAATATAAACAAAGTTGCACCTTAAAGTGAACAAACAAAAATTTGTGCTTGTACAGTGGCAAAAATAGTGCAAAGTTGCTTCAATACCATTCCAGACAACTGTGGTCTAAATGCAGTTTATTCCAGTTGGCACCCTGTCCAGAACAAAGAACAAAAGGGCTGGAGAAAGCTCTACAACAAAGACGGGAGGAACGGATTCTCAGGGGCAGGTCAGCACACCGTAGACGTAAACCCGTACGAAAGTAACGCCGCCAGCTCGCTTAGTCTTCTTCTAGGGCTGCCACCGAAGAAACTAAGTCGGCTCTTGGCACAAAAAGCAAATACAGATCTTGCACTCGCATCGTTCATTCGAAACTAAAGGTACAGAACCTAGGAACACATACAAGACGTGCGCAGACTCGCGGCGCACGGCAACATCTCGGATTCAGAGCACCCTTAACTACGGTGCCCCCAACGCGTCCCCGGCTGGTGTGTTCGGTGCCCCATGCCACCTTGTGCATCAAAAGAGGCCCAGAGGTGGCTACGAATGACGTCGCACAAGCTGGTGTCCTGCTGTCCGATGTCGCACTCCTGGCATTCGGTAGTAGAAGATCCGGCAGAAAGTACGAGCGAAGGCGAGTGCCACTGTCATCGCGACATCCCAACTCCTGGCTTCTAAAGCTTCCGCGGAGTGTCAAGCTGGAAAGCGACCCGGAGCAGAATGGGAGCATGCCGTATTTCTCCTCCTCTGCTGCTGTACTACCGCCAGGACCAAGGCAGGCAACAGCAAAACACTTCTGCAACGCCCTCGGGAGGTCAGGTGACCGCATTCGAGGCCGTGGTAAACACAACGGGTCGGAGACGTGTTGCGGACACCGTAGACCGAAAGTAATGAGGGCCATAAATAACGCGCATCTGAGGCGAGAGCGGACAAATTTCTCTGCTCGAGGGAAGGAAGACGTAGGGGGCGGACATTCGCTAGTCGGAGATCAGGTGCGGACGGTGGCTTCTGGTTCCGGAAGGACCTCCTCATAGGGCGGAGGCTCCTCGCTGGTCAGCAGGTCGCACGCTTCCTCAGCCCCTGAAACGAGACGTGGAACGCGGCGTAAAATGAGTGTTGCGAACGGGCTGGCATTGCACGCGATAGAACAGAGGAAGTAGAATGGGTATGCAGCTTGTGCGCAGAAAAGGGCGTTAGCGCAGCGATACCAGAAGGGAGGTATGCGCCACTACGTGGGAGGCAACGTGCGTGCACATTCTTGCACCCACCAGTTCGTGAACAACCCACTCGACATATTGTGCTAGTCTTTTGGCGATTGCCTCAGCGCTCTAAGCACGTATCTGGCTGCAGTAAAAAAAAAAAAGAAAATGCTGCTACTTTTTAAATTATTATATTTTGTCCTGCTTCACGGAGAGCACGTTCTTAAGGATATGTGGTAAAGACAGTGGCATACCAACTTGTTTTTGAATGGGGAGGGCAAACGAGCCCCCCCCCCCCCCGTGCCGGGGGGCGGTGCCCTTGGTATCCCATGAGCGCCGCCCGCCTGTGTTTGCCCTGCTCAGTGGCGACTGTTTCAGAAAGGGCAAAACACCATGCCTTACCCTTTCACTCAGAGAACTGGGGGGGCAAGTGCCCCCCTTGCCCCCCCCCCCGGTTGGTACGTCCATCGGTAAAGACATAGTCTTTTTGAGTAAAGGTAAACCTATATGTACCAGCAGTATCGGTAACCCAAGTGAAAGTGTGGCGATCTTTCGGTGTTGGAGAGAATGCTGCTCATAGCAACGAGAGACAAATAGAGGTGCTACAAAAATTGCCACGTTCATTAACTATGAATAGATGCGGTGATTAGTGTAGAGGTGCCACGAAACCTTCTTTTGGGTGGCGCTATTCTGCTCAAAACCTGGCAGGAATTGAAATGAGCTAATGATAACTGTACTTGCCTTTGCGCGCAATCCACGATAGCGTCCTTCGAGCAAGGGGTGCTTACAAGGTGTGGAGCAGATCAACATTAAGTGTCTTCACCAAAGAAACGAGTCGAGCCGGATAGGAACAACCTTAGACTTTTATTTCCTCTCCTACAAAATCTCACACTTTGACTGGGTGGGCACACACCGAAGAGCCTTCACAAATGAAAACTCGCGCTACGCGAAGAGTGATAAAATATACAAGGGCCTGGCAGCGGCACAATGACATTTGAACTCGCTGCCACACTGATGGGTCTCTTTACTATGGCAACCTCTATGCAGCCCTACCCACAGACTTCTCACACAGTTAAAACAATCCATCACTTCTACTCCACAACTGTGGCATGGGAATGCAGGCTCCTAGCATATCTTAACCTCTTTCCCTTTATTTTTGGCAAACTAAAAAGAAAAAAACGGCTACAAATGCTGTCACAGTTTTGTTCCTCTGTTCGCTAGAGGGAGACACAACTTTGTTTACCTCGCGAAGTAAAATCCTAAAACAACCCTTACAAGTATCGGCGCAGTCTCGCCAAAGATACCTGCGGTTCACAAGTGTCTTGCGAAACGAGAACATATTCACGCGTAAGCAAGAAAAGACAAAAAAAAGCATTTGTTTTTGATGCGTAATCTCAAACCAAGAACAGAGTCTCGTTCTGCTCTCTTTGAAAGAGTTTTATAGTCAACACACTACTGCATCACATCAAAAACCAAATAAAGTGACAAAAAAAAAAAGAATAAATGAAACTGCTTTTTTTTTCTTTTCAAAGAAAATGCAGACAGTCTCTAGTCTACCAACTGCAACACCTTTGCAACTGGCCACAAACTACACACATTGAGCACTGTCCCTCACTCTCTTCCGCCAAATGCAAGGTTGAACCGTACGACACATTTTCCGCCCATCAGGACGGAAAGGGACGAATTTGAGTCCGTTTTGCACAGCCAGGGAAATGAAAAGTCAACGTCTGCGACAAACGGTTTGCCCGTCTCGCTTTCACGATAGAGTCGACGACACTCTCTTCGATCTTCCGTGGCGTCGGTCACTTTCGCAGTCTGGTGCGTTGTCGTCTCTCGCCGCCGCCGAACCCGCCTTGCCGAGGGTCGAGAAGCGGCACTGCGGATGCGGTGTGCCACAATGCGTGTCAACGTGGCGTCCCATTCTCTTGTCAAGAGCGCAAGCGGTGGGGTTGCAGAAGAGATGTTGGGCGGCGCACGTCTATAACAAGAAAAAAAAAAAGGCCTGCCGTGTTGTTCGTGTCCAAGAGCCACTAAAGAGGAATCAACAATACTCCGATTCGCATTAAATCCGACCACAGCCAATGCTACGATTCGACGGGGCCAATCGAGCGGCGGAAAAAGTGAGTCTTCGCCGTGCTTGTCGTCACCTTGCGCTTTCTCTTTTCAGCCGAACCAATCGTGCGCAGAAAAAAGACACGGGATCGCCGGGCGTTCGCTGTGTGCGACTGGTTCAGCCGGGAATGGTAAATAAGCAGAGACGAGTGCCGTGACTGTGCACTTTTGGCACTGCTTGATTGGCTCCTTCCAGTTGTGGCGTCGGCTGCGGTTGAACCCTAGATTCGATGTCTCCATCACCAGACACACAAAGATCAACTGACGAGCCAACAGCGTCACCAGACGTGTCTAACCAGCCACCGAAAGACTTCCGCCGCTAACGTCAGTCATATTCGCCTTGAACGTTTGTGCTAGACCCTTAATCTCAATGAGTATTATTATTTTATTTTTTTCTCTTTAGGATGATTTGTTAACAGTTCTTCAAACTATTAAGTCACCTTTTCTAAAATGTTTGCGCAAGCGTTGGACTAACGCAAGGGATAAAAAAACAACTATTCGTCTCAAGCTATACTAAGGTCAAAGCAAACTTTTCTTGTCCACAAGGGGGAGGATGGGGAGGAGACTTCCAAGCATTACATTGGATTTAATGTTTAAAGTTGACCCGACTTGCTATTTGGACAACCCACTGCAAAACCATTAGACCCCAAACAATCCGAGGCAACGAAGAGAATGGTTCGACCAATTGTTACATTTGCCTGAAGAATTACTGCTATTCTATTCACTAGGTAAACATTCCTTCTGTAACCTAGCCTAAAAAGAACCAGGAAAGAATAGCATGCAAGCATGTATACCCAGGCTGCATCAACACATACATAATTGTGCGACAATTAAAAGCGCTCCATCGCAATTAAAGCATAAGAAGAGAAGGCAGAGCAATGCATTTCACATTCACACCCAGACCACAAAACACCGGCAGTATAATGCTGCATCAGCCCGACACCGTGTGTTCGAAATGAGACGGTAAGCATGTGAGTGATGCCAGTCCCCGGGAAAAAAAGACAAATTGAACCGAACTTACCACCCCTTTATGTCAGTGACCTAGAAACGTGAAAGAACTAAATTAGGGCCACACAACCTTCTCCCCCGAGTATTGGCATAGTCGTTAGTGTGATTTCGCGTAATAATGTCGGTGACGGTTTGCACGTTCAGTGGTGCCACCGGTAAACGCAGAGCCCACTCCTGCTCAGCTTTTAGTTAGCCCGGACTACATTAAAAGCTACGACAGTGTCTCAACAATCAATAAGCTTTGCCAGTCTATTTCGCAAGTGAGCTTGTCTACGAGCCTTCTTTCGTAAAGGTATGTTGCAGACCGGCGAAACTTGTGGCTCTGCAGGGGCAGATAATGGACCTGATGAAAACGGCATACTTTGTTTCACCGCAACATCGCAGAGAGCCAATGCTATGGTCCCTTTGGGCGAATGAGTGATGGAGGCAAAGCAGGCGACAGCCCTTACCAAAGGTACAGGGGCAAGAGCCTAACCCAGGTGATTGGAGAAGAGAGAAAGGAGGAACTCCTCTCTTATCCAAACCCTCTTCTGTGTCTTGAACGTCCGTTTTGTCCGTCTCCGAGATTAGCCCGTCACTTAAAATGCACAGAAAAGCGGGACAGGGTCTTGTCGCACGTCTCTCTCTGCGGCAAATTGGCTCACCGGGGCCATAGCCTTCACCGTCTGCCAAGCTACGATGAGACAGAATACAGACGGACACCGAACGAATGACTAACGGCTTTTAAAGATGGCACTCGTGAGAGGAAAAACAAACACACACTCACACGGGATGAACAGAGTCCATGCTCTATCAGCGTGCGTGCTCCACTTGCAACGAATCGCGTTTCTGTGTCGTCGGCGCCGCCTAACATTTCCCCCTCGATCCCCTCATGACACAATCTTGGGGAGGGGAGGGGTGAGGGGGGACACACCGAATCAATCCTGGCTCTCGTTAATTCTTTTGAATGCAGAATACCTGCAATTTCGACCATAGCTGCCGACAAGGTGAGGACGAGAGGAAGGTCCAGTCATCCTGCCTCCATTGCAAACTTTCCTCCTTCAACAAGGCATCGGCGTCTCATGTGCCTCGAGCGCGCACGTGCGGCCAAGGGACGGCCAATTGTATGGAGCGCATGTTGGAGGCCGGGCGTTCGGAAGTTGGCCTCGTCGTTCTCATTCTGTCAGTAACTACAGAAAAATTGAGCTCGACTGTCTTATTTCTAACGCTTTGGAAGAATAGCGGGGGATGGTACGTCTTCTCTGCACTATGGTTGTGCCGAAAACGGTGAAAGAACAGGGCCTTCCCCAGAGGCGGATACAGGAATTTCCTAAGGAGGGGGTCAGCTGTTGGTCAGCGTGCCATATGTTTAGGAACCCCTTCCCCCTCTCCCGTTTCCCACCCTAGATTTTACACATGCAGAAATCAAGAGGGGGGTCAGGACATCCGGACCCCCCCCTCTAAATCCGCCCCTGGCCTTCCGTGCACCTCTATACCTGCAGTCGAACACAATGAATTAGCCGCAAAACTATAGTGTACTGTGGCAATAGCTGCCAAACTTAAAGAACATGTGCCGGGAAATTAACATGATTAACGAATTACATGCGGTTTTCTTTTCTTTTTCACAAAACTGGAAAGAATTTGGCTCGAGGCCAAAAAATGGGGCAGCTGTTTTATAGCGGTCATCGCAAAACAAAAGCTAAATTGGTTGGAACCGAAAGCTTCGTGGAAGTGCCGCACACCTTCTAAGCATTCTAGGAGGGGGAGGGGACCACAAGCATACCAGGCAAGTGGCCTTATTGAAACATAGAGACACCGTACCAACACATTACAAAGAAAGATGGCAACCATTCTTTATGTGCCACATTGGAACAGGATTTCAGCACTTTGCCCAACACTGGAGACACCTCTTTCGAGGCTAACAAACCTTATACCGCACTGTACTCTGCAAAAAATTGCGCCATACTGTCACGCACATTAAATGCCGAGGTAAAAAAAAAAAAAGAAGAAAAAGAGAGAGGGCTTGCAGTTGATAGGCAAAGAGCAGCATCCTCGAGGCAGGGTGAAGACCTTTCACACTCATCCAAGAGTCTGCAGTTGCACCCTACAGTTTTCTAGTTTGTAGCCTTAGCCTTTCACATGCTCCTTACACTGGTCTCCAAACGCAGTCAAGAAGCGAATGCAATGCACCTGCTACAGCAAACCTTTGGACCAGATGCCACAGTTGGTGACGAGTTAAGAATTCAGTGGATGCTCCGCCTCCAGCGCGAGCTTTCTGCCTTGGATATCGCTTTGTCGCACGTGCCACCAAAGCCTGGCGGAGCCTGGCGGAACGCACCTAGCATGAGCTGGAGGCAGAGTTTCTATTAAATTCTTAGCCCATCACTGACTATAATCAATAAAAGCAACGAGACATTTTTTTTCTCATGCCACTAACACTTAGTCCTGCACTATCCTTCAAATAGTTGTATCAAAATCAAATTCTAAACCTGAAAAAAAAAAAAAAAAATGTAGAGCTCTTCTACTTGACATGAAGATGGAGGACCAGCAAAGCTGTTCTCTTTACGTCCAAAATGATGCCTAGAGGACGACGTCTAGGACGACCTCAAGGACGACGCCTGGAGGACAACGTCTAGGATGACCTCAAGGACGACGTTTAGGAAGACCTCAGGGACGACTTCCAGGACGACCTTGAGGACGACGCCTAGAGGACGATACCTAGGACGGCCTCTGGTACGACGTCAAGGACGACTTCTAGGACGACTTCTAGGACATCCCCGAGGACGATTTCTATGACAACGTCTAGAGAAATTCAGCCTTTCCACTCCGGTGAAAACCAGAGTGGAAAGGCTGAAAAGGTTGCCACCATTCATGAGCGACGGCAGGAACCAGACAACCGGCGAGCCGGTTGTCTGGCTACCGCCGTCGCTCATAGATGCCGGTAGCTGTCCAGGGTTCTGTGTCGACATTTGATTGCCCGCGGACACAATACTGGGGAAACTAGCCCTTAACAGCTCCGCCGTAATAAAATTTAACACCTCTCTTTTTGGCACCACACAATGTAACAAAAGTGTGGGCGGCAGTTTTTTTTTTTTTTTTAAGCTAGCTGTTTGGGGTTGGATTGCCACTCTCGAACCACGGTCATATGGCGCATGGGGTAAACCAGCGCCACGGCTTTGCCCCGCTCAATGTAAAGCATCATCAACCTGCACCGCACTTGGTCAACTGCAATCATTGCATCGATGGTATGGGTTAAGGCTGGTCCACACACTTGCTCCAGAGTGCGACTGACTCCGTTGGAACCACTCGGGACAGCCCGAGACGAGAGAAAACACCGGCGCTGTCTGCCGGGTCGCCCCGGAAACACCTCCGATTATTGTACATAACTAGACCGAAGGTTTCGCAGTATCTGTGAGATAAAATCAATAGACTGCCTATGAGAAACAGGCTACTTTTAACTGTCGGAATTATTTTGAGTGTATGGAGAAAGATTGACGCATAATATATCCGTATATCGGAAGCGTTCCGCAGCTAGCCGACAGACGACGCCACACGGTCCTCTCGTAAGATGTCGCAAACGGTTGCGATGCAGTCGATTGCGCTTGAACGCAAAATATGTGAACTAGCCTTTAGAGAGTGAACCATTTCGAGATGCAGAAATATTTAGCGGGTTTTCCAACGTACAAGTCTCATTTTTTTTAATCAAATTTATATTGGCACGTGTTATGCAACGGCGCAACTTGTATGCATCGATTTCATCAGAGTATCGACCTTAACTGCACAAATTTGCTGCAAGGGTTATGTTCCTCGTTCGAATCGTCGACAAATGTTAGAACTGACTCCTGCCTGCGAGTATATATTGAGATCGCAATACGTATATGCGAGCTCACCGATGCAGCTTCGATGTGCCGACCGTACAAAATGTAGAATTGCAACTTTACGAAATTTGTTGCGAAAACGGTCGTTTGTAGGGGAGTGCAACTTGCAGGCCAAAAATATGGTATGTCTCGATTTGTACGCTAATCGACGTGCGCATAGAAGCGCAGATGCACTGAGTCCCGCAACCAAGTAGTCAAGCCGACTGACCAGGCGACGGGTTTGGAGGGGATCGGTCCACCAGGCTGGGGGGAAACTTTGGCGCAATTCGCAGCAGGGGGATCTGCAGGTGTCCGCAGATCTGGTTGCACACTATCGTGCAGTAGTGGAGCAGGTCCGCCGCGGAGTAGACCTGCACGCGACGAGATGGGAAAGCACATTGCCGCATCACACTGCTGCACAGCACCGCTGTGCCACGGCACTGCATTAAGACTCATTCACGCAGCTGCGGCGACTATGTTGCGTCGTGCTGCACAGCACCTCCCCATTGGCTCGTCCTAACGGTCGCCATGGTAACAGCTCAATGCAAGCAGTCTCGACTCGGCCAAATGTGACTGTGTGAACGAGCCTTTACCCTGCTACGTCACACCACAATGCATTCCTTTCACGAATGTGTAGTTCTGGAATGTGCATAATGCCAACTACATTTGGACGTGCCTCTGTGCAACCTTGCGATACGCAACCACCCTTTGCAAATGTAGTTCATTAAGAGTTACGGCACCCGACGTCTGAAGCCGTTCTAACTGCGCTCGAAACTTTAATGTAGACGATGTTCACTTTTACATTAACGCCATTGACAACACAAGCACCTTAACTCTTCATGCCATTGTCTCAAATTGACCATAACTTTGCTTCGCTTCTGGATAAATAGTTTTCCTACATCAGTCTTCAAAGTGAAGAGAATACTCTGATTTGGACGATGTTAGGTTATACCACAGCACTGTTAGGTTATACCAACAATACAGTACCTGTATAATAAAATAGCAGACATTTCGTTTTTCTTTTTCAAGAAACATTAAGATGCACAGTTTTACTAGATCAGTCCTCATTACAGAGAGGCTGTGTACGAAGCAGGAATCCAGCTTTCTTTGTTGCAGCACTCACCAGACATATCCAGAGGATGACATACTCGTTGATGAAGGTGTTGAAGTACTGGTTGAGAAAGAGCATACCCGGACCAATCAGTATCGAGTCCATGTAGTCCATCTCACTTCGACACATGTGAGCCACCTGTGTAAATCCGGACGAAAAAAAAAAAGAAGGAAAGAAACATTATTATGCCCAACCGACTTCCACCTTATAAGCCGACTTGACTCGGCATATTGTCTGGGAAAGTGATATTCCCTCGCTTCGACCGCTCCGATTTGTCATAATCAAACAAGCAACACCGATGCAGTTATGCGCCTACCGTAGAATGCCGTGCATCCGCCCATTCCACGCTAAGCGCCCATTCCCAAATTTGTAAGATCTGAGAAAATACGCACAGTACATTTATATGTAAAAACGGATGACCGGACAAGCGCCCATACCCCATTTTTAAGCAATTATCTCCAAAGTTTGAGTGGGCGCTTGCCCGGTATTTTACGATATCTGTATAGGAGAAACTAGAAGCTTAACCATTGTTGATTGTATGATAAAGTCACTAGCGCTATCGCAGGATCTAGCAACTACAGTGTATTGCCAATGTTGCATCTTAGTAAGAGCCGCACCGGTCGTAATCCAAACCAGTCACTGTTTGTCTTGGATGCAAGTACTGCAGAGAGCTTTACATTTAGCCCAAACAAGATGTCGGCATCTATTTTCCATTTTACCCATACAGGGATCCCTCGGGTTTTTAAAGCAGCAGTCTGCAATCGGCGGCCCACGGGCCCCATCCGGCACATGAGGCAATATTGCGCAGCCCCCCGCATGCCATCAAAAATGACCCTGGCCCCCAAGAAAAGCCCTCTTCCAGGGGTATGTTTGGTTGCAAACCCGCTATAATCTATGTTTTAACCCCGAACAAGTTCGAGAGATTTGCCAGATGAGAGTTTGCTGATCAGCTGGTTCTCAAACAGAAAACAATCGGCAAATGCATTTGCAGCGAACGACTTCGTCAAGTTTTCTGCCTAACTCCCTGAATTAAAGTTTTCAAACCTACAAATTTCGCGACAGCCTCAAACGAAGTGTTTTCTACGGCGCGCATATATCTGCGAACATACTTTTTAAAGACGAAGACCGTGGAGCCAAACATAAGTCTTGCGAACGACAGACGACCACCTCCGAAATGCTTTAAGACTTTCAGTTAAGAGTTTTAATGTAAACGTTTGCATCGCGGCAAGCAATGTTGGACACACGAAATCTTATCGAGAGGGGGGCTCGAGCAGACTTATGTCACGTGTGCCTGAATTAAGAGAGCATCTTTGCATCTCACTTTTAGTAGGCTTTTTTTTTTTAGACTTATTTTTATAGATTATTTCTGTTTCTAAGTCCGGTCCGCTCAGTCTCCGCTTTGCCGAGATTCGGCCCGCTGCCCCTGCTTTAAAGCGGTATGTGAAAAACAATGGCGACTGTACGTTCACAGCCTAAGCAGGAGGAGGAGGGGGCACGCACCACCAGCCTGTTGGTGACCTTGGCCGCCACCATGCCGAAGGCGATGATGTAGAGACACGGGTGGTTCTCGTAGATGCTGGTCGTCGACTTCTGATAGATGATGAAGGCCGGCACCACCACCAGGGCGATGGGGATGCTGGGGGAGAGCACGCTCGTGCCCTGCCGATGTGACGTCAAACCGTTAACGGCCTATACGCTTCGGACGGGAACAATTGCCCGACTAGCCGGGTCACGGAAAACGTTGCCATTGCTCGAGTGTCTGATTTTATGTGCCTCGTGGCTCCAGGAGCCAGGCAAGATTAAGAATGGATTTGAATTGCAGGGGTACACTGTTCGAGGGAAGGGAATGTCTTGCAGATGTGTGTCCCCCTGGTGCATTTGTCACATATGGCTTTAAGAGTCTGCGTAGATAGAATGAAAAAGTTGCAAACAAAAATTGATGTTTGCCTACGAATTGGAAAGGCTGACGTGCATTTCTGCGAGACCATGAAAAATTTGTTAAATAAATAAATAAATTAAATTAAAAATATGTATATATTTTTTTTTATTTAGAGATTATAGTAAACACGAGACAGAGGAACAATTTAAAAAAACAGACAGAACAATGAAGTCTAGAACACAGCTAGAAAAGCTAAAACTTTTTTTTTCTTATTAATATTATTATTATTCCTGTTTTGAGTTTACTATGAATATCGTTCACCAGCTTGCCTGCATTTTTTTCTCTTTCTTCATAAATTATTTGTCAAGCCTAGTTAGTAGCTGTCACTCATCTGCAAGATTTCTTTAATGCTTGCTTCACTTCTGGAGCAGACCGCTCCTCTCGAAGGACAAAAGAATTAAGGGGATAAACAGGGAACAGTGACATGGTCTTAATGTAATGGAAGTCCTAAAATGTATTAAGCTTAATTTTTACAGAACAAGTATCTGCAATACGTGACATTAGTTTTAAACAATGTTCATAATCTTGATCCTCAGGTTTGTGTACTGGTAAAAAGTTAATTACTTCAAACACTGCTGTTACCAGTTACAGAAAAAAATGGGCTTGCTCATATATACAATTATGCTAGCTATAACCCTAAGTGCACTAATTACTGGGGTTACATTAGTGCAAGCTGTGCTAACACTAACCAAGTTTTCATTTAATATAGCTCTGTTGCATTAGATGAAAATTAACCATAACCATTAGTTCTTACAAGATTCATGCATCTGTATGTAAACATAAGAACTCCACATGCAATCACATCAAGAGTTGTGTGTTAGAGGAAACAACAGCTGCACAACAAATACACCAGAGGTTGATGCAGGAAACCCAGCTCACAGACATAGCACCATCGTTCAAGCGAATATTACAATACATTTAACATCGCCACAAAAAATAGCTTAACTTATAATCACTGGCAACCTTTAAACCGCAAGAGATTGCACTAGTTCACAAAGCAAGAGACCGAAATATGGACTCAGTGAGCCAAAGCAGTCATGCTGCAAATAATCTGATACCTATTCCACCCATTCACATGAAGAGGAATGCACGCTTGCGAGACTGCTAGCACCCGGAAAAGCGTGGGTCATCGGAGCGGAAAACGATTACGAAAACCAGTTCTTAAACTTGCGTAGAGCAATTACAATGTCCTGCCGTTTCGAAGTCGTCAGAAACTACACAAGCCCTAATTTCCCGCACTTTAAGCATACAGCAGCCCTGTGGCATGCACGGCGTGTCACCCATCACTCCTTTCCCCACCCCCCAAAAAAAGTGTGCAATATTTCTTTCATTGCAAAAACAAACTATGCATCCCCAAACGCACAGGCTCCACCTAAATGTCATGCTAGCAACTAGGACCAGACGCCAAGCTTTCAGAATTTATTATTAGTACCTCATTAAGAAGTTACGAGCTATTATCTCAAACTTTCTGAGAGAAAATGGGGTCGTTTCCCGGTAGCCGACGCCACTCATCTCCATGTATTCGTGCTCTTCGTCGGCCATTCTTTCTCCAACTGAAAATTTTCGAAAACTGATTGTATCTTTTTAACGAGACAAAGGCAAGCTCCAAAACTTCTGAAAGTGTTTGGCGGTGCAGAGTTTTTCTTTACAGTGAAAGAAACACGGTAAGTTTTTTTCGGAGAACACGGTACATTTTTCTAGGGGACACCCGATAAACAACTTCGCTTTTATTGCTCTAAAAAAAATGGTTGCCGAGATAAGGTGCCGGCCAACGGGCCACGTTGCCTTTGTCCCCATGAGCTGCGTTTCCCGCAAGGGGCCTCCCCGCGACGTCCCGAGCGAACAATGCGCCACGACTTACGGCAACCGTCGACCCGTTTTTCCCGACCCCGCCCGAGAGAATGACGGCGATGTCCGTGTAGCACATGATGAGGGACACCGACAGCGCCACCGCCACTGGGACCAGCCTCAGCTCCACATTCAGCATGGGCAGCTGCCGTATTTTCGTTTGTTCGATCCAAGCGGGGCCGGAAGCGCATGTGTGTAGTTGAGAGAGGAAGCAGAGGAAAAGAAGAGAAGGGTGCGAGGGTTAGTTTGGCAGGTCGGGATGTCATCAACACTTTTTAAATAACAATGCCAGAGTGCTGGATTTCCAATAGCACCTATGATTACTAAGAGCGCAAGAGACGCGGGGTGAGGACTATTATGATCACGCTCCTTGATGTGCAATTCATTATTTGGCATTCTTAAAAAGTCCCAGAGTCTAACCTGTGCCCCGTGCTGACCTCCCGTAGGCATAAAATATCCAGCGCTCTGGCTTTCTTATCAAGAAAGTGTCGCTACCACACGCATGTAAAAAAGTCAGATCGGTGGCACATGGTCCACTTCTGGCTCTCAACGGGTCGAAAGCAGACAGGCTTCCACCTAAATGACGACGCCAATCTGCCCATCCATTCCAGAGCCGGAAGTCAATCCACAGCGGCACCGTTCCGAGAAGACCTGACGGACCCGAGGCACTCGTGGAGTCCCACAACCTCTAGCATGCAAAGGCCTCACCTACGAAACGCCGACAGACCAGTGGACAAGGATTAAAAAATGTGAGTGGAGACGACGGACGACGCCGACGAGAGCCGCCGAAGACGTCCCTCACAGACAACGAAGTCAGACCGGAGACTCAGCAGACGGGGGTGTCAAAAAACGAAAGGGCAGCAGATGAAGCAGGGCGTGTTAACGTCGGGATTACGGAAGACGTCCGGCGGCGTTTAGTGTGGCGGCTGCGGCGTCGCGACGCGGCGACTCTTCCGACTTTTGACGCTCTGCCGGCGTGGATCCGAGGGCGCTGGGACGAGGGCCACTTACGGCCACGGACGAGCCGTTCTTGCCCACGCCGCCGGTGAAGATGATGCCGACGTAGCTGCAGAGGGCGACCGCAGCTGCGGACACGCCCAAAATCAGGGGCAGGAACTTGAGCGGGAGACCCAACGGGGGCATCTGCGGGAGGGCGGTATTTAGACCGAACGCGCTCTCCGAAAGGCAGACGACCCAGCCGGAAAGAAGTCCTGTGGGCGAATCCTTGGTCGAGTCGGGACGTGTCGGCGTGTCTTAAGCTGAAGCGACGCGGAACTGCCGTCCTGACCGAGACAATGCACAATGCCAAAAAACAGAGGAGCTAGAAAAAATATTGTTATAAGTAGGACATTTTTCAATTTTAGTGCACCGTGAGCTACTGGAGAGGAGACAAACAAGATGGGATCAATAAAGACACGGTATCATGTCAATCGCTTTCAATAGCAGCGCTCAGACTCCTACATGGACATGAAACAGAGTCCCATCCCATCTGTGGAAGCTTTGAAACACATAGATACCACTCCCACATCATTTCTTAAACCCTTCTGTATTACGAAGAATATAATATGTTTTACACTTGCAATCCTCAAATAAACAGTCAATATTATTTCAGACAACTATGGTCATGGACATCTTGGTAGGGCAGCAGGTTGGGAAATAGACCAAAGGATACTTTTTTTATCCGCACTATACATAAAATATCAGCATAATCTGGTACCCGACAAATATAGTCATAGATGGTCACCGTCTCAAAGAGATTCTAGAGATTGTTTTCACTAGATACCTTCAGAAAGAATCGTGAAATTATCAAAGATCAGACTGCACTTGAACATACCACAATATGCCGATCAGGCACCCAAACAAAAGTTTAAACTAAGCACAAAAATATAGGTATGGATGCTTTCTAACTCCAAGAGCAGAAAAGCATAAAGGGCATGAGATAGGATGTTTGACCTAATGGAACTATAGAGAAGCAGAATAAGGGTCTGGTGAAACCAACAAATTTAGAAAGAAGCCGTACTGCCCTCGTCAAACCTTATTTGTGCTGGTGCTCTCATGTCAAGCTTCACCGTTTCACACTAGTGCACGTGCAGAAAGCTCCACTGCCTTGCACTGGTGCACGTGCATAAAGCTGGCTTCTTGGAAGACCAGCCAACACAAACAAGCACTTTGGTTAGCTTGCTGGCCTCAGAACTTTGCTGGAGTGGGCACTTTGTATGTCCTTTACCTACATTTAAAATGTTTCAAAAGTAGTGGCTGGACACTTACTGTTACATGGGAACATGGTTGGTATCTTACGATATCTTGTACAAGTTCTAGTAATCATTTTTAATTTCTAAAATATTAAAATGAAAAGAAAAAGAACCCAGAAAACTATGTGGTCTTAAACAAAACAAAAAGCTAGCACAAACTAAAAAAAATGCAAGAGCTTTGCACAAAAAAAGTAAACTCCACCAAGATAAAACTGACACCAAAAGTGCACACACGCGCAAAAAGCTTACCCGTGTTGCCCAAACTCCAGGCCCAAAGATGGCAGATACCAAATGAATGATCATCACGGAAAACTGCGCCTCCGTTACGTCAAACCTGCGTGGAATTCCAAAGAGCACGTTGGCCAAGGTTACTGAAACTTGAAGCATACAGCAAATATACCGCTACAGTGGTGCCTAACGTATCACATTAACATGGTACGACGTCTTAGTTTTGCCCGCTCAATTTCTGCCTATACTCCATTTCGCCTAACAGGATAGTCTTCTGCCGGGACAAAATCCGGTTCCCACTTTCCTTCCCCCCTTCACTACCTCTCACACTTTTCTACCCTCCTCTCCCCAAAGGAGCGAGTCTCTGGACTACTCCCCGCAGAGAGGAGGGTCTCCCTCTTGCTCGAATGGAAAGGAGGAATTGAAAAAGATTTTCCATATTTGTAAATGCGAGTGTAGCAGAAGCTATGAGAGCAAGCACCTGGCTTTCAGCATCCCTACTCAGCAAGCGGGCTCATGCAGTGCGAGGCAACATGCTCATGCTTGAAGCATCTCTTTCACTTGCAAATAAAGTAAAACAAACTACCGTAATATTCCGAGAGATGACCTTCCCCCTATTTTTGGTACTTTTTCTTTTTTTTTCTTTAGAAACACCAAAAGTTAGCTTAATTCTAGGTATTGCAGGGCCCTGGCCCAAGGTGACCTCGGCAGAAATGGTGTTACTTAGTCATGGTGGGAGATAAGCTAACATTGCCGACTGGGAAGGACAGTCTCTCCGGTTCGTCGCCCCTCGCTGCGACAAGTTTCGCACGTCACAAAATCTAAAACTAGCCTTTTTTTTTCAACGGCAGTGTCACAGCCACAATGGTGGATGGGACAGATACCTGTTCTGGTGCCAGTCCCTCTCCAGCTTGACAGCCCACGGAGGCTTCGGCAGCCAGGGGCTGGGACTATGCGACGACCTCGACACTCGCGTTCGCTCATACTTTTTATTGGGACTTCGACACCGACCACCCGAACCGCGACATCCGACAACACGACACTCCAGCTTCTGCGACGTCATTTGTTCCCAGCTCGGGACCACTTTTGATGTGTGGTATGTCACTGGTCGGAGACGTGCCGTACCTATGCCAGTTCATCTGCTCCGTCGTCGCTTCGACGACCGACCTCTGGCATCGGCAGTGTTTCTTTGGGCCCTTGCACCAAATATTGCTGCTTTTACAGGGACACTTAGACGCATAGGCGTTTAAATGCTACGCACACCGATCAGAGATGCATTCCGCACGCCGTGACGGCACCGGACAAAAGAAAAGGAATGCTTACTTTCCGAAGCGGAGGCTTCCAGAGACGTACGTCTGCCAATGGGCGCAGTAAAAGAGTGCAATGGCCACGAAGCACTGGAAGAACATCCAGGACGGGTAGTAGCCCAGCTTCACCGCTATACACACCGCCAGGGCCACAAACACTGGGTGGAGAACGGCGGACAACGGCTGAAGCGACGGTCAGACAAGGATCACACCGCAACCTCCCGACGAGCATGCGTGGCTTTGCGCGTGAATGGTGGCAACCGTGCCGACCTTTATTTTATTTTTCTGCCAATGACAATCTGAGTGTGTCTGTCATCAAAGAGTCGCTGTACACTTCATAAGTCAGAGGAAAACCTGCCACATTCATCTGGATATAAGACGCATCTTTTTCCGTACTCTTATCTCGTGTGTGGATGTTACAAATGAAAGGAGGACAATGTGAAATGTTTTTGCTAGAAAGGAAATGGAATTGATGGAATAGTATGGAATGAATACAAGCGTCCCAGCGACTACCTCTAAGAGTTTCTTGATTTTAAAGTATCCACATTTATCGAAGCAACACTTGTGTGCAACTTTTGCCGTAGGACAAATTAGTATTGCCAGTAGTAATGGCACCAACACCAAATCCAACTGGAAAAAATATAAATTGATACAAGTACATTTTTTTTTCTTTTGTCTAGCATACGTTTGCACCCGGATATTATTTATTTATTTTTAATAGGAAACACTGCGAAATTAAACTCTGAATTTCGGAGAATTGGGAATCAAACAAAAATAAGCTCCAAATTCTTGGCAAAAAAATAAACTCCGAAAAACACCCTCTGAATTTGATGAAAAATACACTCCGAAAACATGGAACCCTAAGCATAACCAAGCGCGATCAAACAGAAGAACCAAACGTGACCACAACCTTTGTTTCTATTCCCGCACCTACTATGGTAACCTACAGAACGAGAACGACGGGGCACGTCTTTCGGACGTCCAGCCTCCAGACGCACTCCACGCCTTCTGCCGCGCACGCCTAGGCTGCGCGCTCAAGGTGCACGAGACATTGAGGTGTTGTCGAAGGTCGGAAAGCTCGCTCTAGAGGCGGGAGAGCCGAAGCTCCCCACTGCCGTCCCCACCTCGGTGGCGACTACAACGTACGCCACTTCCCAACACCCAAGAGCGCACGACGTCCGCGTCCGCAGAAAAGAAATGTGGCCTACCTGTGGAGATGGAGTCGCAGCCGTGGTCAAAGAGCTCCCCAAGGGGGCTGCTTGTGCCCGTCCTCCGCGCCTGCTTTCCGTCGCACGCATCTAACGTCTGGTACACGAAGAGCCCCAGCGCGCACAGCAGGAACGCCCACCGGGGGACCTGGATAGGCCACCACAGTGACTCATTGATGCGGAATGCATTTAAAAAGACTTTTCGAGCTACCACATCTAAACACATTTCTTTGGAACGCCCGGCCTTTGCTCTTTTCAAGACACAGTTTATTATCTCTAGATTCGAGATAGTTCTTGAGAAAACAAAAGATAAAGGTTAAGCAAAAAGCGGCGTAAAAATATTCTTGCGCTTTCCCGCGGGATGACATTGCATGTTGTATAACCTGCGAGTCAAGCAGGCAGAAGAAGAAACACGGTATATCGCGAGCTCAAATTTGTTGTTTTGCTAGTGCGAGTTTCCCCAGCATTCGTTCCACACCATCAAACTTCTTGTAACCTTTTGGGAACAAGCTGTTCTGCCCGCCGCCGCCCCCCCCCCCCCCCCCCTCGTATTACAACACTTGACGACCCGTACACATTGTTGCCAGTAGAACCTCGCAGACCAAATTTAAAAACCCAATAGCTTCACAAAAAATATATATATATATTGTGACTCGTAATTTGGGTTACCACTAGTTCAGACGTGCCTACTAATGCGTTGACCCAATTTTTAGGTGTGGGTTTGCGTAGAAGTGGTGTCGCTGTAGCAATACCACGCCGTCATCGGATGAATTTAGCAGGACGCCACCATCAGTCATGTGGGCGACGTGGTTGTGCGACCCCGTGACGTGCATCAGGCCGCACAAGCTCGTGTTAAGTCACGTGACTCGTTGTTAAGTCACGTGACAGTAAAGTTGGGTCAAAAAAAGTCAAATTGGACGTTTGAGTGATTTATACAGCGTAAGGTTGGTCTGCCAGTAGGGGCGACACTGGTTTAAACTGTAGATGAGCAATTTAGCCAGTGCAGTACAACCGCTAGCCTGGGGTCTTTAACGTGCACCACGCAGTAGTGATACACGACCTCACGCCGGTACGATGCTCATCCAGATCGAAACGGGCAGGGGTGGGGCTCGAACCCAGGATCCCTCGGTTCTGCAGCGTGAGCTTTCGCTCCACGCGCGTCGAGCTGGGTGTGCGCTTCAGCCCACTCGACCACCGATCCCCCCAGTAAAGTTGGATGTCGAGTCGTGGCGTAACGTGACGGCACGCTGCCCAGACTTGCGCATGCTGGCCGTTTCTTTTAGCCTGTCCGGTATTAAAAGAAGAAAAAAAGAGGGAATTTGCATTAGGCTTTTTTAGCTCTGTGGCCAAATTGGTGGCAGGGGCAGCCACTGGAAAAGAGGCAAATATTGTTAATCAGTTAGCTAATTCAGCGATTCTCAATCATTGACGTTTCGCGGAGCCCTTGTGGATCGGCGGATATGGAGGACCCCGTTCGTGGTGAAGGGAGGGGAAAGGTATAGGTTAAATATAACAATAATTTAATCATTGGATATAACTAAGAGCTAGTGTGAAGTAGACTTCTCTTATGGACACACACACTAGAAAATGCACCCGAAAACTGAAACATTTCTTCTCGATCTGAACAAAGACAACTTTTATTGCCAAGCTTTAGTGATGAGGCAGGGCTTTGAGGACCCCTAGAATGTCTTAGCGGACCCCAAAGGATCCGCGGACCCCCGTTTGAGAATCACTGAGCTAATTAACTAAATTGTTTTAATTAACTTTTTAAGTTTCGATTTTCAAAGGTATTTGGAGATTCGGCACTCGACTTCAATATAGTCTAGCTGTGGCATGAAATTCCAGCTAAAATATTTGCAGCAGGCGTCTACATGTGTGAGAATAAAATCTAAGAGGCCGCAGCCGCCTGGGTTTAATTGAAAACAATACTTCTGAACTTGTGTGAAAATCGAGAACTAGTGGAAGTGCTTAGGATGTATATGTTGTTAAAAGCAGGTCTTGTAAGATACACTGACCAGTAAGCAAGCAAGACACAGTTTTTTGCTAAGACTGAAAGCAGCCTCAATATTCAAAGAATTCTCTGCCCCTCACTGGTGGCATTGCAGCCTTTTCAAAATAGTTCAGGGTTCATCTTAAACCCTAAGTGAAAAAAATTAAAAACAAACTGGAAATGTGATTTTTCACTCAATCCAGCTCAAAGGAGAAGAAAGATCACATGAAGGAAATGCCAGAAATACCATGGCATACAAAGAAATTAATACAAAGTGCTTTCTCTGCCTAAAGAATCCTTACCTCCTATTGTGCTACGAAAGAGAGGAAAATACCTAGTTTCCTTTCAAACAAAAGCTCCACATTACAAGCTAACGCTCGGATGTGTTATTGTCACCTTCCATGAATACATACACAAACAAATAAAACTGAGATGAGGTAGGTTCCTTCAAAGAACATTGTCTCTATTCATCACCTCAACAAACAATAATTTGATCCAATACAAATGCTTTAGTCTCAGTAAAGTGGGGCATCTCAGGGTCACAGCTGCATTACCAAGACAGCTCCACAGTATATTTGATGTACGCTGCACGACACAGCTGGCATAAACACAACATTGGGATTTTTCGGCAACTTACTAAGACACAGTACTGACAAACAATAAATTCTACCAGTTCCGTTAGTGTGCTGAACGAGCACCCTCCAATTCACTAGTAGTTTTCATTGCAGCCTTTTAATTCTCAGAGAAAAACTTAGTTTGTTTGTGCTGACAGTCTACCTTTATGGAACTACTGCCTTGTGGAAACATGTTTCATGCTTGCAGCTAGCATACGTGGCATGTACTGATGTTACATCAGCTGTCATTGTAATGGCCTTGCTGCCGAGTGCTTACCTTATGCAATATAAGTTTCACACCACCAAAATCGTGTTTCTAACAAAAAAAAAAAAAAGACTACAGCATGTTTCCTCCCCACCCCCCTAGAAAGAATAAAAAAAGAAGAAAAAAAAAGGTGTTTTTATTATTGCAAAATTGAACTAAGCATCGCCGAATGCTCACTCTGTTTAAATGTAATGTTCGAACCGGATGGCAAAGTTTCAGCACTAGCACTAAACTACAGCACCACGGGACATGCTGTAGTTTACACACATAAAACTTTGGACCTGAGAAACACAAACAACATTCTTTCTGGTTCATTTGTTTGGCCTCTCCTGTGAAACCACTTCCATGTCAGGAAACATCTGTAATTCACCCTAGAGCCACTACATATAAGCTATGCTTAGAGTATCGCCACTCCGTTCCCCAATCGTCATGTGGGTACCGTCATGTTGGTGCTTAGTGTACAGCAAACGTCAAGAGTGTCTGCTCTGAACTAAGGGTGATAATGTTTGCCCTGTTGCCGACTGTTTTAACCTTCCTGGATAAAAAGTGTTTATTTCGATTACGAATAAAGCTTCGGATAACTGGCAACATTGATCATGGAGACAAAAATGGCCAAGTGCCGTCACTTATTAAAGGGTAGCTTAATTCGTGGTTCACCTCAAACTGGTAAAAGAAAAAAAAAAGGTCAAGCACGCACAACTTTTTCATGGGCAAAATAATACGCCAGCTTGCCTGTGATTTCGCACTGTCTTCAAGAAACCTGTATAATGTAAATTAATAGAAACCCGAGCAACATACTCTACAGCAAGCAATGAAAAACATATCCAGTGTGCTCTAAACTGAACTCCGATGCTTTCTAACGACATACTCCTTCACTATCAACGCATACCGCGAGCGCAGTGCATTATTTTATCTTTTTTTTCTGTCGGAGAAACCTTTCGAAGCTGTGCTACAACCCTCGACATCGGGTTACTCGGCTAAAAGAGATACTGGCCAGCCTATCTCGGCCTCTTAGCACACGTGCACGTTGCACACACACCTCCCGGCTTCAAGAAAGCTTATCTCCTGTCTGTCTTTTCTGAGAACATTACTGATATCATTTACTTCCTGCCGCCTTTAACAAATAAAGTAGAACTATAAAAGAAGAGAGAAAAGCGCTGAGGTAAGGAAGCGTACTGTGGGTGAAACACGCATGCGCTGTACAAACACACACACTCGACGCGGTCGACGAGATAACGAGATCGGAGTCATGCCACCGACACGAAGGGAGCTTCCCTCACGATTGTACCTCATTCTGGCTTTTAATTCTAAGTAATTTCTATTATTTACTCCACAGCGTTCTAGTATCGAGATTATGTGTTACGACGATTGAGTCCGAAAAAAAAGAAAATGGGGAAACAAATACAGTGGAGTAGTTACGAACGATAGCGGTACAGATCACGCCACGCCGATGGAGTCAGCTGTTGCTTTCTCCGTTTCCGGCATCAGTGCAGGCCACGCCACGACATTCGAGCTCGAGTTTACCTCCGACTAACGGTAACTGCGACAATAACAAAACAACCACACCCGCGCAACAGCAACAAAAAGAAAAACCTTCCGCAACCTGCATTTTTTATTTTAGTTGCGGCAGCAGTTTTGGGTTTGATATGTTGTTTTGCCACTACGGGCGGGCGGACCGCGGGAGAGCTTGAGCCCTACTTGGCGAAGGAGATGTTGCAATCCTGGGACAGCGCACGTTAACCCACGCGAAATAGCGGGTGGCCGCTGAAAACCCCTCCAGGCAAGTGTCGCCGAGTCCGTTTTCAAGGTTACGATTGAATGGAGAGCAGTCGCCGCGACCCATATCGCGTGATTCTTGTGTCAAGTGCCAACGATTGACACGGGGAAGCCAAGAGCGACCGCCGACGTCTCAAAGTAGGCGTGTAGCGCTCTATTGCCCCACCCGTAGCTTTTCCCACGCATTGTTTACCTGGAACAAGCTATTACAGTAATAAATACTCGAGAAGTTCAAACCGCTTAGCAAATTTAGTGATGCACACTGGCTTCGCCGCTCTCACCTCTTGCGTCGCGGTCGGGCTGTAGCAAACGAGCAGCAGTGATGTGGCAATGTTCACGGCGAGTCCTGTGATGGTCATGAGGTTGGGCGCAAGCCACAGCGGACACTTGGTCGTCACCCAGTTCCAGAAAGGCTGCATGAATGGGTCCACGAACGAAGAACCGGAGCAGCTGTAGCGGTGCTCAGAGAGCCGCTTCAGCTGCTGGGGGGTCAGCACGTCGCTCGAACTGAAAATCATGGTGCCTCGAGTGCGTCAGCGATCACATTCACGACGAGGGCGAGCACCGAAGAACCGAGCTGGGGCAAGAACTTCAGTGCACGTTGGTGGGAAACATCGCCGCCCGACAGCATACCGCTGACGCCATTGCTCGAGTAACGAAATGGCTGAAGAGATGAAGCACGTGTGCGCATGCGCGGGGAAAAAAAAAAAACGCGACTGGCGCGCCCTCTTTGGGCTGAAGTTGGGCAAGGTGAAACGAAACTGAAACGTCGATGAAATAGTCGCATTAAAACTTTGGTTTGGGCTAGTTGTTTTTTTAAAAGCGCAAACAGACAGGACCTTGTCCCTGCCGTTTGTGTTATTTTCTATTGTCCCTGTGTTTTCGCTTTTAAAAACCTTATACCTATGAAATAGTCCCGTTCACGTCGGTCATGATGTTGGTAGCTACCGAATCCCATACATAACATTCCGTCTAAGATTAAAGTCACTGTAAAGTGTAGCAGGAACTTCATTTTTCTTACTCTGCCTAGAGTTGTGAGTCTCTTATCATGGCGCCGAAAGGCTAACTCTATCACTAGGGGTTTAGGTATATCTTTTAAGTACCCATATGGACTTTCCTCCAGAGATATTGCTAGCAAAGTGCAAATGGTCGGTTAAAGGGAAGAAATGGTTGACCATGAATAAAGTTCTCGTTTTTATGGGGGCAGTTTCCTCTTTTGGGATTTTCCTTTTGTTTAGATTAAGAAAGACACCAAACACATCAAGGTAATTCGTTTATATAAACTCGATCGTTTGCATTGAAAAAAGTTGTGAACAAATCTATCATGAAGTTGATCACAAAAAAAGATGTTCCCTACAATATCATTCTTCATTGGGTCACAGAAATAATTCCTCGTTGAAACAAACAACATGTAGCAGTAATATCTGCCCTATCCAACATGACTTCTGGTTCTGGCAAGTGCTCCCGTGAAAATTGAATGATAATTATTGATAATCAGGTGCAGTACTCAAAGGTTATCCATAACCTAAAAAATAAGGTACGGGAGAATTATACACCTCACAGAAAATAGGCACCCGTAAAAACCTCCTCCAATGTCTTTTCTTGAAAACAATGCCCCAAAGTCTTCAGAGCAACAGTTCCCAAAAGGAATGGTCGGATGGCAAGCAGTTTAATAGTGCATACTATACCCTTAACAGTGCATCTTAGAATAGTAACGAGTCCATAACTTTCAGAGCTTGCATCAATCAACTGCGGCGTCGCACTGACAACCAGGCGACTACTGTGGACGTATCAATGAGAACCCTCCCTCCACATGCGGCCATGGACCTATAAACCAAATCAAGACAGGGCTTCTTTGAGTTCCTTGAGCAGCATGGAACCAATCACCATCTTCTCACAGTTTACAGTCAGCGAGCCTTTGCACGTGCCATCCGACAGCTGGATGCTGACGAGGACCAAGCTGGCCGATGCCAATGTCTGTCCCGCAAACCGGAGGACCCCTGGTTCCGCTTCATCCAGGAGCAACAAGTTGGCAGCCGCATAGATCTGCTTCGTTGCCTTGCCACCATCCTCTACATCGAGGGGACAAGAGCTTTCGTTCATGCCCCTCATTTTTCCTTGCTGAGCCAGAAACTCGGTCTTGGAGATGCGTACCGGCTGCAGGATCTCCCCTACTGGTGGCTTGAGGGCGACCGGATAGCACAGGTCGTCTCCCAGACGCACCTCCAGGGTTGCCTGCTGTGTGCTCTCGTTGAAGTCAATTCCAACTGTTCCCACGATTGACGATCCAGGACCCAACGGAGTTCCACTGCGTGGGAAGCCCTTAATCTCAACCTGTCCAGACTTCCGGTCTGGGACGTACAGCTCCTGAAGCTCTTTGTCGCCATGGTTTGTTAGCACGAGTTCGATGGATGTCATCCTCGGGGAAAATATGTTTGGTGAGCGGCTAAAGCGATAGCTCACGCTGAGCCCGCTACCCGAAAGTTTGTTTAATAGCTCCTTTCGCTCGTGAGATACATAAGCTGGCACTGGCACAACCGCGAACTTGGGCCCACTTGGCTTGGGTGCGGCAATCGGAACTGATGTCATGGTGAGAGCCGAGAATGGCTGGAGTGGAGCGCTGGAGACGGTTGCAATGTCATCAAGGTCGAGAAGGAGATCCACATTCTTTCTCGAAGGCGGTTTAGCATCTCTTTTCTTTGGAGCCTTAGCTTCTTCTTCGGAGCTGGATGTCTCGGAGTCTTCGTCGCTGTCCGAGCTGGAGTCTTCGCTGTCGTCCTTTGTCTCCCCGTTCACTTTACTGCTGTCTGCAGACTCGTCCGATCCATCTTCCACTCCAGACTCGGCTGAATCGTCATCCGAGTCGCTTTCGCTCTCCGACCCGCTCTCCGAAGAGGAGGACCCTTCTCCACTGGACTCAGAGCGAGACTCATCTTCCGGCGAACTGGTGTCTGTCTCGGAGTAAAATGACTTCTTCTTCTTAGCCACCTGCTTCTTTTTGGTGACTTTGTTCTCTGGCCATGCTGGAGCAATATCCACATTTCTTACCGAGGGGTCTGGAGCAACTTCAGGAAAGTCTGGAAGCTCACGGTATTCGTTGGCTCTGGCATTGATGAACTGCGAGAGCGAGCCCATTTGATACTGGTCCCGATCCTCAAACTTTGACTGCAAGACTGGCGCAGGCTTGGATGCCAGCAGGAACTTCTTGGCATGCTTCGACAGTGCTGTTCCTGCCTCTCCTTGGGGCATGATGAGCTGTCGGAGGAACCGAACGCGGTCTCGGATATCATAGTTCTGGTCGTACTTGGCAAGACTGAACACGTATTGGGTGATGAGCTTCGTCTGCTTTGGGTTGATCAGGTACAACTTGGAGGCCAAGTTGAGTGTTTGTAACTTGACTATGTCCTCCTCCTGGATGAATGTCTTGGCCACCTTCCGCAGGACGTCTGGGGCTATCTTGGGCACACGGTCCGCATACTCGCCAAGCAGCCATAGGATGGAGGCCCTTGCCATGGGAACTGCTATGGTGTCCATGAGCCTTGCCATGTGGCCAATGATATCCTTGTGCTCAGAGGGTTGCATCTGAAGCAGCTTCTTGATGACCACCACACTCTCTGCAACCACAGCTTCATTACGGTTAGAGAGGAGGGACACCAGTCCGTTGAGGCACGTGTCGGCGACCTCCTTGATGCTGCTTGCGCAACGACCAATAGATTGGATGGTGGCCGCAACAAACTCAGTGTCCGGATTGGATACGTATGTCTGGAATTCGCGGAGTATGATGGACACGTTGGTCTCTGTAGCCAGGTTGGTGAGCACCTCCAGCTTGAGAAGCTTGATATGCGTGGGGTCGCTTGTGCGGACGAAGAAGCTCTTGAGGAAGGGCTCGAACATACCCTTGTGTTTCGTCGACATGGTGGCCACGTTGCTCAGCACCACTGTCTGGATCTCGCGGTGGCTCCTTAGCAGACGAATGAGTGACTTCACTATGATGCCGATTTCGCTCCTGGGCGCCAAGTGGTAGTAGAGCTGGGCCACCGCCATCACCACCGCCGAATTGCGACTCTGGAGCAGCGGCTTGCAGTTGCGCAGCAACAAACGCAGGTCTGAGTCGATAGACGGAGCTCGGTCTTCGTCGCCAGAGTCGTAGAAGTGCCGTTCCTCATCGCCGCCTCCTCCGTCCAGCTTGTTGGGATCCACGAATTGCGTCCTTGCGTAGCGGGTCAGCATAAGGATTATCTCAACCTGACCCCACTCTTCAACGTCCACGAGGAGGTTGCACAGCTTGCGGTAGTTCTTGTGGATCAGGTCTATCCGCTCGGGGCAGACTTCCTCGAAGGCCATGACCGCGCTCCCGACGACCAGCGTCGTCTTGTCGGCCAGAAGCTTCTCGATCACCTCAATGAGTTGGTCCCTCTGTTCCGGGTCCAAACTGTGGAGCTTGGGAATCGCGTGCGCGGCCGTCTTGCGCACGTACGGCGACATGTCGTTCACGGCGTCCTTGATGGAGAGCATCATGATGGGCACGATGACCGGCACCCGAATACTGGACAGCACTCGGAGGGCACTCGCCCGAATCAGCTGGTTCGGATCCTTCAGGGCCCGCTGGAAGGTCGAGATGGAAAGCAGAGCCAGGTCTTGCTGTTCCTCGGCGTAGCGAACGAGGTAAACGTACACGAGCTTCTTCACCTCGATGTTCTTGGAGACGACGTTCTTCACGACCGCCGGGAACAGTTCAGACGCGTCCTTGCCTTTGGCGATCATGCCAATGATCCGCTTCATCGCTTCCAGCTTGAGCCCGTCCTTGCTGCTGTCCAGCATATTCTTGAGGTCTTCGTGGCGTCGCAGATCGGACGAGAAAAATCCCGCCGAGGTGACCGCCTCGCCGCTGGTGAAGTCGGTCGCTTCGGCGGGATACTTGCTACTACTTTGGTTGTCATACGCCCACGTAGCAGCCATCATGCCGTCGTTCGAGACGTCCCTGCTGCTGCCAAAGCCTGAAGCCTGCGCCGCCGCTATCTTGTCGGCTTTACCCGATCGCGAGTCGCGATATTCATCGAGCGTGGAGCGTTTGTTGCTTGTTCGTAACGGCCACTGCACCCTTCGTGGTTCGGGTGAGGAACGGAGGAAAAACTTGGCCGAAATTCGGCAGCACCTTGCGGATTGGACCAGTTTACAAGTTTCTCAAAAAGACACAGCCGAAGAAACAAATGTACAAAACAAAAAACCAAAATGGCGAGAAAATCGGTTGCGCCGTCTTTGAGCAGTAAAGCAAAGTTTTCGGTACCGTAGTTTTTTGCGTCCGAATATTTTAGGTCTCGGGAGAGAGAAAAAAAAAACAACTACGCTTTCGATTCAATCTTTTTTGTTGACAGTCATAATGATTTAAAAAAAAAAATCTGGATTAAATTTATTATGAACTGTCGTGATTCGCTTCGCATCACTACTGCCACTACCATCAACATATTTTTAAAGAGCGGGAACATTTAAAATGATTAAACAAAACCGAGACTCGGGCCCCCTGCGCTGGGGCGTCGTATGGTGTGGGCCGCACCGGCTAGGCTTGACCTAGCTCTGCAGGCAAATAAAGACGTTTATTCCTCCTGCTGAGGTAACGACACAACTCAAAAAGTCTCAAAAGACTTTTGAGTGTGTCTGTCGTTACCTGCAATCTCGTTTTTTTTTTTTTATTTAATTATGTTTAATGTACACCAACTCGTTTGTGCCCATTACATTTATTGCAATATTTAAGACTGGTTAGGTTCTAGAGTCAGTCCTTTCAGCTGTCCCGACCCAAGCTAACATATTCTGCAGACAAATTATTTGCTGTACGAAATTCCCTGAAATATCAGGAATAAGAGTAGGCACCTGAGGTCATATGCATTATGTTTGGTAAAGTAAAAAAAAAAAAAACACACACACACACACACACAAAACTATGTACTATCTGACAATTGTGGAGCGCAAGTTCGTCTGCTTCTTGAACAAGGGTTGCGATATCAGAACGCTGAGCTCTTATTGGTAGACCTCAAGGCATCTTGCATAAAGCGCTGCACGGGCCGAAATTTCTAGGCCCGCTTTCTGTCGTTATTCGTGCACCCTATATGAGCAATGGTGTCCCGATAACCGGGGGACTGTCGCCATCGACGCCCGTGGCTTCAATTAAGTTCGGGAGTTTAAAAAAGAAAAGAAAACGCGAACGAAGTTCGCATTTTCTTCTCTGTTCCCTTGGCCATAGATCCAGGCTTGTAAGCCACCGATCTCAGCCCCATTCTCCCTCCACAAAGGCCAATAAACGCTTTCTGAACTGAACATACACCCAACACCGGCAAAGCCTCTCATCCGGGAATTTCACTCTTTCTAACACATTAGTAAGGGGAAAAGCGCCGGTAGCCCTTTCCCCTCTTCTCTCTCACCCCCTTTCAGTAAACACTAGTTGCATGGAGTACAGGCGAAGGAAACGCCAGGCGAGGGGAGAAAGAGCAATCACTAGAAAGGCTGGGGAAGAGGATAGCAACACCTTCTCTTCTCTCCACTGCCCTCCTCTCCCGTCCCGCCTTCTCAGTGTTCGCCCTTCCTCCCTTCGCCTGCACTACACACAAGTACTGACACAGAGTATAGTTTTAATATATATATATACTTTTAAAGGCAATTTTTTAGTATAGCCATTGTTGTATGTAAAAGGATATGCATTCCATAAACTGACACATTTTTTCAGATATTAATTCGGAAGACTGTAAACGACTAAATTTTCACGGGCTCAAATTTTCGCGATTCGGGCCAAAGCTGAAAGTTTGAAATTATTTGCGGGTTGTAATTTTCATGAATTGAGCGTAGCTTCCGTACCGTTCATATATTGCCCGAATTGTTTGCGGGACATATTTTTCGCGAAGTGTAGGCGATTCGCGAAAATTAGGACCTCGCGAAAATTGAGTCGTTTACAGTAGTCACATAATATTGTAGATTTTAAAAATAATTTGTTTCCTATGATTATGTCAAAAAGAAATCTTGCACACCACTTGCTGGCAAGAATGCGTTTATACAAGGAAGGAATAGAACTTTGAATTAACAAAACAAACAATACCTACCCTAGTAGCACACTTCGTCCTGTGAACGTCTTTACGATGTCCTAATGTCACAGGGATGTCCTGCGGACGTTCACAGGATATTTGTGCTGCTTGAATACACAAATGTATAACAAAACTTGAAACATTATCCTTTCAGGAAGTAAAAACGCAATGTTAAAATATCTTGAAATATAAATAGAAGTAACAGAAGGAAGCATCACACACAAGCACATCGAGGTACAAATAAGATTCAACAATATTTATTGCAGACTTTACAGTGTCAAGGACACGCCCATAAAATAAAATTTGCATACTTGTCAGAAGAAAGAAAAAAAACACACAGGAAGTGCAGCAATACATTCAATATAATAATAAAATGTTTCTGAAACAAACTGTGCATCAAACATTACCAAAAAGATTTTTGTTAACGCAGTGCAAAAAAATGAGACGTCTACAATTTTCTGTAATGCCGAATTGGGGTGCAGCTCTTGAGGAAAAGGAAAGAAGGGTATGGAGGGGAGGGAATGCTCCTCTCCCCCCTCCGTACCCTACCCTCCTATTCCCCTCCCATTTAGCAGAAAATTTTTGCTAAATTTACCGCTAAATTTAGCGAAAATTTCACGCCTAAATTTAGCGGGGAAATATATTCCCACCAAATTTCGATGGAAATTTACCAACATTTTCTAGCAAACTATAACAAGAAATTTAGCAAAACTTTCCTTGCTAATTTTAGCGGGGAAACTGAATTGGTGCTGAGGTCATGTGACGTTAATTTCCCCGCTAGGAAAAGTTTTTCCGCTACATTTCACATGACGTCACGTTCATTCATGTGTGATGTCACGAAGGCAAAATTTTCCCGCTAAATTTGGCAGCAAATTATCCCGTTAAATTTAGCGGGGAAGTTTTCTCGCTAAATTTAGCGGGAAAACTTTCCCGCTATATTTCGGGGAAAAATTTCTTTAATGAACTTAGTGGAAAAATTTTACCCTTGTGACGTCACAGGTGACGTCATTATAAATAATATACCATAATGCAATGCGCGGTTATGCTGACGACGACGGCCGACGCCCGCTCAACCCAAAAACAAACCCCTAAAAGCTGCGCTCTAAAAAAAAATCTAGTTTAAAGGAAGATTTTTTTTTTATTTTAGTCCAATCCTAATTTCTGGTTTTGCATTATTTCTGCTTTACAGATTTGCTGGCTTTTCCTTTCCCCTCTCCCTTCTCACCTTTTAAAGGTTGAACCGCTTGTAAGCGATTTAGCGAGCAATGAGACGAGCGACGGCGACAGCGACGAGAGTCAGCGACGAGCAATGCAGATTTTTTCACTGTCGCTCCTCGCATCGCTCGTTTTTTTTTATTTGTAGCAAACATCGCTCATCGCCTTGGTCGCTTGCTCCCGTCGCTTTCATGCGGATTGCCTCATCACACGACTGACCGAGCGACAGCAAAACAGGCCGCTGTCACTTGACTTGTTGCTCGTGAAATCGCCTCCTTAGCTATCTTCAAGATGAGAGAGGAGAAAACTCAGGTGATCTTCTGCCTCGCAGGAATTCTGAGTTTGCAAGTGTGTTTTGAAGAGACATGCAAACACACAACGCAGGACTGACAACAAAAATCCATACTCCATTCCCTCGAGCCGACAGTGCGGTGGAAGCTATGGGCTCATTGGACCACACATATGACTATCTTTCGCCACTTCATCACGCTCCCTCCCCTACCCATGGCAGAGAGTGGGGTCAGGTGATGAATAGGAAGCAGCTGATTGATCCAGCAAGCATGTAGCTTCCACCGCATTGTCAACATAGGGGTAAACGAAATACAGCAGAACACAAAACATAAAACAAACGTTTCATTTAAAAAAAAAAAAAACATGCAAAAAATTACATGCGTGCAGGGAATGTTGTGTGCATTAATAACAAAAAAGGTAAGCCTCATGTAAAAATATATACTGCAGCCTATTTCTCGAAAGAGATGATATGATAAAACACCAGGAATGTTGTCGACTAGTAGTGGAAAAATGCATGTATCACAGTGCGGTGCATAACATATGTTCATATTAAAACAAAACAGGAGCTTCCGGGAAAACATAACCCAGTGGACTTTTACAGCAAGGCACTCGCAAGTGCCTTGTTCTTGCTCACCAGGAGTGTCATTCGAAAAAGCCTATTTGTAAAACGACCTTGCTGGATTAAAAATATATGATATCATATACCGTACTGTAAGTAAAATTGTATAGGAATACTAGCATGTGTATATATATATATATATATATATATATATATATATATATATATATATATATATATATACGAAGTATAAATAACTGCTATAAAGTGGTCAACAAAGAATAGCCCAAAGCTTGTAGAACAACAACCGATCATTATGCCAGAAGTACTGTCAACTGCATCTCAAATTACACGGAAAAAAAAAAAAGTTAAATGTATTAAAAAGACATTCAAATTTCGAGGTAACAGTTTTGGAAATGCCCGTCATAAATAAATGAAATTTTCCACAATAGAAAGCTTCTCAATATTTCGAAAATGCATTGTGTAAAGGTTTCTCAAAAGATTTTTTGTTGCAAACCAGCTCAATTAAAAAGTATAAAGTGAACCAAAAAAATGCGGAAGAGCATGAATTGCGGAAGTATATAATTTCTGACGGTTTGATAATTTCTGTGACTGTTTCAACCAATTCTAAAAAAACAATTAACCCGAGTTCTGTGCACGAGTTATCCCCAACGAGACCATAATATTGTGTAAATGTGCAGGGGCAGTGGATTTGAAAGTACAGTAATCCCTCATTATAACGAAATCGCTTTTTTCGAATTATCGCTTTTATCGAAGCTCAACGTGGTCTCTACCGAAACGCACACATTTTTAACCGGATTATTTTAAGTGTATCGGCAGCCTACTACGCCTATTACGAAGGCTGCATGCCAAAAGCACGCAAGCCTACACGGAAGCGCACGGAGAACCTTGCGTTCCCTCCCCTTTCTCCATCGAGGCAAACGGGAAAACGGAGTAAAGGGGTGACGGAGGGCAGAGAGCGCAGAGCTGGCAGAGCGTTGCTTCCGATACCGGTACGCCGACGCGGGAACGCGAGAACAGCGAAAGCAGCGTCAATGTTCCGACGTTACTCCCGGCACCCGCAGCAGAAGTTGCCCGACTTTTGTCGGAATCGGGTCACGATGGAGCGCGGAGGAAGTCATCCCTTTGGGAGATATCGACGCGCAGGCCTGCTTGGGCGTGCCTGCGGCGTACTACATGCACACGTGTGCCGTATCGGAGATTGCGAGCGTTTACCGAAAGTCACTTAGATCTGCGAGGTTGAAAAAAGTGGCCGGCCCAAGTGCGAAATCATCAAAGAATTTGACTTTCTGGCATCGGCTGTTCGACACTGTCCACCATTTTGCAAAACAAACAAGGCATAGCACGAGAAAGAGCGCCTGCGATTCGAAGATGAAAAATCGCCAACTGCTCCACGCACAACAGATCTTTTCTCGCGAGTAGCGCATAATTTACATAGCCGCAATGATCTCTACAAGAGTGTGCGAAAACATGTTGGCAAGGCCACCGGGGATAATTTTGATTCGTTCGCGCTTGTCGATATAGACATTTTTGTTGTTGCTTCTGCCACGGCCAGGGTAAACACGAGGTGACGTCGGAGAATCACCAAGGTTGGAGGCACCTCAGGAAATGCCGACAGTTGCGGAGACGCGAAACGTCCTATGGCTGTTTCAAAACAAAGTGGAGTGCAGTGGCGGTGATAGTGTTCTTGCGATGCCTGGAGCAGTTTAAGGAGGACCGACGCCCGGATGAAATTATCGTCAAGTTCCACTCAATTATTTTTTTACTCAGTAAAGCTGTCACGAGATGTTCATAACCAAGGTTTGTTTGATATACGGTAAGAGTGTTCTGCAGTGTTCCAGTGCACCTTCAAGGCTGTTGGCACTGTTTTTTTGTCTCTATCACTTTTATAGAATTACCGCTTATATCAAATCTTTTTGCCCATCCTGTTTACTTCGTTATAACGAGGGATTACTGTTTATATCAAAGAGTACCAAAAAATGTAAACAAGAAATCTTCAGTGTAGTATGAATGCTACAATAGAATAGTAGTAGAAAAAAATACCAAACCGAAAGAAAGAAGTGCCTCAGTAGGTACAACAAGCAAGAATGCTCACACAGCCAATGAAACACTAGCCAAAAAAACAGCCAATAAAACACTAGCCAAAAAAAGAAAAAGGCTGACAGCTAGCACAACGTCCAACTTGAAGATTTTGTTTTAAGTTAGTTCCATACGATATCATGGAATCTCAAACAAGGGCTATCTGGTACCTTACTGCTATTTTGCAAAGGAAACAAGATGAAAGTTGTGAAATAAATTGAACCCGATCAACACAATCAAGACCAAGTGTAAAATTCACCCAGTCTCGATTATACTACGTATCACTCGAACTTGGATACTTTGTGTGCTCAGTGTGAGCTTTCTGCATATCTTGTACAATAATCTAAGCTCACATTTGACATCCTATACAAAGTTTTGTTAAATGTTTAGTCTTGACAACCAACCACCTATTTTTCATGGGCAACAAGCAAAAGTGATTGCTTTAAAAAAATTTGGCACTGCAAAGCGGCATTGCAGGACCTGTTTGTAAAGAGGCAGAGTCTTTGTGACCCTCAAAGTCTATTCTGTCACCAACAATAACCAATCCTAGGCATATTGTTAGAGACGCACAACAAGAGTGTTAAACCAGGATGTGACAATGGAACTAAACCCAAAAACTTCAGCACAAAAAAAAAAAAAAGAAAAACATGCAATCCCCAGTGCATATCACAACACCAAAATCAACAGCTCACAAATTCCAGTAGAAAATGTAGCTTACCCCACGTATATCACATCCGAAGTATCGCCGACAAAAGCAAATCGATAAATACGACGGAACCCGAAATTTCCCGCACGGAAAGTCTGTCGTCCTCTGCGTCGAGCGCAGCCGGTGTCACATGAGATGCATTTCCGCTGCCGTCCTGAAATCTTCCTCGTTGTCCGAACTGCCCGAGTCCGGGTGGCGAAAAGACACTATGCTACTCTTCTCGGTGGGCAGTGCGCCCCAGTCTTCCAGCTTCGCCGAGCCGAACATCAGAAAGCTCAACGCACCGAAGGTGTAGATGGCGGAGGACAGCAGAAACAACTTCTTCCACTGCACAAGACTTTCCTGAAAACAGAAAAAAAGAAAAGAAAAAAAGCTTAAATATCGGTTACTTTGATTGCCCGGGATTTTGCTTTGTCGACCTTACAATACATGCACTAAGGCTGGATCAGGCCTACGTTTTTTCATGTATCATTCTTTCTATTTTGGCTCAAAACTTTTGACAATGTTATAGACAACCATCTCTCGTAGACAGTATCGTGTATAGATTTGATCTCACAAATATTGCAAAAACTTCGCTCTAGTGAAATGCAATTCCAGGGTCCCCTCACAGATGGCGCCACGTGTTCCTAAAAGCTCACAAGAGGTCGGTCGTGCGCCAGTGGGGGGACCAGCCTTTAGAGGCAGAAAGTACTTTCACTTCCGTTACAATGCAGTATGAAGGACTGAGTCAAGGGAACGTCCGATGTGGTCCCCGGAGTCCGCTCGATTGTCACGTGCACCGAGCGCCCGTGCACAGCACATCTTCCATCTCTACCTGCCATGTGGGCGAAGATGGCGCTAGCTTCATCTAGCCATAGTGAAAACTTCGGTACATGCCAATGTGAGTGAGCTACTTGTGATGGTGCTTTACTGCAGCATCTTACAAACTTCGATATAGACTACCCCTTCGTCGACTGATATGATCAAATAAAAGTACTAAATTGTATTGTACTATGCACACTCATGGCTGAAATGAGGCAGTAAACTTACACAGGCATGCATAAGAGCGCCCAGAAAGAAACCTCGCATTTGTACATGCAGCCGGCGGTAAAATTACGTACTTCAGGTTAAAAACTTGCACATTGCTCCTACAAGCGTTTGAGAGAAGCCTCGCTGGCCTTGGAGGCTAAAATGGAACCCAGCTGAACATTGTAGAATTCAGTTCTAGTTGTCTCATCTACCTTACAAGAAAGAATTCAATGAATACAATGTTCACAATATGTCGTGTTCATAACAGCATAACATTGTGTTCACAATGAATACTATGTCGTGATTTTTACATGCACTCCGTTTGACATGTCAGTAACAGCTCCGAGCCTGAACAGGTCGCTCTGCAAGAAGGTTCCGCAGTGTCTGCAAAGAAGTCATTGTGTACTCCATTCCCCAAGCTCTCTTGCTCACACAGACTCAATACAAGGCAACACACTCATGCTACAGCCTTGGCTCTACTACTACCACCATCATAAGCTGAAACAAAGTATGTGCCGAGAAACTGAGGTGGAGGAGGAGACGAGAGGGAACGTCAGAACGGCGAGCTCTGATTGGAAGGATTAGTGGGTGGACCCAAAGCTAGCCTTTTTCTCCACCACACTCATTGAAACGGCGTCTGGCTCTCGCATTCGAATGTGTTCGATGAGTACAGTGGGGACAGAGGCTGCTATAGCTGTGGTCTAACCCCTAATCATACCAACCAGAGCTCGGCATTCTGACGTCCCCGTGCGCCCTCATCTCCTCCACTCTCTCAGTTTCTCGTCGCATAGGAAGTCATAAACTTTCTCCGAATCGCTAATGAAGTATGTATGTACCGACCGGGCAATTAACGTTTCTTTGGAGAATTTTCGCAACTCTGAGATGGTCCGCAGTCGCAATCGCTGGACCCAAACTCGAGCCTGAAAGTCTGAGTGCTCTGCCGAACCGTGCCGCGGCGCTCGTGCCGAATAGACCCTTTCCGAAATTCAGTCTGGCTACTTTGATCACCATCATCATCGGAAAAATGGCATATGTGCCGTACTAACGGCAGCCTCCTGTTTACTGATGAACGAAGAAGTTGAAGATGCTCCTTAGCAGATAATTCGAGGCTTATACATTCGTGACGTTAGCACGATGCGAAGCAGGAATTGGAAGCAAGATTTGCGTAAGCGTTGATTTCTAGCTCGGGCCCAGCCAATCTGTTGGTAGCATCGAGGTGCTCCAAAGCCCCTTGATTTGTAAAACTTTATCAAGCCATGTGCGTGGGGTGACGCTTCGTTCTGACTGGTTGCATCTTTGTTTCTGTCGCTACTGAAAGAGATTGAGAAGGAAATGTACTGTGAAATGCACACTGTCGTTTGCCGTTGACTTGCCAAAGTGACGGTGCCCAGTAAAATACGGAAGACTCTATTTTCATTGCCGCCATTCGTACGGCAAAAGTTAAACTGCCATTATAGCCACCAGATGTCACTGAATTTCGGGAAGGGTCTATTGTTCGGTGATATGGCAGCTGCCCAAAGTTACCCCTTTTTGGCCACCAGTCTGCTCCAACTAGCAACTGACCCGGCTGCCTCTCATTCACTGCCCCAGGGCCATATGCGCTGCCAGATAAGCCAGCTCGCTTGTCTTTAAAAGCTGAAAAGCTTTTAAAGACAAGGCTTCTAGATCAATTTTGAGTGAAATTTTTTTTATACATCAGTCTAAACATTGATTGACAGACATATTGTTCATCATGGTAGGAGTAGTAAAACTCAACTCACGTCGTGTTCTATGAAGAAGCCGGTCACCAATGGAGCCAGCATTCCAGAGAGGTTGCCCATGCAGTTGACGATGCCCATCACTGTCCCTGTGGAATACAGCTTGTTGAATTTGACGCTACTGTACAGTCTATTTCATTCGACTTATAGATAACCAGAAAGGAAACATTCGGGTGTGAAGTCGCAGGACGAATGCTAGCGGCCTTTATGCTTCACTAAAAGACTTGTGGGTAGGCAGTTCTCTGGGGCTGATACAATTGCTGTCTGTTTTCACTACTGTAGCATCACAAGTCGTCGCCCTCCCCACGTTTAAGCCGAATGTCGATTTCCAAAAAAAAAAACAGAGTGATTGCCCACCCCTACAAATACCCCAATGCAGACTCCGCGATCCGCGAACATTCATCCTACCCAAGTGACATGGCCGCAAACATTACAGTTGGAAGACGTCCGTTACAAAGTAAAACAAAGAAGGGAAAGACACTTTTCTCTGTTTAGGCATTTTCTCCCGATTTTCGTGACCCTGAAGTTGTAGTACATGCGTGCGAGAAGAGAATGATGGAGATAACAGAATAAAACTTTGCTTTTGCTTATGAAAAAGTTTGTTCGGACAAAAAAAAGCGAAGTCGAAAAGATAACACAAGCTGCAACCCATTCAGGGATTGCGAGGTCAGCGAATGCCCCATATCCTGGAATGTAACCATGGAGTGTAAGGTCAAAGTCCGTCTCCACCGAAGTAAACTCACCGCAAACCCGCTCTTTCTCCTGGAACGTCGCGACCGCGGTTGGCAAGGTTGTGCAATGTTTCAGACAAAGCCAACTGGCTTTGTCTGAAATTACATGAGTACAATTAAGGCTTGGTCATATTACATGAGTACAATTAAGACTGCTTGTGTGTAAGAATGTGAAAGCCAGTCAAAGGACGACTTCTAGGACGACCTCTAGGAGGATGACGTCAAGAACAACGCCTAGATGACGACGTCTATGATGAACTCTAGGACGACGCCAAGAACGACATCTATGACACCTCTAGGACGACGTCAAGAACGACATCTAGGACGACCTCTAGGACGACGTCAAGAATGACGTCTTCTAGGACGACGTCTAGGACGACCTCTAGGATGACCTCAAGGACGACGTCTAGGACAACGTCAAGAACGATGCCTAGAGGATGACGTCGAGAATGATGCCTAGAGGAAAACACTCAAGGAAGCTGTGGCATATTTGCATGGGCGGCCACGTTCGCCTGCGGAACCGCCCTAGATTTAGACGCTGCTGCCGATGTCGAGGCCGTAGATGTAGACACGGTCACCTAACAGCCCATCGCACGAAGCACACAACAAGCAGAGATGGAGTCCGAAGCGCAGCTTTAGCACACGACGCTCCGGTGGTGGCATCACGCTGATGACGTATGATGACGCTTGATGAATTACGCTGACGACGCTTGATGACATATTTTTATGGCCATCTTTCGGGCACAACAACGCTAACGCCGCTTCTTTTTGAAGTACTGTGACAAGCGAGATCGTCCTAAAGGTTCAGGATGACTTCTAGGAAGACCGCTTGAACAATGCTAAAGTAATGGGAGAAGTAGGGTTGCCCATTGAGCGGTGCCATGCCGTGCAATCACATTTTTATGTCCATTTACCCCTATGTTTTGCTCAATGGGAGAAGTAAGGCTTTTGCTTTAAAACTCTGAGGACACCTAAGCACTTCTTATGAGTTGTGTATGCGAAAGCATCCTTGGCTCGCTGGTGACGGCTGCGCCACTGGGTGAGGCAACGGCGGGGGTGCGAAGCTCAGCGTTGCGCGTGCTGCAATCACGTGTCTTTTCATCATCATCGCCCTAGCTGCTGGTAAAGGTTGATGACGTTAGACCCCGAAGCGTAACGTTAGGTCTAATGTCAGGCCAGCTTATATGTACCTGTGTAACCCCCCTTCCCGCTGCGCCGCAAGCAGTTCGGCTGGCTCCTTAGCAATGATGATGCCGTTGCTATGAAGCCACACGACGCGTCACAGCCAAAGGGAATTTAGGTCCTGTTTCGCTCAGGGGAATTCAAGTGCTGTTTTTCACTGCTACAGATAGAATTTAGGTGCCGTTTCGCTTAGCCAATGGAAATTTAGGAGCCGCTTATCACTGCTACAGACAACGATAACGCTGGCTACGTTCAGGTAATGCTGGTTTGCTCCTTAAAACAGTTAATGCTTTCACATTTATAAAGATTTGTTGAAATACCGTACACAAACGTTTGCAGAGTGTTCCGATTCGAGCTCAGTGTCCGTGGTGATGTGCACGCCACGCAGCAATACCTCCTCAACCCGCGTTGATAGCACGCCGTGCACAGACCTATGCATGAATGCACAAAACAAGGAAGTTGCGCAAGAGCCTCAGTATTTGCCAATGTGATTGCCGGCTCTCCCGCTTCCTCAACATCGCTCTTCGTCGCTTCTTTCTCTCGCTGGCTCGGTGTGTCTGGTTGGCTTTTCTATTTTCTTGTTGACTCTTTTTTTTTTCACCAACGAAAAGAATGCAGCAGTGTTAGAAACGTGCTTTCACAGAACAAATGTTTGCGCTGTATGCTGATCAGCGGTGTTCATCGCACGTATGCAAGCAACAGACTATGAGATAGTAAAACATTCTTGAGCCTTTCTTGCATAAAACAATAAAACTAATTCGAGTTTTGACTTTAAAAGTGGAAAAAAATGGGCATTTTTTTTTTAGCTTTTTCTACACTTTTTGAGCTTACCTACCGAGACCCACCCCACTTTTTTATGAATTTCAGGTGGCAGGGGGGTGGGCAGCGACTCGGGATATTACGGCAAGTCTCTTGGCAAAATATAGGCTGCCACTCTAACCCTTGGGCATTACAAATTGCCAAAGATGTAGGTACAGTCGAACCCGGATATATCAAATTCAAAGGGGACCATAACATAGTTCAATATAACGATAATTTGATATACAAAAATATGTTGACTTAACCTCCAGTTGAAGTTTCCATGAGTCTCTGCTAATACCAAAGGCCGCGTTCCAAGTGCGATTGCTCAACTGTTGTTGTGGACAAACTCAACTTGACGAAGACTTTTCTTCTTTTTTGCTTATTTTATTTTGGGGCTAAGGATTTGCGCAGTGACAGTGGTGTTCGGGGAAAGAGTGAACGCTACCTAATTCGAAAATAGTTTTGGCACACTATTTTCAAATTAAATGGTGAATAGTTTCTCCAAGCTTTTTACTTCTGTTGCACCATGCTTAAAAGAAAACACAATTGAACTCGTGAAGGCTGTTCCCAACCTTCCATTGTTTATTTATAGGCCAAGTTAATTTTAATCTAATTATATTTATGAACTGCGGCCTCAGAAAGTCCGATGCCTTGGGAAGGCAAGTAAATGATGGATTTGACATAAAATTAAACATACACTATAGAAGCTATAGAAGTGCTATAGAAGTGGATTTATAAATCTTGCTACATGCAAATATTCTTACTTCAATCTCGATTTAGTAAAAATCACAAATGATGAGCGCAGGTAGTCAGGGAATCTCTGCCAAACGTATACTCTTGCATGACAGCCATAGTGTAATTTTGAAAATATTACTGCAATGTAAATATCAACATTAACGAAGTTTCTCTTTCTTTTTCTTGAATACACCATGCACGTGTGTTACTGCCATGTAAATATCAACATTAATGAAGTTTCTCTTTCTTTTTTTTGAATATACCATGCACGTGCGTGCACCATCCAGCTTCGAAAGTGTGCTTTTCTTTGAAGCTCGCGATTGTGATATTCATACTTTTCTACGTGTTAATCGCTGTGAATTACCCCGTTAAGTGCGCTTCTCACCGAACACCGGTGCACTGCAGAGAAGCAACACCCGCAGAGATCGCTTCCGCGAGTGTTGCTTCTCCGCAGTGCACCGGTGCTTGGTAAGAAGCGCTCAATGGGGTATCCCGCCGCAATCAACACTTGGAAAAGCATGAATATCACAGTTCACCTCGAGGCGAACATCGAATAGTGTATTAATGCGAAAACATTAACTCTTCCGTGGCACGAAGCCGGCATTGTCTGTAATCATCTGTAGCAGCGAAACGGCAGTTAAATTCCCATTGGCCAAAAGCACAGCAACGCAGATGCTTAGTCATGGAAGTCGGCGGGGCGCTCAACGTCAAAGTGGAGGCGCCTCAGAAAAATAAATCACAAAGAAAAGCAGAGCAACGCAGATGGATCGCCACGAAAGGTGTGGGGCTGACGGGTCTCACTGCACCTGCACAATGGGGGAATGTGACGTCACCGCCGAGCGCCGTGTGCGAAAGGAAGATGTGGCGCGCTGCTCGTAGGAATGCAATATGTGTAGGAATGCAAAAGCATTCCTACATGCAAGCAGTCTAAAGTGGCTTCTTTAATTTTTTATTGAAAACTACCATTTGAAAATTTTAATACTTCCCCAACCCTATACTCTTTTGCTTATCGATTTATATGTAACCTCTGAAGGCCCTTAGAGGAGGATGAATTAATGAATGAATGTACACACTGGGTTCAAAAAAAGAAATAATTTGAGTCCCGCTTCTTCTTGTAGCCTTACCCCACCTTTAGTTGCCCGCGCTCACCTGCAAAGTCTGGCGCTATGTCGAGCGCTACGGGGGTCTGGCCCCCGACTGTGAAGCCGTACAGCGTCATCCCCATCACGAGGAAGCTCATGGCCAGCAGGTGGCTGCAGCCGACGAAAGGAACCATGCCGAGGCAGAAGGCGGGACCCAAAAGCCCTAGGAAAAACATGCCAATCAGAGATGCGTTCCAGGCACAGAAGTTTTCGCCGTCGTAGTAAAGTCGGCCGCAATTACAGTTACGACGAATCGGAGCGTGCTGGCAACTTACAGAGACAAAAGGAAGGCGACATAAAAGACAAAGACAGGTTACAGCGGGTTGTTTTATCCTGTCTTCTCCCTCAGGGTCACTTCCCTTTCCACCTACCAGGGAAGTCCTTCCCTACTACGTTGGATAATTCTGACATCCCTACGACGTAATCAGGCAGATATCGAGGAACCACTTTACTTTTTCGGAAGCGGCAAACACACAGGTCACCATAACAACGCCTAGGCGTCTCATGAGTCTCGAGCGTGCACATGCAGCTAATGCATGGCGGAAAACAACAAGTGTGTGGTGGAGGCCGCAGTACGAGACGCCCTGCTGTTATCGCACTGTCTGGGACTATAGTAGGCCGGAGAAACATGTATTACAAACGCTCGGAGCAAAGCACTGCAGAAATAAAAGGCGGCCAAGCTCACCTATGGTTTGGAAGAGCTTGCGAATCGTCGTGACCTTGAACACTTTGTGCTTCCTCAGCAGGTCGGCTACGGGTGCGCACGCAACCATGCTCGTGGCCGACGCAATGTGGACCATTGCGTTCTGGTAGCCATTCTTTGTTGGGGAAAAAAAGATAAAAAAGTTTTGGCTCACTTCTTGGGACAGATTAAAAAACTCGTAACAAACCATCACAAATATAGTTTGTATAAAACAGCCTTAAAGGGCAACTCCACTTCATTTTCGTTTTTGAAAGAACAATGCAGTCCTCTTCAGTACCACCTAGGAAGACCACACGTCAAATACAACGACCCAGTTTTGACTAAATGTATCTTAAATGGTCCAGCAAACTTGCAGAACGCGAAGTTGCCGAAATTCGCTAACTCCAGCATTGAGGCGCAAGCAACAATGCGGTCAAGGCTGTGGCATTGGCGTAGGTAACATTCAGCTAAACGTAATCACCATTGCCCCTTTTTGTTTGTTTTTATTTCTCCGGGCAAGTGTAATGGGCGACGTCAGCGACGTTTCCTCTCGACGCTCAGCAGTGCCCATGTGATTGGCACTTCTTGGGAGCCGTCTGGCCATTACCGCCATCGTCGTCTTACCATTTGCGATTACCGTTTTTCAAAGTTTCGTTTATACTACATGCGCAGACTGATGCCGCAGTTGTGCAGATGTCGTCGAATGTCGTAGACAGCAAAACAAGGTGAGGAGTGCAGCGCAGACGATACTGGCGTCTGGCACACGCCCACACCAACAATGGCCTGCTGGCCCTCCCCAATCCCGCCTGCTGTTGCGTAGAGCCAGCCCAAGGCGAATGTTGCCAGAGGGAGCTGAAGTTTCGGTTTCGATTTCGACTAAGTTGAAAGTAAGATTTAACAATATATATCCTATTTCTCACGAAGCAAATGATGTAGTGTCGTTTATTAGCGCTTTTACAGCGCAGCTCTTAGGTGCTCGTTTCCGCGTCGAGCAGCATCGCCATTGCCGTTGGTGTAACCGTGCGTGTTACATTATGGGACATCACAGTTTCCTTGCTAAATTTAGCTTGGAAACTGAATTAGTGTTGAGGTCATGTGATGAGTTTTACCACTAAATTTAGGGGGGAGCTGAATATGCAGTGTTACATTATGGGACGTTACAGACCTACACACCAATTCAGTTTCTCCGCTAAATTTAGCGAGGAATTGAATTGGTGTTGCGATCATGCAACACCAATTTTCCCACTAAATTGTTCATAAGTGACATGACACAAAATCATGTGACGTCATTTTCCTGCTAAACTTAGCGGGGAAATTGAATTAGTGTTGAGGTCACGTAGCCTCAATTTTCCAGCTAAATTTAGCAGGGAAGCAGTGGGAGGAGGGGAGGGGAGTTTGTGGAGGAGGAGGAGGGGAGGATACAGAGAAGGAGGGTATGGAGGAGGAAGAAGAGGAGGATGCAGAACCAGTATGTGAGGAGAGTTATCTAGAAAGCGCCCACTATTAACATTTCCAAAACTTGGGAATGCTGATCATATGTAAAGCACCCATCCCCTCCAATGCGCCGCAAATATTCACCACCCTGTGGCAGCTACGAGAACACCAGCGGGGATGACGGGGATATCCGCTTCCTTGCAGTGGAAAGGGAAAGACTTATTGGGCAGGGGAAACCATTAACTGTATTATCTAGGTTACTTGGGTACAGTAAGAGGTTCCTGCAATGGTGGAGGCCAGCAGCCCAGTTGTAGCCATGTCAGGACCGATGGGGGTGATCATAATGTGGTGTGACAATGAACAGTTCTTGGAAACAAAACCAGTGCTCCCAGGGCTTTTGTGAGAAACACCTTGATAAAGGTGCACGCTGCTGCAGTTCCCTCACTTCTCATGCAAGTGCTGCTTCAACCAAAGCCGCCCATGTCTAGAATAACCAATTTTTCAGTGAAAGTGAAGTGGGCATTTCCCCGGTATTTCACGGTATATGTATATATATTTCTTTCTCAAATTGTTTAATACGCTACATCGCGAAATCAAAATACCTCAAGAGCTTTGCACTAATTTCGCATTACAGAGATTTGTAAACATCTTTCATTTTCAATGTGAAAACACTCATTATCCCGAGCTGTTAAAAATGAGCGGAGTTGCCCTTTAAAAGTCGTACCCTTTGTCAAGTTAGTCGGGCAATTTTTGCGAATCTTCATTGTCAAAACTGTTAGTAGGCATAAAACATCACTATAGGGAGTTTTAAAATAATGTATGCAATTTTAGTGCTCGCTAGCGCTAAATTTAGTGCTTGCGTAGGCGTACGCTAAGCAAGAGAGTTTTAGAACATCGTATCTCTGCCACGATGCAAAAACCCAGGCCTCTTGTGCTTACAACACCACAGTAACATTCTTTATGCCACGCACAAAATGTTGCAACATGAAAAAAAAAATTTTTTTGGTCCAGAGTATTGACATTTTAGATTTCTTTAAATATGAGAACGTAAAGGGAGTGGTCGACCGGTCGTGTCCGCTTGCGTCGTCTTGGCAAGAGAGGTCTCGTGTACAGACCAGCCGTACCACCACGAATCTTAGCTGAGAAATGTTCGCGCATCACAAGCAGCAAGTTGCTCGTCTGTGATATGCACCTCCCGCTAGAGTCCAATGTTGTCCTGTATTGAAATTCACAGTTGCGAGGGTGCTGCCGACGTCGAGCTCACGACGACTGTCAAAGCGGCCACAGCCACGGTCCTGGGAGCTGCCATTTTCTGTAACTTTGCTCGTCTTGACTTTGGTCAACTTTTCGAGCATCACAAATCCTTTTTGGGGATGCATAAACAAGCTCAAAAACTTTTTGCTTCCGCAAAATAGTGTACGCTAAAATAGCGCACACAAATCGCAAAACACAGTTAGCATTTGGCGCACGCGCAGTGACAACGATGCTATTCTTTGTGTACGCAAAGCCCTTGTGTACACCATTCCAAAACTCCCTTACATCAGGTAGACAACGCTAAAAAATCCAGGGATTCAATCCCCACCACTGCCCATTTCCATCCCAATAAGAGCCATACTGTTGAATAGTCCTGCAATCACTAATGCATGATGCACATTAAAAACTTCCCTTTAGCCAAGGACGGACTTACCAATAGGCAGAGTAGGCAGCTGCCTAGGGCGACAGATTTTTGGAGGCTGCCAATTTGTGGTCGCCCCCAAATTATTTGGCTCTTTCTTTCTAATCTAGCTTCGAATTTAGCTACTTTGGAAATTCTAGCTCCAAACGTAGTTACTTCTAAAAATATTTACTTCAAGGTGAGCCACCTTCCCCCCTCCTTTCCCAACGGTATTGTTAAAGGCTGCCTAGGGCGGCAAATTGCTAAGTCCGCCTCTGCCTTTAGCAGATCTACTGCACTGGTGCACTTTTACAAAATAAGACAAGCTGCCACCCCTAAGAGACAGGCATAGTTTACACTGATTAAACTTCAATATGCAACAAATTTTAACTTCACTCATACAGTAAAACCTCATTAATTCGGATCTCATGGGACCGGCAGAAATGTCCGAATTATCCGAAAGTCGAAATATCGAAAGGACAAAGAAAGCTGCGCGAAAACGTTTCCCTGTGACATACCTTTATTTTGAGAAGAAATCTGTTATTACCGCCTGCTTTCTGGACGATACTTGGGCGGAGACGGCAACTTTCCTTAACGGTCGAGTGCTCCACCGCACTCGCACTGTCAGAGCTACGCATCCCGTGCACTGACAATGTAGCACAGCAAGGCCTTTTCTAGTTTCGGGAGCACCACCTTCCAAGGTCCCTTTCTTTTCGCGTTGAACTTCTCGCTCTCGAAAGCCCGTAGGATATCGGCCACAATTTTTACGTATGTGGCCAAAGTGCTTCTCTTGACGTCGCAACTTTCCATCACTTGTGGAGAGACGCCACCCTCCAAGGCCCTCAGTATTTCCACTTTCGTCGCTAAATTCTTAGCCTAGTACAGCTGCAACGGAAAACGAGAAGCACAACCGACCAGTAATCGGAGTGGCGAAATCGCGACACCCGGCGCTAGTTTTTCCAAGCGCCGATAGCGTGAGTGCCAGTCACGTTGCATTTTTCAATGCAGGGGTGGCCGGCGAAAAATTGAGGGATAGGATAGTTGTTAAAATGGCGGGCTTTAGGATCCCCGCGTTGAGGCATAAAACGTGACTGTCACTCTCGCTACTGGCACGCTCGGGAACAATAGCCCCGCGTGTCGCGATTTTGCCATTCCGGTTGTCGGTCACTTGTGCTACCCTTTTTCCGTTGCAGCAATGCTTCTGCCGCTTCCATGCCAGGAGAGTAACGCGCTGAAGCACGGCGATCCAGAGCAAAACTGGTGCGAAACACGGAAAGCCGGAAGAGTGAAGAACCATGGGAAAACCGGAAAAACCACGTGTGCACTTCGGATGGATAGCGATCATACCTTTTGGTACTGACGGTAGCTAGCGCCACCTGCCGAATTCATCCGAATTTACCATAGTGCGCCGTGTTCCCTCCGGATTAATGAGAGTTTGCTGCCACTGACTAATACATACGTTTGACGGGACCGGATCGGCAGTTCAAATTACCCGAATTTCCGAATTAGCGGGGGTTGAATTGACGAGGTTTTACTGTACTGGCACAGTACAATTCACGTGCATAACTAAAAACTTTTCAAATTTTATTGGGAGTTTGTTATGAAAGCTCTAGCATTTACACCTTATGAGCCTTGCTCTAAATTCATTACCTCCTCCATGCATGCTTGTCTTAACAAAAGATCGCTATTAGCAAAAAATGTCATAAGTTGGCTGCACAGGGCATGTAGAGCATACAGGGGAGTGCAATGAAATCTGAAGCATTCACGTTTACAAAAAGCAAGCAAAACTGCGACAATGTAGCACTGTTGACAGTGTCGCAATGCTGAGTCACAATTCTGACAGTGTCGTAATGTCGACAGTGCTGCAACGCCGAGTGTCATGTTGGCAGGGTCGCAACATTGGCAACGCGGACCCGTCACTCACGCTGCTGATGGGGAAGTGGAGGATGCCGCGGAGGTAGTTGGGCAGGTCGATGAGCAGCAGATAGAAGCCCCAGTTGCCACAAAACATGGTAACCCCCAGGGCCCAGACACTCCGTGACGAGAGCAGGCGCCTCCATGGAACAAGACGTGGCTGGAACAGAGATCCATGTTCCTCGGCAAAACAAACAGGATCAAGAAACTCTTTGCGTAGTTTGAGCAATACATCCGAGGAATTTGCACTTCAAGAAACAGGAGCTATGATATTTGTAACTTTACGAAAATGTAAACGCGTCCCCTCCTGGCATGCCTTTCAGGTGCTGCCAAATGCCCTAAAAAAATAAAGAGAGAATAGAGAGGTATTGCGGTGGCACACCCTATCGTGCGCCCCTGGCACTTCTAATGCATGTAAAAGTGGCAGTGATACACAAAAGCCTACAGGAATGAAACATTCAATCTCTAAGTATATTCATTTTCACATCAAGAACCATGGTAAAAGAGGAGTGGATCCTTGCAGTGCATTACTAATTTCCTCTGGCCAATTAAGATCATAGTTATTTGTTGTTTTATGAAAGTACAAACAATTCAAATGCAATTAGCATTGCTTCTTTTTCTGACAAACACACACAGTGCATGAGCTATGTGCACAGAGAACTTGCATTTTTCTTGAGCTCACATTGTAAGACCCCGAGCATGCGCCCATGTCACAATAAGCCGCCCCCCCCCCCCCCCCCCCCCCCACACACACACACACACACACACACACACACACACACACACACACACTTTTAGAATGTTTAGAAACTAAGCAAAGAATCAAACATCCAACCAAGACTTCTGAGCCCACCCATCTCACTAAGCTGCCCATCCGCATCAGCTGCTCTTTCGAGCGTGCTGGTGCAAAGTGGTAAACTTTGGTGCATAAACACTGGTGCAAAGCAGTAAAGCTTGGCATCTATGTGCCAGTGCAAAGCAGTTGTAGCTTGACATATATGTGCCAGTGCAAAGCAGTAAAGCTTGACACACCCACACCGGTGCAAAGTAGTGAAGGTTGAAGTGTACGGGCCACTGCAAAGCAGTGAAGCTTTGTGTGCGTGCCAGTGGAAAGCAGTGAGGCCTGACATGTGCATGCCAGTGCAAACAGTGAAGCTTGACAGATGCACACCAGTGCAAAGCAGTGAAGCTTGACACACGCACACCAATGCCAAGTAGTGAAGGTTGATGTGTACGGGCCAGTGCAAAGCAGTGAAGCTTGACAGATGCACACCAGTGCAAAGCAGTGAAGCTTGACACACGCACACCGGTGCAAAGTAGTGAAGGTTGACGTGTACGGGCCAGTGCAAAGCAGTGAAGCTTGACAGATGCACACCAGTGCAAAGCAGTGAAGCTTGACACACGCACACCGGTGTAAAGTAGTGAAGGTTGACGTGTACGGGCCAGTGCAAAGCAGTGAAGCTTGACAGATGCACACCAGTGCAAAGCAGTGAAGCTTGACACATGCACACCAGTGCAAAGTAGTGAAGGTTGACGTGTACGGGCCAGTGCAAAGCAGTGAAGCTTGATAAATGCACACTGGTGCAAAGTAGTGAAGGTTGACGTGTACCGGCCAGTGCAACGCAGTGAAGCTTGACAGATGCACACCAGGGCAAAGCAGTGAAGCTTGACAGATGCACACCAGTGCAAAGCAGTGAAGCTTGACACACGCACACCGGTGCAAAGTAGTGAAGGTTGACGTGTACGGGCCAGTGCAAAGCAGTGAAGCTTGACAGATGCACACCAGGGCAAAGCAGTGAAGCTTGACACACGCACACCGGTGCAAAGTAGTGAAGGTTGACGTGTACGGGCCAGTGCAAAGCAGTGAAGCTTGATAAATGCACACTGGTGCAAAGTAGTGAAGGTTGACGTGTACCGGCCAGTGCAACGCAGTGAAGCTTGACAGATGCACACCGGTGCAAAGCAGTGAAGCTTGACACATGCACACCGATGCGAAGTAGTGAAGCTTGATAAATGCACACTGGTGCAAAGTAGTGAAGGTTGACGTGTACCGGCCAGTGCAAAGCAGTGAAGCTTGATAAATGCACACTGGTGCAAAGTAGTGAAGGTCGACGTGTACCGGCCAGTGCAAAGCAGTGAAGCTTAACAGATGCACACCAGTGCAAAGCAGTGAAGCTTGACACACGCACACCGGTGCAAAGTAGTGAAGGTTGACGTGTATGGGCCAGTGCAAAGCAGTGAAGCTTGATAAATGCACACTGGTGCAAAGTAGTGAAGGTTGACGTGTACGGGCCAGTGCAAAGCAGTGAAGCTTGACAGATGCACACCAGTGCAAAGCAGTGAAGCTTGATAAATGCACACTGGTGCAAAGTAGTGAAGGTTGATGTGTACGGGCCAGTGCAAAGCAGTGAAGCTTGACAGATGCACACCAGTGCAAAGCAGTGAAGCTTGACACACGCACACCGGTGCAAAGTAGTGAAGGTTGACGTGTACGGGCCAGTGCAAAGCAGTGAAGCTTGACAGATGCACACCAGTGCAAAGCAGTGAAGCTTGAGACACGCACACCGGTGCAAAGTAGTGAAGGTTGACGTGTACGGGCCAGTGCAAAGCAGTGAAGCTTGATAAATGCACACTGGTGCAAAGTAGTGAAGGTTGACGTGTACCAACCAGTGCAACGCAGTGAAGCTTGACAGATGCACACCGGTGCAAAGCAGTGAAGCTTGACACATGCACACCGATGCGAAGTAGTGAAGCTTGATAAATGCACACTGGTGCAAAGTAGTGAAGGTTGACGTGTACCGGCCAGTGCAAAGCAGTGAAGCTTGACAGATGCACACCGGTGCAAAGCAGTGAAGCTTGACACATGCACACCGATGCGAAGTAGTGTTGACGTGTACAGGCCAGTGCAAAGCAGTGAAGCTTGACAGATGCACACCAGTGCAAAGCAGTGAAGCTTGACACACGCACACCGGTGCAAAGTAGTGAAGGTTGACGTGTACGGGCCAGTGCAAAGCAGTGAAGCTTGACAGATACACATCGGTGCAAAGCAGTAAAGCTTGACAGACCCACACCGGTGCAAAGTAGTGAAGGTTGAAGAGTACGGGCCACTGCAAAGCAGTGAAGCTTTGTGTGCGTGCCAGTGGAAAGCAGTGAGGCCTGACATGTGCATGCCAGTGCAAACAGTGAAGCTTGACAGATGCACACCGGTGCAAAGCAGTGAAGCTTGACACACGCACACCGGTGCAAAGTAGTGAAGGTTGACGTGTACGGGCCAGTGCAAAGCAGTGAAGCTTGACAGATGCACACCAGTGCAAAGCAGTGAAGCTTGACACACGCACACCGGTGCAAAGTAGTGAAGGTTGACGTGTATGGGCCAGTGCAAAGCAGTGAAGCTTGACAGATGCACACCAGTGCAAAGCAGTGAAGCTTGACACACGCACACCAGTGCAAAGTAGTGAAGGTTGACGTGTACGGGCCAGTGCAAAGCAGTGAAGCTTGACAGATGCACACCGGTGCAAAGCAGTGAAGCTTGACACATGCACACCAATGCAAAGTAGTGAAGGTTGATGTGTACGGGCCAGTGCAAAGCAGTGAAGCTTGACAGATGCACACCAGGGCAAAGCAGTGAAGCTTGACACACGCACACCAGTGCAAAGTAGTGAAGGTTGACGTGTACGGGCCAGTGCAAAGCAGTGAAGCTTGACAGATGCACACCGGTGCAAAGCAGTGAAGCTTGACACATGCACACCAATGCAAAGTAGTGAAGGTTGATGTGTACGGGCCAGTGCAAAGCAGTGAAGCTTGACAGATGCACACCAGTGCAAAGCAGTGAAGCTTGACACACGCACACCGGTGCAAAGTAGTGAAGGTTGACGTGTATGGGCCAGTGCAAAGCAGTGAAGCTTGACAGATGCACACCGGTGCAAAGCAGTGAAGCTTGACACATGCACACCAATGCAAAGTAGTGAAGGTTGATGTGTATGGGCCAGTGCAAAGCAGTGAAGCTTGACACACGCACACCGGTGCAAAGTAGTGAAGGTTGACGTGTACGGGCCAGTGCAAAGCAGTGAAGCTTGACAGATGCACACCGGTGCAAAGCAGTGAAGCTTGACACACGCACAACAGTGCAAAGTAGTGAAGGTTGACGTGTATGGGCCAGTGCAAAGCAGTGAAGCTTGACAGATGCACACCAGTGCAAAGCAGTGAAGCTTGACACACGCACATCGGTGCAAAGTAGTGAAGGTTGACATGTACGGGCCAGTGCAAAGCAGTGAAGCTTGACAGATGCACACCGGTGCAAAGCAGTGAAGCTTGACACATGTACACCAATGCAAAGTAGTGAAGGTTGATGTGTACGGGCCAGTGCAAAGCAGTGAAGCTTGACAGATGCACACCGGTGCAAAGCAGTGAAGCTTGACACACGCACACCGATGCGAAGTAGTGAAGGTTGACGTGTACAGGCCAGTGCAAAGCAGTGAAGCTTGACAGATGCACACCAGTGCAAAGCAGTGAGGCTTGACACACGCACACTGGTGCAAAGTAGTGAAGATTGACGTGTATGGGCCAGTGCAAAGCAGTGAAGCTTGACAGATGCACACCGGTGCAAAGCAGTAAAGCTTGACACACACACACACCGGTGCAAAGTAGTGAAGGTTGAAGTGTACGGGCCACTGCAAAGCAGTGAAGCTTCACGTGGGCATGCCAGTGGAAAGCAGTGAAGCCTGACATGTGCATGCCAGTGCAAAGCAGTGAAGCTTGACAGATGCACACCGGTGCAAAGCAGTGAAGCTTGACACATGCACACCGGTGTAAAGCAGTGAAGCTTGACGTGTGCGTGCTGGTGCAAAGTGGTGAAGCCAACTCTACCTTGTGCCCCTTCTGCATTTTTTCTCTCAGACTAAGCAGACTTCCAGTTTTTCAGGATCATATTAAAATTCTACGCGGGTATTCACTTGGCATTTTAGGGTTATAGTGTTTCGACCCCAGACAAACACTAAAACTTTTGGGGAATAAAGCACTTTTGGTATCGGAAGGCAGGATTCTGGAACCCAGAAATTATGCATTGTAGTTTACATGGTTATGGAAAAGGCCCACCACCTCTTACCTAAATAAAACTTTCACAGATAATATTTAAAAAAAAAAATGTTGGCCCTAAAAAGTGTGTATATGCATTTAAAAGAGGCGATTAAGCTCCGGAGTATGAGAGTAGGGGAGCAGGAAAAAAATGAGCTGGGGTCGTTCTGCTTGGGGATGGGCAAATATTTTAAAAAAAATTGACAGGGACCTCCATTTTCATGGTCATGCAGTGCACAAAATTTGTTAGAGGACATAAAACATTACATAACGTTATGGGATCAAGTCATTGTGTCCTGTGACGCTGTGACATGACGTGACCACCACATCACGTCAGTGTTACGCGGCATCATGTGACGTGGGGTATTTGCGTGACGACGTATCCTGGGAGTAAGGGCTTTCAATAAAAATCATCCCATACTTAAGGGGGGACATTACCCAAAAAAGTAAATTTTTGAACCACTTGTCTGATTTAAATTATATTTACAGGGCTTGTTTCTGTTGATGTTGATAACATTTTTGCCAATTTTTGTTAACCTGGGTGAAGAACAAAAAAAAAATTGCAAACGTTCAAAGACGAAAGGGGGCATGTCTGCTTAGGAAAACTATCGTTTTGAAATCACTTATAAATTTGTTGTTTTCATGTGTTACATTCTATTAGGACAGTTCAGAGCAGATAACTATGGAGCTATATTTCTATGTTATAACATCTTTTATGACAAAAAAGCCACATAAACATAAATACAGTTTTTTAGATTTCCATCCTTTGTCCAAACTTTTAGTTCTTGAGCATGACAAATGACAAAAATAAAAAATACAAGCTCATAGTTATCTTCCCCTTAAAATTTCAACCCAGAAACACTCATAAAAATTAGTCCAAGTTGCGTAATAACAAAACAATAGTTTTCCTAAAGTGAAATTTATGCCAAAAAATGGAATGGAGAAAAATGCGTTCAAAGTGCTCCAACATCTACCTTTTCTTTAGCATCGGTGGACCGAAAATAATTTATAAAAAATTAACTATGCAGTGTAAACTAATGAAACTTCCTGGGAATACTCTCTAGATGTTGGTGGATGTAAATATGCCATTTTTCAAAATCAACTTTTTTTTGCAGAAATTGTTTTTTCTGGGTAGTGTCCCCCCTTAAAAACAATTTGAAGTTGAATAACACTCGTGCCCTCTTCTCCCGCTGAGTCCTCTAGAAAGTCTAAAAAAAATAAGGCGGTATTGTTCATCAGAAGTCTCCCAAACCGTCAACTGCTTTAGTGGTTGGTGCGGAGCTGCTTGCCGCCTGCTCACCTCTTTCGTGTTGCAGGAACTGCCCCTGAAGCGCTGGATGTAGTGCAGCTCTTTCCGAGACACCCTAGGATGCATCTCCGGCCACTCGTAGACAAAGGCCGTCCACGCCAGAAACCAGATGACGCCCAAGGTGCCTTGAAAAAATCGCCCAAAAGAAGCAAAGAAAAAAAAATGCAAAATTACAGTTTCGGTTAAAGGGGTTATGACACAAAAATTAAACAGATAGATTATTCTTGAAATGGAATGCTCATAGGCTACTTAGTATATACACCAAGTTACGCGATTTTTAGAGCTCTGGTAATTGCAATATTCAATTTACGAATTTTTATCATTTTCATCCGGTGACCTGGCAACACTGCCCAAGTTAGTCACACCATGGTGTCCATAAACCACGTGACCATGAGCACTCTCTGATTCTAGGCGCCCCCATGATCGTTCAAGCTATCCTCGTCGCGGTACGATCAAAACCGCTCACATAACTCGGTAACCCGAAAGCTATTCTCGCTCTCGCCCCCGGCCCGTTGACCTTCCACCCTGCATGCGCCTGCGAGATATTCCCGGACGACGTTGGCCACAGCGAGCACGTCCGTAACTCGTTGTCGCTGGTGCTGGTCGCCAGCGGGTCGCAGTCAAAATGAACAGCTTCCCATATCTTTTGATAGCAATCACTCTCATCGCCGCCGCGATCAATGTCGAACACTTCGACAAGGCAAGCGACGCCGTAAACGTAATCGTCACGGACCGCATGCTCGAGACGTGGAAGGTAAACGAGGAAGCTGAGGCTCGATACGCCAAGAGAGCCAAGTCTGGGAGTGCGTGCAAGGAGATACCACGCTGGAGGCTGGCTACGTGGCCAACCTCCAGCTCCGCCCGGATCTGCCTCTCCGAGGGGCCCGCATATAGATCGATTTATCCACGAAACTATCGCGCCATTTTCAATACAAATTTAGCAGGATTATAGGAAAATACAGCGGGTCCTACCAGTATAGTTATCTCATATTTTATTTTTAGCGTGTCATAACCCCTTTAAGCCCACTGAAGAGCGGAAACTACAAGCGACACAATATATGCCGAATTAAAACTTTGGGTTGGGCTAGTTGGTTCATTATAATCCGGAAAATTTCAAAAACAACTCTGCTTGATTTTTGTTTTTGAAAAACAATACAGTCTTTTTCAGTATCGCTTAGGAAGACCACAGGTTGAATATTACAACCCAGTTCTGTCTAAATGTTCCTTAATGGTCCAGAAAAATCTGCAATGCGCCAAGTTGCCGAAATTGGCTGACTCTAGCGGACGAATTGATGCGCAACCAACAGCGTAGCAAAGGCTACGGCGTTGGCATAGCCAAAATTGAACTAAGCGTCATCACCACTGCCCCTTTCCGTTTTTATTCTACTTCACGGGGCAAACATAACAGGTGATGTCAGCAACGTTTCCCTCAATGCTCAGCAGAGTCCACGTGATTAACGTAATGCGCCTGCGCAACGCGCTTCTTGGGAGCTGTCCGGTTGTCCCGTTTTTTGCAGCCGTATCCCGCGTCACAACCGCCGCGATCGTCTCACCGATTGTGATTATTGTCTCTCGGAGTTTTGTTCATACTATGTGCGCAGACTGATGCTGCAGTTGGGCAGACTTTGTCGAGCGTCGTAGACACCACAACGTGGTGAAGAGTGCGGTGCAGACAACACTTGTGCCTGGCACACGCCGCCTCAACTGTGGCCCGCCTCAATCCTGCCCGTCATTGCGTAGAGGATAACATGACATCTCATACCACGTGACAGCCATGTTTTTGGCTGCCTAAGGCCAGTGTCGCCAGACGGAGCCTAAGTTTCGCATTAGATTTCTGCTCATGTTTAAAGTATGATTTAACAATATATATCCCATTTTTCGCAAAGAAAATGACATAGTGCCTTTTATTAGTGCTTTCTAATTTGAAATCACTCACTATCCCCAAATTTACAGAATTGAGAGGAATCGCCCTTTAAAAGCACAAAGAACACAGACGAGGGATAGGCACATGCAAGCGCCAGTCTGTATTGTACAGTCTAAGCTCGTTACAACAGGCCTGGTTACAACAGACATATGGATATAACATACAGACTTGTGAAGTTCGGTTGGTTTTCCTTTATGTACTACTGACTCAACTTTATATCTGCATACAACATACTCCTTTTACAACAGACCAAAATCTTGGGTCAAAATTAAGGTCTGGTATAACGAGCTTAGACTGTATGTGTCTCTTCCTCGTCCTAGCTTTTTGTATAGCATAGTCTAGTATAGTAGCATAGTCCAGTAAGCAACAAGATTTGCAAGCTTGCTAGCTGTAATCCCTCAGCTTCGAACTGCCAACTGTCAATGCACGAGGCCCCAAGTGTCAACTAGAATTCCATGAACTGCAGACAGGTTCACAGAGTCGGCTCGACTAATCGTACAAGTACGACTATACCAGTCATCCATGACACGTGAGTGCTAGTTATGAAAGTTATCACAGATACGCATCGACACTCTTCTTTACAGACAGACTGGACAATCTCGCAGATTTTTTTTCTTTCAGTAGTGCTTGTAAATAATTCAATTAGCTAATATACTGTAAACAACTTAATTTTTGCAAGCTGAATATTTTAAAAATTTTGTAAAATGTAGGCTTGGGCAATATTTAGCAGGCAAAAAATTTTCCGATATGGATATGCTATGTATCTTCTACCATGAGGTGATACAGTTGTGGGATAAATATTTTGCTTAACTACCGCAAAATACCAGGTGAGCTTCTGCCTCACTTTGAGTGGAAATTGGGTTAATCTGGACGTGGGCTCTTGTCCGGTCAAATCAGGCGCTTAACGCATAATTTGGAAGAATTCCCAAGTTCGGGAAATGTTATTAGTGGGCGCTCGAACGAAGTGGGTGCTTCTGCAATATTTTACAATACATACGGCATAAAAATGAGGTTCTCTCAAAAATTAAGTTGTCTACAGTATATGACAAAGTGCTGCCTGTGCTGTGTAATTCACACTATTTTAATTTCACATCTTTTATAGTGAATTGTGGTAGATATAGGTACATACCAACTGCAAGGTCAAACCCCTGCATTACTACCCTGGCCAGAACAGATGTTAACACTAGCAACTAACCAAATGATATATTACGTAACTTTAATAACTCTACTCAAGCTAGCGCCTTTGCATCAGCCACTAAAACGAAAGCAACCATACTCTACTCAGGTTGTTGCAGCTTAAACTTTTCCCGAGTATGTATGACTACTTTCAAAGTTTGGTATATCCTATTTTCTCAATTACTTAGGCAACTTGAAAGTTATTTTCCACCTTTTTTTTAGAAAATAAATTCATAAGGCCTCTTAGGTTATCCCCAAGACGACTACAACTAAAAGCAGCTGGTGGTCAAGAACTTCAAGAAACTAAAAAATACTTGCGTGAGTGTGTCCAATGACTATTCAAAAGAGACAGTGGCAAAGCAATGGCAACTTTGGCGGTTGGCACAACAAGAAAAACGTAAGAGAGATAAAGTTTGACCTGTGTATGACAAACTTTTTAAAATGACGTAGCCTATGTATGGGGTGCCATAACGAACACACAACTTCAACAGAATGTGCACGTCATACCAATGGCAATGGCTTCTCAGCAGATTTGACACAAAAAGAAGAAGGAGGTATGCATAATCACAATAAACACACAGAGCATACCAAACAAAGCACCAGACTGGGGGAATCGGTGGCCGAGTGGGCTAGCGCACACCTGTTCAGAGCATGTGGACCGAAAGCTCACGCCGCAGAACCCAGGAATTTTGGGTTCAATCCCCAGCTCGTTTCGATCTGGATGAGCATCGTACCGGCGTGCGGTCGTGTATCACTACTGCGTGGTGCACGTTAAAGACCCCAGGCTAGCGGTTGTACTGCACTGGCTAAATTGCTCATCTACCCCAGGCTAGCGGTTGTACTGCACTGGCTAAATTGCTCATCTACAGCTGGGAGACTCGTCACCCGTTGAGGCACACCAAGTTCTAGGCTGTATAAACATACACACACCCTAATTTTTTTCAAAGCACCGGAATTGGAATGTATTCTTAATTAACATGATCTACATGTTATTGTTGTAACTGATATTTGGCTACGTAGCAACCTTGCCGACTCCAAAGTATTTGCAAAAGACTACAGCGTATTAAGGAAGGGCAGAGGGACTAGAGAAGGAGGTGTTGCAATTCTCATAAAGGACTCTCTTAAGTATGAGGCGTTACCTGGTATTGACGACCATAAGAGTGTATGGTGCAAACTGCTCCACAAGATGGTCCTCCTAATTGCTGGCATGTATAGGGCACCGGGCCCTGAAATTAATTTCCTCGAAAAAATTGATGATTATTTAACATTTGTGAAAAAAACTGTACAGCCCTTCCACTTCACATGAAGATGGAGGACCAGCGAGGCTGTTATCTCTACGACATCTAGGACAATGCCTAGAAGACGACGTCTAGGACGACCTCAAGGGCAACTTCTAGGACGACCTCAAGGGCAACTTCTAGGACGACCTCGAGGATGACCTTGAGGACGTCGCCTAGAGGATGACGTCCACGGCCTCAAGGACGCCGCCTAAAGGAAGACGTCTAGGACGACCTCAAAGACTACTTCTAGGACGACCTTAAGGATGACACCTAGGACAACCCCTCGGATGACCTCAAGGATGACTTCTAGGACAACCTCGAGGATGACTTCTAGGACAACCTCAAGGACCACTTCTAGAATGACCTCGAGGATAACCTCTAGGACGACCTCGAAGACATCTAGGACGACCTCAAGGACAATATCTAGGATGACCTTGAGGACAATGTCTAGGACGACCTCAAGGAAGACATCTAGGGCAACCTCTCGAATGATGCCTAGGACGACCATGAGGACGATGCCCAGAGATGATAATTAACAAGAGATCAGGACCTCACTGTCTAATAATGCCAAGGAGCTCACGCTGGTTGCCCCCTCTTTTTTTTTCTTTATTCATATTTGCCACGACCAATAAGGAGTTTTCCGTCAACATCCGCATATACATTTTTTTCCAGATCCTAGTGCATAACAGCTTCGCTGTAAAAAAGAACTAAAATTATACAGACGGGCAATTTTAACCTGCCATATTCATTGGCACAAACTAAGTCCAGGCAGAGTGGATAAATCACAGGAAGAATATTTATTTGATACAATGCTTAAATATGGACTGAACTCAAGTAGTTAACAAACCAACTGGAATTCAAGGATCATGCCAATATGTATTAGATCTCTGCCTGGTATCAGATTACTTTTCGAGGTTCAAAGTTTGTGTTGAAAATGGAATTTCAGGTCATAAAATGGTCATCTTGACATTATAGTTGGGCAGTCCACACTTTCAGAAACAGACCCTAAGATTGTTTACGATTTCACAGGGGGATTGGTGGCCGACTGGGCTAGCGCACACCAGCTCGGAGCACGTGGAGCAAAAGCTCGCGCTGCAGAATCTAGGAATCCTGGGTTCAATCCCCACCCCTGCCCGTTTCTATCTGGATGAGCATCGTACCGGCGTGCGGTCGTGTATCACTATTGCGTGGTGCACATTAACGACCTCAGGCTAGCGGTTGTACTGCACTGGCTAAATTGCTCATCCACAGCGAGTGACTCGTTGCAACTTTGAAATGGCTGACCAACTACAGGCTGTATAAGTATCCACACAACCCCAATTATTATTACGATTTCACACGAGCAGAACAAATCAATATTAGATTATCTTGTACTATCTTTAGACCGCATAGATCAGAAGAATGATGTAGATTATTTATCAGACTATTTCTCACAAGCAGTCACCTACTGTTTCGCAAGATTTGTACCGAAAAAATCAATAAAAAAAAACAAGTCTAACCCATGGATTACAGGGGACATAATTCACCTTAATCACAAACTTAAATGAGAAAGAAACCAGAAAAATAAGAACGCTCTAGAGATTGCTAATCTAAGCCATGAATATGATCAAAGGTCAAGGCTGCCAAAACTGAGTTCTTTCCGACTACCTTGAATGATTACTTAAGAGATTCGCTACACAGATTCTGGCAGTATCTGTCATGTAAGGAACCTAGAGATATTGAAATCATAAAGGAAAGAATCTGTTTTTACTGAAGATAATGATCTTGAAAGTGTCACAACTAATGTCACTGGTCTGCCCGAAACAGAGAATGTAGTGTTGTACGAGGGTGTTCTTTTTTTATGCTACTGAATATCAATGCAAAAAAAGCACCGTGTCCAGATAACATTCCAAATTCATTTTTGAGGCGTTACTGTCTAAGAATTATTGAGGTTTTAGTACTTATTTTTAGGGCGTCATTGAGCCACAGTAAGTTATCTAAGGACAGGTTACTTGCGCAGGTGGTCTCAATTCACGAGACCGGAAGTCGACTTAATGTTGGAACTTATCGTCCGATATCTCTTAGTTCTACTGCTTGCAAACTCCTCAAACATAGTATTTGTAAACATCTCACAGAGTTCATCAAACAAAACGGCTTGTTTTATAAAACACAACATGGATTTCGAAGGAAGTTATCAATTGTCGCCCAGTTATTTGAAGCGACTCATTATTTCGCATCAGTTCTAAATGAATGTGGGCAGGTAGATGTGATGTCAATTGATCTATCAAAAGCATTTGACTGAGTCACGCACTCGAAGCTGCTAAAAAGAGTTGATGGACCTAGGGATAATTATGCCTATTGCTTCTTGGGTCAAATCTTACTCATCAAACAAATTTCAATTTGTTGAGAATTACCCTCGAAATATAAAATTCATCCATCTGTCGAAGTCCACTTCTTTGCAGATGATTGTTTAATGTACATAAAAGTTAACTCTCAAAGCGACAAAATTTTACTAAACGACTCGTTAATGACTATGCACGAGTGGTGTGAGAAATGGGATGTGAAGATAAATTTTGAAAAGACAACATTTGTCACAATCACAAAGAAGAGGTCGCCTAACAAACTTCCGTGTTCTCTTAATGGTACATTTTTGCGACAATCCAAAACTCTTATATACTTAGGGGTCACAATTTCTAACGATCTAAACTGGAAGTTACTGTACATATCGCGAATGTCTGTAATGCAGCTTTGCAAAAACTTGGATTTTTAAGACGGGCACTCATAAAAAACAATGCATGCAGTTAAATTATGCACGTATAAGACTCAGATTCGATCGTCTCTTGAATATGCATACGTCATCTGGGATCCAAATGTCAAGTATTAGATAAACTTGAGCGTATTCAGCAGCAAGCATAAAATTAGTTTATTCAGAGTATTGCTGCACGGAATCGGTAATAGAACTATTAAAAAAAACGCAGGGCTGCCGACCTTAGGTCAGTAGGGAAAAATGGGAAGGTTAAAGTTTTTTTATCAACTTTACAAGAGATATTATAACATCAGTTCAAATAACTATGGTATATAAAGCTTCCTGGAAGAAGGTAACCTAGAGTTAATAACCAGTTCGGAAGCAAGCCGTATTTCCCAAATCTTGATGTTTTTAAGCACTCTTTTATTGTAAAAACCATTGAGTGGAATAGTTTGGATAGTGACCTTTTTGTTTGGATTGACAATGCTGAGCAGTCTGAAAGTGTATTATTTGATTTGTATGTGGAGATGTGCGAGTACTCTTCTGTGGTGATGATTAAGTGTTCTTGTTTAACTGAAATTGTACTCAAATGGTTGTATTGCAATGATTGCTCTTGATGTTCAGTTCTTTCATTTTGTTTTTTTCTATTGCTGTACACTCCAGAGACAGCCCGAGAGGGCTTTCAGTAGTGTAAATAAATAAATAAAAAACAGCAACATGCAATCGATAACACTCGAAAGCATGCAGGAGGTCAAACAATGAGAAGAAAGCTGCAAGGAAGCTTACCGAAGAAGTAAAAGACACTGGGCCACCCGCCAAACAGCTGGCTGCCGCAGAGAAGCGCAGTCAGTGGAAGCGTCACAACGGTGCCCATGGAGGTGCCGATCATGTTGAAGCTTAGCATGCGGCTCCGTTCGTGCACGGGCACCCAGTGAGACAGCAGGGCCGCTGCAGATGGCAATACCACACCCTGCGTGCAAACACACACACGTTAAAGGCGGTTGAGGACGCACTTCAAAACTCTGCACTCATCTCGGCACCACAACGAAATCTTCCTAGTCGACGATCAAAGTGTGTTCTGCAGGTGTCTAAATTACGGAGGACTCACTGTAGTTAAAGGGACACTGACACCCCTCAAAAAAATTTTTTTATTTTTTGCCAGGCACTTCATTATGGTGTCGGAGGACTACCCAATTAATATTTTGCAACAGAGTAGCGTATTTTTTTAATAAAGCCAAAAAACGCAACTGCTCGAAACCGAAACCGAGACCCGACGGAGGTCGGTGAAGTGGAGAGAAGAGAGTGAGTGGCGGAAGTCACGTGGCTACACCCGACCGTGCGTTTTTTGTCTTTTTTCTTTTTTTTTCTCCTCTCCATAGCAGACGACACGACATGCGGCGTGCGGGAACTGCTCGCCGTGCGATACTTTTGCAGTTATGTTTGTTCCGCTCGCTGTTCTGTACTCCAAGATGAGTTGTTTTGTACATTGATGAGTTGGAGATGAGTAGTGAATGCCCGTGGTGAATTTCCATGATCGGCTCCGAAAAGAATACACCCAAGATGTTGCGTGAAGAGCCTGGCTCACATGTCCTGCATCCGAAAAAAAGTGGCATTGTGCGACAGAGTTTCCGAAAGATCAACGGGATCGGGACCAATGGCTGGCTGCAATTCCTGTAGAACATATACGGGCACCTTGGAAAGCGGACGCTACCTGATTTATATGCTCCTTGCATTTTGTGGAAAGTGATTACATTGAGATCGCAGGTGTCAAAACGGAAATCCCATACCATTTAATTCAGCGAAGTATCGTCCACAACATTTGTTTGTTATTTTTTTGTTTGTTTCTTCAGTGATGATTGTAAAAAAAAAAATAAAAAGATATGTAAACATCGAAAAATGTTTGAAAAGAAAAAAAAAAAAAAAGAGCTTCACGGGGGATCGAACCCGGACCTACCGCATGTGAACCGGACGTCTTTCCCACTGAGCTACTGGGGCATCTCTTTTGAGGTAGATCTCTTTGCTTAGTAATAATTCAGCCGGTAAACTGTAAGTTGGAAAGTTTGCTGTTGATTTTTCTCTAGCAAAAGCACTCCCGGGTCGAAGACGGGAAGCACCACGCTTTGGGGACATTCGCACCTAGTAAAGAAATCGTACGCGTGCATATTCCACTCGAAGTAGACACGCCGTGCTTGACGTTTGCGCGAGCGATGTCTTCAGCCACGAGAAGGGAGCGACGGCTCGGCGACGTCTTCGTGCAAATCGGCTTGGTGGTAGGGCTTGTCGTACATCCCGTACGACAAGCCAATTCTTTTGATCAGTCCCAAATTTCTTTTTTAACGGTAGACAGAATTCGCCGGTACCGCGAACGACAGTTCTGAAATAGAGGTCCCACGCCCGTCGTCCGCTGCCATCGCCGTCCCCGCGAGTCCCACGATACGCGAAACGACGAACGCACAGAATGCTTCCGGTTGTCTGTGGAACTTTTTTTTTCAATCAACGTATTTGCAGCTTTTTAGAAGCCACAAAAAATGGGTTTCATATTTTTTTTTCTATTTTTAACATTGAGTGTGTGCCTTCAGTGACCCACGACTTTGATTAAATTTGGTGGTCGCATCGATACCTTAGAAAACGGCCCGTGACCGCAAAAAAGAGAGTGAGCGAGACTCGAACCGGCCAGTTCTTGATTGGCGGTTTTCGGGCGGAAAGAAACCGAATTTCGAGCCGCAAATTCTGTTCTGGGTAGTTCAGCTCTCATATGTCACGTACAACTAAAAACCTCGGCGAGCATAAATACCCTGTCAGTGTCCCTTTAAGAATTGAGGCTCTACGCTGCACATTGTTTTATCTTGTTTGAATAACGCTGAGAAAGAAAGATACACATACAATTGTCAGCTCCCAGCAGTCAGTTACTTCCAGTTGAAAATTGCTATTGTGCATGTAAGATGTTGCTTCTCTTTTGTAAACTGTGTTGGGCTGATTGTGCTTATTTCTTTACTTCGTTATATAATGACTGTAATTGGAAAATTGTGTGATTATGTTGCTATGAATGCACGCACCACCTACTTCCCTCATGTAACGAGTTCTCAAAGACGTCCTTAAGGTGAAATAAATGAAATGAAATTAGACATTTCCAAGAAAGACACCTCTATGTAGTTAGAAGGTTAGAAAGACAAGCTAAAAATTTACTCAGAAGCCCGCATGACCTCGTGCCATCGGAGGCAGCATTGCAGAATGTGAAACCTCTCGTGGCATCTCGCATGCATGTATGCTGACATATTTCAACCTGCTTTCTAAGGTCAGAGCTTTGTGCCTCTACTTCTTTTCAGTGCTTCACATGACTTGTGATAAAAGTGACCATGATAGCTCTTAGATAGGGTTCGGCAGGAGCTCTCAAAAGGGCATTAAGGCAACGTAGTTACTAAGAATATATTTACTAACTGGTATGTTTATCTGGTAAAAACATTTCTGTTGGATACCGACTTCAAACGTAAAGCTTCTTCATTTCAACTTCAAGAGAAGAAATCATGCTTCGAAATTTCATTCCACAAAACCCAACCTGAACAGAACGCGCCGACGAATAAAACCTTGGCTCGCTACACCCAAGTCATTGATGTTCCAGGCCCATTTTACGCCGTAAGAAGTACCGCCTTAAATGCACTCCACCGCGTTACATGTCCCACCATTTCGATTCAAACGTTTGCAACGAAGCGGCGACGTGACGTCGGACGGAAACCCGCAATCACCTCGCAGATGCCCTCGAGAAAGCGGAGTGCCATGAGCGCTGCGGGGCTCCAGCGTGCGGCCGAAGGGGTCAGCAGGGTGAGGACAGAGGTGACAAGGATGCCGCCGCCGAGGAGCCACTTGGCGCCGAGCAGTTCCGCCAGCCGCCCGCCGGGGATCTGGGTCAGCACGTAACCATAGAAGAAGGACCCCAAGACCATCCCTTGGACGTTCTCGTCCCAGCTGAACTCGCCCCGCTGCAATAGACAGGATGAGGGGGAAACCGTTGGTCCTCTGGCATGTGATGGATAGTATCTGGTTTACAGACGAAACACGATTTATCCTCAAATATGCAGAATCAATTGCAGTCCTTCCTAAGCTTCATTTTGGGAGCCTTGCATACATCTTTTCATCCCATCTAATATTCCAGAATTTTCAATGTGCCAAGCTATACAATTCTCTGATAAGAAGCTTGATACACTCACTAGAGTCAATGACAGGTTAATAATAGTAATAATAATAATCAGGGTTGGAGGGTATTTTAAGTAGGTTTAGAAAACTTGTATTTTACTTGAAGAACATACTCTTAGTACATACTAGTACCTTACTTACAGTAGTTTTTCTGGTACTTCCATGAAACCTTTTTGCCCTAGTAGCAAAGCATAAGGCCGCACCCTATAAAAACAATGGTACACAAAGGGCACAAAAAAGTGCCTTTTGGACAAGCCGAAATTGCTCTGTTGTTGACTGTGTTAAACAGTTTGTCAGTGAGAGTAAAACAACTATACTCCGTGGTCACCTGATTTTATCCAGTATTCGCCGTCATTTCCAAAAACTAATGCACCCCCGATTATCCTCGGTGCAATGCATACCAGCTTAAAGAAAACACTGCATAGGGGAAAAAAAGGGCATCAGTAAAGATTGTGTTAAAAAGTACTTGTACTTTACTTTGCAAGTACATTATATTTATAGTACTTCAAGTAGATTGTGCCCGGTATGCTTACTACTTCACTTAATGTACATAACCTATATATAAGAATCCGTGTTTTTGGATAAATCCAAAAAAAAAAAACTCAGAAAAATAATCTGCCGGTAAAAATTTGGTATATTCGGATTTATCCGATAAACTCGGAATTTCTATGTGCCAATTGCCCCTTCCCCACACACACACAAAAGTATTTTACAATTAATGGTTTCATCAGCGCGTAGCGTCAATGGTCCTGGGAAAATGCCACCACACTTTTGTTTCAAATTTTGGCCGAAGCAACAAGTCATTGTACATCAGGGTCACGACAGAAGCCATGTCTTTTGACTTCCAGTATGGGCCATGTGATTTGTGATAGGTATGTTTTTGTAACAGTGAAAGCTATGGACCATAGAGATTGCAAAAGCCACTCTTTTGGTTTCCAGCAGGCACGTAGCCAGGATTTTGTTTCGGAAGGGGGCCCGCCCATGACAAAATGCTGTATGTGGGGGAGGGGGGAGAGGAGGTCCCAGCAAGATGAAAGATTTAGGGGGGAGGGTGGGGGGGCCCTGGCAATGTGCCTGGTTTCCAAAATGGGCCATGTGATTTGTGATTTAGAGAAAGTAGAAGGTATGTTTTTGTAACAGTGAAAGCTATGGACCATAGAGATTGCATAAAGTGGGAAAGAGGGAATGTTGAAACTTCTCTATTATACCACTATCTCACGCGGCTGCATGGTAGGTTGACGGAATACTATGGAATGAATGCAAGATTCCCAGCGACTACCTCCACGAGTTTGACTTTAAGGCATCAACATTTATTGAAGCAACACTTATGTGCAACTTTTGTCGTAGGACAAATTAGTATTGCCAGTAGTGATGGCACCAACGCCAAATACAACCAAAGAAAATATTAACTGACATAACTGTGTCTCTTTTTGTCCAGCATACGTTTACACCCGAATATTATTTATTTATTTTTAGTAAAAAAACACTGCGAAATTAAACTTTGCATTTCGAAGAATTGGAAATCACAGAAAAATAAACTCAGATAAACTCAGAATTTTCGCCAAAAAATAAACTCCGAAAAACACCTTCCAAATCTGACAAAAAATAACCACCAAAAAACACAAAACCCTACCTATAATTTACATTGTACTATAACTAAAGTACTTTTTAAATGTACTTCACACAACACTAATTATAGTAATAATAATAATCTTTATTTGCGAAGCAACTGGGTGCATTGGGTGGCTCAAAAAGCTAGGCAGAAAGGCAAGGCAAGGGCACCTACCCGTGAGGGTCTGCAAGCCAGCCATCCAGAGCAAATCCATGGAGTAAAATCCAATATGTGATGAAGAAAACAGGACAGGCTACTCCCAAAAAGCCCTCCACTCTTTTCACTTTAGCAGAGCAAACGTTGGAGAGGAGACAAGGAAGGACTTGCCTCCTCTCTCCAGCATTCCCTCTGCTAAAATCCAAAGGGTGGAGGGCTTTGTCAGAGGAGGTTGTCCTGCTTTCTTAACCTGCAACAGACTATGGTTCGAAACAATAGACTAGAACTAGTACAGATCACAGTCTGTGTGTTTCATAGTGATTTTGTGTGGCTGCCCCACCGAAATATCAGTAAAACCCCTAGAAATAATTTGTAGCGCATTTATAATATTCTTCTCTCGACGTGCGACATTCAGTCTATAAAAACATAACATAATACACCCAGAGATAGCCCACCTAAAATAAAAAGCAAATTGGATAAAAATAAGGAAGAAACTAACTTTTGGCTCGTAATAAACAAAAAGTTGAGAAACTGCAAGTTTTAGATATTTTGACCTGTGAAACTTGAGATTGCAGGGAGGGACGATGAACCAAAGACGACTGTCATTCCGAGTCAACAACGTTTGCTTATCTCCCGTTGTGGCTAAGTAACACCATTTATTTCAAGGCCACCGTTGGCCAGGGCCATGCAATTACTAGAAGTGCGCTATTTCTTGGTGTCCTTGCCTCGAAGTAATACCAAATCGTGCGGTGGGTTATCTCTCGGGCATGGGGCGTCTCTTGGGATGTTACGATAAGCTACTCTGAAAAATTTGGTTAAAGGTACCATTGGAAGGAGAGCTTTTGAATACGTGGAACGCCAATTTTAATCCAAAGCCCTGGGCTTTTACAACAGTTTTATGTACGTACGTTCTCGAGGTCCGTGGTGACATTGTAGACAGAGCCGTCCAAAGCTGGACAGTCTCGACTGGAAGACGTGTTTCCGATGACCGCAGTTCCGTTGACCATTGCAACAATGGCTACGCTCAAGTTCACCCTCAGCGAGTAGAGCATGAAGAATCCACAGAACAGGAAAATGCTCAGAGTGTACCTCGCCGCAAACCAGTCTGAAATAATCAACAACAAAATCAGCAACAGAACAAATTGAAAAAAAAAAAAAAAAACACAAAAAAAAGCTTACAATGATACAGAAGATTATTATGTACTAACTAAATATGTTGTTCATCTTTCTCTCTTTCTAGTTTAGTAGAGAAAATGCCGGGGAGAAAGTGACAGGAGAGAAAGGAGCCACCAACCATGGAAAGAAGGGAGCTTTGAGAGAGGGGCTTATTGTCCTGCTATTCAAAGTCTGGCTGGATCCAGCTATGGCCAATTCCATAATCCAGCTGCAAGTGAACTGCTTTTCTCCTGGTTTAAAGCAGTGCAGAAGCGGGACCTTGTAACCGTGTACTAGGGAACGTTCAGCCCATAGTCATGCATTAATGGATGGCTCAGATCTTTTACGCACAAGAACACTTTACTTAGAGGGAGGGTTTGGTCGAGGAAATCTGGGGACTTCGGGATCCCCTGAAGGCACTCTGGGAGTCCTTGGGTTCCTCAAAACAGTTCGAGAGACCATGCGTCATACAAAGGATGAGAGTTTCCTTCACGCACGCTGTCCCCGCTATGGCCATCTACAAAGAGAACGGACTTTGGATTGTACGGAAAACGGTACTTCACGATGAATCCCTAAAAAGAAATGTGAATGAGGTGAGCCGACAGGGAAGTTTGAGCAGATCAAGTGGACAGTTACACTTATATCGAGGAAAGCAAACTGCTGTCATTGTATTAAATAAGTGCATAGATACCACAGTTGGAATAAGAGTTCCAGGACAACATCAGTGAACTAGACACTAACAACCTGGGACAACCTCAATATGCAATAATTTCATGAACATGATCATGTTGCAGGCAGAGTCGGTGACAGGTTAGGAGCAATGTGGAAGCTCCTCCCATCTCTTTCCAGTTTAGCAGAGTGAATGCTAGAGCGGAGGTTGCCTCCTCTCCAGCATTCAGTCTGCTAAAGTGGAGACAAGTGGGAGGAGCTTTCACTTTACTCTTGACCTGTCACAGACTATCGACTTCCTTTCCCAGGGTCAGATCGAATAAGAGATAGGGAAGCATATCAACGGGGAATCGAGGAAGGGGCATCCTAAGCGTTCATCCTGACTGCCCTCTGCAGTGCCCATGCATCCCACCATACATTAAAAGAGTACAATTGTTATTTCGATAAAACAAAATTTATGGCACCAAATGCAGTCACAATGAACGTCTGGTTATTAAATGGTTGTTTAATTCACTTTGGCTGGTTCAAATTATTTGGCTAAATGTTCGATTTCCGAGGGAAAAACTAAAAGTAGAGACGAAAGCCATATGCAACTGCAAGAAAACCGACGACATTGCAAGAAATGGAATTAGCGTTCGGAAATTTCCAACGCAGCAGGCAGAATGGACAAACATGTGGTCCGCGCGTAATACGCAGTTGTGCTCTACGTGGCATCTTTTTTTCGCGTTAGTGTCGCTTTCAAGCTCGCGCTCGGCACGTCAACGTTAGCAACATCTGGCAGCGCTAGGGCTCTGCGGTCGGTGCGCGCCAAGCCAACGGATTGCACCTCTCTCCGGACGTTACCCCTGAATACCGAAAAGGAGTAAAATCGTTAATTAATCCCCCAACGACCATACACAGGATTGAAGCCCCGAAAAACTCCAATTACATTAGTCGAAATAACAAGAAGAAAAAGTAAAAAGCAGCAGCTTGTAACGCTTACGGCAACATGGTTTTTTTCGTCGTAAGGTCTGCTGACCACCCGCCAAAGGAGCGTATTTGACCCTCTCCGCCTTTTTTCGCTCTGACATCTCGGCGTTGGCAGTCATTGAAAGTTCGTCCAGTCACCCGCCGACCCCGGCGACCGTTGCCATTGCTTTTCAGAACACGTGACTAAAAGTTTAAAACGCAAAGCGCAAACGAAGCACATCGATGTAATCTGCATATCAAACGTCGCCATCTTTAGCGTACTCGGCTTGTGATTGGTCCGCTTTCAACCAATGGGAGAAATCACAGTTTGTCAGTGGGAGGGGCTAGTCTCGAGCAGACGACATTTCACGAGGACATTCGGTAGCTTTTATGGTGTCAACGCAACGTTGGAAGTTTTAATTGACTCATAAGAAACTGAATAAACCGTAAAGTATCCAGTGTTTTCATACTGCACTGTCTAGAGATTGATACGTAGGAGTTTTTAGACGATGTGACACCTCTAAACACCCATCAACAAAACATCGCCACCAAACTCTGCAGCTGGTCGACCACTTATCGCAATAAACAAGCGTACTTTACTGTCAATTGAAATAACTTATGAATTTCGAATATAGAGGAATCTTCACTGGCAAGAGTACCATATGACATTCACACTTCAGCCCTTCCATATTAAGTTGAAAGCGTCTTTGTGCAGCGACACAATACACTATCCCGTTTCCGACCCTCTGGCGGGAAATTTTTCGCGCGAAATACGACGAGCGCGTCTTTGTACGCGGCCTTTTTTTTGCGGGAAACGGCGGGACATTTCGGCTCTGGAGGACTTTTAAATCGCAGCCATCCGATCCCTTTAAGGCCACCTCGAGCCTTTATTCCGTACCGATCAGCTATGTTGATCCATCTGCTTTCCGAATCATGACTGAGTTCTAAAATACGGACACTAAATCCTGGATTTCGACTTTGATTTCTCGAGGGATGTTCCCTGGGTAGCGGAAGCGAAAGGCGTACCGCACACACCTGGGGCGCGTCTTGGGATGCCGGCAACGTCGCGCAGGGCGATGATGATCTCGGCCCGGCAAGCGACCACGCTTCATCAGGAGATCCCGAGCAGCAGCGGGAGCTTCAAGACTCCGATCGCCAAGGAGGCAGGTGGTTCTAGGCGATCCCACATCGGACCGGGCCAAGTGCCGGCGGCGATCACCATGGACGAATACGGACAGACTCCGGACCACTTTTATTTGGCCAGAAACCCACCCAAGCCCCCCGCACAGCGGAACCAGGTAAAGCTCTTTTGGATTCTTCCGATTGTTCGTGAGTCCTTCGTGGAAAACTTTGAGTGCAAGGATCCGTTTGGGTCGGGCAAATGCGTTCCGATCTTTGAGCGGTATTCCTTTGTTTACAACCCACTTCCGCGGTTGGTTGATTGCAAACCAGCAGATTGGCCCCTTGGCGCCGCATCGTCTACGCTTTTATTTTCTAATCTTTCCCTCGGAGATAAAATGGATATTTTACGAATCAACTTGTGAAGAAACACTGTTTCTCGAAACCAGCGTCTTTTGAAAATAAAAAAGATAGGTAAGCAAACCGTCGCTCCGATATTTCAATGTTGTCTTGATCGAGCAGCCAACGTCGCCGTTCAACCGCGGAGGAAAAAAAAACAAAACAAATAAAAGCGAGGGTCTTCCTCTTCTACGCATACGATTTGTAGGATTTATCTCCGTGAAATTCGCTGCTAGACGTAATTTTTGTTTCGGGGGTTTAACGAGCAGCGAAAATTCGCGTCAGTTGCCTTGCCTCGATGTCTTTCGCAGAACAATGCTAGCTAGCAAAATCCGGGTTCCGCTGCAAGGTTGGTCGTAGCGGCTTCGGAAGCGGTCATGATTTAAAGCGGTTTTAACCCGACTCCGATTCTTTAAATTCCGGCGTGTAACGAGCGAGATTTCCTTCCTAAATTCGAGTAAATTTAGCCGGTTCCGCGGCGCCGGCAGCTTGGCGACATGGAGTCTTGCGTTCTGGCGCCGGTCGGCATCGCTCGCACGGTAACCTTTTTTTTCTGCTCACCTTTGAATAATTTTGATCCGACTTTTAAAATTTTGTGGGGTATGAAATCATCGAGATATGTGTCCGGAGATTAGTGTGGGGTTACAGAGGCCTCGTGTATTTTTATGCCGTCGCCTCGTGAAAGAAATTTAAAAGCCTAAAGCCATGTGGGGTGGCCAGTTTTTGGGGAACAAAGAAGCCCGGGTTTCTCGAGTTGGACAATTAAATTTCGCGTGTTTTTTTTTCTCGGTGCCGGGTAAGTGGAGCGCATCAATGAATCGTCGCAGGTTTGAAGGCGTTTATTAACGTTTTCTTTTTTCTGTTCTTAGAATCTCGTTGCGTCGTAGGGTGGTTCTTTTGTTATTTTGCTTGGATCGTCGGGGCGGCTTGGAGAGGTGCCGATGTAATAATCTTGCAAAAGGAGTTCCACCACGTCGACTGGTTGTGCTTGGCGTTTTCTCAGTTTTGATCGGGCTTTATCGAAGAACGGAAATCCTTGTTTCTTCGATGATTTAATACGCGGGTTAGCCTTTAATTTTCGCACCGAAAAAACAAACAAAATCGGTCGGCGTTTCAACCTTGTGTTCGTGTCCCTCGCTTTGCGAAGCCTTTGCACGTGTCTTTTTTCTTTTAATTTCTTTTGAACATGTGCTTAATTTTATTGTCCCGAAAACGTATATCAACATTTATTATAAAGTATTGAGCATTGATTGGTGTATCCTCTGTTACAGTTCCTTTAAAAATATATATAGATATATATTCCTTATTTTGGCAAACTGTATCATGAGAGCAGCATTTTTTTCCCCTTTGTTCTGTTGATATACTTTTCTTTTTTTTAAGTTATGGTGCTTTATGGTGAGGAGCCATGCCAGTTTTACAATGATCAGTACTCACTCAATACTGTGCGGTATGGCTCTCGACGTCGACGCTTGCTGTTCTTGTAGACGAGTGGCATGGCCATTAAAGAACGGGCCAATGGTATGTGTTTCTGAACAGGTGCACCCCTTGATTCGCTTTAAACGTTCGGTGCGGGCACCTGCTGCCGCAATCTCGAAGAGCGTAGCATGTTGCCTTACGTATTGTCGCACAGTTGTGTCTCGACAGCGTTTATGCATTTACAGTACGATGCCTGGAGCACGTCTCTGGCTGGTACGGCTACCGCGTCCTAAAAAGTGGTCCTTGATTTCTGCCCGACGACGTCTTAGAATAGAGCCATGTTGTCTCCGGTCGTGATCCTCATGTTGTCGCAGCAGCCCGTGGTGGGTTCTTCTGCACGTCACTCACCAGTTTACGGCCCACGGAAGCTTCATCAGCCAGGAGCTAGGATGCTGCGACACTTGCATACGCTCATGTTTTTTGCTGGCACTTCTCCAATCGACACAGACACTCCGGCACCTGTGCCGTCATTTGTTGCTGCTCTGGGACCACTTTCGCTGGGGATGCTAAACGCACCAGTCGGAGACACAGGCCCCCAAATGCATCCCCGTGCCTTTGCAGGCCTGGGCATTGTTGTGTGTATTTTACTGCGCCATAAAAGTGTATTATTAATATTATTATTACTACCCACCATAGTTTTTGGTCACCCCAAGCGGCTGCGTTTCTGGACAGGGAACAATGAATTTTCGTCGCATTTCTCTGGGACAGGTGAAACGCAGACTAGACATGGAGTCGCCGGGGCCGGACCACCCCATCTTCAAAGCGCCCCCCGCCAAAAAAGGGCGTCCTCCAGGACCAAATTCCAGCCGCCTAAAAGTGGGCAAGAGTGAGTATGCGCCAAAGGTCCTTGCGACGTCGTCTCGAATTTTGCACTTCGGGTAACTGAGGACGCGAGTCCATGGCGTTCAGAATGATTACGAAATGTTTCCGATTGGGTGCCGTTCATAATTACAGTTAATTTCATTTTTGATAAGTTTTAATTTGCCCTTTGAAAAAGATCCGGCCGAGTAGGATTAAAGTAAATGTCTGCGCGAACCTTGGCTGAACTTGATTAAAGGTGATGCTGAAGTTTTTGCTGGGCCAAAGTTCGACCCACCACTGGTGATAACGATCACAAAGTCCAACATGATGGTACCAATGGAAACAGGTCAGCTGTAACAGAAAAGCAGCCACAACTTCGATCCAACTATACTTGGCTGGAGGATAGACAACATTGTTACTGCAAAGCCCAGAACGCTATACTCGCTTTCACTTCAAAAATTGTTGTAAAAAAAGGTCAGACTCCTTGTGGAGCATATCCTTTTTTAGGTCTAGAGTTGAGGTATATATATGCAGGTGCATTTTAGACCGCCGTAAAATCCCGAGAGATGCCCCATCCCAGAAACATAACCCACCCCTATTTTTGGCTCAACCCGCTATTTTCTTTAAATGCCGAAAGATGGGCCACTCCTAGTAATCCTAGTGTTTGGATCAGTGATGACCTTGGCAAGAATGCATCTAGTTGCCTATGGTGGAATATAAGCGAGCATTGCTGACCGAGAAGTACACTCATCTTTGCTTCATTGCCCCTTGCCACGATCAGGCACGTAGCCAAAAGGGGAGCCATGGGGCTTGCCCCCCTCCCCTCCCCCCGAAATTTTCCATTTTGCTGGGACCTCCTCTCCCCCCTCCCACTCATACAACATTTTGTCATGGGCAGCCCCCCTCCCCCCCCCCCCCCTCCCCCCCCCCACCCAAAAAACAAAATCCTGGCTACGTGCCTGGCCACGATAACACGTTTGACAGAAACGCGTAATCTATAAATGGCTTTTTTTTTTTTTTTTCATCTTTTTTTTATTTTACATTGAAAGTTGGCCCACTCCTTATTTTCTCTTGATTTTAGGTGGGCTATTTCTCGGGATATTACGGTAGATATATGTTATTCATCAAGACTCGCCGATTTCATACACCGAGAGCATAGCTCCTTCCTCTGACTCCCAAGTCTTGTGAGATCTACTTCGCACGGCGTATGACCAGTGCGCAAAACTTGTTTTTTTTCTTGAGGTGAAAACGAGCAGAGAGTGACTACGATCACTGACAAGGTGAGAATGGCAGGTCGTCTTTTTCCAACGCCTTGCCTCCAGCACACGCTTGTTGCCTTTTGCTGTGCTTTGATTGTACGTGCACTCACGAGGCTCACAGGACCCTGAAGTGTAACTGAAGGCAGGTGCACTTCGTTTCACGATAACTTGTCAAACTGTGGAGGCTGCGATCCCTGCGACCGGGCGTCGGAGCAAGGCACATGACAGCACTTCATGGTAGAGGCCACGGAGGCCTTGTTACCGCCACAACAGCGGTGCCGTCTGCGACAAAACATAGTTCTAGGCTTCTTTAGCTTTCAACCGCAATTGAACTTGCGCGATTGCATCTGGCTACACGACGCAAAAGAAAACAAAGACACATTACTTTTCAGCAATGCTTAAGTCGGATCAACCCTTTTCCAAGGACGATGTGGCTTTGGAACGATATTTGAACAATCGCAGCCCTGTAATCGACCACTTTCGCTCATAACATCACTGTGGCATTAGCACACACCGCAGATTCGCTGGTAAATTGAGCGTAGAATTGTTTCGTGAACTGTCCCCGAAAAGCTCGCTACTCAAATGGGCGGCAATGTTGCGGCGGTGGATGTTCATCTGAAGTTGATTGGTTTGCAGCAGACGACAGCCAGTTCTACCAGGCCTCATGTTTGGCACAGTGACATAAATTCCCGTGACGTGTTGTCACGTGCCTCGCTCCAACGCTTTTATTGGGCCGCGGGGGCCTTAGCCTCTGCGGTTCGCCGAATTAACGTAAAACGGAGCGCAGCATGCACTGGAGGCGAGACGACTGAAACTCCTCCCTGTCGTTCTCATTCTGTCGGTGGCTATGAGAGTGCAGCCAATGAAACTTGACGCAAGTCTTCGTCCCCATATTCCTGCAGTTCCCCTTGAGCGAAACCGGTACGACACTTCCCTGGGCCTGCTCACCAAGAAGTTTGTGAGCCTGCTAAAGGGAGCAACAGACGGGGTGTGTTGAACCACCATTATTCGACTTCGGCCGTCCTTCGCTCGAACTGAACACTTGGGTTGAGAATCATGTTCCTCAACGTTGCACCTTTCAGGTGGTCGACCTCAACAAGGCGTCGGAGCTGCTTGGCGTTCAAAAGAGGCGGATCTATGACATCACAAACGTCCTTGAAGGGGTGGGGCTTATCGAGAAGAAGTCCAAGAATAACATCCGGTGGAGGCAAGTTGGTTTCGCGTTCATGGCTGGAGAGCAGTCGAACAATTGTTACTGTTGATAATGTATGCCTGCAGAGCAACCATCAAACCTCATTCCAGGTTAAACTTGGCCTATTCACAACAAACCCCCTGCACCATGAGTTCATTTTGAGTAACGACATTGTTGGTTACAAGCGAATTTGAGAGGCCATGTGGAATACTGACTTGGGACATTTTGCACTGCAGCATTATTAAAGGCAGAAGTGTGGTACAGATAATTGGCAATATCCGAGTTACTGTTACCTGAAGGAATTAAAGTAATGATTAATTACAGATATGATATTTGTTTTTCTTTTTTTCTGTCATGCTTGTATTAGATGATATTTAAATGATGGGGGGTATGAATGAAGATGGCTGCACTGTGAATTTGTCGTGTTGAAAGTGTGTAAAGTGTTTTTACTATATCTTGCAGACATCTGCAGTGGAGATAAAGGCATGGGCAAAAGTGTGTGCATGACTTTGGAAAGTGCCTGTTCTGCACAAGTTCTCATTCTAACAAAAACGTTCCGCTGAGTTAGGCTCACGTGCCTCTGCCTTTGTCATTACTGCAGACGTTTGTGAGATGGAGTACAAGCTCGTTGGATCACACAAATCATCTATTTCAGTGAGGAATTGTTAATTATTTTCCACTAAGATGAAAGTATGGGTTGGGGACACATTTTCCTCAAATTTCACAGGTAAAATGTTAAAAAAAAAAATTGTAAAATTGAAAAGAAAAAGAAAAGATCTTGCTCAACTCTTGTGGCATTTACTTTGACAGGACGGCAGTGGAGGAAAGAATGGTTCTCTTCAAAAGAAACACCCGTGTAACCCAAAATGTTTCAATATTGCATAAAACAGGAAATAGGTGAGAAATAGAAGAAAAAAAAGCCATTGCAAGAAAAGGTTAGTTACAGTAAAGTGGCGTTTAAAGTTATCTGAAATTCTTGACCGCCATCATGTGCGCCGGCGATTCGTGAACGCACCGTAAAATACAGGGGGAGTGCCCACCCACATTCACTAAAAACTGGATTAATCTAAACATGGTTGCTTGTCCAGTCAAATCGTGCATTTAGCGTATAACTTGTTAATGTTAATAGTGGGCGTTTTTGCGATATTTTACGGTACATCCTCCACCTAAATTACATTTATGTAAACGATTACAACTTGCCTGGTTGAACATGGCATGTTGAGATGAAGCGCACCATATGGATTAACAAGAGAGATGTTAGATGTGTCATTTGGGAGAGATTACAGAACGTTTACAACCCCACTCATGTCTTTACCGTCTGAACTCTGCTACCCCAGGGAAGGCAAGAATGCGGCGGCTTTCCTCCGAACTCAGCAGAGTCTCCAGGCGGAGCTCGATCAGCTTGAGTGCAAGGAGAACAACCTGGACCAGCTCATATTGAGGGCCACCATCGACTTGAACCTAATCACGGAGCGCCAAGACAAAAAATATCCTTTGCTGCCTGGATGCAAGAGCGGGCCATTCGAAGACGACAATGCCTTTGTGGGTTCTCGCATTCCTCGGGGGCTCCCCAAGCCCCTAAACTTCCTTGGTCGTCTCAGCCCTTACGTAAAGCATTCTCCCAATTTAAGAACTTTTTCAGAATATATGAGCCATCCACTGATGATGTAGTAGACATTCTCTAGTATCGTGATATTCATTTATCTGTACAAGGCATGTGGGCTTTTGCAGGACTTAATTACGTCGGCACCAAGACTAGGGGGGGGTTGCTTTACTGCCATTCAGAAGAGATGGGCATCCCTTGGGGGAGATGGAAAAGTTTGAGAACTCCGGGAGAGAGTAACGTTGTGCCGTTCTGTAACTAGACGAGAATATTGGCAAGAACTGTCGCGTGTTTGACTTTTTTTCCCTAACCGACCCCCCCACGTGCGCCTATGTGACCTACCGCGACCTGAGAAGCATCCCCTCCCTTGCCGACCAGACAGTCATTGCGGTCAAGGCACCGCCAGAAACCAGGTTAGAAGTCCCCGACCCCCAGAAGGTGAGACTCGACTCCTTTCCCTTTGAAAATAGGAAAGTTGCAGCTCTTTTCAAATTCCAGTTGTTAGATAAGGCTGCTGTGAACGAGTGTTGTCTAGATTCTTGAGGAAAGGCGCTTCCGACGTGCGACCTCATGACACAGCAGTCTTAACTTGGGCGGGTAGAAACACGAGGACTTGCTCAAAGACATACAGAAATCGTTTTGAACCTTTCTTCGAGTGTCCCCTGGCTTGATTTTTTTTTTTTTTCTTTTTTCTTTTGTCAGAACCTTCAAATCTGGCTCAAGAGCGAGAAAGGTGAAATCGAGGTGTACCTCTCCAATCCAGAGGAGTCATCCATTGAGGACGACTCCGTCGCTTCTACCTCAGCGCCGTCCTCTTCTAGCTGTGCCATCGGCTTGGTGGAAGAGCCGTGCTCTACGGGGAGCTTCAAAGGTCGGTGGAGTTCTTCTCGCACTTCTGGAGCTTGTCTGCTTGCTCTTCTTAAATATTTGCAATGCAGCAACAAGTTCATACTGTACCTATCCAACGGGTCCTAGATAGCAAGTTCGTATACAGCGAAACCCGTTTAGAACAAACCCACGTGCAGCGAATTATTGTCGATATCGAACTCACGGAAAAGTTAAAGGGACCATGGACGACAACGCCGTGCTTGCAAACGAGTTTGAGCTCCCGTTCAGCGACCTCACGCCGACTGAACGGGAGATGCTGCTAAGGACGCAGAACTCTGGATTGGCGACCGATGCAGCAATGCTGCGCATTGCTGCATCGGTCGGCAGTTTATGCAAACTAACATTGCCCGATCGACCGCACGTCCTTAGCCGACCTTTCGCGCAACCTACTACTGCACATAAACGCAGCATGATTGTTGAGACACCAGTTCGCAAAACGAACACGAGACGACGCACGAAACCAAAACAAAAAGTCCGCCGCCCTTGGCGCTCATACCTCTTTTTCTTTTTTTTTGTCCATGGTTGCTCGGTGCTTGTTACGCGCCCGAGGTAGCAGTGCGGGATGCGTTCAACCAGTGACAAACGGAGGAATCGCTTCAGATTATGCTTTTACACACGGTATGAAACCTATTAATTCCAAACTACGACTTCAAAAGATTATCCAACGTTCAAATAAACTGTTTTCATCACATCTCACCACCGAGATCGAAACCAAGAGCGCCTCTATCGTTTGAACCAATCGCCAGACAAGGAGCCCGTTGTCGTCACGCTTCGACGGCGCACTTTAGTTCACCTTTCTGCCGCCGCCTCGGTGGGGTCTCAGGCATCGTTCCCGGCGCTATTATTACCGCGCCTGTTTGCTCGATTGGTGCGGCACCCAAACTTCTGTTCGGGCTAAAACTTGGTCAACAGTATCTGAGACGTGCCTTGACATCCATTTCAATTGTCGAATAAAACTTCGAAACTGCCTTCATGGTCCCTTTAAATAAAAATGCACGTAAAAAGTACTTTTTATAACGAACAACATATTGGCTATATCAAACTTTTTCCCCCGGGAAGGCTTCCAAAAAGGCGCAAACTCGCGCGTCTTTTAGGCAATTCCTTCTCCCCCCCCCCAAAATAAAAATAAAACTAGAAAGTAAGAATGAAAGAAAATACCAAATGCTCAAGCTGCGAACAAAAATTAGTGAAAAAAGACAATTTCAGAAAATAAAAAAAAACTGTGTGCATGCACAAAAAACAACACATTTTTTTTTCTAGCGCGTTGCTACAAGGCGGAAGCGAAGAGATGAAAAAGAAAGGGAAGCTCTCGCTACCTCGCCCTTCGCACCCTGATTGACCTAAAGTCACTTTAGTTTGACCAAAAGCAAAAACAGGCGCCCCCCCCTCTTCACCTTGCGCGCTCACTTGGAGCTTGACACGCCGCGCCCCAAAAGGCAATAAGCCTATCGGATTTTAGATTCAAGAGCAACGTGCTCATTAGCGGCGGGTTCAATAGCACCCGGGTATATTAAACTAATCATCGTGGAAGTTTGTTGTGAATGATTTTTGCTATATCGAACCACTTGCTATATCAAACTGATCGTAGCGTTTCCTGCTGTTCGTTATAAACGGGTTTGACTGTAGTGCTTAATTTTCTGCCAGCCCTGGGAACAAACTGGACACGAGCATAGCTCACGTCAGCGTTTGACTGGGACTTACGTTCGGTCGCTGAAAACGCTGACGCAGCCTGAGTCCTCTGTTTGGCAACATACAAAATGGTACTTTGCATAAGTTGAATAACATATAACACATTGTGCATTCATATCTGAAGGCTGGCTCACACACTTGCGTGTGATTACTGAAGACTGGTCTTAAACCTCCTGTCTGCTTACGACCGGCTGCACTTCTGCACAGACGGTGGTAAGCAATCGCAAGAGGCTTAAAACTCGTTGGTAGCCTCTCCAGTCACAAGCAGCTGCAAGCATGTGAATTGGCCTTTTCCTTAACAGCTTGCCCCAAAAAACTTAACAAGCAAAATAGACACAACAGATCAAAACCGGGTCGACACAAACATGACTTACTTTGTGTCAGTCGGCTTTGTGTGAAGAATGGAGGCATGGTACTTTTTTGCGTTCACACAACTGTACATCTAGCAGGCGAATTAACACTTTTCCAAGCTTTAATGCAGGGGCAGAGCATCAGACTACTGAGCGAGAGATTGTTGGTTCGATTGCCTCTTAGGGATAAAGTAGTTCTTGCGAAGAAACCTGGCAGTGTTTACAGCAAAGCTGTCTATGCCTTGGTTCTGGCAGATCGTCTCCGGGGTCAGACCGAACGGAGACTAACAATTTTGTACAGTTAATGCTGCAGATGCCGGCGTTGCACCCGCGCACCTTTTTGGTATAAAAGATTCGTAGCAAATAACCAAAATGAAGCATTGACGAATGTGCACGCAAGATGCCATTTGTTTTAGGCTTTTGCTTTAAGAGTGCGCCAGCGCCGCACGCACGCGGCGTCTTCCCCCTATGACATCGCGCAATGCCGCGCTCTCTTCGGCGGCCGCCTGCCGAAGATCGCGCCTCTGTCTTTATCAGTTAAACTTCAGGCTTCACATGGGTGGCCCCCATGTTGTATGTTCTGAAGAGGAGCAGCGGGAGTACGAGGAGCATCGGCACGTCCAGAAGCGAGAATGGGCATGCCGCCAACGTGAAACCGCCGTTGCCACTGCTCCCAACCCGACATAGCAAACCTCACCAGAGCGCCAGCTTAGCTGGACCTCCCTCTTTAGGGGGTGGAAGGACTCTTAATTTTTTTTTGTTACAACATTTGGTGAAGCTAAAATGCATTCTGCGTTAAAGTCAAGCACTGCAGCCTTGTTATGCGGAAGGCGTTGGCCTATCACCCCGATGCATGAAAAAGAGACATAAGTACTGCCGACATAAACGCTCCGTTCTCTTTCAAGGTGACCCGACCCTGAAGCACGCCCTCATTTCGGAAGAGGACGACCTCGCGCCGATGGGCAAGAACTTTCTCCTTCAGACCGAAGACCAGTACGAGCCCTTCCTGCACTTGGAGCCCCCGCTGTCCGAAGACGACTACAACTTCACACTAGACAAAGCGGAAGGCATCGCCGACTTGTTCGACGACTACGAAATGTTTATCTCGGAGATGTGCGCTAAATGATGACACCGTTGTGGTGTGGCACACCACGCCTTGTACATATAGTTGTAACCGTTCTTCAGAGGTGGTGCCGCTGACTGCTCAAGCGATGCGTTCTAGCATCCAGCCGTGCCTCCTAGGCAGTCTCGCCATCGTCACTCCGCCGCCGAATTTCGCCCAGAAGTACAAAGACAAAACTGAAGAAGAGAGTGAAAAAGTAAGGAAAATGTCGCCGGCTTCAAGTGATGGGAGGGGATGAAGGGGGGGTGAGATCCGGTGACATTACCGATGTTGTTTCCATTGTTTTACATGCCATGTTTTGTTGGGTTAGTGCCACGTTCTCAGTGCCACAGTTGCACGTTGTTGGTTTGGCTCTCTTAGTGAGAAATGGAAGAAAAATCAAACTAGCTACCACTTTTAAACTTGCGGGACATTTATTTTTTCTCGAGACTAACCGTCGAAAGACCACCTCTACTATGTGCTCGTTTTACTCTTAGCGTTATCTATTGTTACCTTTTTTCGTGCAAATACTTTTTAGTTCTTATATTTATAGATGACACCAGACCGCTTTTTTTTTTCCAACGCCTTGTTGCAAACTGGCTGGATGAGCGGTCTCTCTGCACGCCTTTTGCGAGGTGCTCAGCAATGCGTTGCCCTCCTGTCCTGCTGTTTGTTATGATGACGCTCATCAACAGCTATATGCCTTTCCAGCGGTACAGGCAAAAAGAGCTCACAAAATGCTGTTCTCATAAAAATAGACCGGTACAGTAAAATAGCTTGTGGGGGTGTGCTGCAATCCTTTCATCTTGCCTGTGTGCCACCCACGTTTTCCTTCTAACGATTGCAAGCTTCACGCCCAAGTGCTTACGGGCAGTAATGACGTGGGAACCAACGACTGCGTCGTCGCTGCCTCTCGCCTATCTAAGCGTGGAGTCGCGCAACACATGTAAATAGTGTATTATAGTTGTGGGACCTTTGATAAGCGTTTACACTGCCTTATACATATTTTTAAGATTGCTCGGACAGTCCCCCCACCCCCCTTTTGTTTTGCACTCGAGAGGCATTTTAAGGTCGTGTCTGGTGCTGTTGCCAAAAAAAGCGTCCTCTTTGTTTTGATGACAATTTCCTCTTGTTTGCCCTGAGGTGCAAGATGGAATGAATAAAAATTGATTGCCCCGAAATTCTGCCATTTTTCCTAAAACCACTTAGGCTGTTTCCGCATGTACTACTATAGTGGGGGTTCTGATACTTTTCAATCTCAAGGAATGCCCACCTCACTGGAATTTCAGTCGAGAAACTTCTGGTCTCTACTTTGATTGAAAAAGACCTGCAGAAGCCTATGTGCATTGCCTTCGATATATGTAGGGTTCCGTGTTTTTGTTTTTATTTTCAAAATTTGGCATACTTTTTTCGGTGTATATTTATTCCTAAAAAAGATTACGGGCTTTTTCGGCGAATATGATTGAAACGCCATCGGACACCGGATCAAATGATCCTTGTAGCTGCGATATTTGTGATCCCTCAAAGAATAATGGCACAGATACATACATGGTCTTCGCTACAACTTCCGTCAGAACACACCTCAAAATCGTGGAATTCGTGGGCAGAATGTTCAGCGAGCCTCTTTTTCCTTCCCATTCTGATGACTGGACCGTCTGAGGTGATGACCGTACAAAAACCAGCGGCATGGCAAAAAAAAAAAAAAAAATCCATTGTAATTATGTTTTTAACCACAAAGAAGTATGATGGGAGGGTGTTAAGAAAGGTATTAACGGCTTTCCTCGATGTCCTCTGAGGTGCATGAAGTGAAAAACCTTATACTAGCCCACATCCAAACTTTTTTTTTGGGACCGAGAATTTTACACACTACGTCGGATCACACAAAGAGCGCACATGTCCCACGAAGGCCAATCCAGAACCTGTTGTTGCATGTTGAACCTTGGAAGAGGGCAGCCACGAAGACGTCGCACAATGTCAAACCTTGGAATGCCCTCTCTCCCCCCTCCCCCTCCTCCCCGCCCCCCCCTGACGCGGCCCTAAAATAACGACCTTTTTCGGTTAAAATTGAGGTTTAGAAAAAGGATTAGAAATACTTTTACTGGTTTAAACCGAAAACGCTGAACCTACAAACACCTTTTTCGGTTAAAACCGAATTTCCGAAAATGGATTCCGCATACTTTTATCCGTTTAAACCGAAAACTTTGAATCCTAGATATATGCTGCACTACCTGGTCTTCTAAGCGACAAGGGTGTGCGTTGCGAGTAGGCGACAGATCCTTGAAGTCTCCTCCACTCCATGGTTCCGTCGGTTCTTGTGGGCTTCCAGGTCGTGTTTCGAAGGTCACGAGCTCTGCCGTCCCTGTTTCATTCGTACTTGATAGTAGCTTGGTTTTGCAATGCCCATGCTCCTTAAGGTGTACGCTCCGACCAGAAAAAGGAATTGCACACATTGCCAATGCAGTGGGCATGGTGGCTTGCCGACTACTTGAATGCTAATGGCTGAGCCTACTTTAAACCTTCCACTATCTAAGATGACCCTGGGCCGTCAGGAAAATTTATATTTAGTTGGCAATTCTAGAAAAGCAGAGTCCCATACTTGGTTTCCATTACAGCAGTAGTAGAGATGCTGTCATCGGCTTCAAATATTGCAGCCAATAGTGGCTCTATGACCTTGCTTTTCTTCGCACCCTACAAATCCCATGCACAGTGAATCATATGGACTTCCACTTATTCATTGGTTCCTGTGTGCCACATGGCAGGTGAACACCAGTCATCCTTGCCACACAGAAAAGGCTAGAAGCACAAGCTTTTGACACTGGTAACTGATTTCACTGCACCAGTTAGTGCACGGGACCAGCACCTTCCAGAGTTTTGATCTCTCTCCTTGTAATATTTGCTGTATTCCAAACCAGGGAAGAACTGGGTGTAATTCTGTTCTTCACTTTAATTGGCATGGCAGCCAAATTTCACGGTCAATGGCACGAGCGCTTCGTCTTGGAATGTGTTTCGGCTGCGCGGGACGAGACGACCTACCACACCTCTGAGCATGCGCCCGTACCTGGACTCTATTACAGCCTGTTGCAGGTTAGGAAAAACACGACAAGTCCCCCCACAAAGTTCTCTGCCCGCCTTCAAGTTTCTTTCTCTCCATTCGCTTCCTCTCCAACCCTTGCCCTGCTAAAGTAAAAAGAGTGGAGGGCTTGGTGGTACGAACTTGTCATGCTTTTCTTAACCTGAAACGGACCATAGTACTATGCTTCAAAGGCAGATCTACAGAATCATGTCTGGCAGAAAACCGGTGCCCAGTTTCCTTCTTTCCATTTCCTCTCGCCCTCTTCTCTCCCCACAGGAGTGGGTCTCAGCTATTCAGCTCAGAAAGGAGTAGTCTCCCTCTTGCATAGAAAGGAGGAATGGGGGAGGGGGGTTACCTCCTTTCCTGGCTGCTCATCAGCCTACAAAAAAAACCCTAAAAAGAATTTTTTTTTTTTTTAACAGCTTGGTTGCGTAACAATTATTTTATGCGAAAAAAAAAAAAAAAAAATTCTGGAGCCATATTGACGGCATGAGAAGCCATTTAGTCTGTAGTCACCTCATTTCCACTTGGTTTTGCTCCTGGCATTTCGGGTGCGTGGAGGAGAGGTGGATCGGCTTCGCTTTCATGTTGAGGTGGAAAGAGCGAACGACCGAGACCGTCATTCCGGAATGACCAAGATGGTCATTCCGTGACGTTATGGACTTGCAGAATTTAAAATAAATCTCGCCGTCAATATTGCTGTAAAATTTTTTTTTTTTTTTTTTTCGCATAAAATTTATATGAAAAGCATGTTCCAACTAGACAGTTTAAAAAAAAACATGTTCTTTCTTTTCAGGTGCCCTTTAAGCAAAACGTAGTACTATAAGGTGCTCCTGCGATACGAGACGATGTGCGGCGGAGCTTTTCTTTAAAGGGATACTGAAATGAAAATTGAAGTATACCTCTCAGATTTAAAAATGAGATAAACATGATCAACAAAATCGTTTGTATTTCGAACGGTTGGCTATATTTTTCGTTCCAAACGGCCAATTACAGCGAGCGCTCGAACAGCAGCCGTCGGAGAGCGCGATGCATCTCGGGGGATCTGGTGCCTCTAGAGCGTTCGCAACGTCGTGTTTTAACTTCACGAGCAAGGCAACAATGAGGCTGTTGTGGTTGTGAGCTTAGCCACTTGGTGGCGTCAACACGTTACAACCTGGCCGTTTCCAGCTCCCTGCTGGAGTTGAATAGGCGCAGGAGAGAAGGGAAATCCGGTTCGGCCAAGTTCTACAGAGCATGCACGCAGCTAGCCGCCATACTTCCGCGAAGCGGTGCTGGTTTTGTTTTGAAGGGAGACGTAAAGGCATTCAAAGTAGCTTTTGGAAAATCCATCGGTCTGTTCGTCTTAATAATGATGTGGTGTCTTCAAACAAAAAAGTGAAAGCTGTTTACAACTCCCTGTAACGCCGAATTAGAGCGCAGCTCTTGAGGAGGAGGAGGGGAGGGTAGACCCCTCCTCCTCCCCTCATTCTTGAATATGCTCCGGGGGGTCACCTGACCTTGGGGGAAGGTGTCACGTGACCTCGGGGGGGGGGGGGGGGGGGGGGGGTCACATGACCTTGGGAAGGTCGCGTGACCTCGTGGTTACGCCGACGGCGACGCCGCTCAAGCCGGGAACAGGCGCCCAAGAGCTGCGCTCTAAAAATTGGTGTCTCTGTGGTATGTTCAGAACTTGGTTGACATTTAGACAACAAAATAGACACTAGAATTTCGTCACAGTACCCCTTTAAGGGAGGACACTACCCAAGAGGGGAGATTTTTGAACCTCTGGTTGAATATGAATGAAATTTACAGCATATACTGGCAGTTGCGAGGAAGAATGCAGTGCAAAGTTTCATCTATGTACATAAATTGTAAAAGAAATTAGTCATTTTTATCAGGAACATACTGACTTTGTTTAGGAAAACTATTGTTAGGAAACTAATGGAATATCCAACGTTTTTCTTCACTAGAAAACGGTTGATAATTGGGCAGTTGGTAACGAAACATCTGAACGGTGTTAGCGCACACACAGAGAGAAGCGCTTCTTTCCTGTATCTTCTCTCTATGTGTGCGCTAATACCGTTTCGATGTTCTTCACTAAATCTGCAGGAAGCCTGGAGAGAGCAACTGTGAAAACAAAATTTCCAAGAAGTAATTTATTTTATGCTAACATCACAGTGAAAAACCAAAATTTTGTTGCCTTTTATGTTGTCAACAAAATCGTAACATTTTATATAAAAATACCCAGAAAATCACAAAAACAATTTCACAGTTGCATTGCCCATAAAATTTCAGTTAGGAAAAACAATGAGCGAGTCCTTCCTTTCGCTCCATTAACAAACAATAGTTTTCCTAAAGTGAAATTTATGCCGAAAAGTGGAACGGAGAAAAATGTGTTCAAAGTGCTCCAACCTCTACCTTTTCTTTAACATCGGTGGACCAAAAGTATAAAAAATTAACTATGCAGTGTAAACTAACTAAACTTTCTGGGAACACTCCCTAAATAATTTTTGAAAATCAGTTTTTTTTTTTTTTTTTGCAGAAATCGTTTTTCTGGGGTGTGTCCTTAAGATGTTCACCCCGGGAGTTTTTGCTGATATATAGAATGAAGTACAGGCAAACTGGGCCTTTTGTGAGAGTGGAAGGATTAACCTTTTGCAGTCATTTTGTGTTTTGAAATGTAGAGCACTGTGCAGCACTGCAGAAGTCTCGAGCACCACATTCGATAAGATACCTTTGTATACATGTGTCCCCGTGAAAGGGCACATGTGCATTTCCCTCGCATAAGTGTCCTGGTTGTGATGCTGCTTGTCCTGCTTTGAATGTTTCACACAGCTACCCACGTGCTCACAGCCCTGCATACTGGACAATCCGTCTTGTAAAACACAACACTGCAAAAACTCGCAACCAAAAAAGAAAGGGCAATTCAAACATTTTTCTGCATCTCACGCACCATCTTTTTTTCTTCGGTATTGGATTTCCACAACATTGAGAGTTCATCAGTTCGGCTGTATTTTCTCTGTTAGTCCCAAGATTTACGTAACCTACGTAGAAAAGGGACGAAGGTGATTAATGCTGATTCAACTTCAGCAAACTGGTGCTGGCAACAATCTTCTCGGCTTCCAGGTAGCACTCGCAAGTCGTAGTAACTGCCGTTTCCGAAGTTATGGCAATGCATTAGGGAGCAGTACACAGCGTTTCTAGATCTAACAAGTTTGTGGCTTTTATTAAATGTGGCTGTAACCCAGCTAAAACAGTTATCTGGGACATTCACTTCTGAACAATGGATCATGTAAAAGGCTTCTGTTCTTTCAATGAAGGCCGACTTGTTCAGCCTGATGCTCATAGCAAGCGACATCGTAAATCCTCCCTCAACCCCAAAAGACTCGCAATCTTAAAAAAACAAAAACCTTTGAAACATGTTTATGTAGCATTCATTTGGTGTAGTATACAACTTTCCTGCACATAACACATACATAAGACTACTAAATTATGAGTCAGGTACACTCGCAACAAAAAACAAACAAAACAGAAACACTATCCATACAGTTTGACAGGCTTATCTGGTGCACAGATGTAAAATGAAGTGCACATATTTTAGCTTGATGCAGGAAGTATGAGGCTGATTCTCTTTTCAAGGCTCTTCGACTTGCAAAATGCACGCTTGATGATCTGCAAGGGAAAGAGGAAGAGCACACACAGTCTCAGATACTCATATAATAAAAAATACTGATGTAACAGAGATAGAAGAAACTGGTTTTAGTGGATAAAGACCACCCATGGATGCACTGTAGTTGGAGATAAATATAACAAGCTGGTAATGCTGCTTTCAAGGATTTAAGATACACGGATATACTTCAAATAAGAAAATTGATGTACCACATATACTTGTGTAAGAAAACCAATGTTTACAAACAAAACTTGCGCGTCCACTTTCCCGTGAAGCACACGGATAGCTGATCATCGTGATCGACGGAAGGACGCCAGCGACTCACGTGACGCAAATAACGTCCTCACACGAGAACGCCATTTGCGCCGATCACAATTTTGTGGAGAATCATTTTCTCGGCATCATTATTTGTTGCATCTTACTACAACTCTATGATTGGCTGTGTGTGCTTTGCGGGAAAATAAATCTGCAGGCCTTGTTCGTAGTGAGTCTATTCACTCGAGTAAATACTGTATGAAAATGTTTTTATGCGACGAAGGTTGTTAAGGCCTTATTCACACAGGAGCGTTTGCTTATGTTCTCTTAGGTTACTCTACAGGTAACGTGCTTTCAGATAAATCCGCCAAAGTCCGAAAAACTCAAAATTCCAAACTTACAATGGCAAGAAAGAAAAAAACAATTGAGCAGCCCCGTGTTAAGAGGGGACATAAGCCTAAGTTTAAAAATTTTTTGAAAAAATTCATTTTTCAATTTTGAGGTTTTTGGTTTTAGAAACTAATTATACACCCTTACACTAAATTTCATAACCATGCGCCAAATAGTTACATTGATATAAAATATTTTCAACACATTGTGAGGCAGTAGCAAAGTTGTTGAAAATTTCATACGAAGGAATCTTTTGTTCGAAGGTAAAATTATTCTGGTGCCACAATCAAGATGTTTTTGAACTGAAATTTACTGGGGAATCGGGCTATCTACTTTATTTTGTTTTAATTTAAACTCCTCATTGGGAAAGAAACTGTTTTCAAAAATTGACATTGGACTGATATGCATCTCATATTTTGAGGTAACCACTCTTTCTGAAATATTTACATTTGTGTTATAAAAACTAGATAGCCCAAGGTCCCACATCCCCCACTTTATATTCAAACAGTCAAAATGATGCTTACCAGTTTCATTTGCATATCATAGATTTCTTAACGAAGAGTGATACATCTTTTTATGCAGTTATGTAAAGTTGTCCTAGAGAGCTAAAGTTTTCACAGCGTAAGCATGCCATCTCTTTATCTGTTAACCAAAGAAATTGTGTTTCTTGAAGGATGTATGTAATGAGAGATAGGAATTTTTATCAGTTGCATGTGTTTAGGCGATTGGGATTGAGTTTGACGATGATTCGTGTTTCAATAAATCAGTTGGAAGTTGGCGCCTGTCCGTGTCGTATGTGTCTCTTTTTTCATCCTGTTTGTTCGCGCCTTTTAACCTTTTAATCGATATGAACCAACTAGCCCCAACCAAAGTTTTATTATTTAACAGTACAGCTACATCTAAAGTTAAATCTCCCCTGCAAATTTCATTCCAATCACTTTAGTTGAGAAGTTCAACCTCTAGCCAGTGTCCGCCCTTAATGCACAGTACGGTCACAGCGAAGTCCTTGGGAATCAGTGTCATGTTCACGCAGCGTGGGGTGCGTGAACAAAAGAGTTGAAAACAAAACAGACATCTAACGATTGTGTTCTAAAAGCTTTTGTTTCTTTTTTTGTTTTCGAGTGTCTGAAAGCGCATCTACCGGCACGAGCTCTTGGCACCGACAGTGCTACAATGGCACCTTGTTATCAGCTATTTTCTTTTTCAGAGAGCGTGTGCAGTAAGCATCGGGTACTACAAAAACTCCAAGTTTAGGGCGGGTTGTTAAGCTGTGGCGTAGCTTTGTGGTAATGCCTCCGCTTTGCACGCAATGGACCCAGGTTCGATTCCTGTGAGCGGCGGCCAATCTTTTTTGAGGATTCGGCTACGTCGATGACAGATGCCCTACATCACCAGCTTCAACATCAACAACAACTACCACAAAGTCAACAACTACAACTACTACAACAATATCAACAATGGATGTCATTTCCAGTGGTGGGAGGGGCCCGTAACAGCCCGTAAAAAGGAAAATGCTAAGTTTGGTCAGAGCAGAGGGTCAGTGGTCCCAAGGAGAGGTCACCTCAGTTTCCTTTCAAGTCTCGGATTATTGACCAAAGGGGATTTACCGTGTATCTCGTCAAGGTTCATTTGGGACAGCTGGTCATTGCAATTCTGAGCCTCTGTGAAAGTCGCTCAGGTTTACAGTTTGGATCGTACCATTTGTGCTTCTTGGAGGAGTAGGGGTGGTGTTTTTATAACGGGAAAAATATGAACCGATAAATTCCATAGGAGGGGCCAGGGCAGTGGGAGCTTCTATGCTTTCCAGCAAACACGATAGAAAATGTTTGCAAGCTCTGTCCTTGGACTTATTTCCAATGCCAAATACAGGTAAAAAGATATGATTCCATAGAGGTGAACTTGGGGTATATTTGCGAGCGGGTGTTATTTATTTTTATTTCAAATTTGGGAATACATCAAAAATAAATCTCAAGCTTAGAAGAATTGGAAATCTAGCAAAAATTAACTCAAATAAATGCAGAAATTTTGGCAAAAAATGAACTCCAAAATACACCCTATGAATTTCACGAAAAATAATCTCAGAAAGCGTGGAACCCTGTTTACAAGTCACAAGGAGATCCGTGCTTTGTATGTCGCATGCAAAGCTACTGCTTGAATTAGTTGCACCTTTCAAACAAGGCGTGGATGCCCCGGTGACCTGCAGTGCAAGCAGACGTAAGCTCCCACAACCTAAAGCAACGTGTAGAAATGATATTCTGTGAATGGACCTTTATTTGGTACGGGTAACAGAAGAAACACACTGGCAGAAAAAAATAATACTCACGTCAGGAGGTATGCCGGCGAGCTTTGCTGCATTGAAGCCGTAACTCTTGGGGCAGGCTCCTCGGGCAAACTTGTAGAGGAAGACTATGGTCTCCTGGGTGGGGTCATCTTCATTCTCGTTCTCCACCATGCAGGCCTGGGCGGGCAAAAACAACCTGTTGGCGGCAATTCTAGGACTGCAATGTATCTGCGCTCGCAGTGCCTTATTCTCAGTATTCAGGTCCGACAATGCGCCACAAATTCCAGCAGATGATACATGCTTCTTGATTTGCTCTGATGTGACATGGGCATGCACCGTGTCACGACCACTGCACAGACACTGAGCCAATCACAGGCATGTAGAATTATTGGTAGCAACTCCGGAGCCAATCATGGTACATGCCGACAATTGGCTCAACAACTGAGCCAATCACCGTTGTGATTTTTTTCGTCACCAAGCCAATCGTGGTTGACACAAGGTTAGAATCAATCTCAATTGCGATTGGTTCAGTGTGGAAGCAAATCACGGTGGTGATTGGCTTCCGCATGCCCTGCAGGAACGTAGATGCAAACAGTTTGTCTATCGTATCTCACGCACTACTTGCCCCATCTGCATTTATCGTATTCTATCTTCGAGGCGTTGACAACACTCTTTTGATTCTTCCAACCGTACCTAGCCACCGGAACCGCAAATCACACAACTGGGAAAAGCAGCAGCGTGATTACCATGTGACCCAGGTAGACATTCGGGTCTGATGTGAACCCCTCGACAAGATGGTGGTAGTGGGTAGAAAACAAGGTGCGGCAATGAATCTTAGTGGAGAGTTCCTTGACCACGGCGTGTGCGATGGACATGCCGTCGTGGGTCGAGGTGCCGCGACCTGCGAGAAGGCAAGAAAAAGACGGGACGCTTCAATACTGCAAAAAAAATTACACTGGACTCCCTCCTAGGGGGCAAGAAAACACCACCGTCTCACAGCTTGAAGAGTATGGATGAGCATCGTACCGGCGTGCGGTCGTGTATCACTAGTGCGTGAGCACGTTAAAGACCCCAGGTTAGCAGTCGTACTGCGCTGGCAAAATTGCTCATCTACAGAGTAAACCAGAGTCGCCTCATCCTGGCAGACCGACCTTACGCTGTATAAAATCACTAAACGTCCAATTTGACTTTGACGAGTAATTAGTTACTCGTCTGCTCAAACAATAAAAATCCCGGCACTTGCATCGTGCCTCAACTGGCCAACGCTACCCATATTTCCGTTGCACGCTATCGCATTAGGACACGAAGACTGAACGAGTAGATTATTCTTGAAATTGAATGCTCATAGGCTACTTGGTATATTCCAGACTTGTACATAACTCAGATATTTTAGAAAACATGATTGCACTTTGAAGACAGGGACATAGGAAGAACAGACACCTAAGAGCTTAGCGCTCTGTGGTGTCTGTTCTTCCTATGTCCCTGTCTTCAAAGCGCAATCATGTTTTCTAACGTACCATACCAACTTGCCCAACAATCAGCACTTGTCAGATACTTTACTCCAAGTTACTTTATCTTAAATACTTTTGGGAGTCACTTGGTATCTTCAAATACTTTTAAAAGTCAGTAATCAGTACTCTAACTTAGGTACTTTTTCGCAAGTAACTTGTACTCACTTCTTAAGTTACTCGTAACTTACTTCCGCCTTTTTTCAGAAGAAGGTCGACGGTGACCTAGATTCAGCTCTGGAGACATTGCTTCTGTGTCCATGGTGGCTTATCTTTTGCCCCCAAGTTAGCACAAAGAACCTTGTTCCCTCTCCTCCCTCCTGGTGATTTTTCATTCCACCCAAGATAATCCTCGAACATGGGGCACCCCTGGGTAGAGGGTAAGGGCAAGAGGACGTCTTTTCTCTCGCACCGATCGGAGGGAGGAAAGAACCTGATGTTTGAAACTTTCTTTTTTGCTTCTTTTTTTTTTGTTGCTTTTCATAACAATTTGTAAATTAAGAGTATCTTGGAAGTAATGAGTTACACTTATGAGTATTATAGTACTCTACTCAGATACTTTTCAAATTTGGGTACTGAGTACTCTACTCAGTTATTTTGAGCCTGGTATTTAGTAACTTAAATACTTTTTTAGTATCTTGTACAAGTCTGATATACACCGATTTTTGTAATCTTTAAAGATATAGTAATTGTAAAATTCACGTTGATCATTTTTGCCTGGAGACCAGGTTAGTCACACCATGGTGCCCATAAACCACATGATCGTCAGATTTTGTTGAAAGCCCTCTCATTCTAGGCTCGCCCAAGCCCAACAATTTTTCTTTCCCTCTACTTCTCTGAGTATTAGGGTCAATTATTAGCAAAAATGGCATTTTGGCACAAATGTAGCAGACTTTTGTTCATGGTACAATTTGGCGCAGCACTTCCACCACTGCAAACGGGAAACCATGCTGACCTAATTCGTCAAGGAGCACCAACGAATGACGGGTGGCATGGCGCAAGATGGCCGACGTTTCGTTGACTTCCACAAAGAAAGTGCTCTCCCCTGAAAAAGAAGAGAGAGAGAAAAAGCCCTTCTAAAAACTTTCTGTGGAGCTTTTAGCAAACTCCTAGACTGCTAGATTATGCAAAGAAAGGGCAGCAGCCAAACTCAATGCTTGCAAGTGTCCTCCTTGAAGAAAATCCAATATAGCAAGGATGAGAGTACAGATCAGTGGTAGCTGTCTTTCAGAAACTGCTGTTAATGTTAAAGGTAAAATGCTAAAAAAAAAAAAGAAATAAGGACAGAGTAAGTTACAACAGGACACAGAGATAGTAGGCTGTCTCGTTGTCAACTTCTACTTTGTCCTCAATCTTTCTTTGGCATTTTACCGTTAAGAGAAATCACAACCAACTAGCCCAAGTAGCCATTTAATTCTGCTGTCAATGACTGCCCTTTCAACTCCAATTTTCACCATTTCCCCATCTTCCTTTCATCAGGGGTGGAAGCGGGCTAGAGCCTTTTGTATCAGGGCTGGGAGCAGCAAAAGTCCCACTTTGGAGCAGTTTTGGAGCAGTAAAAGGCTCGCTTTAGAGCAGCTCGGGAGCAGCAAAAATAAGTTTTGTAGCCGTAGAAGCGGGTTTTGGAGCAGGTCACGGAGGTCAAACAGGTGTCTAAAAGTGATTTGTTGTTTCTAAATGTGAAAATGTAGCAAAAATATATGCATGCACATCCCAGAATAATTTTCAAGCAACATACATACACACCTTTCTATTTCTATTGCATTGAAATATGGAATATTGGCAATTTATGCAAAGGAAAGGCTTTGAGAACCATTCCGGCAGCAGGCAGAGTCATGATAGACTTTATATGGGAGGCCCCGACAATAAAAGCCTAGCTTGAGCCACGCCAGTACAAAACCGTCTACTTAATAGACCAATTGTAAACATGTATCCAGAAAACTAAACCACTGCAAGGTGTCAGATAAACTACCTTCGCTGACTACAGTTTTTGTTTAATAAAGAATACACATGTTCAATCAGTGCTTAAAAAGCCCTATATCAAGTTTAGTAACAAAATACAAGGCTACTGACATTTGACAAAAATTCAGATGCAAAATAAAATGTGTATTTTATATTTTTAGAGTACCACAGTCACTCGTACATATGCAGCTTTAAGCATCGACTAGAAGAGCAACGCAACCTTATGTACTCCATAAAATGCTGTACATTGCGTGTCTCCATAAAAAACGTTAAGGTACCACAACATGTTTCAGAATAAAGCAGTCCTTGCTGACTTGTTTTCATTAAATACAAATGTTCTTAATCCGTGTTCATAAAATACAGTAATCCCTACACCTAAGTTAACATACAAAGCTACATCTATGTTACTTTAGATGGAAAAATATATTGTCTTAAAAATATCGCAGCCACTAATACATATGCAGCATAAACACTGACTAGAAGAGCCCACAGGCTCCATGTTAAAAAAAAGGGTTGTGACTAAGCTGAATCTGTGTAATTTAGAAACAACTGAAGTTCACCTTTTTTTTCATAGTTTGAAGAGCAGAGTCAATTTCTTTTATGCGCTCGAGTACTTTTGCACTTTAAAGTTCACATCACTTAGCAGGAGTTGTCCGCTCCCCACCTTGTCTATGTCCTTAACTGCCTCACCCTTGCTTATGAGTTCTTGTGCACTCAGTAGAAGCGCTTTAAGAGAAGACAGTTTGAACGAGACTGAAAATGAGATGTAGCTGATCAGGCTCTGATCCCTGCGGGGCAGGCTGCCTTCTTACGTGACAAAAAGCCCACCAACTTCTCTCTACCCTACCCAACCCCCAACCCCCACCCCCAACCAGATACACCTATACCCGAAACTTGTACGAGTAGAGTGGCTATAGCAAGTTAAAGTGCGCTCACGACAGGAATCGGCAGCGCGGGAGTGTTGTACGGCATTTCTGATGTCATCCCCACTCCTCCACGCTAAAGGAAAGAAGCAAAAAACTGTGTAGCACTGCCAATTAACCAACTCGCTTAAGATCGCGGGTATTGTTTTCGCCAGTGGTCTGACGGCGGGAGACAACACACGACAGCGTGCACATTCGCGCACACAATGATGGCTTTGGTTTCGTTTTGACAAGATAAATTGAGCTCGAGAACGGATGTGCCTGTGCTCGCGATTCTTCACGGCTAGGCGTCCAAATATGGTAGGCTACCAAATAACAGGTAAAGCTAGTAAAGACCACTTACTTCTGCTCATGTTAATGGCCAAGGTAGCCCACCCAGCCCACCGGTGCCGAGGCACCAACTCCCACGATCACGGCAAATCGGGACCACGGGGAGAGAATAAACATCTTTATTGAGCAAAAGAAGCTTCGGGAGGCGTCCTTAGTCCAGGATGCCTTGAGCTCGGGCCGCGTCTTGGGCCCTCGCGACCAGTCGTAGCTGATCGTCGAGGTCGGAGCTGGCCAAGGCTCTCTCCCAAAGCTCGGTGGTGGGGAAGAGGATGGGAGGATATAGTGATGTTTGGGAGCAGCCTCCTACCATATGTCGGAGGGACCCGGGTTCTCCGCAGAAGCGGCATTGCGAAGAAAAGTCAGTGGGGGCTAGGAGGTGAACTGCATGTGCGCTCCAACCGCGCCAACCAACTATGCCCGAAACCAAACCGATGTGTTCGTATATCAAGCTCTTTGTAGTAAAAAACGACATCGCACCCTCGATGAACTAAAATCGACGCCTCGTCCTGAGGTTACACATGGTTCGGAGCACCAGTCGAGTTGGTACGAGTCACCCGCAGTGACACCTAAGCAAAAGTACACACCACATGGTGGCCCGTGGCCAACCGTTTTCCGCTAAATTAAAAAAAAAAACACTAAAAAAAAAAAAAGTTGAAATTGGCGTTTTGGAGCAGGCTGGCGCAGGGAAGTGAATTGGCGCAGGGTGGCGCAATTGGCGCAGCGCTTCCACCCCTGTTTCATTCACTATGAAGATTGAAAAAAAGTGCTTTTAGCATTCTAAAATATGGCACAAGGCCAACCATTTTGCATGCTGCAAATCTCAAGATACGATCAAAGACCAAAACTGAAAGAACTGAACTCAGGAAGAAAACCCAACTTTAGGTCTCATCATAAACCTACATCAGCTTGCACACCTAATTACTTTGGCCTAAAAAGGCACCTTATTTTCCCTGAAGCAAATGCTGCAAGCTTTTTTGAGGGGAACAATGACTGGACAATTCAAAGTGTTTTTAAGACAGTCAGACTTGCCTGACGTGATTCGGTCACTTGCACCAAGCCTGGTGAAAATTCGGTCCACAAGTGTGAGCTCGCAGGATTCTGCTGGCACCTTGGCACCCTAGGGGTCACCAGAAAACATTGTATCTTTAGTGAGCATGGCATTATGACAGTTATAAAAAATAATCCAAGCCTAGCTCTGATTCAAGGGTTCCTGACATTGATATGGAAGCTAAAGCTTTACTAACTGAAAGGAGTGAGGCAAGAAAGAAACAAGAGCATTGTAAGCGTTGACGATCGAAGCTAAGGAAGATACATCAGCTTAGTCAAGCTGTTTTATCAGCTCTTTTTCTCACGACCTCCACCGACACTGTATTTCTGTTGAAAGATAAAGAATACATTAATATTATTCATGGTAATAAAACCCGAGACTCAGGAACACAGAAGGGGACGAACACAACCCTTCTGTGTTCCTGAGTCTCGGGTTTTATTACCATGAATCATCACCAGCTCGCTTGTTTTTTAAGTATTATTTCATTAATATTATTATTATTATTACATCAGATATAGTAAGAACATTGAGAAGAAGCTTTCCATAGGCAGGTATTTGTTAACTGCTAAATAGAGCTGGACAGAAGAAAATTTTGTCCAAGAGGCAGATAGCACAGGAGAGCAAGAGTGCAAATATGACTAAGTGTCCTACCCAAAAAAAGTTTGTACCTCTTAAGGCCTGTAATGAAGGAATAACCTGATAGAGCTTACAGCTTTATCACCTGACCATTTTTTTTTAAATTCGGTAACATTATCCAGTTGCTTCAGCTAGTCGATAACCATATCTTACATTCCAAAAGAGACCCCGATAAACGTAGAACAGACAGATGTGATCTCAGAATGACTCAAACTAACCGAACAAACGTCTAGCAAGTGAATACAAAAGTGCATCACCATTTGTGCGATGATCACCAGCAGTCCAGCCTGCCGCATAAGCGTCGACTTGCCACCCATGTTGGGTCCAGTGACCAGCGCAAGTCGAGCTCCCCTCGGGGCGCTGTCGTCGTCCTGTTTCGGACAATCAAACATCAAGTTGAACCACACTGCGCTTCATACCTGGTACACGACGCCGTCAAAGCTACTGGTGAGAGCACGTGGCGTCATCCAGCGTCTCACTTGCGCGAGACCGTGTGCAGAAGAAACGCAAGATCAAGCAACACGCTCGTGCCAGCAGCTTTGGCAGCGTTGTACACTAAATATTAAACGTACTATAGGCTTTCCCATGCTTCATTTCCGCGTGCTCGGCGGCTCAAAGATGTGACACGCCACGACGCAGGTGGGTGCCGCACTCACCTCGTAATCGCCGAGTGCAATGCTGTTGGGGATCAGGTTTTCCCCGCCCAGGTGCTTCAAGAGGCACGGGTGACGCCCCCCTTGAATGCTCAGTCGTGGCTGCAGCAACGCAACAATGCAAACTGAAGCAATGGCAAAAAGAATGCAAGGTAAAAGAATACAAAAAAGGTGCAAGTTACAAAATAAAATGACAAGTGTCAGTAATTACTGATGAAATGCACAACCCCAACGGGCTCTTTGCAAGCGAGCTTTTCTCGTTTCATTGTCAGTCAAGATTGTAGCGTTTTTCTTGTCGCTGCAACTGGCTCTTGGTCTAAAGTTTTGTGTTCTCAAAATAAGTTTCGAGCATCATTACATTCAATCCCCAATTGCTCAAGGAAACACCCAAATGAAGCATTATCTTATATAGTAAATGCCGAATTCACAAACCTCACTCTAACTGAGGCACCCCTCCACTTCCTCAAGGAAGATGCAAGGGCCGGCGCTGGCCAATTGCGACGACGAATAGGTGGCCTAGGCTGCTTATCCGTCTTTGTGATTGGCCAGCGCCGGCCCTCGCGCCTTTCCTTAAAGGGGCACTGACACATCAAAATCATATTTTTTTTTATTATCCGAAACGATTGAAAACGATGCCGGGACATTACCCTCAAAATTTGAAATTTGGGAATTCAGTATTCGTGAAGTAAAAAAACAATTTCCAAATGCCGAATTCGAAGTTCCCGCGCGATCGGCGCCGGTGCCTTGACGTCAAAAATTGAGGAGACCTGAGAGTCCACTTCCTTTCACCCCTCCCTGCTGTTGCCATGGCGACCCAAAGCGAGGAGGAAGGGAGTGAGCGGCGGCGTTCCGGCGGACCGGTTTTGAGCGGTGTCGCCTGTTTTCCGTTGGAGGATACAAATCCAGGAGACGGCACCACAACGAACTCCCGATTTTTGGTATTTCAAAAAGAAGGGCCGTAGTGCGTTCGCAAATGCGTTAAAAAACATGTTTTAGGATTGCCGTAATTAAATGTTATAGAGATGTCGCCTACAAAGCTTCTAAATTTCCTGATTTTTGACGTCACCGATCAAAAGAAGCGAGGAGGCGAGAGGCGGGAAAATCAAACGCCAAAAATAAAAAGGCGCGCGCGCGCGCGGGAAAATTTTTTTTCGCGATGCGGTTTTTTTTGCGTGTCTATGACTACAACTTGCATCGTTTTAGACAATAAAAATAAATACGACCTTTGGGGTGTCAGTGCCCCTTTAACGAAGTGGAGGGGTGCCTCAATTGGAGTGAGGTTTGTGAATTTGGCGGTAAGGAAACAGCGCAAAAAACGCAGGCGGAGCAGAAGAAACACGCAAACAGGAGAAGGGTTGGGCAGAAATACACTAAAAAGTATTTGAAAATACAAATACAGGGATACAAGGCAAATACACCTAAAATGCTGATACTGAAATACACTTATAAAAAGGTATACAGTGGAGCCCAGTTATATCACACTCGGGTATTTCAAACTATTGTTTATATCTAGGATTCCGTGTTTTCAGTTTATTTTTCATCAAATTAAGAAGCTGTTTTTCGGAGTTTATTTTTTTTCGAAAATTCAGGGTTTTATAGGAGTTATTTTTGTTTAATTCCAAAATCTCCGAAATTCATAGCTTAATTTTGTAGTGTTTCCTATGAAAAATAAATAAACAATATTCGGGAATAAACGTATGCTAGACAAAAAAAAAAAAACAAAAAAACGCTGATATTAGTTAATATTTTTTTCAGCTGAATTTGGTGTTGGTGAAATTGGCAACACTAATTTCTCCCACGGCAAAAGTTGCACACATGCGTGGCTTTGATAAACGTCGATACCATAAGAATAAACTCCCAAAGGTAGTCGCTGGGAAGCACGTTTTCATCCCATCCTATTCCATGCTACCCCGCGGCCGCGCGAGGTGGAGTAGTAAAGGATGTAATAGGGAAGTTTCAACTGCCCCTCTTCTCAATTTTATGCAATGTCTATGGTCCCTAGCTTTCACTCTTACAAAAACACAACCTCTTCTTCCTCTTAAAACACAAATAATATGGCCCAAACTGGAAACCAATACAGAGGCTCTTGTCGTGACCCAAAAGTACAATGACATGTCGTCCTGAAACCTTGACGAGATAAGCGGTAAGACCCCTTTTGTCAATGATCCGAGATTCTAAAAATAACTGCGGTGGCATTGTTCCGGGACAATGGACCTTGTGCGCTGATCAAACTTAACTGTAAAAAACCATCCTAATTTTTTATTTTTTTTTTATTTTAACATACGGAGTTTATCACATAAATCCGAACTGATCAAAATTTTACCGGCGGGTGTTTTTCGGAGTTTCTCAGATTTATTCGGAAACACGGAACCCTCTTAATATCTACAGTCCAAACATCCCCTTGACAATTACATGTAATAGTATAGGAGCGTTGTCTTTTTGTATCCAACTCCCACGTCGAAGACACTCGATATAGTGAACGAAACCCGGCTGCCCGTTGCTTTTCCCGAGATCTAACTGTGCCGGTGGCGAGGACACCACTTGCGTTGCATGGCTGGCAGAGTGCCAAGCCAGCACACACGCGTAAGATATGCTGCAAAAGAGCACTTGTGGAAAAAAAAGAGACAATGAACCAAAAAACCGTTCAGCCTTTCTACTCTCGTGAAGAAGGAAGACCAGCGGCCGTCCTTGCAAGGAAGACCAGCGGCAGTCTTCCTTCCAGCGGGAAGAAAGACTGCCGCAACGTGCACGCGCCCGATTCCCGCTTCTTCTCGTCCGATACGCCGCCGATCGTGGATACGTCTCCGGCGAACCAGAGTCAGTAGCACACGGCGCACGTGACGCCAAACGGATTCTCCACGAACTCCCTCTGGAACCTCGCCGTCGCACCCGGGAACTGTTCAGCCGGCGTGGATTGCAGCCGTCGCCGGGCCTCGCGCTTGCGCTTGGCCTCCGTGCCACGATCATCGTCCAGGGCGTTGGCCCGCCGGCGCCCTTTACATCGCTGGTTCTGTTCTCGGCGGCGGCTTTCCAGGCGAGCAATGTGCTCTTTGGCAAGAGAATCTGAAGCGCTGGACGCAGTGGAAGTCGAGGCGACAGCAGCTTTGCGGCGGTTGCGGACCCATTCGCGCTGCAGCGTACGTCGCCGCTCCTTCTGCGGTTTGTCTCCTTTCCCCGAAAGGGTGCGCGGCCGACCCATCGTGAGTCCAAACCGAAACTGATAAGAGCGTAGGAGCGTAGGAAACAGCGCGCAAAACAGACGAGGACGAAGAAACAAATGTGACTAGCGCTGCGCTCGTTACGTGTGCTTCTTCTTCGTCGTCGTCTGTTTTTCGTGCTGTTTCCTACGATGAATTCCCACCAACGCGCTCAACTATCAATTCTTCTATGATAGCTGGAAAGGTTGCTGCCATCTACGAGCGACGGCGGAAACCATACTGGTTGTGTGCTTGCCGCCGTCGCTTAGAGATGGCGGTAGCTGTCCAGGTAGGTTTGTGTCGACATAACGGACACGATCCTGGGGAACCAGCCTTTAACAGCTCCGTTGTAAAAAAAGGCTCGAACTACACCTAAGCACTTCTTATAGGTAGTGAATATGAAAGCATGCATGCCGTTCTTCCGCTCCCGTGTTTCGTTTGCGGCGTATTTGTGTTGGCCGTGCGCGCGCTCTCCCAGCTCTCTTTGCAGCTATGGCCTTGGACGCTTCGTTCTACAGGCGTGCTTGCGGCATGGACACGCAGCACCAAGGGGCGGCGGTCGTTGAAACTGACGCGCGCAGAGGCCAATGGGAGCCTCTTCGATGCACGCCAGCCAATGGGACCGCAGGCGAAATCCATCAGCTTTACTCCTTTATAAAGCAATTTAATGCAAAGGGGCAAGCGAGCTGGACAAGAATGACGAAAATAATCCTGTGTTTGGAGATTTGTGTTTGTCCTTTGTCCCTTTGTTCCCCTTCTCCAGGGATTATTTTCGTCAAGCTTTACTCCGCTTTTTTTTAATCGGGGAAACTAGGTGCCGTTGTCTAGGCTTTTCGCTTGTTTTCATAGCTGAGAGCTGGCTTCACTTGGAGAAAGGATTTAACGTGCCGTTTGACGCGCTTCAAACTGATGACGTCGGCTCGCTCCATAAAACAGTTAATGCTTTCGCATTAAAAAAAAAAAGGTGGAGGATGGCAAAAGCAAGGGGAAGGGCATGTGTGCATGCGTAGGGAGAGCAGGGAGTGCCTGCTGTTGGAATGGTCGCCTGCACCCTTTTCCCAAACACTGCTAGCCCCAAAGTAAAATAAGCAAAAAAAAAAAAAGTCTTCAGCAAGTACAGTGTGTCCACAACAGTGGTTGTGCAATTGCACTTTGAACGCCTTATCTTTGTTTACCTTTTTCTTTTGCCGTTATTGCTTTGCCAATTTTTTTTTTTTTTTTTGCTGCCTGAATTTAGTGAGCTTTCTTTTTGTTGCTTGCTTAACTTTTTTCTAAGGATCAAAAGATTTTTTAATGCAACTCGCTTTTCCCTTTTTTTTTCTTTTTTACGTATATTTTCTCGTTTTTGTCATTTATGCTGCGTGGAGTTCCTGGCCAGGCGCACGCGTAAGCAGGACGGTGTTTGGGGTCTCTGCCACTAGGCTCTACCGTATTTAGCGGCTCTTGGATGCTCTATTTGTTTAAGCTCCCGTTTGTCGCGACCCTCGGTGTTAGCAGAGATGCCAGGAAATTTCAACTTAAGTGTAATTTAACATATTTTTGTATATCAAAATATTGATACATCATACTATTTTACTAACCCCTTTGAATTCAATATATACATACAGGTTTGACTGTGAGCAGTATGTACCAAAAATGAATTTGCAACATAAAAAAAAAAATATTTAAAAATACAAATACTGGGACACATTTTGCAGAGATACAGGTAGAGACACATAATCTACATTAATTTTGCTATATTTGTCAACCAATGAACGAGTACTGAGAGTAGGATATCAACGTCCATGTTTTTGCACCCGAGATTAATAAATGACTCCTTGAAAAATGTATCAAGATCCATCCACCTTTGATAGTATCAGAATACCAGGGATACACCCGAAAATATATTTTGACACAGAAATACAAAATATAATTAAAAAATTGCATCACGATACAGAAATGTAAGTACAAAATGTATATTTCTAAAATACTATCGCGATACATTTGTATCGCAATACTGCCCAACCCTGAACACAAGGAACGCTCATCCCGTTTGAGTGTTCCTTCTGCTCTGCTCGTGTTTTTCCCCCTGTTTCTATGATATGAACAATGAATACCAACTAGCCCAACTTTTGACGTTACATTATCTTATACTCAGTAGATCTGGTGACATAAAGTTTAAGGACATAAAACTCGTAAATACAATTAACTCTCAGTAATCCTAACCTGAAGAAGATGACAAAACTTATAGACAGTAATGGGATGCATCTAATGATATGCAATCACACTGTTCCTTGTAGTTGGTGTTTAAACACTATTGAGATGTAACTATAAGAAGACTGAACTTTAGGGGACGCATAAGTACTTGTACCTCTGTATTACCACATTATTGAATCAAACTGTTGATTCAATAATCTGTCTCCTTCTGGGTGAGCAATGAATCCGAGTAGCACGGTTCTATAATCCGTTATAATCTTGTTGGTGACTAAAGTAAACACATCAGACGAATACCCAGAATGTGCATCTTTAGAACAGTCCAACTGACCTCTCCGTCCCTCAAGATACGGGGAGTGCAGGCCGTGCCCGTCAGAGAAGCACTGTACTGGGCCAGGCTCAGAAGGCAGTCCAGTACGGCCAGGCACTGTACTGCCACCTCCCACTCCTGTCTCCTGAACATGCATAGAGAGAAAAGATGGTGGCATTAATGGACCAGTAACACAGAAGCCCTCCCAGCCTGCTTCATTTCACTGAGACAGCATCACGACTGAGAAAAGTTTGTTATTCGAGTGTAAAGAACACTTCACAGATGTGCAGGAGAATCAGGTACTATCTTCAAACATACATATCACCTCTTCAAATACTCATAGTATTGTCACGGATGTGAAAGGATAGGCGAGCGTAAAACTGAAAATTAAGGTTTAATCGGCGTACTTGTGCCAGAAAAAGAATAAGCGTCAAAAAAAAAAACAAGGAATTAATAAAAGTAAGGTTTGGCGCCAGGCATTGACCTTACAGGCCTGCGTGAGAGTCCTTGCGTTCCCTCTAGGCCATGCATGCGGCAGAATTGAGCTCCTGGGATGCCGACTGCTTCTCTGCTACATTCACGTAGACTCTGACAGAGTTAGCATGGACAAGCGATTGCCGGTTTTTCTTCTGTTTTTTCCAATACTGAGAGGCCGCCATCTCATCAAGATGACCAGTGTGGTGGAATGTGCTCATCCTGAGCACCGACTTACAAAATTTAAAAGTCGTCGATACTCTGTCTTAGCAAAACATGAAAAAATGCCGATGTCATGTTTGCGCTAATGGTGTCCCGCGGTGTACCAAATCAAAACTTGCGACTAAGGTATACAGAGTTGTATCTCAAACCAGTGCTTAAAACTTGAGCATGTCTTGATCTTTTCTGATAAACTCGAAGACGCACAAAATATGTTCAAATACGATGGGCAAATGCTGTGCGTGTGTGAAGTCATGTGACTGTGACATCTTGTGACGTCATAGTCATGTAATGTCGTGATGCTACATGATGTCATGAAGTAATGTGATGTCATGAAACCACACGACTTCATAATGTCATAAGCTACAGTATAGACCACTTACAACATAACCGCTTATAGTGCAGGACTGGATATAACGCGGCTTTTTTAAACCACCGGTTCGCCTCCCATAAAACTCCATGTAATTACATACCGCTTAAAATGCAGGCGCGCGAAGGGAAGTACCGGTTATAGTGCGGTTTCTGGAACAGCCTGCCAACCGCGCCTACCGACCGGCGCAGTGAGCACGCTTCCCTGTGCGACACTAAATAACGGCGCTATCCGCAAGCGGCACTCGCGGGGCAAGGAGGTTGCTCGAAGGAGCGGGGAGAATCGAATAGAGAGGCTTCAGTTGCCATAGCGACGGAGGGACGCACGCACGTGTTGTTCACGTGCATGCGTCCCTCCGCTGAGATAAAAACAACCGCAATGACAGAGCAATCGCAGGTCAAGGAGAAGTGTCCGCGCACGTTGCATGCCGGTCGGTGATGATCGTCGACGTAGACGGCTTGGTGGAAGCTCATCGTTCCACGTAAAAGCGCTATCCTTGACTGTGAATTTTCGTTGTGTGTCGCTATGATAACCCACCACGTACTAGAAGGGAAGATCCACCTACTCGTGCGGCGATGTCGTGGCGGCACTCTCAAGACAGCAGAAACGCCCGTGACGTCGTGTTTGTTTACTTCGACTACAGTGGTGCTTTCTAAGCATTTGTGTTTTCGAACATCGCCCGGATTTCTTATTTGGAGCATTTCATGCCTGTGCTCAAGTTAAAGGTATTACTGGCGCGTACCGTATAAAGGATGCGGATTTTCACGCGTTTTCATCACCAGAGAAAAGTGATTTGTCCCCCTTGTTCCCCTTCTCCATGATTAGGGTTAGCAATCCTGAATGCTCGCAACGCCCGTCCGCAACCCGCGACGCCGTTAAAAGGCTGCACCAGGCAAAAGTCGCTCATTTCTTCCAAAATGTGTGACACACTTGAGAGAGAAGTGTACTAGTCTGGTGAAAAAAAGACTTTCCTCAAACTAAGCTATATTTTTCATCTAATATAAAATAAATTGTTTTACAAGAGTAAGTTGTCTCATGGCATGTATTTTGGCCTGAAAAATTGATGTTTTGGTTATAGCGCGGTACCGCTTATAGTGCGGATTTTCGCGACTCCCGCGACATACGTTATATGCGGTCTACACTCTATATTGCTTACATGACCTTGACCTGTGCGTCAGTCAAGTGTAACACTTGAGCGTTATGTTTCGTTTTTCTCGCGAAACCCAACCAATAGCCCATTCTGTGCTAAAACGGAATTCGTAGCAAAACACAAAGAGGGAAGGCCGTGCCTGCGGTCGAAGCTCTCGAAGATGCGCCGCATGATGTCCTTGATGGCGGCCTCCTGCGCCTCCTCGGCAGACACAAGGTGCGCGGCAAGCTCCTTCACCCTGGAGGTCCAGTAGCGCTTGAAGCCCTTGCGTTGCCCCTGTAGCTCGTAGCCCGCCCCTGCCAGCCTCGACGCCGACTCGGGCACCTCGATCTGGAAGCGGTTCTTGCCCGTCCCGTGGTACGTCGCCTTGCACTTGAAGTGGCGGCACTGCGTCTCCAGGTAGTCCTCCAGGTCCCTGGTGGCTGCCTGCAGTGGTCAACGAGGCACCGGCGTCAGACATCTTTTCCGCCGTTCGGATCAGAGGACCCAGGAAAAAGAACAAGAAAGAGAGCGACAGAAAACTGGACAAAGAAAGCAAACAATAGGCTGGCCGTGCCACACTGAGCCATACTGGAAAGATGTATTAGGCAGAGGGTGCAGCAGCGAATTAAGGTACTTTACGAAGTGAAGCCATAGCATCTCAACTTCCCACTTGCTGAACCTGTTTATGTTTATTTATGGATGCCCACCAACAGCAACACGCTTTCCCGGTGGTACATCACAACACAGATAAAGAAACATACGCATGAACACAAAACACACTAACATTATACATATAAAATACAAAAAAAAAAAAGACATTCTGTTATTTGTAGTGCTGACATTGCTTTTGTTATTTGTAATTCAGATAATTGAGGATGTCAACTGAAGGTGACCAAGTACCATTCTATACAGTTGGTGACTACTTCATTCTATTAACTCCAGCCCTCTCCCCAAGACGTTGCGCTGTGCTTATTTTTTAAAAGACAATGCAATGCAGCGCGACTTGCTATGCAGCGCGACTTGCTTGACAGTCAGTTTATGTGAGCCACACAATATTCGTTAGTTAAAACACACTGCTAGTCCCCCTTCGCCTTCCCCCTCATACAGCATTTTGTCATGGGCAAGCCCTGCCCCCCCGAATCAAAATCCTGGTTACGTGCCTGCTCACTCTGCAGACCGAGCCTCGTCCTCGACCGACTCACCTTGACCCTCCGCATCGCGTCGTCGTAGTCCTTATCCACGCCCTTCGATGGGGTGACCTTCCCGTTCTTCTTCGCTTCCTCGTGGTCAAACGCATTGTCGAAGAACTCCAGGGCTTCGCCCAGTTCCGGAAAGCTACCGCCGTCCGCCGCGGTTGACACGCAGCGCGAGAGGGTCGCGGACGAGAACTCGTTGCGGACCTTGGACAGCGTGTCGACGACTTCGACGGCGGTCTTGAAGCCCTGGAGGGCGAGCAGCAGGTTCCCGATCTTGCGCTTGTTGTACGTCGTGTCTTCGTACAATATCGCCCGGAAGTCGGGGTGGTCCTTGTTCTTGCGGGCGAGTCCCTGGGTGTGGACCCTGCATAGACGCGAGCCGGCACGTGGATCAGCAAACCGGAAACCGACACCCCCCAGAGTTTATTCATTTTTTTTCCATGCACAGACTAGGTTATGTAAGCAATGGATGACTGAGACCTTCTAAAACAGTGCTTAAACCGGAAGAACTTTTTAATTGGTGATAGGGAGGACAAAGAGAACCTGGGGGCTTGGGGAACCCTAAGGGGCACTAAATCGCTTTCTTCGATAGTCTATTTATGGTCATAATTCAATCTATGAACCCTAAGCATCCTAAGAAACCTAACATAACATTAATGTGTGGCCAATTTCACTATTAAAATTGGCATCAAATATTGATTACTTCGGAACTACCGCACACATCAGAGTGTGCCGTCGGACGAGGAGAAGCCTAGAGAGACTAGGTTGAAGATGAGGTCCATTTCAAACCATGGGGTGCGTCTTCAATTTAATGGCGGACACATCCTGCACAAATTGGTCGCAAGTCCAGATGCCCTGCATTTTTGCGTGGCGAGGAAATAGGTGAGAAGATGGAGACGTTTGCAGATGATCAACGCTTCCGGCACCTTCTTGCAGCTTGTATTGCAATTGTAGCCCCTAAGTCACGTGAACCCAATCCAGCGGTTGAAAACTCTCTGTAATACAGCCACTCTAGAAGAGCCCCTCTACTTGTCCGAAGGCACCCCTGGTGTCTGCAATGGTTCCAAGATAATCAGTTTTTGATGCCAATTTTAATAGAGAAATCGGCCCCACATGAATGTAATGTTTGGCTTCTTGGGATGCTTAGAGCCCACAGATTGTGACTAAGGTTTCATGTTTTCGGCATATACCAGTGCAGAGTGCAAGTTTGTCTGCTTATTGAGCAGGGGTTGTGGTGACGTCAGAATGCCGAGCTCTGATTGGCTCTGATGGAGGGATAGTGGGTAGACCTCAATGCTAGCTGCCTTGAGGTCTACCCACTATCCTTCTAAAAGGAGCCAATCAGAGCTTGGCGTTCTGGTGTCACCAGATTTTCTATCTCCTTTATCCTTCCGATCTCCTTTATCCTTCACCATCCCCTTAATCCTTCCCACCTCCTTTATAAGCTCTCTCCTTTATCCTTCCTATATATCAGGGGTGGCCAAGCTGCGGCTCTTCGCGTGTTAAAGTGCGGCTCGCGGCTCCCTCCCCTAGCCTAGCCCCCCCCCCAGCTTTCCCGAATTTTAAATCGAAAGACAAGTTGCAGTTTGGCAGTCTTGTGCTACTGCTACCTTATGTACAGTTAGACTGCTTTTGAACTGGATAGAAAGAAAGTAGCTTGAGTTTCGTTTATAGCTCTAAACAAGAGTTAGCCCCCCCCCCCCCCACCTGCTCTTGGAAGTTTTGTGGTTTTGTTTGCGGCTCTTAGGCCGCGTCAGCCTGGCCACCCCTGCTATATATGTTCAGCTGGCCCCACCCAATATGTTTAACCAACTAGCTCAACTTATTCCCATCCTATTAACTGCTTTAAAGTATACCTATCACGTTACCCTTTGGAAAGCTCGACAGTTGCAATGCTTCCCGCATAAAGAATTATTTCTTCAATCATTATAACACTCTCCATCACCTTTACTTACTTCTCTATGAGCCTTTTTCCTTTGATCTTATCACTACATTCCATTTCAGCATTAGAGGAAGTGGAGCTGCATACGTAAAGCACAGTGCACGCACATGCATGACAACCAGACTCAGTGTAGAGCTCGCTTTTGTAGTTCGTGCTTCCTTCGCACTTATGATGAAATGCAGTAGTATATACGAGGCTTCTATTCCCCAAGACTGCAATTATTCAATGATATGCACGTGGGGACAAGGAAGCGTATGCGACTGACTTGGTAAGAAGTCTTTCCAGGTCTGGGAGGGACTTGAGGAGCTTGCAGACGTCCTTGGCCTCATTGGGAATGCTGAGCAGGTCTTGGACCGCTTTCTGGCGGTCCTCGATGACGGAAGCCTGGCAGCAGGGCGAGCACAGCCACTGCAGGAACAGGCGCTTCCCTGAAACGGACAAAATGCTTTCGTTTAGAGCGTATATATCGCACCTAATAAACTCCGATAAGCACATAATGTGTTGCAAATGAGCTGCGTGCAGGTTGCGTGTATGTGTGACGTCGAGCAACACCCTAATGTCAAGGTCACATAAACATATATACAGGGTGTTTTTTTGTTTTTTTTCTGCTTTGTGTACAAACTTGCTGAGTGTCATCGAAAACCACTAAATCAGTAATTTTTAGAAAGACTGAGCATGTGGGAAGTGCAACAGTGCACTAAACTTACCACCTGTGCAACAGGCACAAGGTTGGCGGTGAGAAAATGTGGATGAAAAACTGCATGGGTGCGTCATTGCACAGGTAGCCTTGCTCTTGCAGCATGAGTGGTAACTTCAGCGCTCAACTGTGCTTCCCACATGCAGCCTTTTTAAAATCGAATGATTTAGTGGTTTTAAATGGTGCTGAACAAGTTTCAAGTTGGAACATTATGTATATTTTCACTAACTAAAAAGTTAATCAACATATTCTACTCAATTAGCTGACTTATTGTGACAATTAGCAACTATATTATGTCCCCCTGGTCATATAACTCGCCTACACAAACTGCATCAGTGTAGCTTTCATGGGTTTTTAGAGCGCAGCTTTTAGGCGCCCGTTTCCGGCTTGAGCGGCGTCGGCGTAACCGTAAGGTCACGTGACCCCCCAGATCACGTGACCCCTCAGTACCGTTCCCCTGAGTACCCTTTCCTTTTCCTCCTCAAGAGCTGCACTCCGATTCGGCGTTACAGGGAGTTGTAAACGGCTTTCATTTTTTTTAAACAAACTTGTAAAGGCTAAAAAAAACTCAATTTGTGCAAAATTGCATTTTGCCATTTAAAGAACCGTCAATTCTGCCTTGAGGTGGCCCAAAGAAAAAAAATGAAAGCCGTTTACAACTCCCTGTAACACCGAATTAGAGCGCAGCTCTCGAGGAGGAGGAGGGAAGGGTACTGGGGGGGGGGGGGGGGTGAAGTGACCTGGGGGGGTCACGTGACCTTGGGGGTCACGTGACCCCCCCAAGGTCATGTGACCCCCCAAGCCGATGATGTCATCAGTGACATCACTGATGACATCATTAGTGACGATGACGATGCGGACTCCGATGACGTCATCAGCGATGATGACGATGACGATGCGGATGTCGGTGACGTCATCAGTGACGTCACTGATGACGTCATCAGTGATGATGACGATGACGATGCGGATGCCGGTGACGTCATCAGTGATGATGACGATGCGGATGCCGGTGAGGTCATCAGTGACGTCACTGATGACGTCATCAGTGATGATGACGATGACGATGTGGATGCCGGTGACGTCATCATTGACGATGACGTCATCGGGGAGGTCACGTGACCTCGGCGCACGTGACCCCCAGAGGTCACGTGACCCTGGGGGAGGGGTCACGTGACCTTGGGGGGCCACGTGACCTTGGGATGACCTTGGTTACGCCGACGCCGCTCAAGCCGGGAACGGGCCCCTAAGAGCTGCGCTCTAAAATATGAAACAGGGTTACCTTTACAGAAGAGTTCATTGCCTTTTGTTCTTCAAAGTTTAATTTAAATAATTTTGTTCTAAAGAGGAAAAAAAAAGAAAGCTCGAGGTACCCCTAAGCATTTCTTATTAGTAGTCAATGCAAAAGCATGCAAGCCGCTCTTCCGCTTCCTTTGTAGTCTGCTACGTACTAGGGCGCGTGTGCTTCGAGATCTCGGAGGCCATGGAGCAGCGGCCAATGGGAGCCCGGTCGAAGCGCGCCAGCCAATGGAACCGAAGGCGAAATCGCGAAAACTAGGAGCCGTTTTCGCGCTTCAAACTGATGACGTCAGCTTGTTCCATGAGACTGTTAAAGGCCCGTTCACACTCTTGCGACCGAGTAAGACCAGACCGGTTTTTAAGCCTCTTGCGATCTCTTAGGACCAGCTCCGCTGTAGCGCATTCGGTCCTAAGAAGTCGCAAAAGGCTTAAAAACCGGTTTGGTCTCTCTCTGTCTTAATCGGTCGCAAGAGTGCGAACGGCGCTTTACGCTTTCGCATTAAAAACACAATGTATAGCCCTATAGGGGTTATATATCAAGGTGTGCGAATACTCAAATTTACGAATACGAGGCGAATAGAAAGTTGTGCGAATACTCAAATTTACGAATACGAGGCGAATAGGAAGTTCTCGAATAGTTTCATTCACGAATCAAATCGTAAGTATTCGGTTACTCTAATATTTCATATATTCGGTGAGTCTGGTTGGCGGAAAATATGCGAAGCACATTTTAGTTCTGTTCCGTCATGGTCCAGCGCACAGGCTCGTAATACACAAAGTTTGAATGCCACGAACCAGATAGCACGCAGATTTCACTGTAATCATGACAGAGCCGAAACGTGAAATTAAACTAAAACAGTTTGCGCCACTCGCACAGGCCACACCATGTCTCATTTCCTTCATAAGCAAAGGTTGTAGATAAACTTGACAAGGATCGGCGACTGCAATTCGCGAGCACAAAATTAAAGCACCCCATCACAAACTGCGCACCACGACGTGCGCCAAAAAGTTCCCGTTTGTCCTTACCGGGATGTGCAAAAGTCCCTATGGTTGTCCCCACAAGTGAAAAAAAAGCTGTACTTTATTTATTTTGCTTATTTGAGACAGCCTGCCTTCTGTACCTCACCAAGAGCGCATTACAACTGATTAATTCCATTTTTCCTGTTTTTACAAACACGAGATTGAATATGTAAAAGGAAAAAATACAAATTGATCCAGGTATTCAGTATAACAAAAAAAAAGTGTTTATTGCATAGCATACCACAGTCACTGAAACTTGAACAGGATTTTTCAGAACAGCCAGGTTACAAGGGCCCTACATTAAAAAACATGCTTCTTTAACCATTTACTTATTTTGCCCTATAGGCGAAGAGCATAAAATTGTATAACACAACAAAGCACGCACTGACGAACATAACCAGCAAAAGGGAAAAAGGAAATGTCGGGAAACACCAGTGAAAAGTTTAAGAAGGACAGGACTATATATACAGTTTATGCACGCATACACAAAAGACTAAAATGACTTTCCAGTCGTAACACAATATAGCACACTTCGGAAAAGCTACGAGGACAACAATACACGAAATAGTGTCGCCACGGTCCACAATAAAATTGGAAAGGTTGTTTCATGAGATGGAAAAATCAAGTTTTGATGATGCGTCGGTCTGCTTGAGTTATGCCTAATAAATTTCGCTCGTGAACAACTTCATGCGATTGTTTTCTATCTTGAAATCAGTGCATGTCTCTGATCTTGAAGTCATGCCAGATTTCACGACAAGCACTGTGTTAAGGGGGGACACTACCCAAAAAAGTTAATATTTGAACCACTTGCCTGATTTAAATGACATTTACAGGGCTTGTTTCTGTTGATGTTAAGAACATTTCTGCCAATTTTTGTTAACTTGGGTGAAGCACAAAAAAAATTGCAAACGTTCAAAGACGAAAGTGGGCGTGTCTGTGTAGGAAAACTATCGTTTTGAAATTACTTATAAATATGTCGTTTTCATGTGTTACATTGCATTAGGACAGTTCAGAGCAGATAACTATGGAGCTATATTTCTATGTTATACCATCTTTCATGACAAAAAAGCCACATAAACACAATACAGTTTTTTAGATTTCCATCCTTTGTCCAAATTTTTAGTTTTTGAGCATGAAAAATGACAAAAATAAAAAATACAAGCTCATAGTTATCTTCCCCTTTAAATTTCACCCCAGAAAAACTCATAGAAATGAATCCAAGTTGCGTATTAACAAAACGATAGTTTTCCTAAAGTGAAATTTATGCCAAAAAGTGGAACGGAGAAAAATGTGTTCAAGGTACTCCAACCTCTACCTTCTCTTTAGCATTGGTGGACCGAAAATAATTTATAAAAAATTAACTATGCAGTGTAAACTAATGAAACTTTCTGGGAATACTCTCTAGATGTTGGTGGATGTAAATAGGACATTTTTCAAAATCAACTTTTTTTTGCAGAAATTGTTTTTTCTGGGTAGTGTCCCCCCTTAATGCTGTCTGAAGCAAGGCAGTTTCTTTTCCTCTTCTTCACTTCTGTCATTAGTGAAAATATTCTTTCAATCTCAGCATTGGAGTGCGGCAGGGTTAGCGCCAACTTTGTTAGCCAAGCGGTGTTTTTGAACTCGGGCTTGCCTTCAAAGTTTTTTAGCTTGGACATCTCACCCAGAATGAAGCAGCGGGCTTTTCTCGCAGAAGTGCCTTCTCGAGTTCAGTGAAAAAAGGCAGTATTCGCCATTCCCACTGCAGAGCGTCGGCGCGTGGCAACAGGTGCTTTTGCAGGACTGGCAGCAGAAGCAGCTGTTTACGAGCTTTGTAGTTCAATGCTGTGCTGGGCTGGATGAATTGCACCTTGTGGTAGAATGGTCCGGATACCGGGAGCCCTTTGTTCACCTTGAAGAGAGCTGCCTGGTAGAACGCCAGACAACACAGCCTTAGGTGCTGGACATCCGAGTTCCCCCCTTCCATGCTTTGAAAAAGCTCTAGGCGGCTTTCTCCAAGATAGACTTCCTCCAGCGGAAGAAGGGAACGCGGATCCATGGGGTTCAGCTTCTCGACATCTTGAATTGCTTCAGGTCGCATGAAATTTTGGCAGAGGCATTGAATGAGCCTTAGGATTTCTTGTTGCATGACAGCGATGAGGTTCTCTTTGCTCTGAAACAGAGCGTTCATTTTGTAGAAAAAAACCGAGACGTAGGCCCTGAACTTCAAATATGCCTCGTTAATTGGGTTCATGACAGCCAAGAGCAGCTCTCCGGCTGCAACTCTGTCCTCTACTGATGCTTGCAAAAAAAGCGACTTCAATGAGTCCCATTCCTGAAGGACACGCTCAATGCATTTTTGCAGTGCCAGCCACCGTGTTTCGCTCGGCCTTAGGATTCTACGCTTCTCCATTGTAATTCCTGCAGATCAGCAAGCTGAGCTTGCTGCTTGCAACTATGCCTGAAGTAACTCGCTACATTCTTAAGCAGATCTTCGAGATTCCGCAATACCTTCATCGCAGCTTTGCTGGCGGCGATGTGTAAAGATAGACAAATGCGTCTGATGGTCACGAAGCTTCTGTCCACGCTTGCGCGCAGTCGAGTCATCAAAGAGTTGTGTTCGCCGACCATCATGCTTGCACTATCGCAAGCTAGTGCTATGATGTTTTTCATTGGAATCTCCTTGTTACTTAAGCACTGCTTAAGAGCAGTTGCAAGGGTCTCTGCAGAGCAACTCGTGGCGTCGAGGGGAATAACTTCAAGCAGCCGCGTGATGACATTATCTCCAGCATCACAATAATAACGTATGACGCAGCAGAGGAGCTTTGTGCTCGATACGTCTGTGCCCTCATCAAAGAAAAGAGAAAACTGTGTTTCTCTTAGTATGGCGGAAAGGCCCTACACTTCTGTGTTTGCTAGCACATTTTTCACAATCGATGCGGATTTCGTCTTGTGAAGTCCCACCTGTTCTGTGATTTTGGAATAGGGAAACATCGTTTTACGAGCTCACTCATCTGGTTCATCGCCTTGAATGACAGGGAGTGTTCCGTGACAAATGCAGAAAGCTTAATCTCTGCCATCTTCACCCTGTCATCCAAGGAGCCTTGGGACTTTTTCTGGACGAATCCTGTTAGGAGGTGTTGTTTCTCGAGACCTAACATGGCATTCTAGTGGCCTTGCCTTTCAGCATGCTTTTTAAGCTCGCTATTGCCAGCGACCATACTAGCCCTGCAAACTTTACAGAACACCCTGAAAAGATCCCCAGGGACAACAGCCAACCAGCCCCGAAAATCCGGCTGCTCAATTCATGCATCATGAAATCTTTGCTTTCTTGACTTCAATGCTGATGAGGAAGCCTCTCTTGGATCCATCATGTTGAGAATTCGGTGCAGCAATTGATGCCTGTAGATATTTCCAAGATGGTTAGGAACAAGTCTAGAAAGAACAAATATTTAAAGAAGTTTAACGACTTGTTAATCAATAATGACATACAGCTTTAACCTTCCCCTTCCCGCAGGGCCGGATTAAGGAATTTTAGAACCCTGGGCTAAGGCTGTTCCTAAGGCCCCTAATGATGGTGAAAATACTGACTATGAGGACGATGGTAGTGGTGGTAATGACAATGACGGCAATATGTATATTTCACCACCTTATTATTTACAAATATTGTTCATTTTATGATACATCTTAAAAGGCTTTTTTATCGGTAGGTTCGATGATTATAAAATTTGGGTTTCACTGGGTGGAAATGAAGCAGAAGTGATTGTGGATTAGACAGTCTTTTGAAAATAGCCAATCAACCACTAAGAGGTACAAAACGCAAAGCAATTAACAATTGGGGAAAATGTTAATGTCACGCACGTTGAGCAGTGCCTCGCAAACTTCCATTGAAAAGTTCAAAATGATGACTCCATGTTCCTATGAACTTGTTTGACCAGGCCTACAACCTTATTTACACAGTACGCGTCTCTGCCGGCTTGCATAAATTCCTTATATTGTTGAGTTAAACTGAGATGGCACAGATGACTCCCTTGATGTCGAGCAGTGTAATTTTATGGGCACAAATTGCATAAGACAGTAACCGAAAAAATACCAGCAACATTCCCATTACAAGAAAGAAAAAAATAACTCCGCTGCTTACAAATACATGCCTTGTGAGTCACAACTAAAAAAGTGTCCCGAGAATATAGTGTTCTTATTCCAGTGATTGGAGGTTGTCTAACTGCCTTAAATACCTTTTCTTTAATTAATTACTGACTTTAACAGTAAAGCAATACAAACAACAAAACAATCTTGGTGGTTAAAGCCCCCCTTTAGGGCTCAAACCACTTCGTCCACCGTCTTCTAATAACTGCTACTCTTGTGTTCCAAACTAACAAACTTCTGCATTCGAAAAATAAATACAGTCGAATCTCGTTAATTCAAACTCAAGGGAGACCGAAAATTTGTTTGAATAAAGCAAAGTTTGAATTACCAGGAGTTTCCTCCCATAGAGACACATAGGATGGGACCACATGTTAGTTTGAATTATCCACAAGTTTGAATTAAGAGAGTCTGAATTAATGAGAGTCGACTGTATTTGAGACTGAATGTGATTGTTTATCAATTACCCACTGTCATTTCAGAACATTCACAGGCATTTCTTGTGAAGATCGAGGATATATTTTTAAACTCCCCTCCTACATGCTGTCTATTTCAAGGAGAAAAATTTTCAGTTAGTTTTGGAAGTGGCTTTGTTTCTTTTAATTGCCGTAATTAAGAAAGTGTTTCAGCCATTTGGACTACTATTACACTTAGCTACAAATAATAAGTCATACCTCAGAGGCTCATATAAGTCGCAGCAATCATGTCACTCGATGGCAGGAAAAGCATTGTCTCGTACTGGCAGATCAGACACGGGCTTCAGAGCACTTGCTTGCAGTCACTGCCTCTCGAAAACTTTTGGAGGACATCTCAAAAGCCGGCTCCTTGAAACGCTTGTTAGTGGTTAGGAAGGATGGCTTTGGGAGGTTCACCGATATTTATTTTTGCTTGTTTTAAACTTGTCGTTTCGGAGGAAACTTTCCATAGAGAACTTACACTAAAAGACCAAAAATGAACAAAACATACTGTGTAGCTTGTATGTTGCTCGTGTAGCCTTCAGCAACACTTGCTTGCCATCCAACCCACCACTGCCCGTAAAACGTGTCGAGGGTGCACCAGTACTAAAGAGAACTCCGTGACCGTCCTTCCTTCTGGCTTCAATTAGAAGAGTTTTCAACGGGACCACTAACGTCAACAGCTTTGCTCCCTCCCACAAGGAGGGTGGGGGGCAACGTTCATGTGCGTGCGTACCTCCGCTGCGTTGGAAAACAACCGCAACGACAGACCAATCGCAGGTCGAGGAGAAGTGTTCGCGTGCGTTGCATGCCGGTCGCGGGCCAGCTTCTTCTCTCCGCAAACATGGCGTCGGCTGTGATCGTCGACGTAGATGGCGTGGCGGAAGCTCATCGTTCCGCGTAAAAGCGCTATCCTTGACTGGGAATTTTCTTTGTGTGTCGCTGTGATAACCCAGCACGTACTGGAAGGGAAGATCCACCTACTCGTGCGGCGATGTCGTGGTGGCATTCTCAAGACGGCAGAAAAGCCCGTGTCGTCGTGTTTGTGTACTTCCGACTACAGTGGTGCTTTCAAAGCATTTGTGTTTTCGAACATCGCCCGGATTTCTTATTTGGAGCATTTCATGCCTGTGCTCAAGTTGAAGGTATTACTGGCACGTACCGTATAAAGGATGCAAATTTTTACGCGTTTTCATCACCGGAGAAGAGTGATTAGGGACAGCAATCCTGAACGCTCGCAACGTCCGTCTCCAACCCGCGACGCCGTTAAAAGGCTGCGCCAGGCAAAAGTAGCTCATTTCTTTCAAAATGTGGGACACACTTGAGAGAGAAGTGTACTACTAGTCTGGTGAAATAAAGACTTTCCTCAAACTAAGCTTTATTTTTCATCTAACATAAAATAAATTCTTTTACAAAGGTAAGTTGTCTGATGGCATGTATCTTGGCCTGAAAAAGTGATGTTTTGGTTGTAGCGTGGTACCGCTTATAGTGTGGATTTTCGCGACTCCCGCGACATGCGTTATATGCGGTCTACACTGTATTTCTTACCACGGCTGCGTGACACAGGTGTTATAATGTATGCTTCACCCAAAAGAGTGGCCATTATCATTACCTTTTCTAAACTAATGTTTTCCTCCAGAAGTGCAGTGATTATCTGATGTACTTTTGTGTAACTCTTTGAGGGACAAATTAATAAATTTAAAACTTTCCATATCATTGTCTTTCCCAGCAACGAATATGCCCTGCAAATTTCATACAAATAAGACTAACGGTTAAAAAATTTGCCTTCCGTAGTGGTGTCCTGGCTGAAGGTGTCGAACAAGACAAAACCAATCATGGCTTGACAGATGAGACCCAAGATGAGACTTACCGAACTGTGTGCAGCAGAAGTCCATTGTTCCCAGGAGGGTTCCATCCAGCCCACCAGTAGTGTTGCGAAGTACCTCGAGGTTCTGCAGGGACACTCCATCCAAGATCTAAAAGACGGTGATAAATTTGGTGGTCAGTTCAGGTTCTTGTGCCTCCTACACACGGCTCTAGCACATGATGAAGGCAAGAGCAGCGACAAAACAAGAGAAACAACATGAAACATGACGTCTCAGGTGAACACAGAACAGTTAAAGCTGACGACTACATGCCTTATTTCTTTTCTTTTGCTTAATTTGCTTCCACCTTGGCATCTTCCCCTGTGAGCTGCATCATCCTTGCTTTGATATTCAAGTTATTCTATAGGGAAAAAAAAATAATGTGAAAAAAAATAGTTCTAGAATTACACCGTTCATTTTAAGCAAGCCCTAGTTGGCAATGTCAAACTAAGCTTCGAACCAAAGTATCACATTAAGCTTGTTCATTTTCACAACCACAAACATACATACCCTTCGCCTGATTTAAGACATTTTGTTTGAACTTGGGCTAAGAATATGAATCTGTGTCAAATCATGAAAATGAACATGTTCAAACATTTTGTTCGAAATCAGGCTTATTTCAATTCTCGTTTTGTGTGGATACAAAACGAGTGTTGTTCTTCCACTGTGTGGGTTTATGTATGATTGAGGTTTCTCAGAACGAACCACTGTCACTCTCACATGCTGCTCTTCTCTGTACCCCCTCGGGAGATGAACAGTATGACATTGTACAGATCAAAAATTATGCCACAGTACAGAAAAGTTAGCCTTCAATTTTACGAAGGAAAGGTGAACATGTTTCGTAGGAAAGGTAAATATGTATGTTTCCTAAAGCAAAACGCAAAAAAGGTGGCATCTGAAGGTGCACGCACCAGGTTTTTCACAGTCAGCTGTTCTTTCTCCAGTTGTTCCATCCGGATTCTGTCGATGCTGGTCTCTTGGGGTGTGTACAGCTCGAAGCTCCGCATGGTCAGGACCTCCTCCTCAATCAGGGACTCCGAAAGATACCTAACGCCAAAGGTAAACGCTCGTCAGAACCAAATTGTAAAAGGCTGATACACAGATTCACGTTCGAGTCTGATCAACTGCACCGCAACCGCCCGTAACCGATTACAATATAGACCACTTACAACGCAACGCAACGCTTATAGTGCAGGACCGGGTATAATGCGGCTTTTTTAAACCACCGGTTCGCCTCCCATAGAACTCTATGTAATTACATACCGCTTAAAATGCAGGCGCGCGAAGGGAAATACCGGTTATAGCGCGGTTTTCGGAACAGCCCGGCGACCGCGCCGACTGACCGACGCAGAGAGCACGCTTCCCTGTGCGACACTAGATAACGACGCGAGCTGCAAGCGGTACTCGCGGGGCAAGGAGGTTGCTCGAAGAAGCGGGAAGGAGCGAAGAGAGAGGCTTCAGTTGCCATAGCGACGGAGGGACGCACGCACGTGTCGTTCACGTGCGTGCGTCCCTCCACTGCGTTGGAAAACAACTGCAACGACAGACAAATCGCAGGTCGAGGAGAAGTGTTCGCGCACGTTGCATGCCGGTCGCGGGCCGGCCGGCCGGCTGCTTCTATCCGCAAACATGGCGTCGGTTTTGATCGTCGACGTAGACGGCGTAGAACCTCATCGTTCCGCGTAAAAGCGCTATCCTTGACTGAATTTTTGTTGTGTGTCGCTATGATAACCCAGCACGTACTAGAAGGGAAGATCCACCTACTCGTGCGGCGATGTTGTGGCGGCACTCTCAAGACGGCAGAAACGCCCATGTCGTCATGTTTGTTTACTTCAATTGTGTTTTCGAACATCGCCCGGATTTCTTATTTGGAGCATTTCATGCCTGTGCTCAAGTCGAAGGTATTACTGCCGCGTACCATATAAAGGATGCGAATTTTCACGTGTTTTCATCGCCGGAGAAAAGTGATTGGGGTTAGCAATCCTGAACGCTCGCAACGTCCGTCCGCAACCCGCGACGCCGTTACAAGGCTGCGCCAGGCAAAAGTCGCTCATTTCTTTCAAAATATGTGACACACTTGACAGAGAAGTGTACTAGTCTGGTGAAATAAAGACTTTCCTCAAACTAAAGCTTTATTTTTCATCTAACATAAAATAAATTCTTTTACAAAGGTAAGTTGTCTGATGGCATGCATTTTGGCCTGAAAAATTGATGTTTTAATTATAGCGCAGTACCTCTTATAGTGCGGATTTTCGCGATTCCCGCGACATAAGTTTTATGCGGTCTACACTGTACGATGAAAGGAGACACTGGCTCAATCTATCAGGCAACCCTGGAACGCTTCGCATCTGATGATATAGGGTGTCCCAAGCGAACCTTCCGCCGAAAAACAAACCGGAAAATCGGAGCTTGCACTTAGAAAGTTCAAACTTTCCTCGAATGTCCACCGAGCAGGTCAGTTTGACCATGTCAAATTTCAAGGCGCAGTTCTCTTCTGACAAACATGAAAGCAAAAAACTTGTCAAAATTAGGGCTGGGTACACTTGCAGATGACCAAGTTAGCGATGGTATTTACTTGTGACGCCATCTCCCGATAGGAGCAACGAGTAGACGACGTACTGTTGTCCGCTCGCTGCGCCCGTCGAAAGATGGCGCCATGAGTAAATAGCATCGCAAATTCGGTCATCTGACAATGCACCCAACCTTGACCTTGGCAAGTTTTCTGCTCTCGTTTTTTACCAGAAGAGAACTGTACCTTGAAATTTCACATGGTAAAACTGAGCTGCTCGGTGCACATTCGGTGAAAGTTTGAGCAATCTATGTGCAATTGCCGATTTTTCCAGCTCGTTTTACAGTGGAAGGTCCGCTGTAACAACAATGTTAAAAGAGACCGTTTCTCACAGATACTGTGTATACTGCAAATTCTTCAGGCTAGTTATACACAGGTTGGATATGTTTCAAAGGTAAACAGCAGATAGCGCCAGTGTGACAGTATATTCTATCATCGTAAGCGGCTACAAATAGATGCAATGCAGTTGATGACGCTCAAACGCAAATGTGAGAAGTAGCCTTTATAGGTTCGAGACCGAAGACCCACCAAATGCAGGCCCCCAGGGCTTTCAGAGCGAGGCACCCTTCTTCTTTCGGGGTAAGCAGCATCTTGTCCTCTGTTTCAGAGAGATGCAAACAAATTCTTCAAACATACCGGTAAGGATATGCGTTTAGGTGACCCGCTAAGCTACCCTCATGCCCCTTGTTATTTTTTCAATAGAGCACTTTACAAGTTCGTAAGGGTTTTAACAATAATAAAGTACTTTCATAAAAAAACAGTTTAAAACAAAAAAAAAGCCTTTAAAGTAAGTTTTTGTAAATCCATGAATGAGACAAAAAGAGAGAAGCGCGAGAGTGTTTGCCTCATAATCATATATCGAAGCACAGTTGAACAAGGCTTCAGCTGTGCTTAAACTGCAAAAAACTGCACTAGTAATGGGTAGGATTAAACAAGAGACTTCGGTTACTTATGAACCCCTGAGGTGACTTAGGGGCAATTCAGTATAAAACCATACCTCATGACTAGGATTCTGTGTTTTCTGAGTTTATTTCTTGTGAAATTCGGAGGGTGTTTTTCTGACCTTATTTTACACTGAAAATTCTGGGTTTTTCAAAATTCCCAACTAACGAAAAAAAAATGTCTTGCTATCATGACTTGTTTTTCTAAACGAACCTTGATGAGTCTTTTGTCAGTACTTCGAGATATAAAAGGAAAGTGATGTGGTATTTTCTTAGGAGCACTGAGCCTGCAGCTGCTTACAAAGTTTATTTGTACCGTCTTTTATGGGTTTTTTTTGTCGTTGCCACCTGGAAATTTTGAGTTTTTCCGATAAATTCGAATTGAGAAAAAGTTAACCGGTAAGTTATTTTCTGATTTTTTTTTTTATTTATTTGAAAACACGAAACTCTACTCATGACATACTATAAAGAACACTGACAGCACAGTAAGGACCAGCGGGATGGTGCTCAACATATGCAGGGTGTCCTTTTTAAGCTTTACAGATTTGCTTAAAAAAAGCCTGAAAAGCTACATTAACGTGATTTGTGCAGGCAAGTTACACGGCCAGGGAGACATAATATGGGAGGCTTATTGCACACAATAAGTCATCTAATTACCTTAAAGTTGTTCATTAACTTTTTAACTAGTAAAGATAAACATAAGGTTCCAATGAGAAATATACTAAGCATCAATTTTAGAAAGACCTCGAGCACATGGGAAGCACCGTGGAGCGTTGAAGTTCCCACCTGTGCAGCAGGAGCAAGGCTGCCGGTTTGATAACGTGCCTGCCCAGTTCTTCCATCTCTTATCTCCCATGTTTCCTCAGTGCCAGCCATCTGCCTGATGCATGACCCGTAACTTTAGCGCACTACTGTACCTTTCAGAAGCTCAAAGTCTTTCTAAAACTGACTGATTTACTGGTTTTCTGACACTCAGCAAGTTTAGAATTGGAAGCATGTTTATTTTTTACTGATTAAAAGTTAATGAACAAATCTTAGTTAAATATTTGATTTATTGTGACAATTTGCCCCTTATATTATGTCACCCTGGATGTATAACTCGCCTACACAGACCATATTAGTGTAGCTTTCTTGACTTTTTTAAAACAAATCTATAAAACTAAAAAATAACACCCTGTATATGTACAGAGCACCCGTACACGTACACAGCTGTTAGTGCGCGCAAGTGACCGCCATTCTCGTCTTCTTTTTCTTCTTAGAATTGAGGCGCTGTTATTTAAACTACAGAAAACGAAAAAACAAATTTAATGTTTATGTTTATACAGTGTAAGGTCGGTCTGCCTTTGAGGTGCAACGACAATGGCCTACGCCGTAGATGAGAAATACAGGCAGTACAGTACCACTGTTAGCCTGATATCTTTGATGTGCATCAAGCAGTAGTGATACATGACAGCACACCGGTATGATGCTCATCCAGATCGAAACAGGCAGTGGTGGAGATTGAGCCCAGGTTCCCTGGGTTCTGCAGCATAAACTTTCGCTCCACAAGCTCAGAAATGCAGTGTGCTAACACACCCGGCCAGCAATCCCCCACTACTGCAGTGGAGAGTGGTCACTTGGAGCACAGACCTACGCGATAAAGATTGGCACCCACCAATCCTCATTCGAAGTAGAGCGCTAAAAAGTGTGTATATCGTGTTCATGCGAACAGTGTCGCACAGTGTACACTATTTACAAAAAAAACCCAGAAAACTGCCTAAGACGTTGCTGAATGGACCCACCAGGCCGCACAACTGCCAAACCTCGTATCTCATGCCATTCTCAGCTCGCGCTCTGTTCTCATGACAACCAACTTCGTCAATGTCGGCACGGCTGCACAATGACTGCTCTACCAATTGGATAGCATAACGAGTTTATATTAGCCAATGGAATAGAGATGTTTTAAGATAAGCGGAGGACGAGGGGAGGCCAAATTGTTTTATACTACAAATGAGAATTTTCTGGGGGAGGGGGAAGGGTGCTGTTTAAGGAAATGCTATCGCATTTAGAAAAAAACAGTGGACGAAGCGCACAAGAACCACCCACCGGGGTCAATGAAATGCTTGAGAGCCTCCGGATAATTGTAGCTTCCATCCTCCTCTTCGAAGTAGCCGCCCTCTCGCAGAGACTTGAGGGTCTTGGTGGCATCCCAGAACTCCTTCCAGGGCCTCAGGCCCTCCTTCGTCACAGAGCACAGTGGGCCGTCCAGGACTTGGCGCGCCTTGGCCGTCACATTGTGGTTCTCGTACAAGACCTGCCGTGGATGGAGTCATTTCCTCAAGCGCAATACCTTTGCAGCTGCATTAACCTCAGCAGGAGCTGTCGAACCTGACACTCTCGAGAAACGTCTGTCTCCCCACACCTATAGCCCAGGAACCCCTCCCTGCCTGGGCGATGATCCAATTCAGCAGTTGAGAAGCCCACATATCATGTAAACAATATTGCACATAAAAGGGAGTGCCAGTCTTAGCAGGTTATAAATGTGAGGTTGTATCGAACATGCTCTCTAAGTGTCGTCCTCAAATACGGCATCCAATGAATATCCCCTCTATCAGTGGTTCTCAACCAGTGAAGTTTTGCGGACCCCCTGTGGTTTGTCGGAGATGATGAAGGACCCCCCGTTCGTGGTGAGGGGGAGGGAAAGGTATGGGTTAATTATGATAATGATTTAATAAGAGGATATGGCTAAGGGCTGGTGTGAAGTAGACTTCTCTCATTGACATACACACGAGAAAACTCACCAGAAAATTAGAATGTTTCTTCTCAATCAGATAAAAGACAACTTTTATTGCCGGGCTTGACTGACGAAGCAAGGCTTCGCAGACCCCTAGAATGCCTTCGCGGAGCCCCATTTGAGAACCATTGCCCTATAGTTTGCAGAGGTGGGTGACTCGGATCTGCTGGAATAGTGCTTAAATTGGGCCAGGGACAGTAGAGGAAACTTAGGGGCCCGGCAGACTCGTGATGGTGCTTAGGAGAAGCACTGGCTCTTACAAAGAATCAATTAATTACAGTAGTAAAAACACTGGAATACAAACATACGAGCAGAATGCAGGAACATGGTAAAGGTTGTTCTATAAAGTAAAAGATGAGTACAATACCAAAAAAGTACCAGTGCAACCCTTATTTTTAAAGCCCAATAATCTATGGAATGCACTATTTAAAGAGCAATAGTTTAAATTTGTTTAGAAGAAACTAAACAGTCATTTCGAAGTGAAGAACATGTTGTCTGTTATTAGAGCGCAGCTCTTAGGGGCCCGTTTCCGGCTTGAGCGGCGTTGGCGTCGCCGTCGGCGTCGGCGTAACCGCGCGGTGCATCATGGGAAATGTCCCATAATGCACCGCGCGAGCTCCCCACAGGGGTCACGTGACCCCCCGAAGTCACGTGACTCCCCTGAGGTCACGTGACCCCCGCCGATGTCGCGTGACCCCCAATGACGTCATCGTCACTGATGACGTCACCGGCATCCACATCGTAATCGTCACCATCACTGATGACGTCACCGGCATCCACATCGTCATCGTCATCATCACGGATGACGTCACCGGCATCCACATCGTCATCGTCATCATCACTGATGACGTCACCGGCATCCGCATCGTCATCGTCATCATCACTGATGACGTTACCGACATCCGCATCGTCATCGTCATCATCACTGATGACGTCATCAGTGACGTCACTGATGTCGTCACCGGCATCCACATCGTCATCGTCACTGATGACGTCACCGGCATCCGCATCGTCATCATCACTAATGACGTCACCGGCATCCGCATCGTCATCGTCATCATCACTGATGACGTTACTGACATCCGCACCGTCATCGTCATCATCACTGATGACGTCATCAGCGACATCACTGATGACGTCACCGACATTTGCATCGTCATCGTCATCATCACTGGTGAAGTCATCAGTGACGTCACTAATGACGTCATCGGTACCCGCATCGTCATCGTCACTGATGACGTCATCAGTGACGTCAGTGATGACATCATCGGCATTGGGGGTCACGTGACCCCCCCCCCTGGTTAGTTTAACCCCCCCCCCCAGTGCCCTTCCCTCCACCTCCTCAAGAGCTGCGCTCTAATTCGGCGTTACAGGGAGTTGTAAGCAGCTTTCACTTTTTTTTTCTCGCTAAATTTTGCGAGTAAACTGACATCAAATGTCATCATAAAGCAACAATATACCATGATGTCTTGTGATTGGAAACTGGTGTCACATAACGTCATGATATCATGTTAACTTGACACCGTGATATCACATGATATCAACTTCCCCGCTAAATATAGTGGACGGATGGATAGATGGATGAATGGGCAAAATTCTGGGGTTAGGTAGTTCCACTTAGAAAGCAACTCATGCATTTAAAGAGTTGTCCTAAGCATGTTATATACTACTAGTAGAGCTCAAACCTCCCAAAAAAACTTCGGAATGACCACCGACGTCTTGACGAAAGACAGCTCCTTTAGCGCCCAAGAAAGTGAAGTCTCTACTTGCGAGTAAAAGCATAGGCCCACACAAAGCATAAGAGGTATGGAGGGGGCAAGGTAGCAAGTACATACCTGAACGGGTGAATAGTGAGAGACAGTGGTCCTCAGCTTCGAGCAAAAATGGTCATCTTCAAACTGCCCCAACTGCGCCGAAAAACAAACGGGGTGCTGGAATTAAAACTAAGAAACTAAAAAGGACAGCAACACCATTCTTTTTACATATTCTGGCCAGGTCGTGTCAAATGAAGTGAACCTGTGATCTCGCTTAGCTTATACAGCATGGGCAAAATGGGTTGAACGCACTTTAAACTGACCGCATGTATCGGTCTCTTAACTTATCGCTCTGGAATTTAGTACAGAGGTGCTCGAAGCTGGTGCATTCAATATATGAAACCTCCGGAGTCAAAAGAAAGAAAATAAAAACTGGTTTTGTCTATGGAAAAATCATCGCTACGCCTTTTATCTCAAAATCATTCGAAAATCGTTGTGGGCTATTCTGATATTTACTACGACTGAAAAAAATTGTGAAATGAAAATAAAATAAAATTGGCTTACCTATTCTTCACTTTATTTAGGTGGGCCAATCTTTCCACAATTTTAGCGAAAGCTACCGCCGACTTCAGAAACCTCTGTAGCAAATCCCAGCATGATATGTTAGGAAACCGACTTATGCAGTCAGTTTAAAGTGCGTTCAATCCATTTTCCCATGCTGTATGTTCCCAAAAAGTGACAATCTCGTTAATTCAAACTCAAGAGGGACCGAAAATTTGTTTGAATAAAGAAAAAGTTTGAACTACCAGGAGCTTCCTCCCATAGAGACGCACAAAATGGGACCAGCATGTTAGTGTGAATTATCCGGAAGTTAAGAAAGTCTGAATTAACGAGATTCGACAATATAACATCACCTCCCATCCCTTCACATGTTAAGTGACTATAGCAGAGGCGGCCACTGTTGCAACCTCCAGTTAGCGTCCTTTGGTACTGGATAATTTCTGTGACCCTGCAAGAAACAGGATCACGACGCGATTTGAAGGGGTGTGCGAATAGTGATTTTCCAGTTCAAAGTAGATATGAAGTGAATAGTTCCTTTGAACAAACAATTTCAAATCGAATAGAATAATTCCTAAGCGAAGCAAATAGTTTGCAACCGTCAATACAGTCACGGTAGAGAACCCTTATGGCGCATTCACATTGGCAGTTGAGCTGCGTTTGCGAAGGGGTTGCGGTTTGTGAGCGATCTCGTTCATATTGAAAAACAGCACGATTAACACATGGACAAAGAAGGGAACACACAGGACAGCGCCTCGTCCTGTGTGTTCTCTTCTCTTCATCCGTGTGTTATTCGCGCTGCTTTTCAATATGGATTATTACAAACTAGCCCAACTTTCCATTCTAGTACGATCCTGTTCAGACACACTGAGACACAGTTGGTGGTTTCTCGGCGATCACAGGTGATCTTTTGAGACTTGCGTTTGGCAAACTTGTTTTACAATCCAAAATCCAGTTTAATCCACGATCAAAAGCCAAAATATGGCTACTTTGGCACTGAAGGTTTTTCTTCGGGCTTCTCGCACGCATCACAAGTTCAGGCAGCGAAAAAAAGAGACATGGACCTGCAGAAGCCGCCTGCAATTCCCCCGACTTCGTACACAAGCAAAGCCCAGCCTTGCTGAGTCAGAAAAGGATGCACCCGACCCTTTCTTCAAAGCGGACCTTTCCTTCATAAATAGCTGACCTGGTTTTCGGGATAGAGGGCCAGTTTTCCTGCCTTGTCCTTCGCTTTTTATCTTTTTCAAAGTAATGAGTGGCACTGGTGGACTGTGGTACGCGGAATGTGTTTGGTGCTAGCCGGCCGTGGCTTCGTTGGTGGCAGACACCCCTCTCGTCACTCGCATGTAGATTGAGCCTCCTGTTCGTTTGACATTACGTTCGAATAAATGCCATATGGATTACCTATGCAGCATCTGGTGCATACATTTATTCCTTGACTAGGTTCTCTTTATTCCTGTTGATAGTAGAAACAATGCAGGTCAAGCTAGCACAGCTGGTACCCTGCCAGTTCCGCGGTGGTGTGTTGGCTAAGCAGTTAGGCTCAAGTCTCTATCGGCCTTTGTGGTGGTCATGCACAGTGTCGAAAGCTTTCAGTAGTTCGCGGGACGACTGCCTTAGTGGGAAAAAAAGCTGTCACTTTGGTCGATCGGGGGTGGGTTTCGATGTTCTACGGCAGCCCGTTCACACACTTGCGCTTGACTACGATCTACCCAGACAAGACCGGTTATTACGCTTGTTGTGATGGCTTACAACCGGCTCTGCAGCAGTGCATTCGGTCGTAAGCCGTTGCAAGAGGCTTAAAAACTGGTCTTGTCTAATTCAGTCGCAGTCGGTAGCAAGTGTCTGAACGGGCCGGCAGCGCAGTGACAAACATTGGCACCCTGAATAACAAACAAACTAGCTTACCCGAACCAAATCACCAGAGCAAAGGCCTGTAAAAATTACGAGTCAATTATTTTCGCAACAAACCAAAGTGACGGACGTGAACATCACATTTCTTCGCTGATTTATCTGCTGCGACGCTAGGATTACAGCGCCTTGGACACCTCACCAGCGACAGATGCTGTCTTCCTTCAAGAGCCACCGACGTCACGTCAGCGTCGCATTGCGATTAGCTGCTGCTTTACGGTTCGTGAAAGGGGGTAAGAGAAATCGGTCCCAAAGCGCTTGGCAAAAACACGCCCCACAGCTCAATTCCAGACGCTTTGCGGCTGAGGACACGCTAATACGCTTCGTGGTTGTGGATTCGCTACCAGCGTGACTGTGCCATTAAAAAAACACTCAACATATTAAGAAAAAAAAAATATATATATATATATATTTCTACCTGATTAGGACAAGCAGAACTCCAAACAAATGTTTGTCTAAAAAAAAAATTTTTTTTGCCTAATATTTATGTTACAATACGAATTGTTTGATTTGCGGGCAAAACTTAAACTACCCCTGTGGGATGATGATGATGATACCATTCATACCCAACTTAAGCTGAGACTACAGCCAAAGCTACAAGTGTGAGCTAACCCATGCTCCTAGCTTTGAGATGTGCATTTCTAAAGCAAGTGCTTGCTTTGTGGAAGACTTTTTCAAAGCAGCGACCTCGTGCTCATAGCACTGACTGCCGTCTCAGCTTAAAGGGATACTACAACGAAATTTCGGCGCTCATTTTTTGGTCTATACGTGTTCCAAAGAGCAGCATCACATCGAACGTACCAATATCTTGTTAAAAGAGTCTCGAAAAGGAATTTTAAAATGAATTAAACAATTAGCAAAGAGCACCTGGTGGATGTCGCTAACGCCCCGTTTGTAATGCTCGTCTAGGAACCTTGACAGCTAGTGACGGAGGTTGTCTCGCCTCCGGCCACGACAAGAGAAGAGGGGCAGGGGGAACTCCCCTCTTCCCGAGAATGCCTTTTGTGTGCCGCAGACGTCGCTATTATCCCCCTACAAGATTACAGAAGATTAACCCGTCACTCAAAATTCGTACAAAAGCAGTTGCATCGGTGGCTGGAACGACTAGGCCATCCTCTCAAAGTCAGCCTTGCCATAGCTTTGCTCGTCCTGAGACAACCTACGTTACGATTGCGTTGGATGTCACGTGGTCTCCGCTGGGCCTTCTCCGAGCGCTTGCCAGAGTGGGCCGTTTATAACGAAAAATACAGCCACCAGGCTCAAAATACAAACGTGCGATCGTCATTTACGGATATTGTGGATCATATTCAACCTATATTTGAACACGACGGGAATACTTCAAATTTCGTTGAAGTATCCCTTTAAACGGAAACTGAAGCGTTTCTGTATTTGAGAAGAAAACACTTCAATGGCCTTTATTTAGTTTCCAGGATCACGAATATCAAGATTATTTTTGAATTTGGCACACGGAGGCTGCAGAAATAAATTTTTAAGCTACGGCCGAAGCCCCTCTTTCCTGGGGCGTGACATCACACTAGGAGTGTTTGGAATTTCTGCACTCTTGCTATTTTCAAAAAGGTCAAAAAGAGACGTCACGACTGGTGCCAGTGTGGAAAAATGTACCTGGCAAGCTTGCAATTGCACGCGCTGCCCACACGAGCAACCCGCGATTGGCAGCCCAAAGATTTTAGTATGACGTCCCGACTGGTCGGAGGTTTTTTTAATTTTCTCGTGTTTAGTTACGTCTTCGCAGAAAACGAACATGATATTCAGTTTCACAGGATAAAAATACGCCAGAATTAACCTCTAACTCTTTTTTTTTTTTTCAGGAAGTGTTTCAACTTCTTATTTTGTATGAAAAAGAAAATTGGGTTGTGTGTATGTTTATTCAGCCTAGAAGTTTGTCTACCTCAATGGGCGACTTGTCTCCCAGCTGTGGATGATAAATTTAGCCAGTGCAGTAAAACCACTAGCCTGAGGTTTTTAACGTGCACCACGCAGTAGTGGTACACGACCGCACGCCGGTACGATGCTCATCCACATCAAAATGGGCACGGGTTGGGATTGAACCCAGGATCCCTGAGTTCTGCAGTGCGACCGTTCGCTCCACATGCTCCGAGATGGTGTGAGCTATTCCACTCGGCCACCGATGCCCTCCCTCAGTTACGAAACTACTCATAGACACTCCCTGTGGGAGCAGTACCCCCCTTTCTCACCGCGGTCCGCCCCCGCCGTTTGAAGCACCACTGTTTTGGAGGAAGCCGTTGCAGCGACTACAGTTGGAAAGGGCGTGTGTAATGCCATGTGGTGTGGACCTGTGAAGCACTATCATCGGTATTGTTGCCGTCTCACTCCTTTATCGCAATATTGAAATATAGTTGGCGCTCTGAGGTCCAGCGAACTCAAAGCACACACAAGTTGGGTACAAACGCTATCATCATCATCCCACAGGGGTACAGTTTCGGTTTCGCCCACAAATCAAACAATTCATATTGTAACATAAATATTGGGCAAATTTTTTTATTTATTTTTTTATTTCGACAAACATTTATTTTGAGTTTTGCCTGCTCTAATTAGGGAGAAAACATTTTTTTCCCTAGGTTCAATGTTTTTTCAAGACTAGGAAACAAACAAAAAAATAAAGAGTAGGCTAGCTGCACTAATTTTGTTGCTACTTGTGTTCAAGCCTTGGTTAATGAACTCATTTGAAGTGTGTACTACATACTGTTTTGTTTATTCCTTTTTTTTTTTTTTAGTTTGAACTAAGGCATGTTTTGCAGAATTTCACACTTCGAAATACTTCGAAAATATTTGAAGTGGCCAAACAACCTTATTTGATTCGAACTTTGAATCAAATATGGCATTATTTGCTTCGATATTCAAACATTTCGAATATTCGCACAACCCTGTGATTCGCTTAGCCTGACAGATAAAGTCCTCTTGCGATTGCAGGATGGTCTATGTAGTTCACTTTTGGGGAAAGCCGTTCTGTGTTTGATACAACAAATGTTCCTGGAAGTTTCCCAAATAAGTTTTTCTATCAAAGAAGTCTCCGACTTACGTAAAACTTTCCAACGGACGTGTCGACGAAGCAGACGCCAAACTCACTGCCTCCCCTTCCTCCAACTTCTCGGCTCTGCAGGTTGAGAACAAGAATTCCAAAATTATGCACTCAATGACCACATTTCTTTTTCTTTTTTAATTAAATGCAGCGTACAAGAAAGAACTACCCTACACTAGGCTTGCATGGGACGTCATCATACCATGCCGGGGTCACTTCTACTCGTTCTGACCGAGAAAAACAAAATTGGCGGCGCAAAACGCGTGCTGCAGAAGCTACTTGCTCAGCAGCAAGGTCACTATACTTCGTTTCACCTTACGTCCAGACGCAGCAGATGCTACGAGGGAACGGGAACAATCAAGCAGCATCAAAAGTGCAAATCATTAGGTCTGTTCCGTTTATGATTGGTTCAGCGATGAAAGAACACAGTCAGAAACATGATGAACACCTTTTGACCTTTTGACGCTGTCCGATTCATCCCATCAGCTCGTAGCGTCGGCTGCCTCTGGACGAAAGGTGAAACGAAGTATAGTATGGACGTTTGCGTGGCGGCAATGCAAGCAATGTGTACGAAAATTCAAGTGGTTGAGTAAAAACAAAAAATCACAGGAAAATCTACTGGCAGATTCTTAGGAAATGTCCGAACAGCACCCAATGTTGTGCAAACATTCCCATGATGTTCTGAATGTCGAAGGAACATTAAAACACCATTCGGAACGTCCTACGAACGTTTGTATGCAAACATTCCTTACAAGGTAAACTGCTCAACATTCTAGGAACGTTCGTTGGCAAACATTCCTATGCACAATGTTCTCGGAACGTCTCCTTTCGAACATTTGTATGCGCAACATTCTTGGAACGTTCGCTTGCGAAAATTCCTAGAATATTCGCAGGTGATGCCAACTCTGTGGAGCTGTGGTTCGAAACGCCATTGACTATAGGCCACTTTGCGCCAAAAATATGCAAATTAAGTGGACTTTCTGGAAACTTAGCATAAGGGATCAGTTTTATCTTATATGAGTCTACCGAGGAATGTGATATAAGGTGGTAGGAGAAAAGCAATGTTTTTCAAAAATTGATAATATACTTGACATTCACTGCGTATGTAGAGGGGCAGCTTTGAATGGACCAGATATTTAGCATCTGGGGTTTCAAACTTTGAAAAAGGATTTTCACAATTGAATGTGGGATGCGTGTATTCATTCTTAGGCTCAGAGTGAGTAATCGGTCATGTATACAGCAAATTTTAAATGAAAGAAGTTGACAAGTAACCGGTAGCAGTTGTGGCGTCACAAGGGGGGCAGCGGACCGCCTCGGGTGTAGCACTTAGGGGGGGTGTCACCGCAGACCACGAGAGCGGAGGGCTATTGCCCCAAGTGCTGCTGACCCTTGTGACGCCACTGGGTAGGAGTAAACTGTCATTAGTATGTGCTCAGGCTGGTGCGCTGGGAAAGCAGCTAACTTGTGGTTGCGCCTTCTAACAATCTGTTTTGATTAAAACATATTGCACTGTGAGGAGCTTTATCGCATCCATATATGTAGTGTGACTCATTGGGGCTGTAGCCTAAGCAAGCTATAATTATGGAATCTTTGTAATTTGTAATTAGTCCCCAGAGAATGTACCCTAAATGTAGCAATGTACCCACGCCACGTTCCAAAGAGACTGAAAGTATGTCCCTGCATAAATTTGCAACATTTCAAGAAAGTTGAGGAAGTTCTTTTGACGTTCTAAGAACGTTCTTAGAACCTTGTTAGGATATTTGAATGTTGATTGAATGTCCTGGTAATGTTCTATGTCATTCTCAGAACGTTCCAAGAATGTCTTTTAAAAAACATTCCCCGAATGTAGCGACAAGTGCCAGCGCCACATTCTGACAACGTTGATAGAATGTTTTTACGTAAATTCGCAACATTCCACGAATGTTTCTTATGTTCTTTTGAACATTTCCAGAATGTTCTCAAAACGTTCTCATGCTACGCAAGTGCGCTAGCATGACCCTTGGGAAACACCACACACGTCCCACTTTAGGAACGCTAACGCTGACCCCTTCACTTTTCTGTTTTGGCTTTCTCTTTCGCTTCCCCTATTTTTTTGCTGCCTCTTTTTGGCCTTGTCACGGGGTTAGTGTTAGGGTTTCCCAAAGGGGGACATGTGTGGTGTTTCCCAAGGGTCATGCTAATGGATTCACTAAGAATCCACCAATGGATCTTCCAGCAATGTTTTTTAACCCTTTTTTATGTCGACACCCTTAAATACGGCCATACATATCACTAGTGGAAAGAACCACATCCATACCACTCGTGAAAAGAACCGCATCCATATCACTCATGCAGGGAACCGCATCCATTGTTTTAACTACACATGCACATCACAGCCGACGCACCGTGACTACGGAAACCCAGAGCAAAGAACATCCGGCGAGGGCAGAGCGGGAACTGAGCACGCCCGCATTTTACCGCACCGAGGTGAAATGCGGGCGTGCTCTGGCACTGCGCCAATTCTGCGACGCTCCTTTGATGAAAACGTAAACGCTCATTGAAAACCGGCGGTGTCCGTCAGTTTGTCAGCGCCGGGGAGAGAGGAAGAGAGAGACGCATGCTGACGTCGGCGCTTTGGACCAATGGTAGCATCGCACACGTCAGCCTCTCCCCCCTTCTCTCTGACATTCACAAACTGACAGACACCGCCGGGTTTTCGTGAAAACGAGCCTTTTAATGCTCAAGTATTAAAACAAAGAACAGACGGTACATACCGCTTCTGCAAATGCGAAGAGGAACGAGGGCATGGCGTCGCACACTTGCCCGTCGTGCACGCTGAACATGCGGGTGCCCTTGGAGGTGATGCGGCAGATCTCGCGCTTCACCACCTTGTCAAACTTGGTGGTCCGGGTTCCCGCTGTCGACAAAAGTTGGATCGGCTCTAAAATACTGTTGAGACTCGTTGATTTGTGGCTCCGAACCAAAAATGTGACGATGCCATGTGACAAAATGATGAAACATTACAGGGACCATGAAACAATTTTTTGTTTCAACTTAGGCAAACTAGGGCTCAGACTAAACAATCCACATTCACGAAGCTTGCAAAAGTTTTTGGATTTTGTTTACATGCACAGATTTTTGCAGAAAGTACTATGTTTATGATACTACTAGTATAATAGTTTACCTCACTAGCTTGCTTTCCCTTTTTATCCCAAAAACCTTCTTATTAAATGCCTAAATTAAATATCACAAAAAAAAAAAAAAAATAGTGCAAGATTTTTATGTGAGACTTATGTCGAGTTATGAGCAATTCCAAAACATGCTTCTATATCGTACATCGACCCTGAAACAGGAGTATGTTTTGAAATAGCTAATTTCAGTCTCGCATGTATAATATTGCACTTAAAATACTTCCTTTTTTTTTGGAGGGGGGGGGGGGGGGGGAGGGTGATGAAAAGTTTGGTGTTCCTTTAACAAAGCAAATGGGGATTATCCCTTGGCAAAGAAAAATCTGCTTAGTCAAGCTTCGCAAATGTCGAACACAAACCCGAAAGCCCCAAAAGTACTAGCAAACAAGAGAGCAAAAAAAGAAAACCAGCTGCAGTCAATAGTTGCTTTGGACACACAAAGGAGGGAAGGGTCATCCAGTTTCCTGCCACTAGCCTCTGTTTTGAGGATATCTCTGGTCATGCTGCTGCCCTACCTTCTGCTTCCGGTAATCACTGTCCCTCAGAGCGAGACAACAGCAAGGAGGTGGTGGGCTTACACTTCTTGCAGCGATCCTCCATCATCTGCGGAGTCTCCGTCTGCTCCACCCGGGCCACCTTGTAGCCCTTCTGGATCAGGCTCTCCGAGTAGCGGCCATACGAGATCTCGGGGAACCCAGAGTGCGCAAAGTCTCCCTGCACAGCAACGCCGTTTCTTCTGCCATGAGTCTCCACTTCATGCTTCCTCGAACAGTGCGGCATGAACCCCATGTTTCTTCAGTAACGTTTCAGATGCTACGTCTGCTAACGAAGCTGCCCGCTGTCACTGCTAGCTGCTTTTTAAAGCAGCTGTAGCTACCTTTCGAGCAGCTGAGAAATATTCGAGCCACTTTTTGAGGTGGCAACATCTAAGTAACTGCAGCATACTGGATGCTTAGAGAAACAGCCACATACTCTCCCTGCCTTAGACTAGCATTCAAAGGATTTGCACACAAGTTATGTACACATATGTATGGTACAGAACACGGTCAGCCCAAATGCAGAGTTGCAGGTGTTTTGCTTTTTTTTTTCCACGTGACCGAGGGACCACCATCAAAACTATTAGTGCAGAGGAACCTGCACTTCAAACTTGGGAAGTGAAGATGGCCTGACTTCAGCCAATAAAAGCGCTATAAAGCTGGCAGCAAACAAGATTAGACACGGTGGCAAAGGTGTCCCAATGGCGCCTCACAGGACATTTAAACCCGTCCTTCCGCTAGCCACTCCACCGTCATTGTGCTGACCTGTTCTGTTGAAACGTGGCATGCACGAGCTTAATCGATCCATTTGTATGCGACGCATATAGCATAACTTTCAAACTAAAATTCCACATCCCTGTGAAAGTCAATGAGAAACATTACCTTCATGTACACCAGTCCCAACTCCTCCACTCCGGTGACGGCATCCATGTGGTACAGCTCATAGAACTTGCCCACCTGGAACCAGCATCACGGTCATGTACACAAATTACTGCCTTCAGAAGTGACGTTTTTTTTAAAAAAGAGAGTAAAGACCTAAGAACACAGAAAGCACGCTCTAGGGGAAAGGATAAAAAGAATGACAAACCTTGAAGAAGAGCACAACGTCGAAATGCTGCGACTTCATGTCCCACCACTGCTTCATAGCCTGAAATTCCACGAGAGCATTGAAGAGCAGTGCTAAAATCAAGATAAAAAGGCTCCAAGCTCGATGTTTCCTTCAGTTATACCTGGCAAAACACAGATGACTGGGTCTTAACACCAGCCATTGGCACCTGGAAACGCCTCCTAGACGACCGCCATACAACATGTCAAGGCCACAAGACTTTCTTGCTATTGCCCATTTGGAGAAAAACAAAACCTATTTTCTTTTTCTTTAGAACATCTTTTCAAGCTTTTTAGCTGAATAAAAAATAGCTTGAAATTTTAGTGAAGCTCAACTAAAATCTTTTATTATTAAGGGGAGACACCCCCTGGGAGGGTCAACTTTTGAACCCTTGGCATAAAATTAATGAAATTTACAGGGTAGGCTGGTGGTCATCTAGCGGTTGCATAACAAAATTTTAGGTCTGTCCGTTAAGTGGGAAGGAAATTAGGGCAGCTTCTATCAGCAACACCCCTACACTGTTTAGTTAATCTATCGTCAGAAAACTATCACAATATTAAAGATTTTTATTCGCTAGATATGTAGCAGAACGCCTAGGAGGCGCGCCTATGGAAACGTTTTTGTAAAAAGTAATTGATTTCTATCAATTTGCTCTTCTGCGAAATTGGTCAACTTTTTGGTCTTCTGTGTCTCCGACAAAATATCAACATTTTTTATAAAAGACATCCGTAAAGTGACAAACAAACTCCATAGGCGCATTCCTTATTAAATTTCAGTCCGGAAAAGTGAAGAACGAGCCTTGCTTGTGTTTCCATTCTCAAACGATAGATTGACTAAAATGGAATTTATACAAAAAAGTGGAACGGATAAAAATGTGTTCAAAGTGCCTCCAAACCCTACCTTTCCTTTAGCTTTGGTGGACAGAAAATAATTTATAAAAAACTAACTATGCAGTGTAAACTAGTGAAAATTTCTGGGAATACTCTCTGGATGTAGATGGATGTAAATATGCAATTTTTCAAAATCAATGTTTTTTGAAGAATCTTTTTTTCTCCTTTTTTTTCCCCCTTAACAAAGCAATAAAACAAACTAAGAGTGATGATTTGCAAGCAAAGAAACATGAGTGGACTCTAACCTACGTAATACTAGTAGCTGCTACTTGCAGCATCTCAATGCACAGGCTTTCAAAGCAGAATTCGCAAAAACTTACAGGAGAGAGTTTTGACCTGAAACTCTCGGGAACCTGAAGAGAACGGGGGTTGAAGTCGGGGTGACTCGGCAAATGCCCACCAGCGTCCCTACATAAGAGACGAATCAGTGGGAGCTCCTCGTACCAACGATAAAGACTGTTCAGCACAGATAGCTTGTGGTTTCCTGCATTTATTACTACCGTCGAGACCGGTTAGAACGAAATAGCGGCTACAGCGAAGCGATCACGATTTTCCATTCCCATCTGCAGTTTTTCGATGCATTTGTGTCTGTTTTTAGGGAAGGAAATTGAGCGGCTCCCGTGGATATAGCGGAGAGATATTTTGTGATAATTTGAAAAAAGAATAAAATTCAAAAAATTTACTAAGTCTCGAGTCGCCACACTTTGCTGCTGTGGCCAAGAAACCACCCAGAACAGGCTGCAGAAGATGCTGGAAAGGCTGCCGGCGGCAGTCTCTGCAACGTCGTCTGCTCCCCGCTCCTTATCTGGGAAGCAGCTTTACCACATCACACGCGGAGCAGCCGTCGTGGTGTGCCAATAGGGGCGTTTGGAGCGCCGGTGACAACCTTCCCATATAGATGATGGAGACTGCCTAGATTTAAGAGAGAGAGCAGTAAGTACGCCTGCGTTTGATTGTCACGTTGCCAGTGTGGCGAGGGAACTGGGCAGAGACGCGGACACGTTTACAGAAGGTGAATGCTTTTGAGTTTTGACTCCTTGCATGCTGCAGCTCGTTTTGAAAACACAGCCCACAAACCACGTGACCCCGATCAAGCAGTCGCCCCATCTCTTAAACCTAGGCTCTCTATACCAACGACAGACGAGCTTGAGCACGAACTTGGTGCCATGCGTGCTTCTTCTTTTGCTCCATAATCTGTGTCGGCGCCTGGTCCGCGAGGTCGCTCTTGCGCGAAAGTCTACTTCACTCAAGCACCGACTCGGCGAATCATCGCCACTCAACGATGGAGAGTCCCGGCACCGCCGGCACCTCAATGGGGGAGACGAAGGCAACCTCCTTGACTCAAGCGTGCCATCCTCGACGGAGAGAGCATAAACGTAAAGAAAATGCCGATCACCGTCGGCGTCCCCCGCAACTGTCGACACGGTCCGTACGTAGCAGGATCTTCTTTCAATTGGAGCTTCTCACAGTTGGTAAGAAGTGGCTCCGATCTAGCAGAGGACGCGTGCAGGGAAGCTTCGACCACTTTCTGCGGGCTCGATAAACGTGTGCCCGTGACAACCCGCGTGTTATCTTTTTTTTCATTTTTTTTTTCATGTTATTTGTATCAGTTCATAAATAATGAAGAAGCGGATATAGCTAAGTGCTCTCCAAGTCCCGTCGACTTCGTTATAACCGGTCTCAACAGTACTCAATTAAAATTTGTTTCATAAGTAAGGTTCCATGTTATCGGATAAATCCGAAAAACACCCGTTGGTAAATTTTTTATTAATTCGGATTTATAAAAAAAAACTCATTTTTGGTGTCACAGAGACAAAATAAACAGCAAAAAAGGCGGAGTTTTACAACTAAACTTTATAAGAGCACAAGGTCAGTGGTCTTGAAGAGATTCCACTTCAGTTTCCCTTGAAATCTAGAACTACTGACAAAAGGGGTTTGCCTTTTAGCACGTCGAGGTTCCTTTGGGACAACGGGTGATAGTACCCTGACCTTATTTATTTAGGTTTTTTTTTTTTTTTTTTTATTATCCACAGTAAAATAAGCTCTGAATTTCAAGGAATTGGGAATCTAACAAAAATAAACTGCGACAAACTCCGAATACCCAGCGAAAAATAAACTATGAAGAACACCCTTTGAATTTCACGAGAAATAAAACTCTGAAAACACAGAATCCTAGCCATAAGTCACTGGCTTTCTTCTGTTTTCGCAAGCACAATTCAAACTGACTGAAGAAAACTAACCTCCGCTTGCCTTCCTTCAAAAAGTCATAGGTAAGATGGGCCCAGACTTTCGCACCCGACGCAGGCTGGCTTTCCAAAACGTCAGACTTCGGAGCAGCCTATGAGCAAGGGAAAAGGTAAGTATATGTTCTTAGCTCATTGTGTCGCACAGAAAAAAAGAACGCACATTGTGAATGTGCATCACCACATGGAGCTGATTTTTTTTTTACTTTTACATAGCACACAAATTTTAGAGGCTAAAGTGACCCGATCAATGGCTCCCCCATTCAACTGGATAGTATAAGCAGAACTGATAAAGTATCTTATGTTTAGTTTGTGGGTAGATGTTCCACAGCAGTGGTCTCCAAAATATTTATGCCGCAGTTCATGTTGGACATTCACATGCAGACCGTAGGCCAGGTGCCAGAGAGCATAATAAAAGGAAAGACAAGAGTGCACATGGGGTAAAGCAGTGCCAAAGCCTAGCTCTTCAACTAACCATTCTGAATCGTCTTTACTCACACTACAAGCTCTTCCAGGACCTGCATAAGCCTATAAGAATGTACCGACCACTTCACATTCTTATTCTCCATGATAAAAGATTAGGATAGGGTAAGTTTGTAACTACAAGAACCTTCCAGAAAGTTAGAGAAAATTTAAGAACCGTAGTTTGAGTGCCATTACTCTCAATTAAAAAAAAGCAATATGATGCTAAAGTTTCACATGCAAACTCGTGTGCACAAACAAAATCTATCACCCATCACTGCAGGGATTTCTGAAGGAAGCCAAAAATTACTTGTTGGTTTACCAAATTTCTCTGTGAAACTCCAAGAATTCTGACACACAAAGTATTATGAAACAACAGCCTCACCTTAGGCGATGAAAAGCTCAGCAGCTTTGACCTCGTAGATTCCTGAGAAGACCTCACAGGTGTTGACTTTTGGGACGACGACGGTGTTGAGCCTGCATTGGCATTACGCTTTCTCTTGGCCTGCTTTGGAGTTGCCTAATAAGAAAAAAAGAAAACAAAATTTAAGAACAGTGCAGAGTTATGTTTAAACAACATATCAAAAGCTACTGAACGGGCAAAACATGAGCATTGCTCTAAGTTTTAAAACAACAACAAAACTGATTGTAGATTATGCACATCCATGCCCACCCAGAACCAAATAAATCCAAGAAAAGCAAAACAATCCCATTGGCCCCAATATATTAGCCGACTTTAAACGTCTTGGAAATCGTCGCTGTACATTAGTGAATGATAGCTGAATTGTGGCTAGTGAGTTATGCGCATGTCTTCATTGATTACATTGCGGCTCTTGTGGTATGGGAAAAGGAACAGAAGCGGACAAGAAATTATGCTGTTTCATAAAAATGTTGGAGTAAACAACAAAGGGCAATCGAGATAAACATGACTACTGACTCTAAAACACTGCTCCACATTACATCAACGAGCACGCAAAAAAAAAGAGTGCCGTAATGATTGGCAAGCAATGCAGACCAACAGTTATCTGCATCTTGTGATCCACCAAGGTGTTTGTACCTCAAGTTGCTGTGGGAAACTAGCCAGCGAGTTTCGTGCAATAAAGTATATTTAAGCTAGGTGTAAAAAACAACCTTGAAAATAGAGTGAATAGGCAGGCGAGCTGGTTGATGTTGCACATTTTTGAAAAACCGGAGACGGGAACAGACGAAAAAGGGGAACAACACAGAAAACGTTTTGTGTGTTGTCCCCTTTATCGACCCCCCGCTTCCCCCTCCCGTTTCCGGTTTTTCAAAAATGCGTAACCTTGAAAACACAGCGATAAATATTTCTGGAGTCTACCAGCAGCAGGGGCATGTGTGGACCTGCCCTTCACACAAAATGCAGAAGCCAAGCAAATCGGATGCAATACCTTGACTGGAGAACCTTCGTCAGTTTCCGGATCTGGCTCGGAAAGCGCATTTTCGTCGACGCCGCTGCTCTCGCTGTCCGACTCGCTCGCTTCGTTCTTGCCCGGCTTGAACTCGTCGTCCGATTCCTCGCTGTCCGACGCCATGATGATCCTTCGCTTTTTGAGTGATGGCTGTGGGATTCAAGAACCCCCAAGGTTTCAAAGCCAGATCCTTACTAGACATTAAGATACCAGTGCAGTCTATGCACCTTTCCAGCACTTATCACCCGTGCAGAAAATGCCGAGTCACTAGACTGTAAACATATGCACGGTGTCTGATATTCCCCATAAGACAGCTAATGCGTATGCTCAAAATGCATTCCACAGCACAGTAGACAAAGATGGCAGTATGCAGACGGCGATTATTGATGAGGTCTATAAATCCTCTGCACAACATGACAGTAATAAGTTCAATTTTAGCACCAAGTGGTGTGGAAATCAAAGGGTTAACATCAGCAGTTTGTTATATACATGCACAAACCTTGGACTGAAAAGAAGGGGCAACGCAGAAAACGATGCACACTCGCTAGGACCAGATAGAAGATGCACGACAGGAAAGGACGACAAAGGGAACTGGAACTGCTCCTCACCTTCTGGGGACTTTCGCAGTTCTCCTTTGCCTCCTCGTCAGCGTCCTCATCACTGCCACCACTGACAACACCTGCAATCGGGTTTCTCCTCACATATTGACCAGCCCAAAAACAATGGTGCAGCAACCTTTCTTCCACGTTCCTGACATCCCGACACCTTATTTGCACAAATCTCAGTCATACTTTTCTCACTCACCCCTTTGTGCTTACGCCGTCATATCTGATGCTGAGGCTAGCCAGCAGTGTAAGCCTTGGGCAGAACTTGCACAACATTGCATGCAGCTAGTCAAACAGAGTAGTAATCAAAAGCTGCATTTAATTTTTATAAGCTACAGACTGGAAGCACACTTTTTGTTTCCTTGCACCCCTTTTCAGCTAGGTCAGTCAAGCTGCCACCATGCCCTAGATGCTAAGTTTAAGGCATGGGTAGGGTTCCAGTTTTACAAAGCTTAGTTTTGGTCATATTTAGGGTTGTAGCCCGATTCTCCTGATGTCATTTCCTCCGAGTACCAAAATTCCTGTTTCCAAACTTTTCCTCTCGCTTGCCCAGAGTGTCAATATCCCTGTGCTTAACTTCCCCGCTATGCACCTGCGGATGGTTCGGTTAAGTGTTTTGCGGTGCACAAACATTTTGGTGCAAAGATCGGTATGCGTTTGTAATAGACGTCGGCGCACGGAATATTTGATGCATGGCGATTTAAACTTGCAATTTTCCATGGGTTATTACTAAAACTAGGAGTGTCATTTTATAACCTTCATTTTCATCTTCTGCACATTACTTTTTGGCATTTGTTATTGCACTCGTGCCTAATGTTAATGCACTCGTGCACCTCTGATATTATTCAACCTCCACCTTCTGCATCTTGACATAGACTGTGAAACATTAACTGAGGAAAGTTCCGACCTTGGAAGGTTCTCGAGGTTCTTTTGTATAGATGAACTCTTCACTTCCGTTTCTTTAGCATTCAATTGTTCTGCAATATCTTTTCTTGAAAACCTTGTTCTTATATTAGGTAGCTGTGTTGGTAGCTTGGGGGAAAGCCAAGGGAACCGATAAGGGGATAGCGGGAAAGGGGCTTCTGAAACCCGGGGATTTTGAGGACAGGGGAGATAACGCAGGGAATTTGTTGTGGGGATTTTGACACAGGTCTTTTGGAATGCGTTATTTCGTGCATCACCCATATTTAGAGAGAGTTCATCTGCGTTTACCTTTTATATCAAAATATTGGTGTGCGTCGGGGTATACTTCCGTTAAATTCCTAAATCATAGAACTTCAGCATCCGCCAGAGCTTAATTTGGTTACATTTCCTACTTACAAACTTACAAATAAATAAAAAAAGATCAACGTGCAAACAAATTAAAGCAGAGAATGTAATTTTAGTTAGTTGAGAGTGATACCATAATTTCAAGAAATCTGCAAGATACGACTTCTAGCACTATGGAATTTGCCATGGGAATAGTGGTTAACACAATCATGTGCTTAGATTAGCTTCTGTAGCGATTCAGACATACAGAAATATTGACCCATTGTCATTAATGAACGTCAAGCTCTAGACATAAGGCACCTAAGATTCTGAATCCACAGCCACCCAGACATAGGTTGTCGTCACAAACCATGATTAAACTCCACATACACGTCTCCGAAGTTGCCAGACAGGAAATTGAATCCCTTAAGCACAGAACGTCACAGGACGTTCCGTCAAGGGCAGGCTCAATAAGGTGCGTGCTTCGCCAGAACTGGAGGAAAAGATTCAGTCCAGCTCTACCACACCCCTGGCTCCAGGATCACATGCACAACCTCTTCAATATCGCAGATCAACACTGCTCACCCATTTCACTGTCTTCGGCATCCCGCGAGTTAGACTCCACAAACGAAACCAGGTGCGACCTCTCGTCCGAGCCCATGGCCAGCGCTTTTTCTGCTTCCTGAACCCCTTTGATCCACTTGACATCTTTCATCTTCGGCACTTCCATATGACTAGGACCAGTGAACATCTTGAGTCGTCTGAAAGTTATGAGACAACCTGTCAGGCTTTGTTTATTTGCACAAATGAAACAACAGAAAATCTGTTACATGGAAAGGTGGGTAGTATGTATAAAAATTCAGTGGCATGACCAGGATTTTCTTTGGTTTTAGTTTGCTGGTGGTGTTGGAGGAAAGGAGGACAGAGTTTACATAAACGGATATCTGACTGCTGCAAAAGCTTCATTTTTGATATGTGACTCACACATATACACATAAAAAAAATTAAAATGCCATTTTTCGCACATAAGCAAAGGTACAGGGTTGAACCAGAGACGAGGCATTGTTCATTCACCGCACGCCAGAAATAATTCAGACAATGTTATAAGCGGCCATTTCTCATAGACAATGAGTAGATTCGATCTCGCACATACTGCAAAACCTTGAGTCTAGCCTGCGTCCTATGACTCGCGTATAAAGACCGGTTCACACGGCTTCGTTTCCTTAAAGGTGCACTAGAAATGTTTCTGAGATCGTCTTGGTGATAACTCATTCTATGGGATCTTAGCATCCCAGAAATCAAACAATTAAGCTTGTGCGATGTCTATTTCCCTACTAAACATGTGATCGAACTTTGTGCCGCGCCCCCGTCTGAGCAGAAAAATCTGGAGCACAAAATTCAGCTAAGGCGCCGATGCCGTGACGACAAACACGCGTCAGCCAATCGCAAGCGAAGGTGCCGGCAGCAGAGGCGCCACTGGCGCCTCCACTGGATTCTGTGCTCCAGATTTTTCCGCTAAGAAAGGGGTGTGGCACAAACTTCGATCGCATTTTTAGTAGAGAAATAGATGTTGCACAAGCAAAATATTTTTTATTTCTAGGATGCTTGGAGCTTGTGAGATAAGTTATACCCGAGAACAGACAATCTCAGAAAAGTCTTTAGTGCACCTTTAAGATACAAAGCTTAATGTATGCTATGCTGAAATACGACAGCAAGTCACCCGTGCTTCGTACGAAGTGTTGCAACTGGTTAAAAGAGTATTTTGAAACGCAGAATACATAGCACTAACGTGCCGGGGACTCGCGGTCGTATCTCGACGTAAGCGTACGTAAGCTTTGCGGTGCAAGGGTGCTGCATAAACCAGGCTTAATCCACACACCTGCCTCGGCTCTCAACAAGGAAACAGACACATGTCTGAACAGAAAGACAAAAAAAATCAAGTGCTTTAGGGTTACTTGATAGATGGCACCAGTTTGTTCGCTTGTTGTGAACAATCACAAGCGAGCACACTCCACCTGGTCACACTCGGATGCAAACGTGTGAACCAATTTTCGCGGTGTCATCCAGGTGAGCCACTAGACAAAGAGTAAACCACCAAAGCCAAGCAGATCGCAATCCTTTCCTCGTGTTTGGCTCTAGCGTAATTTGTATTGTGTTCGACACATTATAGCAAACGAGAGAAATGTGGGAGACGATGGCAACTAGAGATGTTCCTCAAGACAGCATTCGTAAAAATCTAACCTGAGCTTGACCCAGCCACGGGACGGTGGAGTGTCGAAGAATTGGACGTGCACCGAGGGCGCCTTGGCCCGGTCCAGAAAGCTGCTCTCATTGGGAGGGTTGCATACCAGGGCCGGCCAGAAGGGGTAGCCTTCCAACTTGGCCCAGACCAGGTCGTGGAGCTTGAACGCGCAGTTCACTGGGGGGGAAAGTGGGCAGGCGGCGACAGGGAGTGTTTACCACACTCTGTTTCATCGTACAATGTGCTTTACGGCACATTGGCTCACGCCCTTAGCCTTTTCCGAAATTCTAGGGCAGAGTTGCGACAACTTTCAAGGTGCCGAAAACACACACAAACCGCTTGGTCACCTTTTTCAAATAGTGCAAAACTTTGTGCATGTAAGGAAGCACCAGGGGTCTCGTTGTGGGTCTCTCTTTTTTTTCTGAATTAATCTTCCTTTAATCTTTTTTTAACAACGTCTGCACCACTGCCAGAATAAGTGACGTTGAGAAGCCAGCGTCTGTCAGCAGCTGTACCTGCATCCTAAAACTTACTGACATTGAATGGTAGCAGAACTTTAGAAATTGGAGGTGGGGCCCATCCTGTAGTTCATGGGTAAACCTTAGCCTCCCAGAATGCTGAGCGAACAAATCCAACACTGCTTTTACAGTCCAATCATCAGAGGCACCTTCAGACCTTCTTGTAACCACTAGATAATCGTCAACATATCTGAACACTTTGTTAACGCACTTTTCGTCTAAGTTTTCATTGATTGCCTGATCACATTTGGCCACTCCATGACTCTACAATGTGGAGTTATGGAAAGTTGGTAAGGATTCATAATTAAAAATGAGAACGCACAAAAGGAAAATTGTTCAAAGGCTCCGAATATGATCTCAGACTAGCTATCCTTGTGCTGAATTTTTGTTTTTATGTTTCATTATAAAATTCTGGTACAGTTTCATTTCCTCCACCTCAGCCACGGATCTTACCTTCCTCAAGGAGGGCCCTGGGGGGCTATGTTCGACAAATGTTTCGTTTCTCTTAAAAAGAAACGGAAATGACGGAAGTGACAATATTGCGTCTGATTGGCTAGAGGCTCAAATGACGAAAGAGGGAAGTTTTGTCATTTGAGCCTCTATCAAATCAGACGCGATATAGTCACTTCCGTTTCTTTTACGAGAAGCGAAAGATTTGTCGAACATAGCACCCCTGGTCTGTTTATAGTATTTAGGGGAAGTAAATGAAGCCTGCATACAATGCAGTTTGATATCCCTTTAGCCTTTCAATACTGGCCAGCACGAAGAAACCAACTACTGCCACTTCGCATAGATATGGATGATGGAGCGCAACAGCTTGGAGCTACAAAGAAATGCTTCGAACCAATCCGTTCTTGCATTGCGTGACTGGAAATCACAATATCAGCAGCGCCGAGACATTCTTGCATAGCATATACCTAGAAATCACAATATCTGCAGCACCGAAATATCCTATTTGAGGCAAATTTTTTATTCTGTTTTCTTGCAAAACAACGAAGGATAATGGAAGCGACGAACTCGGGTGAGATTTGTCAAGTCGGCACGGTGTCTGGGGTTTATTTGGTTCAACGATTGCTGCATGAATTCTTCTTAATTTTAATTATGAAGTTCCGCAAAAATTACTCCGGCACCCTGTAATATACGTCAAGACAGCGCTTGTCACAGAATATTTCGATGTGACAGCGATGACAAGACGAGTACCTTTGGGCGAGAGGCTAGCGCTGTCACCCGCGCATTTGTCCTTGCGCTTGAGAGGCGTCGTCCCCTTTTTGCCGTTGACGCCCGTCGCATCTGAACCTTTGTTGGACGCTTGATTCACCTTTGGAGATTTAGAGAAGTACGAAAAGAGAGTATTTTCTTTAGACATTTTGTTCGCTTGCTGTGGAAAGCACTCTGCGCGGCGCGCGACCAACAAAGCGCGAAAACGCGCGAAACCAGCGTTTGCCACGAGAATCGGGTTACAGCTAAATCTCTCTCCTGCTCCCACTACCTTCCCGCTATGATTAGTTCTGCTGAATTAACCGTTGTCATAATCTTACAACTTACGGTTGCAAATAAATTACAAAAATCTTTTAATTAATAATCATATTTGTTTTAATATAGCAAGAACTCCTGGCGATAGTGCTGTAGCGTTGCTCAAAAATCATCATCATTTACGCCACTAAACATGGCAGCGCCCATAGGACTGTAAGCGTAGCAAGAAAGAGTTTGCCCGAACGATGTCTTCCGTACAAAAAGCGCGGCAGAGGTTGCAGTCATATCCGGACGCATATTTGAAGTGCGCAAAAGAGGTACGTGATGTTTTCTTTAATTTTTACTGTACTGTGGCTAAAGACTGGTCAGATCTCGCTCCGCGGTGCTGTTTTCTCGCCGCCACGATGCAATTTCGCTACAATGTGCGAGGACCGAACCCGACCAACTCGGATTTCTATTCCCATCTCTGAGATGCAAGTTTAGTCGTGGATTACGTCTGGGGAGAATGACAATTTGACAAAGTTCTTATGCGCTAATTTGAGAGTGAGGGCACGAAAGACGTTCTATTTGGATGGTGGTTCTGATAACTAATGAAACAATCGTCCCATCATATATGTTGAGAAAATATACCCGATACCGACAGCGCGCGCTCAAGGGGAATTTTAAAGCTCATAATTGTTATCCATCTTCCAATGTTGTAAATATGTAAAAGGGGTGTATACAGGTAACAGGTCGGCGTTGAGGGAACAGTCGTTGCATGGGCGCATAGATTGGGCTTCCCCAAAGTGTCTTTTGTCCCCATTGTGGCTTATCTTTTCGCGGGTTCATATCACATGAGCGAATGACGTTTTAGTGAACAGCGGTCATTTGATGAATCGTCGCGTCGCAGCGACAGTCTGCGTTATCTGCGTTGGTTGTTGTGTTAACCCTCCTGGCCCACCCGTAAACGCCGCTTCACGGCGACCGACCATTCCCTAAAGTCTTTTTCGATGAAAATTCGGCATTCGCTAAAACGTCGTTCGACGAACTGAGTGCCACACCGCATGAACCGGCAACTTTCTAAGCAGGAGAGACATAAGCGGTGAAAACTGGACCCGTGTAGCAGTTTCCGTAGCAACTCGCGCGGACGCTGTGACGCAGCCCATGCCATATGCCGCACGTCACAGCGTCCGCTCAAGCTGCTATTGAAGTGATGATAATGCAGTTAATGTAAAGGTGCAAGCGAGCTGGACAAAAATAACAAGCCCTGGAAAGGGGGACAAGGGAGAAACACAAATCTCCAAGCACAGCTATAATGAAAAAACAGTTAGGGCGCAGGCGAGCTGGTGTAAGTTTACCATTTTTTTTTTAAACCACCTGAGACTTGGTGGAAGAAACACGACGACGTCTCAAGACACGTTGAGACGTCGTCGTGTTTCTTCCACAGCTATACTTCGTTTCAGCTTCGGTTTCAGCTGTGCTCTCTGCGCTTGATAGAACTAGCCGGCGGTGGAGCACGCACAGAGAGACGGCGAATACCGGCTGGTCCTTTCAACTGCAGAGAGCACGCCATGGACGTTGTGCCTCTTTCGCTGTTTGATTGGCCCTTCGGCTCATAACATCGGCCGCGCTCGTACCGAAGCTGAAACGTGACTGGTGCGCGGCTGGAAAAATCCGCCTGGTCCTGGTATCGAACCTGGGACATTTCCATTTCCATTTCCCCATTTCCAGTGGAGCGCTCTACCAACTGAGCTAACCAGGAGTTAGACCTGTCGCGCGGTGCGCATTTCATCACTCACGTGTAGAGCCCTGCATATCCGTGGATAACCCGCGGATCATCTGCGAATATCCGCAGGAAACTGGTGGGCGTGTATAACAAATGAATCAGATTTGGCGGATCAGATGCGGATGGCAGGGGCTGCGGATGAGGATCGGATATCCACGGGTCCGGAGCTACATTTTTGCCGACGCGGCCCAAAACGTCTGTGACCGCACAGTGTAGAGCAGTGGTCTCAAGCTCAGTTGAGCGTGAGGGCCAGATAGCCCACACTGGGAAGTCCGAGGGCCAACATTAGACTGAGGGAGGGGGGGGGGGGGGGGGGGGTCATACGATTTCAAAGTGAGAGAACTCGTGCTCTACGCTTTTTGGAAACTCACTTTTGCCAGTGACATTATTAGATATGATTTGTTCACATGACTAATTTGGGCCCTGACCTGATGTAATTAGAATAATTAAAATGACACCGCGCCGCCAACGTGGTCGCATTTTTAATTGAACAAAAGAGCAAGTACACTATCGTTCCCCTTGCCAGATTCACTCAGGGATTAACCAAGCTCAACATGTCTCTAAAAACAATCAGTTAATTTATCAGTTCTAGCTTTCCTGACGATTTCTAGTACAACACCCATACTTGTCTTTTTATGGTGATATATATTTTTTAAAGGCGAGAATTCCGTGCTCGTAGCTTTATCTTCGGCAGTTCTCCTGCTAATCGAGAGTTCGCGCATCCAAGATGCATTCTTCAACAAAGAGCTCGTGCTTGCAGCCGAGTAGCGGGATTACTGTACATTACAAAAATCTGGGAACCAAAACAAAAAGCGAAACACAGGGCAAATGAACACAGATAAGTAAAAATTATGTGAATATGTTAAAAGAGCGGAGCTACTTTTCCAGCGAAAATGAATAGGCGAGTTGAGATCACGATTGCGCATGCCATTTCTAGCGCTCGTGACATGAGAACCGGAGCTCGCAGCAGGTTGCCTGCGGGCCGCGTCCCAGCGAGTCGCGGGCCGCATGCGGCCCGCGGGCCGCATGTTTTGAGACCCCTGGTGTAGAGTGACTAAGTGAGTGATATTATGAAGTGCATCGTTGAATATGTATTGCGGGAACAAACTACTGTCTTAGATAAAAGGTGCCACTCAAGGAGAAAATTGTTCGCTACTTCAAGAAAGATTTGATTCTCACTAAAGTTTGCTTTAGAACGTTCCATCTCGCCAAAAATGCTGTCCCTGGAAAAAGGTAAAGAATGCAGGAGCATCAGGCGTCCCGGGGAAGCGTGTTCTTGTTTGGCAGGGAAAGAACGGAAGGCGTTCTTCGGGCAAAGAAAACCCAAAACGTACAAGCCACAGAAAAGTGGGAAAAGCTTGCAAGTGACTTCTTCGCGTACCAGTAGATCGAGGAGATTGAATTCGATTCTCTGGAGTGGTGGAAGTTGCGCCAGCACGAGTTTCCGCGCCTCATTCTTATAGCGCAGTGCGTACACGCCACCTCAGCATCAGGTGCATCAACGGAGAGAGACTTTTCAGTAGGCGAACTAGTTTTAATCCGTCCATGTTGACGATATTCTGTTTCTTCTAATAGCAACCTCGATAAATGAAATCGTTGCGTGTGTGTGCGTTTTCTTTTTCTCGGCAGTTGGCAGCTGAGGGTTCGTGTTTAAAACTGAAACCAATAGGAGGTGCTGCCATCATTGAATATTGATGTTTTCCCAGTGGTGTAGCACGTATGTACACGAGTACTTTGCTGCGGGGAGTGAGCGTTTTTCCTCTCCCACTTATTTTTATTGTTTAACCTAAATAAAATGACACAATGTTATTTGTCCGTCATTTGTTAATTTTCATGTTTATAAAATAGGTGACCGCTTGAGGTGGGTTCTACGAAGCAAAAATAAAAATAAATACGAAAGTTTCTTTCCTTTTGAGCGAATCTTCTCGACAGAGTGCCAGTCACAGATTCCCAAGACGATCTCATAGCTGCGATCACTGATCTCTATGACAATTGCTGGATCGCGCTTCCCCGCTTATTCGCTGCAGCGCAAGTGAAGCCACCGGACTTCACTCGCTTGGGATACGATTTGCCGTTTTTGCTAGCCTTTGCTGCGGTTTTCCAGCGTGCTGTGGACACGTTTTCTACTCGTTCGTCGTCATTCGCCGAAGAAGTTTTTTGAAGACTCTGTGTATTGTTGAGACTTGCCGTTGTGAACACGTGGAAAATTTTACGAAAGTGCAGTGTCGCAGGAAAAAGGCACAACGCGTCGAAAGGAAGGGCTGGCGGCCTGTTCAAAGCTTCCTTGGCACGCCGAAGTACCGTGTCTCTGTGCCTTCGCACGCTTGGATACCGACCAAGAACCGACGCCGTGTGTATGTGTCTAGCGAGTGCAATGTGCGTGAAGCTGTTCGTGCCTCTGGATCAGCGTCTTTTCCCCTCGCGGTTTAGGAACGAGCTTAATCCAGCGTCCACTAGCGACGGAAGATGGGGGGAAGGTACGTCTTGTTTTCGTCCTTAGACGATTTACACAATACCGTGCACAACAGCTCCTCATCACTGATCAGTGCTGGCTTATTATCAACCTACTTAATTGCACTTGACGTTTGAGCGCGGCTCGCCTGATTGTAATTGGTCAGCAGATTGCACACTACCATATCGGCCGCGCTTCAAAGATTTTCATTCTCGCCGTCTTGTACTTTTGCTTTCGAAAACCCCCCTGGCTCCACAACGTTGCCCTATTCGTGCTCCCACGGAATCTATGAGAGTAACTTTGGGACATAGCCATGGTTAATATAGTACATAAGAACACGTACAGATCTCTCCCTTTTATTGATAGCAACTCACCGGAACAGCTGGACGATCCAGAACTCCGTGGCCGATATATAGAAATGACCTAAAGGCTTCTACGCGCGACACACGTTCAGAACTTTGGCGCGGCGTCAATTCTTGACCGGTATCCAAGCGTGCGAAGGCACAAAGATGCATCACTCGGCGTGCCAAGGAAGCTTTGATCACGCCGCGACACCGGCGACACTTGTTTCAGACGAGTTGTACCTTTTGATACGGCTTCACGCACATTGCACTCGCAAAACACATCCACACGGCGTCGATTCTTGGTCGGTATCCAAGCGTGCGAAGGCACAGAGACACGGCACTTCGGCGTGCCAAGGAATCTTTGAACACGCCGCCAGCCCTTCCTTTCGACGCGTTGTGCCTTTTTCCTGCGACACTGCACTTTCGTAAAATTTTCCACGTGTTCACGACGGCAAGTCTCAACAATACACAGAGTCGTCAAAAAACTTCTTCGGCGAATGACGACGAACGAGTAGAAAACGTGTCCACAGCACGCTGGAAAACCGCAGCAAAGGCTAGCAAAAACGGCAAATCGTATCCCAAGTGAGTGAAGTCCGGTGGCTTCACTTGCGGGAGCGGCAAGCGCGATCCAGCAATTGTCATTGAGATCAGTGGCTGCGATCATCTTTCCAGGCGATGCGAAGTGTTTCGGGAAGGATGATCGCTTATTTTATAAATACGATAAAGCAGAATACGACAAAATTACTTTCACCGTATTCTGACACAAAGAGTTCGTCGTACGAAGACACTGCTTATAAAATATCATCCAGATGCTTTTTCTTTTTCTTTTAAATTCATGTTTGACTTTATGTTGTAAAATGAACGCGCGATTGGAGGTGGGATGCTGTTTGGATTGTTTATCTTGTCACACCCGGACAGAAAACACATCTCCTTCCTTCGAAATGTTGCCATTCCGCCGCGTAATCGCGAGGCAAAAATTAGAACATGTCCGACCTGCAGCCGCGAGCGGCGGCCATGACAACCACGCGGCATGACGTCAATGGGGGTCTTGTAGGAAGATAGCAAGTAGTGCGAATACATGATCGATAATAGGTCATTTTTCTATAAATCTTGTCATTCCAACATAAATATAAATGCGTCAAAAACCTAGTATCATCGACAAAACCTATATTATACGGAGTTTCAGTGGCGCCATCTATCTGAGGTCCACAAAACCGTCAGCTCTATCTGCTACCGCGAACAGCCGCCAGAAGTCGGAGGAGGACGGGGGCAGAACCGGAGGGGGTTGGCCGGACCCGGACGAAACTCTAGAGGAAGAGGTCCGCCATTTTCCCATGTATTCTGGCTGCCGCAAGCGGCGGAGCATGCAGGCAGACCCTCGGGGTCCCACACATGGTTACCAACCTGCCTACGATTTCACGAATATAATTATATCATCAGAGCAGTGTCATGAACTTCAACAATCCAAGAACTTACCGGTGGAAAGATATTCGCGTTCCTTTCGAAGATTTCTTCCTGCATAGCGCGCAGATGTACGGCTTCGCGTCAACGCTAAACTAAACCATTGATAACCGGCTTCGCGGGTGGCCGCACCCCAGGAATACGAAACCGCGCAACCACCAGATTTCCGAGATTTTGACAGAAGGGAAGGTAATGCAGTGTAATGAGCGCACTAGTTCTTATAAGCGTTAGAATAGCTCAGAATTTAGTTTACAACGTTAAATTATCACTGTTTATATTACTGAGAGTTTTCAGTCTTCGCGATTACCATCGCGACTGTCGTCCTTCAGCTGGCAACATTGGTTTCTTTCTCTCGTGTTCTGTCGCTCTTTCACTCGGGACCCAGGATGTCGGCGCACGGTATTTGCCGCTCCTCCTCACCCACCTTTACCCCCTGGACTTTCCTCCTTTCGCCACGTTGATCGCGATGCGGAAGCACGTGGTCACGTGGTCGCGAGAGTTCTCTTTCTCGCTGCTCACTGATGGCTCTAGAGAGAGAGAGAGAGAGCTTCACCGGAACCCCGCGCGTGCCCCGTTCACGTCACAGCGCACGTGACTCGGAAGATGGTGAAGGAGTTGAGGGGTGCCGAAAACCTCAATCTTTGTCGATTTTAAAATAAAAACTGTCTTTTGACAGTTTTTATTATTTTTTTTTAAAGACAGTTTTAAGCAAAAGCTGTCTTTTGGTCTTTACCTCAGAAAGGTCGGGACACCAACTCCCAAATTATTTAAGTTAAGCACTGAAATTGTTGCACAGCCTCTTTAAGAACATTGCGGATGCGGTTCGGATCGGATGCGGATGGTAAAATTCACGCAGGGCTCTACTCATGTGCCCTCAACCAAGCGCCAAGAGGAAGCTTCCATAGCAAATGCGAGGCATGGCATAGGTCACGTTACAGCGTTCGCGGCAGTTGCTACGGGAACTTCCGCGCAGCGCCCGTTTTTATAGTTCATGTGTTCCCTGCTTTATCGAAGATTGGAAGCTCGCGTCTTACTTTACCGGTGCGTGTTTGTTTCGCAGGCGGCGGTGTACGGAAAGTGCGTAATTGCCAAAGGTGACCTAAAAAAGGACGACTGTGCGAAAGAATTCCAAGAGCTAAGAGCCTGCGTCCAAAAAAATGTACGTGTTTTTTTTTTTTTTTTTTTTAATAAATGATTTTTTGATTTTTGTGTTGGCACCATCTGTGCCAGTACGAGATTTCACAGCGGTGATTTTTATTTACCTCCTTTTACACCATTAAAAAAAAAAAAAAGAGGTTTCCTTGTTGTTGTTGTTTATTTCTCTTTCAGATCAAACAACTTGGGAAAAGATGACATCGCTCCTGAGTGGACTCGTTTAGCCGTATCATCGTCGGACATCTAAATAAACACGCTGCATTTGGTACTGTTCCCTGCTGAACTCTCCTGACTTCCCGCAGAAGGCCGTGCAGCTGCGGTCGAGCGTAATGCCGGTAATGCTGCGATAATAAAGCATTGTTCTCTTTTGTCCTAGACACCTATTTTTGTATGTATAGCGGACCGCAAGCTCGTCTGCTTCTTGTTGCGATGATGTCAGAATGCCGAGTTCTTATTGGCAGATTGAAGCGGAAGACAACGGCGCACGCTCGTTGTCTTCCGCAAGCCTGGCAGATCGCCACGAGAAGCGGCCGCCGAAATGGAAAAGCTGGAGCGACAGAAAACGGATGAGAGGAGAGCTACGTGTGTGGCGCTCCGCTGCGGCGGCGAGACGCCGAAACACACTCCTCCCGAGCGAACAAGTGTGTTTCGGGTCCTCGCCGCTGCAAAAGCTGTGCGCTGACGTCCAGGTTCCCAGAGAAATGGATATTTGATGCTCTGTGCTACCAGATCCTCCCGCTCCAAATCGCAAAAGCTGTGCGCATCTTGATCGTTTCGGTTCTTTGTCGGTCTATACCCAAATGTAATCGACAAAAAAAAAAACTGCTTGAAGCTCTGTACTTTTTTCACCTGTTACGTCCAAGCTGATTACATTTTTTGTGATTATATTTCTATTACGTTACTAGAGCCTCGCACACTAACTCCCGAGTGTGCGATGCAAAATTAAAATGAGATACCCAGAAACCCGTTGCAGGTGCCCTGAAATTGCTGACGCAAATTTTGAGGAATGTATTTGGAAAAGTATTTGGAGGAGACAAGATACATTTGGTTGTATTTGTATCTTGTACTTATATGCTTTTTTGGAAATGTAATTAGATTTGTAATTAAATACATTTTTGACGACGTATTTTGTATTTGTATTTCGATACATATTTGCATGTATTTTGCCCATCCCTGTGTGGTGGCATGCGCCACTTCCCAGAAGTGGCGCGCGGCACGTGTCTCAAACATTTCCACAGCAATGAATGGCGCCACTTTCCCCAGGATAGTGGGGAAAGTGGTTTTACTGGGCCCCTATATCCTGGGAAAAGTGGCGCCATTCATTGTTGGGGAAATACTCGAGACACGTGCCGCGCGCCATTTCTGGAAAGAACATGGCGTCTGAAATCTAGCTCAGTGCTGCGCTGTGCCGCCATGATCTTCCCAAGGTCTGCATGTCGCACGTGCCTCGTGCATCGAGGCACCTTGCGCTACTATTGAAACGTGAAGGGGCTTTACTGGGGCTTTACGAGAGGCCACCGTGCGGGAGGCGAACTGAAGTGAGTGAGGGGGGGGGGGGGGGGGGGGGCGGACACCCCCTCCCGCGGGAGTCCCACAGCTAATGGCGAATTCAACTGGGCGTTTTGGAGCGCGCCGGGATCAGTTGACCAGATCCGGACTGGAGCACACGATCCCAATAAGGTCGCGCCGCCTACGAATCCCCAGTGGAACATGACCACTGCTCCGGGATCGGCGGATGCCTTCCCGTCATTCAACTGCCCGGGAATCCCCTTTCCGCGGCCGTCGCGGTCGTTTCGAAGACGTTTTCGCAATCGCGGCGCTAACCCGTGTTCGACGCACGAGCGGCAGGAATGGCTCAGGCGCTTCTAGCGAAGATTGCCGGAATGCCCGTAGCGCGGCAAAAACCTTCTCTTCTCCTTCCTGCAGAACGAACCGGCTGTCGAGCCAAGGCGTAAGCAAGCGGCCATTGCGAATTCTTCTGATGTCGAGACAATCTAGGAGCCCGCGACGTCCCAAGCAGCACATAAACGTGAAGAAAACGTCGAAAGAACGTCGAAGACGTCTGTAACGTGACGTCGTAAAACGTCGAAGGTCCGGACGTTACCTTCCTTCGACGTCGATGAAACCTTTAAATGTCCGCGAGAAAAGGTGCACAGGAGGTCGAGGGGACGTTCCAAATGACGTTTGTTGCACGTCACATGCACGTCTCAGTGGGCCGTTGCGTCCTCCCTCGACGTTTATGATACGTGTGTTTACGACATCCGGACTGCCAACGACGTTCACACAACGTCGAGAAACCTTTCCAAATTACGTTCCCTAGCCGTCGTGGGAACACGTTGTCCCCCCCCCATAAAAAAAGTAATTTTTTAGTATTATTGCAAAGGCAAGTTGCTATCATGCAAGTACGAAGGAAGTAACTAAAACACAGGATTGGTACGAACTGTTTATTTGAGCATGTTCAGACACGAGGTGCAATACGGAGCGCCTCCAAAAGACGTCCCTGGATGTGCCAGCCTCAAAAATATAAAAGGACAAACAAATTCACGTAAATAAATAAACAAGAGACGATGTCACGCAGCACGGAATGTTCCACCGCTTACCTCGTTCTGCTTCTGATTAATGCGCTGACGCGCGTGCTTTAGCCGCCCCATCGCACATAGTTGGTACTCTCGCTGCATGCACGGGAATGGTTTCAGAAGGGGGATCCCGTCCGCTGGGCGTTCTTGATTGGGATCGTCGGAGGCGTCTAAAGGGTCTTGATCGGAGACTGGACTTGACGCGCCGTTATGTGCAATGCCACTTGTTTTCTGGGGGGCGTCATTCATATCCTCACAGGCACCTTGATCCGAGCAGTAGTACCATTCAACGTGTGAAGCGTTATGGCCTTGAAAAAGGTCCTCGAGTCGAGACTCAATACGACGGCGTTTTTGGCGATCACCGACTTCTTCATAGGGGCGACTTGAACGACTCATCCAACCGCAGCACTCGAAAAAAAATCACGCCGACACAGCAGCCTGCCTCGTAGACCCGTAGACGTGTCGGCCGGTGCTAGTGACTGGCTTTCGGAAAAAGCTGGACCGGGTCCCAGAGCTGTTCTCTCTGGGCGAATTCGAAGAACAGAACATCAGTGAAATATTTTGGGAACGACTGAGAAAATACGTGCACCCGGAACTTAGGCTTGTCAATTGTTCGTCGTCGCTATCTTCCCCCACTTTTCTCTCTCGCCCTCTTCTTGCCGAGTTTCCCGACGCATCGCATGGGGCTCTATGGAGATGCCACTGGCATCTCCTCTGCCTACCTTTCCCCCTCTCTCTCGCGCCGTGCCGGCTGTTTTTTTTTTTCTCTTTTTTTCTTCCTTTCATTTTTTTTTTTCTTTTTCAGGCACGTAGGTGCGGACTGGGCTTGAACGCTTTTTGGACCGTCATCTGGGCCATTCAGGTTTCCACAAACCGTTGACAGTATCCACCGGATTTCGTCATTGCTGGGCATTCTATTTTTTCTTTTTGAGTCAACTTCAAAAATGCGCAAGTGTGCATGTGATTTTCGTTTCGGTACGTCACCAGTTGCAACGAAAGCCAGATCTGTACTGACAGTCACGTGACAAGTCTTTGCGCCCCGATCCACCGAAAACGCTAAGGCGCTGGAAGTTGGTGTTGTGGATGAACTGTGATGTTGATGCGAATTGTTTGGTTGTGCGCAGGTGAGCATGGGTTAGAAAAAACGAAGAGAAATTGACGAACCTTAAAACAATCTCTGTTCAGCACTCAGCAGTTCTGCAAGGCCTAAGATCAATAGGTATCGGAGGTCGTCTTTGTGACTGGATTGCCGACTACCTCCACAATAGGACAATCTTCGTCCGCACGAGTGATGGAGATACCAGCCACCATACTCTCACCAAAGGTGTTCCGCAAGGAGGGGTTTTGAGTCCAGTCTTATTTAATATCGCCCTCATTGGTCTACATGCACTCATCCCGGATTCTATACATATCTCGCTGTACGCCGACGACGTGTGTCTTTGGACGTCAGCAGCGTCTCCTAAGAGAATGCATTTACGCCTGCAAGCTGCTCTCCACAACATATCGAGGTTTTTGGCCATGCGAGGCCTGGAGTTATGCCCTGCAAAATCTGCTGCTATTGCATTCACTAGAATGAAAGTAGATCGTTACACCTTATCAATTGACGGTACTACTATTCCATACGTTCCATCTCATAAATTTCTTGGAGTTTATATCGACAAAGGGTTAACGTGGAGCTCCCATTTGTCACACCTCAAAAACAAACTCTCTGCGTTTATTACCTTAGGACGCTTTATAAGCGGCACAGCTTGGGGTGCTTCAACAGCGGCCCTCCTCCGTTTATACAACGCCTTATTTGTTGGAGTTCTTCGCTACAGCCTTCCTGTCATGCATGGACTTAGTCCTACCAACCTGAAAAAACTCCAATCTCTTCAAGCACAAGCACTCAGAGTATGTCTCGGAGTCCCTAAATCTACATCCACCATTGACACCATTGCTGAATCTCACTGCCTTCCAATAATAGCCATTCGAACCCAGGAAACTGTTCGGAATCATATTCGACACTTAACAAAACATCGCGCTCATCACCTGGCTGACTTACCAGAAAGGTGTTTTTATAGCCGTATTGGACAGCAGATTCTAGACCATACTGACAGCATACCGACTACGTTTCAAGAATATATGGTACCTACAACGCCCCCATGGATCCTCTTCCCACTACAGGTGTATACAACCATCCCGGGAATACCTAAAAAGGCAACTCTTCCTGCAGTCGCCTTGCGGCAGTTTTCTCTGTCTGTGTTGTACACACGACATTCCTCCTCCTGTCACATCTACACGGATGCATCCACGACTCATACTAGCTCCTCTATTGGCATTGTAATTCCCGCCCTCACCCGTACAAATGGTTATAAGCTTTCACATCGAATGTCTTCAACAGCTGCTGAACTTGTAGCAATTCGTGAAGCGTTAAGATTTATTATTGCAATGCCTCCTCGTTCATGGACTATAATAACAGACTCTAAGTCATCGCTGCAGTCCCTAGACTGCCCAAGCAAGAACAGCCCTTATAAGCAACTGCTATTACAAATACTTGAACTCCATTACGACGGGGTGCGTCAAGGCCACTCGATGTGCTTTCAGTGGATACCCAGCCATTGTGGAATTCCGGGCAACGAAATGGCTGATGCTGTCGCAAACCGAGCCCAAACATCCACTGAGCTGATGCAAGCCCCATTTACCAGGACGGACATCAGAAGCGTGGTGAACACACTCGGAAAAAGAACCGCCTCACGTCTCTGGGAAGATGCCTCTGACAAGAGTACACCGCTACGACTCATTGACCCACACTTAACATTTCGAGCACCTCCAGGTCTTAAACGGCGATGTGAGGCTGTGCTTCATAGGATACGCCTGAAAGTTGCATATACGAAACGTTACCTATTTTGCATTAGGCAAATCGACTCTCCAAATTGCACCACGTGTGGGATTACTGAGGATTTAAAACATATAATGACAGAGTGCCCTAACTACGAAGATGAACGACTTCAATTGCACGTACATCTCAACTTATCTCCTGGAACTTCTCTCACCATGAAAATGGTACTAGGTCCCTGGGAAAATGAGGCTTTTGCCGGAAGAGCCACGAACGCCCTCATCAGGTTCCTGTCAGAGACAGGCCTGGACAAGAGACTTTAAAACTGCACAAGTTCTAACCTTTCTCCTTTTTTTGTGTGTGTGTGTATGTGTGTGTGTGATACTTTATTTCTTTCTTTAACTTTCGCATCCCTCATTCCCCGTCCCTACTCAGAGTAGCCAGTCAGGAGATGACTCCCGGCTAATTTCTCTGAATTCCTTTTTCTTGTCAATAAAAAAAAAAAAAAAAAAAAAAAAAAAAAACAATTTTGGGTGGTCGCGGAGCAGTATGGATGCTCCTAGGAAAGGATGCAGGCCTGAAATCACCTGGAGAGGGGATAGTGTAGTGGCGCCCCTGAGGAGCGTGCCAGGGCCCAGGAACCATGGAAGACGACAACGCGAGTGCAAAAAGCAAATTGGGTTATGGGGATATTTATACAGCGTGTAGTTGGTCACCCATTGAAAGTTGCGACGAGTCACTCGCTCCCCCCTGCACTAGAACGGATCGAATTGCACAATTCGATCCGTTCTAGACGCTCCCTTCTAGTCGCAAACTAAACCCGTAACAATATTTTAAACAAACCAAAATTATAACAAGCACATCTAAAAGGAATGATATTCCCAACACGCTTTCATATTATTTTTTTTCTTCCATGTACATTGAGTTTTGTAAATGCCCTGCCTAGCATCATCGATGTGCAATCAATAGCATTTTGAAATATGCAAATTAATGTATAAATGATTAAATTCCTCAACTTCTCAAAAATTAAGTTTTGTTTGCGGCTCTTGAGCACTGTCATCTTGACCACAGTGATTCTACGGCTGGAGATGGAGCTGCAAAATCTAAAAACGTCGAACAAAACGTGAGTGGTCGACGTTGCCAGCACGTCTTGTATGACGTTTACGACATTTAGGTGTGAACGCGACGTCGCTGAAAAGTCACTGACGGGGTAATAATGTAATGTCATCCTGGACTTTATTTTAACTTCGAAGAAACGTGAGTGTTCGACGTTGCTAAAACGTCTTGTCTTGACGTCGTGGCGACGATGACGACGTTAAAGTTGAAACGTGACGTCGCCAGCACGTCACGGACAGGACGACAATGGAACGTCATTTATGAACTTCAGTTCAACGTCAAAGAAACGTGAGCGTTGGACGTTGTGAGAACGTCCTGCATCGACGTCGTGGGAACGTTGACGACGTTTGAGTTGATATACAACGTCGTCACAACGTCACTGATCGGACTCTAATGGAACGTTATATAAGGACGTCACCTCAACATCGAAAAAACGTGATCGAAGTCATGCCGGACGTCACGGACGTCCGGGACTTTTTCTCGACGTTTCCACGACGTTTTGTGCTGCCTGGGGTACTTCTTCTTCTTCTGAGGCAATGATGGGCGAGATCAGGCGAGATGCCCCACGAGAAAGGAAGTCACGTGTGTGCGCCGAGGGCTGGCCCGGCTGGCTTGCGGTTGAATCCGCCGATATCGTGGAAGCGACTTTTCTCGGATCCAGATCGAGGTCTGGAGCGGGAGCTAATCTAAAACAACCAGTGAAACACGTCGGTCTCGATCCCGATCGCCAAGTGAAATAGGCTCGCTCCACAAAAGTCGAGCCCGGCGCGCTCCAAAACGACCAGTGGAATTCGCCATAAGGTAATCTAATAACGTTGGGAATTGCACGTGTGTCGTACTAATGGAGGCCTTGTGGTACTAATGATGGAACAAGATAAAGAAGCTCCGAAGCGGATGATGCGATGCCTATATATTCGAGACCTTAGTACGATGCGACGCAGGAATTGAATACAAGAGCTGCGGAAGCGTTCATTTATAACTCGGGTTCAGTCAATTTGTTGACGGCACAGCAGTGTCTCTAGATTCCCTTGATGTATAAAAAATTATCTCGGCTTTTATGTGGGTCGGTGCATCGTCCTTACCGGTTGTATATTTGTCACCATCGAAACTGAGAGATACCGAAAGAATTGTAAGGTAAAAACACACTTCTCGACTGCTGTCGACTAACGAAATGATGTGCCCGGAAAATACTGAACACAACAGGTCGATTGCCACAATTAGTACGGTGAAAGGTGAACGGTGAAACTGATATTTGAGCCACCAGAAGGCCCTGAATTTCGAAAGGGGTTTATAGACGCAATTGTAACTGGTTTATAGACACTGTACACACGCGCCAGGTTATAACCGCCGTTGCCGACCTTCTATTGTCTTACCCCCAGCGACTGAAACTGGCGTCGACGAGCCTCCATAAAGGCCGATGCTGAGGAGAAGGGCGCAATAAAATCTAAAATGGCAATGACCTGGCCTGCAACGGTAACGATGAAGTGAAGTAAACGAAATAAGAGAAAACAAAAATTAAAGACGTTTACAACTTCCTGTAACGCCGATTTAGAGCGCAGCTCTTGAGGAGGAGGAGGAGGAGGCGAGGGTATGCCCTTCCTCCTCCGCCGTACCCTCTCCTCCTCCCCTCCTCCTTTTACGCGCGAAATGCGCGTCGTCACGTGACGTTTCGGCGCGGTGCCAAAACGACCGTGCGATGCATTGTGGGAAACGTCCCATAATGCACCGCGGTACATTAAGGGACGTTTTCCATAATGCACCGCTCGGTTACGCCGACGCCGACGCAGCTCAAGCCGGAAACGGGCGTCTGAAAGCTGCGGTCTAAAACTGAAGGTCGGTTATGGCGGCGCCCATGCACAGCTACTACAAAGCGTCTATAGACCCCTTAAAAAATTATGCCCTCTTACGGTCGTTCTCATAATCTGATATCTGACTGACAAAAAAGAAAAAGAAAACACACACACACAAGCTGGCAAGTCTAACGAACAAACGAAGAGTGGAACAGCCTCTCCGAAATTTAAATAAACTCGCCATCAAACAAATTATTAAAAAACATCAAGATTGAAAAGCTGTTTGTGAAAAGTTGACTGCTTTGTTTTGTTTCATTGTTTGTTGTGTTTCCATATCATTATTCAATAATAATATAGAAATGCAACAAACAGTGAAACAAAACAAAACAGTCAACTTTTCATGGATAATAATATAGAAATGCAACAGTGAAACAATTCAAACCAGTGAACTTTTACAAACAACTTTCCAATGTTTTTTTTTTTTTTAATGATTTGTTTGATGACGAGTTTACCTGTACTTCGGAAAGGCTGCTCCATTGTTCGTTAGATTGTTCTGAACTCCCGCGGGAGGGGATTCGATTGATCATTGGAGCGCTGTGTGGGAGTTTTGTTCCTTGTGTGTGGTTTGATTTCTTGTGTGAGGCTTGATTGACAGTTTTGTTTAGTGCGCCGCAACGTCAACCAACTTGAACAACCAACTTGCCCAATCTGAAGTTCTAATAGTTTTGCCAGCTTGTGCGCACGCGAGTTTGCAGTATTATCAAATCGATCACGAGAGAAGAAACTTCTTTGTTTTTGCGAATGTCGGACCGCAAAATTTGAGAGGCAGTCCAATCGCTGAGAGGCATCAGCACCTACGGAACCCCGAGTGTGAAGGCGTAAACGAGGGCTCTCTGCTCGAGGCAGGAGCGACGGCGAGCCTCTGAAGACATGAAAGTTGGGACAGTATCCTGGCGCTGATGGCCCTGCGTTTGCTGCTTCTCTTACCGCTTTCGGTTTTCATCGGAACCCCAATCAAGATCTGCCGGTGCGCCGACATAGTCCGAAAGAATGTCTCATTCAATATGGATATGCTCGGCGTTAGGGTCGTCAGACCGCAGATGCAAGGCTCTACATGTAACGACAAGGACGGCTGCCGACCCATGCCGTCTAATGTCGGTATTCCTGGTGTCGTCAGAAATTACCGTCGAAAGCGAAGAAACACGACGCCATTGGAGGTGCCAACACTTCAGCATATCATGAAAAACCGCTTTCTGGCCCGAGAAGACGATTACTATGACGACAGAGAAGCACGCGCGAGATGGCCTAGGAGACGACTGATTTTAGTACGACGGCGAAGGCGCACAACAACTGAAGCAAGTGCACAGATCACCGCTGACATTACTGTTGCTGAAGATACGTCGACCGCCCGAGATGCTTTGTTTGACGACACGTTTAGCGAGGACACCGGTGGAAACTACGAAGGCGTTAGGGCTTCTGAATTAGAGCACTTAGAAGATGGGATCGATGGGTCCCAAGACTGGAACAATGCGAACGCTGGTAGCTCCGATGAAAAAAAATCATATGAAGATGTTGATATGGGTGGCCTTGGAAAGCTACCCGAATCCCTTGTGAGATCTCTCGTTTCCTGGAACCGAGACAACGTTCATCAAAGTCAAAAATTAGATGAAAACATAGCGAACATGCTGCGAACAAACCAATCGGTGTTGTTGTATTCACCTGAACTAAACTCTTCAGAACATTTTGATAATCAGATTATCTTCCTTCGACAAAGAAGACAGGGCCCACCACCACCTTGGGCCAGACGGCCAGGGCCACCAGGTCCCCCCGGACCACCGGGATGGCCAGGCCCTCCAGGACAATTTGGTCGGCCAGGACATCCTGGGCCTCCCAGACCACCTGGGCAGCCTGGGCCTCCCGGACCCCCTGGTCCGCCTCGACCTCCTGGACCATCTGGACTACCAGGGGCTCAAGGACCACCTGGACGGCCTCCTGGACCACCTAGACCACCGGGGCAGCCTGGACCTCCTCGACCTCCAGGAGTCCCTGGTCTACCAGTACCTCCTGCACCACCCAGACCGCAAGGTCCCCCTAGACCACCAGGCCAACTAGTACCTCCCCGACCCCCTGGGCAGCCAGAGCCTCCAGGACCTCAAAGACCCTCTGGCCCACCAGGACTGCCTGGACCACCCAGGCCCGGTCAGCCTGGACCTCCAGGACCACCTAGACAACCAGGACCTCTTGGACCACCAGGGCAGCCAAGACCTCCTGGACCTCCCAGACCTCCTGGGCAACCAGGGCCTCCTGGACCTCCAAGACTACCCATCAAATCTGGGCCTCCTGGACCACCCAGACCACCTAGACCACCTGGGCTTCCAGGGCCCCCTGGTCCTCCCAGGCCACCTGGGCAGCCAGGACTTCCTGGGCCACCAAGGCCGCCTGGACCAGGGCATCCTGGACCCCCCCGACCACCTGGCCAGCCAGGACCTCCTGGTCAACCAGGGCATTCTGGACAACCTAGACCACCTGGTAAGGTAGGGCCTCCTGGACCACCCAGACCACCTGGACCACCGAGACCGCCAGGACACCCAATGCAGTCTGGACCACCGAGACCCCCCGGACCTCCGAAACCAGTAGGACCACCAATGCCACCTGGGCCACAAAGGCCACCAGGACGAACACCACCTGGACAACCAAGACCGCCAGTACCTCCTATGCCTCCCGGACCACCAAGACCAGCAGGGCCTCCAATGCCACCTGGACCACCAAGACCATCAGAACCGATTCCACCTGGACCTCCAAGAGCCCCTGGACTACCAGGACCTCCAATGCCACCTGGACCACCACGACCCCCCGGACTCCCGAGACCCCCAGGACCCCAAATACCTACTGGACCAGCAAGGCCCCCCAGACCGCCAGGACCACCAATGCCACCTGGACCACCAAGACCCCCTGGACCACCACGACCACCAGGACCTCCCGTGGCTCCTGGACCTGGACCACCAAGACCACCCATGGTACCCGGTCCCCCTGAACTACCAAGACCACCAGGACCTCCAATGCCACCTGGACCACCAAGACCCCCTGGACCACCAAGGCCAAGACCTCCATTATTACCAGGTCCACCAAGGTTTCCTGAACCATCGAAACACCCAGGACCTCCAGTGCTACCTGGACCACCAAGAGCACCGGGACGAATGCCACCTGGACCACCAAGACCTCCTGGACCACCAAGACCACCAGCAGCTCCTATGCCTCCTGGACCACCACGACCACCAGGTCCTCCCATGTCTCCAGGACAAGGTCCGCCAAGACCACCAGGACCTCCAGTGCCACCTGGACCAGCAAGACCAAGGCCTCCATTACCACCGGGGCCACCAAGGTTTCCTGGACCACAAAGACCACCAGGACCTCCCATGCCACCTGGACTACCAAGACCCCCAGGACCTCCATTTCCACCTGTACCACCAAGACCAGCAGGACCTCCAATGCCACCTAGACCACCAAAGCCTCCTGAACCACCAAGACTTCCTGGACCACCAAGACCCCCGGGACCACCACGACCACCAGGACCTCCCATGCCTCCTGGACATGGTCCACCACGACCACCAGGACCTCCAATGCAACTTGGACCACCAAGACCCCCTGGACCACCAATACCAAGACCTTTACCACCTGGTTCACCAAGGTTTCCTGGACCACCAAGACCACCAGGACCTCTAATGCCCCCTGGACCACCAAGACCAAGACCACCATTACCACCGGGTCCACCAAGGTTTCCTGAACCACCAAGGCCACCAGGACCTCCCATGCCACCTGGACCAAGACCCCCTGGACAACCAAGACCCCCAGGACCTCCATTCCCACCTGGGCAACCTGGACCACCAAGACCAGCAGGACCTCCAATGCCACCTGGACCACCAAGACATCCTGAACCACCGAGACTTCCTGGACCACTAAGACCACCGGGACCACCTCGACCACCAGGACCTCCCATGCCCCCTGGACCTGGTGCACCACGACCACCAGGACCTCCAATACCACTTGGACCACAAAGACCCCCTGGACCACCAAGACCACCAGAACTTCCAATGCCACCTGGACCAAGACCACCTGGACTACCAAGACCCCCAGGGCCCCCATTTCCACCTGGACCACCAAGACCCCCAGGACCACCACGGCCACCAGGACCTCCCATGCCACCTGGACTTGGTCCACCAAGACCACCAGGACCTCCAATGCCCCCTGGATTACCAAGACCAAGACCCCCATTACCACCTGGTCCACCGAGGTTTCCTGAACCACCAAGACCACCAGGACTTCAAATGCCACCTGTACCAAGACCACCTGGACTACCAAGACCCCCAATACCTCCATTCCCACCTGGGCCACCTGGACCACCAAGACCCCCGGGGCCACCACGGCCACCAGGGCCTCCCATGCCACCTGGACCTGGTCCACCAAGACAACCAGGACCTCCAATGCCCCCTGGACCACAAAGACCAAGACCCCCATTACCACCTGGTCCACCAAGGTTTCCTGAACCACCAAGACCGCCAGGACCTCCCATGCCACCTGGACCAAGACCACCTGGACTACCAAGACTCCCAGGACCTCCATTCCCACCTGGGCCACCTGGACCACCAAGACCCCCGGGACCACCACGGCCACCAGGGCCTCCCATGCCACCTGGACCTGGTCCACCAAGACCACCAGGACCTCCAATGCCCCCTGGACCACCAAGACCAAGACCCCCATTACCACCTGGTCCACCAAGGTTTCCTGAACCACCAAGACCACCAGGACCTCCCATGCCACCTGGACCAAGACCACCTGGACTACCAAGACTCCCAGGACCTCCATTCCCACCTGGGCCACCTGGACCACCAAGACCAGAAGGACCTCCAATGCCACCTGGACCACCAAGACCTCCTGAACCACCGAGACTTCCTGGACCACCAAGACCACCAGGACCACCAGGACCTCCCATGCCTCCTGGACTTGGTCCACCACGACCACCAGGACCTCCAATACCACTTGGACCACCAAGACTCCCTGGACCGCCGAGACCAAGACCTCCATTACCACCTGGTTCAGCAAGGTTTCCTGGACCACCAAGACCACCAGAACCTCCCATGCTACCTGGACCAAGACCACCTGGACTACCAAGACCCCCAGGGCCCCCATTTCCACCTGGGCCACCAAGACCCCCAGGACCACCACGGCCACCAGGACCTCCCATGCCTCCTGGGCCTGGTCCACCAAGACCACCAGGACCCCCAATGCCCCCTGGACCACCAAGAGCAAGACCCCCATTACCACCAGGTCCACCAAGGTTTCCTGAACCACCAAGACCACCAGGACCTCCTATGCCACCTGTACTACCAAGACCCCCAGGACCTCCATTCCCACCTGGGCCACCTGGACCACCAAGACCAGCAGGACCTCCAATGCCACCTGGACCACCAAGACTGCCTGGACCACCGAGACCAAGACCTCCATTACCACCTGGTTCAGCAAGGTTTCCTGGACCACCAAGACCACCAGAACCTCCCATCCTACCTGGACCAAGACCACCTGGACTACCGAGACCCCCAGGGCCCCCATTTCCACCTGGACCACCAAGACCCCCAGGACCACCACGGCCACCTGGACCTCCCATGCCTCCTGGACCTGGTCCACCAAGACCACTAGGACCTCCAATGCCCCCTGGACCACCAAGACCAAGACCCCCATTACCACTGGGTCCACCAAGGTTTCCTGAACCACCAAGACCACCAGGACCTCCCGTGCCACCAGGACCGCCTATGATGCCGGGCCCGCATAGACCAATCGGGCCTCCTATGCAACAAGGGCCTCCAATGGTTCTAGGTCCACCAAGACCGCCAGGACCTCCAATGCCACCAGGGCCGCTTGGACCCCCAGTGTTCCCTGGAGCACCACCGATGCCAGGACCACCCATACAACCGGGGCGGCCTCCATGGCCGGGAGGACCACAAATGCCACCAGGGCCGCCATTCTTTCCAGGACCCCAGTTTCCTAGTCCTCCGAGGCAACCGAACGTTGAGGAAGAAGAACCGTGTGAGCCAGAAGAGACGGTCACCACCACTCCCAGACCAAGGACGAAATGCACGACTCTCGTGCAATCGTCTTGCTTTGAGGTCGACGGTCAAGGATTACCGCTGAAAGGCTTTAGAGCTGCAACATCGGGAAGGGCTGAGAGTATGAACCGAAACGCCATAACGGCCAAAAGGTTCGACTCGAAAGCGTACTTCCGGAAGCGTCCGGTTGTTACCGCTAAGCCTCCCGCAAAAGGTGGTGGAAAGAACAACGCCAGTGAAACGGACATCAACAGAAATGAAGGCGACGACATTAATGCGAACGATTCCAGCTCAGTCGGACGGAAGATCTTCGGCAGCAAAAGTTTCTTCCGTGGAAGACCTGGGGAGTCAGATTCGAGCAACAAAACATTTGGAGAGAAGGCATTTTTCAGAGGCAAGAGCTCAGGCGGTTTGTTTTCCGGCGGAGCCTCAGGCAAATTTGCATGTGCCATTTACGGTTCTACGATACCTATTATCCTAGTTGTCTTGGTCGTCTTTTGGTACCACTGGCGAGAACGCAAGATTCGAAGGGACTACCGGCTTTTGGGGTCATTCCATGACTCACGGTACCCTGAATTCCACTTTGATCCCGACTGCGATGATTGTGACTACAAAAAGGCCCAAAAGCTACGTGAACCCGTGAAGACCTGATCTGCAGGCTAGACTTCGTTCTCCGCTAACTTTCCACATAAGTCGTCTGTACATAACCATCATCCAACACTACACTGTTGTGATCAGGGGCGATTCTCTATTAAAATGAACCCCCTTAATGCAGTAACTCTTTGTTAATTTAAATGTTTTAGGGAGGAATAAAAGCAACCACCTCAAATCGGGTTTTAGCGATTTAGTTCTTAGACTTATAAAATAAAGACCCAACGCAAATATAGAGGTGGCGTCGGAACCCCCCGCCTCCATCTCCTCTCTTGACTTCTGCATGTGTAACTATTTAGAGTGCGGATAAAGGGCGGGGGGGGGGGGGGGGGGGGGGGGCAGCGCGTGTTTCAAATATCTCACACGCCGACCCGACCCCCCCCCCCCCCCCCCCCAAGCCCGATGCCTCCAATCTCTCACTAGCGCGGAATGAACATATCTGCAACGGAAGTACCACTACGATTTACAAGGCGCAGATAAGTCCCCCCCCCCCCCCCCCTTTTCCTCTTTCAAAGTCAGAGATATAGAGACAAGATTAACTGTCTTCTTTTGATGTTGAACGTTGAACCACCGAACTCCTGACTCTTTCGTTCTGTTTTTTGTGCCCCGCCAGGTAGGGTGACACAACCCATCTGGTGAACAAGGGGCAGTCGTGTACTGACCCTCAATACTATCGTATTGCGATGCGACCCAATGACGACTCCACCGCATACTTTGCGCAGGACCTTGAACTCCGACGGAGCGCTCCTTGGGTGACCGATTGCTCATGGCCAACTCGAGGGAAAGATTATATGGGCGAGGATGACTAATGTACGGACACCATTGCGCGAGGTTATATTTTACCAGAGTATGTATACGAGCCTACCCACGAAATAAACAATGGGCCAAAGCAACTTTGCAGTACCGTCGTAGACATGGGCTGGACGTGACGTCATCGCATTATGCTGGTGGCCATTTCTACATTCGATGGAGCAAAATGTATGTTCCAGAGATACGTGTTCAGCGTCAAGGTCACCACAATGTCCGTTTGTGTGGCGTCGGTGCAAACCGTGTACGAGAAAGACCTATGCGTCTGCCCATCATTTGTGCGTTCGTAGCTCTGAAGATACATAAACCCAGCAGCATGATCCTCGTTCAGCCGACAATTGCAGTTAGGTAAGTTCAGATAACCCATGATCCTCGTCTGCTCGATTGACGCAGTGACATGCCAATCGAATAGTGGCTAAAGTCGAATAACGCAGTGTCATGAATACCTAGCTTCAACACTGTATGTACATTTTCAGCGCTCTCCACCCAGCCGAAAAAAATTGGTCGGTGTATAGATGTACACCGACCAACCTGCACACATTTCCGTAGAACTACACGTAGCGGCACAAGAAATGAGTGTGTGTGTGTGGGGGGGGGTTAACGCTTCGCCGAGTCGCGCTTGAGAGTCGCGTGAACTGTCCCTGCCGCAGAGGAGGCGAGCTCGCTCGGCCGCTGTCCACATGCAGCGAAGATTCTAGAATCACGGCTGGCCGGAGCGGCGTCTATCGCCGTTTCAATCAGACCGGAGCGCGTCTCATCGAAGCGAGCAAACGAGCAAGCCAGCAGATAAGAAGTTGCTACACAAACCACTATCGTTGGTTGTCTATGAATTGCGATGACATTCGTCTTGGACAACCTCGAGGACAAACTTTCGGACAACCTTTAGGACGACATCGAGGACGACGTCAAGGTCGTCAGATCCTTAGAAGAGGGTGCGAATGTGAAGAAGTGTGAGAATGTGAGCGGAAATGGTCTACTGCGCATACCTACTGCGCATTAAAAGGCCAGAAAGTCCAAGATATCAGGGGGGGGGGGGGGGGGTAGCTAAAGAACGCAATCACATTAAAAGGACGCGCGTGCGCATTGCGCGGTTCTCGGCAGCAGGCACGGCGCGCCGTCAGGGAGCGCGGCGATGCCAATCGGTCAGCACCTCCAAGACAGCTTCCAAGCCTGCGGGTCACGTGACATGACGTCACGTCCGGGAGGCCGGTATGGGCGCTGATTGGATGCGAGTGCCGCGTCAGCGTTCGCGTGGGACTATACACTCTAAAAAGGTCTGTGCGTCTACTTTCACGCACACCACTCGGAGACCCAATCACCGCAACCTCCGGAGGCAGCTCAGCGAATGGTGATGCCGAAACATATGTTTAGACCAAAAAACACAGTCCGAGTTGTGACATTATGCAATGCAAGCGTGACGTTTTGCATTGCTTAATGTCACAACCCAGACTGCGTTTTTTGGTCTAAACATATGTTTCCGCATCGTCATTCGCTGAGCTGCCTCCGTAAGTTTCGGTGATTGGCTCTCCGAGTGTTGTGCGTGAAAGTAGACGCACAGACATTTTTTAGAGTGTATGATAGGGAACGAGCCCCACGCGAACTCTGACGCGACACTCGCATCCAATCAGCACCCGTGCAGGCCTCCCGGACGTGACGTCAAGTCACGTGACGCGGAGGCTTGAAAGCTGTCTAGGAGGTTCTGAATCGGTCAACGCTCCGGTGCTATCTGTGTGACGTCACTTCCGTGACCATGCTTTCGTGACGTCGATCTCCCAACTTATGACCCCTTTCCAAGCGCGGAGAAAGATGTAGTTCTACGTCAAAAGCCGAGTCACTGGGATGTGGAAGTGTGCTCGACGTCTGTATTTTGCCGAACATAAGTATACAGATATTAGACACTCACAGAATGCGTCTGAAAATCCTGAAAACAAGAAAGGTAGGACGCAGAAGGCCGATTTTAGAATGGTCTACAAAAAAGCGTCATGTACGGTGTAATTTTGTTTTTGCACCGCGAAATCTACGAATGACGCAGCGCTGTTCAGTTTGAACCACTATTCGAAAACCCCTACCTATTGATGCTAAACTTATCACCCGGGACAATGCCTGCTCATTGCACCATCGTTAGTGAGTGTCCGACTTGCTGCAAGCGGCGACCGCTTGCCGAGTTTCAAGGGTACTGTAAGGATCCACAAATCGTTATGAGGAAGAAAGGTGCGTGAGTTTCTCAGCGCCGGATCCGGGAACGTTGCGATATAATCGTCCGAGACAAGAAAACAGGTATCATCGGTAAGATACTGCGACAAGACGTCTCTGATATCGTCAGCTGCCTGGCGGTCAAGACGTGGCGACGACGTGGATGAAGCGCGGTCGGTCCCCATAGCGACTCTTCGGCCAGAATGGTGGTACCTGTAGAGGGAGTGTCAAGCCGATGTCGTCCTACAAAACGTTTAGTAGGGCATAGCTGGACCGTTGATGCCAGTGAGCGGGGCGTTCGCACCATGTGCACCAAGAAGTAAAGCAGGGGACCGTCCGGTTTATTCCAAAGGCATGGGCGTACCAACCGGGGGGGGGGGGGGGGGGGGGGGGGGGGGGGGCAAGAAGGGCGCTTGCCCGCCTAGTTCTCGGAGTGGGGGGAAAGGCATGTGTTTTGCCCCCCCCCCCCCCCCCCCCTGAAACAGGCGCCACAGGGATAGCAAGGGCACCGCCCCGGCCCTGAGGGAGGAGGTGGCCGTCTGGTTTGCCCCCCCCCCCACTAAAACCAAGTTGGTACGCCACTGTCCAAGGACCAAGGGTGTATGGTTCGCATATCGTGCATCGACCTTTATAAATGCGTTAGCATTTATTATTCTGGCGTTTGCAGCTGTCTTAATGTGAGCTCGTTTCGAGCATGCCCTCTAAACACCGCCCTCAAATATGGCGTCCAGGCAATGCCTCGTATGAGTTTTTTTCAATGACGTCATTTCGTCCGCCATTTTGTTGTTATGAGCAGTCTGGCGTGTCCACGAGGCGAGCACTCCGAAGATTCACGTCACCACCCTCAAATTGGTAGTCCACAAGATACTACAAGTTTGATCACGGTGACATCTAACAACGAAATGGCGGATTTACGTCATGTACTCTACAGACCGGTCTCACCAAGCGTGCGGCAGTACGGCCTTTACGGTTTTTGTTCACAGGAGGCAGACGGCGGTGCACGACACGGTTCGTGCCGTCTCGCGTTCTACGCGCGCACAGCTCCGGCGAAGTTTTCGCATGTACAGAAAGGCTAAAATTCCCTTGATGCACTGCGGCAGCGGGTGCGTAGTCAAACTGGCGGGTAAGATCGGTCTATTGCCCCTCCACGTCATTTTCCCGCAGCAAAGAGGGAAATAACGGAACTGCACAGAACTAAAGTCCCTTGATGCTTCCTTTTACAAGTAATGACAACTAAACGAATGACGAAGCACATTCCGTACGAACAAAATGACGTCATTCAGTTCACTTTTCTATTGTGCGCCGCCATTCACTTCCTCAAATCTGCCCCGACACGCAGTTGGCACTTCAAAGAATGTCGTTACTTGTAGGAACTTTACACAGAACTGCACAGGTCCAAACACGAACCTCACCAACACCACCTGGAATAATCAAAGCCTACGCATCGCCTCCTCTCCCTTCATGAAACGTCATCACAGCAGAAACACACTAAATCGGCTATTGGGCCCGAGTCCGACTTTCGATGCGCTGATTGAACACGAGCCCTGGCCGAACACTGACGTAGCATTCGTGCCCAATCACGATCCTCGATCGATCTGACTGTCATGACGGTGCGGAGACCTTCTGCTTATCTAGGTGCTGTTGACCTCACCCACTACAGTCGACGACAGCTTTAAGAATTACGCGTGGCGTAGCGAGTCCCCAGCACTTCTATGTCGTTCCGTAGCCCATGATTTTGCTACATTAGCCGATGAGAGCGCCGAATAACTAATCACCAAGGAAGTAGAGTAAGCCACTCCCCCCGTTTCGTTCACTTGTTAGTGTTCGTTGATGCTGTTCCAATTCTTTTTGAAAACAAACAAATTGTTGGTCAGTTGTTTAGACTTGCAGGAGCAATTAGTCTGTCGAACCATGGTGACATTTTTACCTACTGTATATGAGAAATTTGGCCAGCGCAGTACGATTGCTAGTCTGGTGACTTTAGCGTAAATCACGCAGTAGTGCTGTTGATCTCACGCCTGAACTAGAGCCACTAAATGATCTACGCTTAGAGTATCGGCACTGCGTTCTCCGATCTGCTAGTGGGCGCCGCCATATTCGTGCTTAGTGCAGAACAGACGCATCTGCCGATCGTCAAAATTAAAATAATTTCGACTTCCTCAGCTTTAGATGTAAAATTAGGAAGCCCAGGTGATATTGTTTTGTTTCAGGTAACTGGCAACCATGAATTCAAGCACCAAGACGGCTGAAGTGTCGTACAATGAATAACAACCAGAATTAATTGGGGTTGTGTGGATATTTATACAGCGTGAAGTTGGTCAGCCATTTCAAAGTTGCGACGAGAGTCACTCGCTGTAGATGAGCAATTTAGCCAGTGCGGTACAACCGCTAGCGTGGGGTCTTTAACGTGCACCACGCAGTAGTAATACACGACCGCACGCCGGTACGATGCTCATCCAGATCGAAACGGGCAGGGGTGGGGATTGATAACAGCCAGAAAAAAAAAGAGACAACAGTTTCTTGGAAGCTCGTGATAGTTGCGGGGCATTCCTAGCGAATTCCCGCCACAATCGATCAGGCACACAAAGTGTGCCCAGCTCACGTGCTTCGCCCAGCGCCTCTTGGCAACTGTTATTCGTCGGTCGCTATGGATACTCCACTGGTGCGGTCACGCACCCTGCTCCCGCAGTTCCGGGTTTGCGTAGAGTTCGGCTCCCGTTGTATGGTGGAAAGTTCGAGTTGTGAAAGTGCGGGTGAGTGGAGATTTATTTTCAATTATATCTTTGCCCTTCCGAAGTTCCGTGCTTCACAAACGTGGGGAGTTAGTAAGGCACGTTATGCAGAAGGGCCGTGACTTACTTGGAAAAAGTGACTTGAATGCATTTGTACGGTAGTATTGGTGGCCGAGTGTGTTAGCGAACCGCAGATTGAAGCACGTGAAGCGAAAGCTCGCCCGGCAGAACCCAGGGATCCTGCGATCAATCTTTACTCCTGCTCGTTTCGTTCTCGGTTAGCATGATACCGGCGTGCGGTTGTGTATCACTGCCGCGTGAATGTACGCTGAAGTTCCCAGACTAACTGTCGTAGTGCACTGACTAAATTTATCATCTACAGCAGAGACGCCGGATGGCCCATTGGAGCTAACTTCAAGCTCTCTAAATTTTCTGTTAAAAAAGAAAAGTCAAAACAGAGCGCAGGAGACAGAGGAATGTAACTAAACAGAACAAGCGCTCCTTCGCCCTTTCTGACGAAGAACTAACTCGCCCATATTTCCTCCTTAATTCAGGTCGGTTTATTTCTGTTCAGTTGGAGGTTCGTTCGCACAAAATAGTGTCGCAATGAACGGGAGCCTTGCGAACTCAGATGGTTTCAGGTTAAAGTGTTTAGTTGTAAAAAAAAAAAAAGATAATAGAGTACATAAAAATAAACTGCAATAATAATACAATTAGTCATTAAGCACTATAAGTAATGAGATTTAAATAAAAATGCATGAGGTAACACCAAACCTACCTATTGAAGGAACAAAATCGCATTTTCAGGAAAAGTAATCAGGGGTAAGGCGTTTTGTATCCCTGGTGAGTTGATTAAAGTTTGCATTAAAAGTGACAGTGGAGAGTCTATATCTATCAGTAATCTCAACGATTTCTTTTTTAACCATAATAATGCATTCATCAATCGCTCTTCACGGTGGTCAGATAATAAAAAGAATTATTTTATTACAAGTTTATTACGGTGGTGCAAGAAACCTTTAACGCAGGATGCACGTCGAGGTTTTCATGACTAGCAGCAGTATGAATCCCTCTAATTACTTGCGATATGTGACAAAAAAACAACAACAACAACAACTGGGTATGATTGAGGAATCGGTGCACACAAACACTGCCGCATAAAGCTGACCAGTGATATGTCTCCTCTCAGAGAAATATTAGGAAATTATCAACTGGACGCACTTGATTCCTAACTCAATTAATAATGGTTACCTCCTGTTTGGGTTCTTAAAATTCATAGCTACGCCGAGCATGTTCCAAAGGGAAAAGGCTGTTCATAGCTTACAACTACTAGAGGAACCAGCTTCTGGCAGCTTATATTAAAGACCATGTATTGCTCGCCTAGCGAGTCACAACAAAACGCCAACAAGGTTGTTTTTTTTGTTTGTTTTTTTTAGTAAGGAAACTTTTTTTTTGTGTAGATTGTTTGTCGGTGCTGCTAAGCTTGGCTTCTGAAAGATTCAGATAAAATGAAGTAATGAGGAAGGCGTGCTGGTATTAGCTCAAAATTAAGACTAGATGCTAAAGGAACTGGCTGAGACGTCTGTGTTGACTCTGCTTTTAGTAGTTGTTTCATCCCCTGATCCCCATCATAATCGCTTATCAAGCAAGATAAACGGAATATGAAAGAGAAATGTCCTTAGCGTAGATAGGGCGTAGAGTGTCCTGGGATTGAATCAGCAGCAAGGACGCTCGGTGTCGGGTTTTCGACCCTTTTCGAAAGTTTACGCTATCGCCTGTCCGCCATTGCTTGATCACGTGCTCTGAACGCGTACTGGATACGAGGGTGCCGTCAGCGTTCGGCGCGAGCTCGGCTCAGCTCGGATTGAAAACGAGTGTTGCGTCAGCCTCCGGCGAGGACTCGGAACCAATCACGGGCTTCGTTCCCAAGGATGGATGGATGGATGGATGTTAATGGCTATACCCTTTGTAACGGGCGGTAGTACGCCGCACCTAGCCCAGTCAAGATGGTCGCCGAGAAATGGCGACCATCAATGTTGCTTGATGGACTTTTCAAAGGTGTCAACTGGTGTGTTGGCGCCATCCGAGCGTTATGAGGTCCTTGGACGTTGAGGAGGGTGTTCACGGGCTTTGATTGCTTTAGGCTGTGTTGGTAAAATACGTGTTCTGAACCTCAGGGGCCCTAGACTCGTCAAGCACAAAGCTGGAGCCGAACGTTCGCGGAGCGCACCAGTCGGACTTCGTCGAGAAGAGGGGGACGTCATCGTTGCTGGTCCAAGCGGCGCGCTCCGTTAACTTCGGTCCCAACTTTTTATTTTTGATTGAGTCTAGGGCCCCTAATATCATTTTCCTTCGTCTTCCCTCTCTTCAGATATCACATAAAGCGCGAGAGAGTGTATCTTCGAGTTAACGGACACCACCCTTCGGAAACAAACGACCCCGTCACCAGCACACAAGAGGTGGCAACGACAACAAAACACGTTCAACGGGCATGCCGGAAAGCTCGCCGCCATGGCCTCGATGTCTTTCGTGTACAGAGAGCTGCTCTGTTTGTGCATTTCTTTACTGGTCCCCAATGTCGTCGTCGTTTCGGAGGACGGCAGTTGCCTTGGTGCGACGCCGTGTGTCCACGGCGTCTGCGTCGACGTGCCGGAAAACCGCACCTACCGCTGCTACTGTGCGGACGGGTATACGGGCTACGACTGCCAGACGGACTACGACGACTGCCGCAGTCTCCCTTGCCTCTTCGGCGGCACCTGCGTGGACGAGGTAGCTGGGTTCCGGTGCCTATGCAGCGGAGGTTACACCGGTAAGTTGGTTGTCACTGTACATCGTTCTAATATTTGTAAATTCACACTTAAGGGTACGGTTTCTACAACCCCGCACGCGCGTGTTGGTCGCTTCGCAAAGCGAGCTAGAGTTCCTTCTTGACGGAACAGTAGCAGACGCAGTAGATTGCCGTTCAGACGGAACGATAGCAGGCCCAGCAGAGTTTCGTACAAACGGAACGATAGCAGGTGCTGTAGAGTTCCGTCCAGACGGAACAGTAGCGGACGCAAAGAATTCCGTCCAGATGGAACGATAGCAGGTCCAGCAGAGTTCCGTCCATACGCAACGATAGCAGGCCCAGTAGGGTTCCGTTCAGACGGAATAAGAGCAAGCCTCGTAGAGCGCCGTTTGTTTCGTACCGAGGACCCCGTAAAGTCTTGGGAGTATTGTCCCTTTTCGTGTCCAAGCTAGACGAACAATAACAAGCTCTCGGTCATTTTTTTTTTTTGGATACCAAGGTTTTTTTTAATTGTGATTATTTACAAGGTGCAGCTACAATACCAGGTTCTTATTATGCGAACCTAATTACAAAATTATGCCCTGCCACCAAAGAGAAACGTCGTGGGAAGTGGAGACAGAGAGTGCTACTTCATTACGACAATGCACCCAGCCCACGGTGACCTAGCCTCAATTTTTGCACTAGAATGGTTGTCATTCCTAAATGAAGCTTTGAAAATAATGCCCCCCGCGCGCATTCACTGTATATCGCTCCCAGTAACTACACACTCCTAAAAAAAACACTACAGAAGCAATTGCATGGGAGGAGATATTTAATGGGTATATGAGATAATAGGGGCCGCAGATGCGTGGTTTGCGGAGGTTGGACAAAGCACTTTACAGGCAGCAGTATAAATGTTACAAAATTGCTGGGACAAAAAAAAAAGAAAAGACTAAATTAAAATTGACTAATGAACAACGCTAGTCGTTACTCCGGAAATGGGTCAGGGGTGGAGCATATAGGGATCGACCACCGGGTATGCTTCAGTGACGCGTTCCTCTCTTGTCTGGACGGAACTTTAGCTGCGGCTATTAGCGATGTGCGCGGCCAAAAGCGTCGCTGTGGTCAGCTTTCTACGATTGGCCAAACCATGGGCATATGAGCACTGTCAGATTGTCGACATTGACGGTGTTAGCTCCGAATTGCGATTGCTTCTAGCTTCCACTGTGCTTTTTAAACACACCGTCGAACTCGTCGTCGCCCCCGATAGTAAGTAGCCAGAATAACAACTGGTGACGTCACGGCAAGGCAAATCCCAGTCGTGACGTCACGGATGGAAACCATAAGAGGGCGCCACCGAAACATCTCGGCGCTAATAGTTCCCTCTAGACGGAATAGACCGATCTCACCAGCTAGTCTGAGTACGCCACCGCTGCCGCCATGCATCGTGGGAGCTGTAGTCTTTCTGCACGCGCGACAACCCTGCTGGAGGTTTGCGCGAGCAGACCACGAGGCAGCATGAGCTGTCGCGTGAACTGGCGTCTGCCTCCTACGAACTACAGTTATGGCGGCGTCACGCATGCGTGGAACGCTTGGTGGGATTGGTCTAATAGACCAATCCCACCAAGCGTTCCACTAGAGTTCCGTCTGGACGGAACTCTAGTGGTGACTATCGGTTCCGTCTGGACGGAACCCTAGCCATAGCCTTTTTGTGAAGGTCTCGGAAGCGTTCATTGGCGCCAATGGCTGTGTGCTTTGCGATTGAGCGCGTGCTGGCAGTAAGCTTCCTCGAGATTTCTTTTACGCCCCGACAGAACTCTTCATTGAAAAACAAAGGCACCTTAACCCACGTGGTGGTGTTGATGACAACACGTGAATACCTCCTTCTCTTCGTTTCACAGCGAGTCTGCGCGCAGCCGGCGCTACAATGCGATGAAACCTAATGAAACCAAACAAGCATTGAGAAAAAAAAATGCATGGTCACGGAGCTCGTCTTGTATGCGTGTGAGCTACCAACGGCTAAACCAATCAAGCACGAACAAATAAATCATAGGATCAAGGCGCATACACTGTGCTTGATTGGTTTAGCCGACATTAGCAGACACGGGGAGACGCCGAACTTTGGGACCATGCACTTTGGAGGTTGTGGGGGCGGATGTCTTTCGATCAGGGCCCGGCCTCCAGACCTGTACTCCAGGCTCGACTAGGGTGCCTCAATGTGCGTCTGTCATAGAGTGAAGACACCCACTGTTGTATTGAAAACTGCCTGCGCGTGCCGAATGGGCCTTAAAATGGCGCCAAAGCACCTTGCAGGGCTAAGCGCTCGCTGCGAACGAGATCGAAGCGCGCGCGTAGAAATGACCGAGATGCCGCCACCCTAAGACAGACGTGGCGAAAGTGCGCATGAAGGCACCCTAGGCTCGACGTGCACGGAACGCTGAAGCGTCACCGAGGTTAGGAAGCTCGCGCTGGAGGCGGGACAACCGAAGGACCTCCTTGCCGTTCTCATCTTGTCCGTGGCTATAGACGTTTTACACACGCGCCAGACTACGGCCGCCATTGCCGACCTTCTCTTGTCTTACCGAAATACCGAGCCACTGAAACGGTCGTCGACGATCCTCCGCAAAGGCCAATGCTGAGGAGAGGGACGCAATAAAATCTAAAATGGAATGACCTGGCCTGGAATGGTAATGGCGAAGTGAAATAAACGGAATAAGAGGAAACGAAAACTGAAGGCGGTTATGGCGGCGCACATGAACAGCTGTTGCAAAGCGTCTGTACATACTTTAGAAGAAATTTCTGCGGCAGTGAAGATGAAGCTATTGCGCACGCACGCTAGTGCACCTGGAGAGCTGATGAAAGCCGCACACGCAATCGTCACTTCTTTTCCCGGTGCCTGCATGTGTTCCAGGAGAAAGCTGCGAGACGGACATCGACGAGTGCCGGTCCAACCCATGCCTCAACGGTGGCTCGTGCACGGACGACGTGAACGGCTTCTTCTGCTCCTGTTTGCCAGGGTTTGAAGGTCGGAGTTCCGAACGCATTATCATCTCTGCTTATGGCGAAACACCTGCCGTGATTTCAAGTGTGACAATGCTCTACGTAACTTTAATAGACGGATCAGAAGAGCACGTCGTCCTGATCAAACCGCCAAGGCTTTCCCAGCCGCACGGTAAAGCCTCCGGACAGCACCCTTTGCCCAGGCACTTCTTACAGCTGGTAGAAGTGTCTTGGCAAACCCCGAACCTTCAAGCAACGGTGCTTGCGATGTTGAGAAGACCGCGTCGTCCCCCGCTTGTATATATCGCCTCATAATTATCATCACTAGACGTGGCACAGCGGGCCTCCATGGTACGGGCTGTCGCCTTTCCGCAGTGCCACGGCGCTCCTGATCCAATAAAGATTACGATTACGATTACGATTGAGAAAAATAAACTGGAGTAGACGCTAAAAGCCATGACAGCTCCATTCCACCTTTTTGTTTTTAAATCATTGTTTCAGAGGCTTTGGTATGAAAACATATGGTCGCGTCCAGTGGTATCACTAGCGACCATGACAGGCTTTCAAGCGAGAGGGTCGTACCGGCGTTCGTGGTGTGCACGCGCACTCTCTGTCCAAACGCCTCGAACCCCGTAAGATAGATTCAGCGCTGCGTGCATGTCAAGTGACTTCGCGTGTTATCGCGCCATGCGGAAGGTTACGTGACAGTCTTAGCGCCGCATTGGCTCCGAGGGTTCGCAGCGTTCACTTCGGGGAAGGAAGCGTTGTTGACTCTCACTGACTGTTTAAGAAATGAAGAGCCATGGCTTATTATGTTCCCACTTTTACGCTCATTGAGAACTTAAAAAATTCAGGACGTCGCGAGTCCCTATAATCTTTTGAATCGCCCCACATACAATGAAATTGTGGCATTCGAAAACAACTCTGAAAAACAGAACACGAAGCAAGTAGAGTGAACCTAAAGAATCACAATCTGGCTGCGGAATGAAATAATTGCTGGATAAGCGTTAAGTGATAATGCTCCCCAAAATATCGGGACACTACACGTGACCGAAACGTAGGGGTTTCGATTTCGTTTCCGCAGGTGAACTGTGCGAAACAGACATCAGTGTGTGCAACGATACTGCCACGTGCTACAATGGAGGAACGTGCGTCGAGGGTCCAGGAGACAGCTTCCAGTGTCGGTACGAAAGACACGGAACTTATCGTTACTTTTTTTTTCCTGTCTTGTACTTGGTGTTTGGCCAAATCGAATGGGAGTTTTTTTTCTAAAATTTAAGCTCAAGAAGGTTCATACTACGAGGACTGCCGATGCTGCACGACCGTGAACATTCACCTGAAGCAAGCCCAGGGATATGAAATATCATGTGCCAATATTATGTGTTAGATATATTTTATTTTATTTCTTCTCTCGATTTACTGCGTGTTTTTTTTTTATTCTTTTACTAGTACTAGTTTTAATAGGGTAAAAAAATAACTACCAACGAATAGGAAATCATTGGTATCTCAGTTAAGCTCTCGATTGAAACGGATAGCGCTGTTGGGTCGACCTAATCGAAAAGAAAATAAAGACAAAGGCACTAACCTGCTTAAAAGTATAGCGGCAAGTCGATTTAAAATGTCAAACATATGATCGGTAATACATCCTGCACACGTCAAAAAATATTCAAACTTTGTTTTCACGGAATACTTCCTGATGTCTCTGGTTCCTACAAGGTGCGTCGCTGGCTTCGTCGGAGACTTCTGCCAAGTGGACGTCGATGAGTGCTTCTCAAGTCCGTGCCTTAACGGAGGAAAGTGCCAGGATCATCCTGGAGGATTTGTCTGCTCCTGCGACTTCGGTATAAAACCAGCCTTTCACCTTGCTCAGGCTCGTGCGAACTTCACCATCTTAAGACCCATTCACAGAGTAGTGTTTGATTACGTTTGACAAAAGTTTGTCATAACATAAGATCTGCAAAAGAGATTCCCTCACAAATTGAAGGTTAGGCCAAACAGGAGAGGGATGGTGTCCAGGCGGCCCACTTCTGGCTGTAGCAGTTGCTGAACATCATCAGCGTGACAATACATCATATCTTGATTTCCAAGCATATGTATTTGGTAACAGAAACGCACATTATTATTCTTTTAGTTCCAGGGACGTCTGCATGTTAAGGTATCGATTGGATGTCGTGATAAACCGCTAGAGTACATTGATGTCGCGGCCTACACAGAATAATATCGTTTGATTTTATCTTGTGGAGGCTTCAGTCGATACGCACCTGGAGGTCACCACACCAACCAAGTTACGAGGTACCTCGCAGTCGTATTTTGACAGAAGCCCCTGTAACGTTAACCCTTACTTTTTTTGATCATGCCCTGTGCCACAAATATAATAGACCCTTTTCAAAGGTTTCTCGAGCAACATTGGAGGTCGCCATTGCTTGGACAGGAAGCGCGTGATTGGATCCGAGTCCTCGCCGAACGCTGACGTCACACTCGTGTCCAATACGAGCTGTACCGAGTTCACACCGAACGCTTTACCCTCGTGTTCAATCCAAGGGTATGATCAAGCAATGGCGGACAGGCGCTGGCATGGACTGTTTAAAAGGGTCCATTGTAGGCAAAGAACGTATAGCTGCTACCTTATAGCTACTTCTGAATACAACTACTTGCGCATTTGCGCACCACATACATAATCTACACGTTCCTGTCGTACACATTAGGCCTAACTTGCACGCAGGATGGACTGGTGAAGTGTGCGAAGTTCGCCTCCAGGAGTGCGACAGCAACGACTGCCTCAACGGCGGCCTCTGTTTCGTGCCGACCTCCGCCGAAGGGCTCTCCCTGAGCAACGCCTCGTCTGAGTGCTTCTGCGTTCCCGACTATCACGGTATTCGCTGCGAGTCTCGCTACGACGAATGCATTCCGGGAAGCCCCTGCCACAACGGAGGCACGTGCATCGACGGTGTGGACGACTACAGCTGCTCGTGCGCCGTCGACTTTACGGGTGAGGGCCCCGTGGAGCCACGGGTGAAATATGCGCTCTGAGCAAGGTACCGCGGTATCCTTTTTTTACTCTGGTCCGCGGACCACACGTGTTTACAAGTTAAAATTGCGGACTAACTACAGGTGCTGATCATACAGGTATTTGTTTTTAAAGAGATTAGCTTTTAACATGTTTTTAAAGTGATTAGCTTTCTTTGGATCTTCAGGCCACTTGGAGGTATGTTTTTGGCCGGTTTTTTCCCCCGTTAAATTAAGCGGGGTAAATGACGTCACATAAGTTTGTGTAACGTGACCATGGAGTTGTAAGAAATACAACGCCGGAGCTGTTTGTTTACATTTTTTATATTTTAATGTTTCTGAGTCTAGAATCGTTGTTGTTTTTTTTCCTATGTATAACGTCGTTTTTATATTGTCATGTTATATTTTTTTATGTTTTCTGTTTTTTGTGTGCCCCTCACTACAGTAAGGCCTTTTTAGGTGATGTAGGTATTTTAAATAACTAATGAAAAAAATAACTACCGAAATAAATAAATACACAAATTCAGTTTCCTCGCTAGATTTAGCGGGAAAATCGACGTCACGTGACCTCGACACCAAATTCAGTTTTCCCGACAAATTTATCAGAAAAAATATGTCACGTGACTTCATGTCACGTGACCTATATACACATTCAGTTTCCCCGTTAAATTTAGCGGAAAATTCACGCCACGCAACACGATGAAAAAATTTACGTCACGTGACCAATTCAGTCTCCCCGTTAAATTTAGCGAGGAAAATGACGTCACATGATGTCACGTGACCTATGTACAACTTCAGTTTCCCCGCTAGGTTTAGAGGAAAAATTGGTGTAGAGATCACATGACATCAAAATTTGCTGCAAAATCTAGCGGGAAATCTGGATTTTTGTATACGTCACGTGACATCAAGTCATGTGACGTCATTTTCCCCGCTAAATTTAGCGGGGAAATAAACGGCCAGAAACATACCTCAACGTGGCTTTAAAAGCTAATCGCTTTAAAAAGAAAGTAAAGTACCATGTGATTTTCAAGACGTGTGTCTGAAGTCAAGGCTAGGGCCTTCTTGAACGAAAGGTCTTGCTGGGAGACGTCAGTAAGTCTTTCCATGTAGTACGCTCATAACCAAGCCTACCGCAAAAAACTTGACTGAAGTGTAGACTAAATATGAAAGAAACGTTTTATAGGCACCTAATACGAAAATTGTCCCTTTTTTTTTCTTCACTTCTTTATGTTGCAGGTAAATTTTGCGAAGCCTCCTGTCATGAAAACACGAGCCTTTGCGACATGCTCCAGCCAGAAAGTGTTCCGGTCACAGCAGCTCCCAAAACGACAAGGTCTTATCCAGCTGACGTAGCGTCGTCCCTATTCTCAACTGATTTAGTGTCAACTGAAGCCTGGTCTACCCCTTCAGGCTTCTGGAGTTCAACGCCCCTTCTGAGTTCCTCGTTCGATGTCGGCATTTCCGCGTTCCCTAGTTGGACTGCCGCCGTTCCCGAAGGCCCACTCGACAGCGAAACAGTACCCCGGGACGGGAGTAAGATAGGCGCCACAGTTTCAGACACACCGTTCATAGTCTGGTCGAAGACAGCAACGGACTTCAGGGACTTCACAGCTGCCGTCACTTTGAGTTCACCAACCCTTCTGAACTTTACGACACTCCAGTCAAGAATGACGTGGGATGAACCTGTGTCTCAGGTGCAACCTTCCGAGTCGCTCAAGTCGTCGCCAGGCATCATGTCCGTTACTTCGAGTCTACAGACATCTCTTCCATCGGATCTCAGCACTGTGTTCTCGCACGACGTCAGTACGGCGACGTGCGCCCGACCTGGTGCCGCGAGGCCCAGCTATTTACCGCAAACTGTGCAGTTCACGGCGGTAACTAGTCACCCGCAGACTGTGGTTGTTGCAGACACAAGCTCGTTCTATTCAAGTTTTTGGCCATCAAGCATTACTACTTCAATGCCTCGTGATGCTTTCGCCTCGTCGTCGATGCACGATTGGATTGACAAGTCGAGTGTTCCGGTGTCTTTGTATGGTCCACAAGAGTCTACTGGGTGGATCGAGACAACGGTGATCCAAGCATCAGTGACAAAAACATTTTATCAAGAGGTGTCCACGTCTTCGCCGGAAATCGGCATGTCCATCATGTGGAACATTACGAGTCTTGGGCAAAACGGGACCGTGGGTACATCTGAAATGTGTGCTCATTACTCGTGCTTCAACGGAGGAACTCCTCATGTCAAGTCTAGCTCACCAGGTTTATGCCAGGTAAGCATTGCAAAATGTTCGCACCGTACTGAATCGTGGGCTAAAACTTATTAACGAAGACGTAAAGTTTGGGCAGCGACCTAGCTCCAAAGTCCTATAATGCGTAAAATGCAGCATTGAAGGTACGATATTTCACAATGATTTAAAAGATATTAAACTGTCAATTCGGGGAGTGAAGAATCTTTATGTTCATAGATTTCTCCGGTACATTGATAGGAGAAACTGAGTAAATAGGTCACGTGGCATCAATTTCCCCGCTAGATTTAGCGTGGCCGCATGGCATAAAATTTACCGCTGATTTAGATTTAGAAGGTAAATTGTATTGATGTGTCACGTGTCAGGTAACTTGACGTCAATGTGTTTGCCAAACTTAGCGGGGAAACCAAACTGGTGTACAGGTTTCGTGACGTCAGGTCACGTGACATCAAATTTCCCGTTAAACTTAGCGGGGAAAGTGAATTGGCGCATATGTCACGTGGCGTCATGTCACATGACATCAATTGACGTCACGTGACGTCAGCTAATGCGGCAATCTCATTGGCTGCAGGTCGATGATGAGATGTTCGGGACTCGCCATGTCCTGTCAACGTTTTTTAAGGTGTCAGTGACTATGCGGAACGCAAGTTCGTCTGCTTCTTGCGTAGGGGTTGTGGTGACGTCAGAACGCAGAGCTCTGATTGGCTCCGATTGGAAAAACAGTGGGTAGCCCCCAAGGAAGCTAGCATTGGGGTTTACAAAATACCCTTCCAATCGGAGCCAATCAGAGCTCTGCGTTCTGACATCGCTACAACCCCTGCTCAAGAAGCAGACAACTTGTGCTCTGCATCGTGCGTATCCTCTTTATCTAAGTCGTAGGATAATTACGCAGATATGTTCCACTCAATATTTGGATACGTAAATGTCATAGACATGTACTTTGGTACAAATTACCTTATTGACCAGTCGTAATGTGGCATGAGCGCCATTTTCTGTCAGAGAACCGAGCTGTTATTGCTCCTAGAATAGAGGAATGCCAGGGTTAGCAAGAGCAAAACGAAGGATATATCTAGACGTAACGGTGGTATCCCGTGTTTATTGCAGTGCCGGTGTGCGCTCAAATTTTCCGGCTCACGATGCGAGTTGGATGTCAAGGTCCGCACTCCGGAATTCAAGGGTAGCTCTTTTCTAGAGCACCTGGTTCCGAGCAGCCCAGGCGACACCAGCCTGGATTTAGAATTGTCATTCGCCACCGACGTGCACGATGGACTACTGCTTCACGTGGATGGTGGCGAACCCAAAGAGGGATCTTTTTTAAGCCTCTTTCTCGAGGACGGCGTCCTGAAATTTGTCTTCGAATGCGGGCAACACAAGATGGTTTTCATCCGGTCTGCCAGCAGGGTGGATACAGGGTTTTTCACAGCTGTCAGCGTGGAGTAAGTATACACGCCGAATATTCAGCATCCGGAAATCAAAGAGCCTGATCATCCCTACGATGTCAGCATGAAAAATCCCAAATATTGACTGCAATGACTATACTTTGTTTCACCTTATGATAGACTGCCGAGGAAACAACGAGGTATCGAAGTCAATATAATACCGAGTAAGTTCCACATAACCTTTAGGAGGGGAGCCGCGAATTGCGTGGCGCATGGTCGCAATACATTCAGAGTGCTCGAGTGGCTGGCAGAGCTCTTAGCTCTCGCTGCGGTCATTTTAAGGTGAAACAGAAAGTATTGTTTTATAGGTTCTGCGACATGATATATCTCAAAGGCAGAAACACATGTGGAATAAATCAAGTGGGGACTAAACATTCATTTCATGATATAGCGCCTGTTTGATAGAAAATATACAAACTTTTATCACGTCAAGAATAAGTCACGCATCGCCGAACGCTGAACCTCATCTCCGCCAAAATGTAGCGCTAGCGGCTGGGATCAGATAAGTAATTGTGTTGTGTGTATGTTTACACAGCCGGAAGTAGTCAGCCTCAATGGGCATCTAGTGTCTCAGCTGTAGGTGAGGAATTTCGCCAGAGCAGTACCACTGCTTGCCTGGGGTCTTTGACGGAAATCACTCTGTAGCGATATCACGACCGCACGCTGGTACGATGCTCATGCAGGCTGAAGCGGACAGGGGTTTGGATTGAACCAAGGATCCTTGGGTTCTGCAGCGCGTGCTTTCGCTTCGCGTGCTCCGAGCTGCGATACGCTAACACACTGGACTAGCGATCCCCCCCCCCCCTCCCCCGGACCAGATGACAAAAGTTTCAGGGTTAACTGTCATCCGAATCAAACGTTCTAAGCAAATTTTTTTAATCTTCATTGAGATAATGACGGTTAACGAAGGCCGCAAATGAATGAAAATGAATCACATCTTCTAACGGGGACGGGTATCATTTTTCTATTCGAAATTTCCAAAGATCGCTCATTACTTTGATTGGGATAACGATAAGTTCTGAAACTATCATCTGGTACCAACCACAAGCGCTACAGTTAGGCGGAAATTGAGAGTTCGGCAAAACGTGGTTTCTATTTGCAGTGAAAAAAAAGGGCTTTTGATTTTTGTTTTTCCAAAGACCCGGTACATTTTGTTGCCTGTTGTTTCGCTTCCTTGTTCTAGGGGACAAAACCGATTGACATGTAAGGAATTTTTGCGGCTAGATATCTTTCACAGGGGGCATTAGTTCACGCTGACGAAGTAGCCTTCTATAAATTACATTTCGCGTTGAAGTTGTGGCCTTAATTTCAACAGACTGGCGTGGCTTTCCTCACCTTCGAGTCCCAGCGAAAGCAGTTGCACGGCTGTTCTGCGCGTGAACGGTTCTGAACCACAGACGGGACACCAGCCGGCCATTCTGTCTCAGGTCAAGTTTCAGCGGGCGTTCTTGGGCGGTTTTCCTCCTGGATTCAGACATCCACAAGATGTCTCTGGCAAGGGGTTTATCGGCTGCATCGGATATTTTCAGGTACGCGGTTTTGTATTGCAGTGGTCGGTCAAACGATATCAGGAATATCATATAACCTCAAGGTAATTCGACGTGATGGACTGCTGAGCGCGAGGAAGGTCTGCAAGTTGAGATGTGCAGCCATTAGTTGAAATGAATGTCACGTCTTTTAATAGTTCGCTCCCCGATTGGTTCTCACAAGACTGGAAATTTTGAGGCGAGCAAAAACATATAAACGCAAGACTGCATCTTCTAATAGTCTGGATTAAAAGATTCTATATAGAATGCATATGGAGTTGAAGAAGAAGGGAAAAAAAACGCGATCCACATCTATATATTAACAGTTTGATTTTCACCAAACTAAACATGGACGTGCAATGTGCTTGCTCGTTTTTTTGTAAATTATTACTGCGTGACCTACGTTGGAAACTCGAGGCTATCAGAAGTGCAGGGTGCCCTCTCCTCCACTCCCCCCAAAAAACTAAATTTTTTTTTTTTTTTTTAGCAAAATTGAAATAGGCATTTCCGAACGCTCATTTTCCGGCCAAGAATAGCGATAGCGGTCTGAACAAGATGTCAAAGTTTAATAAATAATTTTTTCTCATTCAAAGTTACTAGTATTTTTCAGAAATTTCAACGGGAAATAGAAATTGCAAGAAGCGAAAGTATACAGCTGGGGAGGGAATATCATGATCTAAACCCTGAGACACGGCGAAATAGTGCAACGCACAAGATGGCCCGTCTTCGCCAGACCTGCCCTCATACCCTTACCTTGTTCTGTTAATGCTTACTGTCCAAGGTTAAAGCCTACCAGTTTGTTTATTTTCTTTTTTTTTTTTACGATTTTCGTTACTTGTCACCAGCTGCCAATGCGAGCGGACGTTTTTAAAACTCGCGTTTTTGAAGAAAAAGTTTATGACTACTGATTCATAACCGGCTTTGGTGGCTGCTTTTAGCTTTCGTTGAGGAAGGGGTTGCTTATCTACCAGTGCTAAATCGTTTGTTTTAGCTATTATGCGTCAAACTCGCGAAGACTTCTGCTGTAGAGCAGTAGAACAAGCAAAGTTGAAATGATCAACAACTTTTAAAACTGAATTAGCAGGAAACCTTCGCCGTTGTATGGTGCTCACTGACAGTTGGAAAACTACTTCCCATCCAACGCACTTGTAAATAAAATGTGCTTCAATCGCGATGTGCCTTCACTGTAGCAGTTTCGGTGGAAGGGGAGGGAGCGGGGGGCGCCGCGGTAAAACTCCCCCCCCCCTCCCCTACCTCCAGATGGAGAACTCTGTGCATGATATGCAGTGGCGCCATTCAGCTCCATGTATTCCAGAGCTTTGTCGGGCGCTTAAGAGTTCGGCTTTTAGGCGCCCGTTTCCGGCTTGAGCGGCGTCACCGTCGGCGTAACAGCGCGTTGCATTATAAGACGCTTCCCATAATGACGTCAAGAGGGTTACGAAGGTCACGACCTTCAAGAGGCCTTCACGAGTGACGTCACGAAAGAGGAGGGAGGGAGGTGGAGGGAGAGGGTAAGGAGGAGGAGGAGAGGCATACCCTCCTCTTCGGCATCACAGGAAATTGTAAACGTTTTTCGTTTTTTCAAGGAAAATCGCTTACAACGTTCGAATAAGAAAACGGTTAGTTATGAAACTTTAGCATCTGCTTTGGACCTCTAGCGCTACATTTCGCCGAAGAATGAGCGTTTGGCCATGCGTAGTCTATTTTTTCGGGACAAAACAACAACAACAACAAACATTAAATACGTTTTTTTTTTTTTTTTTTTTTTTTTTGGGGGGGGGGGGGCAATTTTTAGGGCGTTACTAGTCCCGGCCATCTTATTATCGCTCCTCGACCAATCAGATTGTGGTATTTGAAGATAGGACAGCCGAAGAACTAATGATAAAGCAGGAAGCCTGATCATAATTGTCCACGGCGTTTCCCAAACTGTCAATTATTATAGCCCAATTTATCTCGGGGCGGGACCACTGGTCGTCACCTGGTCCTTTCAGCTTATGTTGGTCAAGATGATAGAAAAGAAGGGCAACGTCAACCGACAAAAACCTCTTCTGTCTAAGGTAAACCGTCAAGAACTGGACCTAGTGCGAGATGCAAGTGCCGGAGCGGACGTCTCTCCTTGCCGGTCAAGTGTGTGCGCGGATGTCGACTGCCAGAAGGAAGTTGTCTGCTCACCGTAAGTCTCAAAGGTTTCGCGGGGGAAGTGCATTTTTGTTTTCGCTTTTTGGCACCGCTTCAAGGCCAAAGAACTCATCGTGCAATCGCTGGTAGTTACCGCTACGCGAGGCATGTATCGATTTGTGTCCTATTTCTTCCACAGCAAAGGCGCCAAATGGTTTTGCCGCTGCGCAGGACTGGCGGGTTCTCCGTGTCACGCAAAGACCTGCGACCTCAATCCTTGCCTGGGTGACGCGATTTGTTTGACGGGCCTCAAGGGCACTGTGGAGCAATTTGTATGCCTCTGCCCCTATGGAAGAATCGGCACACGCTGCGAGATGAGTAAGTTTGATTTCAAACACAACAACTATATCTAAAAAAAGAAAACGTGAGTAGGGTTAAACCGAGCTTTGCACCAAGGCGTAAATCGTATAGGTAGCCCATTGCTACTGAGTGTGAGATTATGATCAACTTCCACAACACTTCCTCAAGGCGTAAGCTGCTTAAAACCGCCCTCCGATATGGCACCCAGTGAAAATGACCGACCCATAACGATTATAATGCAATTAAAAACCTTAAAAATGCAAGCCGTTCACACTTGTTGGTGTTAGACTGGTGGCAGCTGATAAAACCTGTCTGCTCTATGACGTCTAATCTCCGGTTAGCTCAAGGGGTAGAGCGTTCCACTGGAAATGGAAAGGTTCTGGGTTTGATACCCGGACCAGGCGGATTTTTTTCGATCGCGTACCAGTCACCCAGCTGTGTTTGGAGAATTGTGTTTGTCCTTTGTCTCTCTTGTTCCCCTTCTCCATGGATTATCTTCGCCATAACGACTTTGCTTTTGTGCGTGCGCGAATCTGAGAAAAATAAAATAACACATCTAGACAGTTGGTGAGCCCCGCTTGTAGATCTATGTTTCAACGTGTCCGGTACCGCTTGGACACGAGCCCTTCGTCACAGTTTGACAGGGCACTCGGGCCTTCGAACTCGAAATCGGGTCTAATAATTGCGGCCGCGACACATCTCGGCGTTTCGAGAAGTTCGCATAAGATGGCGCTAGTTACCTGTTAAACCACACTTCACTGTCCGCGGTAGGTATGGTAAATACGTTTCGTCCCTAATTCTTGTAGGGCGTAGATCGGGAAGTGCCTCAAACGAACAAAGTAAAGAACAACTTTATATTTATTTATTATTTCACTCTCTTTGCGCACATAAACGTTTCCCCATCTAACCGTATGCTGAGCTTCGTAATTCGCTGGGGCCCCTCTGTTGTTCATTGCGATCGGTTGTCTACATGTTCTGCAAAAAAGCAAACTCGCAGCCCTTTTTTTACAGTTAGTTGCCGTTGATTTCTAATAAAAGGCTAACCGGGGACTACTTTGTTTGTGCAGATGTGTCCATTTCGGAGATGTACTTCAAGGGCGACATCCGATCGCATTCTTCGTACGTCGAACTGTCGGTTCCCATTGACACCTCGGATAGCATCGAGTTTCGGTTAAAGTTCAACACGCACTATCCGCTGCAGACTGCTCTTCTGGCTTTCATGGGACAAGAAGGTCTGTATACGTTACATCGTTCCAATCGTGTTCTTCGATAGTTGAGTGTCGCCCACTCTGTTAAGATCATTCTATTTGCCCATTATAATGCTATTTTTTAGGCCAACACAAACCGTAATACGTAATCGAACCAAACGCAGAGAGCGCAACACGGTTCTATAAACAAAACAATTGCCGGTCATTCGCCATTTTTTTTTTTTCACAGAGTCAATGCTGCCATTAATATTGCTAGTTCTATATAATGTGGTAATTTTCGGACGCTAACATGACTGAAAACGTTGATGTGCGACTAAGTAAAACGCGAAAAAAGTTCAATGTATGTTTGCGCCATCTGTGTCCCGCGTTCTGACTCTGCGGACTGTCCAATCAAGAGCGGCCAAAACGAAAGAGAGGCATGCATAGTAGCACCTTGTACTTCCGTGCCATGACGGAAAGATGCACTAATTTCCACCTGAACCAAGGCTCGCAGGAGATTCATGTCCGTGTTCTCTGCTCATCCGAACTAAGGCTGGTTCAGACAGCACCCTTTCCTTGCGTTTTCTTACGTTACCTAAAAGCCACCGAAGCATTCGTGTCTCGAATGTTGAGTGCCAGGTTATTTCCTTGAACCGGTAGCCACCCTTAATATCAAGCCCAGATGTCCCGGTGACTTGTGCGTAAGATTGCGTAGCCTAACGTAACGTCAGGATACGGGACTGTGTGAACCAGCCTTCCCACTTACTCGTACGATCCTTCGAACGCGTCAAACGTGTGCAAACGAAGCCCCTTTATGCAGTCTTAAAGGTCGTTCTTAAATTTCAACCCGGCAATCAGAGCTAAACATTTAACATTTTCGGTTCCTCTCCATCGCTCTTCCTCATGTGAATAAATAGGAACATTTTGCCTCTTTGCCCGCATTTCGACATACCCGAACGGCGCTACGGTAGTTTGCTTCTCCGCACAACTCCGGCGTGTGGCAGGCAGAGCACGCTCTTCAGAGCGCGGTCGATCTCTGAAGCAGATTTCGCCCAAAATTTGGTCTTTCACCGGGTGTGAGCGTTGACTGCCTAGTATGCCCCCATGGGATGCGCTGCCATACGGGCAGAAATTGAGGAAGAGGAGGATACGAGAGCGTTGGGGGACGTTAAAACACCGAGCTCCGGATGGAATGATGATTGGGTAGACGCAATAATCCTTTAGCCTTTGTCTAATAATCAAGAGGCTTTATCTCCTCTGCCAACAATCCAATAGCCTTAAACAATAATCCAATATCCTTTCTCTCCTCTGCACTGGTCGAACGCGTTTAAACGCCGGACGCCAGAGTTCACACGTTCTAACGCATTCGACGAGTGCAGGGAGACAAAATCAACTAGCTGTGTCTCTATCCACTAATAAGCAACCAGAGCTGGGGGTTCTGACGTGTTCCGCGCTCCCTCGTCCCCTCCTCACCTTCAGTTTTATCCAGCATAGCTTTGCGTCCTCAACGTTAAGTACTTGTAATTCGGAAGCTCGGGATACGCAATTTAAGCGGGAATCTGCCGCGTCTCACTCGCGCTGCGTCTCACATTGTACGCAAAAACTCGTAGTATAGTCGATGCAAGACCATTCGCCAAAAGTACCTCGCACCAGTACGTATGTCGTTTTACATGCGATAACACGTTTTAGCTTGTGGCGTTCGATGATGGATTGAATTATTATAAATATCTGCCCACTTTCTCAACTTTGTGTGTGTTTTTTTTTTTTCTTTTATCTTGATTATGCGTGATTTACCGGGTGTCTCAAATAGCGGCCAGACTCTTTAAATTGACCGCAAAATGCGGTTTCTTAACCTATCACGCTACGATTTTGTGCAGTGTTGCCCACAGGTGGTGCATTATTTTTTTTCTATAAAATTTGTAAAGAGCGAACTTACCTGAGGAAAAAGTAAAAAAATAAAAAATGGTGAACTCCTATGGAAACGCAGCGAAGCCACAGGTCTTCAAACCATAGGGCGCCTTATTGTTTGAAGACCGGTGGCTTCGCTGGGTTTCCATAGGACCTAAGCCTTTTTCTTGCTTTACTTTTTCCCCAGGTAAATTCGCTCTTTGCAAATTCTATAGAAAAAATGCACCACCTGTGAGCAACGCTGCAGAAAATCGTAGCGCGATAGGTAAAGAAACCGAATTTTGCGATCGATTTAAAGAGCCAGGCCGCTATTTGAGACACCCGGTACTTCTTTTATAATTTACGCATATAACTTGCCGATAGCTTACAGATGCTTACCTATTTAAAGCACACAAGTCAAAACAATTTATTTTATTCAAAGTGACTGGAACACCAGTGAATGTGCTTGATTTGTAGTTACACGCACTGTTTCCTGGGGCAGTAATTTCTTAAGTAATAAATTAATAATCTAAAACTAAAAGGCCCTTGGCACGTGCCTTAGTCATCGCTTTTTTAAAAGTAACTTACTTCTAATCGTTCTTACAAACAGGCTGTGCATGTGTTTCTTGGTGTTCGCACCATTTAGCAAAATGTGCGTAAATAGAGAAACTGATCTATGTCGCCTGTGACGTCAAAAGAAAAGGAGCAAGCTATCGCTAAAGTGTTATTTTTATAATTTAAATTATATTCGGTGATATAACCTTCAATGGTAATCAACTGTTCACCACCATCCTGAATTGTTTTCCCGTCGCAGATGGTGTTTGATATTTATACCGGATTGGCGGCCAGTTATCTGCAAATAAAACGATACATTGACACCAATTTATTGTCCGGGCGTAACAACACCCCGACACCACTCTTGCAGATGGGCAAGACCCAATGTCGGATTTTATGGCTGTTCTCTTGTTCGGCGGACGAATTTGGCTCTACTTCGATCTTGGTTCGGGTAAGTCACCCTATGCTCAGGAAATGCCACATAAATTAGAAATGATGGATCTCCTCCCGGCGTGCAAAGAATGTAAGTTACATTTTTTTTCCTAGAAAAAAAAGGGGAGGGGGAAAAAGGGGGCGTCGGATAAATAATAATAATAATAATAATAATGATAGTAAGGATAATAATGATAGTAAGGATAATAATAATAATAATAATCGTCGTTGTCGTCTCCTGCTTCTCCTTCTCCTCCTCCTCCTCCTCCTCAATTTATTTTTCATAAAAAATGGAAGGAGAGGGAGGAAAAAAGCTGATTCATGCAGCTTGACGACTCCTCAGTCCCCCTTCCTACAATGGCAGCCGCGGCAGCAAGCACACACACACATACAAAGATAAACAGATGACTGTTTAATACACGTACTGTCAACGATGATGAGTGCCGTGACAATAAATGACTGAGAAAACTAAAGGTTTTCATGCGGGCGAACTTGTGCCAAAACAAATATACAGTAGCCAGCGTCGCGTGCGTCGATGTTGGCGTCGGAGCGGGATGGAGTTATGGCGAAAGACTCTCTCGATGTGGCGCGCTTCGGTTGCTTTCATAGATGGTAAAAATACGGGACGGTTCGAAACTAGGACACGCGATAAATGGTGAGCATGTATACCGGAAATTTCCAGTGGTGTAACCAATTGTAAAATTAGAACTGCTCGCGGGATAAGAACTCGCCCATCCGTCTAAGAGACGCGTTTTATCGCCAACTCGGCTACGCACGCGCCATTGAAATACAGGTTGTTACATGCATCGCTTTCTCTCTTTCTCTCTCTTTCTCACACATACGCACACAAACACACACGCGCTCACTCACACACGCGTACAAACAAACACACATGCACACACGCGCGCACGCACACAAGCACACCGTAGCTTTCGTCGCCGATGGGAGTCACGTGGAGTTCATCTCTACGTGGAGTTTATCTCCCGAAAGGAGGGGCCCTGTGCAAAAGGCAGACGAACCAGACATAACACTGACGGATATACAAACTGTAGTTGGAGTCCTCGAAGGCACTTTGTGTACGCTGTATGTGACTCCGTTCTAAAGATCGGATGATGGGGCGGGCGTGTTCCTTTCACTGGAACACACGCCCGTAACTACCGCATAAAGGAATAACTGTCTCTAATAAGCATTAAGTCGTTACTGTTTTACTTGACAATACACGTAGACTGTGAAGGGCACAGTCTTGAATAAAATTAAAGACCCACTCGAAGAGGCTGTGTCACGGTTCTGTGAACGAAATTTTCACGTTACGTGAGAAATGCGAAGGTTGCCAGCCATGATCATTTCAATGTGATATGCCCATGACACCCTTGTAACATGTACGTTTGATTAAATGCGCATTGTACATAGGCTTACATGCAGCAGTTCATCCACGCAGTAGTTCACGTTTCTTTGTTGTTCAAATTTGATGTCTTAACTATGGATGTCCTTACACGACACCTCATGGCAAGGTAGCGCGCAGCAAGGCAGTCGTCAAAAGGTCACGCGTGCGAAAGTTATGACGTCAAGGTTTCACGCTTGTTTAAACACTCTCTAAAACGTTCCGGCGAGTCTGCATTTTCACAGAGCTCCCGGTAAGCCTCTCGCATCAATCTACAAGTGACTGCTTTCCTTCTCTGCGGTGTGCAAGAATCTTTTTTTGCCTGTTACTCTCTTGACTTCACCTAAACAAAAATAAAGCATTGAATTGAATGGAAGTAAATTTATTAAATTCAGAACGACTATCATCTGGAGTGCATACGTAATTGAATTGAATTGAATCAGGAGCAGCTACTCTCTGGAATCCGGACATGACTGAAATGAATGGAATTGAATTACGAACGACGACCATCCGGAATCAGGACATAACTTATTTGAACTAAACTGAACTCCCGAGTTTGGGCTTAAGTAAAATCAATTGAATTGAATTGGGGACAATTACCCTTTTAAATTTATTTCGGTTAGGGACGACGATCCTCCGGAGTCCGGACATGCTGGTCCCGTCCGTGGCGGAGCACGAGGTGGTCTTCGGTCACCACAGACGCTACGGCTGGCTGGAGACGGACGGCCAGGTCAAGGCGGTGGGCCTCTCCAAGGGACCCCTCAACTCCCTGAACGTGGCACCGTCCCTCTTCGTGGGCGGACACCCCAGCGTCCGGTTCGAGGGGCTCCCAAAGCTCGACGTCGACCTACGATCAGGGTTCGTAGGTTGGTACGTATACTCTACGTGGAAAGAATCACGCGTAAACCTCTCAAGTAGCACAGTTCTCTGGGTAAGATTTGTCGGGTGTTTTAGAGCCCCGATAGCCCATAGAAGCTAGGGTATAACCAAATTTCAATACTTTTTGGACAGAACTTGGGTAGTTTAGCCTCACATTTCCGAACAACTCTGTCCGATTGTTTGGTTGGCATCTGGCATCTTCGCCGCATGTGTGGCACATTAGAAGTTATGTGGCGAACCAAAGTAAAGTTACACCTCCCATTTATCAGGCTCGATATAGGGCCAAAAAGGTACCTTGTTTTTAACTAACACCTTGGAGCGAAACTGGTCCGAACTAGGCTCCTAGGATTGCCAAATTTGGCCCAGGTTTGACGTTTTTTCTGCCGCGCATAAAATTGAAAGGTGAGAACGCAGCTTTCAAAGTGGAACATTTCAATCTTTTTATGCCACTTTGTATGACGTTCTTTGTGAACGTTTAAAGCAGCTGTGCAACGATATTCAATTGGAATGTTTTTCTCTCTACACGAGCTTACTGGCACACCTGGGACTCAAGGATACTCACACGCAACGCCATTGGCCAAGAAACTCCTTTGTTGCGGTGTAATTTCAAGGACAAAAGCGATCATTTTCATTCAATCTCTCCTTTGCAAAATTTGATGACGTAACTCGGGGATCGCAGTACACCCAAGTGACGATATTTGAATGCGGTTCATAGATTGGACCCGAGCATTGCGTGGGCACTCGACTTGGGCTCGTGACAATTGCTAGCTCGAGAAGCATTCGGGTTGTGACCCGTGTCCAATCGCTGCAACGACGACAACAGCCGAGCCATAACAATGTCTGGAACTCAGCGCGTGTCCTGCGCTTTGCCAACCCCAGCGCGTGGCTATGATCAACACTGGCGGCATATAATCGGCTCCAGATCACGTGGCCGCTTGTTCTGGCTGCGAGTTGAGGGGGTGAACGCTGCTCGTTTTTCTTTAATTTTTTTCTGGGACTTCTATTGCGTGGGGTGAAAAACGAACGCCTGTTTCATAGGTCATTAACGTTAGGGATCCGTTTTAAGCGGTATTTGCGCAGAGTACAAAAATTGTTGCGTAGCTCCTTTAAGACCTCTTTTGTGAACTGTGTGATCCTTCCCGTCTAGCTTCGTCATAATCCCAGTATAAATAAAGAAAAACATAGCTAGCCATAATAAATTATTTATTCTGTATACAGAATAAATATGCTTATACACCATTCTTATCCATCAGTAAAAAAATGTCGAGTCATCGGCTGTGGGTACATGCACGTACGACGTATAATATACCGCAGAAGAGAACTACTGCGCATGCCCAGAACGCATTCCACAGCCCAGTAGACACAAAATGGCAGCGCGCGGAAGGCTAATATTGGAATGGTCTATCCACGTCTATAAAGTTTAGGAATCTACAGGCCAGCGTGCCATCTCCACAGCCCAGCAAATGCGCGTTCGTAGCTTCGGGGAACGAACGAAAAACGCGCAACACGCAAGAACTCTGAAGATGTTGCCTACCGGAAGCTCTTTATGGGAACGATTTCAACTGTTTTATGCTACGTCGTCAACTTAACATGTGTGCGCGCAAATGATCCGCAAGGCGAAGTCACTCTCGCGTTGCACGGTATGTAGGGCTGCAGCACTGAGGAAATATAAGCCCCTTGTCGACGAGGCACAAAAAAGCTCAAGCCGAGTATAATTGCGCGATTAATACGAGTTAAAGCACGAACCTAGCGTCCCGCGTAACCCGGCTGGAGCTCAACAGTCACTAGATGTTACTATTACGGCCCTTTCTTGCAGGGTGCGTGATCACTGCATGCTACTGTAGGGAGTATTCACAGGACGCCATATTTGAGGGCGATGTTTAGAGCGCATGCTCGGAACGAGCTCACGATAATAGGCTGCTAAGACCGGCAATCTTGGTGGTGCGGAATGCACGTGGCGAAAGAACTGTGGAAGCTCGCCGTCAGCACGCGCTCAGCAGTCGCGCACACAGCTATGTCTGCCAGTGAATACTCCCTATTACGGCCCTTTCTTGCAGGGTGCGTGAAGAGCGTTGAAGTTCGAGGCTGTTCACCGGAAACGTTTCGGCCACTGGAAGGAGTCATGAGGGGTCGGAACGTGGACCAGTGCAAGACGGCCGGCTGTGGAACCGTCCCGTGCAAAAATGCTGGCAGCTGTTTTCCTATCAAGGAAAAAAACAGGTAAGTATGCTCCTGTGAGCAAACATGACCCACGAATGCGTGGTCGGGTCGACTTCTCTACATGCATCCGATGAACGCACCCTAACTACTCAAGAATTCGTTCTCAATTAAAAAATGGCTTATGTTTCTCATTTGATCGAATGATATTATCGCGTTGATTATGTTATGACTGAATCGGCGGGACCGTACTGGTTAGAAATGATGTGTCCGGCCGGGTCGGCTCCGGTGTTCGGTCGGGTCGGGTCGTTTCGTGTCGGGTCGGGTCGGGTCGGGTTGAGCCGGGTCGGGTCGGGTCGGGTCGGGCCGGGTCGGGTCGAGTCGGGTCGGGTCGAGTCAAGTCAAGTCGGGTCGAGTCGGGTTGGGTCAAATCGGGTCGAGACGGGTTGGGTCGGGTTAGGTCGGGTCGAGTGTCATCGGTTTGGGTGACGCCAAAACTGTCGTGACCGATATTGCCTGATTTAATATAAGAAAAAGGCTTGCTGGGGTGAAGCCTATCGCGTCAATTTATTTGTCATACTAGAGTTTTTCGAGTATTCCAGGGCCATTTTTGAAATCGTATAGTTGAGCTTCGATCACTTGAAGAAACACAAGCCAAACAATTGTTGTACACTTCTCTACTCCTAGTACAAGTTCTCGGTGACCGTAGCATTCAAGACGAACATTGTTTTCCTTGCATGTCAGCGCAACCACTTTAATAACGCGACTTCTTTTTAACAGATGTTTTTGCCCAGGCGACCTCTGTGACGTCCCCCGGAACGTGTGTCCAATATCGGGACACGCATGCGCAGTTGGGTCAATCTGCACGCCTCTCTCGCAAGGATACCGGTGCCAGTGTCAGCTGGGAAAAATGGGAAGCCACTGCGAGCTCAGTGAGTGCCGTAATGCCTGTGCTCACAACTGCGCTACATCGTAAACATGTGACGAACAGGAGTCGAAGTCCCAACATCATAAGCACTCATCGTTTGGTTTTGTGGTGATTTCAACATGGCATTGCTGCACACTTCGGTCAAGTAATGACCGTCATAAGTCAATACGAAACTTACGAGGATCAAAGAGAACTTACTACTTACGTTCACTGAACGTGCTACTTGTGAGGGAAAAGCTTGATGCCAGAAATATTGGCAAGACTCAGATTCATACTGGTATTTTTTTTATTAACAAGGCGTGAAAAAATACTTCTTTGAACAAAGGCGGGACAATCCACAAAGTTCGTGCGAAGATTAGTTCAAGACAGTAAAAATGTATGGAATATGGACATGCCGCTGATTTTATGTCATGAATAGCTTATGAAGCGCACTGTTATGAATAGCTTATGAAGCATAATTTGCAGCACAACTGTCTGCAAACAGACTACACATAATCACGCTGCACGCGGACGTATTCATACTAGATTGTTTGCTGTTTTTTTTTCTGCTAAATTTACCGAAAACGTTTTCCGGCTACACTTAGTGTTGTGTCAGTGAAATGCACAAGACATTCCCGCGCTAAATATAAAGGGAAAACATTCTTCGTTAAATTTAGCAGTAAAATTTTCTGCGAAGTCTAACGTCGTGGCAGTGCAATGTACAATGTACAGCTTCCCGCTGTCTTGCAGTTTGGTCGCACAAATCTGAAGCGTGGAGAGTAAAATATAGCGATGCACGTTTCGGGCGGATAGTTGCACGCGGCTTCATTTTGTGCAGAAAGTACAAAATGAAGTCGCTTTTCATATTTACGCTGATAAAGCATATCTCCGCAAAACATAGCAGACTTTTTTTTTGCTGTATGTATGGTGTCATGCGACGTCATTTACATCCTGACGTCACATGACGTGAAGTCACCATCTCACGTGACGTGTCATTACAGGCGTCCTTAAGTGCCATGTCGACCTTACATAAAGCACGCCTATAGGGATCCCCCGCAAAACGTCGTCAGTGTCCTTTTAAATTTCAGGTTACCAGATGGAAACTCCTCGCTTCCACGAGAACAACTCGTTCCTGGCTCTGGCGGCGCCGGACATGAGACGGAGGAGCAAGCTGCGGTTTCGGCTGAGGGCCGAGGGCCCCGACGGACTCGTCCTCAGGGTCGCTCGGCAAGACGGGTCCTCGGCGTCCGACTACGCAGCCCTCGTTCTCAGTGGCGGTTACCTCACCTTCACCTTCAACCTGGGCACGGGCCCGGGAACGGACACGGTGATACGGTCCCATCGAAGGCTGAACATCGGTGACTATTCAGTCCCCGTCTTTCTTACACTCTAAGAAATCTGGAGTATCAAACTTACCCACAAAGCACTCGGGAGGGTCAATCGCTTCAGTCTACGGAGAGAGACGCCGGCGTGTGACGACGCCAAGCATACGCTTAGGCCTAAAGAAATAGTCTTCTCTCTGACGCTAAGTACGGTGAAACGTCATGCTTGTAGTCGCAGCGAATCAAGGCAGCAAAGTTAAGCGGACTGCAGTCGCCGACAGCCCAGCAACCACCGGGCGCGGCGAATCCCGTAAGTCTTACTATCGCTTAGCAGCCACTGAGATTACAGCACCAGGCAATAAGAACACAGAAGAGCGAATCACGAATCGATAAACGGGAACACATTGTCGCAGATGAAAAAGGGTCGACAAGTGTAAAAAAAATAAATAAATAAAGATTCAGTAGGCGAACTCGTGCCATAAACAAAAGAAAGAACGAGCGGCGAGAAAACAGCAGCAAGCGTCGAAGGCGGCGGCCGCGAGCGTCGGTGTGTCGGCGTAACAGCTGGCTAGCGCGAGAAAGCGAGAGTCAGTCGCCAAGTCCCCGCTAGGCTCTGTATCTGCTAGTACGCTAGGTATCTCGAACATTGTGCCTAGAATGTTTGAGCGTCGAGCACTCGGGAAACTGACTCGGCAAGGCCGGGTTGGCCTCCCTATTTATGCACTCGGTGCGTACCTCGAATATTCGAATCGAACGTCGAATCATTGGGCAAGAGTAAACGCGAATCTTCCAGAAGTACGGAGTAGCGTTCAACCATGCACGCGGTAATATTCAAAAAGATACGCGCTCCGTTTTATAAGCTGTAGGTAAATATAGCAAAGACGCTCGCTGACCCCACGGTGGACTGCAGCCTTCGTCAAGTTTCGCGCACCCGTGCAGGCTCGATTTATACGCCCGCTGTTGTGTTGACTGATCGTCATGGGCTGTACTGTAATGAGTTTTTTTTTTTCTTTTCTAAGGACACTGGGAGGTCGTGGAAGCAGGCAGGAAAGACCGGGATGGTTACCTGATTGTGGGCGGAGTCAGCACTTCTGGACAAGCGTCCAGGGGAATGGTGGCTCTGGACACGGATACTCCCATTTTCTTAGGCAAGATGACGCGTTCGTTACTTAACACTCAATTTGCGAAGACATGTCAAACATTAAAAAAGATGTATAAGCTCATTTAAAACAAAAATATCCGCCGCGGTGATTATACTAAGTTCTGGGCACAAACGTACACAGAGCGACACTGTTAGCGCAAAGGAGCGAATGCCGTGCTCGTTAGGGTATTTATAGCCTGTAAACTTTGATGCCCGTCGGTACCCTTTTCAAGGTAAAATACGAAAGAAAAAAAAAACGTCTTCGTCCTCTTCGAGTTAATGGTGTGACACAGCGTACAACGTTGTAAACGTTTTCGGCGCTGTCAGTCCATCTTTATTTTTATTGCCATCTTTATCATCATTATCAGCATCATCGCCAATTGAGAACGGGAAACAAGACAGAAGACTTGTGATAAAGAGAGAGGCTAAAGTCTAGTGCTAGATGCTAGACAGCCTGCAGACACCGTCTGAGCTGTGTTTGTTCCTTGTACTACCATCTTGTCAGAGAGGTCCTACAAAAACCATCTGCAAACACGTTCGACGCATACATGAGTAGGAACCAAACATGCTTCGATCAATCTTAAGGCGTTTCCGCAGGTGGTTCTACGTCGTCATGTCTGCGGCCAACACCACTGCTCTGTGTCCGTTTTAGAGCCAAAGCCGTGTCCGTTTTAGAGCCAAAGCCGTGTCCGTTTTAGAGCCAAAGCCGTGTCCGTTTTAGAGCCCAAGCCGTGTCCCTTTCAGAGCCAAAGCCATGTCCGTTTTAGAGCCAAAGCCGTGTCCGTTTTAGAGCCAAAGTCGTGTCCGTTTCAGAGACAAAGCTGCTAGCAGGACCGCAAGTTCGTCTGCTTCTTTTGCAGGGGTTGTGGTTACGTCAGAACGCTGAGCTCTGATTGGCTCCGATGGAGGGATAGTGGGCAGACCTCAAGGCAGCTTTCGCTTTGAGGTCTACCCACTGTCCTTCCATCAGGGCGAATGAGAGCTCGGCGTTCTGACGCCACCACAACCCCTGTAAAAGAAGCAGACGGACCTGCGCTCCGTATTGGCGAAATCTTGACACAGCAGATTCCATATGCGTAGTGTGGCCTGAACGTACCTCCTGGACCCGCTAAATTTAGTGGAAAATTTTGTGCCCTAAATGCAGGAGAAAATGTATCCGCTAAATTTAGTCGGAGTTTCTATCATGCGGCGTCGTGGCGCCACGTGTCAGCAAAATTTCACGCGATGTCATGGCGTCACTTGATGTTACAGTGTCACGTGATCAGCGTCCGCTAAATTTGAATACGGCAGTGTATCTGCGTGGAGTGGCGGGGAGCGTTTTGAACGTCGCTTTATTAAAAAAAAAAAAAAAAAAAAAAAAAACGGGATCATTTTTTTTATATTTTTCCTGTGTCCCCCTTTTACTTTTTTTAGCCTCGGGTTTTTGATATGTGACAGCGCACCAGGAGCTCGACTGTGCATTCACTTACTGCTTTACGCGTACAGGCAGCCGGAAAAGAAGTTCACCGGGCCCTGCGCTGGAGGGAATGTCTTCCTTTCGTGGCTGTATATCGCAGCTCGAAATCAACGACCGCAGCCTAAAGTTTACCGGTGAGCGGAGTCACCACCACAGGGTGTTTTCTTTTCAATCAATTTAGAACTGAAAAAAAGCTTGCGATAGGTTTTTTTAGTCCTAGTGTCAAAGTGGTGGCAATGGCAGCCACTAGAAAAGAGCCGAAGTAGGGTAAAGAGTTAAATAAGTGTTTAAAATGGGGGGTTTCTATCAAGTTTTTTTGTTTAATTTTTGGGTGAATATATGTGAACAATGTACACTGGTCCTTAATATGGCCTAACCGTTTCTTAGAGGGTGGAACAGAAAAGATTTATAGTGGGAGCTAGACGAGAGCTGCCTTATCGAAGCCGGTTAACGCTTGCGGAGCAGCAGGAGGCCGGAGAGATCGACGTCACTGGCGCCCTCTGCCGACAGCACCTAGATAAGTAGAAGGCCTCCGCACCGTCATCACAGTCAGATCGATCGAGGCCCGAAATTGGGCACGAGTGCTGCGTCAGTGTTCGGCCGGGGCTCGTATCCAATCAGCGCGTCGAAGGTCGGACTCGGGCCTAATAGCCGAGTTATCGCCATCCGACTGTGATGACGTTTGGATGGATGGTAATGGCTATACCCTTTGTAACGGGCGGCAGCTTGCGCCACCTAGCCTAACATCGTTTCATGAAGGGAGGGTAGACTATGCGGGGAGGCTTTGATTATTCTAGGTTGTGTTGGCTCTGTTAGTCTACTTTGTGTTCAAACGAAGGCAGATGATACTGTGTCCGCGGGCGTTTAGTACCAACATGATGAACCGAGTTTGTCATCAAAACACACTGAATAATGGTAATTATCTCGCGATTTCCTCGCTCTAAATATCAATCTTTTTCGCGTGTGCCACCGGCAATTCCAGATGCACTCGACGGATTGAACATCGTCAACTGCCAGAACCCCGGATGAAGCGACGTGATGACCAGCGCCGATAAGGCTTCAATGAACAGCAATGGGATGCTTATAAACGACGGTGACCGACATTCCATCGTTGAAAAGAGGCCCGAGATCAATTTCATAGACCTTGACAAAAGATGGCTCGAAAAAAAAAAAAAAATTAGGGACGACAGAAAAAAAAAATAAAGAAGTTGGATGACTTAAGGATGTTTGTGTTGATTTTTTGCGTATACCCTTGCCCTTAAGTAGGGGTCGCACTGCCCTCACATCATATAGAAAACACTGCGTCTGCTGCATACATGATGATAAAATTATTTGCATACATGACGACCCACGTGACCGGGTTGTCATACAAAGAAGAAACAGACATTGTCGACACACTGTCTCTTGTATGATGTATACGCAGGTTGACTGCGGATTTAAAAATAGCGAGCACGTTGATACCAAGTGAAAGGTGCTGGGAGAAGAAAATGAATAAAATGATACGCGGAAAAAATTGCCGTCCGATTAGCGAATATACCCGCAAAATGCACTTGTTCCGGAGGGTGTGGCCCAAAACAACCCAATCCCATTTCAACCCGTCCCGTTTCAACCCATTCCCGAAAGGACCTTCCCGTTTGAACCCGTCCCGTTTCGACCCATTCCTGAAACGACCTTCCAGTTAGAACCCGTCCCGTTTCGACCCATTCCTGAAACGCCCTTCACAGTTGAACCCGTCCCGTTTCAACCCATTCCCGAAAGGACCTTCACGTTTGAATTCGTGCCGTTTTGACCCATTCCCGAAACGACCTTCCAGTTAGAACCCGTCCCGTTTCGACCCATTCCTGAAACGCCCTTCACACTTGAACCCGTCCCGTTTCATCTCGTTCCCCCGAAACGCCCTTCTTATTCGAACCCGTACCCCAAAACACTTTTTCCGTTTGAACCCGTCACGTTTCAACCCATTTGTAAAGCACTGCACATGTCAATCTCCTAGCGAAAGGTTTCAATCGTTCTAACCCTGGTCTGCGCGCATTTTCTGTTTAAAAATATGTTCTGAAATATTTGTTCATGTCACCTTTCAGACAAGCTTCAACGTAATATATTCCTACTTCAACCACTTAATACGTTTTATTTATTTTTTTCGAGATGGTGTTTAAAACGTCCAACCGCGAAACAGATTATGTACACTGCGCGACACTGGCTGCATTTACATGGATGCGACCGAATCTAGATTCGGCTATTTTGATTGGAGTAGAAGAGGAAGAAGTAAAGAGACAGGATGCGTGCGATTGGTCCTTTTTCGATGCGATGCACTACGATTGCATTCATGTAAACCCCGCTACTGTTACCCCAAAAACGATGTTGTCGCTTTTTTTTTAAAATTTAAATTTGAATTGTTACTAGTATAGGCACCAAATTTAACCGCTTAGGTTAATGGCCCAGATGAGCACTTCCAAAGACACTAATAGTTTTGATGGCAGCTTTTTGACTCTATAAGATAAACAGCGAAAACCGACGATCGCTTGTTCACGCTAACAGTGTCGTGCTCTGTGTAATAAGAGAGTCTTAGAATAACGTACGCAAGTACTTTGGGTAAGCAAAAAGTTAACGTCGCCATAGTTTTTTTTTTTTATTATAGCGGCACTATTTTTAGAGTACCTAATGCGCTTGCGTACGTTAATCTAAAACTTCCTAGTAGTAAACTAGACATCTTGAAGAGCGATAAATCAGACAGGTTGACACACGTATGATTGCGACTTTATTTTATTTTTACAATTTTAAATACTCAACCCTCGCGCGCACAGGAAAATATCATAGTCCAGAAAATGCCGTCGCCTTATTGAGGAAATTGAACAGGGTAATCGGCGACACTCCAATTCTGATAGTTTGCTGTCCTTGCTGACCCATTTACGTCCCCTGGCCCGCACGGCGCCACCGTTTGCAAGCCTCTGAAAAGATACCGTTGTCAAGGCCTCCATCTCGTTTGATCAGATCAATAAAGCTAAATGTTAACACAGTTGGTTGCTCATGATGTACATAAAGCCCCTTCATGTTTCAAAAGTAGCGCAATGTGCGTCGATTCACGAGGCACGTGGAACGTGAGACCCTTGTGAAGATCATGGCGGCACAGAGCAGCACTGATCTAGATTTCAGACGCCATGTTCTTCCCAGAAGTGGCGCGCGGCACGTGCCTCGAGCATTTCTTCAACAACGAATGGCGCCACTTTTTCCAGGATAGAAGTATTACACTCTGATAGAGGGGCTTTAGATGTACAGGGGAACAGCGCACCCACAAAACCACGACCAACTCTATACTTACGACCACTCCATCTGGGCGCTCCCTATGGAAGAGCCTGCTCCCGGCTGATGATGATAATGATGATGATGATGATGATGCGGCAAAGAGTCTTCGTGCCCTTAGTAAAAAAAAAAACTATAAGCTATCTGTTCTAAATTTTCTTCCACCAGTGTTCCAGACGCGCTTTCTTCGCACGCACTGCATGGTAGAAATGTCATGCCTGTCTTTGTGGAGGGTCGTCTGCTCCGCCCGTGTATGGGGTTGTCTGAGTCAGCCGTCGTTTTAAAACCCAGTGCATATGCTAGCATCGCCTCTGAGTGAAGCCGGCGATCTACCAGTGGGGTTGGCAGCAGGCACTCACAGTAGAGCACTAGGTGTTCAACTGACTCAGGTTCTTTTCTGCACGCGCGGCACATCATGGAAACCACCTTGGGGTCAAACCGCTCCCGGTATAGACAATTGCAAGCATGGCGCCACAAGTGGTGCCCCATGCATGCAAGCGCGTGCAACGCGCGGGTGAACGTAGCTTTGGCAAGCTCGTAATCGCACGGGCGTGCCTGCTTGAGCAGAGACATGGCGGCGGCCAGTCGCCCAGCTTGCAATCGTCTATACCAGAGTTCGTAGAGCGCCCGCTCGCGCCTCAAATAGAAGGCGGCTGCCCAAGCTGTTGTCATAGAGCAGGGTTTCAGCCGCGATCAGTTGCTTGTCTTTACTGTACACCAGCAGCGTTGGCTTCGCTTGAGCGGCTTCAAACCACTGGAAGACCTCCCTCTCACGTACTCTGCTTCTCGCTTTGGACTCCAACCTCTCACCCGTCGCAACCTCTAAGGGCTCTGCAAAAAAGCCATACTTTCTTTGGAGTTGATAAAGGCGCTTCTGCCACCTTGTTTTTGTCCCAGTCATGTGAGTGTGTACAAAAAGTTTTTTGGCCCATCGGTTTCGATCCATGTGGCGGAGTCGTGTATCATAGCCTATCTTGCTGGGGGCTTCTCTGGCTTCGAAACTAGATCATCCTAGGTCTCCCTGGACGGCTTCGTTAGCCACATTTCCGTGGCAGCCCAGAGCCTGTCGTCCCACTGCTCGTTGTAGTCGCTCCAGAAATTCTCGTAATTCACCAGGGACGCACACTACAGCATTCGCGAAAGTCAAGCCCGGAACCATTACTGCCTTCCACACTTCCAGTGTAACTAGGAACCTATTGCAGCTCCAGAGACTTCTTTCTCGGGGGACGTTCGCACCTCGCCCTGCTGACTGGCGAAGATGAGCGTAATGATCTCGAAGGTATTCCGGCGTATTGGCTAGGATGACACCCAAATATTTTTACGAGTCCTCAAGTGGCACGACCTCGTCACCCAACTTAAGTGTGCAGCAAAGCGTGTCTTCGGCCCCTGAAAACTGTACAAGCGCAGTATTTTTTTTTTTTTTTGCGTTGAAGATTAGGTGTTGCACAGCAGCCTCCGCAGTGCATATATCCAATAGCCGCTGCATATCCTCAGCTGTCTCAGCCATTAAAACGATGTCGTCGGCGAAGGTGAGCCCTGGAAGCACCCAGTTCACCTCCCCGCCATCCTCTAGGTGGGTTAAAGAGAAGCCCACTCTTGACTGAATTATCCTCTCCTCCATCCCAGCCACGTAGAGCATGTAGAGGAGCGGGGAGAGTGGACACCCCTGTCGAAGTCCCCTGGTCACTATCATGTCTTCGGATTCTATCTACTTCTTTCATTTCCGCCCTCACCTTATTGCCCTCATAAAGAGATTGGACGAGAGAAACACATTGAGGTCTAGTTGTTCCAAACACTGAATGAGCAGTGAATGAGGGACACTGTCATATGCTTTGGCAATATCCAGAAAGCAGCACAGTAATTGTCTTTCCTCCTTTCTGGCTACCTCGATGCACTAAGTTGTTATTGTGAACAGACTGTCCTCAAGTCGACGCCCTCGACGAAAGCCTTCCTGTAGCTCAGTAAGGTGCCCAGCCTCTGCCCATGCAGCCATCCTCTCCTTGAGCATGTATGCGAATACTCTGTATATCGTGCTCGTAACCGTCAGAGGCCTGTAGCTGCGGAGATGTTGACGATCGTTCCCTTTTTTCGGGATCAAGACCACCTTGCCGAGCCTCTAATCATCTGGTATAGATTCTGTGCCACAAAGGATGTCGTTTAGGATAGACGCGAGCTGTTGTCGGGCGTCCTTTCCCAAGGCTTTGAGTACCGTTGCCGGGACACCATCCAGGCCTTGGGAGGTGTTCTTCTTAAGGTGGATTAGTGCACGCTCTACACTCACTTCACCGATTTTCCACCGGCTGCCGTCGGAAGGGGACTCGGCTGTCCATTCGGCTTTTCTGGCAGTGGTCATGCACTCGGAAGAAAACATCTCTTTCAGGTACGTCGTGAGGTGCGCACCCAGGTCTTCTACTTCCTGTCCTGTGCACTCATCGAGGACGGGAGCCGATTGCTCTCGACCCTCCAGTGTACCCATGTAGCTCCAAAACTTCCTCGAAGCATCTTTTCCACTGGAGCGAATGTCAAGAACAGTACGTAGGTCCGCCGTCCTTATTTTTTTCTGGATGATCTGTTTGGCGTATTGCTTCCGCGTTTGATAGAGCTTCCAGTTTTGTACGACCATGTGCTCATGCCCCATCCGAAGGGACTGGCGATGCTCCCTGTTTGCGGCCTGCCTAGCTTGAATTGCTGTCTTTACTTCAGTGTCCCACCAACGTTTCCTTCTTCTGCGTCCGTTGGGGCGCATTCTCGAATGCCGCTTGATAAGACGCTTAAGCACATTGACGTATCCAATGTAGCCTCCAGCCTTATTTCTTTCTTTGCTCTTCTCAAAAAGTTCCGCCACCCTTGCTGCAGCACCCTCGGTAAGTTAGGGCCGCATGGAGCTTGGTGATATCTCCCCCTCCTTCTTCCAGGTTGCCCTGCTGAAGACCAGCTTTAGATGATTGTGGTCGCTACTAACGCTGTGCTCCCCATCCTCGTCTATATGCACCAGCGCAAAAAAAAAAAAAACGTCCAATGCCCTGTGACACCAGGCAATAATCTATACAAGTTCTACTGCCTCTAGCACGCCAGGTATATTGTCCTTCGCACATTTCCCGGAGGTTCACCACTTCCAACTGCAACTCCTCCGGTAGCTTTTGTAACCGCTGTCCGTTGCCATCTTCCCACCCATCAAGCTCATAGATATGTCCGTTAAAATCACCCATGATGAGCACATCCTTGTCTTTTCCGACCTCCCGCACATCCCTTGCAACGCTGTCCATGAGAGTTTCGTTCCCTATGTCTCGCGCACCTCCTACAGAGAGATATACCACACATAGCGCTACTGGCTTCTGTACCAGCTCGCCTGTCAGCCAGATGTGGTCTTCACACTTTCTGGGATCCCTGTGCCAAGGGGCCGCGCGGCGCCACAATGCTCCTACACCTCCTCCACGTCGCTGCCCCTCTTCACGATTGCACCCCTCCCAACACCAGTCCTGGTGCACCGGCGGTTCTTCAAAGTCCCGGAGCTGTGTTTCAGTCACGCCAAAAATGGTAATGTCCTCAGACTCGAGTGCGCTATACATTTCCTCCCATTTTTGTTCCCTCCTTACTCCTTGGAGGTTTAAGAACCCCACTCTAACAGGTGTATGTTCTTCACGCTTGCGTTTCCGTCGTTTGCGCCTTAAGGGCCGCCCACACTAGCGAGAAAACGCGCGTGGCACGCCGATCGCGGGAAGACGCGTCCCGCATCCTGTGGTATGCCGCGTGCCAGCGGCACGCGGCATACCACAAGAAATAGTGCAGGGAGCCATTACCTCGCGGCAGGAAAATCTTCCCGCTCAACCGATTTTGCGGAACGCGTTTTCAACGCGATCGGCGCGCCGCGCGCGTTTTCTCGCTAATGTGGGCAGCCCTTTACTCTATAGACGCTTTACACACGCGCCAAGTTACAGCCGCCATTGCTGACCTTCTCTTGTCTTACCGAGATGACGAGCAACTGAAACGGTAGTTGACGATCCTCTACAAAGGCCGATGCTTTAGAAAAAGACACAGTTGAATCTAATACGACAATAACCTGGCCTGCTATGGTAATGATGAAGTGAAATAAACGAAATAAGAGGAAACAAAAACTGAAGGTCAGTTATGGCGGCGTCCATGCACAGCTGCTGCAAAGCGTCTATAACCCCACTCCGGATGGATGGATGGATGGATGAATACGGCTGAGCCCTTTGGATCGGGCGGTAGCTTACGCCACCTAGCCATTTTGTTTTACCATTTAAGCTTAGAATATTTAAATGTGAAATCTATATTCACTCCGCAGTGCAAAGAAAGTGAGGCTATGAAACCCCCTTGCCATCAGTGGATAAGAAAATACCTAGTTTTCTCTCGATTTCTGCCACCATTCACTTAATCTTTGCTTGGTAATCTCTACAGTCTTGAAATCCACTCTCCCTTCGCTGTCTCTAAAACCCAATGACTTTATTAAATCTATGTTGTCTTCGGTAGGCATAGGGTGAAGCCCTTTACAGTAGAGTATCAAGTGTTCAGCCGTCTCGTCCTCCTCTCCACAAGCAGTGCACACTGTATCAATTTCCTGGTACTTCACTCTGTATGTTCTGGTTCCCCTAGTGAGTTCCGCCTAGTGAGTTTTAGCGCCACCTAGTGAGAGGCGTTCTCACTAGGCGGCACGAAAACTCGGCATCTCTTTCTTCTGTTATCCGTGAATGCGTTCCAACTGATCGCGTTTTCTGGTTTCAAGCGCGTTCACGCTGTAAAATGTTTTTCTCTGTGTAAAGGATACTGAAGGAGCCCAATTCGTTAATTAATTTGCTTTTGTTTTAGTTTGCGCAGCCAACATCAGATGGTAATGGCTGCACCCTCGAGCTAGGGTGCCTAGATGTCTGTCTGTGTTAAAACATTCTGGCGGGCTAGTTGGTTACACATAATTAAATTACAAATAGCGCTAGGACGAGGACAGACGAAGAAGTGGACAGGACAGGCGCTAACTCACAACTGACGGTTTTATATACAACGTTAAAGAAGAAGGTGAAGGAAGTGTCTGGAGTTGAAAAAAGAAGAAGAAAAAAATTTGTCTTTTTCTAACCGGGCGCTCTAAGAAGATTGTTAGACTAGGAAGATTAAAACACAGCAGACCAAAACGAAATTAATAAAAATTAAACAAAGGTAATGATTTTGAACTCTATAGGATACTATTCTGAAGGCCCTTAGAAAATAACCCCGGACCGTGGGAGACAAATCGAGAATAAAAATATTGGATAAAAATTAATAGAAAAAAGGTGATCGTCTAAAGGCCGCCGATCAGTGCCTCGTACAGCTTATTTACCTTTTTACATCCAACAGGCACCACAGCCAAAGCTATAACGGCGCGAGCGCATAGACCCACCCGGTGCACCACCTCACGCGCTCACGTGCAAGCGTGATTATGTATAGTGGTTCAAGTACTGAACCTCTTTGTCCGTCAACGCCAAAGATGGTGCAGAGACGCATTTTTCTCCATTGGCTTGTATGGTCTGTGCTTCATAGATTTCCCTGTTCCTCTTTTCTTTAAAACGTCCGATCACTTTTGTGTTTGAAAGCAAAGGTGTGCAGCATAGTCTGTCTGTGTCAGGGTGAGGACATCCATTGTTGCCCTGAATGTGCCAGCGCGTGACATTCTCGCGCACTCGGTGCGTGAATCGGGCGGTAAAATGGCGTCTATGCATTAGCCAAAGCTACGCGCTCGAGCTGAGCGACACCGGATTGCGCGCACTTCAAATGAATAAAAAAAACGATTGAGCGGAAAAATGGCTGAGATGTCACCACTCAAGCAAAAGCGCGCGTGTGTATGAAGGCACTCTACCTCGAGCCACTAATGCCATAGAGGCCAACAAAACCTGGTGCAGCGCGGAAAAAAGACGAAGAAAAATACCGAGTTCCAGGCCCCGCCACGAGGCGCCGCTGAAACTGGGCCGTCCGGAGGTGCGTGCTGGAGTGTTTCCAGATGGAGTGGTCGTAAGTATAGAGTTAGTCATGCATAAAACAGTCACACAAGTAAACACACACAAAAGAAGGGGACACTTATGCAGCGCTGACTAACAACTCGGGTGCATCATTAGAAACGGCGCCGCAGGCCTTTAAGGCTGCGGTCCCACGGCAGCCATCTTGAACAAAGCGTTAGTTCAACCAATAGATGGCGACACGCACCCGTGGGGTGGCCGAAACATTGGTTCACGGTGGGATGGCTCGAGCACCATCACGTTCTTCTCGTGGCCTTGCTCGCGCCGCTGCCAGCTGTGCTCAGCTGGTTCAAATAGCGCGGCCCAGCAAACTCCTGTATGCGAGAATGGCTACGTTTACATGAATGCGATCGTAGCGCATCGAATCGAGCAGGGACCAATTACACGCAGCCTGTCTTCTTACTTCTTCCTCTTCTAGCCAACTGCTACCAATCAAAATCGTGAAATCTCGACTCGATGCGCTACGGTCGCATCCATGTAAATGCAGCCAATGTCAGGCTGGGTATAAATGTGGTTCGGCGGTTGTCACGGAATTTCGCAATAAATCTTACCAAGAAGGAATCACTTGTTGATTGACGTGTCAATATTCTTTCCATGAAAACCTTCTGCAGGAATGCACGCTCAGTAGACTCAATCTTCCAGGACACCAGTGGAAGCGGACGTAAAGTAAACTGCTTCGCGATTTACGGTACTTACCTCACCATTATAATGACGACTGAAAAGTGACGTCACAAAAAAATAGTGTGTTTCACGGGATCCGGAAGATGTTGTAAAGGTTGTTTGTTACATTATAGTTCCCAGAAAACAAACGCCGTTCCAATATTTTCGGAAGTACCGACACACATAATGTTGTAAGTACAGCTTAGGAGGAATATGATGAAAACCGTCAGAATAAATAGGAAGACGTTTATTTGCAATGAAGAGGCTATCAATGAACGGCGTTTAGCGACGGCAAGTTATGAGCGTTCGGGAATATATAAGTTCACGTGATTGCTAACTATGGACATGCGGACAATGAATTCCTGTTTTGTCGGGAGATGGAGTAGCGGTGATGACCTGATATCGGACGACTCGTGGCAGACGAACAAGCAAGTTTCTTCTCAGCGAATGGTAAGCGTCCAGTATCAAGCACAGCACGTGGCAGCCGACGTTGTCGACCTTTCGAACACTTACCGCTTTCGACAAAGTGCTGGCACCTGGGCTAACTTTGTGGAAAAACTCGAAGTCTTCCTCGAGTCCAGCGCCATCATGAACAGTAATTGAAAACGATCCATTATTCAGTCGGTGGGTGGCGAAACGTATCCGCATCAGCGGAGTCATGGGCGATGCGTACTCTAAGTGGCTGGAAGTTTACACGATGCCTACCACGACGTCCAAACACGTCATTGACGTTCTACGGTCTCTTTTACCAATTTTGCCCTACCGAAAATACTTTTCTCTGATAACGCGCCAAATCTTGCTTCATACAAAATAAACAAGTTTTTGAAAAAAACAAAAACCGGCATCAGGCATCACATTAGTGCACCATACCATCCTGCAACTAACGGGCATGCAGAACAGATGGTGTGCGAAACAAAAAAAAAAAAAGCCCTCATGAAGCTTACGGAAGAAGCAGTTCAGTGAACAATCGCCAGGTTGTTGTTCCAGCAGCACGCGACAGTCTCATCTTACACGGTAAAAACACCCACCGAAGCAATATTCCGCGGACGAAGAGCCACACCCCTCGATCTCATGATACTATGGCTTACAAACGAAGATCGAGAGATTCCCAGATCGGGAGTAATGGCAGTTTATTCGGTCGGACAAGTCGTCTACGTGAGGAATTTCAGCGGAAGTCGGGCCTTCCATGTAAAACTTGAGTAGAAAAGGCTCTTTGTTGGTTGACCAGAAGGTGTCATCCCTCTGAATACGTAGGATATCAATGCCCTTTGGTGTAAATATAAAGAAATCACAAAACTCTCTTTGTGTGTTGTGTAACTGCCGTTGTATTTGGTAGTAGAAGCTATAGTGGTGATTTGGACCTTTCACACCCAGGCTCCTTTTTTCTTATTTTTCGCCTCATACTCCTTTGCGGTTTCAGCAGGCTTCGAGAATCTTTTGGAACGGGGGCACTTTACGTCAACGTTGTTCCAAGCGGTCAATCAGGGAGTGCTGCTAGAAATCCGTCCCTCACGTTAACGAATAAGCCGCACTTCTGCACAGTGCAGTTTTCCTGTTCCACATACAGTTGGTTCTAAAGCAGCATCCTCATTGATTCTACCATATTCTATTGTGGGTCAAGAAAGGTCTTTGGGTACACGATACTTGAAACAAGTCTGGCAATGTACGTTGTGGTTCGACACCCACTAATGTCGTCGACCTTATAGAGCCTCATCATTTAATCCTTACATCGTCACCTCATATTGCTCTTCATCAACAGTAAGTACAATAGGCTACCGCCTTATTACAATCCAAGAATTGAAAAATTGAGTCGTTCAGTCTTTCAATATGTTTATCGTTTATACAATGTTATTACGTTACATTACCTCGAGACGATCGACGTCCATCGTCGATCTTCAAATACTTATACCTGTATATAAATTAGACGCACAAAGGGGGGGGGGGGGGGATTGGTGGCCGAGTGCATGGTCTATACTCTGTTTCACCTTATGATGTACCGCAGTAAAAGGTACAAGCGCGAGCTCCTTGCTCTAGGGCACATCTCGGCGGCACAAGTTCTCGTATGTTTAGAGCAGCTACCAACGCTATGAGCTCGCGCTTCTAGCCTTCTCTGGGTACAACATAAGGTGAAACGGAGTACAGCGCACGCCAGCTCGGAGCACGTGGAGCAAAAGCTCGCGCTGCAGAACCCACCCCGCCTCTGCCCGTTTTGATCTGGAAGAGCATCGTACCGGCGTGCGGTCGTGTATCACTACTGCGTGGTGCACGTTAAAGGCACCAGGTTTGCGGTTGTACCGCACTGGCTAAATTGTTCATCTACAGCTGAGACACCAGACGCCCACTAAGGCAGACTAACTTCTGGCTGTATAAACATACCCACAACAATTTGCAATAGACCGATCTCACCAAGCGTTCGACGCATGAGCGAGGCAGCCATAACTTTAGTCCACAGGAGGCAATCGGCAGTGCACGAGACTGTTCGTGGCCTGCACGCGCAGAGCTCCAGCGAGGTTGTGGCACGCGCAGAAAGACTAAAGTTCCCTCGATGCTTTGCGGCAGCGGTGGCGTAGTCGAACTGGCTGGTGAGATCGGTCTATTAGATGCACAATCACAAAGAACACAGCGTGCCGCCTCTTTTCTTTGGATCGTATTTTTTTAAGCCAGCGCACTCGCGCGTTCTCTCTTTTGAGACGGTAAGAACGGTTGCACATAAAACCCGCGTTTTTCCTATCCGGCCGCTTCCTCCTCTCACTATGTGTAGTTGGTTAGAACTAAATAAGTTATAATAATAGTGTATTATTCATATTTAGTTTCAGTTTCAGTCGGGGGAAAGGAGATTTGAGGGAAGTATAGCCAATAAATGAGCTGCGCTTAGAGCATCGGCACACTCTTCCCCAACAGTGTTGTGAACGCCGCCATTATCGTGCTTGTGCAGAGCAGGCGCAACTGCCGATCGTCATGATTCAAAAGTGCGACATCCTCAACATTAGATTCGGCGTTAGGAAGCTCATGTAATGTTGCTTTGCTTGGTCGCAAACTGTTTAAAGTGGAAGACGGAAAAGCGTTTCTTATGATTTCAGATAAAGCTTCAAATAACTGGCAACCATGATTTTAAGCCACAATATGGCCAACGCTACTCTGAAGCGTGGCTTATTTAATGACACTATTCATGCTCTTTTTCAAGAGGCTTGTAATACCTGGAGGGGCCATGACGTAAGCCCCGTGAATTCCACAAGCCACTACCTTTCGACACCTGCCTCTTCCTCATTGTTCCCGCTTGTGCCAGTAAATTAGCTACGGTTCAGAGTAACGACACTTGGCCATATTGTGGCTTAAAATCATGGTTGCCAGTTATCTAAAGCTTTATCTAAGATCACAGAAAACGCTTTTTCGTCCCCCACAAACATTTAAACAACCCGCGACAGAGCATTGCAATATTGCATCAGCTTCCTTGCACCGCATCTAATGCTGAGGAAGTCGTACTTTTGAATCATGACGATCGGCAGTTGCGTTTGCTCTGAACAAGACCCGAAATGGCGGCGCCCAAAACAATTTTGGGGATCGGAGTGCCGATACTTTAAAGCTCATTTAGTGACTCTAGGCATGAAGTGAACTCGGGTGTATTCTTTTCCTCTTCGTCTTTATTGTTTATTGATTTCAATCATATCGAATAGTGAACACATTATATCACGCTACGCTTGTGTAATTATTTGTCTTAGATTTATTAACCTGACCAAGCACTTAAACTATTCATTTATCGATAGTAAATCTTCCAATATATTTTTTTAAATGTGAAGGTAAAAAGACACGGAGTTTGATGATGATACAGACGCCAACGCCGCCCTCGGAAATTTTTTGAACATTAGAAATCAGCAGTTTGTCTGCCACCTGCCAGGTAGCGCAACAAAACACCCAAACAGTTTTTAATTATTTTTAAGATTATCTAAGCTCTACACCTATTAAAAAACCAAAGCAAGATCATCGTGAGAATCTAATGCATCGGAATGTATATCTATTCCAAACAATAAATGTTATTAGATGCCAATAAATCTGTTTGATGTCCAAAAAAGATATGCGTCAAAAACAGGTAAGTTTGAAGGGCTCCTGGAGCGTTATGACTTTGAAAATGAAAAAAAGCCATCGTCCACCTCTTGGGCAACCATTGTAGATCTAAATGTTATAAAACATTTTATCATAGTTTAATTATTTCCTTAGCGGCATTTGAAGTGCCGTGACTCGAAGCACAAAAAAGTGCTACGTTTGATATAAAATATATAAACAAAAAAATTTTACACAACATTAAACTTTTTTTTTGCATATTAGCAATTATAAGCGCTACATCTGTAGCTAATTTCATTGTCCTAGCGTTTGTCATTAAAAACATATTTGTGCTGAAAAATGTCAATTTTAAGGCAATCTTTGGAGGGATGAAAAAAACAAAGTAGTGCAAATACCAAAAAAGTGTATCGTTACATTCTGCTCCGACATCATCTTAACAAAACCGCTATATTGGAACCGTGTTATCTTTAATGGATTGTTCATAAAACATGAACTAGCGGAGCAAGTGAGGGTCCGCGCCATCCTATTCGGAACGCTACAAATGCGCATGAACAGTAAAAACCAACACACACATATTATCAAATGAAAGGGGATTGCATTGCCTTTCGAATGACATCAATCCCATAAAACAGTATTCAAAAGGAGATGAGTAATGACCTGCCAAAAAGTACCTAAACTGCCACATTCAGTGGGACCGTGGCCTTCTTTTCTGCGGCGCCGCGGCTCTCTTGAGCTAAAATAAATATATCATATCATATATATTTACACTTTTTTTTTCTACTATTTGCATTATCGGCTATAAGGCCTGGAAGAATAACTGGTCTTTTTTTCTTTTTTTTTTTCAACATGAAGCTAAATTTAAAACTATCTAAATTGAAATAAATGTAAGGCTATGTAGTCTAATTCTTTCTGTGACAAGGTTAAAGACGGAGTACTCACACATCTGCCGCTATGTTTTGCGATATTCTCTGCCTCTATAATTTCTCTTGGGAGCTGGTTGTGGTGCTTATCAAGCACGGCGCAGTTACTCAGCAACACTGAGCAGCCACAGTCACGACAGTGAATGCCTAGATATCCGGAGTCTTTGTCGGTGAATGTGCTCTTATCCTCACGAAGGAAGCGTCGTTAAGACACCTTCCGATCTGACCTGTGTATAGTTTTCCACAAAAGAGGGGAAAGGAGTAAACCACCTTCTTTGTGCAAGGGACAAAGGTGTTCCTATGCTGCTTTTTGCAGCCGACATTTGTAATTGGTGGGGTATTTATTTTTTTGCCCAAGCTGACGAAGTTTGTTAGGAGCTGAAAAGATGACTTCCAAGTTTACTCGGTTAGCTATTTTCTTAGGTTCGGTTAGCTATTATGAATGTATGGCACAATGATGGGTTTCTTTGTATTCTTTTCTCTGCTTTTGTTGAGTGCAAACGTCTTGCTTGCTTTCGTTGATGAGCTTTTCGGCCACCGATGGTAATAACGAGATTGGGTATTCTGCGCGCTTTAGTCAAGAGACTTGCCCGTCATAGCTCGTCGGGACAGAATGCGAGCAGGATTTAGTAAGTGAGTTTTTGAGGCATAACCGCACGATGCTCCTTTTAACAAATTTTGTTAAATGTTTTGTTTTGTTTTGTTAAAGTTTTGTTAAATAAGCTAAATGTTCAATGGCGCGCTTATCTTGCGCACCCGCGCTTATCTTACGGTGCCAAGACTCATTGTGGTTTTTCGTCCGTGGTCCTCGGTTTCCGTAGCCGTTCCACCGATGAATAAAAAATGGACGTTTATCAGATGCCATTAAAACAATCAAGCATGAACGAAGACATCCTGCGCCGGTGAAAGCGATAGCTGCTATGCAACGTCCCACGGGAAGAGTGCTTGTGACGGAGTCGGGGGTACAGTGAAGCGTCTGGCAGCAAGGGTCAGTCTTCGAAGTCCATTCGAGAACCAAATCATGACCCCTCAGCAGCTGGTCACCTGGGCCAAAAATAACATCGGGGGCATGACGGCATAACAATACTTTGGGTGCCGAAAGAAATGGTCGAAGAAAGACGAGCTCCACTCACTCCAAGATTTAGCTCAGCGGCCCCCGTCAAAGGGACAAGAAGTTACCATCACTTTGAGCCTGCGTCACCATCTACGCTACGTGCTGGACTTACGTCCTATTCAGCAACGCAAGAATTTGTCATTTCAAAGCCGATTTGAACAGAAACGACGCGTGAGCCTTCAACGGCGCGCATTCGTCAACACCACATCACCTCGTCGTTCGAGATTGCCCGTTCACGGGTCTTTTGTGCTGCTGTTTACATCTGTCCTGACGTTAACAAGAGAGAGTAATCGCGTTGTGTATGTAGGAAACAGCTAGCCTACTAATGCATGCTCTGAACCGGCAGCGCTAAACATCTCCTGACATCAAGACACTGGAAGATCACAGGAGGACATCGCCGCGTAAAACGGTCGAAATGGGAAAAGCCATAAAGCAACAAGAGTGAAAAACAGCTCCTTTACGCCAAGATGTACCCGACAACTCAAGGTCCTGTTCCCTACCTGCGTGGGCACACCGTTACACCGTCGCACGCTTCGCCGGGATCGACGGTGCCGTGCTGTGCAGAGAAGAGGCACAAGAAACGACACCAGGTTGCGACGTAAAAGCTCAACTTCAAAATGTTTTTTTTTTTTTCGTATTTAGAACAAAATTATTTTAATTAAACTTTCAAGAACAAAAGGCAATAAACTCTTCTGTAAAAGTCACCATGTTTCGCATTTTTCTTTCGACCACCTCAAGGCAGAATTGACGGCTCTTTAAACGGCAGAACGAAATTTTGCACAAATTAAGTTGTTTTTTCTGCGAGATATTTAGTTGTACGGCGCGCAACTTTTTTTGTGCAGTATATTCACAGGGTTGCCAATAAGAATTTTTAATCACCTGCAGCAACGAGATAGTTTGTAACCAAACTATAAAAAAGGCTAAAATTATCATATATTACTTTTTTTTTAATTGCTTCAAGCGAATATTCATGATCCTTATTACGCAACAATCAAAATACCATGTGGTTTTTAGGAAAAAGTAGTCCACTGTTCTATAAAAATATCTTAATTTTCATGAATTAATAAATTACTCCTAGTTTCACTCGTTTTTTACGAGTTCAAACCGCCATTACCCCATGACATTTGTTTCTCATCAAAAATATTTTAGAGAATCACCACAAACATTATGGTGAAGAACCATTAATTTTATTTTAGGAATCGGAGGTCGCCTTGGGACCTTTGGCATGGCACGAAGACGTCCACGTCAGCTGATGCCGCCCGTCGATTAGGCATCGCGTTTCGGAGTGTGAGGAGCCGCCCTCGGGTACAAAGGGCACAACCGGCTTGCTATGGCGACGCACTGGGGGCACCTCCGATTAGTACACGATACCCGCCGTTTCTTCCCTTACAGCCAGAAAAGAGGGACGAGGGGAAGCGGGCAGCAAACTCCGTTGTTTCGTTGAACCTAATCGGTTTGGCTATCGTCGTAGGTGGCGTGCTGTGCGGCGAAGAGGCATTAAGAAGCGATGCCGGGTAGTGGTACGAGAGTTCAACTTCAAAAATTGTTTTCTCGCTTTAAACAAAAATTACTCTGATTAAACTTTCAGAATCAAAAGACGATCAATCGTGCTTCGAAACCCGCCATATTTTGTATTTTTACTTGGACCACCTCAAGGTGGAATAAACGGCTGTTTCAAAACGCACTTTTTGGCAATTTCAGGATTTTGTTTTACTGCAAGATGTTTAATTGAGCGGTTTAAAATATTTTTAATAGCTTAAATACCTAGAGGGGCAACCATTAAAAAGTTATATTAGGTCCCGGGAGCAATTATATATTTTTTTATAAAATGACAAAAATGTTTATTATTGAATAAAATTATGTATTAAAAAAATTATATTAAACAAAACTGCACAAACTCAACCACATTGTAAGCCGACAACCGTTCAAATTTAAGAAAAAAATATTGTTGGGTATTTTATAAAAAAGCAGATTTTTCGTAAATTATTGAGTGATGCCTAGTTTCACGCTGTTTTCAAAAATTAAAATCGCGCTCACGTCATCACATATTTTTTTTTCATCAATACTATTTTAGGGAATGGCTACGGACATTGTGGCCGAAGCCCATGATTTTTTTTTTTTTTTTTTATAAATCGGAGGTGGTCGGGCGCAATGTCTGGAACGTTTCACGTGGAATGACCCTGTGGCAATCTTTACTTCCGTAAAACCACCCGTGATGTTTTGGGGGGAAGCTCTAGGAAACAAAACGCGCATTTGACAAGGAGAGGGGAAAACCTTCATTGTTCGAACTTTGGGGTGAAATATGCGTCATAATCGGCACATAAGCAATGTTTTCTCGAGCCCAATCTAAGTCACCGTAGCTTATCGGAGTTAGTAACAGGATTTGGTAGCTCGAAAGAATGTTCACGTTTGCTCGCGCCACGCCCACGCCACTTGATATCGAAAAGCTCGGAAAATGGCGGAATGTCAAAAATGTATCCGAGATAATGAGTACAGGAAACTCAGAAATGTAATTAAAATACAATATGAAAGCTCCAGCCAATGCTCCAGCCCAGCTGGGGCCAGCCGCTGCCTGGGCGCTGCCATATTTCCTGTGACGTCACGTATTTGGTTTGGTCACGTGAAGAGTGGTCGCATTTGCGTACAATGGCAGCGGCCTTGTGTGGGGCACTTTCGAGTGCAGACAGGAACCCCGGTTTATCGCTCTAAGCCCCTCTACCTCGTTGGTCTCGCGAGACTCGTGGGCAGGAAGGCGAGGGCGGCGGACGGCGGGCGTGGAACCCCGATTTCGGAACCGTCGTTCGCGTTACCGGCAAATCTGTCTTCCTTCGAACGAAAATTTTTGGACTGATAAAAATAATTAGAATCCATTCCGTACGACACGCCCGACCACCGAGCCGATTTGCGCAAAGACGTCGCCCAGCCGTCGCCGCAACTCGTAGCTGAAGACATCGCTCGTCTTACGAACACGAATTGGTAAGAGCTTGAAAAACGCGTTGACGTCAAGCACAAAGTGCGTACTTTGAATTGAATATGCATACGTACGATTTCTTTACTGGCTGCGAATGTGGCCAATGCGTGGTGCTGCCCGACTTCGAGTCTGGGGAGGGCCTTGCTTCAAGGAAATCAGCAGCAAACTTTCTGACGTAAAGTCGACCGGCTGCATTACTACGAACGAGGAATTCACCCTCGCAGTGATTTCCCCCCCCCCCCCTCCCCCCTTGTTTTTTTTTCTGAAGGCACCCCCGTAATTCGCCAGGACTTGTGGCGATTCGCCACACACAGGACTTGTGGCGAATCGCCACAAGTCCTGTATTCTCAATCCCCCCTCCTAAATATTCAGACCCGCCCCTTTCTAATTTCGATTCCTGGGGAAACCCCTGCCCCCTCGTCTGCCTGAACATTACGATGTTAAAACTAAAGTACTTTCAGCTCCACGATAGGAAGCTGCCTATGCCCAAGGATATCCACAAGTCTATTATTGGGTAGTCAAAATGACTATTTAAAGCTGTAGGGTAGCTCTGTGGAAAGGTGTCCGCTTCACACGCAGCGAACCCAGCTTCAATTAAAAAATTGGTGTAGTTTGTGTTGTTTTTTTTTTTTTTATTACATTTTGCAATATTTGCACGCATATTTCTTACAATTGTCACTGAAAGAAAAATGCTATCGTCGAAACGTCGCTGAACTAAATGATATAGGACTCCCTTTCTGACACCTGCAAACTCAATGTAGTCACTTTGCACAAAATGCAAGGAACATATAAATCGGGCAGCGTCGATCCGCTTTCCGAGCTTCGCGTAACTGTTCTACAGGAATTGCAGCCAGCCATTGATCTCGACCCGTTGATCTTTCGGAAACGTGTGCATTCAGACGCACAATGCCACTTTCAGATGCAGGGCATGTGAGGCAGCTCTTCACGCAACATCTCGGGAGTATTATTTTCGGAGCCGATCACGGGAATTCACCACGGGCACTCGCTACTCATCTCCAACTCTTCAATGCACAAAACAACTCATCTTGAAGTGCAGAACAGCGAGCGGAACAAACATAACTGCAAAGCAATCGCACGGCAAACGGTTCCCGCAACGCATGTCGCCTGCTGCGCAGCGAAAAAAAACAACAAAAAAAAAACAGAAAAAAAAGAACACACAGTCGGGTCTAGTCACGTGACTTCTGGCACTCTCCCCTCACCCATATTTCTCCGGCCTCCGTGCGCAGGTTTCGGTTTCTGCTTCGAGCAGTTGCATTTCTTGGCTTTATTAAAAATATAAGTGACTCTAGCTAAATATTAATTGGGCAGACTTCTGACACAATGTTGAATCGCCTGGCAAAAGATTAAACTCATTTTGGGGTATGTCAGTGTCCCTTTGATTGCTATACCCTTTGTAACGGGCGGTAGCTTGCGCCACCTAGCCTAAGTCTAAATCTGTGAACCGTGGTTGCCAGTGGAGATGCACCATCAACTGACGGTGGCGTACGAGCTAACCTTCAGCTCTCTTTATTGTATTGTAAGCAAACCTCTATCAGGTAAAACATTGTCCTGCCAGTGTACCATAATCAAAAACGAGATCAACTTGATGCACGCGTAACGCTTCGATGTTGCAAGATGTGTGCCGATTCTTTCTTGAGAGGCAATGCGCATTTCCCGCAACATGAATAGTACAATCTGCCACCAGACTTCCTATAACAAAAAATCTGGCGGGATAACTGAAAAGGCTTTAGCGCTCCTGTACTAAAAAGAAAAACTTGGAGGACGCTTAAGCTTCGCCTTTAAATGTGGAACGCGACAGTTTTATCGGGTGCCGTTCGCAAAGCCTTCTCATATAAACCCACATTCGTTCCCAACTCAAGCAAGCGTGTGGGCGTGGCCTAATCGGTAGCGTCACGTGTGACGTGAGGTCACACGTGGCTTTGACGTTTTGACCCAATCTTCCCGCTCAGTTTGGTGGGAAACTTTTCGGCTAAATGTGGTGGGACTTTTTTTGCTAAATTTGGCGGGAAATTTTTCCCGACCAATTTGGCGGGTTGATAGGGTCATGACGTTACACGTGGCTGCGCGCGATGCATTATGGGATTTTATGGTCCCACCGACGCCGACGCCGGATTTTCTGCGACGCGAGCTCCTAAACGCTGTCGCGTTAAAAGTGTGCGATTAATAATCACCCCGGCGCACGAAACCGCCTTGCCATTACGTCGGTATCACTGAGGAGCGGAAACCAAGTGGCCAAATTACAATATTGCGTGACTGCAACGTGAGCGTCGAAACGCCAGCTAAAGCATCTTTAATGCAGCCGCACCCTCAACTTGCTTCTTCAAGGCTAGCTGGAAAGGCGTAGCGGCGATTGAACGTGAAAAATGCCTGTTAATAAAAATTCAGTATTAAATTCAGTAATAAAAAGCTGCACCAAAGGGTATGATTATCCGCTGCCATTCCAAGCCTCACAACGAATACACTCTGACAACAGTAGGCGTATCCTAAGTGTAAAGAATACTCATAAGGGAAGTAAGGAGTGAACCAGGGTTGGGGCCAGTACCGCGATACAAAATGTATCGAAACAGTATTTCAGAAATACAGTATGTATTTATATTTCTGTATCGCGATACAATTTTTTTTCAATTGCATTTTGTATTTCTGTTTTGAAATACATTTTCGGGTGTATTCTTGGTATCTCGATAATGTTAGAGCAGATGTATTTTGTTACAATTTTAAACTCCTTGACCTTCACACAGAGGGTCAAGACCAAGTTTCGTCAGCGACGTTTTGTGTCCCTGGACACACGGGATACGCAAAAGTTCAATGCTTTCCCATCTTTAGGTGCTCGACTATTCCTGTCGATTCTAAAAGTTCAAGGCTCTGTAGGCGCGCCCGACTATAACAGATAAAATGATACGGGGTCCTTGAACTTCATTCCGCGGGGACATTATAAAGTCATTGCTGAAAGAAGCGTCCCCCTTGGACATAATCATGGTGACTTCTCGAGGTTATTTGGGAGGACACAAAACTGATTTAGATGCCTCTGAGATTTTGTCTAAGAAAGTTAAGAGATTCCGAAATAAAACCGCGCTCGAGCCACGGGAAAAAGAAGCGCTTGCTTAACTTGCTATTTCCGAAAATACGCAGTAAGTTCGATTTGAGCTTAAGTCAGGCCCAACATGCAGTAATTAACTCGCTGGTTTAAAAACAAAATCTCGTATTCAAGAGCATGCTTCTTTTTGTTCTTTGTATGCTCTAAGCGGGGTCATTCCATGGCAAAGTAGACGCCGCAATTTGTTTTATGACTGGGAAATCTAGGCATTTTTTTTTATCTAGACAAAGATGCGTCTAAAATAACAAAAAAAAAATCTGTGAAGGAATAAATTTTATTTTTGCTGATATCGTGCTTTAAATTTCTAAAATTTGCATAACACGCGTGTCAAGAAAACTAATTTCACGCGAAAACAAACATTTTACAGCAACATTGACGGCGAGAGATTTATTTGAAATTCTGCGCGCATCACGGGTCATTCCGCAACGACCATCTCGGTAGTAAAGGCGAGGCCGATCCACCTCTCCACGCGCTCGAAATGCCGTGAGAGAAAACAAGTGGAAAGGAGGTGACTGCCGACTAAATCGCGTTTCGCGCCCTCAATATTGCTCTAAAATTCTGTGTTTTTTTTCAGGGAAACCTAATTTTTTGACACACGTGTCCCAAACAAACTGTTAAAATAATTTGTTTCTCTTTTTTTTAGGGCTATTTTAATAACATCTATCTTACACTCAAATACAAACATTGAGAGACGCCGTTTTGAGTCCAAATTGGAGCTCAAAAAAGAAGAAACTTTATAAGATTTTTTTAGTCATGTGTGATTTGAGTGTTAGCTACGATACCTTTTTTCTGTTTTATTATATCTAATAATTGAATTGCTTGTATTAAATTTTCAAAGCCTCGTTTTGTTGTACTTTCATTAAAGACAAAATCTCCAGTTTAGGCAGAAACGGTCAGCATGAGAGCCATAAAAACAACGTAGACAGCGGTGCCCGGAACTTTCGAAGTAGCAAATTTTCAATCCACCTTATCTGTTCAACGTATCAAAAAAATTAAAAAGTACTTTTTTTTTGTGTATTTGAGATGAACCTCTGTAAACATGCTTCCATTTGCCCGCCTCGTATAGGTGACACACGCCGGCGTTCGCCAACGTGGCATCAACGTCGTGAGACACCGCCGCCAAGTCCTCAACGCTCTCCTAAAAGACGTTTCATTCGGTTCAAGTGAAAGTTATCCTGACTTTCATGCATCGTATCCTCTTTACATTACGTAATGATACTTCCGTCCTAATTTTACTTCTATTTCCGCCCACATAACTGCCGACGAACGCAGGTCTGCATCTTCTGCTTCCCGAGTTTGGGAATACGTACTGCGCGTCAGCCTGGTCTGTCGTATATTCAGATATAAAACAGTTCGGACCGAATAGCTCCTGGACACTCGACGCCCCAGTTCATCAGTTTAAGGTGATCTCCGAAGGGATAAAGATATTGCGCAATTACGTTTGGCATACCGACAATCAAGGTAGTCCTCTACAGTGACTAGCTCACGGCGCATCAAAGTTACTATGTCTACGACGAGCTCGAACAAAGCTTCCGTTCGGAGCCACGTCAAGTAGGCAATAATCAGTGAACTTGCACTTAAAAGCAATTGTCCTGGAAATCCTGATGGTTCGTCAGGCAGTGTGGTAGCCGGGCGGATGATTGCATATCTAGGCAGTCTGACCGTCGGGTTACTGCCACCTCGCTGGTTCGCCAGAACGATGTTATATGATGCCGAAGTGTCCGCGGTCGTTGCAGCCCTTAAATTCTATAATCCGCATAGTGCATACCTCGAACCATTTGGGGACAAATGGGGATGACCTTGAGGCTGGAAACAACAAGGCCTTCAAGGAGAGGCTCGAAGAGCTTCAGAACAGCACATTCGATCTTCTGGAGAAGCGACCGCTTTTGACGGGGTCCAGTACATCACAACCATAGCCGATGTGAACCCATTTTTTTACTCGTTCCTTCGCATTGACCCCAGCAACATTCTTGGTCGTCGCAGCTGCCTTCATTGTTTTAAAAAAGAACAACTTTGAGAAACGCACTTCATTCGGAACGCTACTTCCATAACTGTCCATCTGGTGTTTTTGCTGTAAGTCATTCACGTGTGATAAACGCCTTTTCTTCATTGATACGGATTTTTTTTAGGTGACAACGCTTACACGGACTCTGTTTTTATCCCAATTTCTGGGCTCGGCGGACATTTTTTTTTAGAGGAGACCCATAAGAGCTCAATAACCAACACCTGTTAATTCCACTCTATTAACTGATCTTAGATTGCCTGCTGAGTTTTAAGGTACTCGTCAATACAAGCTACTTTTATATTTCATTTTCTGCTAAAACGATGTGATGTCATTGATCTTTAGCATCAATTAGTAGATGACCTGGTTACATTGTCCATTTACTTCCAGAATAATACGACGAATTTTGTTGTCATCATCATTAAAATGAAGCAGCCCCGCTAAGCACGGCTATTTACAAGGCCGGAGAATATATTCCCGAGTAGGAGGGCGTATGGCCTTCAACATATTCAGTATCCTTAACAACACCGCTCGTCCTTTGCGTACTTACACCATTAAGCCCTCGTAAGTAATTCAGTAGCCAGCATAAAAAGAATGATCACTACAAATAAGCTGGAGCATAATCCGAGATAATGATCTCATTTATTCCGGCCTACCGATTTTAAAGTGTGGATCGTTTCCATAGCTCGAACTGACGAGTCCAGTAAGAATAGCAGTTTTTTTCCGATCAGAATAATGAAAGTGAAAAAGAAAAGGTACCCACATCTTTTCAACGAAGGTCTTTACAACTCTTTAGAAATAACGAGGTCAACTCGTAAAAAAATAGGTTAATTACCGGTACATTTCAAGCGGCGACGCCTTCTTCTAAGACAGTCACTTGTAGATGGCATTGCGCCGTGCACCTGATGAACTCTTTGTATATTTTCCTCACGTGATCGCTTCTGATCACGCTCCACCTAAAGTCAAACAGGGTCAGAAAGGCAGCTTATAAAATGGAGTAATTTATTGTGTACGTGCTCAATTAGGGACACTCCCACGCTCAAATTAATGAATAAATGAACTGGCACACTGGAGATGTATTCTTTCATTGACAGTGGCACTCCGACCGGCCGCATCAGTTCTCGAATCGCCAATAAATGGACAGATTTTTTACGCACCTACCTATTGTTCGTATCTACATAAAAACAGTTTTATAGCATACGCAATGTTGTATGTGATTGTAGCAACACGCAAAAATTAACAAAATTTTACTCGCAATTTTTTTTTTGTGAAAAACAGATGCAAAGTACAGGTTGAAACTTGAGAGACATAATTATTTAACGCTATGACGCATACTAAATTTAAAAAAAAAATCTCCGACATTGCAGACAGGACTAATACTCCATGCTATCGAACACTCCGTCACTGCAAAGTGTAATAAAAAAAGAAACGATAATCGTTAAAGGGAACCGTACCTCTTTACAACGAAGACGTGAGTCGTATATTAGGTCCATGGAAATAAAAATGGAGAAAACTGCAAGGCCTCCGCTCCTACTCTTTTTTTCTCCGTAATCTTCCTTGTGTCCTGTGTCGAGCTTGTTCTTTTCCTTCCCTTCCTCTTCTATTATCTATATCCTCTCTTCTTCATATCAGCAGCGTAGCAGTACCTCCACGTTGTAAGGTGTTTCGACATTCGAACTGAAAACAAGAACCAATCAGCTCGAGCTACATTGTTGCTTTTTTGCGCACCGAGAGATGCTGCTTTCTTTCCATGACGTCAGAAAAAAAAAATAGTTTCTCCTGAGTGGTTTAGTGACGCCAATTCTCTGAGGGAAGCCGGGTGCTGGGCCTCCCCTGCAGCAAAATGCAAATGTGGGCCAGTTGGTACATTGCTACGAAAATAAAAGCGGCAGACAAAAGAAACAATATAACAAGAAAGGCGGTAAGCTCGCGCTCCAGGTGGAGCATGTACTGGCCTCCGTGGGATGTCAAGACAGAAAGCGACCTGTAGCAGAACAGGCGTGACTACCGCTACCGTGACACCACAAGGATGGCGGCAGACGACAACGTGACACTCCATGACGTCATCAGGCGAATAACGAGGGACCATTTTTTGAGACGCAGTAAAAACATGAGTCGAAGACGCGTTTCACGTACCTTACTGTAACCGGCACCTGAAATAAATATTCTGAAAAACAACGATCGACCGTTAGTCGTTCAAAGCAAGGTGTCCTTGAGGATCGCATAGGGACATTATTGGCAAAGGATCATCACCAAACAGAAGCATCTCGTAGATACCGTTGCATAATAATGCAGCCTCATTCTTAGTCGTTGACTGCGTCCGAAAGATAAAGATCGATGGCACCGCAAACGACCTGTCTTGTCGATTTCCCGGTTTATAAGTCTGCTGAACAGCGCTTAAGACGCTCAGAGAGAACGGAACTGGAAGAATGCATTCAAAATACAACCTGTCTGGCTCCTTAATCAGGGTAACAACTGTGCCCGTGAGTGGTATTGCCATAGATATATATTGTTCTAAATTAGGCTCAACAAACAACCTCTAGAAGGGTTGTATAGTTAAAATATTTTATATCAATTTATTCAACGAGTCCAGTCTGATATTTGTCTACAAGCACCCCACTGCGACTACGTATAGTCAACTGAAATCTCACGTAACATCATATGTAAACACAGCTATTATGACCATTTACCGAAGATATATTTAGACAATCAGTCTGAGAAGCCGAGGATAGGGGCCATAGAAGTCGAATGACGAGGCCTCATTTTCTATTGGCGTAACACAATAATATCTCAAACATTACTTTAAGCTTTCATAGCTAGCTAAAAGTTCCTATTGCTCTTAAAGAAGAACCCTTTCAAAATGCCAGAATAACTGATGACGTTTCGGCGAAAGAGACTAATTCTCTTAGCCGAGCGTTCCTGTGATGTGCAGACATCCTGGTCGGTCTGAAAAGTGTCCATTAATTATTATACATTATTAATGACCAGACACAGACGTAACTGAAGATGTTAAAAACCGCGCTTGGGTCAGGTGTTCATCAAGTTATATGTAAGGTCGTCGTGCCGCGCCAGTACCTCCCTTTCGTGGACTACAAGAGGACAGAGCGTGGAATGGTCCTGGACGGCGCCATGGGTCACACTTTCCTGGCGGTGGCCCAATCCCTGTGGTTCAAGTAAGCATTCCCTGTCACCTGTCAAGGTCCCGGTCAAGCAGAGGGCATCGAAAACAGTTTGGGACTACCCAAAGTCAGACTTAGAGGGCCTAAATGCCGGTCTTTTCGAGGCGCTCGCCGGTTTCGAACTGCCATTCAATTTATGCTCAGTTGAGGCGAATCGACAAAAATAATCCTTGGAGAAGGGGAACAAGGGGGACAAAGGACAAACCACTGATCTCTATGACAATTGCTGGATCGCGCTTCCCCGCTTGTTCGCTGCAGCGCAAGTGAAGCCACCGGGCTTCACTCGCTTGGGATACGATTTGCCGTTTTTGCTAGCCTTTGCTGCGGTTTTCCAGCGTGCTGACGACACGTTTTCTACTCGTTCGTCGTCATTCGCCGAAGAAGATTTTTGAAGACTCTGTGTATTGTTGAGACTTGCCGTTGTGAACACGTGGAAAATTTTACGAAAGTGCAGTGTCGCAGGAAAAAGGCACAACGCGTCGAAAGGAAGGGCTGGCGGCGTGTTCAAAGCATCCTTGGCACGCCGAAGTGCCGTGTCTCTGTGCCTTCGCACGCTTGGATACCGACCAAGAACCGACGCCGTGTGTATGTGTCCAGCGAGTGCAATGTGCGTGAAGCTGTTCGTGCCTCTGGATCAGCGTCTTTTCCTCTCGCGGTTTAGGAACGAGCTTAATCCAGCGTCCACTAGCGACGGAAGATGGGGAGAAGGTACGTCTTTTTTTCGTCCTTAGACGATTTCCACAATACCGTGCACAACAGCTCCTCATCACTGATCAGTGCTGGCTTATTATCAACCCACTTAATTGCACTTGACGTTTGAGCGCGGCTCGCCTAATTGTAATTGGTCAACAGATTGCACACGACCATATCGGCCGCGCTTCAAAGATTTTCATTCTCGCCGTCTTGTACTTTTGCTTTCGAAAACCCCCCTGGCTCCACAACGTTGCCCTATTCGTGCTCCCACGGAATCTATTAGAGTAGATTTGGGACATAGCCATGGTTAATATAGTACATAAGAACACGTACAGATCTCTCCCTTTTATTGATAGCAACTCACCGGAACAGCTGGACGATCCAGAACTCCGTGGCCGATATATATAAATGATCTAAAGGTATCTACGCGCGACACACGTTCAGAACTTTGGCGCGGCGTCAATTCTTGACCGGTATCCAAGCGTGCGAAGGCACAAAGATGCATCACTCGGCGTGCGGAAGCTTTGATCACGCCGCGACACCGGCGACACGTTTTCGACGAGTTGTACCTTTTGATACGGCTTCACGCACATTGCACTCGCTAAACACATTCACACGGCGTCGGTTCTTGGTCGGTATCCAAGCGCGCGAAGGCACAGAGACACGGCACTTCGGCGTGCCAAGGATGCTTTGAACACGCCGCCAGCCCTTCCTTTCGACGCGTTGTGCCTTTTTCCTGCGACACTGCACTTTCGTAAACTTTTCCACGTGTTCACAACGGCAAGTCTCAACAATACACAGGGTCTTCAAAAAACTTCTTCGGCGAATGACGACGAACGAGTAGAAAACGTGTCGTCAGCACGCTGGAAAACCGCAGCAAAGGCTAGCAAAAACGGCAAATCGTATCCCAAGCGTGTGAGGCCCGGTGGCTTCACTTGCGGGAGCGGCAAGCGCGATCCAGCAATTGTCATTGAGATCAGTGGGACAAACCAACCTCGTTGGGACAAACATAAATCTCCAACCACAGCTGTACACTAAAAAAAGCTCATGCGTCTATTTTCCCGCCCAACACTCGGAGAGCCAATCACCGCAACTTACGGGCAGCTCAGGAAATGACGATGCCAAAACATACGTTTAAACAAAAAAAACAACAAAAAACGCAGTTTGGGTTGTGACATTAAGCAATGCAAAACGTCACGCTTGCATTGCTTAATGTCACAACTCAGACTGCGTTTTTTGGTCTAAACATATGTTTCGGCATCTTCATTCGCTGAGCTGCCTCCGCAAGTTGCGGTGAGTGGCTCTTCGAGTGTTGTGCGGGAAAGTAGACGCACGTCCTTTTCTTAGAGTGTAGGTGACTGGTGCGCGACCGAAAAAATCCGCCTGGTCCGGGAATCGAACCAGGGACCTAAAAAGTCAAATTTGGGGGTTTTACGTGCCAAACCTACGACGGGCATCTGGCACGCCCCAGCGGAGGACTGAGGATTAATTTCAACCACCTGAGGATCTTTTGACGTGCAACCGAAAGCTCGGTTACCACGGCGCCTTCTCATGCAATAAGCCCCCGTCATATTGCGGGCACCTCGGTCGGGATTCGAACCCGCCACCTGGGGATCCGTAGGCCGGCGCTTTCGCCTCGGAGCCACCGAGGCGGCTTCGAACCAGGGACCTCTCCATTTCCAGTGGAGCGCTCTACCAACTGGAGCTAACCAGGAGTAAGACGGCAATAGAGAGAACGGATTTTTTCAGCTGCCACCAGTCTAACACCTACAAAAGTTAACGGCCTGCATTTTAAGGTTATGATGATAATGGTATTAATTAGAAGGGGCAAGCGAGCTGGACAAGAATGACAAAAATAATCCCTGCAGAAGGGCAACAAGGCGGACATTCTTGTCCAGCTCGCTTGCACTGTTTTCAAAAAAAAAAAAAAATATTTCTCAGTTCTGCAAATGAGTTTATCCCTCAAGAAACTTCACCTCTGACTTCTCCCCTCCTTGATTCAAAGTAAAAAATTAGGCGAATACTGAATAAAATAAACTTCTATAATGCGAGGCTGTACGAATAAACGACGATAATACATTAATTCATTTTAAAGCGTTTTCCAGAGAATTCAAATGACAAATTGAGTCATCAAAACTTAAAATTTATAACGACGACCTGAAGAAAGCACTAACTGAAAACCCTAAAAAGTTTTCGCCAATCATCAATCCTAAACCTAAGAGTGACAAGCTGCCCATCGCCGACTTAGAAGATAATTATTATCTCCCGCCGTGGTTGTTTCTGATTTTGGCGCGTTCTTCGGAGACATCTTTACGCGCGAAACCTCTGCCGTACCAAGCTTAGTCTTGCCCACCTTCGAACGTACAACGTCCATGCAAGAGTGCAAGATGTTTACCTCCCAATTGATGGTACTGTGAATGTCATTGATCGCCTCCCTTCAAATTCTTCACCGGGTTCTGACAGAAGAAACCCCAGACTTAATTAAACCTGACTTCGGGTATATCTGCTAGATTTTTACGGTTAATTTTTGAACAATCGTCCTAGCCGTTTCTTAAATGTCGTCTGATTGGCTACATGGGAACGTAAATCCGATTTTCAAATCCGAGAGCCCGAATGAGCTTTCTAATTAGAGGCTTATCTCACTGACTAGTGTTTCATGCATAACCCTAGAGCGCGTTGTATTCAGCAATTTAATGTTGCATTTAGATAATAATAACCTATTGTTCCCTAATCAACATAGTTTTCGTACGAACCTCTCTTGTGTTGCCCAACTATTCAAACTTACCCGTAATCTTCATACTAACATGCAATCTTCAAAACAAACTGATGCGATCTTAATAGATTTCTCAGAGGCTTTCGACCGGGGTCCTCATAACAGATTAATATCTCAATTTTTTCACCTAAACGTGAATAGCAATCTTGTCTCCTGGATTCAATCTTTCATGTCCAATCGTACCAATCCGTTATCTTCGACACTACCACTCCCTTTCCCCTTAATGTCCCCTCCGGTATACCTCAAAGTTGTGCCCTTGGCCCTCTTCTTTTCCTAATCTATATAAACTGTATTGCCATTTCATTATCCTTCACCGTATAATTATATGCTGACAACCTTGTGCTCTACCGCAATTTTTTTTTACCCATTGATGATTGCTTAATGTTACAAAAGGATATTGAAAAATTAACAACATGGTGTGATTCCTGCCTTATAATGATTAAACTAAACAAAATTGAAGATAATGTCGTTCTGATGATCAAAGGAACAAAGTATGTTTTCCGTACGCTATTTCTTCTTGCGACTTACAGCGGGAGATAGCTTTTAAATATATAGTAGTGTACTACTCCGAGGGTCTATCTTGGAAAAAACACATTGACTACGTCTGCTCCAAAACTAACAAAACATTCGTTGTTTGTTTTTTTGTTTTTTTTTAAGGCATTTTTATCCCGCTGGCATCCCTATTTGATGTTTAGCTTACACTAAACTAATACTGACGAAGTTAGAATATGCATTTACCGTATGGAACCCCCTCAAATCTATTAAGTTAACCAATAAGAAGCTTTTCAAAATCGCGCCACTCGTTTTATCACTCGTAATTACTCGCGGAGTGGCGTTTCTCTCTTAGAACAGTCTATATAATTACAAACCCTAGCCATTAGATTAATAATTGACCCAGTTTCTTTCATGCACAGATTATATTACAATCCATGGTCACCCCGGACCTTCACTCCTTCGGATCATCACATTTCTTCTCGCCTCGATCATTCCTGTAAAGTTGAACTTATATTTTCCAGACCTAACGCATTCAAAGACGCGCCCCTTGCATAATGCATCTCCGGTTGGAACAGACTCCACTCAAGCTTGGTGTCAAATAATAACTGTACTCAGTTCTTGCAAGAAATATTTTTTTTAAATAATGTTCATATAATTATGTTATGACTTTCCCAATTTTATTACAAAAACGTGCGAATGATTATCCCCCTTACCTCCTTTATGTCATGCTTTTTTGAGGCCCTTCAAGTAATAAAAAAATAGAAAAAAAAATTTGCGGGAGTTGCCTTTCAACTATTTCTTAAAAGTCTCCGGAGAAGATCGGCGCGAAGTCTAAGTTCGGGGTCTCTTAGTGAAAGCGAAAATGATAACCGGAATAGTAATCATTCTGAAAATGCCCTTCGCGGGGTCATATACGGCCAAAACACCCAGGATAAGAAAGCCATATTATTTGATTTTTTTACGTCACCTATTGGAGGCCAGCGGGGTGCACACGTTGGACCCGAGTGCAACATCAGTCTCCGGCTGGGACTCGGGTCCTCACTGATTGGGCTCGAGCCCCAGCCGATCACTGACGCAACAGTCGAGTCCAATCTGTGCCCCGTGCCGCGCTGGCCTCCGCTAGCTGACGTCACGAATCAAGCAGTGCGGCCTCCTTATCGAGGAGGAGGTGTTGCTACGGCGCGATCAAACTCCGCGCGCAGAAGAATGCTTCGTGTCTGGGAGAACTCGCGCAAAGAGTGTTACACTCCATCGAACCCGGACTGCTCGTTCCTCCCAGAGCAAAAAAAGAACTTCCGGGTCGGTGTATGTCCGAAATGTTAACCGAAGAGCAAAGCCACACCTATGCAGACGTGCTTGCCGCGCGCTTGCGCTCAAACTGACAATCTAGCCCGCAGTCACACCGTTCGCACGTCGTACAAAGGACGCGGCGTTTGCTTAGGACATGGCGACAGGGTGCAGACAGCAAGTTCGTCTGCTTCTTTCGCAAGGGTTGTGGAGGCGTCAGAACGCCGAGCTCTCATTGGCTTTGATTGAAGGATAGTGGGTAGACCCCAAAGCAAGCTGCCTCGAGGTCTACCCCCTATCCTTCAATCACAGCCAATCAGAGCTCGACGGTGTTCTGACTTCACCACAACCCTTGCAAAAGAAGCAGACGAACTTGCTCTCCGAATAGACATCTTTCCAAAGTCACGCGTTCATTGTTAAAAGGTCTGAAACACCGCACAATGGCGGAACAATTAAGCGACACCACAGAATGTGAGATTCTAAAACTACATAAGCTAAAAACGAGTGTCAGTAAAATTCCTAAGGTTCCAACGTCGGCAGTGTCTTTTGTGTCCGCCATTGTGCAGAGATTCCACAGCTTCCAACAGAGGGCACGCTGTCGGAAGGGGTATTTTGTCTACGAACGCGCGTCGAGTATGATCGAAGCATGCTTGTTTCACGTATTTGCATGCTCTGAACACGTCCGCAGCCAGTTTTCGTACGACCAAAATGTGACAGGGCCATCGGGTGAGTAAGAAGCGCGCCTCAAACGGCATCTGCAGAGTTTCCTTTGTAAGATGTATCAGCAGCGTCCCCGCGGCTACCAGGCTAAGCTTGCACTCACGCTGTCGTGCGAGGCGACACTTGACCTTCTTGTCGCTGTCCAGCTTCACCGTGGACGTACCAGCGGACCACACGTGGGGCGTGAGGCGACCCAACGGCACGTGGAGTGGGATGATGGGCATGCTAGAGACCAACGTGAGTATATATGCGCCGCTACATTGGCGTTCTAGAAGGAAGTACTTAAGTTTTTGCGCTCGTTACGTCGAGGGAGCCTTCATGTAGACAAACAACATTTTTAGTTTGACATATGATCTCCCGTTATTAACTAAACCTTTCATGAGCGTATGTACGAAACTGCACCCCGAATTTCGCCAGTGTTAATGGCTGACATCCGCAGCTGCTCCGTGACGTCACAAAACGCAAAGGTTTGTCGGATGGTCGGGATAACAAGCGTTGCTTGATGGATGTCTTGTATATTGTTTCGAATTATATAGTGTCCTAGGCCAGTCGTTCTCAAATGGGGGTCCGCGAAAGCCTTCTAGGGATCCGCGAAGCCCTGCCTCATCAGTCAAGCCCGGCAATAAAAAATAGTATTTTTTTTTTTTCAGGTTGAAAATAAATGCTTTAATTTTCGGGCGAGTTCTTTCGTCTGAACGTCAATAAGAGAGGTCTACTTCACATGAGCCCTTAGTTATATCCATTTATTAAATCGTTATTATATTTAACCTACACCTTTCTTCTCCTCTCACCACGAACGGGGTCCTTCATCATCTCCGCCGAACCAAAAGGGGACCGCGAAACATCGATGGTTGAGAATCACCGTCCTAGGCTGTACCCTACTGAAATACGGTTCTTTTATTGCAGTTCCCAAGCGTGTGCAAAAAAAGTCACGCCTTTTAGCAGGATATTACTCGAAAACAGCCATAAGCATCGAGCAAACGTATGCCGTTTCGCGCAAACACAACTGCGACGGCCACCGATCGAACAAGGAGCGCTTGCAGAGCAAAGGATGCAGATTTAGCCTCTGAAGCGGCAACTGGGTACACGAAGCGGTATCTAGGTACACATATCGGCGGATCCAATGGATCGGTGATGAGGCTGCGGGTCTTTCCCTCAGAGGCGATGACCGCGGGTCGAAGGCAATCGCCGAATCGTTCAAATGCGTCACTTGACTTGGACGAGCTTGGTGAATTGTAGCCACGCTCTATTTACACCTGCGGGTCAAACATACTTTGGATGCACGGGTGCTAAATACAACTTCTGGTATCATTTCCAGGTGGTCTGGCTGTTGGTTTCGGTTTCGCTGCATAAAAAAATTGATTGATCCGATTTGGACGAGGAGTGGATGGACGTAGTTTGATATCGTTGGCACAGCATCACACCTCAGCTTACGAACTTTCTCTCCGCTTAGAGCTCAGTTTGTAGCTCTCTTCTGTGAGATGATTGCTGCATAAGCGGGATCTCGATCTTGACGGGAACCCAGTCCGTACGCACAGCGACGATCCATTTTGCTCGTCCCTGCACGTCTCGCAGAAAAGTGTGGACCGCCATGTCTTGGGCTTGCATGTGCTGCCCGGTGGTTTTGACACCCAACCGCGCAACAAAAATCTCACCCAACCACGAAACAAGTCGAGCACAACAACAAAAACGAAGCACGCTGAGGCGTTCACTCGCAGGTAAACGACGAGACAGAAATGCTCGCCTGCTCGCTTTGTGTTGTGTGACGTAAGAGCTCCCATGTTGCCACCGAAAACAGCGTTTACGCTAGAGTGCGATTGGAGCAGTATTAATTCAATTACTCGTGCAGAGGAGCATATAAAATTCAGATATTGCACGTACGATGCGTCTCGAGGCAATAACAATGATGTTCAATTGTTTTCTCGAATACAAAATTTGACCGGACAATCCCTTTAACGCATTACTCGCATTGTTGTTGGAACGCGCGAGACGCGTATCACGAGTGAGTGCTCCGCCGCTATCCGCTTCCAAGGGCCGCTCATTCAAGCCCCCTTAATGTTTAATGATGGAGGGGCTTTACCGCTCATTTCAGTACAACGCCGCCTTTTGATGCCAAAGACCGCACGAGAAGAGGGAACGCGTAACGGTAACACGGCCCTAACACCGCCTAGGCGGGGGGCCCTAGAGTGCCTCAATGTTGCTTGCCGGCTGCGCAACATTGAGGCACTCTAGGGGGCCCGCTCAGGCAGCGCCAAAACTGCCGCTGCGGGAAAATCCATAAACACAAACGCGCCCCGCTTTTTTTTTTTTTTTTCTTTCTTTTTTTTTTTTTTTTTTTGCCGTTGAAAGGTGGGCATTTTTGTGTTCCGAGTGCTCGGCGATTAACGTGCCCACCGCTCTGACCTCGCCCGGGCGTGGACCACGGTGTAAGATAATACTCTTCAGGTGAGGACAGCGCGCTCCTCGCGACGTGCCCGATAAAGTTCGCTCCTCTCACTATGGTTTCAAGCGGCGCCGGCAGGTGACTCGTCGACCCGTGGGCACGTACAACATGACGGCTCCTGCCGCCTCATGTACCACACGCGCAGAGCTCCAGCGAGGTTGTCGCACGTGCAGAAAGACCACGGTGTACCGGTGTAGTCATGGCAACGAGATAATTTTTTTCGCTTGCACCCAGTTTCGCCGTTTGGCCGCCGGCGACACTGTCGTCCGCGGGCACGCTGGCAGCGGAATGATGCAGCCTTTCGGATGCCCGCCGAACGAACACTATCTGAGTTCTCGCGCCGCGCGTTCAGCCCCGCCGTGTCCTCACCTAAAAAGTGTATCTTACACCGTAGCGTGGACTCTGATCTCAAAGGAAATGGAAACATCCAAACGCAGACCTGTTTCACGGAGAGGCCGCAGGAAGCCACGTGGCGCTGGCCGAGGGGACATCTTAAAGTAACTGTATATGATCCGCCTGGAGAGCGGAGTACCGCAATGGTGCTTTCAGGGCGGCCATGTTGGATCCAAGGCCGCAATGCCGGAAGCGACCGTCGCTTCTGCATGTGCCCCGGATGAATAATTGAGTCTATGGCACGAGGCATCCGCTTCGTGCAGTGGCGCTTTTTTCGCTACCCGCAAACACAAACACGTCAAGGGGTTTTAGACGTAGAGTTACTACAATAGACGCTAAACGTTCAGATGGCGCTAGTGTGCTGTTGCATTTTGAAGAAGAGAGCAACCAGTCTAAATTTGACTCCCGGTAATGCATCCCTATGGGAAAGCGCCCATGTGTTCTCTCTTCGCGCTCGATTATAAGAGCAAATATTGCTTAGTGCTGTGACAGAATAAAAAGTTTGGAACATTTTACAATTGGATGTACAAAAATATGTTTCAAAGCGTTTTTACAGAGGAGCTGTTAAGGCCACGGTCCCACTGAATGTGGCAGTTTAGGTACTTTTCGGCAGGCCATTACTCATCTCCTTTTAAATACTGTTTTTTGGGATTGATGTCATTTGAAAGGCAATGCAATCCTCTTTCATTTGATATTATGTATGTGTTGGTTTTTACTGTTCATGCGCATTTGTAGCGTTGCGAATATGATGGCGCGGACCCTCACTTGCTCCGCTAGTTCATGTTTTATGAACGATCCATTAAAGATAGCACGGTTCCAATATAGCAGTTTTGTTAAGATGATGTCGGAGCAGAATCTAACGATCCACTTTTTTGATATTTGCACTACTTTGTTTTTTTCATCCCTCCAAATATTGCCCTAAAACTGACATTTTTCCGCACAAATATGTTTTTAATGACAAGAGCTAGGGCAATGAAATTAGCTACAGATGTAGTGCTTATAATTGGTAATATGCAGAAAAAAATTTAATGTTGTGTAAATTTTTTTTTTGTTTAGATATTTTATATCAAACGTAGCACTTTTTTATGCTTCGTGTCATGGTAGTTCAAATGCCGCTGAAGAAATAATTAAACTATGATAAAATCTTTTATAACATTTAGAGCTACAATGGTTGCCCAAGAGGTGGACGATGGCTTTTTTTCATTTTCAAAGTCATAACGCTCCAGGAGCCCTTCAAACTTACCTGTTTTTGACGCATATCTGTTTTGGACATCAAACAGATTTATTGGCATTTAATAACATTTATAGTTTGGAATAGATATACATTGCGATGTATTAAATTTTCACAATGATATTGCTTTGGTTTCTTAATAGGTGTAGAGCTTAGCTAATTTTAAAAACAATTAAAAACTGTTTGGGTGTTTTGTTGCGCTACCTGGCGGATGGCAGACAAACTGCTGATTTCTAATGTTCAAAAAATTTCCGAGGGCGGCGTTGGCGTCTGTATCATCATCAATCTCCGTGTCTTTTTACCCTCACATTTAAAAAATATATTGGAAGATTTACTATCGATAACTGAATGGTTTAAGTACTGGGTCAGGCTAATAAATCTAAGACCAATATTTACACAAGCGTAGCGTGATATAATGTGTTCATTATTCGATATGATTGAAATCAATAAACAATGAAGACGAAGAGGAAAAGAATACACCCGAGTTCACTTTATGTCTAGAGTCACTAAATGAGCTTTAAAGTATCGGCACTCCGTTCCCCAAAATTGTTTTGGGCGCCGCCATTTTGGGTCTTGCTCAGAGCAAACGCAACTGCCGATCATCGTGATCTAAAAGTATGACTTCCTCAGCATTAGATGTGGTGCTAGGAAGCTGATGCAATATTGCAATGCTCTGTCGCGGGTTGTTTAAACATTTGTGAGGGAGGGAAAAGCGTTTCCTGTGATTTTAGATAAAGCTTCATATAACTGGCAACCATGATTTTAAGCCACAATATGGCCAAGTGTCGTTACTCTGAACCGTAGCTAATTTACTGGCACAAGCGGGCACAATGAAGAAGAGGCAGGTGTCAAAAGGTAGTGGCTTGTGGAATCCACGGGGCTTACGATATGGCCCCTCCAGGTATTACTGGGTGGAGCACTTCATGTGCCCTTTGCTTAGGGTGGGGCACGACATCTGGCCATTTTGTCCCCCTCTTTTATTTTTATTTTTTGTTCAGAAGCGCGTGAAAGAGCGTGTCCCTGCACGCGCTCGTGGCGCTGATTGTGCTATGGCGACATTTTGTTTTCGTCGATTTCTTTGTATTTTCCCCGTGAGCGCGTGCTGTCGGCATCGGGTACTACAGAGGGTGGCATCACCCTAAACAGAAGGACATTGAGGCACCCTAGGTATTACAAGCCTCTTGAACAAGAGCATGAATAGTGTTATTAAATAAGCTACGCTTCAGAGTAGCCACGCTTGGCCTTAGTATGGCTTAAAATTATGGTTGCCAGTTATTTGAAGCTTTATCTGAAATCACAAGAAACGCTTTTCCGTCCCCCACTTTAAACAGTTTGCGACAAAGCAAAGCAACATTACATGAGCTTCCTAACACCGAATCTAATGCTGACGATGTCGCACTTTTGAATCATGACGATCGGCAGTTGCGCCTGCTCTGCACGGGCACCAAAATGGCGGCGTTCACAACACTGTCGGGGAAGAGAGTGCCGATACTCTAAGCGCAGCTCATTTATTGGCTCTAGTTGCCGCGAAACTCCTTTTCCCTAACTGAAACTGAAAGTAAATATGAATAATACACCATTATTATAGCTTATTTAGTTATAACCAAATACACATAATGAGAGGAGGAAGCGGGCGGGTAGGAGAAACGCGGGTGTTATACGCGACCGTTCTAACCGTCTCAAAAGAGAGAACGCGCGAGCTTGCGCTGGTTTAGAAAAAAAGGCATCCAAAGAAAAGAGGCGGCACACTGTGTTCTTTGTTATTATGCGTCTAATTGCAAATTGTTGTGTGTATGTTTATTCAGCCGGAAGTTAGTCTGCCTTAGTGGGCGTCTGGTGTCTCAGCTGTAGATGAGCAATTTAGCCAGTGTGGTAAAACCGAAAACCTGGGGTCTTCAACGTGCGCCACGCAGTAGTGATGCACGACCGCACGCCGGTACGATGCTCTTCCAGATCGAAACGGGCAGGGGCGGGGTGGGTTCTGCAGCGCGAGCTTTCGCTCCCAGTGCTCCGAGCTGGTGTGCGCTAGACCGTGCACTCGGCAGCCAACCCCCCCTTGTGCGTCTAATTTATATACAGGTATAAGTATTTGAAGATCGACAATGGACGTCGATCGTCTCGAGGTAATGTAAAGTAATAACATTATATAAATTATAAACTGGTTGAGGGACTGAACGACTTAATTTTTCAATTCTTGGATTGTAATGTGGCGGTAGCCTATTGTACTTACTGCTGATGAAGAGCAATATGAGGTGACGAGGTAATGATTAAATGATGAGGCCCTATAAGGACGACGACATTAATGGGTGTTGAACCACAACGTACAGTGCCGGACTTGTTTCAAGTATCGTGTACCCAAAGACTTTCTTCACCCGTAACAGTATATGGTAGAATCAATGAGGATGTTGCTTTACAACTGTACGTAGAACAGGAAAACTGCACTGTGCAGAAGCGCGGCTTATTCGTTAATATGAGGGACGGATTTCTAGCAGCATTCCCTGATTGACTACTTGGAACAAATGGCCTCGTTGACGTTAAGTGTCCCCGTTCCAAAAGATTCTTGAAGCATAGTTAAACCGCAAAGGAGTATGAGGCGAAAAATAAGAAAAAGGAGTCTGGTGTGAAAGGTCCAGATCACCACCGTAGCTTCTACTATCAAATACAAGAGCAGTTACACAATACACAAAGAAAGGTTTGTGATTTAGTTATATTTACACTTAAGGGCATTGATATCCAACCTATTCAGAGATATGACACCTCCTGGTCAACCAACATAGAGCCTTTTCTACTCAAGTTTTACATGGAAGGCCAGACTTCCGCTGAAATTCCTCACGTAGGCGAGTTGTCCGACCGAATAAAGATAGAGAGATACCCGATGTGGGTATCTCTCTATCTTTGTTCGTAAGCGATAGCATCATGAGATCGAGGGGTGTGGCTAATCTTCCGCCGAATATTGCTACGGCGGGTGTTTTTCCGTGTAAGATGAGACCGACGCGTGCTGCCGGAACAAGAACCTGGCGATTCTTCACTCAACTGCTTCTTCCGTAAGCTTCAAAAGGGATTTTTTTTTCGTTTCGCACACCATCTGTTCTGCTTGCCCGTTAGTTGCAGGATGGTATGGTGCACTAATGCGATGCCTGATGCCGTTTTTTTATTTTCTTCAAAAACTTGTTTATTTTATTTGAAGCAAGATTTGGCGCGTTATCAGAGAAAATTATTTTCGGTAGGGCAAAAGTAGGTAAAAGAGACCGTAGAACGTCAATGACGTGTTTGGACGTCGTGGCAGACATCGTGTAAACTTCCAGCTACTTAGAGTACGCATCGTACATGACTCCGCAGATGTGGATACGTTTCGCCACCCACCGACTGAATAGTGGATCGTTTTCAGTTACTGTTCGAGTCTTTCCACAAAGTTAGCCCAGGTGCCAGGACTTTTGTCGAAAGCGGTAAGTGTTCGAAACGTCGACAATGTCGGTAGCCACGTGTTGTGCTTGAAACTGGACACTTACCAATCGCTGAGAAGAAACTTGCTTGTTCGTCTGCCATGAGTCGTCCGATATCCGGTCATCACCGCAACACCATCTCCCGACAAAACTGGTCTTCATTGTCCGCATGTCCATGGTTAGCAATCACGTGAACTTATAAATTCCCGAACGCTCATAACTTGCCGTCGCTAAACGCCGTTCATTCATAGCGTCTTCATTGCAAATAAACGTCTTCCTATTTCTTCTGATGGTTTCCCTAAGCTGTACTTACAACATAATGTGTGTCGGTACTTCCGAAAATATTGCAACGGCGTTTGTTTTCCGGGAACTATAATGTAACAACCTTTACAACATCTTCCGGACCCCGTGAAACACAATATTACGTGACGTTATTTTAGTCGTCATTAAAATGGTGAGGTAAGTACCGTAAATCGCGAAGCAGTTTACTCGACGTCCGCTTCCACTGGTTGAGTCAACTGAGCGTGCATTCGTGCAGAGGAAATTTTCATTGATAGAATATTGACACGTCAATCAACATTTGATTCCTTCTTGGTAAGATTTATTGCGAAAGCACGTTACAACCGCCGACCGCATCTCCCTATATCAGACAACAATTTATACCCAGCCTGACATTCTCGCATACATCCGTTTGCTGGGCCACGCTACTTGAGCTAGCTGAGCACAGCAGGCAGCGGCGCGAGCAAGGCCACGAGGGGAACGTGATGGTGCTCGAGCCATCCCACTGTGAACCAATGTTTCGGCCACCCCACGGGTGCGTGTCGCCATCTATTGGTTGAACTAACGCCTTGTTCAAGATGGCTGCCGTGGGACCGCAGCCTTAAGGGCTAGTTTCCCCAGGATCATGTCCGTCCTCAAATGACCTGATGACACAGAACTCTGGACAGCTACCGCCATCTAAGAGCGGCGGCAACCAGACATCCGGCTTGCCGGTTGTGTGGTATGCCGCCGTCGCTCATAGATGGCGCAACCTTTCGAGCCTTTCCACTCTGGCTTGCCGACTTGCGGCCGGCCATTACTTATTTCCCATCATGGTACAGTTTCGCTGGTCATCTTTCTTCACCAGAGTGAAAAGGCTGAAAGTGTTTCTTTAGCATTCATGGAGTCGAACACTGCGCTAAGATTGCCCAATACACATGTATAATACGTGTTGACGTTGCACACTGCTATTATAGGACACGTATTTATGCATCTAGTCAATGCTGTGAAGCGCACAGAGTGAATAAGCTTGACAAAACATCAAAAGGATGCTAATATGTGCCAAATCAAACAATCAGAACAGACGACAAGAACGAAGCACGGAGTTATTGAACGAAAAACGCGTACTGGATTAGTAACAAACTGCCTTTCCGTCATCTGAATGCTATTACAGCTTGAATAAATCCTACGCATTTTTTAATTGTTCTTTATGCTTAAATTGATAGCTTGTATTGACATATCATGCTGTACAACATAAACCTGGGCCTCCATTTTTACTAAACATGGCTCAGTAATAAAACAACAACCATTAACTAAATTAATTACACTTTAATAAAGTGAATAAAGCTACATAGTACCCGTTATGAGTAAAGAAACTACACTGATTTATATTGCTATTTCTTGGCGGAAAGAAAATTTCCACCTGCGTTTTCTCATAGGAATACACTGGAAAAGTAGACTGTTTGCTGTCTGCTTCTATTTGCAACGGGAAGTCCCGTAGACGCTAGCGCCAGCTGAGCCTCTAGCGTTTATAGTAATAACTTTAAGGTTTTAGACGATCGAATACACTGGCGCCCTACTATGGGACAGGTCCGGCACATTCCCGTTCCGCGTATACATTTACTCATTTCTTGCGCATCTTTTTCTCACCGTGGGCTTGGAATAATTCTGACAATGTTATAAGCTCATTTCTCGTAGGCAGTGCGTAGATTTGATCTCGCGAATGCTGCAAAATCGTGCCTATAGTTATGTACAGATTGTGAGGGTTCCAGGGCTCCCTGGGTGATGGCGCCAGCTTGCGAGTGTGTTCTCTCGCCGTAAGTGATGGCGAAGGGTTGCAACACAGTCGATCCCACCCAAACGCAAAAAGGTGAAGCCGCCTTTAATTCGCTCAGGTCTGGTTGATGTATTTAGAAAAGTTGTAGCCGGTGCGCTGCGTGCTAGACTGTACATCCCATTCATCTGCTTCGCTCAGTCTCAAGCAAACAGGTTTTTTTTTCTTTTTTCTTTTTAGGAATCCGATCTGGCATTAAGCTGCTTCCTGCCGACGTTCGAGAGACTCGAGGTGGCGCTACCGACGGTTCTCATCGTTTCTGAGGAGATGAGCATCCTGGGAGGTCGACTCTCCGTGCAGAGTTCCAACATATTCGGCTACATCATGACCTTCGACTGGCAGGTGAAGCGACGGAACAAAAAACGGCCACCATACGCATTCATAACAAGAAGTACCGCGTCGTAGTGTTCATGGGCATTCTCCTCTACAAGAGACCTAATTTACGCATTCTTTATTTTAAGCGAGTGATTGTCATTCATTCCATACACTCACTCACTGACGGCTTAAGAAATGCAATGCGTGACTACTTACCGCCTTCCAATTGGTCCTTGGGCGTTCATGACTGATTCCGCACTCTGATTGGCTGCGGGGTCATAATGCGATGCACGCCCCGCCCTGCCTTCCTCGAGCGGTCACCATGGCCATCTGAACGATGGACACTTAGGCCGCGCGCTCCCAAATGGACCGAGGGGGCTTTGCCCTAAAAGCCGACCCGTTGCCTGTCCATGTTCCGGTTGCGCACATCCAAAGCCCAGGGGCCAATCAGAGCTCTGAGCTCTGATTGGAAGGATTAGTGGGTAGACGCCAATGCCAGCCGTCGTTAAACTCAGTCACCTTCCGACGAGAGCGGACAAGAGTGTCGTATGCTCCTCACGCAGGGTATGGTGTTGGGACGTCGAACGCCGGTGTTGATCTGTACACTTGCGAATACAGTGATCATCGTGAAATGTAAAATGACGTGTAAACCTCAGTCAAATTTGTTGAATTCTCTATTCTTATGATTCTACACACCACTATGTTATTTAGCTATAATGCTGAAACGGCGACTGTGGACGTGTCAAGCTGCCCAGGGAAGCCTATATATTCTCTCACAGCCCCTCTGTCTATGTCGTCACAGGATGGAAATTGATATGATTTGATTTGGTGTCTCGACGCAGGTTTGGACGGCCTTTTTGATGGCACTCCTCCTGTTGTCCGGTTTGTCTACCGTCGTGGACATCATCAGACCAACCCCCGCTGGCAAAACCAAGTTGTCCCTGCTCAGTCTTTGGAATGAACAGTTCTGGAAGTACTTTGAGAACATGCTCACGGAAGGTACTCTGCACGTTCTAAATTTTGCCGGGCCATCAGCAAGGTTTACTTTTGTAGTTTCACACCGAATTCGCCGCAACGTACAACGAAACGCTGTAGATGGATTAATGACGCTTCAACCAGTGTTGCCAATTTAGCTATTTTGTAGCTAGATGTTTAGCTATATACTTTTCGAGACAAATAGTTACAAAATATTTCTCCTGGCTATAAATAGCTAAATTAGGTCCTTAAAAAAAAAAAAAGAGAAATTTGCTCCAAATTCGGCTATTTTCGCGTATTCTAGCTTTTATCTGGTGAATTTCTTGCAGTTGCTATAGTTAGGCATTAAAAAGTGTGACCCATAATGAACCGAGTAGACCGCACGTAAAGTATGTTCAGCTTAAAACATTGAGAGTGTTGGCCGCGAAAGGCGCGAGGAGGCGACAGCATTGAAGAGAGGAGGCCTAAAAACATGAAGACGGATGCATTACTGGACGCTAAAAACATCAAGAAGAATGCAACCGACGGCCGGAGGCCTATCAAGTGACGAGACGGCGGTTCTCCAGGCGGCAAATCAAAATGTGTGTGATGTCACGAACAACGGCCGATGGAAATCAAAGGGGTGTGTGCGTGCGTGTGCGCGTGTGTGCGTGCGTGCATGCGTGCGTGCGTGCGTGCGTGTGTGTGTGTGTTTGTGTGTGTGTGAGTGCGTGTGTGTGTGTGTGTGGAAAAGGGGGGGGGGGGGGGGGGGGGTCAAGGGGGTTAAGTATTGCGCCGGCCGCAGTGTGAAAGGGGAAAAACACGCAGCACTATGCAGGCCAAGGTAGGGATAGGGGAAACTCCCCTATTGTCCCGACCTTGGAGTATATTGAGTGGAGCTAATCCTTGAGGAGTAAAATCGAACAAAACTCCTCCCGTTCCCGTCCGGTCGTTGCGTGCCCCCAAAAGTGTGAAGATATCCAACTCTGAATTCGATCAAGGCAAGCCGGAATACGTCACCACACGGAAAAAGCAAAAATGTACGGGTTCCGCTCAGACTTAAAATGTAATCCGTTACTAGTAACGAATTACTTGTAAGTTACTTTTTCAAGTAATTTTGTAATTTCCGCGTTACTTTTCTGTGGCAGTAATTCGTAATGTAGGTGATATCGTTACAAGATATTGATAACGGATTACTTTAATTACTCGTTGCTTTTTAAAAGTATGAACATTATACAGAAACTGTAGCAATATGAGTGTCCGACCACCCGCTCGATGAAGCTGAGAAGCGAGAGCCCAGGGATTTTTCAGCACTGCACGCAACTGTAGTCCGTCAGTGAACAAAAGGTTAGGGTGTAAAAGAGCTGGTGGTGGTTAAACATTTGACTAAAAACCCCCGAGACTAAGACAAGAAGGGGCGGACAAACACAAAGTCTCAATATGTTGAGACTTTGTGTTTGTACGTCCCTTCTCGTCCCAGTCTCGGGGTTTTTCGAGAAATATAGTCCGTTCACGCGTAAGCTGCGGCTCACACTTGAAATTCCCGTTTCAAAAGGGAGCTTTCGTCAATCGGTTCCTTACCTCCAAATTTCGCAGCGGAAGTAGACGCTGCTACTGAGCATGCGCACCGCTAGCTTTGAGCGCAGAATTGCAGGTATCATTTCCGGCTGCCGTACGCTTGCGAGATGGCGTGTGTGGTTGCAGCTAAAGCCACTAAATAAGCTGCGCTTAGAGTATATCGGCACTCCGTTCCCCGACATTGTTGTGGGCGCCGCCATTTTGGCTCGTATGCAGAACAGACGCAACGGCCGATCGTCATGATTCAAAAGTGCGACTTCCTCAGCATTAGATTCGGTGTTAGGAAGGTCATGTAATGTTGCTTTGCTCTGTCGCGAACGGTTTAAACATTTGTGGAGGGCGGAAAAGCATTTCCTGTGATTTCAGATAAAGCTTCAGATAACTGGCAACCATGATTTTAAGACAGATTATGGCCAAGTATCGTTACTCTGAAGTGTAGCTTATTGAGTGGCACTAGTTGTAGCTTTCGGTACCTTCTCAGCTAACAGGTGAACAGAGTGCAGCTACGTTCTTTCTCTTAAATACAATATTTTATTTTTAAAAGGACTACCATAATGGCGGGCGTATGAGAAATGAAAAGTAGTGGTGGAGAACACTTTTGAAAACATCAAAATTGTTTCTATTGTTTTCATGATAAGTGTACGGGAAAAGTAACGCCAAAGTAATTTGTAACATAACGGTTATCCGTTACTGTTCAGCGAAAGTAATTTGTAAAGGTAATCCACTGGATTTAAGGCTCGGTAGTTTGTACTTGTAATCCATTACATTTTTTCAAGTAACGGGCACAACTCTGGTTCCACCTTCCGAAGAACGAATGTTGGGCTGGTTTGTACCAAACTTTACAAATGCATCCCCGCCGATTCTACCAGACGCATGCATTTCATGCTAATTGAAGTAGTTTGTACTTTCGTTCATCAAAACCCCTGATGCTTGACCTAATCGAATCTAAACCGTAAACCTTTCCTCTTTTTTTTTTCTGTCTTTTACTTAGTGTTTTTTTTTTTTTTTTTTCATCACTGTCGAACAACTTTCGACTTTCCATATTCCAGGTTTTAAAACACAGCTTGTTCGCGTAACCGAAGCCTCGAGCTCAAAGCAGAGTAGAACAGAACGAGATTCACATTTAGATTACGTGTGTACGACTGAACAATTTACGCAATACGTCTGTGACTCGTTTCGCTCCCAAAACTTAAAAACGAGAAGGGACCGGAAACAGCGTCTCAGATTTGTAAAGCCGCGGACTCGCACTGCCAATACATCAAACGAACGACAGGCTGTTCTCTACAGACACAATGAAGGAATCACCTATGGAAATGCATCCAGCATTTTCATATAGGCTTCGAACATGTCCGACAGACTAGAGAATTTTAGGGAACCGCTTTCGCACTTCCGATACGATACCGTGGACCCTCCGGTACGAACTGCGCATGCGCAACCACAGAACACTCGCACGTGCGCAATGTGTAACCGGAGGGCACGTCGCACCGTATCGGACGGGGCAAGAACGGTTCCCTAAAACTTTCCCTTGTGTGAGCATTTCGAAAGGACCGTCATAAAGAGAAGCAGAAACGCCTGGGACAGTGACTGCAGACAGTCTTTTGTATATGCGATGCATAAGCACCGCAAGCTGTGTGTGTGTGTGTGTGTGTGTGTATTGTTCCGCGCAGCGTCTGCAGAATCCCCCGGGGACACTCCCTCGCGCATCTTGTCCGCCGTCTGGTGGATGGCGGTGATCGTCCTGATGAACGCCTTCACCGGACACATGCGGGCCTGTATGATGATCAAGTCCCAGACGGACACCATCGACTCCCTGGCCGAGCTGGTGACCAGGACACAGGTCAAGCCCTACGTTTGGGGAGGCACCGCCTATGTCTTCATGCTAAGGGTCAGCTATTTTGCAGATAGTGTGTACCGCATCGGATGTCCTCGGCCAACGCGCATGTGGAGGCTTAGACAAAGGGTCGCTATCCGTTGTCTAAGCCTCTACGCAAGAGATTAGAGCGTCCCTTGGCGGGCAATAGCTGCAGAAATGACTAAGGTAGTAAACGCGAAGGCAAAAAGACAAGATAGGTGAAATAGCACCAAAAAAGGCTGGCGAAAACACGAAATTTATCATGAGCCCGCGGCACACCTTCACGAAAAACGCGGTAAACGAAATTCTTTGACTCTCTACCAAGACATTTTTTTTAATGTCTTGACGCATGACGACAGTCAAGCGCGGTTCATGAATGTACACGAGAACTCCGTGAACACTCGACTACGGCTTGTAACAATCAATTCCTTTGCAGACAACCTCTAACAATGCCTGGAGCTCAGCACGCGTTTTCTACTCAGCCGGCCACAACCGTGGCTATGATTAGCGTTGGAGGCATAGGATAGGCACCAGGTCACATGTAGCTTGTTCTGGCACAGAGTTGAAGGGATGAACGTTGCTTATATTCCTCGAATTTATTTTGGCGACTGCCATGACCTATAGGAAGAAAAACCAAAGCAATTTCATTCAGTTATTAACGTTAGGGAGTGATTCTAAGTAGTATTTAACAAAATTAGAAACATCGTTTCATTTCATTTAACCATGTCGACGATATATAAATAAGAGTAAGAATCAAGTCGTACGAACCCGCTACACTTCCACATAGACCCTATGCGGATGACCGTTCCCGTTTTGCATACCGCTGCTCTTCGTACAAGAACAGCGGCGTATAACCACACTCGGCCAGTATCCGACAGCAGCGAGTCTGTGCAGGACACGGGAACGCCCGAGTACCAGTCGATATGGAGAAGCGTCGAGCGTCATCAGTCCATGCTCCCTACCGAGAAGCTGTACAGCAGGGACGTCCTCAATGAAGTGATGGAGGGCAAGGCGGTCATCGTCAGCGATCGGAGTTCCCTCGTGTACAAGGTGCCTCATCGCCTCTGCCATCTAGAGGAGAAGAGAAGAGCGTGCTTGACGTCAAAGCGCCTAGCTCTGATTGGAAGGATTAGTGGCTAGGTGTAAAGGCTAGCTGCCTTTGTCTCCACCTGCTGTTTTAGAGCGCAGCTCTTAGGGGCCCGTTTCCGGCTTGAGCGGCGTCGCCGTCGGCGTCGGCGTCGCCGTCGCCGTCGCCGTCGCCGTCGGCGTAACCGCGCGGTGCATCATGGGAAATGTCCCATAATGCACCGCGCGAGCCCCCCACCAAGGTCACGTGACCTCGTGGGGGGTCACGTGACCCCCCGAAGTCACGTGGCCCCCTCCTCGAGGTCACGTGACCCCCGCCGATGTCGCGTGACCCCCCGATGACGTCATCGTCACTGATGACGTCACCGGCATCCACATCGTCATCGTCATCATCACTGATGACGTCACCGGCATCCACATCGTCATCGTCATCATCACTGATGACGTCACCGGCATCCACATCGTCATCGTCATCACTGATGACGTCACCGGCATCCGCATCGTCATCGTCATCATCACTGATGACGTCACCGGCATCCACATCGTCATCGTCATCATCACTGATGACGTCACCGGCATCCACATCGTCATCGTCATCATCACTGATGACGTCACCGGCATCCGCATCGTCATCGTCATCATCACTGATGACGTCACCGGCATCCGCATCGTCATCGTCATCATCACTGATGACGTCACCGGCATCCACATCGTCATCGTCATCATCACTGATGACGTCACCGGCATCCACATCGTCATCGTCATCATCACTGATGACGTCACCGGCATCCACATCGTCATCGTCATCATCACTGATGACGTCACGGACATCCGCATTGTCATCGTCATCATCACTGATGACGTCATCGGTGACGTCACTGATGTCGTCACCGGCATCCGCATCGTCATCGTCATCATCACTGATGACGTCATCAGCGACGTCACTGATGACGTCACCGACATTCGCATCGTCATCGTCATCATCACTGGTGAAGTCATCAGTGACGTCACTAATGACGTCATCGGTACCCGCATCGTCATCGTCACTGATGACGTCATCAGTGACGTCAGTGGTGACATCATCGGCATTGGGGGTCACGTGACCCCCAAGGTAACGTGACCCCCCCCTGGTTAGTTTAACCCCCCCCCCCCAGTGCCCTTCCCTCCTCCTCCTCAAGAGCTGCGCTCTAATTCGGCGTTACAGGGAGTTGTAAGCGGCTTTCATTTTTTTTCTTTCTCCAATCAGAGCGAACAACAGCGTCAGCCTCCTCACGGCTGGCGTTGGGCGTTCCAACGCCAGACCCTATACGCGAAAATGGGAGGAGGACGCTCTTGTCTGGTCTGCTTGTGTGTTAAGAACGCGGTGGAAGCTTGTAACGATTGCCTGGCTATAACACCGACACCGAAAGAGTTGGCGATTGTACAGTATGCTCGTTTCCCTCGATGAAAGCAAAATAAATGTTATGTTATTAAACACGTCATATTTAGCTTTTGATCAGCCGCGAAAGGCATAGCACATCGCCAATGGTATCATCACTCAATACGGTGAACTAATGAACCAAAGTCTTTGGAACAAAATAAACCAAAAGGGTGTTTCCTCAGTCTTCGAAGCTTATAGCTTGATGTAGGGTGAGGCATGTCAATCGGAGCCTTCCTTGGAGAGGAACTACTGAGAGCAGGCTGCGCAAACGTTACACTGATTTTGACAGGCTGACTATAGACAAATGCAGATAGAAGAGATTAATGCACAGCGCTGTAACAGTTGCTTCCCTGAAATGCAGATGGAAGAGTGTTTGATTTTAATTTGAACGGAAATTTTTATGGCTTGTCTGGCGAAGGCAACCGATTTCTGGTCATGCCCCACCAGGTGTCCCTCGTGTGCAAGGACTTCCAAGAGGGCGAGTTCTACGTGAGCCGGGAGGCAGTGACCCAGCATCCGTTCGTATGGTTCTACAACAAGCTGCTTGCCAAAGACCTGCGAGACGCCATCGATCATAAGTGAGGACTTCTTGCTGAGCTCCCTGCGTTTTCAGACACTCGCAATCGGTAAAGCCACTATTATGTACCTAAGATTACGTCGCTAAGAGAACACGTAATTATGGTGTGTTTATGAATAACCAGTCATAATTAAGTTAGTCAGCTGCATTGGGCGTCTGGTGTCTTCGCTGTAGATGGAGAATTTTATCCGTGGATTCCAACGCTTATAAGAAATCGCAGTCGACAATTTCAAAATCACAACCCGGCGAGCGAGCGCTCTGACACTTTGACCATCGGCAGACAAACAAAATGTGTGTGGAACCTACAAAACGTTAAAGACGACAAGGACCACTTTTTAGGTCTCCATGCGCGGACTGTCAGCACGTGCGGCACGTACGCGAAGATGCCTTCGGCAAGCCGCAATCACGCGTGCTTTCTTCACTAGCCGAAATACAACAGCAGCCACAACGCCATGCTTTGCAGCGCAATGTGCGTTGGAAGCGATTCAGAGGATGAAGCTCACCGCTTCGGTAAGCGAGGAAAGCACGCGCCAAACGTAGAAAACAAACGAGCTGCTGCCTGCACATTGTAAAGAAACGTTGGAAACAATGTCCGTCTGCTCTAGAGATGGAACCTGATAAAGTACAATCTGAAATATATGCTTTTTTACGTCATCTGGTTGAAATTGCTGCACCCATACTCTATGACGGTACATCATTCATAATCTTATCATTCGCAAGCACACTTCCTCCTTTTGAAGAAGGTTGCTGATAAATGTACCTAACCTACCACAAAGTAACAATCTCACAGTTGGCAGGTTCCTATTGTCCTGACAAAATGAGAAGGCAGGGCCCCTCTTTCGAACGCCCGGACTCCAGCACGTGCTCGCTGCTCACAAGACGCCGAAGGACTGTTGGAGCATAGCCCCCTATATATACATACTGACAAAGCCTGGCAGATCACCACGAGAAGTGGCCGCCGAAATGGAAAAGGTGGAGCGGCAGACAACGTGTGAGAGGCCAGCCACGTGACTGGCGCCCCGCTGCGGCGAGACGCCAAAACACACTTCTCCCGAGCGAACAAGTGTGTTTCGGTTCCTCGCCGCTGCAAAAGCTGTGCGCCCCGAGAAATGCTCCGCGCTACCAGATTCCCGCGCTTCAAATCAGCGACCGGGCACTCTATGGCTCCGTCGTCGAACTGCCAGGCTTTGTGAGTTTAGAGGAAGCTATGATCGGGGGTAGGAAGCTCGCGCTGGAGGTGGGACAACTGTAGCTGCTCCCTGCTGCCGTTCTCACTTAACAGTGGCTATAGAAATTGTATGCTCAAGATTACAGCTACGCTTACCAAGAAATAAGAGTACATGTATTCGTACATCAACCACACAAAGAGTACCCAGTTAACGATACACAGTTTCCTGAATGTCGCGGTACATTACAACCCTGCACTGGACTCGCAGACTCTTGGCTTTGCACCTCAGCTACACAAAAAGTACCCAGTTACCGATTTCCATTATTTTGTACCCTGATATATTACACCCCTGTATCGCACCTCAGCTACACAAAAAAGTACTCAGTTACCGGTTTCCTGTTCTCTGGTCACGGTGTAAGATGTGTAGGTGTAGAAACCGCGCACGGCTCAACCGCCAGATAAAGTCCTCTCTTCGCCTTGGTTACAAGCGGTGCCACCAGATGACGCTTCGATAAGCGGCAAGTTGGTTGAGGCAAATGGACGGGGAGCAATGGGCACGAAAGGTTTTCAGCTATTTATACATGTGGAGTGTAGACACAAAGTGGAGACAGCGCACTAGGAAATTAAGAGGAAAGTTTTTGGGCTATTGCGAAGATACGGAAGAGCAAGTCTCAGTTAAGAAGAAAGTTAAGGCCACAGAAAGAGATTGGTGGCTAGAGGGAATGCAGACAAAGACGGCTCTGGAAAGCTATAGATTAAACAAAAGAGTTATTGCCAAAGAAAGCATTTATGACAATTCTAGGGGAAGCTCATTGCTGTTTGAGGCAAGAACGGGTGTTCTGCGAACCAGAACATACAGAGTGAAGTACCAGGAAATTGATACAGTGTGCACTGCTTGTGGAGAGGAGGACGAGACGGCTGAGCACTTGATACTCTACTGTAAAGGGCTTCACCCTATGCCTACCGAAGACAACATAGATTTAATAAAGTCATTGGGTTTTAGAGACAGCGAAGGGAGAGTGGATTTCAAGACTGTAGAGATTACCAAGCAAAGATTAAGGGAATGGTGGCAGAAATCGAGAGAAAACTAGGTATTTTCTTATCCACTGATGGCAAGGGGGTTTCATAGCCTCACTTTCTTTGCACTGCGGAGTGAATATAGATTTCACATTTAAATATTCTAAGCTTAAATGGTAAAACAAAATGGCTAGGTGGCGTAAGCTACCGCCCGATCCAAAGGGCTCAGCCGTATTCATCCATCCATCCATCCATCCATCCAGTTACCAAGCAAAGATTAAGTGAATGGTGGCAGAAAGCGAGAGAAAACTAGGTATTTTATTATTAACTGATGACAAGGGTTTTTTTATAGCCTACATTTCTCTGCAGTGCGGAGTGAATATAGATTTCACATTTAAATATTCTAAGCTTAAATGGTAAAACAAAATGGCTAGGTGGCGTAAGCTACCGCCCGATCCAAAGGGCTCAGCCGGATTCATTCATCCATCCAGTGGTAGCCCTATCGCGGACCTAGTTTCCCACGCCTCATGCTTGTTCCTATTTTCTTGGTGCGCCGCGACATGAAGAACTTTAGCACTTGGGCTACGGGTGATGCTTTGACACAGCTTTGTCTCACTGAAAGCTATTTTCTGTCTCGGCAACAACAGTTTTATGAACACGTTGACGCGAGAGATCTCTGGGGCGGTCATCAAGCCAGCGTCCGTCGATGTCAGAGCAAACGCGCCGAGCGGAAAGCGCGCCCGCCCAGGTGCCATGACAACGAGACACTTTTCAATGCGTTAGCATTAAAGGGATACTTCAACGAAATTTGAAATATTCCCGTCGTGTTCAAAAATAGGTTGAATATGATCCACAATATCCGTAAACGACATTCGCACGTTTGTATTTTGATCCTGGTGGCTGTATTTTTCGTTATAAACGGCCCACTCTGGCAAGCGCTCGGAGAAGGCCCAGCTTACAGCACGTGACATCCAACGCAATCGTGACGTAGGTCGTCTCAAGACGAGCAAAGCTACAGCGAGGCTGACGTCGAGAGGATGGCCTAGTCGTTCCAGCCACCGAAGCGGCTGCTTTTGTACGAATTTTGAGTGACGGGTTAATCTTCTATAATCTTCTAGGGGGACAATAGCGACTTCTGCGACACACAAAAGGGATTCTCGGGAAGAGGGGAGTTCCTCCTTCCTCCCTTCTCTCGTCGTGGCCGGAGACGAGACAACCTCCGTCACTAGCTGTCAAGGTTCCTAGACGAGCATTACAAACGAGGCGTTAGCGACATCCACCAGGTGCTCTTTGCTAATCGTTTAATTCGTTTTAAAATTCCTTTTCGACACTTTTTCAACAAGATATTGGTATGTTCCATGTGATACTGCTCTTTTGAACACATATAGACCAAAAAATGAGCGCCGAAATTTCGTTGTAGTATCCCTTTAATGCATACATGACAACGAAAAGCTGATGCCGTCCGTCTGCGGGCAAATAGTGGTAAAGGAAGCGCTCCGCTTAGAGAGGAGAAGAGTACTGGAAAGGACAAAGGCGAGAGGAAGGCGACGTCACGAGGCAGAAGCCAATGCGCGCGTGGGACGGCGAGGCGAGAGGGGGGTGACGTCACGAAGCGGAAGCCAATGCGCGCGCGCAAAACCGGTGAACAGCGAAAACAGCGTCAGGAAGCAGATGCCGCTGCTGCACGCAAGGCGGGCGAAGCAGACAGAAGAGCGGAAGCAGCACCTAGCTCGGCTGGCCCAAAATCCAGCGCAAGAAGCGACAAGCCGACGCCCGTTTTCTCGGTTGTGCCGCCGTGCCGGTGGAGACGCTGTCGTCACAAGCTACATAAGCGCGCGCCAATAGAACTTGCCTGATCGATCGCGTCGCAGCGTCCGCCGTGCTGCGTGTCCTCGCCAAAAGAGTCTTACACCGTGACATTGGTGCTTCACAACCCTGCTCTGAACTCGCAGACTCGAGGCTCTGGTCGAAGGCGGCTTCACCCAGAGGTGGTGGGACCAGGGAGTGGGCACCTGGAGGGAGTGCGGAGGCTCCAGCGGCAATCAGGAGGACGGTGATGACGTCACGACGTCCCACACCTCGCTCCAGTTCCAAGACCTGCGCGCTGTCTTCGTGCTGTGGCTGTGCTCAGCCTGCATCGCCACCGCCGTATTCGTCCTCGAAGGCTTGCTGGGCGTAGTTTCGCGGAAATCGGAGTGTTGCCGTGACGCCCGTAAACGGGGTAAATCGAAGAAGGGGCGCTTAGAATCGCTGGATTTCACGAAAGCACGCGTTTTCGAACCTCGTCAGCCGAAAAGAGATAACTAGGGAGTTGTGGCAAATCGTTCTGACAACTGCGATGATGATATCCGATACTACGCTGACGCCTTTGCGCATGCATCGTTATCGGAGGTATCAGAACCATCTACAAAAACTTCCTAATAAGTACGCGACACTTCTGAGTAGTGGCGAAAAAAAGTGAAAGCCGTTTACAACTCCCTGTAACGTCGAATCGGAGCGCAGCTCTTGAGGAGGAGGAGGGAAGGGTATTGAGGGGAGGGTAGACCCCTCCTCCTCCCCTCATTCTTTAATATGCTCCGGGGGGGTCATTTGACCTCGGGGGTCACGTGATCTTGGGGGAGGGGGTCACGTGACCTTGAGATGATCTTGAGGGGTCAAGTGACTTTGGGGTGACCCTAGGAGGGGTCACGTGACCTCGAGGAGTCACGTGACCTTGGGGTGTCACATGACCTGGAGGGGTCACGTGACCTTGGGGTGACCTTGGTAACGGCGACGCCGACGCCGACGCCGCTCAAGCCGGAAACGGGCGCCTAAGAGCTGCGCTCCAAAAAAAGGAACTTCGAAAACATAATGGTTGATAGCGAGTGAACACGATCTCACCATGGTCAGAGCGGAAGTACAGAGGTGTCTAAACGGCGCCTCCTCGCCATGAAACAACTGTAACGAAGTTTCGCTCGTATTTCTGACAAAGGCTGTGAGATGGCGCAGCATGTGTAGGGTTACAAACACAAAGTGGAGACAGCGCACTAGGAAATTAAGAGGAAGGCTTTTAGGCTATAGTGGAGATATGGAAGAGCATGTCTCAGTTAGGAAGAAAGTTAAGGCCACAGAAAGAGATCGGTGGCTAGACGGAATGCGGACAAAGACGGCTCTAAAAAGCTATAGATTAAACAAAACAGTTATTGCCAAAGAAAGCATTTATGACAATTCTAATGGAAGCTCATTGTTGTTTGAAGCGAGGGCGGGTGTTCTGCGAACCAGAACATACAGAGCGAAGTACCAGGAAATGAATACAGTGTGCACTGCTTGTGGAGAGGAGGACGAGAGGAGAGGAGAGGAGGAGGGTGTGTTTGTGGTTGGAAACGGCTGAGCACTCGATACTCTACCGTAAAGGGCTTCACCCTATGCCTACCGAAGGCAACATAGATTTAATAAAGTCATTGGGTTTTAGAGACAGCGAAGGGAGAGTGGATTTAAAGACTAGAGATTACCAAGCAAAGATTAAGTAAATGGTGGCAGAAAGCGAGAGAAAACTAGGTATTTTCTTATTAACTGATGGCAAGCGGGTTTTACAGCCTCATTTTCATTGCAGTGCGGAGTGAATATAGATTTCACATTTAAATATTCTAAGCTTAAATGGTAAAACAAAATGGCTAGGTGGCGTAAGCTACCGCCCGATCCAAAGGGCTCAGCCGGATTCATCCATCCATCCATCCAGAGAGTCGCTCGAGGAGTGTTCTTAACTCGTGCACCCGTTTACAAGGCCCGCATGCTAATGCCCCTGAATAAAAAAGGTAGCGACATCTTCTCTATCCTCCCCTGACGCGCACACCTTTTATCTTTATGTTTTGCTTTTTTACACCCGCGCATCGACTATAGTGCCGCCTGGATCGGACCAAGATAGCAGACGGCCTCCCTATACTTGAGTCAAAGCGCAGTCAAATTCTAAAAGTGCACTGTCACGGTCTACCAACCTTGAAGGATGTGCTCAAAGAATGACGATGAAAGCCGTGACGTTGCACAGTCGGCGTTATTTGATTGGCGACATGAGCTCATAGCATACCCTGCACTCAGACAGCCCCGTAGGCATTCCTTCTCCTTCTTCCTCTGACGCGCACACCTTTTATCTTCATTTTCTGCTTTTCTACACCCGCGCGTCGACTGTAACGCCGCCTGGATTGGCCCAAGATAGCAGGCGGCATTCGTTAAAGGATATCGCGACATTTCCGTATAGAGGGGCTTTACCCCATGCTACCCATGCGGCGCGCGGCGCTCGTGGTCTTGTACGCAGATTTTCAGTATACCATAAACCGATAGTGCCCCTACCGGGAGACGCGCGAAGCCCGAGCCATCTTTTGCCGCCTTGCCTGGCCTTGTTTAAACACCTCTCTATTCTTCCACCGCTGTCCTGGTGCACATTTACACGGGTACTACACAAGACCAGGATAAAACCATGTTATTGACGGAATTTGACTTTTTGTAGTGCTTACGTAGCAGGCAAAATATAGACGCTTTACACACGCGCCAAATTACAGCCGCCATTGCTGACCTTCTCTTGTCTTACCGACATGCCGAGCAACTGAAACGGTAGTTGACGATCCTCTACAAAGGCCGATGCTTTAGAAAAGGACACAGTTGAATCTAATATGGCAATAACCTGGCCTGCTATGGTAATGATGAAGTGAAATAAACGAAAAAAGAGGAAACAAAAACTGAAGGTCAGTTATGGCGGCGTCCATGCACAGCTGCTGCAAAGCGTCTATATGTTTGGAGCAGCCAGCGATGCTTTTGGAGCAGATGCTGACATCTGTTAGCACATCACCTGAAAATACAAAGAAAGTGATTGCATCGTTAAATGAGCTCCTCTTTGATGATGACTGAGGCTTTTTTTTCTGGTACTGTAGCGTATTACCTATTACCTTTTGTAATGGGAATAGATAACGGCGAAAAAGGAACACAGAACCTGCTTTTCTTTAGAAATAAGGCTCTCGTCAGACAAAGTCCCATTTACAATGGGTACTAAAAAAAAAAAAAGGCTGTAAAACTTGAGAGCGCGCAATGGAAAGTGTCGAGTACGTTATTCGCAACTATACAGCTACCTAAAGGGTCCCCATTTACAATAAAGAAGGCAGCATTAACGAGGTCGTGTCCTGACAAATACGTTAAACGCCGACAAATACGTTAAAAAAAATTGTGCGTCTCTTTTTTCGAAACTGTTGCTATAAATTATGAATATGATATCTCGCATATTCAAAATAAAATATCGTCTTAGCTTTTTTAACTGTATTAGATCCAGACTGTATTGGAACCACGAGTGAAGTCAAAGTTCGCTGCTCTTTCGAGCGACAGCTGCGCGTAAACTACCTTGCTGTATTTATTCAGAAAATAGACCCGCAGTTGTTATTTTCGTTATCTTCTTCACGGTTGGGTTTTCTTTACAAAAATTTATAATAAAGAACAAAGAAGGTAGACCTGCAATAGTACTGGGCATAATTTCCGATCCTATCGCGTTAACCCAGGGGCTCACCCATGTCTGTCGCTGCTCCTAGCACTTTGGTGCAAAGCGGTGAAGCTTGACGTACGCGCGCTGGTAAGAGGGGTCACGGAGGCACGCGGACGGGCAGACATGATAACCGAGTGATCTCATCTGGAGTACAAGACCCTGGTTCTGTCTCATCACAAGAGCCACCAAGCCATCCTACTATTTTACAATGTTTTCTCGCGACTAGTAGCTCCCGGCATCGCTGACAACGGCTGGAAAGTTATACGATGTCGGCGATAAACCATCAACCGGTCCAGCGCGGTTCACGAACAATTTCTATACTTTGTTTCACCTTAATTTCAAACGCAGCCGACGCTACGAGCCACCGGGACCAACCAAACAGCGTCAAAGCGAGAAATGGCATTCGTCCATCTTCCTGTCCATGTTCATCGACTAAACCAATCGAGTGCGGCGAATGTCCCGTGATATGACTTGCGTTTTTGGTTTGTGTTTTCCTGGGTGTTTGTATTCGAGCCTTCGATTGTGCTCTGACCTAAGCTGAAACAAACTGCACGATGAGTAGAGACACTGGTGGGATACAAATTTGTACAATTTTCCTTTCCCATTATCTCTCTAAATATTAGGGCCGACCAATAATAAAACTTTTTTTTTTTTTTTTTGCTTTGCTTTGCTTACGCCTATTTAGGCGCCGGTGTGACGCAATTAGCAAAAAGGGCAATTTGGCACAAGATGTAGCAGACTTTCGTTCACGGCGCTATTTGGCACAAATGGCACAGCGTTTCCATCACTGCAATCAAATCAAATCAAATCAAATCAAATCAGTTTATTTTCTGCCACAAAAATACATTCGTGACAAGGGCGCTGGAAAAAAAGCTGCACGTAGCAGCTTGACGAGTCCCAGCGCCCTAATACAAAGCAGCAGCGGAACTGACATGAATACAAAAAAGAACACAGTATATAACAATCACAAAAAAAAACAGCAAAAAAACATCTAAGTACACATATTAAGAGCTATCTGAAACGTAAATAGTGATTTTATATTACAAAATGTCTTGTATTGTACGACTGTTTACAGAGTATATATCAATTCCATGAGAAAAAAGAAGGTTTAACAATAGCGGTAATTGGTAGCGGTATCTCTGAGTACCGAAATTTGTTCTAGATACAGGAAGACGCCAGGGGGGCCTATGACGCGATGCGTAAATGGACTCGTTTTTTTCTAGTTTAGCAAGGTCTAAGATTATGTTAATATTTTTTCTTACACATTGTTGGTAATTTAAAATCAATCTGGAGGAATACATATTATATATATCAATGATTTTATGTTTTTCAAAAAGAGGAAGAGAGTGATAATCACGAGGTACATTTTCAATTATTCTAACAGCCTTTTTCTGTAAAAGACGCAATTTGTCTAAATTGCTCTTAGTAGTTGTTCCCCACACTAAATGGGAATAGCAGATTATAGAATGAAAAAGGGAATTGTAAATTAACCTTTTGATGTTTACGGGAAGTATATGCCTGTATTTATTCATAATCCCAACAACTTTAGAAAGTTTTTTATGAATGTATGTTACGTGATTATTCCATGACATATGACTAGAAAATATAACACCAAGAGTCTTAACGGTATCAACACATTCTAATTTGCATGACCCAAAATACAAATCACGTGATATTTGAACATACGATCCCGGGCATTGAAATAGGACAACCTTAGTTTTAGTGGTATTAAGAATAAGAGAGTTAATATTTATCCAATTTTTTTAATTTACCCAGAAAAACGTTTGCTATGGAGGTAAGTAGGTCTTCTTTGAAACTGTTCCGTCATGCCAGCCTGGTGGATGATACACAGAACAAAGGACAACAGATCACCTTGGGGCAGTGGCGTCTGGCCGGGGTGTGTGTATGTGTATGTGTCGGGGTGTTGGGGAGGGGGAAGGGGGATATGGGGATATGGGGCTGAAGCTTTCCACCCCCTCACCTGAAAGAAAGTCGTGGCGACACCGCTGCCTAGGAGCTACTTAGAGCCAGTCACTTGCAGCTAGCCTACACATTGCACATATAGTGGTGTAGTGTCTTGCTCTTCATGATTGTCAATAAACAACTATTCTCTCTCTCTCTCTCTCTTCTTATACAGCTTCTCTCGTGCGCTGTTTGTATACGACTAACTTATCGCAGTTCGCCATGGCAGAGGATGCTGAAGAGTGTACGTCTGCAGCTGTAAGCAGAGAAAGCGTCTAGCAACTGACCTGACGACGATTAAGTGGCATGATTTTTATGACCAATAATCGTACCACAATATGCGTGTAGTGTCCGCGTGCGAGCAAAACCTGTCAATAAAATATCCAATTGACAAACATGGTACTACTATATTTCGCCTCTAGCTTAGCTAAAGGCGAAAACTTCCCCGCTAAAGGTCGCGGAAAAAATTCCCCGCTAGCGGCAAAATATGCCCGCTAAATTGAGCGGGAAATTTTTCCGCTGAATTTAGAGGGCAATGTAGCAAAAATTTTCCGCTAAATGGGAGAGAGCAGGAGAGGAGGAGGAGGGCATACCCTCCCCTCCTCCTCCTGAAGAGCTGCGCTCTAATTTCGCATTACAGGGATTTCTAAACGTCTTATTTTTTTTTTGTTTTATGTCCAGCCATACACAGTTTAAACTATACTTGCACCCACGTGGGGTGCACGTGACACTGTCACATGCGAGTTGGGTAGTTGGTTGTATAGAGTGGGGGCAGTAGCTTCCGCCCGGTAGGATTTACGAGGGCGAAGAGAAAGCGAAGTTGGCGAGGCCCCGAGGACCCCAAGGGGCGGACGACGGACCGCGCTTTCGGCTCGTCGCCGTCCGTCGTGCGTCCCTCAAGGTTTTTACCGGTTTTACCGAACAAAACTCGAGGAGCATTTGCAGTGCGTGATGTGTCAGCTGCGCGCGCCGGAGGCAAGACCTGCGAGACGTGCGAGACCCCGATGGGCGGACGATGGACCACGACGAGAGGACGAGCCGAGCCGCCGAGCAGTTTGAGTAAACGGAAGTGGGTGGCGTTGCTGCGACCAAGATGGGTCCTTGCAGTGTAAACGGCTGCAGACACCTTCCGCGGCGAGTTTCGTTCATTGGCACGCTCCTGTTGGATTACGTCCTGAACTTCGCAGTAACGTGTTCTCTTAATTTATGAGAACCACCGAGCTGCTCCCACGGTGGATTTTGGACCTTTGTGGCAACAGTGAGTGAACTTGATCGAAGCGATGTTTCGTTCGCTTCAAATTTGTTGACTTCGACAGTCGTGCCAGGTGTGCCCCCGGATCGCTATTACTTCAGCTACTTCATCATCCTGTTGCAAAGCGAAGCAAATATTCAGATTTTAGGGTTTTCTAAGCCACACCAACGAAAGTCATCTGGCACGCCCCAGCGAAAAATCCGCAGGTTCATTTCTAATTGAGTTGATCCAACTTTGGTCACGATCCATATTAATAAAACACCCTCGTCGAACTCAACTGCATGCTTCGATGTTGGTCGCGATGCATAGCATGAACACCCCCAACCGTATTGTAAACTCAATGGTGTGAACGCTCCAGAAAATATTTCACGCGATGACAACCTAATCATCCGCGTTCCGTCACTGCTAGCTTTCCGCCTGCTGTACGAGTGGTAACTTTGGTGCGCCCCCGAGTTTCCCACGAGCTTCAAGTCGTTCTAAAAAGAGTTGATTTTGTGGTTTTTATGACACTGTCTAAGTTTCTAATTGGAACCATATGTTTATTTTCACTAATGAAAAAGTTAATTAACGAGTTTTAATTAATTAGTCGACTTATTTTCACGTCAAGAACCATAGGAAAAAAAGTCCGGCTTCTCGCGGATGATTACTAATTTTCACCTTTAGGTGGAGATTTAAGATATATTTATTAGCATTTTAGAGTGGATACACGTTATCTTATCAAGGAGTACACGTTTCAAAAGCAAAACGCATCGCCTGTGCCTCCGGCAACCAAATCTGGCGAGAACTATTTCGCGCGGCGTATGAATAATGCGCAAAACTTACTGTTTTCTTGAGGTGAAAACGGGTATAGCCACCCACATAATGTCCCCCTGCCCGTACAACTCACTCGCACAAACCGCACGAGTATAGCTTTTATGGCTTTTTTTAAACACACCTGTAAAAAACAAACAGCATGTGTATTTAGAAATGTATTCTTAAAAGCTATACAGACCCTTTGGCTGTTAAAAAACATGAACTGCCGCTTGCGTCCCAGGCGACTCCCGGTCGCTCCGTCTTCACAGGCCTGTTGAGTTTGCTTGTGTCATCAGTGCTAGAAAGCATAAACGCTACACGGACAGCAAACAATTGAAAACGAGCGTGTTGGTTAATAGATACAAAACTTGAAAGTATAAAACAGAGAGGACGAGGACGGGAACAGGACACCTTTCAAAATGAAAGATGTCCTGTTCCCGTCCTCGTCCTCTCTGTTTTATACTTTCAAGTTTTGGACAGCAAAGTTGGAGATTTAACGATGGCCTTCGGCTGGAGGAGGCATATTGGTTTGCAAGAATACTCGAAACGTTTTAACGGGTCTCGCACTCCTTCGTTCTTTTAGCGTTCACCTGAGAATCGGTGGTTAAACGTTTCATCTACATTTCAAGCAGCCGTGTTAAGGTAGCCCTTGTTTATTATTTTTATAAACCGGAAGTTCTCTGGGACGTCAAAAGCTGGGGCACCATCTGGTGACCTTTGCCATAAAAAGGGCTTATAGACTCTATACGATCCGCACGACAGAGGCTCCTCTATGCAAGTGGGTGCACACATCTTCCGTCCTATACCGGTTGCCCGAAAGGGAATAAGGAAATATTCAGCCTTTCTGTGACGTCGATCAACTCACTCGCGTAGTCTTACGACTCAGTTGTTTGAGTCAACGAGTTTTAATATGACTTCGAACTAGGCCTATATTGCTAAATTATTCAAGCATCAAGGAGGATGCAGGTATCCGAAATAACCAAAAAATAAAGCGTTGACGAACGCGCTTGCAAGATGCCATTTGTTTTAGGTATTTGCTTTAGAAAAGTTACTACTGCTGAGGCCAGCACGTGCGGCGCGTGGAACACCAATCCCGGCATTCTCTTTGATGCTTGGGTAATTTAGCAATATGTATAATTAGTATATTAGTTATCAATAGGCATCACTTTCAAAATTAGAAGACTATCCGGTAGATAATAAATGCTTCTCAAAGATTTGTCTCTGCGCGATCTGTGTCGGCCATGGCTACGCTTGCACCACGCTCTTCGTGTTAGAATTCAAATAAAAAATATGTTCGAATTCAAGCCAAAGATCCTGTATATTTTCTTTTTTATCAGAACGAATTACAGTAGCACTGTTTAAAACTGATTTTCAACAATATTTAGCGGGTCAGTGAACGTTAGAGACGGCAACAGTGAGTCAAACCGCTGCGGATGCGTTTGTTCGGCTCGTCAAACAATTATTCAATAAAATATTCTTATTACCTAATATTCCCTCCTCCGTCTCATAAATTCCGCTCCACACACAACCTCATTAACTATTTTCTTTAGTACAATTTTCTTTCCTCAAGAACAGCAACGAAAACAAGCCCTCCCTACAAACAAATATCACCTCTTCAAGGAGAATGTAAGAATTGGTGTTCCACGTACCGCACATGCTGGCGTCAGCACTATTAACTTTTCTAAAGCAAATACCTAAAACAAATGGCATCTTGCACGCGCGTTCGTCAACGCTTTATTTTGTTTATTTACTTCCGTGCGCGTGTGGGCGCGTGGAACACCAATCCCTGCATTCTCCTTGATGCTTGGGTAATATAGCAATAGGTCTATTGACGGTTACATGAAGCATGGCGTAATGGTGACCAGACGCCTTCTTGGACAGATGTATTGATGGATGCCAGAGCCGTATATGTGGAGAGTTTGGCCATTCGTTGGGAAGTATAGGAGACAAATGAGGAGGCGTCATTGGCCGAAAGCGGGCTGGGCGTGTTCCAGGGCGTCTTCAGAAATTCGAATGTGACCAACCAGAAGCCGGAAATAATACCCTGGTGGTGGTTGCGAGAAACAAAGCTGATAACTGCATTGGAGTAAGTCTTGATGGCTGAAAATATGGTACACGTGATGTTTCAATCACGCTCATCCAAAATGGTGGTGGAAGAATGCGACTAGCGGAACGATCGACATAATTCGTACGCCGAACGCCGGGAATCTGCCGTCAGAGCGGTCACACTCTGTCCGCGCAAAACAGAGTTGAGCGGCGCATTCGTTTCTTACATCTTTCTGCATGATCATGATGAAAACAACAAGTGCACCCTATTTTCAATCACAAAGAGTTACTACACTTCACTCTTACGCACTTATTAAAACCATATACGAACATAGACCTTCGATGATCGATCGGCTCAGAACTGTTTCTCGCTACCACCGCTAGGGGATTCTTTTCGGCTTCTGGTTGGTCAAGAGAGCATGCCAAGCCTTCTTTCCCCGAGAGCGAACACAAGCGTCGCTGCGGTCGCCGCGCCCTGATTGGGTGAGGTGTAGCGTGACGTCAGGGGGAGTACTCCGCTCCGCGATCTCGCATCGGCTCGCTTCCCAGCGCCGGTTTCCTGGTTTGGCGTTGTGTGCCGCAAGCTCTTCGAGGAGTTGGACTTCATTTACCCGGTGTACAAGACGTTGAGTTAGGCCGATATTGACGTGCTTCCGTACAGTTTATAAGTTTGCTTGTCCCTTTTACTTTTTAAATTGGGTTACAAATCCCGAAAGCAATCGGCGGAGGCGCAAGTGTTTCAGACGCTGGAATTCTGTTCCTAGCATGTTCATGATTTAGGACGATATTACATCCCGCTTTCAAGGCATTTGAAGTGGCATGTATATCATGGGCCTTTGGGTGGTCGACAAATTAGCTCCCGACCCCGACTTTGCGCTGCCACTCTGCATGCGCTGGTTCGCAGATTTTTTAAAGGCCCCGTGTCTGATTATCTTTGAAGTGCTCATGGAACAGGGCTGTTTTACATAAATGTAGTTTCTTTATGAATTAATTATATATATATACGTATGCAGGCATATTTCTTAGAAGATTCCTAATTACTGGAAATTATTTTGTATGCTAGCGGCAAAAACGGCCGAATCGCCCCCAGTAGCCTGTATGATATGTATTGAACTGCCCAAAATATGCACAGCAATAGTGCCGTAATTGGCATTGTTTATACTTTTTTCCGGAAATTCTTGATTCAAGTCTTGGGCGTCCGGAAAATACACCGTTTAGTCTGAATTGTCATTTCCAATTAAAAGACACTGCTGCAGGTCCCCAAAAGCTTCCTCAGCCTCTAAACTCCCTACAGCTGTTCTATGACAACAGAAGAAAACAGGAGTAAAAGCGAGCATTCGAACGTTTGTCCAGTGGTAGATGCAGCACTAGTAGCAGAAAATGTGGAACCTGTGAAGGGCGACAGTCCGCGTGAGAAAAGCTTCTGGTATTTTAGCTTCAGGACAATTCGATTTAAGTACAATATCAATTTTGGAGCCCAAGGGACTAATAACGAGCTAGACACATTCGCTTACGTTTGTTATACATAACTTGAGGGTTCATATACCCTCAACTAATCGCCGAAGCAAGATCACCGATGCAGCTTTTCTGCTTCGGCGATCTTGTTTAAAAACAAAGATACAAAAAGAAACAGTATATATAACCTGCCACTTCATTCAGACCATCAGCAGCATTTATTGTGCGAGATGTAAATCTACAGTGATGTTCCTGCAATTGTGGCCATACTTCATTTTCATATACCAGCTGTGATTCATGCGTTGCCTGCCCTGTCAACCATGCTTAAAATGTTGCTTGAAGTTTCGCCTGTAGCTACAGGCCATACCTCAATAAAGGCACATTAAAAATTTACACTTCCTGCGAAAAACACGTAAAAAAAAATAAATAGAAACGAGCGCGCCGACAGCTAGCGTCGTCACAGCCTCCACAGGGCGAGCGGGGCCGAGTCGGGGAAAAATTCTCTCCTCGCCGTGACGTCACCCCGGTTCGCCGTAAGGGGGCGCCACGCGAACTTCTCGGGGCTAATACCGCACGCCCTGACTCTGCCCGCACCTCCCATTGACTAGGGGTGTCGCGAACTTTTGTCGAACCGGATTTTTAGGTCGAACTTTCGGGGTTCGACTGGGTCGAACCGGTTCGACGAACCTTCGCAACTTTTCACCAGATTCGACCGGTTCGACTTTGCGGACAGTGTGGCCAGACCTTGATAGACGCATGTCTAGGTTTGGAGAATTTATTTTTATGCAAATGGTTATTTTATTTTATGAAGTGTTGAAATTAAAAGAAACCACTTCTAATCTTTAATCTTTAAAGACGTTAATAACTTAATTTTTTTTTTGTACTGTATTAACTGAAATAACCAACCAGCGGTGCCCTTAATTAATCCATTAGCCATTACCATCCAATCCGAAGCCAACTGGCCAGCCTGTCGCGCATGCGCACAGGAGTCGAACCTCAATACAAGGTTCGTCGAAATTTCCACGAAAAGTTCGAAAAAGTCGAACCAGGTCGAACTCGAACCTCGGCCGGTTCGCGACACCCCTACCATTGACCAAACTCTCTCAATACAGTACACGGCTCTGATGGATGCTAGCGGCTGTAGCTTTTATATCGGGTGGTAGCTTGCGCCACCTAGCCTACAAAATTAAGAGCCAAAAGTATGATTTTTTTTCCCTCGCTTATTTGCTTACCCTCTGCAATTTCGTAACTATGACCAGGCGGTGTTCGGTGCCACCAGGATGACCTTTAGGGGATCGGGCAAAAAAACTAGAAATTTCACTCCCCACCTCTTTCCCCCGGCGAGGGGAGTCGCCCATTTTCCTCTGGTCAAACCTAGTCGGCGTTGCCCTGGCACTGGGCCTAAAGTCCCTTGATGTTTTTCCAGGGACGTTAACTGGGCCCACTGGAAGACAGAATATAGAGACTTTCGGCCGGTGCCACGCGGGAGGGAGTCCCAATTTTCCTCTCTCCCACCTATCCCCAGCTGTGTCAGTTAGTTGTACGTCATTCAATTCTCCCTAGATAATTTCCACCAGTTTTCCAGTCTTCTCTTTGTTAAAAGGTACGACGCATGTACGTACCTTTGCACGTAGCTACGTCCGCCGCTTGGAGTCTGTTTACTGTATGTAAAAGACATCGAACGAGAACAGACGCGTCCTGTGTGCTCTCAATTCGGCTGAAAGGCGCGCGGCTCGCTGGGCTCGTCTCTCGCCTGCTGGCCGCCATGTTTCATAAGGTACACGCTCAACTCGCGGAAGGCAGACACGGTGTATCGTGTTAAGTTTACACGTCACCTCATGTGAAGACGAATAACACACATGGCTGCGTGTAAAACGAACACGTTTTGACGTGACCGCTATAGGACAACGGTTTACACGTCTGGGCGTGTTATTTTTGCTAACAGTGTGAGGTCATGGCAAAAGGGCACAGTGAACCCACTATCCCATTCTAGGCCACTGAAGTTGGGAGATCGATGTCACGAAAACATGGTCACGGAAGTGACGCTTTGGACAGCGGCCGAGCTCGCGTGCTCTGGGGCACGGGCAGTTCATGCGCAACTCGGCGAAGCGGAGATGGCGGCGCGGTGGGCCGCACATTCGCCTCTTCCGGACACCGAGCCACAGGCACTCGCTTCTTGCGCACCCGACATCGTCATGCGGCAGGAGTCCGTGGACGTTTCTTCAGCTGCGGCCGTATTCTACGGAAATTAACGCAGCATGGTAAACCTATACACCGACCGATTTTTTTGCACGTTCCGAATTGTGACAGCGACAGTAGAGAGTTTTAGTAGATCGTTCCCATGACTCCGATAACGATACCCGATACTCCGCCACCGCCTCCCTCGCGCATGCATAGTATCGTTATCGGGGCTATCCGAGGTATCGGAACGATCCGCTAAAACTCTCTAGTGACTCTACGTTCAACCAACTGGTCACCTTATACCACAAGGCAATGCTCTTCTCGAGCAAATACCTGGCATGAGAGGGGGCCGAGCTGTGTGCTTCATCAGACCGCATGCCGTCAGGATTTGATTAAAGCAACAGGCCTCATGGGGTTTCTCTCTTACTATACCTAATACCAGACCTGGCTGTAGCGGTCGTGGAGGGCCGCTATGAATGTGTGGAAAGAGACAGGAAAAGCTACGATAAAGAATGCGCCTCGCAGGGCCTGTGAAGATGTTGAAAGGCTTACACCTGATGCATAGATGGCATACTACAATACTACACTGGTATGCTAGAACTAGCTTCTTAGGGAAGGCTGTGAGAAAGAAAGCCTGCCAAGCCTGGGGCGAGCGAGCGCGCCACTCCGTTCGTGCGATAGCTTCAGCATTGCTTTCTTTCAAAGCCTCAGCTGACTGTTTTCAACAAACCGGCCCCATGGGTCGCAAACACGCGACCCACGACACGGTGGTACGCGTAACCGGCTGCGAACCCTTGTTCCCATGTCTCGAGCACGACAAATCGCATCCAGCATAATCATCTCATATCGCCGATTGTCTTTATTCGTTTTGTGTTGTTTTTAATTTTGTTTTTAATTTCTGCTTCCCAGCCTTGGGCCATGAAGTACAAATTCGCTGCCAGGCTGCAAGCGCGAGCTTTTCGCTCAAGCACGCACGTCGGTTGCACAAACCGGTCGTGGCACAAACTCTCCCTTAGCAGGCGTAACTACCAACTGGCCAAGGTAAAGAAACCTAGGAGCTCGGAATTCTCGCTTTCAGAAAAGAGCACAATTCAAATGCAAGCATTTTATCGGACTGCTGCTATAAAAATCGTCAGAAAGCAAGAACTGTCGTACGGAGATATTCTTGTTAGACATGAGCTTGATTAATTCCCGAGTATACTGAGCAACAGGAACGAATAGTGTACTTACTCCCTGTTCAAATTTAAAAAAAAAAAATTAAAAAATGTCGGCACATAGGCAGGATTGTGTTATCTTACCTGTTTTTATCATATCAGGTCAGCGCCCAAAGTAGTCCTTTACAAAGTAGCGGCTTCTTCATTGCGGAGGGCTTAGCGGAGGGGGAAACGCGGTCTACGAAAACTCCCTAATAGGAAGTTTTCGTAGACCGCGTTTCCCCCTCCGCTAAGTCCTCCGCAACGAAGAAGTAGCTACTGCGCCTGCGCACCGATAGCCTTGGCTGTAGAGTTCCGTGTATCGTAGCGGGTTGCGGAGGGCGTTGCGGTACGGCGAAAACGATCTACGAAAACTCCCTAATCCCTTCCCCCACCCGAACGTGATCTACTGGCCTCCGCGCAATGTGATCTGCAAGGTAAGGACGTCCGTTTGCCTCCCACAGAAGCCTGACACACAGACCAACAGAGAGCGGTTGCACCGCACCTGCATTCGTTACTTTGTTCCTGGTACAACATGGCTGCCATGAGGCAACGGGAGTAATACGATCAATAGATATCGTTACCTATACTCGTTTTCACCTCAAGAAAAAAGGGAGTTTTGCTCGTCGTTCATATGCCGCGCGTACGGTTCTTACAGGAATTGGTTGCCGGAGGAAACCACCAAAAAAAAATAGCGTGTTTTTTTGTTTTTTTTTATTGCCGCCTAGCACTTAAATCCGGCGAAGCCATGGCAACCATTTGGAAATCAGACATGTGCGAGAGGCTAGATCGATGGCAACACGGAACCTTGCCATCGCTGGCTGCACACGCGGAAGCTTCGCAAGGCTTGCGAGCGACGGCACGCAAGAAGACGTGGTCCGTGTCCTTTCTTGTCGAAATGATGGGATTCAGCTAGGAGATCCGAGCTCGTTCAAACTTCATGTTGAAAAACAGCGCGACTAAGACGAGGACACAAAGAGACGAAATGAAAAACATGGAGTCAAATGTTCGCGCGCTTGCTCGGCGCCTCGTGAAATATTTCCCTTTCTTCTTTTTTCTCCGATCGTAGATTGGTTACCTGAGGAAAGAAAGAAGAAAACCAATCTACGATCGGAGAAAAAAGAAGAAAGGGACATATTTCACGAGGCGCCAAGGAAGCGCGCGAACATTTGATTCCCTGTTTTTCATTTCATTGTCATTTTTTCTTAGTGTGTAACACAAACCAGTTTATAGTCAACGCTTTGTCTTGTGTTCTCTTCGTCTCTTTGTGTCCTCGTCTTAGTCGCGCTGTTTTTCAACATGAACTCTCACCAACTCGCCCAGTTATCTATCCTTATCTCGTTCAAACGTAGCTCGGTAACACACACATCCTTTTTTTTTTTTTGTTTTTTTCTGGACATTTGTCCTCAAGACGGCGTCGTCGCCATACACCCGTTCTGTAAACTGTCAAGGAGGGAGAAGAAAGATAAAGTCTTGCGAATTAAAGAAAAAATCTAATTTAAGATTGTAATTTACGAAGGTTTATTACCTAAGAGCGTCGAAAACCGGGCTCTGGAGGAACTTCGATGTGCATGTGGTGTTCGGTGCATCGCCGTTATACAAGTCTGGGAGTTTAAATGAACGTAGAGCCACATACTTACCACAAACAATCGCTCGATTCTCTCTTCAAATTTGGAAGGACGCAACGGTAGTTAACAAGTTTGGTAGGGATAAGCGTGTCGAGAAATGATGTTTACGCGAAAAAAAAAAAAGAATTTTTTAGAAGGATATTGACGGCGCGAATTTATTTTAAATTCTGCGCACAAAGGTCATGGCGTCACGGAATGGTCATAGTCTTTTCATCCAAGCGAGATGGTCAAGCCGGTTCACCTTTCCTCCACGCACCTGATACTCCGAGAAAATAAGTGGACAGGAGGGGACAAAAATTTTTTTTTCCTGGTAAAATTTATTTTGTTGCGCGCGTATCCCACCTCACTGTTTAAAAACTTTTCTTTTTTCTTTTCAGCTGCCCTTTAAAGGGATGCTGAACCATATAAATAAAGAAAAGAAAAAGACAGAACCGTTGAACGGGACGGTACGAAATACAAAGCATCTTTTGCATGGATCGCGCACTCATCCAAAAATACAGCAATCCGCTAGACATCGATGTACGAGTGATGTTTCTGGATTTTGCAGCGTCCCCTCGCCTAACGCTCCAGCCTTGTTTTGAGAGCTCGAAATTTCGGTTCAGCATCGCTAAAAAAATTCCTAAGAAAAAAAAAAAATCTTTTTTTTTTGTTTGATTGAAAAAAAACGAAAAAAAAAAATTACACGAAAAGAAAAATAGTGCAATATTAACGGCGCGAAACGCGATTTAGTCGGCGGTCCTTTCCACTTCTCTCTCTCAGCATTTCGGTCCCGCGGACGAGAGGTGAATTGGCTTGGCCATCACGTTGAGGATATCAATCCCGCGCCGTCCATATTGCTGTATTTTTTTTTTTCGCGTAAAATTAATTTTTTTTTTACACACATGTCCCAACCAAACCTTAGAGAATTAAATGTAAACATTTTCGACGGACATCCGTCTGGTTAGGAATGATTAATAAATCTTCAACTTAGAAACTCTAACCAAGCTTTTATTAAAAAGCTTGGTTTTTGTCCCGTTCCGCGGGACAAAAACAGTCACCCGTGATCAAGGGACCGAGTTGGTTCCGAAACGTCAGGATTTTTGCTTTTTAATAAAAGCTTGGTTAGAGTTTCTAAGTTGAAGATTTATTAACCTTAGAGAAAAAAAATTCTGTATTTTTTTTACATGCTGGGACTTTTTTTTTTTACTGGTTTTTAATTTGCACCATACCTGAGCGCACTGAACACTTTTCTTTTCTCGAATTTCGATTTCTTTTAAAAGTTATAGGCAAATTAAAATTACACAAACAAGCAAAAAATAACCTCCTTATGACGTCCTTGGTTGCTTGACTGGCCGTGAACTAGAAGAGGGGTAGTCAGCTCAGCGACCGCTCACGGCTGCCGCACTCCGTGTCGACGGCTCGAGAGGGCGCCACTAAAGCATGTTTTGGATAGGCTGTATGAAGCGGGCGGCCAGGGGGCTCGCATCGCATTTGTTGCGCGTGTCATGTTCTAATTAGGCATGACACTTCATTGGCCGAAAACGACAGCAAACACGGGGTAAAGATCAATTCAGAACGGGAGCCACTTCCCGCTGTCCCTCCCTCCTCTCCTCCTCCTCCCCCCCCCCCCCCCCCCCCCCCCCTTCCCCCATACCGCCAAACCCACAAGCCGAATGGCTTCGGAACGTACTAGAATAGAAAGTTGGTAAGAATCATTTTGAAAAACAGCGCGAAAGACACACGGACAAGGAGAGACACAGCGCCTCGTCCTGTCTCTCTCCTTCTTGTCCGTGTCTCTTACGCGCCGTTTTTCAAATGGCTTCGGAGCTTACATCCGGGACCTTTCTACGCTCGCCGGTGCCCGATCCCACCACCCCTTTGTAGTATGCGCAGCCTTTTCCACCGCTTGGTGGCGGGTATGTCGATGGGTCATATCTTGTTCCGTACTTTATAAAGTGCATTTCTTTATTTTTTTTTTTTTTTATCTAAAATACTGAATTAAAACTACTTCTATCCATAATTGAAACGGCTCGCGCTACTTATATTCTGCATTTCGACTAAAAAGCTTTTGGCGGCTCCGACCAGTAGTAAGCCGAGGACCAAAGACGTTGCATATCGCGCGCTTTCCGCACCGCGGGTCGCTCCCGTAGGTGGAGGTTGTTTCAGCGTCGTCCTGTTAAAATACGACGCAGATATTTAGCTACACTGTCCGTGCCCGCTGGATTACCCGAACCCCAAGGGACGTGGAAACCGCAAAAAAAGTACTTTTGAATACGATTGCAGGGCCCCTTTCACTAACCCGTGAAATTTGTTTCTCGTCAAAACCTTGCCCGATCAAAATGCAAGAGCGCTGTGTACATTTCGCCTGGCCAAGCCTCGGAGCAATTTGGCCGACTCCCACTTGGACCGGTGATTAAAGTAATCCGCAAACGACGCCCGGCTTTTCTCGGGAACACATCTGCCCGAGAACAATCTGTCATTCACAATGCAGAGGCCTTCCAGTCATCAACACCAATATCCTGGAATACAGCCCTCTTCCTGACAAGTGCATACAATAAGGTGTAGACTATTCTTTTTCAAGGACAAAACTCGAGGGGGGAATATTTTTAATTATCAGTGAAACTCCTAGTGGTGGCAAGTGTAAAGTTTGTCGCTTATCGGAGCTGACTAATCTTACACACGGAACTTTCGAACTTAGTTACCAACAGAAAGAAACGTGCACCTCCTTACTTGGATAATCATGAAAGAGCTCCACCAGTACATGACCGATTAAAAGTATCAATACCAACTGCACCTATTGCCAAGCAACAGGCAAGGCTCCACAAGACTCGGTAACTGGAGGCTGCATCCACGTTCCCAGAACAGACCCAGTTCGAAAAAGAAGGGAGCCGGAACCTCCGAAGACACGTAAAAACATGCACTGGGCATTTATTGTTTCCTCCGAGAGAGAGAAGGCTTTCCGTTACAAAGAAGTAAGTTTTCAGGCCCAGTCCGCCACAAGATCGACAACTCGGAATTTTTTTTTGCCCGCCTTTTAATTCAAGTTGCTGAAAAGGAAAGGACTGCAATTGAGCATCCACTTTTCTTTTTAACGAAAAAGAGTATGACGTTAACAGTATCTTCAGAGGAAAAAAAAAAACGAGGTTCGGAGAAGCACTTCCACGAGCCGAACAGTCAAATCTTCAACGCAACCCGGCGATACTCGAAAAAAACTCGAGCAAAACGAACAGGGAGCCTAGCAGGTAGACTGCGTGCACTATCAGGATCCAACAGGCACGGGGATCGCAAATACTCGAAAATTTCACTGTTCCGGCAGGCCGAGTTGTATCAACGAGGTCTAGGCGCACTACCGTTCCAGACCCCTTCCCTGCTAGTGGAAAAACTTCCATGCAGCCAGCATCGCTTTCCTCTCCCCCCCTTTTAAATAGTTCTCTAGTGCTAGGCGAAAAGGACTGCCCCTCTCGCGTGTCGCCAAGAAAAACCGAAATAAACCTTGGTTACAGGTCACCCGGCTTCGAGACGTTATGCTCCACCAGCACAACAAAACAGCAATTAGAAAAAGAAAAAAAAAAAAATTTGAAGACCTTTGGAGGAGCTTGGAAAGTACGGCACAAGACATGCACCAGTGGAGAAAAATTGAAAAGAAAAACAGACTGGACCAAAAGGGACAAAAGGAAGAAAAAGAAAAGGCATCTGAAATATTCCACAACTATTTAACACTCTCCCGCCAGACATCTTTACAAGAAATGGTACAACACTTGTGAGGTGTGTGTGTATCTTTGCCGGCAGTTTTCTTTGCCGCTCGTGTACATAGTAGAAGAACCCTAGCAATAATTATAATTAGCGACGATCTCGGACTTCTCTATCTCGCACGGTAGGGACAAGGACCAAAAAAAAAAATGAAGTCTTAATTGATACCTTACAAGAAAGCCAAATAAGAGTGAGCGAACGAGAAAAACTTGTAAAAGCAATTTTGAATACGGCTGCGTCGTCTTTTTCCCTTCCCCGGGCGAAACAAAAATGTCAACAAGGTGGGACGGGAGGAATGCGGGGAAGCAACAATCTAGGCGATTCTAGACCAGGCCAGACCAGACTACAGAGACAGGCAGGGGCCAGCAGGCAAGCAAACATTCTCAGTCTCTCGGTAACCCACAACAAATCGCCATTCCGTAAAAACAGGAAGATCACTAAAAAAGGGAAGGAAGCCAGGCTAGGCCAGGAACACAAAAAGAACACAACCATTTTCCTTCAGCGCACATTTTCCAGATTAAAAAAAAAAAAAAATACAAATTCTCCAGACTTGCCTTCAAAAAAGGTCCTACTCAAAAGAAAAATACAGACTGGCAAATGACAATGCATTTTTAATAACGATGCTGGAGGAGGAGGGGGAAAGGGGAAAAAGGAAGACTGCAAGGGAAGGAATCTCCTGGGGGATCATAAATACAATGGTCGCACCTTGCCTCTCTGGAGAAACTCCGGGAGGGTAAACCAGACAGATGGGAGAGGGGGTAGAAGAGTGGGCGGCAGCGGAGAACCCGCCGCGCCGAGAAAAGGCGGAGAAGGCCGACATTCGCAACAGAGGAAACAGGCGAGGAGGAGGCGTTCCGTAAAGACTGTGCAATCTTGCGTGTGTGGCCCGTTAGTTCCCCCTCCATTTCCGACAAAAGGTGGCAGAATCAGACTTTCTCGTCCTAAGCGATTACACCGAGAACGAAACTGTACAAAAAAGTCGAGAAAAAAATAATGTGTAAAAAGAGCGGGCCAGACAGTCAAAAAGCAGGAACAAGCTATTGAAAAAAAAAAAAAAAAATCCTTTCTGGGAGGAGGTTAAAAAAAGCCATCTCTTTTAAACAGCCCTCTCGAGTAAAAAAAAAAAAAACCAGAGGCAACAAAAATGGAGGAAGAGTTTTTACCTACTTCCTGGCGAACTACTACGACCCTTTCCGAAACTCCACAGGCAAACCCCGAGACCCCACCCCCCTCTGTCCGCCCAATCTCGTGTCCGTGCCAAAAAAGAGAGTCTCTTTAAGAACCGCACAAACGTAAACCCCGCGCTCTCTCTCTTTTCGCTAAAAACCGCGTCTGCAACCGAGCCGAAGAAGAGAGGAAGGGACACGACAGAAGAACGACAACATAGAGAGAGAGAGAAAGGCGCAGACAAAGAAACGAAAGGGGACGTCGAGACCCCGTCGACCGCGGTCAAGACGCCGCCGCCGCCACGAACCGCGGCGGTGGCAAGGGCCGACCGCGGGTGGGGTCCGACCGGGAGTGAGGGGTGGGAGGAGGAGTGAGGAGGGAGACCGGTCCTGTCCGGGGAAGGGAAAGCACGCGACGCAGTAGTAGTGGCGGTGGCAGCGGCAGTGGCGCCAGCATCAGCAGCAGCAGCGGACTGGGTGGTGGTGGCCGTTGCTGGTGGTGTTGCGGCACCGACGGCAGCGGCCCAGAGATGGGAATGCACGCGGAAGGGGGTCGGGGCGGCACACACGAGGATCAATTGTCACCACCTTCCTGCTGCTCGTCACCGTCCCCTTGGGTGTCCGACGTCCACAGCTGCAGGGAAGACGGGGGGGGGGTGTCAGCACGCTCCGACAACGGAAGCCGCCACACAAATGCTAGTCGTGCACTGAATGAAAACGGCGGGCAGTTTGAGTCGTCTCGCCCTTGGCGAGATCTACCTTCGATAGGAGAGTATTCACTGGATGCCACGTTTGAGTGTGTCGTCTGCTACGTACGCTCGAATCGAGCTCGGTTTTAAGCTGCCAAGAGCGACAATGGAGGTGGGGAATGCCCACTGGTATAGAAGAGCAGAAGCTTGCCGTCGGAATGCATCGAGTTGTCGCACACTATGGCCGCCAATGAATACTCCCTTTGGCACTTTGGCATCTTGCGAGTTTTGAGTGTGCGTGCGCGGCCAAAAGCGCGGCAAAAGACGAGGGCTTACTGGGGTCTAGACATCCAAAAGGGACTTAGTCATCCTCCCTTCGTCGGCGACTAGAGGCACGCTCGAGCGATTGTCTGAGCTCAGTTCATGGTGGCAGAAGAGCAGAATAGTGACAAAGTTATAGTACAAAATCATACTGGAAAATAAAACTGCTTCTGCATCCCATAGTTGCCTACACAGTCATACCTTTGCATTGGAACTTTAGGTGGTTGCATCAGTGTTTGCATGAGCAGTTTTGTAAACAAAAATAACGAAAGAAAAGCCGCCCATCACGTCATTCATGCGAGAAAGGAAGTAGCCACAATGCAGCTTGATTGTAGCTGCAAGTCCCGCGGTACGCAAGACGCATTCGGCAGTATACCGTCAAGTCTGCAACTATATCCGAGAAACCTGAATAGAAGGGGCGCACAACCAAACACAGCAGAATCCTCTTTTAAAGCAAGAGCTCATAGTTACATGCAGTTAGAATATTTTGGCAGCTTTTTCAAGAAAAGCACTCGCACCTTCTCGCTTGAAGGCAGACCCTTTAACGTGCTTACCGGAATACCGATGTGATTGCCCCCAGGAGAGGCAGTCTCATAAAAAGCTGCTTCAGAATGCACAGGGCAAGCCTTCTTACCATGTCTTCAATCAAATCTTTTTTTTCCCCAATACACAGCGGACGTTTAGTGGACAGTTGCAACACTATTTCCAGAGCTAAAAGCAAGCTGCATTTGCTCCACTATCCCTTCAGAGTAATGGTACTCACGACTCACATTCTATTCACTTTCCCATTGTATTGCCAGGTCACAACCGTTTTAGCTGCACACTGTACTATGTCCATTTGCATCTACAATAGCTCACTGCAATCACTGGATGCAGAGTGAACGGTGGAGTTGGCTTTGTGCTCAACGAAGACAAGCATACAGTGACTGCCAAGGGCTCTTATGCCAAAGAGGCAACGAGACATTCCCGTTGGCGCATACTAGAGGAGGAGACTGGAGAGTGCTTACAGACGGAACAGCACCCATATGAAATTATCAACGACAAGGTTTACGCCACAGCTCGTTTCACTGTGAGCAAAGTCTGACCCAAAAGCACTGACGCGTTGCCCCAAACGATGCTTGGACTGCCCAAACGCACATACTCGACAGGAACACCGAAAGCTCAGAGCTCGCTCTTGTAGCCTCTGCTACGCAACATGCCACCATATTATTTCATTTTTTTTTTATTTATTTATCAATACTACCTGGCCCAAAGGGCCGTGGTAGGAGGGGCACAAAAATACAAATGATGGGAAGATTACAACTGAACACCAAGGATACTGTGGCCCCAAAACATACAATATAAATATAAATAGCACCAAGCGTACAAAAACAATATTAGTAAAACAGAATCTGAATTGGTCACACCGGCGTGAAGAAATGAGGCCTAAAACTATGCTATATGTATAGGGTGTTTCAGAGAACGCAGGCCAAATCGCTCCTGCAAAAACTACTGATCACAACGAAAAAAGGCTTGTGGTGTTTTGGTCCTGGGCCAGGGGTCCATTTAAGAAAATTATCAAACTCCCGGATAATTAACTTGTTATTTTTGCATAAATAACTTTTTTAATATTGTGTTTAAGGGCATGGTTTAAATTAGAGAATTGCCAAGCATCATCGGAAACCACTAAATCAACAAATTGCGGAACGATAGGAGGCACGCGAAGCATTTTACGGCTTTCTGAAAAGTGCACAAATTCGACGGTTTGTTAATGGAGCGCATCTCTGCCCCGACGGCACCGCGCCCCGTGGAGAGATAGTGCAACCAACCTCTGCTGCGCTGTCATCGCATGATGACAGCGCAGCAGTTTGATAATTTTCTTAAATGGGCCCCTGGCCCAGGACCACAACGCCACAATCCTTTTTTCGTTGCGATGAGTAGTTTTCGCTGGAGCGATATGGCCTGCGTTCTCTGAAACACCCTGTATATAGCACCCAGCATACGTTCAGCAAGATTAAGAAAGTTTTCCTGACTGCCCAATGAATAGTACGGTAAAAATTGCACAATGTGACCACAGCAGAAATACCCGAAAGGGCAAGTCGTATCTCGTGCACCGATAGCTAAAATTGGTCACCCCCCATTCCGTTCCACCTTACAATGGACCGCAGCGGATGCCACAAGCCATCCCAGTCAATTTGATGCCACCCGAGTGTCGGACGACCTTCGGGAGGGGCAGAGCAACGCGCAAGCGCATGGTCACGTAACATGTTCACAGCACACGACTGGTTCGCAGCACGTGCAGCAGTCCATTGCAAGGTGGAAAGGAGTAGAAAAAGAACAAACGGCATACACCATTTAAATAAGTAGCAGAAACAACGATTCCACTCTTCCCTAAAAGCGCGAACACCAGTCGCCCTAACATTCGGGTAAACGTGCCTGGAAATAGAAAAAGCTTAAAAAGTTATGTGCAAGAATGGGGCCTCACCGTGAGGTTGTCTCGGAGCAGCTGCATGATGAGCGTGCTGTCCTTGTAACTATCCTCGTTTAACGTGTCCAACTCTGCGATGGCGTCGTCAAACGCCTGCACAAAAACAAAAGGTTGCATGGCACCGGGACGATTTCGAAGCAAGCACAACCACTGCCTCCCCACGAGACCCCCTCCCAGTCAAAAGTACACCGACCAAGCAAGCTGTGCTCAGATCTTTACTCAAATGCACCCCCTCCCCTTAGTTAACAAAATTGTCAAGATTTGAGAGTGTCCCTGGTAATGGTATGGGCAAAATGGCAAAGCAGTTATGCTCAGATATTTACTAACATTGTATCTACAAAGGTCCACCTAGCTAGAAAACTTCCAATCCTAAATCCGGATTCTCTGTGTACATGCAAACTCATAAGAGATCTAAAATCCACAAAAGATACTATTCATAACAAATGAAATGCCAAAAATGCACCAATTTAAAAAAAAAAAGCTTTCAATATGTTGTTGCTAACAGGTAAGGAAATTCTGGGCCATGGCTCGTCTTCCCACTTCTCAATCAGCCCCTCAGTGTTCTTTGGTTAAGGGGGTAGTGCAACGATTTTAAAGCTGATAGTATTTGCAGTTTGTATTTTTTATATTGTTTATATAGGCACAAGTGAAAAAAATTGTGTCACCTTGCCCCGAAAAACTGCCATTCCCCGGCACAATCGTGAAGGAAAAAATTATTTGCCGACCAGCAGCTGCGCACGGCAATTATAGGAACTACGGTAACAAGTCTCTGGGAGACACGCAGATGTCAACCAAACCCGTCCCCCTCCACTGCTCCACTCGCCGTCAGCCCCGTGGCAAACGGTCTTTTGTGCCGATCGCTCCCCGCAACCTCCGAGGACGCTAACCCTTGACAAGTCGAGAATCGCGGGGGAAGTGGCTCGGGTCTGAAGAGAGAACTTAACTGGAAACCAGGCGGTCCCCCAGAGCACGTCACTCTGGGGGACAACGTGAAGAGTTGAGGCTTTGACCTTCATTTTGCTTCGTTCTTTTAAATTCATGCTAACGCGTGCAAGGAAATAGTTTTCTGTTCTTCGATCCATAGGTGGCACAAATCAATTCACGTACGCAATTGGGCAAAGTTTGAATCGTTGCACTGCCCCTTTGACACAGAGACCCCATTGACTGCAAAGTGGCGAGATGAATGGCAAGTATCTGCCGAAGCTAGGTACCAGCCTGGTCACCGATGCATTGAGCAACCCTGACAAATTTACATAGCAGTCTGCTAGTGTTACTAAATAAAATGGAACAGAACCACTTGTCTGTGCAAACCTCTTCTACGCTGCCATGCAAAATATCTTTTTTGCGATAGCTCTATGGCATGCTGAACAAACATAGCAACGACCAAGCACACAACCAAGGGTTAGTGACTCCAAACGTTGCACACCAAAGGCAATATCAAAGTACTGTAAACCTTGCAGGAGGATCGTGACAGCTAACTGGGCCAGGCCAACAGGAAGTCTGGTATTACTTGGAACACTGTCATACTATGCAACTATTTTGGACATTCACAACAAATAAGCCACACCAGAGTCAGTCGGCTCAGGAGAACACTACTCTGAGGGACTGCTCCAGACAGCAGAGCCTGTTACTTGAGATGCAGTGTGTACTTTAAGTTTGTCTGCTTCCTGTGCAAAGGCTGTGATGATGTAGGCACACTGAGCTCCAATTGGTTCCAATTGGAAGGATAGTGGGTAGACCTCAATGCCAACTGCCTCCAAGACCTTGAGGCAGTTACCCATCATGCTCCCAATTAAGCCTAAGCTTGGAGTTCTGACATCACAACCCCTATGCAAGAGCAAACAAACTTGAACTCTGCATAGCCAATGAAGCACCGGACTACTGTACATTGGCAATGGACGCCTATGCTATCCCAGGTTCTGTATATTTCAAATAACCAAGACTGGCCAAATCTGAAACGAAAATTGCGATAGTTTCGAATTTCAGCTACGGCTACTGAACAGGTCAATGATTTGCGCTGTCCCATCCCTCGCTTCCCCATTGAAACTACGAGATCTAGAACCACCTCGCAAACTGTCAACTGCTGTCTAGCTAAACTATGGTGCCTTGATAGAGTCTTCGACTGGCGTGTTTAGCGCCCAATCCCGCCCATACATCAAAAGTGGTCCCAAGGTGACAACAAATGACGCGAGTGTAGCTGTCGTCACGGCGTCGCTTTAGGCGTCCCAACTTCCGGCTGCTCTAGCTTCCGTGAACTGTCACAGTGGAAAGCGACCTGCAGCAGAACAGGCGTCTGCCACATTTACCACAACTGTTGGAACGCCGCCAGGGTCGCGACCGGCGACAGCATGACACTTTTATGACGTCATCAGGCGGAAATCAAGGGACCACTTTTTTGGCCGCGGTAAACACACCAGTCGGAGACGCGTTCCAGGCACCATAGCTAAACTGCCATGCCCATAACAATCTGCACAAATGTTCATTTTTAAACATGCATCAACAAACGCCCAAAGAAGCCACAAAAACCAGAAAACTTTAGAGCTTTCTCCTGCAGTTGCCCAAAAGTAAATGTAACCCCCTTAAAAGCAACTAAGCAGCAGCAGAAACCGCAAGTCACGGCCCCACCCACGCCATCCGCCTGCTGTGGACACGACACCCTACGACGACGTGTTAGTGGACTCCATCCACAAGGCATCATCGCAGACAAAGGCAGGCCAACGCAGTCACACAGGTTGCCAGGGCCCTCTTTTCATGCAACGGAGGCTTTACCTGCTTGGCCAGATGACAGGCCCGGTCAGGCGCAGTGAGAATTTCGTAATAGAACACCGAAAAGTTGAGTGCCAGTCCCAGGCGGATGGGGTGGGTGGGCTGCATTTTGCCCTTACTGATATCAAAGGCCTCCTGGTAGGCCTTCTGACTCTCATCTACCACACCTGGCCGGAGAGAGAAAGAGGAGAGAGAATTAGGAGGGAGCAAGGAGAAGGGCCCAGTACCTGCTTCGCCAGTTGGCAGGCCTTGTCAGGGGAGTTCAGTATTTCGTAGTAGAACACCGAGAAGTTTAGAGCCAGGCCCAACCGGATCGGGTGCGTGGGCTGCATTTTGCTCTTACTGATGTCGAAGGCCTCCTGGTAGGCCTTCTGAGACTCCTCCACCACACCTGAAGGGGGCACAGCCAACGCACGTCAAGCACAAGCACGCAGGGGGCACAACACTCTGCACTCTCCCCAGCTGCACTCTCTTTGCACTCCCTGAAGGGGACCTCCAGTCCCTTCCACATAGAAAGGGTCAATGACCACTGCAATGCAAGCTTGGAGACCGGAAATAAACCGACCTCTCACTTGAGACAAACGTGGCCTATTCATAGGGTTTACAAAGTTAAGCGCATTGCTCACCAAGTCCTCTGTGGGACCCAACTTACAGCGCAAAGAATGCATGAGCAGGCTACAAGATCATTTATAGGTTACGAATAAGCTTACTAACCGACCAAGCAATGCAACCTGTGTGCACTCCTATCTTGAGAAGCTTGGTACAGACATTTTGAATTCCCGACGGTACTGCACCAGTTACGCCGAACCCTATCAGGGAGCCGATACAGAATCCCGCATCGCCCAACATTCGTGCATGTCGTGTGCTGTTCTGTTCATCTGGAATGCCTGCTGCAGTGATGCGATTGACCCGAACCATTTTGTAGCAGCCAAAAGTCCATCATGAAGCAGCAAAACGTTCTTTTGGAGCACAAGCACACACTCCATTCTTCTTCGTACGACTCTGAATCTTTTATGTCGAGATTAGTGTGTTGGTCTATCTAAGTAAAAAAAAAGTGCATGCTTTGCCTTCACACTTCTATGCAATGGCAAGTTTGATTTCCTCAAACACAGAACTAGCCGTTTAGTTGCTCAATGAAGCACTAGGCATAGCTACAAGATGCTGATTTATGAAGGACAGTATCAACTGCTGACAGTGGTCATTTTAGGTACGAAATATAATGTAAACCAAATAATTTATTCCATTAAAATTCAACATAAACATTAGTCGGGTCAATTCTGAAAGTTTTACTGAGATCTGTTACATTGACACTCACAAAGTCCATTTTTCAGATATACTTGGTGCTTTGAGCATTTAACGTCCTGCTCTAGGGGAATGCTTTCCCTTTAGCACTCTGATGCACTGCAGCCAAGAAAGAAGAGCAAAATTGCCACATTTACTTTGCGGCTGCCACTTCACTGCAGTACACAAGAGCATGGCGAGAAGCGCACTCAACACAGCTAGCTTTAACTTGCACGCCAGAGCAGACTACAAACATGAGGCGAAAATTCCGAGTAGTCAGTGTTTGACACAGAGATAAAGTAGGATAGCATGTTATTTGCGACAAATCAAAAACCCTGAAAATTCACGCAAGCCTACCCTAACAATCTGGACATGTAGCAGGGCCAGAGCCATTTAATAAAGTTTCGGCACAATGTTGGCGCAAGTTCCTCACATTTGGGCTACATGTAGCAGGACGTAGCCCTTCCTCAAAATTTGGCGCAGCAATCGCATCACTGCCCTTGAAGATATTTCTAATTTCAATGCTATTTTTGTTAGACAACAAGTCTAGCACTAATGAATTTAACCAGCTCCCACCACACCCACCCCCTTTACAAGTTAAAAATACCGGAAAGCACCACTAAATACTGTAAGACTTAATTTTCTAACTTAAACATTTGTGAAGAATTTATGATGCAAACATATGACTGCGAGGTAAACTACATAGCGCAACACTCCCAATCACGAACTGATATGCCCCCATATTATTCCCCAAGCCCACTTTCTTCACAAGATTCCCCAAATACCAAGCTCACAAAAATAAAGTTGTGTACAGGACATTACACCAACAGCCTCAACACCCACCCACTCCCAGAAAACAGCACTGGCAAGCGTTGCGGCAGAACCTCCTCCGTGGTTCGCATGTCAGCCTTCAGACCCAAGTGCACAACCCCTGCTCACAACCAAAACCTAGCAAAAACTCACCAATGCAACCCCCCCCCCTCTCCCAAAACGTGGTCAAGACATTTGCCACGATTCCACCTGTATATTCCCTTCCTTTCTAGCTATCCTGAATAAGTTCATTTGAGGGAAACCAAAGTCAGCAACCAGAAACACAGATCTTGCTTGCGTTCCTGCAGTGACCCTCTGGTAGGATTTCGAGACACTCTCGATGGATTGCCTACACGGCCTAAAAATTGTGACATTTTTTTTCAAAAAGCCACCTTTTTGAAAACGTTTTATCACCTTGCATAATTCCTGAAGAATGCTGTCAAAAAGTTTTATTCCTGTAGATAAATTATTTACTTCAAAATAAATTATTTTCTACGCACTGGCGGCCGAGCAAGCCTTGTAAAAACTCCCATGGTGGCATAAATTTGCAGTCTTTAAAGGACGCTTTATCCATGTTCATTAGGCCTAGCACAGACAGGCACCTCATTGGAAAGAGTGCTTACCCTCCTTTCGGAGTAGAGCTCCTTGCAAGCCACTGTGTGCACCGACATGAAACCCCATAGAAAACACCACTGCACGCTCTCTTATTCACCTCGCTGGCGAAGAAGGCTCTCTTACTGGCCTCGCTGGCGAAGAGGGAACTATGATTTGCCAAACCTGCCATTGTGACCCCATTCTCCATGCAGCGTGCGCCAGTCTCGTGCATTCATACTCCACTGACGAGGAGCAAAGGCACGTCGCATGCCCCACTGGGATGGACTCCTGGTGCCACTACAACCGAAGCAAGGCCCTCGAGGAACCGGGAGAATCACCAGCATCTCAACCACACAAGCCAGCCTTCTCTAAAGAGATAGCGAAGAAGCTAGTGCCCTTGTAAAACAGCCTGTCATGGAGAGATGTGCTTGAAAGATCTTCCCAGATGGAAACCCAGAATGCAAATGATTCTTTTAACGCCTTGATTTGGAAGAGGTGCCCAAAGGTCACTTCCCCAAGTACTGTCGAGTGTGTCGCGGCTCTGTCTTCAATTTGGGTCCTTTTGCTTCGAGAAAGTTATTTTGCAGGTTGGCATTGACCCAGGGAGCCATCAGACATAACGAGCCTTGAAGGCCACTCAGACTAAGGTTGCAAACCCACTGCTGCAAGCATGTCATGTGACCTTGAGGTCTGGCAGTGACTACGCAGCACTCGACATTGAGGTTCTTGCTGTTCACCAGAGGATGAAGCGGAGCAACCTTTTCCCCCAAAAGTGAGTCACGACCTCATTTAAAAAGCCCAACAGATAAAACATGAAACATACGTACTGTTCCTCTGTTCTCCTGTGGCCACCTCTGCTAGGTACCTGTAGTAATCACCCTTCATCTTCAGGTAGAACACTTTGCTCTCTGCATTGCTTGCTTTGGGAATCAAATACTTGTCTAGGAGGCCCTGAAAGGAGAGCAGTTGAAGTCTAGGTTAGCACGACTCCCTTGCACAACTGTCACATCAGTCGCTCCCTGAAGAGCCCCTCCAATCTAGTTAAAAGCCCAGATTCTGGAAACAAATCTTTGCAGACATTATAGAAAGGCTGAGGCACTCAATGCTAGACACTCATGGCAAATTCGCATGGTTCTTTCACACACTCTTTTCAGGGAGTGCAAGATCAGGAGGTTGAAAGGGAGTGGTGGCCTGATCAGCTGGTTCTTTCAGAGGGTGCCCCTCCCTCTCTGAGGGCTCCCTGTCACCGTCTCTAGCCGCCCAAGTGCGTAGCGTCGCAGGTGTTGAGTGGTATGTGAACGGAGGACGAGGAGGGAGGGGGGTCACATGGTTGTGTTGATGGCAGTGGTCTGCAGGGTGCGGGCATGACAGCGCCGAAAATCTAATTTTTAAAAAGTATTCATGCGTTCGATGGTGCGAGGATTACAACGGACGGGACGACATATGCTTGTGACAGTCACGGAGAAACTCGGCATGGAAAGCATTTTCCGTGCTTTTACGAGATTGTCTCACGGTGGTGAACCCGCTAAGCCTAACTGACAAAGAAACAGGTTGCAACAGCTTTACATTTACAAGGTTTTGCGACACTTCCAAGGAATTATCAGATACGGTTAAAGTGCATTCAAAGGTTTGCATTTTAAACTGAACATTGCCATTTGTTCTGTTCTGCAAAAATTTATGCACATGCTGTCATTTATCTTTTTTTGCCGGTTATGCATAGAACAATTTACTCTATCTCTGCCATTATTTCATCACAATGTGAATAAATTTTGCTTAATCGTACATCATACTTTTTGTGCATGTGGCCCTGAACAGTGCTTGGCAGGGCCGTTGAAAGCCCATGGCTCGCTCTTGAAGCTTTTGCCACACTCACACTTAAGTGAAACCGAGTGGTTTCATACGAGAGCAAATAAACTACTTCCAGAAATCCCTGCATGCAATGCTACATGCATTGAACTCTGGGAACTAGTAGGCCAGGGAGGAGAACGGCGTGGTTTTGGTTCCGATTGATACGTCAATGAGAGATCATACACAAAGCGTAGACTATTAGCAGGTGTTCTCTTACGCTTCCTGGTACCGAGCACATCATTTTTGGTTTCTAAACTAACCTGAATGGCCGAACCTCGAAGCTTTAGCACAAGCCCAAACCATACGTAAAGTTTCGAGGTATGTAGACGAGCCAGTAACAGGAATCCTGACAGTGCGAAACTCAAGGACCCTGCTTGTGTACGAGTCAACACGCTATAATAACCATTAAGTATGCATGCACAGAGCTAGCACCATTACATTAGCGTTGCTGGTAAGAAGGTTTGGTAAGTATTTTGTGCATCCGTTGACAAAACATACCTTTTGGAATTACTGTGTTTTTCGTACGCCCGCAAGGTCAAACCTGGACATGCCATTGAAAAGCTGAAATCGAACACTTATCTTTATCCGTACTGAACCACAGAACTGCACAAAGTGAAGTCTACACTTGCTTGCGTTCCACTGATTCGATATTGTGAATGTGCATAAAGTTACCCTGTAATCGTATAGGCACATTTGCATGTACAAACTGTTTTAAAGGAAGCAACGGTCGAGCACTTGCGTAAAGAATGTCGCACCATTTTCCGGACAGCACGTATAAGGAAGGGCATGAAACCCTCTACCTTGTGCCAAAAGAAACTGCATTTGACGGTTGCTAATGGCCGCAAGATGTGTTTGCTTTATTTCCGAGTATGCCGAGATAACTACAGAAACGTCGTTTAGACGCAGACCTCGGGAGTCTGTAAGCTCACCTAAAAAAACTTGGCAAGGTGTAGGGGACGCTTGTTAGGGCCTCCATTGTAGCTAGCCGATCTCACATGGCACAAGGATACTTTATAGCAAATTTTGTGCAGTAGTGAGGTCAAATTTGTTTCGTTTCCTTAAAAGTTTATGCACCAATGTTGGGCTCAACTATGGGGGCTTCAAGGGGTCTTCTGCAAATGATCAGCTGGGTTTGTGCTTCGTCATTTTCTTCACATACTTCACCACCTCCTGGCAATGCATGTGATGTCATTTGTTGCTTCTTTTTTGCCAGCTTAGGTATCCGACGAAGGTAAATCAGCAATAGCTGCTTACACTTCCTTCTTAACCTCTTTCTCAACGTTGCACCCCCAACTGTTCAATTCCCGAAATGCAATTATCTCAGGCTTTCAAGTATGCATCCTCCACCCCCTCTGCGAATCAGTCAGAATGTTGCTTCCCTCTTTCAACCAATTTTATCCCATTAGATCAGGCACAGCCCAGCGTCTATGGTGGCTGAGCCACAAGCGTTGGAAATTCTACTTCCACCGCAATATTCTGCTCTTTGGGCAAATTCCAGCACACCAACGCACATCAAGAGACTGCAGTGCAAAAGACAAAACGTGGCAGAATTGGAACCACTTCCTACGTTAAAGAGTTTAAAGAACAGCCACTATCACTTTCCTTTGAAATATTTCAATAAAAAAACAATACTAGTAATGCAAAAAAAAAAAAAAATAAGCCCAACTGTTTTATCATTTTCAGTAGCCACCTCTAACCTCCAGGATGTATTCATTACCTTTTATTGCACTGTGCTTGTGCATGCACCAGTGTTATATCGAAATCAGAAAAGCTCGCACTGAAGGCGAGGTGCCTATTGCATTTTTAACCCGTCTCCTACTAAAATTACAGAATTCGAGGAGCTCTGAAAAATTCCGGGATACACAACTTCGAAAGCAACCTTCTCAATTTCAGAATTTCCGGACTTGTGCGAACCCAGACGACAGTGGCAGGTATGATGCACTCCCAACACTGGAGCACAGACCACCCCACCACGGAGAACCGGGCACCAGCAACAAACAGGAGCAGCTGCATTGCAGGGTTCCGCCTCTACACCTACACTCCCCGTCTTTGAGCAGAAAAGTGGTTCCCAGATCCATCAGCCCCAGCTTCCTGCACTGCCCCTTCCAGAAGAAAAGCACTGACCACCACCCGCACAGTAGCAGCCACACCGCCACAGACCTAACCTGCCAGAATCTACACATCGAGGGGGGCCACGCCCACAAAAGAAACTGCACAAAAGCATCTAAAAAGAAAGAAAAAGGTAACGAGCGCGCGGTACCAGGAGCGGTAGAAACGACCAAATGATACCCGCCTGGTGGAAAGGGAGGTAAGGTCGAAACCGCTAGGAAGGGAGTTCGAAAAAAAAGAAAGGAAGAAAAACCTAAATTTATAGAGGTAACAAAGGAAACGTCGGAAGACTGCAGAGAGCTTCCCGATCTATGCGAGCGAGTGAGTGAGTGAGTGAAGCGGCGAACAAAATCGATATTTTCGGGGACGGCGGCGAAGCTGGAGGGGGGGCTGCGAAAAACCGGGGCGCAGGCGCGCTGGCGTCGGGAGCTCCTCGCCTTCGGAAGGCCCCGGGTCCCCCACGGAAGCGGCGCCGGCGTGGGCAAACCAAACGTGGGCGCTTCCACGCCGCCCCCTACAATGACGACGACGGCAGCACCCCTGTCATCCCCTGTAAAGCGGGCATCCGCCGACGATCTAAACAAAAAATCAAAGTAACCGAAAAGCAAACAACTCCAACCTCGAAACCTAAAGAAAACAAGCGGAGACGCTAAGCTGAACTAAACAATTGCCTCCGATTATTCAGTTTGGCTGCAAGCTACAATCCACGTGTTTGGTGTCCCTCACAGCTGCCTAAAAGGGAGGTCAAAACAGCGAGAAAGTAACGTCCAGATAACCCCTGTACTCCACTAAGATAAATATCGTCCATTGGCTGACAATTCGTAGCCTCCCACGCTAGGTTCGAACGGCAACTGACACTACATCTACCAGTAAACGTGAGACGTCGGCGCCAACATGTTCCTTACTTCGACTTTCTGTCCATTCAAATCGACGAGCAGACAATTTTTACGAGGGCACGCCCCTGAGCAAGGGTGACGGCAGAAGGGAAAAAGACGTGACGGTGCGTGAAATTTAAGCGGCCCGTCCACTTCTCGCGCGCGCGCGTGGGAGGAAAGGAGCGAGGCGAGGAATTTCCAATTCCGGAAATAGCACACGTGAGAAAGTCGGACGCTGCTCTGGCCCGGGATCGAAGTCCGCACGAACAGACACCGGTCGAAGAATAGAAAAAAAAAAGGGCAGGAATCCGCATCGCGGTTGAGACGAAAGCCAGTTAGCAGACGACCGAAATCACGCAGGTAGGGAAGAGGCGATGGGGCCAACGCCCTTGGGTTTCAAGCACTAAACGAAACTGAACTCGTAGAGTCCGATATGTAAAGATTCAAGCTTTTTGGAACGACATGATTGGGAAAGCGAATAGACGGGAAAAAGTCCACTGGGTCGATGGCAGACGGACGCCGCCGTCGTCCGTGGGATAATGACCCCGTGCAGTCGCCGACGTGGTCTCGAATCCCTCCTCAAACTTGTCACAAGGACCCCGGAGATCTGACACGGTTCACGACGGCGCGAGTCGAAAGAACGTGACGGGACCCAGTACCCCAGGCCGCGTGCCGACAGACACACCGTCACCCCGTCACGCCTTGAGGGTGACTCATCGGGCGGTATGCGGGGAAAGCGGCAAGGGGGAGGTATTCCGCCCGCTCCGTCGTTCCAGATAAAGACGAGGAAAAAAAAAGGCAAGGCGCACGACCGCGCCGCGCCCCCGATGAGGGTCACGGCCCCTCGAACCCCGGACTCGTCGCGGGTCTGACCCGGTCCCCGCGACCGGACGCACACACCTGCCCCGATACGCCCGGAGTCGCGACCTCCCGAAATGGGCATGGGAGGAGGGCGGGGAGGCGGCGGCGAGCCCCCCACCGCCGGCACAAAAATCGGGGCGCGGCGCCAGCGCACGACGTCCGGGCGAAGAACCCGGCGCCCGCGAGGCGTGCTGCTTGGCCCTCGACGCGGCCCGAAACCCGGTTAAAAAAACCCCGGCCAGATCGTAGGGACGCCGAGGCGACGGGCGGCCCCCGAGCCCGCGCTAAGCCTAACTTTCCCGGTGAAAATGGCTACCGGCGGCCGCCGAGGAGGCAACGGCCGCCGGCGGGCGCACACTCACCAGCACGTCGTAGCAGATTTCCCGCAGCTCCTTCTCGACTTTCTCCCGGTACTCCCTGGCCATCTGCTGCTTGCGCTCCGAGCCCTCGGTCTTCTGCTCTATGCTCGAGATGACCCTCCACGAGCTCCGCCGGGCTCCGACGACATTTTTGTAGGCGACCGACAGGAGGTTGCGTTCTTCGTTGCTCAGCTCCACTCCGGTTTCTGTGACCTGTTTCATGGCGGCCGCCATGTCGTCGTACCTTTCCGCCTGCTCCGCAAGCTTGGCCCGCTGTACCAGCTCGTCTTTATCCATTTCGGGGGTGTTTTAGCTGCAAGCAGAGCGGCACCAGCCTTCGGTGAGGGCACAGAATCCGGGCCGGCGGCCGCCGAGGCGCACGTCAAAATGGCGGACTAGAACTGTTCACGACTCCTGGCACGTTTTAGTATCCGGTGCAGGACGGCTCGCTCGCTACTTACCGAAGCCCGGCTCTAAAACACCGCAAGAGATTGAGCTGGACCCTTGGGTTGTTAGTCGAGTGGCGTACCAGGGCTACGCTACCACTACTGTTAAAGAAACCAAGCAATCTTTACCCACTGGCGGAGGATTTCGTACTTCCCCAGGCGTAAAGCGGTCGAGGAAGATTCCTTCTACGAGGCACGGGGTCGCTCTTCTAATGCCACGGCGGCTATGACGTCACGGTTGCCCGGCAACCGTCAGCAACGCCGCCCCATCTTGGTCTCGAATTTGGTTTCGAATCCGGCTAATCACTGCAAAATATCTCCAATTCTCACTCTCTGAGGTTTACTTCTTCCTTTAAGCGATTTCTTGCTTTTAATCTTAATTATTTAAGACTGAAGACGCATCTCAAAGCTTGTAAACTTTCTTAAAACAATACGTGCACACTAAATATTTGTAGTTGCTTTTACACAAAACATTTATTGATCATTTATTATTTAATATTTAAACATACTAATTTTTAACTTATGTTCATTTTAATGTACACAAAATTATTCTACCGCGCGAGGCTTTTTTCCTGGGTGAGGCAGTTGAATCCAATCCGTGGACGGCGCGTCCGTCGCGTCCGCATTTTCCGAGCACGTGGTTTGTGTTGACGTTTGCTAGAAATGCCGCGTTCAAAACGGAATCGCCAAGGTAATCCTTATTTATTACGAATCGTTTGCTTATCTGGATGATTCCGCACACGTTAACGCATTTTTGTCTCGATTTCAGTCTCGCTAACCCAAACCAAAAAGAAGGGTCTTCCTAGAAAGCAAAATCTGATTCAAGAGGTAAGCCTCGTCAGTCATGACTCTTGGTCGATCCACCTCCAGAAATGCGTACTAGGTGTGATGTGATCGTATTTGTGCCATCGTTGAATGAATTGTTCATATATATATATATATATAGTAGACATGTCTTGATCGCTGTGTCTGCACAGTGTAATCATACTGCACTAATGCAAACCGGCGTTGTCACCTAGAAATCGTAGGTTTTGATCACAGCTTATTCGCCACTCGAAGTAGTTCTTACAAAATCTGATTCTCAGTAAAAAAAAAAAAAAAAATACAATAAAAAACGCGTTTTGTGTTTTAGCACGTATGCTTTAGTACAAAAGGTGACGATAGTATTTGTTGGTTGTTTGCCTAATCTCATTGCGCGTCACGTTGTCGTAAGTTTGTTTAACGAAGAAAGTTGGTACAATGCTCATACAATTAAAAATAATACCGCAGTGTTACGCTGAGAAAGAGCTTAAAATACCAAATAAACGCCCCCCCCCCCCCCCCCCCCCAAGAGATCGCCCACCAACAGGGTGTCTGAGAGGATTCCTCCCAACTACCTTGCTACTAACCAAACAAAAAAAAAAAAAAAAAAATGATGTGCTACGGTTAGAAAATTGGGCATCTTAGAGGCATTTCTCTCTGTTCTACTGTGCATTCAACCGGTCTGATGCAGTTCAGTGCAACTAGTTTTTCAGCGATCACAAGTAGTAGTAATTACAGCAAAAATGTTCAAAACAAAATAACTGCCTAAGAGATACTCGCCATACTTTATTTATAAGCTTATACCTCTGTCAGACGGGCACCTAAAAGGACCTTTACGCCAAAGGCCTTTGGGATTTTCAAATGACCTTTTAGCTATGCTGTGCCAGACAGCGCAGGTAAATGTTGTTTAGACTATGTTTATAGCTATAGAGGTTTCGTGGCTCGTTCATACGCGTAAGTCAAATTCACGTCAGAAAAAGAATATTCAGGCAATATAAATAATTCTTAAAGTTTGTCTTAATGACAAGTTCAGTCGAGTTATTACAACAAAATCCACTTTAAGCCCAAGCAAAGTGATTTTTTTTTTGCGATTAGCGGCAATACTGAGTGTTTCCCCGCCCATATATCAACTCTATGCCTGCTCACTTAGTCCTAACGTTGCTCAGTGCTCCCGCTCCTTTCCGTACTTCTGCTACGCTTTTGCCCTGTTCAGTTCGGCGTCGTGCTCGCGCTTGAATTTCATCGCATGCGTCGGAAGTCCTCCAGCTGATCCTCTCAAACCGCGTCAGCGACCGGGTCGCCTCAACGCTCCAATGGAAGCGCGGCGACCCCTTCCTAGTTGTGGACGCTCCTCCGTCGTTCGACGTATTCCACAACGCGAGAGTAAGATACAGAAATATATATGCACAAAAAAATATTATATATATACAGTACAGTTAGCAATACACGATTAAAGGATGATAAAATATAATGTAGAGAAATAAAAGCCAGATAACTATGGTTGTAAGGAAAATAGAGAGGAGGAAAACCGAAGCGGACGATGCGAGCAGGCGAGGAGCGGGACGACGAGGCCTACTAGATAGCCGGGGCCGTGAGTACAGAAAACTATTAGTAGGCCGAGGTCTGTCCAGACGTTAGGTAAAACACACTCTTTTTCAATAACAAAAAAAAACAAAAAACATTGATTTTAGATAACAGTAAGATCTTTCACTTCAATTCGCTTCTGTAGTCTAGACCGCTGCTGACGAGAGTACGCCTTTAGCAGCTGTAAAGGAGTTGCGGGAACTCCGGCTCACGAGAAGGACCTCTACACTAAAGGTCCTTTGGCATAAAGGCCCTTTTAGGTGCCTGTCTGACAGGGTTATTGGTCTAATAACGGGCACAGCATAAGATATATATACAGGCCTCACACGTGACGTTATATGGCACCATACCAGCCGCCATTGCTCCATACCATGCTCCTGTGCCTGTTCCTTCTGCAGCATGCATTTTGCTCCATGGAATTTGTTTTCGGGCCGACAACAAATTCTGTGGTGCGAAGAGTACGCTGCGGAGGGTACGGGCACAGGAGCATGGTACAGAGCAATGGCAGCCGACGCGACGTCAATGCAAGCCACATATAGATAGATACAGCACAGTGAACGCCGCGACGCGATCGACCAGAAAAATTCCTCTTGGCGTGCGCCCAAGTAGCCTCAGCTGATCGCGTCTCCGCCGTCCAGAGGGTGCAACGGAAGAATAAGGGAAAGAACAAAACCAGAAAAGAGTCTTTGCCGCTCTGGCTTGAACACCGTGCCAGAGACCTCTCCACTTAAAGGGCAACTCCGCTTAATTTCAAAAATTTTGAGATAGTGGCCGATTTTGCTTTTTGAAGCACTCAAAAACAATCCCCAATCCTTTGTTTCGCAAAAAATAAAATATTTTTCGTGTAATTTTACTCTAGCCATGATCACAAACCGAAACCGAAACGGTGGCAAAGCCGGACAACATTGTATGTTCGGCATCACTAAGCATGTACACCCACGTGATATACAAGGCGAAGAAGGAGCTCCCCTCTTATCAGGATCCTCCTTTGTGCCTCCTGGATTAGCACACGCGTCGCTATTCTCCTCTCAAAAGATTATAGAAGGTTAACCTGTCACTCAAAATTCTTACAAAAGCAGCTTCCCTCTCCTCCTTTTACTTGGTGTTCAAAAGTATGCAATGTAACACAAGCCGCGTTCAACGAGGCGATCGGCTTATCAGTAGTATCAATAGTCGAGCGCCGGGCCGGCCGAGCGCGTCTCTCACGTCTTTCACGGTGCTGGCGCCACCCGCCCCCGGAAAGAAAACAAAATTGAAAACAAAAAAGCTGTACATGCTTGATGACGTCGCGGACGTGCCGGGAGAAGGAATTTGGAGGAAGCGGAAATGCAGCCGGGCAGTGTTGTCTGGCCCGCACGTCTCATCCAAAACCAGCGGATTCGTGCTTGTCAAACTTTGACAGCGATTTTAATGAACTTCTAGGCGGAATTCCGTCGTAATATTTGCCATGGGGGTTTTGTAGATGATAACAAAGAGAACTGTATAGTTTTGCACAACTGGAAAAGAAGCGGAGTTGCCCTTTAAAGGGGTTCGGAAACAAAAATTTAAATATTCAGATTTCGTTCGTAAATGAGTCAAGCATGACGGATAATAACCGTAAATGATAATCACGCGTTTGTATTTTGAACGATTGGCTATATTTTTCGTTCCAAACGGTGCACTCGAGCAAGCGCTCGAAGAGAAGCGAACGGAGAGCGCCATGCGTCTTGGGATATCCGGCGCAAACAAAAACAGAAAGAAAAGATACCCCGCGTTCGTGACGTAGCAAGGCTGGCGTGATTATGAGCTTTGCCCTTGGTGGCGTTGTCAGCGTTGCGGTGGTGTCAATAGCGTCAACGCGTTACAACCGAGCCGTTCAAAGTACCCGTGGGGTGACGAGCGTGTGGCTGGCCCAACAAGCACGTAGCTTCCACAACACTGTCAGCTTAGTGCTGAACGAGGTGGGGAAAGCAACTTTTGTTTGAGTTTTGAGCGACGGGCTAATCTTCTAGGGGGAGAATGGCTGTTTCCGGTTGCACGAACGAGGGTCTGAGAAAAAAGGGAGTCCTTCCTTTCCGTCTTCTTGGACTGTTTGGTACAATGCGCGATTTGTGAGTTCAGGAGGAAAGCTAAGAAGGAAAACGTTAAAATGCCAAAGAGCGGCGCAGCTCCGAAGGAATCTGCTACGTCACGACTACGTAGCAGATTCCACAACGTTGCTAGACTACCTCCCAAATAGGCTCCGCATGCATCCACCAGGTGCACATTGAAGATTGTTTATGTAGCTTTAAAATTAGTTTTCTCGTGCTTTTCAACGGAAGACTGGTGTTTTTGAGGTTGGGGTGCAACAGGCAACACATTAAAGCTAGAAAATGATCGCTGAAATTTTGTTTCCCTACCCCTTTAAATGCGTTCACAAAAAATGTTATCATTGCCACCGTTGAGGCAGGAAACTATGGCGTCAGTGATGAAGCAACGTCTAAGCAACGTGCGTGGTGCAAGTTCCAAGTTCCTCGTGACGCGGCACACCCAGAAAACGACTTTAAAAAACAAGTGTGTCTCCCATAGAGAAGCACGGGAGCCATTGACAGGCCGTCATTAGCCGCACATTGTGGGGCCATTTGGTGGCACCGCTTGCGACCAAGGCGAGGAGAGGGCTTTATCTGGCAGCTTCGACGCACGCGGTGTCCACGCCCACATATATCTTGTACCGTAACATTAGCTAATAATTGTAAAATAAAATTTTTTTTTTACATATAAGAGGGAGTATGTGTCAATGGCTCCGTAGGGCCGCAGCTCGTGCCATTCGGCCAAAACGCATGCTGCGGGCATGCCTTTTCCTGCCACCACCACTGTTGCCTTTAGTCACTTATACGGCGTTTCATGCCTCTCGAGCGTGCATGCACAGCCAAAGCACGGCGAAAGGGAAGGTGCTGGAGGCTGGGCATTTGAAAGACATGCCCTGCCGTTCTTGCTTTGTCGGTGGGCATAGGTTGCACAAGCCACAGTGTGCTTCCGAGAAAAAGCACCCCAGTACTCAAGTTCGCCACGTCCGTGATCTGCTACTTTGCGTGGCGAGCGAGTTTGCGACGGGTTCTCGCGTGTTTGTGGCGCCGTGAAACCAGAGTTTGCCGTGGGTGTAGTCTGCGGTATGGGTTCCCTTTGTGTGCGAGATTTTATGGCAGGTTCCCGCGAGCTTCCTGCACCTTAGAACTCGGGTCAGCCTTTGTCGTGATCCGCCATGTCGGTTCCCGCGAGATGCGAGTTTGTAGCACGTTCCCGCATGCTTACCGCTCACCGAACACGAATTTGCCGCCACCTCGATTTCTGGCATCGGATCCCGTGTCAAGCGCGACCGTAGCAAGTACTTGCCTTTCTGTTGCCGGGTTTTGGTTCGACTTTGCTTTTGCACTCTTAATGACCACCCGCCCGACATCTTTCACCGTGGGGCGGCATTCGTTCAGGGGTTTGCGGCATTATAAGAGTAAACAGGTTGCAGTAAAGAGCTAGCCGTATGAGGAAAACGGTGTGAAGATGGTGCAATGTTTTCTTGCTGAGTCACTGACAAGGTGGGAATGGCCGGGTTTCTCCTTTAGACGCCTGGCGTCCGGCACACACACTTGTTGCCCTACGGGGCTTTAGTTGGGCGTGCACGCTCGAAACTTGCGAGGCGCCAAGATGCAATTGAAGTAGGAAGAACGTGCTCGAGGAGGGACAGCTAAAGGACTCCCTGTCGTTCTAATCCCGTCGCTGACTGTGGCCACGCGCTCTTGAAGCATTAATGACGGCATGACCTCCAAAGTGCACACCACTAAACTGTCCTTTGTTTCAGGTGCGCGATGCCTTCGACAAGTATGACAAAGTGTTTGTGTACTCGGTCTCCAACATGAGAAACACCAAGCTCAAGGACGTACGACAGGAGTGGAAAGACAGCCGGTGAGTGATTGAAACCTCTTCCTTTTTTTTTTCTTTGCATAAAGCATGTATCACTTGGCCCAGGCTTCTACCTTGTTGCAGCTTAACTCGTGATTTCCACCGTCGTCAATAGATGTCCTGCCCAAACATCATTGCGGTATACTCTGCTTTGCCCAGGCTGGTCGCCACATGGTGACTCGTGCAGACGCGACATCATGAAAGCTGAATACCGGTCGGCTACTTCCGCTCCTACTTTATGTTAATACCGCGCGCAGATCTGTTCAGTTTCCTGTCGGAGTGTGTGGCAAGTGGCCTCTAGAGTGGCATCATCATTGTTAGGACTTGCGGGCTGGGCTAATGGCGGTGCGAGGACTTTCATTGGGTTTGTGCTAAATGTTAGTGATCGGCAGGTGGCAGATATGTTTTGTTGGGAGCACCTGGAATGTGCCAAGGCAGTCAGTTGGCACATTCATTCCCGATTTTGGTGACAAGCAGACTGAATTTAATCGTAGGAGGAGAAGACAAATTTTGTTTGTATCAAAGTTCTTACATTGAAAAGTCCCCCGTCTTACTTTGGTTCCTGTAATGCTCCCACAGCAAACTTGTCATTTTAAGCCAAGACGGACAATGCTTTTGGCTAACTCAAGCGAATTGGAATTTTGAAGTTGACGTAATAATGCAAACAAGCTCGTAAACATTCATGCAGATACCTACCGGAAACATACCGAGCAAGCATTCACCCCGAAGTTGGAGATAATTACGAAAAAATGGGGATGAATGCTCGTAGGAACTGGGGGCGGAAAACCTGAAGGTGCGATTGAGACGGTATAGGAACATTCAGTGACTTTATGAACAGTGTTGTAGCTTGGCAGAATCCCTCATTTTTAAAGCAGCCGCACTGCCAGTGTTGCTAATTTAGCGGTCTTCTGAGCCTTCTAGCGAGAGAAACGGTTGTTTTGTGGGCAGCGGGATTTTTAGCGGTTTTCATGCCATGTTAGCATATTTTTTTTCTGGTTGTTTTAAATGTTCTCATATTTAGATTTATGAATCATAAATAACTTAATTTCTCTGGTAAGTTAAAGTTGTGTGGTCGTCGTTTTTACTTGCTGGAGCCAAATGTTTGTCGGTAAGATTAATGTTTGCGACGCCATTGAGATATCACAGTGGCGGCAAACCTCGAAACGTGCCTTCAACTGATTTGTGCGTGAATGTATCAAGTTTTCCAGTTAACTATGCGCAAGAATACAAAAACATGGGTCTGGAAGATCCAAGCAACTTTAGACGAGTGACATAAACTGTGACATATACTTTTTCCAAAGCAAGTGAATTTTGGTCTCAGAAGCTTTGAACTGCCAGAAAATATTCCACTAAAGATCGGAACGACTGAGGCATTCGTCGGCAGGCATGGCAGACAACAAGGTGACACTTGTGAACAGTAAGATCACACAGTGGACATTGTATTCTGCGTGGAAGCGATCTATGTCGAAAAACGTAGCTCTCTTCTAATTGTTCTCTTATTTCTTATACTGGTCTTTAGACTAATTACAGCAATCAATTGTGTGCACCTCAAAGATTTGCTGGTTTTTAGCGGTTTTCGGTATTTCTAGAGAGGGGTCTTTGAGTTGGCAACACTGCACTGCCCTTACCAAGATAGGGCCGATCAGAGCATATTAGTAAAAAAAGGGAATAAAGAAAACTGAGAGGAAATTGTGGGAAGAGAGGATGCAGGGGAAATCAGCTTTAACAATAAATAGACAGGGCACGAAAACAAGAAATAAAGAAGGAACAGTCGGGTGATAATTCATTGGGGATCTTATTGCTTTTTGAATCTAGAACGGGAGTTAAGAACGAAAATATATATAGGGCTGAATTCCAGGAAATAGACACTATATGTAGGGTTCCACGTTTTCGGTTTTTATTTTTTCGAAATTCGGCATACTTTTTTCTGTGTTTATTTTAAGATTCAATTTTCATGGGTTTTTTTTTAAGGGGTGTATATTTATGCCCACAAAAGTTTACCTTTTTTTTTCTTTTTTCGGTGAATGTATGAAAAGAACACCATCGGGCTCCGGATCAGATGATGCTTGTAACTCTGATATTTGTGATCCCTCAAGAAATAACGGCACAAATACATTGAAAAAAAAAAAAAAAATCATTGACACTTCAATTGGCAACTGTGTGTAACTAAAAAAAAAAAAAAAATACAAACAAGTTAGTGTTTAAAAAACATGGAACTTTCACCTTCTGTACGTCAGGATTACGTGATCTTATTGTAGTAAACACATACATACTTTCCCAGGTTCTCCTCATTGATCCACGCTCATTCTTTACTGTTAATGACCCTGGGCTTCGAGAATGCCCTCTCAACGTAAACATTGGACACTGGCAGGCTGAGGAGATGAAGCGCTGCCTGATCCAAAATCAACCAATTAACCAAATGTGACTACCAAAAGAGACACGTTGCGGCATTTTGAAGCACAACATATTTCATGTACTCACTAAACTCTGGCTGCAGATCTTGCATGAAGCTAAAAACCTTATACTAGCCCACACCCAAACTTTTTTTTTTAGGACCAGGAACTTGACACACTAAGGACACAGATGTCCTCCAGAGAACCACCCAATACCTCTTTTGTTGCATCTTTAACCTTGGAAGAGGGCAATCACGAAGTGGTCACACAATGTTGAACCTTGCAATGCCCTCTCTCCCCTCCCCCTCTCCCACCCTCTCCCAGCCCATCTCGACACAACCCTAAAAAACTGACCATTTTCGGTTAAAACAGAATTTTAGAGGATAGGTTCGGCTTACTTTTATCGGTTTTTATCGGTTTAAACTGAAAACGCAAAACTTAAAAACTTACCTTTTTCGGTTAAAACTGAATTCCCAAAAATGCATTCGGCATACTTTAATCGGTTTTTATCGGTTTAAACTGAAAACTCTGAACCCTAACTATATGTGACATATACAACCGTGAAAGGGAAACTATACACGAACCCAACTCTCTGACGTCACGGCGCGGTGGTGGCGCGTCGGTCGCACTTCCGGTCTGGGGCTGTGGGCAGTAGTCCCCAGGCCGGACATGCATTTCTGCGTTGTTTTGAAAGGAACCAGACAAAATCCTGCCTTCTCGTCAAAACGCCGCGACTGGGGCCATACCAAAAGTGTCGAGAAAGGTTTGAAGGTCAGTTTTCACGTGCGCGGTTCGTCCGAGAATCTGGATGTGTGCCGTAAAAAGGGAAAAGCAGACGCCGTTGGACAACGATTGCTTGGGCGGGAAGCACTTTGGGTTGAATTCACGGATACTTGTGGTCATCAGATTTATTTGTTTTGTTCCATCATGAACACCAGAAAGCCGTCAAGTTGTGCGGACCACCTGCGGACTATGTTCAATGCGTCTTCAAGTTCAAACGGCCCCCTCATCGTTTGAACTTTCGTCTGCTCTTTCAAACGTTTCTGCTTGTCGTCTGCTCTCTTAGGCGACGCCGACCTGTAGACCAAATGTTGGTCCGGTACTTGCGATAAGAAGTAAGTGCAGGCCTCAAAAGACTTAAATTTGAAGGTTAGTAAGCAGGCTCGATGTAAACGCTAGATACAAGGAGATGTTGATCATTGTCACCAGTGACCATCACCGACTTGTTATGCCTAATTCACTTGGTCCGATTCTGCTTGCGATTTTCAGTATCGACGTCGACCATGTCAGCTAAAGTTCACGCTTTTGCAGAGTCGAGCGGCGTCGCGACTGAAAATTGCGAGCGAAATCTCATGATGCGAATCAGGCTTTAGCGTACATAGTGCGGCGTCCACGCGGAATGAATCGCCACATGTCACATTATTCACGCAAAGTTTTGCGGTGTAACGAGCCTCGGTAATTTCGCTTACACCGCTCAAGATAGTCAGACATAGCCAGAAAGACTTAGAATCAACAATTCGAACACGAAAAAGGGCAGGGGGACTCACAATGACGCCGACAAAGTCGCATTCAGGGGCGGATGCAGGAATTTCTTGAGGGGGGGGGGTCAGGTGTTGGTCAGCGTACCATATGTTTAGGAACCCCCTCCCCCTCTTCCTCGTTTCACGCCCTAAATTTTACACATGCAAAAATCAAGAGGGGGGTCAGGACATCCAGACCCCCCCTCTAAATCCGCCCCTGGTCGCATTTCAATGGTTTGTTTATGGGCAACGGCCAGCTTCTTGCCCACACTCCCATCGCGCATGCACGGCGCCGGTGGCGTCCGCTAGGGGCGCTCCTGTTTGTTTGTAAACATGAGTTGGTGTATAGAACATGTAATTTTAAGGTGCACAAGGCTTCAACCCACCCTCTTGGGGTGATGACTACGGATTTGCAGACATGGATGGATGAATGGATGGGGAAAGAATTGCGGTAACCTAGAGGAGATTGGAAGATTGGTGGAAAAGATCTAGGGAGGGGTAAAAATACAGATAAAAATAAGCAGTGGAAACACTTTAAGGGGGGGGGGGGGGGGGGGGTTGTATTTAAACAAAATTTATACATATTTGAAGAAAGAAGATATAACGAAATGTTAGGTTAGGTTATCGCAAGCTGCCGCCCGTTACAAAGGGTATAGCCATTACCATCCGTCCATCCATCCAAGCCCAAACGTGTCGGCCCTCTCACATCAAGTTTCACCGCTTGGCACCGGCGTGCGTGCGGAAAGCTTCACCGTTTTGCGCAGGCTTGTTTGGAGAAACGTGTGTCAAGGAGGAGTATCTCTGTTAGCTCGGTGGGCTTGGACATTTGCTGGGGTGGCCACTTGATATGTCCTTTGCTTGTATTTCGAATGTTTCAGCAACATTGCAACATTGATGCCTGCTTGGTATTTTATGGTAAGGCTCGGAAAACTATTGAGACTTGTCTATTTGTTCTTCCTCTTGGTTGGTTCTCTGAATCTCGGGTACCTTGAGTGGAATTCTGAACATTTTCATGGCTGGTTTTTAATTTAGTCCATTTGAAAATCACAGAAATCATACCCATAAATTTGACAATTGATGCTCTCGAACTTTGGGTCGGCTTTTGAAGCTATGGGAACCGGCCTTACTCCTGAAAAGAACAACATTGGCGGCACTGTGAATAAGTGATAATCAGCCGAGATACTATCCGTTTATCAAAGAATCTGGATCGCTAAGATAGCCGCTCTCATCGTTGCTACACACATAACCTTAGGGCTCTATTTTTCATTCCCTTTGCTGAACAAGAAGCCACAGTCCAAAGGTATTTGCAGCTCTGTGACAGGATTAGGACTTGTGAATAATAGGGTGACCCCCTCCCTGCTAGTGAAATGTGAGACATGCTGACCCGGGGGGGGGGGGGGGGGGCGGGGGGGGGGGCGGGGGGGGGGCGGGGGGGGGGCGGGGGGGGGGGGGAGGGGAGGGAGGGAGGGAGGGGGGAGGGGGGGGGTATTAACACGCACACCACGAAATGTGGCTCTGCTGACACAGTTATTATCCTGTGTTGTCCGAGAACCTATTATAACACCTGCAAACTGTAGTGCAACAATCAAGCTAAAACAACTCGCACCCAGTGATATATATCTACATAGATATTTTAATACCAAATATGTTATTAGACATGTTGAAAACATAAAAATTCACTGCAGCAGAACTCAGTGCAATAACAGGAAAGAAGAAACAGCAAATCTTTTTGGGCCTATTATTTCCTGTTGATGCTTACTTTTACCAACATGCTCCTGCACAAATTTGAAACCCTATTTTTTTTTGTCTATCGAACGTCGTGAGTTGCAGGCTTTTTCCCATGTTTTCACCATCTTCACTAAAAAAAAAAAAAAATTTATTTCCATGGCAATTTTTTTGCATTGATTTGATTTGAAGATAATTACAGTAATTTCTTATTCAACTTTTGGTGAGCAATGCTCTCGCTATATTTCTCCACTAAAAGGACAGGCACAATGACGCACGCCCGTCAGTTCTCCTGCGAGAATAACGGTCGCTTACCGCAATGCTTGGATAGAAAATGGCGTACCATCTCAATTCACATGATTACCACTGATCTCTGTGCCCCGTCGTTCGGCAGCGCCACGAGTTAAATTGGAAATTTAATGACAGTGCAAAATGCGCGACAGTTTGAAGATTTCGGTAGATCTTGCGGGACGCAGGACATGAGCACTCAGTGCAGGACGGTCCCGCGAGTTGCGGGACGGGTGGTCACCTTAGTAACTAAGCACACTTTTTTTAGCTGCACACTTGTGCCCGTGTTTCTTTACAGAGCTCACTTGACTAAATCTGCTTGGTAGAAGAGCGTGTTGGTTTAAGTCATGGATGAAGAAAGAATAAACAATTAAAACAGGGACAACACAACCACATCTTTCAACTAGCAACATACGAGTAAACTTTCAACAGCGAGCAGCCGACCATACCCAGTAGGAGTGGGGGAGAGAAGGGGAGAGAAGGAAAGATAAAACACGCGAAGTGCAAGTCAGGGTGGTAGGGTTATCTCAGATTTTAAAAATTCAACCTCAGTTTTCGTCAGCTGACGAAAACTGAGGTTGAATTTTATCTTTCCTTCTCTCCCCTTCTCTCCCCCACTCCTACTGGGTATAGTCGGCTGCTCGCTGTTGAAAGTTTACTCGTATGTTGCTAGTTGAAAGATGTGGTTGTGTTGTCCCTGTTTTAATTGTTTATTCTTTCTTCATCCATGACTAAATCTGTTTCCTGTTTTCTGGCTAATCAAAACAAAATGGAGTGGTCCCTTCAAGTTTGAATAAACTAGTATCGCCTCTGCAAAAGACGAAGTAAAAGGGAAACTTGTGCAGTTGTAGGGGGTTCAAGAATCACTTCGAACTTGAGGATTTTACATACCAAACCAACAAAGGGCATTTGCCATGCCCTAGCAAAGGACTGAGGAGAAATTTCAACCGCCTGGGGACGTTTGAGCGTGCAACCGAAATCTCGGTCGCGTGGCGCATTCTCCACAATTAATCTCCATCGGATTGCGGGCGACTCGACTGAGATTCAACCGGGGTTGAGTATGCCAGCACTTCTCTTTGGAGTATGGTGAAAGAAAGTCAGTGGTAATGGTAAAGGACAGACATAGTGAACTGGCAGCAGTATGAAAAAGGGAGATGGGCAACACGAAGCTGCCCTTTATTTCCCTTGTTCCTGGCTTACTATGTCTGTCTCAAACCAACTCACCCATACTCTGGCTTTAGTTGTGCATTCCCGTAGCAGTCGTTGAATGGTATGCTAGTGTCAGTGCTTTTACCACAGCTAGTTACTTAGTTATCGGCGTGCTTGCTGCCGACGTTCCTGCAGGTTCTACTTTGGCAAGAACAAGGTGATGGCGGTGGCGCTGGGGAGGTGCATTGACGAGGACCACCGAGAAAACCTGCACCGAGTGAGCGAGCGCCTGCGGGGGCAGTGCGGCCTCTTCTTCACAAATGCTCCCAAGGAGAAGGTGCTCACGTGAGTTGGAAAGAACACACGTGTTGGAAAAGTGCCCTCTAACATTGTTTTTGAGCTCGTGGATTAGTGCAAAAGATGCTCCTTCCCCCTTTGGTTAATACCTCTTCACGCATACAGTGCAGTGCTACCTCAGCTCTTTTAGTTGGGGCTGTGCAGCGCTTTGTGCACGATCAGTGCACAGTGCTGAGTCAGTGCTAAGGTATATTCGGGGCAGTGTGCTGCATCAGTGCTGTTTCCTTTGTTAATTCAGCACTGAGATAAAAATTTTAACTTGGGGGTTTTACGTGCCAAACCAAGGACGGGCATCTGGCACGCCCCAGCAGTGGACTGAGGATTAATTTCAACCACCTGGGGATTTTTTGGCGTGCAACCGAAAGCTTGCTTTTTCGCAATAAACCTCCGTCAGATTGTGAGCACCCCGGCCGGGATTCGAAAGCACTGAGGTAGCACTGCACTGTAGGTGTTAACAGGTCCTTAATGGGCGCTAACATACAGTAGGCTCGCGTTAATTCAAACTCAGATATTTCATACTTCTGGTTAACTCAAACAGATTTTAAAATTTTGGTTGTTCCACTATGTTTCTAACGTGTTCATAAGCCGCTTTGTTCAAACGGCGTTTTCGTCTCATTCATACTTTTTGTTATCACGGCCCCGTTGAGTGCGCTTGTTTCCGAGCGCCAGTGCACTGCAAATAGGCAACACTTGCGGAGCTTGCTTCTGTGGATGCTGCTTCTCCGCGTCGCACCGGTGCTCAATGACAAGTGCACTCGACGGGGATCAAGCGGGGCTCACATGAGCTATTTAAACGGGCACTACGCAGAAATTTTCATAGCAACTTGCGGGGGCGCTGTGACGTGGCGGCATGGTATAGATCCATGTCACAGCATCCGCGCAAGTTGCTATGAAAACTGCTGCTCGGTGTCCGCTTTTATAGTTCATTTGTCCCCCGCTTAATAGTCCACATTAGACAACTTCTTGGCCTGATGAATTAATTTTGTTTTAAGTTGTTGTGTGCTGTCCAAAAATACCACGATAAACAACATTTTTGAGAGATAAATAAATTTATATCATACATTTCACAAATGTTTTGTGTGTAGCACACGTTTTCCTAATCTCAGTAGACCTATGTAGAGGAAATCATCAAATATCTGCTTTGTATGTGTAGAAATTCATATGGAAATTTATAATTATACTTTGTATCATATTTAGATGAATTTCTGATAATTCAAACAAAATTTGTGACTTCCTGGAGTTTGAATTAATGCAAGTCTACTGTAGAAAGGAAGATTTCTGTTAAAAAAGATTTTTGCTAGCTGGTTTTTAACCACAATCTAACTAGGCAGACATTGAGCTAACCCCATTCGCAAACATGAGAAGGACATTTCATTGGTGACCATCATGCGTCAATTGCAACTCCTTTCGACACGTGCAGTTGTCTCATTGTTCGGGAATATTAAAGCGTTACAAAGGTTCATGGCGGCATCTTCTTGCCAAGTCTGCAAACGGTACTAGGTGAACGTTTACTCCGTGGGAAGTCACTGCCAGGCCTGCTTCAAATGGGGCAATTTTTCTAGCAGTTCTGGAATTGTTAGAGTGCTGTTTCGTAGTTCACACTGCAACACAAATTGTTGGAATCAAATCCGCCGGCTCGAAACGGGTGAGCCACTCCAACGATTCGGTGACGTTTAAAGCAGCCAATCGGGGACTGAATATTTTTACGTGACCCCCTGTGGTGGGGATGACAACCATTGAACATAGGGTTTAACTTGATTCTAGTTTCAAATGGATAGTCTTTGTGACTAAATTGTTTCAGGGCTGTCTTTTAATATCTGTAGTGACATTTAAGAATATAAAGAATATATTATTAATGTATAACCCTGTGTCTAAATTGTGCCAGAAAATTATGATTTTAATGATAATGATTGCAAAATATAGCAATTTGAGCTTCAGCAGTTGCTGCGTGCTGACGCGGGAGGACTGTGTTGCAGAAGGTGCATGTCAAGACGCTTGGAGAAATTGCCACGTCAGAAGCGGGCCTTAGCGAGGGGGCCTATCGCATACCGATGGATAAACCATGTTTCTACAAAAGGACCCAGAAAACAGAAGTCGGCAAAAAGGAATGAGGTTTCGCTGGGAAGCATATAAAGCTTATACAAACGAATGGCGATTTGGGCTGTTCAATACACTGAAATAATAGATGAGCTACAAAGCTTGACGAAAAAGGCGGCAGTATGTGGGAGACTTTGCCCCAGACAACCAGCTTTTGTGTCGAAAAGAAATAATTGTCTTTTATAATGGGATTTGTCTGCACTTTAGTATTCCCACATCTCCGGCATAGAAAGGCTTACTGGATTATGGCGTAACGTGTTGGCCTTGCTTTGCAAGCTCAACAGCGGCGAGAAACCCGTTAGAATTTTTATGTTTTGTCGCTTTTCTTACGACGCACAACTTTTCTTTTTCTTCTATCTTCACCGCCGGCATTGTCTTTTGTTTCCAGTTTTTGGGAAATCAGGTTAAGCCTAATCCCGCTGGAACTTGGACAAACTTCGTTACTTTTGCTATGGGAGGCAATGACAAATTAAATTTGGGCACATGTTATGCTGGTGTATTTTTTTTTTTTTTCTTACTTGAAGGGCACATTGCATTTCATGTATTCATATCTTGTTGTATGGATGGGCGGATAAGAGTGTGACTGAACTTTTTGAATTGGGTGGTGGCTCGTGCCGCCTAGCCGCTGTTTTCAATGTGAACAGCTAATGTCTATCAATGTACAGTTGAACACATTTATAACTAACTTTTTCTGATGCGCATATTAGTTTGATGTTTTAAATAACTTAGTTTATTTTATCAGAACTCGCATATAGTGAATTTGAATCCTGGGATTTCGAAATACAACGCATTGACTTTAAATGTGCAGTAAACTTTTTTGTGTAAATACTTCAATGGATTGTTTCTTCTGCCGCGACGTCTGCTGGATTGAAGCATCTAGACTCGCGCGAAGTAGATAGAAATTACTCACCCTACGAGTGAGCCCTAAGCACCAGCGCTTTTGATTTAGGGCAGGCAGTATGGCAGGCATGTTCTTGCAGGAGATTTTCCTCCCTTGATGACAAAATCTATATAAAGCCCTCTCGTCGCTCATCTGTGCGCTTGCATGCTTATTAAACTCTAACAAGAACAGGATTCATGCCGAAGCTGGTAGAAACCACTTTTTGTAAAGAGGTCGCGGGTCAGCCGAGAGTCTAGATTACAGAATTTTCAACTGCTCGATTTGTGGTCATGTGGTTTACGGGCCACATTTACAATACGAGCTGCGAGGAGACGGCAAAAGCATGAATTGGGGATCGTTTGCAAACAATTTCTGGCTTTCCGCTCGCTTTCCTCGACATGCAACAACGCAGTGCTTGCGCACTCGCGACCAATCTCCGCTAGAGGCGTCCGTTATTAAATTGCAAACGGTCCCCACGGTATGAGGTGGACCACTTCTCCAACATAGATTCTAGGTTGCACCGGCGATCACAGCACCCTCGTAGTGGCTGCGCCAAGAAAGTTGCTATTGACGCTCGGCGCGCTTCCGGCGATTCCGGAAGCCCTGGCGACGTCTGACTTCTTTTTGCCACGCTCTTCTCAATTAATTATTTTGACTTTGTCCGAAAATGGTAAATACCTCACGTTGCTGCTTGATGAGATTCGAAATGTGGAACCAAATAGAAAGAAAAATAGTGTCCATGTTAAGCAGCAGTAAAAAAAGCAAAATGAAGGACACCACGCTCATGCGCAGGTCTGCAAAAGAGGTTTGCTTGGCGGCGCTTGGCAAGGAGGAAAATGCACACTTTTGTGGTAAAATGATTTTTGACCAAACAGATTCTATCGCATGCTAGGATCTCCCAAGTGCAGAACAGAAGCATGCATGGGCTGCATAAAAACGCCGTCGAGGAACACTCCCGACTGCACCGCATGCCTCGACCTTGCCTTTGTAGTGCTGGACTGCTTTTTTTTGTTTTCAACTTGTGCTTCAAAAGACTTTTTTTATCTTCTTTTTTTTTGGGGGTGAAAAGGACAGGTGTTCGCGCATTTCCGAGGGCCGTTTTTTGTTTCAGAGTTCGATAACCACTAGGTTGTTCTCTAATATGCATTTTCGTTCGGAATATTTTGCCATTCGATGTGGACAGTAATTCGCTGTATCCAGGTTCCTTACAGACACGCGACTGTGTATTTTTATAAAATTAGGGAATGTGCATCTTCATACTATCATTTCTAAAGCATTTCTATCCGTTTGATGCAAACGCCTTTTCGCAACTGTGTGTGTATCGGTCAGCGAGGCATCCGGTTCAGCGGGTAGGGGGCAAGTGCTTCGTCTTTATTGTCGTCTCTCACTCAGTGTGGCGGTGGCGCTAGTATCAAGACTGTTACATCTCCCTTTCTTTGGACTATAAAAAACCAACAAGAAATACATACGAAAATAAACAAAATACACAAAACACGAAATATAAAAAGCAGTAACTCAAAGGCCCGTTAAGCTTGCTGCTGGAAGTTCTGATCGTAGTTTAGCCTTTGGGGTCGCCGCACAGTTCGGGTTGACGTCCGAGCAACACATGGTCTAAGTTCACTAGCCAGATCATCCTCTGTTCTCGCTGTGGAGTTGACTGCAGCTGGGGAGTTGGTCGGAGTTCTCGTTGAAGTAGCAACTGTGGTTGGGATGGCTGGATCATCATGCTGCACTGTTGGGGTCAATGCAGCCAGTGTAGCTTGAATGCTGGTCAGGGCACAGGCTGGGGAATCTTCCAGGTGCTCCTCAAAGTGATCGGAACTCTGCAGGTCTTCATTCGTTGGTCGCAGGTGTTCTCTGTTGCGTCGATATTCCCGGCCATCCTGCGTGACAACCAATGAAGAACGAGGCGCCACGTTCCTTAACACTTGGCCCTTTGTGACCCACTGTCCTTTGTCCCTCAGACGTACCACGTCACCTTCCCATAGTGGCTTCAAAAAACATCCTTTAGTGTTATCCTGTGTGTGTTTTCTGGCTGGTTTTGGAACTGCTGGCGTGAAGTCAGGAAGACAGGACCTAATGCGGCGTCCCATTAGAAGCTTGCTGGGGCACCGGCCATCCTCCAGGGGTGTTGACCTGTAACCAAGCAATCCCAGGCAGAAGTCTTCATTAGCTTCAGCAGTTTTCCGCAGTATTCGTTTTACCACTTGCACACCTTTTTCTGCAAGTCCGTTAGAACGTGGAAAATGCGGACTGGACGTGGTGTGCTTAAAATCATACTTCAAAGCGAAACTCTGGAACTGACGTGACGAGAACTGTGGACCGTTGTCGCTGCACACCTCTAGAGGTATCCCGTGTCTAGCAAACATGCTGCTTAATGTCCAAATAATAGTTTCTGATATTGCCTCTCTGAGCCTCTCTCTCTCTCTACCTCTGGGAAGTTGGAAAAGGCATCATAGGCAACTAGGTACGTGTTCCCCGCCTGCTCAAAGAGGTCAACACCAACACGCGTCCATGGTAAGCCCGGAACCTCACGCATCATTAGTGGCTCGTTCGGTTGCTTGTACGCAAACTGTTGACAGATTGAGCACCGGTGAATCATTCTCGTGATATCTTCGTTAATGCCGGGCCAGAAAACTAGCTGTCTTGCTCGTGCTTTACACTTATTGATACCAAGATGGCCATCGTGTATCCTCTCGAGTATTCGCTGGCGCATGGTCTCTGGGATGACCACCTTTACGCCCTAAACAAAACTCCAGATACTTCTGTTAATTCCCCGGCGAAAGGTTTGTACTGTCCATGAATAGGGAGGTTTGCTCGGAGACAGTTAATTACGTTCGTGAGGACAGTGTCCCGAGCAGTTTCACGCACGAGCTGAATCTTAGTTGCTTCACTTACGAGGGTGTGCTGAAGCTCCAATGCATGCACCTCAACATCGGTTAGTTCTGTGCCGCTTGGCTGCCCAGAGGGAAGTGCTCTCGAAAGGACGTCTGGAACCACCAACTCTCTGCCAGGGACGTACGTCAGCTGGAACTCATACTTCATGAGCCTCAAGAAGAAACACTGCAAGCGCGGTGGCATATCTCCTACACTTTTTTGTGCGATCGCAATCAGAGGCTTATGGTCAGTTTCCGCTATAACTCGCCGTCCGTACACAAAGTGGTGGAATTTTTCAAGACCATAAGTGACTCCAAGAGCCTCTTTTTCAATTTGCGAATAGCGTGTTTCCGCACTAGACAAGACTCTTGAAGCGTAGGCCACTGGTTTCCATCCCTCAACATGTCGTCGTAAGAGCGCCGCGCCTATCCCATATTTTGAAGCATCCGAAGATACTTTCGTGGGTTTTGCCGGATCAAAGAGTGGGAGCACTGGGGTTGTAGATATGAGATTTTTCAGGTGTTCCCATTCCATTTGGTGTGCGTCAGACCACTCGAACACTGAGCTGTTTTTAATAACTCCGCGCATTAACGTTGTCCTCAAGGACAAGTTAGGCAAAAATTTACCAAAGTAGTTTGTAAATCCCAATAATCTTTGCACTTCTTTCTTACTTACTGGTTGTGGAAAATTGTGAATGCTCTTAAAGGGGCACTGACACATCAAAATCATATTTTTTTTTATTATCCGAAACGGTCGAAAACGATGCCGGGACATTACCCTCAAAATTTGAAATTTGGGAATTCAGTATTCGTGAAGTAAAAAAACAATTTCCAAATGCCGAATTCGAAGTTCCCGCGCGATCGGCGCCGGTGCCTTGACGTCAAAAATTGCGGAGACCTGAGAGTCCCCTTTCCTGTCACCACTCCCTGCTGTTGCCATGGCGACCCAAAGCGAGGAGGAAAGGAGCGAGCGCCGGCTAGCGCCGGCGTTGCGGCGGACCGGTATTGAGCGGTGTCGCCTGTTTTCCGTTGGAGGATACAAATCCAGGAGACGGCACCACAACGAACTCCCGATTTTTGGTATTTCAAAAAGAAGGGCCGTAGTGCGTTCGCAATTGCGTTAAAAAACATGTTTTAGGATTGCCGTAATTAAATGTTATAGAGATGTCGCCTACAAAGCTTCTAAATTTCCTGATTTTTGACGTCACCGATCAAAAGAAGCGAGGAGGCGAGAGGCGGGAAAATCAAACGCCAAAAATAAAAAGGGGCGCGTGCGCGCGGGAAAATTTTTTTTCGCGATGCGGTTTTTTTTGCGTGTCTATGGCTGCAACTTGCATCGTTTTAGACAATAAAAATAAATACGACCTTTGGGGTGTCAGTGCCCCTTTAACGAGAGCTGGGCTTGGGGAGATACCATTTTCATTAATAACGTCCCCCAAGAACTCAATTTCCTTGCGGGCGAGTTTGCACTTGCTCATGTTGAACGTGAGACCCTCTTGACTGGCTCTCTGCAGTACAGCGCGTAATCTGTCATTGTGCTCGGCCTGTGTTCTACCCCACACCAGGATGTCATCGATGTATACTCGAACTCCGGGTAAACCCTCAAGCATTTGAGACATGGTCTTCTGAAATACTTCTGGTGCAGAAGCTATTCCAAACGGTAGCCGGAGGTACTGGTATCTTCCAAATGGAGTAGCAAATGTGCAGATTCTCGTGGTCTCATCATCTAACGGTATTTGGTGAAACCCGGAATTTGCATCAAGGGTTGAAAACCATCGTGCATCAGAGAGCTCTGCCTCAATGTCTTCCCTTTTGGGAAGTTGGTAATGCTCTCGCTTCACCCACTCGTCTATGTTCCGGGGATCCAGACATACCCTGAGCTGTCCGTCTTTTTTTAGCGCAATAACCAAAGGACTCACCCAGTCAGTTGGTTCATCCACTTTCCGGATAACGTTGGCGGCGGTTAAGCGCTGCAGCTCCCTCTCCAGTGGCTGCCGCAAAGCTTGAGGGACTCGCCGGGCTGCTTGCACCGTTGGCCTGGCTCCTTCCTTCAGCACCATGTGGTATGCCCGTTTCACACAACCTAACCCCTGGAACACCTCGAGGAATTCGGAGGTCACTGCGCTCAAGTTATCGCAGGAAACTGCCGAAACGTGATTCACGAGTCCAAGGAGTTCACTGGCCTGGAGACCGAGAATGGGAGCCCGCGACTTTTTTACAATGTAGAACTCGATGAGTTCTTTTGTGTTGTTGCACTCCACAGTCAAGGATGCTTTTCTTGCGTGTGCAATTATGCCGCCACTGTAACTGCGCAAAATTGCCGTGCTCCTTCGCAAATCCGCACTCCTGCCTGCTCGTTTCCACCACGACAGTGGCAACAAGTTTGCTTGGGCTCCAGTATCAATCTTCAGCATGATATCCTTATCAGCTACCTTCGCCGGTATCAGCCACTCTGCTTGATTACTTGCAGAAGTGCGTGCTCCCACCTCCAGAATTTCAAAGTCACTCCCGGCATCCGCGGCTTGATCGTCGTTTTCGTTAGTTATCGCGTTCACCCGTTGCTTCGGACAGCAAAACGCGAAATGACCTCGGCGATGGCACCTCCTGCATTCTTTTCCTGTTGCTGCACAGCCTGTTCCTTTGTGAATGAAGTTACACTTCTGACAGCGGTCAGGTCTAGGTGGTGCTTCCACTGGCACCGTCGAACGTCTTTTAGTTGTCTGGTGAATACTGAGAACGGACTCTTCTGGCTTGTCCCAAACTTTGTTTTGTTTTTCTGCTATTTCGTTCGCTTTACACATGTCCACTGCTCTGGTAAGCGATAAGTCCTGCTCTCGCAACAGTCTTTGACGTAGTTTCTTGTTCGATATACCATACACTATCTGATCTCTGATCACAGGGGTGGAAGCGCTGCGCCAATTGCGCCACCCTGCTCCAATTCACTTCCCTGCGCCAGGCTGCTCCAAAACGCCAATTTCTGCTTTTTTGTGTGTGTGTGTTCTCTCTAAATTTAGCGGAAAACGGTCGGCCACTGGCCAGAATGTTGTGTGTACTTTTGTTTAGGCGTCAGTGCGGGTGACTCGTACCAACTCGACTGGGGCTCCGAACCACGTGTAACCGCAGGGCGAGGCGTCGATTTTAGTTAATCGAGAGTGAGATGTCGATTTTGACTACAAAGAGCTTGATATACGAACACATCGGTTTGGTTTCGGGCATAGTTGGTGGGCGCGGTTGAACGCGCATGCAGTTGCCCGTGGTCCCGATTTGCCGTGATCGTGGGAGTTGTTGCCTCGGCACCGGTGGGCTACCTCGGCCATCAACATGAGCAGAAGTAAGTGGTCTTCACTAGCTTTACCTGTTATTTGGTAGCGTACCATATTTTGACGCTTAGCCGTAAAAAAACACGTACTATGTTAGTTACGTTTGTTTTTCTTTGCGAACGTAGTTAAGAAACGCGCGCTATGTTAGTTTCGTTCGTTTTTCGTTGCGAGCGTATGCACATGCATCAACATGAGTAAAAATAAATGGTCTTTACTAGTTTTACCTGTTATTTGGTAGCGTACCATATTTGGACGCTTAGCCGTGAAGAATCGCAAGCACAGGTACATGCATTCTCGAGCTCGATTTGTCTTGTCACAACGAAACCAAAACCATCATTGTGTGCGCGAATGTGCACGCTGTCGTGTGTTGTCTCCCGCCGTCAGACCACTGGCGAAAACAATACCCGCGATCTTGAGCGAGTTGGATAATTGGCAGTGCTACACACTTTTTTGTTTCTTTCCTTTAGCGTGGAGGAGGGGGGTTACATCAGAAATGCCGTACAACACTCCCGCGCTGCCGATTCCTGTCGTGAATGCACCTTAACTTGCTATAGCCACTCTACTCGTACAAGTTTCGGGTATAGGTGTATCTGGTTGGGGGGGGGGGGGGGGGGGGGGGGGTTGGGGGGGTTGGGTAGGGTAGGGTAGGGTAGAGAGAAGCTGGTGGGCTTTTTGTCGCGTAAGAAGGCAGCCTGCCCCGCAGGAATCAGCGCCTGATCTGCTACATCTCATTTTCAGTCTCGTTTATAACTGCCTTCTCTAAAAGCACTTCTACTGGGTGCACAAGAACTCATAAGCAAGGGTGTGGCAGTTAAGGACATGGACAAGGTGGGGAGTGGACACCTCCTGCTAAGTGATGTGAACTCTAAACTGCCCAAAGTACTCGAGCGCATAAAACAAATTGACTCTGCTCTTCAAACTGTGAAAAAAAGTGAACTTCAGTTGTTTCTAATGTACGCAGATTCAGCTTAGTCACAACCCTTTTTTTTTTTTGAACATGGAACCCTGTGGGCTCTTCTAGTCAGTGTTTATGCTGCATATGTATTAGTGGCTGTGATATTTTTAAGACAATATATTTTTCCATCTAAAGTAATATAGATATAGCTTTGTATGTTAACTTGGGTGTAGGAATTACTGAATAGGGATTAAGAACATTTGTATTTAATGAAAACAGGTCAGCAAGGACTGCTTTATTTTGAAACATGTTGTGGTACCTTAATTTTTTTTATGGAGACACGCAATGCACAACATTTTATGGAGTACTTAAGGTTGCGTTGCTCTTCTAGTCGATGCTTGAAGCTGCATATGTACGAGCGACTGGTATTCTCAAGATATAAAATACACATTTTATTTTTGCATCTGAATTTTTGTCAAATGTCAGTAGCCTTGTATTTTATTACTAAACTTGATATAGGGCTTTTTAAACACTGATTGAGCATGTGTATTCTTTATTAAACAAAAACTGTAGTCAGCGAAGGTAGTTTATCTGACACCTTGCAGTGGTTTAGTTTTCTGGATACATGTTTATAATTGATCTATTAAATATACGGTTTTGTACTGGCGTGGCTCAAGTTGTGCTTTTATTGTCGGTGCCTCCCATATAAAGTCTATCATGACCTTGCCTGCTGCCGGAATGGTTCTCATAGCCTTTCCTTTGCATAAATTGCCAATATTCCATATTTCAATGCGATAGAAATAGAAAGGTATCTATGTATGTTGCTTGAAAATTATTCTGGGATGTGCATGCATATATGTTTGCTACATTTTCACATTTAGCAACAACACATCTCTTTTAGACACCCGTTTGACCTCCGTGACCTGCTCCAAAACCTACTTCTACGGCTACAAAACTTACTTTTGCTGCTCCCGAGCTGCTCTAAAGCGAGCTTTTACTGCTCCAAAACTGCTCCAAAGTGGGACTTTTGATGCTATCAGCCCTGCTACAGAAGGCTCTAGCCCGCTTCCACCCCTGTGATCATTGAGTCTGCCAAACTGCCAAATTCGCAGGTCTTAGCCTTCAACAAAAGGTCTCTGTAGAATTGCTCAAACAGCTCACCTTCTGCCTGCTCTCGCATCCTGAATACGTAACGCTCGTACGTTTCATTCTTGGGAGAACAGTAGTTATGAAACATTTCCACCACGGCCTCGTAGGTTTGCTCCCCCTCGACGTTGAAGGTGTCGTAGACTTCCACGGCCTGCTCCCCGGCAACATGCAGCAACAACGCAATCTTCTGTCCCTCCTTCCTTTTGGCGGGTGGCTCCGTAGCTGTCATGAATATTTCGAACCGTTGCTTGAAACGCCTCCAGTTCTCAGCAACGTTGCCTGAAAACTGGAGCGGCTCTGGCGGTTTCAGTCCTTCCATGGCTGAGGCTACCGCAGGGCTTGTGATGACGTTCGAACGACTTCTGTCACCATGTATCGGTCAGCGAGGCATCCGGTTCAGCGGGTAGGGGGCAAGTGCTTCGTCTTTATTGTCGTCTCTCACTCAGTGTGGCGGTGGCGCTAGTATCAAGACTGTTACAGTGTGCACACGCCTGAGATTGATAAGGATAGGTGAAGGGAATTGAAACGCTGTTCAAGTTTCCCTTGACTTGCCAACAGCCAGGCAAACCCTGCTTTGTTATCATCACCTTCCCTATGTCTGTTTTTAACATACCGTACATATGCTTGTAATGGCCACTGGTATTTTTTTATGATTTCGGGTAAAAACGGCCATTACACAGAGAAAACCAAAAAACTTTGTTAAAAATCCTTCTTTTTTTTTTTTTTTGCTAAAAGTGTTATTACTTGTTTTCATTATACGGAAGTACTTGATTGAACAAGAAAACATTTATCGGTGTTTCATAGACAGGCGTGCGAGGTCCTTTTCACTCGTCCGTGGTAGAGCACTCATCTTCGGTACTCGTCTGAGCGTCTCTGTCCCAGATGAGATCATCTTCCATGCCATCCAGCTTGTTGGAAATTGGAGTTACTTGGAAGCTTTTTTTCTACGATATTGAAGGGAACTGCGCCCCACGTTTCGAGAATCCGGTCACACACCTCTGCAAGGGACGCCCCTTCAGCCGACCAGTCGGTGTTTTCTGGGTAACAGTCGTTGCCATCCAGTCAGTGTATGCAGGGCGAAATCCACATTTGAAGGGCCTGTTCACTGAAACGTCCAGCGGCTGAGGCATGCCAGTCATACCTCCAGGTATGATGGCCAAATCTGTTTCAAATGCGCGAAGGCGTCTTAATCAATTCCTCGTCCAAGTCAAGCCAGCTCCTTTATAAAAAAAAATTAATATGCACTGTAAACAAATAAAACTTCCTGGAAAAACTCTAGATGTTGCCAGATGTAAATAGAGCATTTTTCAGATTCAACATTTTTTTCAAAAGATTTTTTTTTTTTTATTTGGTTACAGTTTCTTTTTTTAATGATGAATATAAACCACTCTGCACTTTTTCAAGTTGGGAAGCCTTAATGCGAAAGCATTAACTGTCTAATGGAGTGAGCCGACGTCATCAGCTTTGAAACCACGTCAAACGGCTCTTAATTAATTCCTCGTCGAAGTCAAGCCAGCTCCTATTCGCCTGTTAGCCACGGCACCTTTTACACCGCATTGATCCCATTGGCTAGTGCGCAGCGCCAGAAGGTGGCCGGTCGTTGAAACTGACGATGTGTGTCAGTTTCAACGACCGGCCACCTCATGGCACTGAGTGTACGTCAGCGCCAGGTCAGTGCCAGTCAGTGCGCCAACACACAAAGAGCAAGAATGATGTACTGTCGTGAGCAAAAGTCTGGATAACACGGGAGCGCCGACCGAATTGCATCGCCGCGCTCCCTGACGGCGCGGCGCCTGGTGCCGAGACCCGCGCAATCCGCACGCGCGTCCTTTCTTATCTGCTGGCCCACTCGTTCGCTCGCTTCAACGCAATGCGCCCCTGAGCGATTAAATGGGCGCTAGGTGCCGCCCCGGGAACCAAGATTCCGAGAGCCTTGCTCACCGCTCTGGACGAACTCTAGTGCTCCGCGGCACACGCCGTTCGCGCATATCTTTCCCGCGACTTGGCGACGCGTTAACACTGTCGCTTATGTTGATGCAGCCGCAATGAATTGTAGAACTTCTATTCGCGTACTCGAGGCAGCCTTGGGCTTCCTTCGAAGTGATCATGCACCCGCGGTAAAGTGATGAATGACGAGCAAAAAGAAAACGCCTAATAAGAAAGAAATATTTATTCAACCCCCTCCCAAGAAAAAACAAGAAACAAAACGGAAGGAAAAAGAGGCGCTGGTTCAGTTTGGGTCGATTGTAATTTTTATCCTGTTGATAGCGTCAGAGAGAATCGAAAAAGCATCACCTTCCTGCAAAATGTTGCAATTCTGCTGTGTAATCGCAAAGCAGAAATGGAAATATTTCCCCCTCTGCAGCCGTGCGCGGCGGCCATGACGGTGACGCGGGGATCGCTGCAGCTCAACGCCTCACGAAGAACAGTAGAGAGAGAAAGAGTAAACATCCTTGAGGAGAGCGCGCGGAAACCGGTGCATCCTCACGTCGACGTCACTGAGCACGTCATTTAGAGAGTTTAGGGGTGCCGGAAACTTGAATCTTTGCTATTGTTTAAAATTATAATTAGAGCACACAGACTAAATCGCTTTTCTGTTCTTTACTTTAGAAGTGTCGGAGAACAACTCCTATAATTATTTGGCTATTGTCCGGAAATCGTTGCATAGCCGCTTTATTTTATGACTTCCGGTACAAGTCATCACAGCTGATGTCAAACTGAACATTTTAAGGTCACTTCGCGAACAACCATGCTGAGAATATGTGGCCAGTACCATGTGTTTTTTTTTTTTTCTTTATTTTTCGTTGTTTTTTTTTACTTCTTGACCCTTTACAATGCGTGCATAAGAAATTGAGCAGCAGCTGTTTGCATTATAGCCGGGGCAAATATAGGGGGAAGCGTAAAAATAATGAATGGAGGGAAGCGACAGTTTTAACGCGTCGCCGAGTCGCGAGGAAGATATGCGCGAACGGCGCGTGCCGCGGAGCACGCGAGCTCGTCCAGAGCGGTGAGCGAGCCTCTCGGAATCTTGGTTTCCGGGGCGGCACCTAGCGCTTATTTAATCGCTCAGGAGCGCATCGCGTTGAAGCGAGCGTACGAGTGGGCCAGCAGATAAGAAAGGACGCGTGTGCGCGTTGCACGGGTCTCGGCACCAGGCGCCGCGCCGTCAGGGAGCGCGGCGATGCAATTTGGTCGGCGCTCCCATAATATCCAGACTTTTGCTCACGACAGTACATGCTTTCGCATTCATAACTCGTATAAGAAGTGCTTAGGTATACCTCAGTCTTTTTTTGTGTTCTTAATTCTTAAATGGCCCTAATGCATTAACATACTATCAAAATGTGGGCTATTGGAAATAAATATCTAAATCTTGTAGAAACAGTTTCTCTTTTTTTTTTCTTTTCTATTCGAGGATAACTTTTGCCACACGACTGTTCCCACAGAGCAGTGCACTTTCATCCTGAAAAGCTGCCTACCAGTGGATTCAGAAAACACTTATGTCCGGTGCCAGTCAGTCAAAATTATCCTAGCCACAATCATTTGATTGTCGCACATTTGAAACACACCAAAAAATGATGCTGAAATCGCTGCTGTCGGTATGGTGATTCTCAACTAAATGCGTTGGCATTTAGCACAGAGTTTCGTTGCCTTCGAAGAACCAGTCTGTTCTCCCGGGCATCGGCTATTTCGGATGCAGCAGTGACGTGATTGCTGCGCCTATTACGCCAAACTGCGCCAAGGGGCTAGCTCTGCTACATCCTGCTACATTTTGCCGAATTATGGGTTGTCTGCGCCAAGCCTGCGCCAAAGGGCTAGTTTCGGTCGCCTTTCGAAGTTGAAAGTAAACTGAGAACCGAACTGAAACATGCGTGAGCTAGGTGGCGCAAGTGGTCGCCCGACACAAAGTACCTTACATCAATCGTATATTCGGTCTTGCATGATTTTTCCCGTCGTCTCACATTCTGCGCTCTCGTCGTCTCATGTATCTCGTCTTCCGTCTTTATTAAAAAAAATTCAACGATAGACGCGGTCGTGTGCGGACGCTCCGACGCTAGGGTGCCGGGTACCAACCATGCCGTCATGCTGTGAAACGAAATCACATTTTTTGCGCGGCGGGAGTTACTTTGTGAGCTGATCAGCACTTGCCCCTGAAAGCAACGATCATGGGAAAATTATATTTCGTCCCTGCCTGCCAGTCACCGTGGTCGCGCGACATCGGGTGTTGCCGTCCCCAGGTCGCTGCAGATATTCTGCTTTCTAAACTGAAACGTAGGTACCGCCACGTGTTTTCAACGCTCCTGTTTTTGTTTAAATCATACGCTACTACAAAAATCCCTCTTTAACTCAAAGGCTGCTATGCCGAAGTATTGTTTACTTAGGTTTCTCTTGGTAGGCATTCTTTCGAGAGGGACCCCGCGAAAGAAAGTTGGGGAAGAGAAGTGAGCTAAAGCAAAGAAGGCAATGTCGGCACGCTGAACACGCACAGCGCATTGTTTGTCTCAATTTCAGTCGTTGCACAAAGCGCTCCAAGAACTTTTTTATCACGATGCCTCGCATCAATGCGCTCAGGTTCTTTTTTCTTTTTTTTTTTTTTGTTAGTGTTTAGCTTGTACCTCGCCGGCCGGCCTGGCAAGCACGCGCCGCTGAACTGTGTTTTGTCGTATGCTGGACAGTTACATTTTGCATACAGTTTCTGGGAGCGAGGGTCTGCCACCAGGCCCAGGGTTCGCTACCGACCGCCCAAAAAGGACACAGTCCGAAGTGCGCAACACTGCACCAAGGCGCGAGAGCCTATGAAAGCAGGACACGCCCACAGAAAGGGGGGGGAGGAGACCGACCGAGGTCACGGAGGCGTGTAGGTCGAACGCTACAGCAATGTTATGCTTTAATAATAACAACCCATTCCTGTTACTCAACTAAATGTAGTTTCTTGCTATGGAAACCACGGCTTCGTGTTTTTCCTCCCGGATGGGCATGCAGCAAGGCAACTCTACCAGAGGTTTTGGGAACCAGTTGGCGACAGTTTGGATCGAACAGCCGTTGTCTCCGCTCGGGCGACGAGGCATGTGAACCTGCCAACCTGTCGAAATTGTCCTCACGCGCACGCGAACATGATTGCACGACAGAGCCACCAGCCGGCCGCGACGCTTTCAATCCATTTTTTTTTTTTACGTTTGTTTAATTTAGACGTCAGGAACCAATAAAATGGTGGCAAACTTTTTTTTTCTTAATTGCTCGGCAACGTCTACAGCACTGCACACTTGTAGGATGTCTCAGCAGTAAAAACACAAACGGAGTTCCGCCACAATTCGTCAGATCACAACACAACACAAAGTGCCCTTGTTTGTCCAGCACTTAAAACTAATTTGTTTTATTTTCCTAAGAATATCTTCTCCAACAGCCACTTTTTCCACTCCGAAACACTGTTTTGGCTGCTCCGAAAGCCAGCTTTGCTGCTCCGAAACACTGTTTTGGCTGCTCAGAAAGGTGCTACAAAAGTGCTTAGGCCAATCACATCACTGATGCAGCCATAAACAACTTTTAGAGGAATGCGCGACAACAGCGGCACGTCATTGGAAATGCTCGAGAAGTCTCTCCCTTTTATGCTAGAGGCGAAGAGGTTGTAACAAGGCAACGAGTGAAGCGAAAGAGCGTCCAGTCTATCGCAAACCAAACTAAAGACGGCTGCATGCACCAGGACAATAAATGCTAGTGTATCTAATAATGATAACACTAGGCAATCTACCCGCCGATATGGCTAAAAAAAAGGATCCGAGAGGGGTAGGGGGATAACTGCACAGGGGTGTTTTTTCAAGTGTTACTTAACTAGCATTTAGTTGGTAGCTGTCAACATTATTGAGCCACCGAGAGCAAAATGAAGTTGTAAACTCGACACATTGATTTCTGTTTACCTCAGAGGGGGACCACTTTGTTTACTCTGACAACAAATCATTATTACCTAAAGGGCAACTTCGCCCAGTTCCCAAAATTTTGGGATAATGAGTGGTTTCACATTAAAAAGGCATGACATGATTCGCTTTGCAAAAATTGGATATATTTCGTCAAATCTTACTTTCAACATAAGCAGAATTCGAAACCGACACTTCGGCTCTGTCTGGTAACATTGGCCTTGGGCCGCCAAAAACATGGCTATCAAGTGGTACGAGATGTCACGTCATCCTCTGCGCAACAACAGGCAGGCCGCCGGGGGAGCAATAATGTTCCAGATTGTGGGCAACCTGAGGATTCTAAGCAGTTGGCCCAGGCTGCCCCTCCGACAATCATGAGTGGTCATCTTGACCACGAGGGGGCCAAGGGCAACTGGCCACGCAAGCGGCGCTCCGCCACTGATAAAAGTCCATCGCAGCGGATGCGCGGGGGGGTTGGGATCGCGGCGGAGGGGATAGCGGTCATGAAATGTTTACGTGTTGTTGAACCAGTGTGTTGTGTCATTCCCCTAGACGGGTAGCAGCAAGGGAAATCCCACAAGGTGCAAGTTTCGTCTGCACCGCACTCTCGACCACGTTTTGGTGTCTGGGATGTTCGACGACGTCCGCAGAACTGCGGCATAAGTCTGGGCACGTCATGTGAATGAAACTCTTAAAGCGGAGTTGCTTTTTAATGACTCTTTCATGGAAGTCACAAATGAGTGTTTCCATTGAAGTGCCTAATGGGACTTCACTTTCGAATAAAAATTGTTTTTGGGATTAATTCTTTCGAGAGATGTCAGATTTAAATTATCTCGATTTTTTTTTTTTTTTCCTACACCCGGTGAAAACATAAGACACAAAAGCAATACGATCGAGAGAAATTGGTATGTGTCTGCCATGGCAGAGAGATCCTTCGCGGGTTGAGTTTAGCTTCCATTGACTGGCGTTAACAGGCCCGCGATCGTAGTGACCACCAAAGATGTTCTCGTCAGAAGTCGTGGTACAACTCTTGGTACATAATTGTTTGCACCGAGATTTACCGACGCAAAAACACTTTTTTTGTCAAGTATAACCAAAATTATACAGATCAAGTCTGTCAAAACAGAGACTTGATTTTTTTGCTGGGAGGGGATTTGAAAAAGAGATGAAACATCATGGCTCGATATTACGTCACAAATCCTTTTCTCGCCAAATTTTACGGGCAATGCTTCAGTTGGGAGTTTTGGCTCGGCATCACGGGAGGTGTAGTGTCATATAGGGGTCTGCACGGGCCGATACTTAAGAGCCCGGGCCACCATCCATTTTTGACAGCCGGCCCGGCCCGGCTCGGCTCGGCCCGAGGCTAATTTTCACAGGTCCGCTGGGGCCCGCTCTATTTTCGCTCGGTATGAATAGCTCACAAATTTCCTGACCTGGCAGCTCACTCGCCACTGTTACACACATTGACTGTTGTACCCCATAATAACTAAGTCAGCTTTTTTTTTTTTTTTGCTGCTATTATAATTGGGTAATCTGCAAACTCTTAAAAAAAGTGATAAGGACCGAAAAATAAAAATGGGGAGCGACAGTAAACAAAACAACGTGCCAAAATTGCAAAAGAAGGGAAACGTCGCGACAAGCTCGGACAAAAGACGGGCAAAGCTCTAAATTGCTCACTACTGCTGTGTATAATTGAAAAAAATATATACATATGTTAAAAAAGGCTGCCATCTGTTGCAGTGGTCTGTAAGACATTGTTTAGGAAAAGTGCTCTGGGGGTAAACCTCTTCACCCACATTGTGGATGCACGCACACGTATGTACAGATAGTGTACGCCTGTGTCGGTACGCATTCTGTAAGTGCATGTGTGTGCGTGTTGATGGGGAGAAGCGACTATACGATGGTGGCTCCTGCAGGCAACAAAAATTAACTCCGTGGCTCTGTTGCTCTGCGAGAGCATTCGGTGCACAGACACTGAGCCAAGCAAGCACACATGCAAACACACTGCTGCAATTGCTGCAAAAAGAAAGAGTAACGGCTTGTTTGGCTTGCTTTGGCCTGCCTTGTAGACACGAATGCGAGGCCCGTGCCCTTCATGAATGTAGCCGTGAAGCCCAGCCCGTACCCATGCAGACCTCGAACGTCACGGTCATGGTCCTGTGGCGTCACATGACCACTTGACATTGATGAATTCTTCCATCACAAAAGTTTGGCGGAAGCTCTTTCTTTTTATTTTCTCTCACTGGGCAACTCTGGTCAATATTTTGAATTTGGGATTTAGTGTTTTCAGCTAAAGAAATGTCCCTAAAGTACAAGGTATAATTTATTTATTTATATTTATTTATATTTTTTTTGTAGTTTTATAAATATTACGGGCTCAAAGTTTGGTTTCGGGCGTCTACAGCAGAACCGAAATTATCTGCTACAGGAATGGCAACACTGATCATCAGCCGTACAGCCGCGGCGTGACGTCACGAGGGTACTGCGACAGTGTTCCTTGACCAAAAGCTAACCTGCTTGCCACCGGCTAAAGAGCAGCTGGTCGCGTCTGAAATTGTTTTTTGTGGAATATGAGGCTTCATTTTGACGTAATATTTCGGCTGTGATCATATTATGTGCCACTATAGCTATGCCAGTCATTTATTTTGGTTTCGTTTTCGACCAAAGTTGCCCTTTAAGAAATGGTAAAGAGGTTTTGGAGTTTTTTGTGTTTTTTTTTTCATGCAGATACATCAATCTGTGCACTCCAAGCATCTTACAAAATCCTAAATTATAATTTTGCGTGATTTTTTTTATGATCCCATTGTGGTCAAAGATTTGTGTGTTACTTGGATAAATAGGCCACATATTACCATAATTTTGGGTTTTGTGTGATGCTTAGAGTGCCTAGATAAAGTAACCGTCATAAAACCACAAATTCCGAAATTGCTTTCGTGCCCCTTTAAGCCCCAAACCAGTCACTAAATCACTCGTGTCTTCGGCAACTAAAGGTTGGAAGCCCCTTACTGTAGGGTATGAAGCGTTTGGCCGTCTCATCTTTCTCTTTATGTACCTCGCATACTATGTCTATTTCCTGATATCTAGCTCTGCACATCTTCGTCTGCCTTCAACAGCCAAAAGCTTTCCCCAATATTGCCATCCTTCCAATATCCATTGGACCATGCAGTGTGGCAGTGCCATCTATGATCCAAGTGGCAAGGTTTTCTGGCCCCAAATGTGCTTGCACATTAGAATTTAGTTCCATGTCTTTAAGCATCTGGGACACAAAGAAACATGTTGCCTGTCTATGTTGAATTTTGCATATTTTTTCCTTGCTTCAATTTTGCGAGATTGTTAGGGTATAATAATAATAATAAGTTTATTTGGACATGCATATGTCTGGGAGGCTGCGGCAAAGAAAGATGCGAAGTCCTCTGACGTGGCCACCAGCCCCCATTACAGCACTCGGCACGTACCTCTAATGATACCGAAAAAAAAAAAAAAGATCATCAATTACCTAATTCACATCAAAATAAGTATGGATGAAAACATTTGAAGAGTCTTAGGGTTGAGTAAAAAGGAACAAACATTGTTACATATAATATAATTGATCACAATTGCACATTTGAAGTAATGGCACAAGTAGCAGGTGCATATTATTCGATTGAAAGAAAATACAATTTGATAATTTTCTTAAACATCTGGAGATTGCTACAGTTGTGTATCGTTTGAACTATATTTGCGTGATTATTTAGTAAGTTAGCAATTTGATAATGAAGTGTTTGAGTGCGATAGCTTGTTCTAACGTTTTGTTTGGTGTAAAAGATTGTCTAAGAGTGTAATCGGCAGGCTTATGAATGTAGGCGTTGAAGAAAGAGGTCTCATCCCGCTTTATCTCGTCAAATATAATGTTCGCTAATTTAATAGAAAAACATGTCCGATGGGTAATGGCTTGTATTTTTCGAATGTGGGCAATGTATGCTGAATATAACCTAAATTATCTATGAACCTAACGGCCTTCTTTTGTAAAAGAAAAACTTTCGATGTTTGTTTTCGTTTTGGTTCCCCAAACTAAAAGACAGTACTGTAGGCGGGAATACACAAGAGTTGAGTAGAGCTGCAGTTTAAGCCAGTTTGGTAACAAGTGTCTGATTTTATTCAGTATACCAATTGAACGTGATATATCACATCTGATTTTATTTACATGGTTCGTCCAACTTAAAAACGCCTCAAACCAAACCCCAAAGAACTTATGAGCCAAAGTGCTTTCTATCGTAGAGTTTAAAAATGTAACATTCAACTTATGCTGAACAGGTTTGTTTCTGGACCTGAACATAACATATTTTGTCTTCGCTGTGTTTAATTGTAGTTGGTTAGACCGCAACCACTGAGATAGCTCATTAAGCCAGCAATTTGCACACTGTTCAATTTCATTGAGATTTGTAAATGCTGGTCTTCAACTTTTTGTTTTTTATTTTTCATTTATCGTGCTGAAATTTAGTATACTTGTGTATCTTTCAGTGGTGATTTCAAATATGCAATTAGTCTTCAGATAGGTTTACTAGATCCTGAGTTACTAATAAATTTTTAATTTTAATTAGGTCCTCCTTACGGGTTGTTAGCATAAATTTCTTCAGAATAAATCAGAAATTTTTAGAATTGCATTCACCAAGACGTGTCTTGTGCCATGATGCTATTTTAAGCCTGGTTTAATGATATTACATTGGTAAAAAACATTTGCAATCAAGTGGCACAAAACGGGAGGCTATATCTTTTTGATGACTAATTAATTTAAATTAGTCTATGACATATAAAGCAACAAAAATAGCATCACCACACAAAGCATGTCTAGCTGAATGCCATTCTATAAAAATTTCTGATATATTCTGAAGGATTCTACGCTAACGACCGTAAGGAGGACCTGATTAAAATTACAAATTTATTGATAACTCAGGATTTAGTAAAGCTATCTGGAAACTAATTTTATATTTAAAAATCAACACTGAGAAATACATGAGTATACTAAATTTCAGCACAATAAATAAAAAAGTCAGTTAATAAATTAAGGGGGATCCCTTAATTTATTAACTGAGTATGGCCAGACATCTCTGTCTTGACCGCTAACCACTGAAGGTCACTTGTGGTCACTCTTAGGACTTAGCAGTATCTATTAAATAGAGCGTGTTATTAGTATTATTTACAACAAAAGCAAGAGCAGGAGCCGTCAAAGTAGGCGGCACAGCTGTGTCCAAACGTTTATAGTGATTTGTTTGGACATCTGGCTTATCAGACGTTGTAGACGGCAGGACAAGGTGGTACCAGTAACTTGTTTGTTTAATCATACCATCCCACCTGGGTTAGATGAGACAGTGCGACATGTTGAAAGTTGTATTGTCCCGGAACGTAATATTTGGGAAGAAAAGCATAGCGTGGTTGAGAATTGTGGAGGAAATTTACTTATCACAAAACAACATTGCTGTACAACAAAAGTATTTCCTGCTTGCTGTTGCTCTCGGTAAAAAAGCTGTAGGTAGGCCACCTGGAAGATGTGGGTGCTTGCATTTCAGATTGCTTTCTGTGGGCTTATAGGTAGGGTTCAGAGTTTTTGGTTTAAGTCGATAGAAACCGATAAAAGTATGTCGAATTCATTATCCGAAATTTGGTTTTAACCGAAAAAGGTCAGTTTGTAGGTTCGGCGTTTTCAGTTTAAACTGATTAAAGTATGTCTAATCCGTTTTCTAAAATTTGGTTTTATCCGAAAAAGGTCAGTTTTCTAGGGCCGCGTCGAGGTGGGTGGGGGAAGGGGGGAGAGAGAGAGAAGGTTTTGCAAAGTTTGACATTGTGTGACGTCTTCGTGATTGCCATCTTCTAAGGTTCAGCATGCAACAAAAGAGGTCTTGGATTGGCCTTCGCCAGACATACATGTCCTTTCTGTGATAGGTCTTCGTGTGTCAAGTTCCCGGTCCTAAAAAAGAAGTTCGGATGTGGGCTAGTCTAAGGTTTTTCGCTTCATGCGCTTCAGAGGACATCCAGGAAAGCATTTATACCTTTCTTAACACCCTCCTCAAACTTCCCTGTGATTAAAAACATAAAAACAATAGATTTTTTTTTTTTTTTTTGCCATTTTTTTGGTTTTTGTTAGGTCATCACCTTAGACGGTCACGTTGTCAGAATGGGAAGGAAAAAGAAGTGTGCTGAAGATTATCCCCGCAAATTCCACGATTTCGAGGTGTCCTGACGGAAGTTGTAGCGAAGACCACGTATGTATATGTGCCGTTATTCTTTGAGTGATCACAAATATCACAGCTACAATGATCATCTGATCCAGTGTCCGATGGTGTTTCTTTCATATTCACCGAAATAAACCGATAAACTTTTTTGGGAATAAATATGCACCAAAAAAAAAAAAACACGAAAATTGAATTTTAAAATAAGCTCCCAAAAAAGTATGCCGAATTTTGAAAAAATAAAAATTGAAAACGCGGAACCCTACTTATAGGTAATGTGTGCTTTGAATAAACTTTTTAAAAAGTTTAACCTTTTAATTTTTTTTTTTTTTTTATCATTGTGAAGTATTATGTTACATGATTGGTACTTTTGGGGCCTTTTTGAGCTCCTGAAATTCTTCCAACCATCCTGACCCCAAGGTAAAGAGGGTTTCTAAATCGAGCAGAGCCAACCTACGCTGTATTTGCGCGTCACTCTGTCTGTGTCTGACGTTTTTTTGTGTGTTCCTTGTCTCCTTTTGTGTTCGCATACCAAGATGTTCAACCAACACACCCTCCTAATACTATCTACAAACAGTCTTCCCTTTCTTCTCAATGTTTTCGTCAAACAGGGCTTGTAAGCTTCTGCACCGTTTTACACCGAGAACGTCGAAAGAGGGGAGATTTCTGGGCTTTTGCTCGAAGCCGGTGATGACAATTACATGTTTAATGACGCAAATTCAACACGGACCCTGCTGCACTCAGAAATGTTCAATTACAATGTGTCTCGTGCAAGAAATTATGGTGCAGAGTATCTATAACCGATGGGTACCCGAGGTAGGTTGGGGGTTTGGACGCTCCTGGGGCTCCAGGCAACGTGGCGGGACGAAGGGACTAGGACCTCCTTGCCTGCTGCAATCGGTCGGCACCGTGCCGCCGACCAATCGCAGCAGGCAGCAACGTCTTTTTGTCCCACCGTGTGGATTAGGCCCCCCCCCCCCCCCCCCCGGGTATACAGGAAGTATGGATGCCGACAAAGACCCCGTTGAGCCCCTCTTGGGGGGAACGACGCGTTACAGCCGAAGCTCAACCTCCTCCTTCGTGGTGCAGGTGGTTTGAGGAGTACAGCGACCCGGACTTTGCGCGGTCGGGGTTCCGCGCCACGGAGCGTGTCTTCCTGGACGCCGGTCCGCTGCCCCAGTTCCAGCACTCCCTGGAGCCCCACCTGAGGCACCTGGGCCTGCCCACCAGCCTGCAGAAAGGTGACAGTCCGCTTTGTGGCAGCACAGTGCCCGGAACCCGTCTTCGACCGGTGCGTCTGGCGTCGTACCCACGCGAGAAAAGTGGCCCCAAAATGGCAGCAAATGGCGTCACAGGATCCGTCTTGTTGTGCCGTAAACGCACCGGTCGTAGACGCACTCCAGACACCACGGGTTTCTAGTTACCCCAACTAACCATATTTTCGGAATCGCCTGCCTTTACCCTTTCCGGTATGCTATTTGCTATCGCGAAATTCGCAGTAGTCGTTGCGAAGTCGGCGAGTGAAACTGACACCAAAATCAACATTCAAATGTGTGTGCACTTTTCAGTGCCGCCACGTCAGTGGAAGACAGGATTGCAGGTCCAGCTGGCAGTCTAAAATTAGACTATGCCGAGCACTTGTTTCGTTTCGTGCTGCCAAGGCGCCGCACCAGTGCTGGAGCTGAAGCAGTCCTTTGACACCATGAACCTGCTTGTAATCGGTTGGGAACAAAGTCTACGGTCCAAAGAGTGGACGCTTGCCTTCCCGTGGCATCTCTTTTTCATTGTTGCCAGTAGAGACTTTAGCTCTGAAAAATGTGGTGAGGCCTGAAATTGTAAATGCAGTAACTTTGCGAAAGAACATTTTTGTTTTGTCCCAATATTTGGGTTACTATTTCAGTTATGTTTATTGGTGTGTTTAGCAAATTTTCAGGCAGGTCGGGGACTATGATGAAAACGCCAGAGTGCCCTTTTAAGGCACCTAGAGCCATTGAAACATTGCCGGAGAGTTGCATCAAACACCGTTTTCTCGAGAAGGAGTGGAACTCACTAAGTTGTTGCTTGCAGCCGTACTAGAGTTGTTTGAGCTAGCTGAACCGCAAGATTTTGTCCTCCAACATCTCGGCACCCATGCCATCTTAGATAAAGTGAGGTGTCTCGTTCATTTTCGTTTGTCTCATTTGTTGCAGTATGTAGAAAGAATAAACAAAAGTGAGGGACAACAGGTGGGCTTCATCTACCCCTTGTGTCCTCTCTCGTATACAGTCGACTCTCATTAATTCAAACTCTCTTAGTTCAAACTTGCGGATAATTCAAACTTACATGCAGGTCCCATCCTATGCGTCTCTATGGGAGGAAACTCCTGGTAATTCAAACTTTGCTTTATTCAAACAAATTTTCGGTCCCCCTCAAGTTTGAATTAATGAGATTCGACTGTATATTTTTTTCGTTGTACCCAGGTTCCCCCTTAAGCATCCTCTCTGGTTCATTTAGATGATTTGCAACATTTTATCGGGAATTTCTGTTTCTTGCCATTAAGGAAAGAGCTGTGTTTCAATAAACCTTCACAAAAGTAAGTTCCACTTGGCATAGCATGAAGAAACTATAGGAAATCTGCCATAAAAGTACTAACCAAACAGTTTCCACCAGACACTTGCTCGTTTTCTGGCAGTACTGGAACTCTAAGGTGTGCCACCTGTTTCAGTGATTGGATTGAGCTGTGAAGGCAGACATAAGGGGAATATATTTTCAGTGTATTAAACAAACCAAAAACATCAACTATAGACTTGACAAATTAGAGCGTGCTGGTAAAGGTATGGGGATAATGGAAAGCAACATGAACGGTGGAAAGGATGAAGACAGGACAAAACATCTTTCCGACTGGCAGCTTGTACATTTATTGACGTTCCTCAACGATGCCGATCGCTTCAGTGGTGGCCCGACTAAGAGGGAAGGAGAGGGGAACAAAGGGATAAATGGGATGGGTCTTCTTCGGCGGAGTGACGCGCGTGGAGATTTGGTATTAGACAGGTGGGCTGCAGTTGTTGACGAAGATATGAGATCTTGGTGTCGGAGAGGCTGGGAGAGAGGGAGCTCATGTTACCTGTAGTGTGACAGGCGGCGAAGGCCTCGATTAACTTCCGGCCAAACCAAGACCTGTGGCCTCAAACTGTGCGGGTGCCATTGAATTCTGGGTTGCAACCTGTACACAGGTCGTAACTTGTACACCACACATACACGCAGACTCGGGCAGACTTTGTGTGGTTATAACATTCTTCCACCCAGTCTTGCGGTACCACTCTGCACTGAAAATGTACTTGCGGTATATTTTCAGGGTACTTGCTCATGTACCATTTGATCTTGCTCCTGAGCTTGGAAACCTCAAAGCCCATGTGAGTGGCTACTGAATACTTCATCTGAGAGTGGATGCTGGCCACTCTGTATAAATACAAATGCCCTGAAAATGACAGGTTTTCAATCCAGACACCAAGCCAAGAGATGGTGCTAGCAGACACAACGTGGTAACTTTGTGGAGATTTTTTATTCGGGACACGTATTGAATACTCGGAATATTTCATGTCCTCTGTTGCCAAATATGGCGGGTCGTTTGTGTTGTATTCTCACACTTCTTTCATTGTCACATCTAATACTCGGCCATTAGATGCCACTTCGCCTTTCTCTCCTTCTCGAGCTGGGTCCTTGAGCCCTGACAATGAACGTCATTTGTTTGATGGCAGTTGTACTGTGACAATGTCCCTGCCTTTGTCCCGCGCTGGGACATGAGAGTTAGCAATGCTGGACACACTGCACAAACAGGAAGGCTTCTTATACGCCATGTTTCCATCGCAGAAGCTAATGCCATCTCTCTGTTTGTCATCTTTCTCTCTCTAATAGTTTGTCTTTCGCAAACAAAGAAATTGTCTTGTGGGTACTTTGCAGGCTGACATACTCGTAAAAGTTTCAACTCGAACTTTGGTTACTGAAAGAAGGGCGGTGCACATTGCTTTGCTAACCATATCAGTGAGCGTGTTGCACGCTTATTGACAAGCGCAAAGAAGGCAGCCTCTACGCCTTGGGCAATGGCCGCCTTCTTTCTATTGTACCGCACTCTCCCCCTTTTTCAGCTCTTTGCCTCTCTGAGCTGTGCTTCTTGTTCTTGGTGACCTTTGACGAGGCTTGAAAGGTATTCAGGCTTTCACAATCGCCCGTTTTTCTTGACTCCTTTTTCTAATTGGGGGGGGGGGGGGGGGGGGGGGGGGGGTGACACGCTTGTTCTTTGGTCGTTTCTCTAGGTTCTGCTAGCTTCATTTCGCGTGAAGTTTGAAGTTTGTAATTGTGCACCGCACACGCATTCCAAACTTCACCTACTTACACCGGTGCGCTTGCGTTGGGCTTCACTGCTTCGCACCGACATACTAGGAGCTGCGGCTGTTGCAGGGGCACATTTTTATTACTTCTATTGACTTATTTTGCTTCATATTATAGGTCTATATGCTTTGATTGTGATTATAGATGTGCCCCTAGTTTTATAGAACAATTTAAAACAAATGTCAATCTGTATTTCAATAAGTATGAGTTTCTCACAGCTGTGAAAGTCCATGGGAATAAATTCCTGTGTGAGCATTGCTTCTTGACTCGCCTTATATAAGCCTCTCAAAAAAACATGGTCAGTCGCCAGGTCTGCCAAGATTGTAGGTATTATTATTGCAGTCCCCCTGAAAAACATATGAAGAGGCCTCTACTGGAGTAAAAATGAAAATCCATGGAGGATGTCTCAAATCCCCACCCCTCGGCTCGCTTGGGTTGCTGTCATACCTCTTTTAACAAGTTACTGCCAATATTTCTGAAGCAGAAGTCTGATTTAAAGACAATAGCAGTGTAGACTTGCCATTGAAATATTGATTTTGTCATTTTTGTCCAAATCGATTGGCCTTAACATTGCAGAGCCGCTGGGCATGCGCCTGATTCCACAGTGTTTCTCCGGCCGACATGTCACAGTGGATGTTGCTTAAGGGTTGAGTTTGAATTGGCTTTAGAATTTTACCCAGTAAATCGATCATGTCACATGGTAGATCTTGGCAAACCCAACTGCCACAAGAGCTGGTGCCCTGTCGCGGTGGTTTCGGTTTCAAGAGATTGCCAGATGGACGTCTTAAAATGCTCTATTATGGTACGATATCGAGCAGCGGGGGAATTTTAAGGAAACTTTTTGCACGTGCATTGTTGGTGACTGCAAGGCCGATACTTAGCTTCTTCTCTGTGCTGCAGTGTTGGCAAGATTGCATCAAACTTGCGGCTCCGACCATTAGGTTGCAATCTGGGTCGCAGGTCGGCTGTCTTATTGCTCGGCCGGAACTCGTCCGTTCAGCCCCATTTCTTCTCGTTACGGATCACTTTTGTGTGTGTGTATGCCCAATCCCCACTTTTTACACAGCCCGGCTACGAATAAAATCAACAAAATTAAATTCTATGACACTAGTTGCGACAGGACACCATACCATCGAAAGAAAACTGCCATATCGTGCATTCGCTAATGACGTACCCCAGATCGAAAACTTTTAGTTTATCGTGCCAGGAAAAGTTGAATACTTTTTAATTGAAAATCCCAACCCCCAATGCATGGCAGATGGATATACGTGGCTTGCACGTGTTGTCGCCACACCGTTTTGAAGGTCATCCCTACCTGTTCTTGTCAAGGAAAAGAACTTCGGTGTTGCGGGAGGTATGCGCTCGGCAGCAAGGCCGCTAATGTGACACCAATGTGGGCCAGGTATACACCTGCAGAATAAACTTGTGAAACGTGATATAATTCCGACGAGTCCTGCCACTCCGGTGACGTCTTAAGGTTTGAAATGAGGAAGCCGTGGAAACATAGGCACTGAAGCGGTGTCCATCACCTCGGCATCATGTGGGTATGCTGAGGCACCGTTTGTACTGACAAGGAACTGTCGTAACCCTAACCTCTCGGGACATTTATTCGGCAAAAAACTATATGAAAGAACAGACTGGTGACAAGGTAGAGTGATCCAGTGCTTGGCCACTCTTCTGTCGGCCATCAGATATGTCAGTGTTTTCGCATAGAAACTGCTCCTCAGACACGTCCATTCCCCTTTGGAGTCGATCTGGGAATTTCAACAAACCCTAAAAACATCTGGGAATTGGAAAACATTCTTTTGGTAGACACCCTGACCACATTGCCTCATGTCTTGGAAATACTATATACATGATGCTCTCTCAACTTTTTTAAGGGCCAGCAGGGGCGGATTTAGAGGGGGGGTCCGGATGTCCTGACCCCCCTCTTGAATTCTGCATGTGTAAAATTTAGGGCGTGAAACGAGGGAGAGGGGGGGGGGGGGGGGGGGTCCTAAACATGTGGTGCGCTGACCAACACCTGACCCCCCCCTCAGGAAATTCCTGCATCCGCCCCTGGCCAGTTATATCTGGAAATATTTCTTGCACTTATCATTAGACAGAATGATCTGCCCAAAAAGAGGAGAGACAGCGTACTAAGACCCAACATAAACTCTGTGTGACACTCTGCATACTATGTTTGCTGTATCCAAGCTGAAGATAATTTTTTGCCAATTTTGTCCCTCTCCCATTCACAGGACAGCAGCATTGCTAGCATGCACATAATAAACAGAGATTGCTTGAGGCAACACAATTATTGTGCCCATTTCTATGGTTCCTGTCAAGTTCGAAGGCTTTTCTTTGAGAATGATCTGATTGTCACTCTTGTCGTCCCACTCTCGGGCAGGCTTCCTCCTTTTGGTTGTGCAGTTTAAGTAGTAAAGGACGGAAATGCGGACCTTTGTTCCTGATAGCAGCTAGCATTTTTCAGCTGGCTTCATACATGGACATGAACTTACTTCTATTTGACCTATCAACCTAGACAACAGAGCGGTTCCTTTTTTGTCGGGCACCTCTCGGTGCGCAGCTAAATTCCTCTCCACCATCATATCAATTGTTGTATTAAGGTCCCGATTCAATGCCTGCTCCCTCGCAATATCCGAGGTGCGGGGAAGAAAGAAACAGACTCGCTAATGCATCTCTTGACCGCTAATGTCAGTAAATCTGATACAGTCTAATAGAGAGTTTGTTTCACTGCACTTGTGCCCATGCATGCCCACTCGCAGCATGGAGTGGGTTCTTTCCGGTTGGTACTCCACGAGTACCTCCACTGTACGAGTTTGTTTTGGCGCCGGCACTCCACGCGTGCATGCACTCGCTGCACCGAGCGAATCGAGCGTGCGCCACTATGCAATCCCATCATTCATCGCTCGGGGCAAGGTGCGAAAGCAGATGACGACGGTTCGTCTGCTTTCGCACCTCGACTGGATTGAACGCGAGCTTGAATTATTGACTGTCTGCTATTTCACGAAGGAAGCAATTGAGAACCCATACTTTTGAAAGTTTTGAGTCGTTTTGTTGCCGTACAGTCGCTGAAGCCTACCGACAAGTAAGGAAACACTCGGGACAAACGCATGCAACAGCGGCCGCTGGATCATATCTCTGTCATGGGTGTATGGATGAAAATTTATTGCTAAAATATGGCCGATTGTTTAATCACTAATGGACAACATTTGTCGATAAAGCTCGCCCAACAGAACCTAGCTGCACAGCAGAGAAAGTCAAACATGGTGATTTTAACCCAGGCTTGGGTAAAATCATCATGTTTAACATTTAATTTCTCCAGTTATTTCACAGTATGCTCTCGAGTTTACAGCATTAGGAATAAAAGCTGACCCATCTGTATGCGACCAAGGACAGAAATCGAAGATGCCGCAGAACGTTTTACTGGAGGTTCCAACAAACTAGTTTGAAACCGGCGTATCCTTTCAGTGGTTTGCGCTGTAAACTGATCGAACTTCTGCCCGATTAGATCAAGAGTGTTTTCTCTAGTGTAAACAGACTTGAAGGATTGCTCGCTTTTTGTTATTCCTTACAAGTTGCTTTGTTGTCAGCTTGTTGCGGAAACATACATTGTCTGTAGATCTCCAAGACAATCAAGCTGTTAAAGGGGAAACTGCTTTTCGAGCTTTTTTTTTTATTTATGATTCAGTCATAACAAAATTTTCATAGCACATCTGCCTTTGTAATCTAATAATAAATATGACATTTGTTTGGAATGGCTTGATTAGATTAGCAATTACTTAAAGTTCCATTTGCAGATTTTACAGAAAGGATTAAAAAAAAATAGAAAAATAAAAACATAGTACTAAAGATATGTTTGTAAACTAGAAGGTCTAGAGTATCTAATAAGGTATAAATGAAAACACCAGGACTATTTATTGCTCTTTTACAACACATTGAACTTTTAACTTTCAAGAGTAATTTTTAGATTACATATTGAGAGCAATAAAAAAAAAAATTCTGAATCATTTTTTGGATATGTCATTAACGCACCTACCAGAAAAAGAAAAGATGGTGATGATTGGATGTGTAGAAAATGAGATATGGCTTCCGTAACTAGTGAAGTGCAGGAAACTTTATTTTGAGAAAACAAGAAGAAACATTTACAGGTTCATTTTCATAGCTCTGTCACGAATTCTTTGTGTGTGCGGGTAGAGTACCCTCCGGGAACATAGTCCACATGCATCTGGCTGGCGCGCCTCCTCCTCATGGCCCTTAGGACGTCGTCTTGGGACGCATGCTTGGTCTGCGAGGCAGCACTTCGGCGAAGGTCTTTCTCCGCTCCTCGCTTCATGCACTTGGCGCCAGGCTTGACGTTCAGCTTTTCGAGGATAACTCGTGATGCCCACTGGCTGCCTACATTAAACCATAGAGTCGCCTCTGGAACAGCTGCCTCCACTGTAAAGAGGCACGCATTCTGGTCCTTCGGGGCAAGTGACCAGATTACCGAGTGGATACTCTCGTTGGCATTTCGTGTCTTTCCCCTCTGGCATAACCGGAACAGCGTCTCGTCTGCAAGGCGTGTGGACACAGGTAGAAGAGCTGTGCACACGTGATTAGGGAAGTTCTAGTGGCGCTTGGGCACAGGCTCTTCCTTGGCCTTGACTGCATTCTGCTTGCACCAGGACTGCTCTCCAGTAGGGCACAAGCTGTGGTTAGATTCCATGTCGTTGGGTGTGACGTTGGTTTTGTTTCTTTATTTCGGACACAGGGTCACGAGGGAAAAGGGCAAAAGGCAGATAGGCTCTGCCTGACTATGCCCAGTCCCCTCAGTACACTGCCTCAGCACTCATTGGGAAAAGCAAGTACAAAACATTGGCAAGAAACAGCAGTGCAATATCATTGGTACCATTACCTCCACAAAGATGAAAATTACACGTCATATTTTATACAGTAGCTAAAATAGGCCTGTTCACAGTACTACACGCAGTGTATGTGGAGACAAATTGACGTTCAAAATTTATTCCGAACAACATGCCACAGGGCACCTTTTTACATTGTATTTGAGGCTGCAACGAGAAGCACTAGTATTATTCCCATAACATCTGAATCTTTGTTGAGGAATTGAGATATCAAGTATGCTAATTTCTGGTTTCCATAGGTTGTTCTTAATTGAGGTATCCTTTAGGAATTGAGGTATCCTGTCATCTTCGTGGGACTTCAGAGCTGAGCCGTAATAAGAGCTAAGCCTTGGGACGAGACTGGCAGTCAGTCTTCCCTTGCCACCAATGCTGGTGCCCGCTGCTCCCTCTTGTTTTTGTACGAGGCTCCGCAGTGCTGTCCCCATCCTTTTCTGCACGTGGTTTATGCAGTGCTCTTTGTGTATGAGGAAAACCCCGTAGACTTTCGCCGCTTGGAGAGCAGCAAAGGGGTGGCTATCACCATCGCAGAGTATCATAGTGTAGTGCAGATTGTATCATTCCCACGACCTTTTGAAGAGGATGAGAGCTGCCTCCACTTCCACCTGGCCAGCCTTACTGTCCGGATTAGGGGCGAAGCTCCTTAGGGTCTAGCCTTGTCTATTGTCCGTGCTCACATCGATTGCCATCCCATCTGTCTTCTTAAAAAAAGAAAAAATGTTTGCGCAGTCGACAGGATTCGAACCTGCGTGGGGAGACCCCAATGAATTTCTAGTCCATCGCCTTAACCACTCGGCCACGACTGCAGGGCGAGTAGGGGGCTCTGAGATGTGGTAGTAACTCAAGAGCTGGGGATGCCATGGATGAAACGTTGCATGTAGCCGCTCAACGTATATACAGGAGAGGGCGCTGCGGTCAAATGCGTATATAATCGCGTTAAACTTTGCATGCATTGGCTCAACGTTTATAGACGAGAGTGCGCTGCGGTCAAATGCTCAAATGCATATATAACCACGTTCCATACCACACATTCTCTTTCTAACATGGATGAAAACGAACGAAAAGCTTAGCATGCTGCGGCTCAGCGTCTACGTACCACCAGAGCTTCACCCCAATCAACGTCATACACCACGTAGAGATGCGGTCATTTTTTTTCTGGCACTACAGCAAGCCTTCGTGCAACGCCTTCCACTTATCTTATCCTGCAAGTTCATTCGGGCCTGGTATTGATCCGGCACTGCGCAAGTGCAATGCGTTCTGGGAGAGAAGTTGTACGGTGTTAGTGCATGTGAAACGAACTCGCTGTAAGATACTTGTCTCCTCTTTGCCGCAGGTGTGGTGACACTTATCAAGGATCACGAAGTCTGCAAGGAAGGGGAAGTGCTCAAGCCTGAGCAGGCCAGCATACTGGTGAGCCCAGCACTAAAAAAAATTGAACTATTATCCCAGGCACTAAGTATGTTTTGGTGGTGCCTTTCTGCAGACCTGAAAGAGCAATGAAACTTAGCTTTCAAAAAGGCCATCCTTGCAAAGTCTGCCTCCATCCAATTTTTGAAGGCACAGCTTGTGCCACTTTCAGAAGCTTTGGAATGCTCTTGCATAGAATGTGAGAGCTTGCATTTTTGGAATGTGCTCGCGCTCATTCACCAATCATTATGCTGCACATCAGTCGTCAGAACCCGTGTCTCTCATGGCCTGTCAATGGCAACATGTCTGTCCGTTAGCCATCCTGCGGTCACGGCATGGGGTTGCCATTGAGGCGCATACTACATCATGCGTCATGAGCACCTTGCAAGGACGCAAGCTCTCACCGTTCACGCAAAAGCGTTCCAGAACTGATGGAAGCGACCGAAAAAACACTTCTTTGTTTCGTCAAAAGAGATGTGCGCAGCGAAAATTAGATGAAGGTGTGTTTTGTGAGGACAGCATTTTGAGCAGTGGGTCTCGGGCAAAGAGGGACAATCTCAATTTCTGCGATCTTGAGGCCGAGACACGTGTGTGCAAACTGAACCACTATTGGAATCGGAGCGTGCAGATATTTTTCCACTCTGTTTTTTTTTTTTTTCAACAATGAAGGTAGTTACTGCACATAAATTTCAAATCTGCTTTCGTTATAGTACATTTGTGGTTTCCGTACGGTAAACACACATACATAGAATAAAGGGGCCATGCCGCCCCTCTATCCTACTTGCGCCAGAGATTTCAACTGTTGTTTGTCTAATGGTAGTAAGCTGACGCCAAACTCTATCTCAAACATTTGTCTTGCGCAAGCTATTGTGACCAATCTCCTGAAAAGCAGATGGAAACGGGCAGCCCTAGGTTCGAGGCATTCCAACCACTTGCACTACATAGTTTGTCTAGAGCTATATAGGCTGCATGACGCAGTGGGATTTGAGCGTGCTGGAGTGCAGTGTGCTCATTTGAAACTGCTTTCAACAAAATAACACACTGGTGCCACCTATTGGGTGACCCCAAAGCGCACCAATCAGTGCATTTTTGTGCGTAATTTTTTTTACCGCAGGCTAAAAGTAATTTTGAGAATGTTATTGGCAAAAGCTTTTCATCTAAAGTGTGCAGGCTTGACCTCACAAATACTGAAAAGACCTTCGGTCTAGGTTTTCTCTGGATCGGAAGAGAGGTTACACCCATTAAAGCCTCCCAAACTCAATACGACGAGCTGGAGCTCCATTCCAATTGTCAAGGGATGGTACAATGCGTTCAGAAATAAGTGTGGTGGTGCTTTAACCATACCTTAGGTATAACTAAGGTTCATTGACGCATAGCGTGCATTGTGCACGCTTTTTGTTATTAACAAGTGTTATGCATACAATGAAATTGAAAACTGTATTTACGAAGTGGCCATGCCTTGTCTCGAAGTTTCTTCTTTCTGTGATACCCCTATACGATTTTCAAACGGTGTCTACTTCTATGTCAACTTAACAATCAGCAAGGGGCAGGAGAGAAGGTTGACCTTTTTCAAAATGTTTCCATTTTATTTACTAACATTCGCAGTCTAACCGTAAACCAGGTGAATTGTGCTCAGTTGCTGATTCATGCGATGCCGACGTCATCGCTCTCACTGAGAGGCGCCTCTCTAGCAAAGTGTCTGATAGCAAGCTGTTTCAGTGTAAAAAAAACGATTCAACACATCCCCCTGCACTACACCACAGGATGTGGCGTTGGTGCTTTATTGGCGGTTGCTGACTCGTTGGTTTCTCGCCCTGTCATTGTAGCCTGTGAACTTAAGTTTGTTTGGGTTTGCGTTTCTTTTAAACTTAAACAAACGATAATGGGTGTATGTTATCGACCCCCCCCCCCCTAGCTGTTGTTTATTTGTGAATTTGTTACGTAATTGCATTAACCAAATTACCATCCAGTATCCAGGAGTGCCAGTTATATTAATGGGTGATTTCAATTACCCCAACATCATCTGTTCTAATGTATGTCCTGTCTCAACCCCCTTCTCAGCTGAAGCTTTTCTCAACTTGTCTCAGAGCCCACTAGGGTTACATACCTTTCATCAGATATACTCAATCTCATATTAACAATGCATCTGAGCATCATGTAATCATTATCAACATACCTGCCATGTTGATTACATCAGTTCACTTTTCCTTGAATATCCCATTGGTAGCACCCACGCCTCAAATTCACATAAAATATATCCATGACTACAGCAGAGCTGACTTTACGTCAATTAACTTATACATGTCCGAGTGTCCTAATTATGACTTACCCAAGATTTCAGAGTGCTACGTTGTATCTAATTGGATGCCGTTTAAAAATGTTTTATTATTAAGTCAAAAGTACATACCATCAAGGAAGATCCAATGCAGCACAAACTCGCCTTGGTTTAACGATAATCTCGGGCATCTGCGAAATAGAAAAAAACCTGTTTCGTACTGCCAAACGATCATCTCATAATGCACGATGGGGGGCATAGAAAACTGCAGATCAAGAATATACAGTAGCTTTTACGAAGTCATATTTTTATAATCATACACTAAATATCATGTTAGCAATTAATCCTAAACAATTTAGGAATGTTGTTAATCCGAGCTGTCAGTCTAACAATGTACTTCAGTCCAGGCACGTAGTCAGAATTTTGTTTCGGGGGGGTGGGGGCAGGGGCAGGGGGGGGGGGGGGGGGGGGGGGGTTCTTTTGACACAATGCTGTATGAGGAGGAGGGGGGGCCGGGCGGCACCCCCCTCCCCCTCCCTGGCTACATGCCTTCTTCAGTACCAGTAACTGAAAGTGCTAGTGTATTAAATGATTTTTTTGGTATGTCCTTTACAACCTGTAATGTTAACCAAGTACCGGTATTGTTGTTTCCTGCTTTTTTGCCTATGGACCCAGTGGCATTTGAAGCGATTGGTGTTGCTGGCATCATTAATAATATGAAGCTTTCGTCGTGTGCCAGAATAAGTTCCTTAAAAATTGTAATGTGTATTGTTCAATCATTCTCTCAAAACTTTAAATGCAGTCTCTTATTCATGGATTATCTGGCAAGAAACAAAACCCATCCAAATACCGACCAATTTCTTTTTACAAGCGTGCCATGTAAAATATTTGAACAGTCGTTTACTCGCAGTTAGTCAATTATCTTGAGGCTAATGACTTATTCACAAGTACACGACATGGCTTTTGAAAACATTTTTCATGTTTTCCTTCATGCATGATCTGCCTCATTCACTTGATAATCATTATGAAACCGATTTTGTTTTTCTAGATTTCTCAAAAGCTTTTTTTTTTTTTTTTTGACAAAGTTTCTTACAAACTTTTCCTTCATAAACTACAATCGCTTAACATTGAATCCTGTATATTAAATTGTATTCATGCCTTTTTAACTAACCACCTACAATTTGTTACTGCTAATAATAGGAATTCTTGTACTGTTCCAATCACCTCAGGTGTCCCACAGGGCTCAGTGCTTGGCCCACTACTCTTTCTCATTTACATTAATGACTTGGTGCAGAACTTGTCTTCTTCTATTTGCCTCTTTGCGGACGGTTGCATAATCTACCGGAAAATAACCGACATATCTGGCACTTTTCTGCTACAATCTGACCTTCACTGTATATCACTGTGGTGTAACCAGTGGCTAATGGAACTAAACACTCACAAATGTAAATCGATGAGAGTGTCACGTGCTCAATCGGTGTGTCATACTTATCATCTTAACTTCAATTCTCTCTCTTCAGTGTCTGTTTACAATATCTTGGTGTTCATATATAACGTCCTTGGAAAAATTATATTGAATACGCAATTTACACTGCTGAGCATACGTTAGGATACTTAAAAATAAATTTCTTTCTTGCTCCGTCTATCCAATACATATTTGAATATGCTGCTGCTGTGTGGGACCTTGCTCACTCGTCTCTAATTGCTCTTATTGAATCCATTCAAAACCGCTCAGCTCGTTTCTTAGTGACAAACTATTATCGCACTGCGAGCGTTTCTACTATGGTAAACACTTTAGGTCTTCCGTTACTAATTCACTGCCGAAAAATCTATCATTTGTGTCTTTTTCTTAAAGTATTTTGTCATAAACATCATAAACTAATTACCCCACCATTGTACATATCTGCTCGGTATTGCAAATTTTAGAACTTCATTATTTCAATATTTTTCATGCCTCAAACATGTGTAGACCGGAACCACCTTCCCACCTCGACTGCTAATATCACTGATATTGTTTTGTGCAAGCATGCTATTACTATTACGTGCACTTAATAGTTTATATTTTATGGCTGTCTACCCTCTTAAGAATATCTGTGCGTCCAATTTTTTTGGACGGACGTGACATTTTACGGCCGCTTTTGGCCACTTTTTAACAGTCGTAAAGCAGCCATTGTACGATTGAAGTCCAGTGGTCTTCGTTATGAGCCGTTATATTTTCCCATAATCATGGATTCTAAAAGGCATCAGGAAACAACTAAATGCGGCCGAAAACTGTCACGTCTGTGAGGGTAGTAAGAGGTGCTCACTCTACGTCGACGAGCTTTCATTTGTGCATCTCAATAAGGTGTCGTTTTGATACTTACCAGGTATGCTGTGGAGAATGCGTAACTATAATCAGCAATGTAGTTTTAAGCGCACCTTTATTTCTCAAAAAGAGCGGAGGCAATCGCTCGCGTTGCTTTGCTTTCATGACGCAACCGCTTGCGGTTCCGCTGAGCAGAAGCTGCTGGGGATCAAGATGGCGGAGTTCAAGGTGTCGATGGAGTTCCTGTGGAACAGCGACGGAACGTGCGAGGTCCTGCGTGAGAGCAGCAACCCTTTTGGTACGAAGACGCGGTCGCTAAGGGGCAAGAAGAGGCAGAAGCTCACTGGCGCAGCCGCTGGAAGCGAGGAGGATGAAGACGAGGAAGAGGAGGAGGAGGAGGAGGACAACGACAACGACGACGAGGATGAAGAGGTTGGCGGAAAAAAAGCAGACGACGAGGCTTGGGAGGATATGGAAGAGAATGATGTGGAATCCGAGGAGGCAAAGAAGGAAGGCATCAAGAAGAGGCCCAAGAAATTAGGCGTTCGTAGGAATAAAAAGAAGTAGGGAAATAAAATGTTTGCAGTGCACAACCTCGTCCATGGGTGTTTTATGTGCTGAAGTTAATCTGAAGTAATTGAAATCGAGTGTCAATTAGGCGGTACACAAACATTTTGTATGGGCCGCTGGAAGTTGTCACCAATCATTCAGAAGTTTCAGCTATCGACGGTTGTGGTTGATCGGTTTCACCATAAATGATATATTATACCTGAGGTAAATTGGTCCTATTTCACAGATTTAATATTATGTGCAGGGTTCAGTATTTTCAGGTAAATAAAAAAAAAAAAAAAACTTGCCAGTACAATTTTTTTTAATTCTGATTTATCTGAGAAACTCGAAATTTCGAGTACACAAGGAAAAAATAAAAAGCAAAGGAGGATGGTGTTTTACAAGTAAATTTTATAAAACTTCAGTTTCCTTTGAAATCTCAAACTAGTGACAAACTAACTAGCTACCTTGTGGCTCTTCCGGGTTCCTTCAGGACATTCATGACAAGCCATTATTTAGGTTTGTTACCAGTTAGGACAGAGGCCTCAGACCTTCCTTTAATTTTTACTTTCCATCCTTTTCTCATGATAATCCCCTGTACGAAAAATCTGCTCAAAGACGCACCTCGGCTGCACGAAGTTTGTCTCAGCAGGAGCAACTTCCCGAGACAAAGACGACCTCTGTATTCTCTTGTTCAGACTTATGCTTTTCAAGGCAAATTGAGCTTGATGAAGTTTCTAGTGAATTGAGCAATAAGAATGGCATTGCCCTTGCTGTCTTGCTCTAGGTAAAGTGACTGGATCTGGGAAAGTAGTGCCATCACCTTCCCACCTGCTAGCCGGACACAAACAAATACCAACATACAGATGGCAAAACCTCTCAAGGTGATTGGCTAATCGCTGTCGGTTGCCATGGTGATCGCCATTTTGGACCCTTCCATAGCTTCGAAAGGATCTTTAAAAGCAGTCGCACCAAGATTGCTATGGAGCATCATCCTACTGAAAGTTTTCCTCGGCCAATATGAGCTTCTTTGGCACTGTGCATGCAATAAACTTGTCACTCATGCTTATTTCTCCAGATCTCTTGCGGTTATGTTGCTCTTGCGTGTTTTAAGGCAGTAAAATTACTTTTCATTACCCCCAAGCACTAGCACCGCGTGGGATGCCGTACATGTTCATACCGCCATCACACGCAACGTCACTGCTTGGAGGCATTGAAAAGTAATTTTAACGTCAGCATCGGAGTTCCACCGGAGTTTTACCCTGTGGAACTTTGATGTTCTACCGGGTGGAACAAGCCGCATTTGATTTACTTACACCTCCTGCACCGGTGCAAAAAAGTGTAGGGCGGTGTCGTATCTAAATACACATACTGGAAGTATGTGTATCACATAGGTGCACGGCTCTACAGAGGCGCGGACTGCAGCGCCACGCTTATCGTGCAGCCTCACAGGCTCCCATTGACCCCGTAAGTGACTACGTCGTAACATGACGTCTGGGTCCAAACAAACCGTTGCTATGGACTAATGCATGGAGACTCCTCATGAGGCTAGATTTTTTGCTTTCAAGTAAATAAATAATTTCTTGTAAGCAACCTAACTTCTTGTCTTGATATCTAATTTTTAAAAAAATGTTCTTGTCGTCTCAGGGTTGTACTGCAACGATGAAAGCCATTTCTGAAGTATTACACTTTGCTTTGGTAGCAGGCGACACGATAGATTTGCTAGCCTCCGTTGCAGCGGGCGTCTTCATTGAATTGCGTCGGTAGACGAGCGACAAAATCAAGTGCATCGCCATGGCCGTAAAGGCCTCCGCAATGTGCGTTTTTTTTTTTTTTTTCTTCTTTGATGAACCCAGCTTAGTTCAGAGGGGTGAAAATGCCGTAAAATCAAACCATGTCATGCAAATCGGTTACGACGACGACCTGAAGTGCATTACTGGCGTAGTGCAGGCCAGCGTGACAAACAAATCGTACGCTGTCGAGGTAAGTTGTTTATTATTATTATTGAGGCTTGTACTAAATACTAAATTAAAAAGCTAGGCCGAACAGGGGAACATATAAAGAGCACAATGAAAAACCACCAAAGGTAGATATATAAGCATAACAAAATAACCGGATGGCGTATGGACACAGGCATACTTCTCAACGCTGTTTTACCATAGCAATGGTAAAAAATTTGAGCTGTATTTTACTCACTACTACTTGCCTGCAACTACTTTATCAATATTATAGGAATAATATATAAATATAGCGCCATATTTTGAGAAAAGATGACCGAACAGAATGTGGGTTTTACATGCTCTCGGTTGGTTTGGCCCCTTTTTCTACATCAAGGCATCTGTCCGCCAGTGCGACATGTACTCACCTTATGTTTTTATCCAGTTCTTTTGCGCTCTGGGGTCTTGCGGAAATCTGAAGAAACTGCAAGAATCTTTCTCCACGCGATGGTTACAACCAGGTACGAAGCCCCCTCACATAGTGCGAGTCCGCAATTAAAATTTGAGATCTCAACCGATTGCCTGAAGAATTAATAGTGGGGTGCGATGCAAAATATGGTTTACCGAAAGTCCGGCGTCGGTCAAAATGATCGTCTGCTGAAAGATTGCATTGTACCCGTTACGGGTACAATGCAATCTTTCAGCAGACGATCATTTTGACCGACGCCGGACTTTCGGTAAACCATATTTTGCATCGCACCCCACTATTAATTCTTATAAGTGTCTGAAGCTTACTATATTTCAAACAAATGCAATATCAGAATGTCGTCTTTATTCACACGATTCACGACGGCACTGGCTTGGCCATCTGGCGTGTAGCAGACGGCGCACTTGCATTCGTCGTCTGCGTAGGCATGCGGTCGTAAATATTTCAGAACCAAGTGATTACCGGCACACTTCTGTCGAAACATATATGACAGAAGTTTAAATCCTACTCTTGATTTTTTAACGGTCGGGTTTTCGTAGCAAAACGAACCTAGGAACGGTTTGTTTGGGTCCATGACGTCACGCTTACAGAGTCGATTGCGAGTTTTAGTAGACCGTGTTTCCCCCTTTGCTGGAACCCAAGGCCATCGGCACGCAGGCGCAGTGCCGTTTTCTTCGTAGCGGAGGAGGAAACACGGTCTACTAAAACTCCGTAAGTGTGACGTCATAGGTTCAAACAAACCGTTGCTAGGGTCGTTGTTATGGACAAATACATGTGGCTATGTTTCGCTACAAAAACCCGACCGTTCAAAAATCAGGAGTACGAGTTAAACTTCTAAAAAAGCTTGAATGTCATATATGTTTCGGCAGAAGTGTGGCGGTAATCGCTTGTTTCTGCGAATTTTTTGGGTCGCGCACCACCGTAACCTTGCTGTTTGGAGATTTGTGTTTGTTCTTCGTCCCCTTTTTCCCCTCCTCCAGGGATTATTTTCGTCATTTTTGTCCAGCTCGCTTGCACCTTTTCATTTAATTGCATTATAATAGATACGCAATTCTTTAATAACCTGACAACCCCAATAACAATAATTAGCGACTTACCTCGACGGCTTACGATTTCTTTCTCATGCTGGCCTGCACTACGCCGGTAATGCACTTCAGGTCGTCGCCGTAACTGATCTGCATGCCGTGGTTTGATTTGACCGCATTTTCACATCCCTAAAAGTTCTTCACAGAAAGAAAAAAAGGAGGCTTTTACGGCCCATGGCGATGCACTTATTTCTGTCGCTGGTTTACCGACGCAATTCAATGGAAACGCCCGCTGCAACAGAGGCCAGCAAATCTATCGCGTCGTCTGCTACCAAAGCAAAGCGGAGTTTAATGTTCAGAAACCTTTTATTGTTGCAATACGACACTGAGACGTCAAGAACATCTTGTAAGCAAAAATCTAGCCTCATGTTGAGGCTAGATTTAGTCCATAGCAACGCCCCTAGCAACGGTTTGTTTGGACCCAGACGCCATGTTGTGACGTAGTCACTTACAGGGGGCGCTTCTCTAGATATCATCATAATCGTTTTTGACGTCACGGGTAGGGCAGACTGGGACAGACCGCGCAGATCTTGGATCCCTCGGCGCTTCATGCGCTGTTTAGGCAACGCGTTGTTTATTTGGTGAAATGATATTCGTAGTAGGACATATTATCAAGGTTTGAAACGGTGGCCAAACCTGGAGGGTGTAACCCTCCAGGGTTAAAAATGTCTATATTCAATCAACTCGCCTGCACCGGCCCTTGCTTCAACAAACAGTAATGGCGCTGAGGTGTCGAAGCCTTAGAATGAAAAAAAGCTCAATGATGAAAATAGAATATCCTGCGCTTTATCCCACTACATTATCACGGCAAGTAGGGTGTATTTTTTATTATTATTATGATTGGGACAAAATGGCTCATCAAATTGAAAAAAGGAAAACGAAATTCGTCACACGCGTGTTGTTGTTTTCTTCCTAGTTCCGAGTTGATTCCCTTTTGAATTTTGTTAATTAACAAACGCACATTTCCTCAAAATAACTGGCAGGAAAAAGCGGTGGTTGCATTCAGGAGTCGTTTATTAAATTCCTGCTTATTCACCCAGTCGAGGCGAAATATGCGACACACCCTCGCATACCACCATTTGTATTTAATTTCGCGGACCCAAACGCGCGTCACAAGGGGTGTCCAAAGCGGACGCGCCCGCTTCAATTTGTGTTAAACAATTCTTGGTAATAATTTGACAGAATTTGCCCGGCCATGTCCGACAATTGTAGCTTGTAGCTAAAACAAACTTCATTTACTTATAATGCAATTAAATGCAAAGGTGCAAGCGAGCTGGACAAGAATGACGAAAATAATCCCTGGAGAAGGGAACAAGAGGGATTATTTCCCCTTCTTCAGGGATTATTTTCGTCATTTAGTCTGGCTCGGATCTGTGGAGGCTGTTGATAGCGTAGAGGTTGATAGCCCCGAGGCACGCTACACAAGCAATAATGTAAAGCTCCAGGCTTTTTTTAATTGTTATCAGTGACAAAAATGTCATAAGTCTCTGCTCGCATCCTACCAGGAGAGCGCCTCGAGGTGACGTCGATGTAGTACAAAAAGCGTCTATCCTCCGGAAGCTGTTGGTGACTTTCACGAATTACCGCACTCAGCGAGCGGTTTTAAATTTATAAATAGTTCCACGATCCAACAGTCTCGGATATTGTCGATCGCATTCAGCCTAAACGCCAAGCGAGAAAAGGCAAGCATTAGAAAGGTTGGGGCAAAAAAGGCTTGCCGCAGTCACATAAAACAAAATGAGAAGTTCTATGGGCTAGAAAACGTACTTGCAATTGCAACATTTGTGAAGAATAGTCATAAAAGCTTTCATATTGTGAGATATTGTGGTGCGCGTGACATGGCACGTGGGCGCAAACCTGCAAGGATTCCTTGGCATGGCATGGCTTGTGGAGGCTACGCGGCTGACGGACAGAGCGCGCTAAGATACCTGAAACAGAGCAAGCTAAGATCTTAGCCTGCTCTGTAACCGTAACCGTTAGGTTAGGTTACTCTGGTGCTAAAACAATGTTGGTTTCGATTTCTAGTCGTTCCACCACCTGAAAGTAAGGAACCTTTTGACCCAAATAGTAATAGAGAAATAAATATAGCAATAGCAAAAAATCGTAAGGGCATCTTAGTAAGCAGACATAGATGTGTCACGAGTTTGAAACCACGTAAATAGTTTATTGCCTGGAAAACCTTTCGCGTGAAGAGAAGTTCAATCTGACGACAGCAGGTGGAGTCGGGTCGCAGTGACGAATTTCGGCCAATCAGACGTTCCAACTCGCGACACCAGGTGGAGTCGGGGAGGCGCCACCAGACGACTACAGATGGCGCCACATGCACAAGCCGCGGATGAATGTATACCCGGTGATGGCAAATTAAAACACATCGACTGGGTATTCATTCACCTAGGCTTGATACACGATTGAGCAATTCGTTCATTGTAGATTGTAAACGCGAACCCCAATGCAACCTGCAATCGGAGCACAAACGGCAAGGGTAAGAACGTGGCAGACAAAGAGCAGGGGAAAGACGCCATGGCGGCTTTACAACGGACGCCAGTCGACCCCCACTCATGCGAAAAACCGGTCTTAGTCACCATTTTGAACGCCAACGGACTCGTCAGTGACGTGTACTAAGTTAACGAGAAACCCCAAAAACCCCCGCATGCAGTATTTCTTTTTTTCCGTTATAGCTCTGCACAGAAAAGCCGTACATAGAATTTACGAGGCATGCACGAGAAGCTAGTGAAACACCTGCTTTTTTAGTGAGTAGACATCTGAAACACGGGTACAAACACAAAACAAGGAAATATCGTTTAAACTCTTTATTCGCAGAGAATGAACGGTTGCGGGCGGCGGTTGAATAAGCGAAGGCACGGCACAATCCGAAAGGGCACACGGGACGGTAGCGAAACGCTGGCAAGCGACGATTTGCGAGCTTGGAACCAAACGGCGATCGGACGACAAAGTTCCGCTTCTATGGATGAGTGTGGATCTAGTCATGAGCTAGATTCACATGGACTAGAGGCACAGTCATCAATAGCAACGAAAAGAGAAGACTCCCCGGCGAAGAAATCCGCACGACGTCGACGATGGGGCGCCGACGACGAGAAGCGACGAAGAAAGGGGTCCCAGTTCGGAACCGGGACGTCCGAGACGCAGCGCACCGAACTCCAAGGAGCCACAAGTGGAAGAGACGGCGAGCCGCAACAAAGATGGCGAGCGCAAGCCACGGGGTGCGAGAGAAAGAAACCTGCTCCACTTGGCGGGCGGCCAATGACGTGGCTGCAAAGTGAGCTCGGGACCTCCCCATTGGCCGACGCGGGAACAAATGGGAGCGCTCCAGGCGCGCCCGCCACCGTCTGCCCGACGAAGAATTTTGCCTCAGGCCTAACGCCTTTTTTCGCGCTGCCCTCACCCTGGAAAAATACCAACGCCGTCCGCGGCCGCCGAAAAACTGTTCTCGCCCCTTTGCCGACGTGGGACACCGAACAATGGACGAACTGGAGGACAATTACAGGCTAGCCGAAACTTAGGCGGGAGACCCTCAAAAATAGTGTGCGACACCGCTTCGAGAAGCTGCCTCGCGAAGCTCGCAGACGGCGCCCGCTTGCGTGGCGCCATCTAGGCGAAGGTTTCGACATACCCGGCGGCCGTGCGACTGACATTGAAATCGCAGCAACTCGCTCAAAGTTCGTCCCTTCGCCTCCCACGGCCACAAATATCGAAAGGCGCTATAAAAAAAAAAAAGCAGGGGACTTCTAATATGAAACGCGAAGCCGTCGTGCAGGACGGCGCAAGCATGCATTGCTCAGAGGAAAGCCAGAAAGTTGCCCCGCATTAGCCTCGCAAAGGGAGGGGGGGAGGAAATGGAAGGGCTAGGCCCGTTCGCGGGTGTACCGGCGGGCAGGCAACGAAGCCGGCCCAGCCAGAACACCAAACCGGTTTGAGCTTTCTAAAGCAAGGGCGGGAAAATAAACTCACGAAGCCACGACGACGGTGGCCAGAGAGAGAAGAGACTGGCTGGAGAAAAAGGCGCGCGCTTGCTCTCGAGAAAAGGTCGAACAAAGCCTCGGCGTTTTGGCGGGAAAGGGCCCTTGCGCCGGCGACCGGAGCTATCCGTGCGTACACGCCCGGTGGAGGGGGTGGAGAGAGAAGTATTGAAGAATTTTGGGCCGAAGACGAGGCGACGGGAAAGATGGCAGCACACTTGCCGAAAGGTCGGAAATCGGCGGACGGGCGGGCGATGAAGGGAGCCTTACTCGCGGACAACTTCTTGCGGCATTTTCACACCGAAGCTGCGCGTGCGCTCACGCTGCACAGCCACAAGTTGTATCCACAGGTCTAGATACCTGGACCCATAAAACTACCAAATCTTGGTGCCAAAAGAAAA